>NC_140585.1:317682430-319001930 GCF_964204655.1 Triturus cristatus
GTGTGCAAGATTTACAGGATTTACATTTAAAAAAACCTGTATTGGTTTGCAGCCAAGTGGTCTTTTCAATGGTCTCAGGGCTAGTGTCAACTAGGAGGTCCCTCATTGAAGGGGCTCTACTGAACGTGAGGGAAGCTCGTGTTGGTAGAGAAGGACCAATGATAGAGTCATTCAAGATTATAGGCCAATTGCAATTGATGATCCTATAAATGTCTTTGTGTTGCTTGCTAAACCCTGTGATGATTCTAAAGGTATTGTCTGTTGTAGCAAGGATATCAGTTTGAGTTGCATCCGTATTAAGGATCGCAGGAGTGTAAGTTCTTAATAAATCCTGTCTGGTGTGCTGCATTGATTTTTTAATGGCACGGTCAATGCTGTTTTTAGAGTACCCTCTCTCAATTAATCTTTTCCTATTGGACAATTGCGCAGTCTCAAGATCTAAAGTGTTGCTACATACTCTTCTGATGCGTAGCATTTCTCCGTATGGAATGCTCGCGATTAAATGAGCTGGATGTGCGCTGCCTGCATGCAATAATGTATTGCCAGCTGTCTTTTTACGGAATAATCTAGTTTCTATACATTCATTTCTAATGTACACCTCAGTATCCAAAAAAAGTTACAGATGTCTGACTCATAGTTGTTGTGAAGGCAAGATTATACTCATTTACATTGATATTGGCAACAAATTGCTCTGCTTGGTTTTCATCGCCCCGCCATATAACAAACAAATCATCAATGTAACGAAACCATGCTACCACATGTTTTTCTAATTCATCCTTGTATTTGACTTTGAGGACCAGTTCCTCCCAAGCGCCCATATGCAGACAGGCAAAGCTTGGCGAAAAACTGGCCCCCATAGCAACTCCCGGTAGTTGGCGATAAAGGAGATTGTTGAACACAAATACGTTGTTTGTTAAACAAAATTCAAGCATTTGTATTAACATACGTTGTGCTCACTGTCCTGACCTTCCCTTTGGTTCAAATAATAAGCTGCTGCTGTTAAGCCATCTTCATGCTTAATACTAGTATACAATGCGGTAACGTCAAGAGCTAGCATCCAGTAACCATCAATCCACTTAATTTGTTGAAGCTTACAAAGGAAGTATTCTGTATATATGAGGAGAGTTTAGTAACAAATGGCTGTAAAAAATAGTCAATGTACACTGACTTTTTTTCCAATGACCCCCCCCCCCCTTGCTGAAATTATTGCTCTGCCAGGGGGTTTGTTTTCATTTTTATGTATCTTTGGAATAAAATAGATTACTGGGGTTATCGGATTGTCAACCTTGAGAAGTTTGAATTCCGCCTCAGCGCCTCAGTAATAAGCCTTTTGTTTTCCCATTTGGTAAGTTTCAGATGATAGTCCTGCTGGGTAGCTTTGAGTGTACTTGCATTACTTCTTTCGTAGCACTGACGATCATTCAGCTGTGAGTAGGCCTCTTTGTCATAGTCAATTCGCATCATAAGAACCACATTACCTCCTTTGTCGCTTTGTCGAATGACAATGTTTTTATTTGCGCTAAGTTTTTTCATGAGCGTTTCATATTCAGATGTTTGTTTATTGTATTTCCCCTATTATAGCCAATACGCTCCAGTCTGGGATTCCCCCGGTACTCCGGATTGCCTTAAAGACCAATTGGCTCTACCACTAAGACAAGCAGGAATCCTCAACTGGGGGGGAACTAATTTTAAATGGCACTTTGATAGGTTGGGACTTGTTAACAACTATTACAGGACCCCAATTATCCAAGTTTAAAAATTACCAACTGTCGAGCTGGATAAAATCAATAACAGAACCACTTAAGGGAAATCAGCCACTGGAAGTTAAGATGCTTGGAGCTAGATTCCAGAAAAAGGAAGTTTCATTGTGGTACTGGGCGCTGATAACAGCTGGTGAAGACAACTTTACGATTCCAGATTCGACCTGGGGGAGTTCACTGCCTACAACAGATCTTCAGGACATATGGCAAGTATCAATGGGGAAATGTTGGGGTATTACCCAGTCCGCTGCATTAAGGAGAAATCACCTTCTCACCATCCACAGAGCCTACTGGACCCCAAAGAAGCTCTCAAAGTTCAGAGGTCAACAACAAGCAAAAAAATGTCCAAAATGCGGTGAAGATAAGGCGGACAACACACATATGCTCTGGCAGTGCCACCGGCTCGAAGATTTCTGGCTAAAAGTTGGTAAGACATTGACTGATCTCTTTGGCCAACAAATAACTAAGTATTGAATTGGTAATTTTTGGAATATTCAAAACTGATGTACGTAACTTAGATTTAAGACAAGAGAACCTACTTTTTGTGCTAATCCTTTTAGCCCGTAGAGAAATATGCATTAACTGGGTTAGCCCTGTACCACCAAAACATTTAGACTGGTGGAACTCAATTGGTAGAGTGAACAAACTAGACAGAAGTGGAAGGCCCAGGAAAAAATACAATTTTTGGGAAATATGGGAGCACTTTATTAACTATAGCGACCAAAGATAAGTCCAATGATTTTAACCTAGGCAATACTCAAAACGAATATACTTGGTCTAATCAACCAAGGGTCGTTGATTTTCCCCGCTGTGCCTAGGTGAAAACTGGTTCCAGCTGCAAGGAAAAATTTTCCTTTGTTAAAACTCCCGCTCTGTTGGCCCAGGAAAGTTGAAACAGCAGTACTGGTTCCCATTTCAAAACCTGACACAAGTATTGCAAAATGAGGACTAAAAACAAAAAAAAAAAAAATAAGACAAATAAATAGGTCAATAAAAAGACCCACTATTTACAATTTGCTTATAAAACAATGAGTAAAATATAAAGCATAAATGCCTAATCTCTGGTGGATCGTGCATACCTGGAGGAAATGGTAGCAGCTGCAAAACCCGCGTATAAATAAAAATAAATAAGACAACTCTGGGTAGTTCTCAAGTTTATGTGGAAATCAGCTCTTGTATCGCGCACTCTCAACACCAGCGACACTCTAGATCTGCTCACCTCAAATGTCCTCCTTCCTCGCCGGCAGAACCCAGAAAGTCCACCTCCCCCCTGTTCCGATACGAAGCCACCACGATCACCTGCGGCATACCCCAAGGATCATCCCTCAGCCCGACCCTGTTCAACATCTACATGGCACCGCTCGCCAACATCGTCCGAGCACACCACCTCAACATCTTCTCGTACGCCGACGACACACAGCTGATCCACTCCCTCACCAAAGACCCGGATATTGCCAAATCCAACCTCCACGAAGGAATGAAGGCTGTCGCAGACTGGATGAAGACCAGCCGACTGAAATTGAACTCAGACAAAATGGAGGTCCTCTGCTCCACCCCCTCCGCATGGGACGACTCTTGGTGGACGACCTCGCTGGGAGCTGCCCCGACACCCACACACTACGCACGCAATCTGGGGTTCATTCTGGACTCAACGCTCTCTATGACCCAGCAAGTCAACACGGTCTCCTCCTCCTGCTTCAACACCCTCCGAATGCTCCGCAAGATCTACAGATGGATCCCCACCGAAACCAGCAGAATGGTCACCCAAGCACTCGTCAGCAGCAGGCTGGACTACGGCAACAAACCAAAACACACAAAGAACAGAGGGGTGAGAGGAAAAACACTCTTCGACCTCCCGCTTGTTAACTCAATATCACAAAAAGAAGAGGGTTAAAACGAAATTGCGTGAAGAACCAGGAGTGTGTGAAACGGAAGGGAGGGGAAAATCCATCAATTTAGTAAAACTGCCCTCACACACTGTCATGCTTCATCAAGGGCTGCTACTACACCTCCGCGCCAGCCAAACGCTGGAGGTGGAGCAATAAGGGAGGGGAAGGCAATACAACACACAATATAAGTTGAACCAAGGGTGAGATGAAGGTGCAGAACCAGTGATAATCAGTGATATAAAACCGATCCTGGGAAATCCTTATTTCATATTTAATAATAGGTGCCCAGAACGGATTAAAAACCCAAAAAACGTGGGTGGTAGGTTAGAGAGCTTATAATGAGGTTCCAACCCCCCCCCCCCCCCCCCGACTCTGCATAAATGTCGACATGTTTCAGCCAGCTCTAAATAATCACCCGGCTTTCCTCAGGACTTCTCACCACATAAATTCCTAGGTGTAGAACCTTCTTCCTCCCAATTTGGAAAAGAAGAAAACACCTCAAGTGAGGTCTCTCGCCTTTGGAGAGGAACCGAGTTTATTAAATTAGTAAACTCGAAATGGCGGGGGAGTGAGGACAGCCGTCCACACGCACTCTTGCTTTCTAGGCCAACTGTCCACCACAGAGTCTGTTGCTCCTTTTTCACCGCCGCGTAAAACTACGGCAACACCCTCTAAGCAGGAACCTCAACCACACTCCAGAAGAGACTCCAACGCATACAGAACGCCTCCGCACGCCTCATCCTCAGACTGCCCCGCCACAGCCACATTACCACCCACCTAAGAGATCTGTATTAGCTCCCGGTCAACAAGAGGATCACCTTCAAACTCCTCACCCACGCTCACAAAGCACTCTACACCTCAACGACCGACTGTCCTTCTACACCCTGAACCGCCAGCTTCGCTCTGCCGACCTCACCCTTGCCACCGCCGCACGCATCCGCCGTACGACCACCGGCGGCAGATCATTCTCCCACCTCGCCGCAAAGACATGGAACACCCTCCCCGCCCACCTACGCCACACCCAGAACCTGTTGACCTTCAGGAGACGTCTCAAGACCTGGCTGTTCGAACAATAGCTGCTGCCGCCCACCCACCCCAATCCCCACCCCTTTTGCACCTTGAGACACTCACTGGTGAGTAGTGCGCTCTACAAATACTTGATTGATTGAAGTCTGCTTTTCTATCAAAAGTCTTTAAGCATAGGATTAGCACAGCGCTGTCCATGCCGAGCTATAAAATGACAAAAGCCATTTACCACTCCAGGCACAGTATTATAGCTTTGATTTGGTAAAATACCAAACAAGCCAACCTGAAATGAGTGAAAGCAACCCCTTGGCTTGGTTGGTATTTTACCAACTCAAAGCTGTAATACTGTGCCTGGAGAGGTAAATGGCTTTTGTCATTTTACAGCTCAGCATGGACAGCACTGTGCTAGTCCTATGCTTAAAGACTTTGTTGTAGAAATGGCAAAAGACTTTGTGCCTTTCTATCTCGGCGTGGATGACGCTGTGCTAAACCTATGCTTAAAGACTTTGATAGAAAAGCAGACATTTGAGGTGAGCATATCTGGTGTATTGCGAGTGCTCTATACAGGAGCTGCTTTCCACCTAAACTTGAGAACTACCCAGAATTCTCTGCTTCTTTTTTGCATAATGTATGCGTCACTATGCCTGAAAGGGAGGTGGTGCTACCCAGGGCCGGTGGTCTGCATCGGACACCCGCATTTACAAAATCCATGCCCGGGGAGGTGGTGGTCCCAGGGGCGGAGGGGGGGGGGGGGGGGGGGGGGGGCTGGAGAGGAGGGCCGGAGCCCCTCACACCTTTTTCTTTTTTTTTTTCTTTTAAAGCCCCTGGGGGTGGCGGTCCCTGAGGCTGCGGGGGGGGGGGGGGGGCACGAAGCCCCCCGCATTTAAAGTTTAAAGCCCCGGGGAGGTGGCAGTCCCCGGGCCCCCCCACTAGTTTTATTTTTAAAAAGTCCATAGGCGGTGGTGGTCCCTGGGGCTGCGGGCCCCCGCATCATATTACACGATTGCGCCCGGGACCTGGCCTACCAAGGGCTTAATTAAACGAAGCGCGGGAGACCGTGCTTCGTTTATTTTCTCAGCGGGATTTGCGGACCCTATGCAAAACCCGCCATTCTTTTTTTTTTTGTTTTAATGCTTTTTTGCGCCCTCGTGGTCCCTGTGGGACCCCCTGAGCAGGCCTATGGGGGTCAGGGAGATCCTACCCTGCCGCCTTTTCTTGTTTTTTAGGTCTCGCCTGCGAATGCAGCACATGCGCTGCTTCGGCGAGATCTACAGTTGTTGCTTTTGTGTCCGGGTTCTGTAGAAGCGAGGTTGGTGTCCGCCCTGTCGCCATTAGGCCCCGCCCATCTGTTGCTCGCGAGTCAAGACAGGAGTTGTGCACGCGCCTCACAACAGTACACAAAGAGTGATTTATCGCGCGAGCTCACTGCAGTTGCACGAAGTCAGCAGTCGAGGGCGCCCTCTGACTAACATATAGAACATGAGGCATTTTGTCACTTTCCTGCACACAAACCCACATCATTCCACACACCTCATGGGCTCAGAGGTGATTTTTTGAACATCACATGTTTAATGCCTGTGAAGTAAAGTCTCATTGATGAGTCTACAGTCCACACTCCTTTTCTGAACCCTGCTTGGTAGTGAGACAAAATATTCTTGTTTCCGGCCCAGCTTTAGCTGTAGTTGGGAAGAAATTTGCAATGCAATAGGTCTTGCATTTACACGAGTTTAAACTATTGGCACTGTAAATGACAATGCCTTCCATTTATGTTTTTAAAAATAAAACAAAAAGAAAAAGGCATTGTTATTTGCAATGTCAATAGCTCAAACTCGCATGAAAGCGAGACCTATTGCATTGCAAATGCTTGTTTACCTTGTTACCTCGGTAGTAGATGTCTGCATGCTGCTGCCGTGTCCCGCGTGTTTTATACATGCTGCCCTCCTTGCGATGCGTGTTTGCATGCTGCCGCAGTGTCCTGCTAGTTTCATGCCTGCTGCCCTCCTTACAAGGCGTGTTTGCTTACTGCTGTCATGTCCCATATGTTTTATGTCTGCTGCACTCCTTATAAGGTGTGTTTACATGCTACCCTCCGTGTCACGTTTAATGCCTGCCAACCGTTATGTCACTTATGTTAGACACATGCTGTTCCCTGTGCATTTGACACATGCTGCTTGCGATGTTCCACGACTGTAGAATGTGCCATGTTTTTTGGAAACCTGAACTGTAAAACTGAAACCCCAAAGGGTGGCAGGGTGCCCCTTCCTGGCAAGGTTGCATGCATTGCTGCTTGCGTGGTGTTGAACATTTGGCATATGCTTGGTATCATTGGACTGCGACCGAACATTATTATGGTCTTTCTTTTCTATTTGTCCTCGGCACAGAAAAGCACGTCATCCTGGCCGGGTCGTTCATAAATCCCCTGTGGCAAACCCTGGGCGCGAAGCGTGACAGCCATTCAGTCCCACCACTGCCTGATGCAAAAACAGCCATGAAGTAAATAGAGGACGAAATCAAGGGTACCCGAAATCAAGGGTATAAAGGCAGGCAGTGTTGGATTGGGTTAAAAAAAAAAAAAAAAAAAAATCGGCTCGGGCACACCAAAAACAAGCATTTGCAATGCAATAGTTCTCGCATTTACGTGAGCCTGAGCTATTGACATTGAAAATAATAATGCCTTTTATTTTTGTTTTCGTTTTTAAAACATAAATAAAAGGCATTGTCATTTACAATGCCAATAGCTCAAACTCGCATAAATGCAAGACCTATTGCATTGCAAATGCTTGTTTCTTTTGTCTTAAGCACTACATAAGAGTGCATATGTTTCTATTCCCACCCTCCATGCTACATGTTGCTTTCTACAGTATGCTGCTCCGTCACCTCATTCCATAATGCACTGTCCCTCGTGTGCTTCTCATTAGGTCTCGCCTGACCCAGCACATGCGCTGGTCTGGGGAGACGTATTGAGAGGGCTCCAAAAAGTGCTACCAGGCCAGTCTAGAGTTACAGGGCATGTGCGCGGGCGCCGAGCTTTACCGCGATTACTTTCACTTTCGCGGCCGCACGGCAGCTTTGCATAGCCAATAGGTCTCGCTTTTGGGACCTTATAAGTATTTAGTTATGCAACTGTTGCATAGCTAAACACTTATAAGGTCCCAAAGGTGAGACCTATTGGCTATGCCAATTCTTGTTTTGAGTGTCCTTCGGTCACAGCTCTATGTTGCTTTTTTCTCACCTGATTCAAGTTTGCCGTTTTTATTCCAACAACAAGGATAGAAATCGTTGAAAGGTTTTAGGCGAGTTGGATGAGTGCAGAAAAAAAATGCTGTTCAGTGCAGCCTTCGAAAAAGGGTCGACACCGTCAATTATCAGACACCTTCAATAATTGCAAATATTCCTTTTGCGCAAACCACACTGTCAGATGCCTAAGTTCATGAAATGATAAAGACCTGCACAAGGCATGCAATTGTAGCCACCAAATATTAATTCCATGAAAATTAAAATTAATAATTAACAATTGCAGCTATCTGGAGGCGCTTTATCTGAAAACTACCAACTACCAATTTATGGTCACAAAAAGAGATAGTCGATGGGTTCTGGAAGGAACTCGTACTCTTCAGCCAAGGCTCTAACAATTACTAAGACATTAGTGCAGGGACAGCAATTAAATAAATATTAAACAAAGAAACAAACAGAGAATTGGTATGCTATGCCACCTCTTAGTTTTGTGTTGTTCACCCCTAATCACAGTATTTTTTTTTCTATATATTGTTGTCTTGTAGCAGCCTTTGATTTACAACCATGGCTAAGAAATTGCCCTGTAAATAAACTAAGATCTAAGGGGCACGTTGGGAAAACCAACACAGCAAATGAGAAAGTCATAAGATGTATACCTGTACCTCATGATGCATTAAGTAACTGAATACTATCACATATAAAATAACAATTCTAAATAAGTTGTGTAAGGAATGTCAAACATGTTGGAAATGGTAATGCTACAAGCGTTCCGATTTTAAAAAAAAACTGCCTTAAAGATCTGCTTTTTCTTTTATGCAGAAGTCCCGGGAAGGTTTTCGAACCAGTGGCTAGCGAATAGAGGGTATAAATTTCCAAAGCACTAGGATCATATAATTGTCGAAATAATTGTGTAGGCTAGACTAAAAATTAGGTCTGGGCTAAAATTCCATTCCGCTCGCGAAAATTGCAATAATTTGACATTTTCGCGTTCCGCGGAGAGCGCGAAAATGTCAAAATTTCCGCAATCCGCATTTTACCGGAAATTATTTGCTTGCTCGCGCTGTAAAATAATACATACTCGCGTGCGTGCGATCGCCTTACCTGAATCCCCGCGTTCGCCGACAAGTTTTCACGATCCGGTCGCATTCTCCACAAGATGTTGGATTGTTGGTAGCCATTTGCGCTGTCTCGCGACAGTTCGCGCCCGCAGTAACGTCATTTGTCGCGCGATCACGTCTTTCTTCTCGCGATCATGCACCGCGAGACTAGTGAAAACAAGATGGCCGCGCCCGCGTGCAACCGCATGGGTGTAAGTTGGCGAGCCGCGACCACGCAGAAAATACCGCGAACGGGCGGGAAAAAAACTTCCGCGTGTTTGCGGAGATTTTTAACATTTTCACGATAATTTGCGAAAGTCAATTTCGCAAATTCCGCCCACCCCTACTAAAAATAAGACACTTCCTCACTAAAGGCACTACTTATATAGTGCAAAACAAACGATCCATTTGTGACAGGAGTACAAGAAAAGTGGCAGCACCTTTAATAGAATAGAGACAGAAATCAGCAGCTTTGCCACAGAAAAGATCATCTCCATGCAACACCCCTTTGAAAGGTATGGAAGACTTACAGACATACATGCATGTTGAAATGTGGACATCCAAATAGCTGAATTGATTTCACGGAAATCCACCCACTTTACTACAGCTAAACTTTGACCAAAATGAAGAATCTGACCTTATCTTTTGAGGAATATTTAACTTTCCATACCTAGCCTTCTTAGCAGGTCTAAAAAGATTAATAAACCAAATTAGTTCATGTGGTAACAAAATGACACACTGCAGTATGCATTACTCGACCATAGTTGAAAGAAAACTCCTTTGTAGGGAGAGGCATAGAATTAATACAAGGTACATTACTGGCATGGCAAGTCGGACAAGAATCAGCAAAACCAATATGGCAGCATGAACAGTTAAGAGCAGAAAAAGGTGGTGGGGTATTCACGAGCATTGGAGCCTAGCCTACAAACTTACCTGATGAGGTGACTCATCAATAGGTGACAACCAGATGTATCACAAGGAGATACAGCAATACAAAGAGCAGGACGATGTGCAATACTTTGTGGGACACATTTAAGAGAATTGTCACTCGTCAACATCGGTGGGTAATGTCGACTTTCAAAGTTTCAATATTCAAAGTAGTTTGCAGGAAAGGAGAATCAATCGCTAGAGGTTAGCACTATGTAAAGTACACATCTGCAGTACAACTCCCGAGCACTACACCTACTACTGTTGCAATTTAACTTGTTACAGCCATAGGCGGCAGGCCACTTCACCCAAATAAGAAACAATTATGGCTGAAAATATCTGGCAAACTCCCCAAATGAACCTGCAGATACAGTGTTAATATCAGGTTTTGGAAAGTTAGCCAAAAGAACTTTTGCAAAACTAATAAAACACCACCTGAAAAAGCGCTCTGTGGAGTCTTTGTTACCAAATCAAAACAAGTTCATTAATAAGCTTGAGGATCAGTGCCCTGGGGTATAACACCGAATTAATTAGTGTAGAAAGGCATGGGCATCTTTATGATTTGTTGGTGCCAGGGAATCAGTCCAACAAACAGAAAAAGGAAAAAAGGTGCACTGTCAAGCTAGCTTTATAGGTCAGGTCGATGGCAGCATGATAAAAAGTTCCAACACGTGCCTGCAACTAGCACTAGTAAACAAGGTCATCGGCACGCAGTAGCAACATGACAGAATAGAGGAAGTTACTTTCTTCAACAAAAACCACTCTAAAGTTAAGCACATTTGCTATGCCACCCCTGATCGAATGCAAGACCCAGGGAGTGCATAATCATATCGAACCCATTACACAAACTAAACATATAACCAGCAGTATCTTTAAAGCAGGTCACTGGATGAAAACAAGAGGGTGCTAGTGTCTTTTCTACCCCTATCAAAGTACTTTGAAATAGTATAAGAATTATCTCTAGAATGACAAAAATAAACTAGCTATCTCAGCCGTGGCTTTCCCCTGTGCCTTCACCATATACATCCAACCCATTGAATTATTGGAATGCTAATCACGTTTACCAATACTTGCAGAGAGAATAGTAATCTGAAAAGGAACAAGAGAAGGGAACGTAAGTAAAGTGAGAGGATAAATAGGGAGCATAAAAGAGAGCCAAAGAATAGACTGTGCCGACATAAAAGGCTATGAAGAACAAAATAGGAGCTGATGAAACAAAACACTAGTCTATGACCAGGTGCCAAATTAAAGAAAAAAGAAAGAAAAATAAACAGTAGAGCGACCAATCACCAGAGACCAAGAAGATGAAGGGAAGGTACGCTATGGAAACAAGGGTCGGCATCAGAGGCTCGGAGACTCACGAAGGAAGGTCCTGGGTCCGAGGCCGAGAGGCTCGGAGAAAGGTCCTGGGTCCGAGGCCGAGAGGCTCGGAGAAAGGTCCTGGGTCCGAGGCCGAGAGGCTCGGAGAAAGGTCCTGGGTCCGAGGCCGAGAGGCTCGGAGAAAGGTCCTGGGTCCGAGGCCGAGAGGCTCGGAGAAAGGTCCTGGGTCCGAGGCCGAGAGGCTCGGAGAAAGGTCCTGGGTCCGAGGCCGAGAGGCTCGGAGAAAGGTCCTGGGTCCGAGGCCGAGAGGCTCGGAGAAAGGTCCTGGGTCCGAGGCCGAGAGGCTCGGAGAAAGGTCCTGGGTCCGAGGCCGAGAGGCTCGGAGAAAGGTCCTGGGTCCGAGGCCGAGAGGCTCGGAGAAAGGTCCTGGGTCCGAGGCCGAGAGGCTCGGAGAAAGGTCCTGGGTCCGAGGCCGAGAGGCTCGGAGAAAGGTCCTGGGTCCGAGGCCGAGAGGCTCGGAGAAAGGTCCTGGGTCCGAGGCCGAGAGGCTCGGAGAAAGGTCCTGGGTCCGAGGCCGAGAGGCTCGGAGAAAGGTCCTGGGTCCGAGGCCGAGAGGCTCGGAGAAAGGTCCTGGGTCCGAGGCCGAGAGGCTCGGAGAAAGGTCCTGGGTGCGAGGCCGAGAGGCTCGGAGAAAGGTCCTGGGTGCGAGGCCGAGAGGCTCGGAGAAAGGTCCTGGGTGCGAGGCCGAGAGGCTCGGAGAAAGGTCCTGGGTGCGAGGCCGAGAGGCTCGGAGAAAGGTCCTGGGTGCGAGGCCGAGAGGCTCGGAGAAAGGTCCTGGGTGCGAGGCCGAGAGGCTCGGAGAAAGGTCCTGGGTGCGAGGCCGAGAGGCTCGGAGAAAGGTCCTGGGTGCGAGGCCGAGAGGCTCGGAGAAAGGTCCTGGGTCCGAGGCCGAGAGGCTCGGAGAAAGGTCCTGGGTCCGAGGCCGAGAGGCTCGGAGAAAGGTCCTGGGTGCGAGGCCGAGAGGCTCGGAGAAAGGTCCTGGGTCCGAGGCCGAGAGGCTCGGAGAAAGGTCCTGGGTCCGAGGCCGAGAGGCTCGGAGAAAGGTCCTGGGTCCGAGGCCGAGAGGCTCGGAGAAAGGTCCTGGGTGCGAGGCCGAGAGGCTCGGAGAAAGGTCCTGGGTGCGAGGCCGAGAGGCTCGGAGAAAGGTCCTGGGTCCGAGGCCGAGAGGCTCGGAGAAAGGTCCTGGGTCCGAGGCCGAGAGGCTCGGAGAAAGGTCCTGGGTCCGAGGCCGAGAGGCTGGAAGGAAGGTCCGGCAGCAGAGGCCGAGAGGCTGGAAGGAAGGTCCGGCAGCAGAGGCCGAGAGGATGGAAGGAAGGTCCGGCAGCAGAGGCCGAGAGGATGGAAGGAATGTCCGGCAGCAGAGGCCGAGAGGATGGAAGGAATGTCCGGCAGCAGAGGCCGAGAGGATGGAAGGAATGTCCGGCAGCAGAGGCCGAGAGGATGGAAGGAATGTCCGGCAGCAGAGGCCGAGAAGATGGAAGGAAGTTCCGGCAGCAGAGGCCGAGAGGATGGAAGGAAGTTCCGGCAGCAGAGGCCGAGAGGCTCGAAGGAAGGTCCGGCAGCAGAGGCCGAGAGGCTCGAAGGAAGGTCCGGCAGCAGAGGCCGAGAGGCTCGAAGGAAGGTCCGGCAGCAGAGGCCGAGAGGCTCGAAGGAAGGTCCGGCAGCAGAGGCCGAGAGGCTCGAAGGAAGGTCCGGCAGCAGAGGCCGAGAGGCTCGAAGGAAGGTCCGGCAGCAGAGGCCGAGAGGCTCGAAGGAAGGTCCGGCAGCAGAGGCCGAGAGGCTCGAAGGAAGGTCCGGCAGCAGAGGCCGAGAGGCTCGAAGGAAGGTCCGGCAGCAGAGGCCGAGAGGCTCGAAGGAAGGTCCGGCAGCAGAGGCCGAGAGGCTCGAAGGAAGGTCCGGCAGCAGAGGCCGAGAGGCTCGAAGGAAGGTCCGGCAGCAGAGGCCGAGAGGCTCGAAGGAAGGTCCGGCAGCAGAGGCCGAGAGGCTCGAAGGAAGGTCCGGCAGCAGAGGCCGAGAGGCTCGAAGGAAGGTCCGGCAGCAGAGGCCGAGAGGCTCGAAGGAAGGTCCGGCAGCAGAGGCCGAGAGGCTCGAAGGAAGGTCCGGCAGCAGAGGCCGAGAGGCTCGAAGGAAGGTCCGGCAGAGGCCGAGACAAGAGATGGATTGGAGGCGCGCCTACAAAAACATAAGAATACAGAAGAGAGGACAGCCAACAGAGGCGGACGAGATGAAAGAGAGAACTGCCAAAAGAATTCAAATTAATGGAAGGCAGGGCTGCCAACAGATGCTGAGAAAACAGAAGGCTGAGATGCTGAGAACACTTGGACCGGCACACAAGTGGGACAAATAAGAGAAGCTAATGCACAGGCATATATAAATGAGAAGGCAGATGGACTTGCATATGAAAGTTCGCATAAAAAGAAGGATAGAGTGGTAACAAGCACGTCCATCCACCCTGACTACAATAAACCACAAAAGGAGGACAGCAGTAACCAGAGTCATGAATGCCAAGTTTACTACTTGTTTTTTTTAATAAAATTCCTATTTTTCAGATTTAAAAAAATTCTTACGTACCTCTTGTGGCATGCTTCATCCAAGGATTTTTTAATCACAGCCCATGGTAAGGATTCCTGGGACGGGCTTAACCAAAAATGTGGGAGCGCTATGTATAGGGTTTTTTTTTTTTTTTAAATCACCTCCCATGGCAACTATTCCTGAGACGGGCTTAACCAATAAAGTAGGAGTTCTAAATATCATATATGGGTTGATCAGAGAAATATTCACATATGGAAAGCTTTAAATTGCTCAAGTCCATCCCTTAAGGTTCTTGATTATGAGTAACTAAGACAAGATTAAAAAGTCAAACAATGGATACTACAGGACCCATTAGTTCTCCCTACATCCAGACAAATTAGTGTCTACATGTTTCAGCCATTTATTTTAGCCACACAGGGTCTGTGGCTTTCTTCAGGATAAAACGATAAGAATCTTGAGCCCTCAAGTAGGTAACCAATTGGTTATAGTGAATTGATAGAATTTAACCCAAACGCAGGATAATCTTGCATGTTAAGAAATTCCACTTGAAGTTGATCCTACCTATTTGTATAGGCTTTATGTTTTAAAAAGAGCAGGGTGGAGGACCCTTCCTGTAGTCCCACATTTGTCAATGTTCCAGGTCCATGGGAAAGCAATCACTGCGATAGCTGGAGCTACCACAATTTGGTTGAGCCCACTCCAGGAATATTTGCCTGGGGTGTGATTGAAATTCCTATGATGAAATGTGATGAAAAGCCGGCGAGGTTTTATAGTAAACTTAGCACTCTTGACTCAGTCTATCGTTTGTCCCCCTTTGGTTTGTGATTTAGGGCTGGCATATGCAACGTAAAAGGCAGGCAGCTAGGAAAGAGAAGATTGGCAGTGGACAAAGGAGATTGAGAAATGGACAGGCTGCTCCATGTGCGCAAATAAGCGGAACAGGGAGCCAAATAGGGCTGAAAAGGTAGGAAGTTAGACCTTAAAGACTGAATGGTGATAAACTGATAGACCAGGAAAGTGAGCAAGCAAAATGAACAGAGATGATCGGCTGGTGGACAACTAATTCAATTACAACAGGCAGGTAATAATGCATAGGAGGAGGGCTTGCTGGGAAGTGGAGTAAACATAAAAGGGCACGTTAGTCCACAATGAAAAAGAACACAAGAAGGCACCTTTGTTTTGTTGTGCAAGGTGGAGGCGGTGGTAATGTGTGGACCTGGAGGTTAAAACGAAAGTGGACATGTGATAGCAATGCTCTGCTAGTGTAGATATACAATATACGTTTGAAAATGTGGTTCACATTAAATCACATTATTTTTCTACTTAAAAAGATAATCTAGTACATTTTAATTCCCATGGTCCCGTATGAGCCAAAGAAAACAAGCATCATAATTAAAAACCCTAATGCTTAAAACAAATTATTCAAACCTGAATGGGGAAGGAGACAGCCTCAAGAAGAAAAAAAACAATGCAGCCTTTTCAAAACATTAAGATGTTCTACTTAAGTTGGACAAATTTACGTTTTTTAATAACAATTTATCACAAGAAAGTGGAAATTCCACTTAACCTGACTAAACGTCTCTAAATGACCTGACAATAAAAAAAATCCCACAATAATCCAATCATTTTATTTTTTTCTATGCAACTTTTCACAAACCCCACACACACACAACTTTACTATTGGAAAATTAACAGTAGGCATTAGTCATCGTTCTCTGCTGTTCTCCGACACATTTCAAGTGGAAAAGAGACACCTAATATTTTTAATAGTCATAGTAATGAATTCACGCATAGTCGCAAAGTATCATAGGCTTATTTTTCATCAAAAACATGTTACTTAGCGAACAGCAAAGACAAAAAACGGTGACTTCTACTAAGTTTATTTTAAGATGCTAAAGTTAGTAAAAATGACAAAGGTTATGGTGGAAAAAATAAACAGATGGGTTATTCTGGGAATCTGTACTGTGGTCCATTCAATGTGTAGTGTAAGGAAAATCCCCTTTAAATTTAAACAACTTGGGTACTTCCATTGGTATGAACATGTAAATACGAGTAGTAATGAACACACATACTGACAGCAAATGACCACCGCAACCCAAGGGTGGCTTAAACAACAAAAATATCAATGGGGCACCATTGGGTAGAAATGTGGTACTTCACCCCTCACCTGTAGCTCACACCAGGCCACCTCCACCGTTGTTTCTGTGTCCAATCCTTTGTATACTGTCTTGAAGGAGCCTCGACCAATTTCAATGTCGAACTTCATGAATCGCCCATCAGGGGAGAAGCCCACAGCCTTGGTCTCCAACTCCTCATTGTCATCAGAAGGTTTCTCTGGGGGACTACTTTGGGGCACATGTTCCTCTTTTACCTGCTCTGTTGAGGGGGGCAGTTCCTCCACTGTGGATTGTATCAGAGCTTTCTCCTGCTTTGCGCTCTCTAGTGAAACATGTATGCTGGTCTCCCTCAAACACGTCCCATCATGCTCCACCTCAACTGTCCTTTGGATAACGGCAACTGTTTGATCCTCTTGTGGGCCCTGCTCAACAGAAGTCGCACAGCTGGGCAACTCCAGGGCAGTCGCATTGGAGTCGCAGATGACGCTGCGCCGAAAAAAGCGGTGCTCAGCTGCCCGACTGTCCTTGTCCATGGTGTGCCTGCGGGGGCGGCGGAATTCATCAAGCAGTGCCACACGGTCACCACCAGGACCTGGTCCACCAAGTCGCTCAGACACAGAAGTGTCAGAGCTGCTGGAGCCAGAGCGGGGTGGTGGTGCCAAGAACGCCATGCTGGGCGGCTTGGGTTCTGTAGACATGTCTCAAGTGGGCACAAGTCTACACCGCCTCAGCGTGGAGGGGCAGGGACTTGTGCGGGTAACACAACAGGACGTCTCCTATGCTCACACTCCATGCTGGAGATGCACCAGCATTGGTGAGAGACTAACTTGAAGAGATGCTTAGAAGATAGGATAAATGTAAAACAAAGGAGGACTGGAAGGTTTACAAATGGTGAACAGCTAGGTATGTGAGAGTAGGGAGGGTTGGGCTGATGGGGGATGAGCAAATGTGGAGTCTAGTTTAGGGAGAAAAGGGCTAGGGGCATGAGGGGATATGGATGGGGAGACTGGGTGTGAAAAAAGTAGGATGGGGACGAACTGGGGGATAGGCTGGAATGGGGAGGAGTTAGAGGAGGAGCGCAGTAGGGGGGGTAACTGTAAAACAAAGGAGGATTGGAAGATTCAGAATTGGTGAAGAGCTAGGGAGGTGACAGTAGGACGGTTTGAGACTGAAAGGGAGGGGCAAAACGTGGTAGAAGTTAGGGAAACATGGGCCAGGGGCGGCGAGGAGTTACAGAGGAGGCTTTAGAATGTGAAGAAAGTAGGAAGGGGAACGAACTAAGAGGAGCGATGGGAGGAGTTAGGGGAGGAACTACTAAATGTCTTAAGAAGAGAAGAGGCTGGGACAAGAAGTGCGCCGAAAGTCTAGGAATAGGGCAATGATGTTGGAGATATATGAAGTCTGGCAATACCAATGGGTGTAGACATCTGCCCTTGTCCCAAGAGAGAAGGTTTCCCCCAACCGCTGTCACCAGAGGCCAAAGCTGCGCCGACTCCGCCACGGCCAGCCACTGCAGTCCCTGGGTCTCCGGTCCTCCACAAGCCGGCTGCGGGCAGAGTCGGACCGCGGGAAGCCAGCTTTGGTGGCAGGGTCGCGGATTCCGGAATCTTCCACCAGTGAATTCCACAGCCGCCTGGTTGACAGTGCCCGCTCGCTTGCCCTGGGCCTGTCACTTCCCCGAATGCCGTGGCTGTCCCGTTTCGGCCACCGTCCGCTAAAGGAAGCTTCGCTCCCCGCCTGGTTCAGGCTAAATGGCGACTAGCTCGGAGTCAGACAGCTCGGTCGCGCGCCGCACCCAGGCCCCGCCCACTCCGGTTCCAAGCTCGCTCGCGCTCTCAAGGACCCCGGCCATTCGTCGCAGGCACGACTGTATTCTATTGCGCACGCGTGCCAACTGTCCGTGTAAATTTGGGCTTCGGGAGTTGTAGTATTTTTATGACGCCTTACTGCACAAGATTTCTGAAGTGCGATTGTGCGCTTGAGGGGAGGGAACTTGCGAGTTCTAGCATGAGTCCTCGGCGGGACGAGTTTTGAAAGATCGACTACTTTTTCGCTTGTACTGCGTTCATGTTTCGTAAATTATAGTCGATCCAGGATCGGCCGTCCTATATTGAAGACGCTGAAAATATAAGTGATAAAACCATATAAGGTGGTGTCTGGCTGTGGCATTTTCTTTAGTAATCATGTATGCACGGCCGCAAGAGCCATCTGAGTCAGACATGGTTTGCCCAGGAACAGTGCTCTTAATATCGGCATTTCTATATAACGGTGCAGCGCAAAGTTGCCCACCTTTTATACGTCACTAAACCAGAATGGTACCTGACACTAAAATTCTAGCTGACACGACAAGAATTTTCAATTCTATTAAGGACACGGAGGCGAGGATTATGCTTCTCTTTGCTTTGCTGCAAAACACAGCAGCCAATAAACAACTTTAAAACTCAGCATACCCCGGGAGTACAACCCCCTCCATAGTATGCATCAATCAGTATCAGTCCACTATATTATATAGTTCGTAGTGACCACATCACTTCCTCTTTCTTTGCATTAAACTTTAACACAGTCCACAAACTTGACTGTTGAACACTGGACCACCGATTTCTTCATTGCCGTGAATCCAAACTTGAGCACGTAATATCATCCTCAGAAACGGAGTCGATGTCACCATGCCTTATTCCTGCTTGTTCTATTCTCCGTCCGAACAGCATCATCCTGACCGTTCAGGTCTGCATTCCTTGATCTCTTCCTATAAAGAGAATAGTAGTCGTAATATGCCATTCGCGAACCCTATGCATTTCAGAACCATTATGACATTCACAAGTTAACATCCCTATATGTCCAAAACAAATGGGTGGGAGAAAAATCAAATCATCACCATGAATTATAGATGAAACATTTCATAACACTTGCAATAAACCAGCTATCACATAGAATACCATCATCATGTTAATGGGATAATCCTCGCCTCCGTGTCCTTAATATAATTGGAAATTCTTGTCGCGTCAGCTAGAATTGAGCGCCAAACATGGCAGTATCAACACCTGCAAGTCTCAGTAACCAAGTAACCCACCTGGCTAAAGTCGCTGCAGTGACGTGGCGGAAAGGTCTCTGAAGGGAAATTAACAATTGCCCTGCAACATCATTCCTGAACTCTCTAGTAAAAATCCTCATAACATTTTTAACTTTGAACCACGCATAACTTAGTATGATGAGGAAAGGCAGGGGATGAAATACATCTTGAATGTGTTTTTGTCCTTTTGGAAATCGTGAAAGAGACACCCAAAGGAGTAAATACTCTACCTGCGATATCCAAAGCTCGCACGTCCGAGACTCGTCTGCAGGACACCAAACATAATAGCATCGTAAGTTTTGCCGCAAACTGTTTCCGTGATAACCCCTCATTGGCCGGCCAAGGTTTAAGGAAACGTAAAACTACATTAACATCCCATAAAACAGAATACTTGGGTTTCGGGGGGTTAACCATCCGGATACCCCTCACCACTTTACACACCAGGGGGTGTTCTCCCACCGGTTTCCCATCCACATGTGGGTGACCTGCCGAAATCGCTGAACGAAAGTTGTTCACTGTCCGATATGCCATTGCAGAGCTGGCGAGTTCCGTAAGGAAATTAACTATGAGATGGACACCTTATCCCACGGGATCTGTTTGCCGTTCAGAACACCAACTAACCCATCTACACCAAGCTGACTCATATCATTTGTGCGTAGCAGGTGCCCATGATTGTGATAGGAAAAACAGAGTCTTCTGTGAAACTCCCGGCACTTGCCATCGTCGCCTGAAAGTCTCCACGCCATGAGAGCTAAGAGGCCTTGCATTACCAGGGGATGAGTCAACCCTGAGGGTCCTCCAGAATCTCCGGAAACTACCGTAGTCGAACCAGAAGAGCGCACGACAAAGCTAGCGCCACATGAAACTATGCTTGCATTTTTCCAACACGGTGTGATTGAGATCACCTCCGCCTGCTGTCGACGGAGTTGCGCTAATACTCTCGGAATCATGGCGAAAGGTGGATATGCATATAGAATGCCCATCGTCCATGACTGAAGGAATGCGTCCGAACTGATCACCAGAGGATCTGGACGCCAACTGTAGAACCGAGGAAGTTGTGCATTGAGTCTGGACGCAAATAGGTCCACTGCACATGGCCCCCATTTGTCGTTCAATTGATTGAATACCCCGGGATGCAGCCTCCAATCGCTGGCATCCCTCAGGAAACGGGAATTCCAATCCGCTACCACATTGGAAGAGCCCGGAATGTATTCCGCCGTCACCGATATATGATGGGTCAGGCAATAATGCCAAAAATCCTTGGCTATCTCCACCAGAAGACGAGACCTCGTACCCCCCAGATGATTGATGTATCGTACAGCTGACACATTGTCCATCCGCAGAAAAATACAGCAAGTCACTCATTGTGGGGAGAGTGTCCGAATCGCAAACGAGCCCGCAAGAAGTTCCAGGCAATTGATATGGAGTTTCAGTTCCTCCCGGGACCACCGACCCTCAGTCTCCACCGAGCAGCAGTGGGCTCCCAGCCCCATCTGCTGGCATCTGATTCTATGACTATCTCTGGACTGGCTGCGAAAATGGCTTTGCCATTCCAAGCATCCATGTGTTCCAGCCACCAAGTCATCTCGGTCCGTGCCTCGCAGGAGATCAAGATCTGGTCTGCATAACTTAGACCCTTGCGTAGGTGTAGAATCTTAAAACGCTGAAGCGCCCTGTAATGTAAGGGTCCTGGGAATATCGCCTGGATTGATGCGGCCAGGAGCCCCGCCAATCTGGCCAACGTCCTCAAGGATATAGTCTGAGAGGCAAGCGCTCTCCTCAACTCCTTCTTGATAGCTACTCTCTTCCTCAGTGGTAATAGTAACTGAGCCGCAATCGAGTCTACCTGAAACCCCAATAATTCCATCAACTGCGTTGGAGTCAGAATGGACTTCTGCGCGTTGATGACAAATCCCAATTCTTGTAAGAGTTGGACCATCCAGTTCAGATGAAGAAAAACCGTGTCCATAATATGAGCCATAATCAGAATATCGTCCAAATAAATTATGAGCCTTACCCCTCGTTCTCTCAAAACTGAACCACGGGCTTTAGCAACTTGGTGAAACACCAAGGGGCGGACGAAAGGCCAAAGGGCATGGCTGAAAATTCGAACCACTGGTCTCTCTATTGGAATTGAAGGGACCTCCTGTGAGGGGGAAAAATAGGCAACGCCAGATACGCGTCTTTCAGATCTAGACGCACCATCCAATCCTTTTCCAACAGGATGTCTCTCAACAAGTGTATGCCTTCCATTTTGAAGTGACAATACACTACCCAGGAATTGAATTCCTTCAGATTGAGCACCAGTCTGAAACCTTTGTCCTTTTTGGGCACTAGAAAGATGGTACTTACAAACCCTAGCGGATGAGGGAACGTGTGCACGATTGCCCCTTTTCCAACAACGACTGAACCTCGGCGTCTATGAAAGACATCTCTGCATGGGAAAAATGTAGGGGAGGAGGAATCCAAACCTGATGGGGTGAGGCATAGAACTCTATCTGAAAACCTCTTACCGCCTGAAGGATCCAAGGATCCTGTGTGAGATTTCCCCATACATGGTGGAACAAAGCAATTCGACCTCCCACCTTGGTGTCCCCAGTTTGCATTAAGCTTATCTGAGTAAGAGGCCTCTCCGGAGGAATTATTCTGTCCTCTGTAACCTCTATGTTGCCACCCTCTGTCACCGCGATTTCGG
The DNA here is from genome assembly GCF_964204655.1 of Triturus cristatus. Lineage (NCBI taxonomy): Eukaryota > Metazoa > Chordata > Amphibia > Caudata > Salamandridae > Triturus > Triturus cristatus. The sequence goes on from NC_140585.1 coordinate 317,704,158, forward strand.
GAAGGGTAGAACTTTGAACGCTGAACACCACCTCTGCCACGTTGCTCGAAGCCTCGAGAGGTCTTGTTAAATCCACGGCCGGCTGCTCGACCCCTGAAGTGCCCTGTTAAATAGGCCAGTATGAAAGACTTTTTTGATGTTCGCTTGAGCCTTATCTAGGGCGGAAAATGTGTTCACATATTTCCCCATCTCCTTCATGAATTTCATCCCGAACAGCATGCCATTAGCGAGCGTGCCCAGTTCCGTATTAGCAATTTCGGCAAGTTGTGGATCAATACGCATAAGGAAGGACCTTCTCCGTTCTGCTGACAGGGCGCAGTTCGCGTTCCCTAGGAAACACATAGCCCGTTGCGCCCACTCCAAAACCTCAGTGGGATCCAATGGAGTGTTGGAGTCTTTAGCGGTGACTGCGGCATCCAAGATCTTAGTCAGGGGTCCGGTCACGTCAAGGAGTTTATCCTGACAACCCCTCCAGGCCCTGTCGTGTCCCTTCTTGGGATCCTTCGCAAACTTTTTCATAAAAGTGGCCATGTTCGGATCTATTTCTGGGGTGTCTGCCACTTTACCCATCAGGGAGGGTCTCGGACATTCGGAACGCAGGGTGTCCCTGACTTTCTTTTCTAAACCTCTCCGGATGTTGTCCTGCACATAATGTGCCACCTCGACGCAAGGAACCCACTCAGTGGATCTTGGGTGTATAATGTTTCTGGGGTCAAACAAAAGTTTCCTATTGGCGGCTTGTCCTCGATATTATGGGATTTGCGTTTCTGCTTCTTTACCTTCTGTGAAGCCTGCGACGCCTGATCTGAGTCAGACGTGTCAGGCGCGGCAGGAGACGACTCATCAGTCTCCTCCGTCTGCGTCACCGGCGCTTTATGCGCCTTAGAAGAACTCACACCACCATGGTCATGCATCACATTACGGGCCATTTTAGCAAGGACCTCAGCCGAGGTATGACCAGAGGTCTCCCCTTGGCCAGCACCGAACTTACGTCTGCCATAACTCTTTAATGGCTTGGTAAAAGGCTGTAATGCCTTAATTAACACCCTGTTTACAAAGCTCTGGACGTGGGTATCCAGGGCTTCAACTAATTGCTCCTCCATAAGGTGCTCTTCTGGTTCATCATACTCTGCATATTCATTGAATTCCACCCACTGCTCTTCCTCCTCGGCGTAGTATGCCATCGTGTTGCAGGAGGTCTGAAGGAGCTTCAAGGGGGGGCACTGTTCAACTCTGTCCCTAAAACACCACTTAACTGTCCCTAAAGCAGTTCAAAAATACCCAAAATAGTACTGCAAAGTGCCAAAGATATAAATAAATATGGTACTGTGGAGGGAGCCACCCCTACTCTCCCCTAAGGCAGTGCCCTAGTCCGGATAATGCTCCTTTCAGCGTTCAATAGGGACCGGGGATTATGCAGCCTGCTAATGCGCAAAGAGCCGGTCGGTAAATTCACTTGCATCGGCTCCTCGCGCATGCACAGCGCATGGGCATAAAGAGAGGATTGCTCCCCATGCGCGCGAGGCGCGTCCCGCTCTCGCTCCACTGAAAACAGCCCAGAGAGGCGCCAGAGCGCCGCAACAAAACAAAGCACCGATCGCGTCATGCACCACGCGAAATTACAACCAATAAAGAATGAAAGCCAAACAACTTGAAAATAATAATTAGCACGACAGCGCGCATTGGAACACAAGCGCTCTATCAGCGCGACAAGTGAAAACACTGCAAGATATTCCAACAATGCAAATAACAATACCCCAAATTCCCTAAACAGAGAGATGAAAGGTACTTAACTCGCTGCTGCAGCAGCAAAGAAAGAGGAAGTGATGTGGTCACTACAAACTATATAAGATAGTGGACTGATAGTGATTGGTGCATACTATGGAGGGGTTGTACTTCCGGGGTATGCTGAGTTTTAAAGTTGTTTATTGGCTGCTGTGTTTTGCAGTAAAGCAAAGAAAAGCATAATCTGATCCTCCGTGGACTGACATAGAATCAAAATGAACCTTCACTTTGCACATGAGCCTTACCTGTCATACTGATTCAGCACACGTTGCACTTGGCACTGTTTTTATAGAAGAGCCTTTACTGTAGAATTTACAGTTCTCATATTAGAATGTTTACTAATGTCGAAAGAAATGTGTAGTTTACCTTAAACCTTCCTTTTCACTTTATTGCTGATAGTCCGTATATAATGGAATCTTGATCGAAACAAGAATGCCAAGGTTGTAAAGATTGATAAATGGTAGCGCTCAAGGCATGCGTGAGGCACGAAGCGCATTGGTAAGGCACACAGAACACACAAATGGAACAAAGACATAATGGTAATTGAGCATATATTTATAAACGTGGGCTATAACACAACTCTTCCCTTAAAAATTTTTACATCTGGAAGTAATTATAGCTCAAACACAAAAATCCAGTAGAAATCGTGAATGATGAGTAAATCGACCATTACGTCGTAATTTCACCAAACTTACCCTCAAATGGAATTGCACTTGAAATTGAACGTTTGCTACTTGGGGCGCAACACTTCACTCTCATAAGTTTCTGAAAAACTGTGACTATCTATGCACCATATTATCTGGAACCAATTCTACAACATTTGGTGATTTCCATTAAGTCGATTGGCAGCATAAATAATATTATTTGTTGTTCATCATCTTGCAAATAAGCAAACATTTCCATCACACGATGTTAGGTACCAAATTCCGAATAAATCACCTACCATTATCTAGCTAAGTAATGCCTTCCTAACACTTAATGGTCCTTTATACAAAAAATCTGTTTTACCACCTAGATTGTTTTCTGAGCTATCTGAAAACCACCAATTCTCTCCATCCATGCAGAATCAAGTTTGGTCCTAGAAACACGCTGTCTAAGTAATGTAAGAGAGCTAATACCAGTCATAGGATGAGGTGTTGTATGATAGGCCCAAACGTTTTCTCATATATCCTTCGGCCTCCAAGTTATTAGTCAAAGCAGCTTGCACAACCTCCGTCAATAACCTGTTCACTCTTTCCACTAGTCCATTAGGGCGTGGAATAGTATCATGTTTACTATCGTAACCTTTCAAAAGTTATTTTCTTTAGTCAGACACTAATTGAACACCATTGTATGCAACTAACTCCAACAGAAGTGCTTCAATTGAAAAGATGCCTTTCAAAAAGTAAATCACAACATCAAGTAGTGGAACCTACACATCTGTAATCTAATCATTTTGAGTGATAACACCACAATCAAAAAATATTTAGAACTAGAAAGAGAATGATGAATCTATTGCGATTATTTTTCACGTGGTCCAGAAAAATCTATTGCGATTTTGTTTCCCAAGGAGTATTAGGGAAGTGATTATGATGCTATGAATCTTTCATATTTCTCCAGTGTTTATTGAAAAATAAACATTCATTACATCCAATACATTCATTAACAAAGTCCTCTACATTCCTGCCTATAAAAGGGCACCAGTTTTTATTTTCTTAACAATTTCTTTGTGGCACTGCACCCATATGTCCACGATGTGCTAAGTTAATTGAGTTCTCAGAATAGAAGATGAAATACATTTCCCAGCTCTAAGTATAGTATATTTCCCAAAACTGAGTTCAGACGAAATCAGATTTAAACTATGCAACTCTCCTAATGATCTCAAATCTTACAAACCTCCACATTAAATTTGCACACTTCCTTCATCACCGTATATCCATTTGTGGCATTTATCCATTTGTTAAAGCTGACTGCTCCTTCTCAAACGTCATCTTTGTTGACTTCTGCAATTACATATTTACACTCAGTTACATCATCATTAAGTGGCAACCTGAAATGGCAACAATGATGCCTGAGCTCAGCTCACTGCCTTAGCTGGGTGATTGTGGGAATATGTTTTAGACTGGATGAGGCTAATACCGGGCGCCAGAGGTAGAAAAAAGATCTCAGACAGAGAGGCCCAGTTCCTGGGAACCTGCTGGATATTCAGCACCCAACCAAGCGACGAGCTAGCCCAATGATGAAGCACGCAACCTAAGTGGGTGAAGGCTACTGCATCCTTTAAAAAACGATTCTGCCAGATCTGGGTACATTATCAAACCAAATGTCAAGTTTGGCCTTCTGTTAAAGCTGACGAACGGTACACTATTTTTTTCTTATTGTCTGTCAGTCTGGGGTGGCTATGTGCTGGACTGTTTTAAATATTTCCTCTCCATCCTCCTCTTATGTGGTCTAATAGATTAGAATGGAGCCCCTACGGACAGTTTATTCTATCGCCTGCACTTGTAAGCACTCGTCACATTGCTGGGACTTCAAAGCCCAGAGTCTCAAGCACCAGGAGGCGCCAACGTGGATTCCCTGCGCCAGGCAGCGCATAAAAGCGGGACCGGGCTCCCGCAGCGCAGGTGGCGCGGGGGGGGGGGGGGGGGACGCCCGGGCCAAGGGCAGGCCTGTCTGCGGGCGGACGAGGCAGGGCTGGGTCAGGTCTCTTGGCTCATCACCACAGCTTGCCTTTTGGGTGGATAGCGTGTGATCGGAGGTAAGAAAATTGGGAAACGTAAATTAACTTTGCCTACTACCAAGGATCGCCCATCAACAGCAACTATTACTAGCTTTTTGACTACCGCCATGGGGGATATTACAAGTGAGATTGAGTGTGTGGAGTAGAGATTAGGGGCAACAAAACGGGCATTACATACCCAGCTCAACAGAGAGTGAATGGTTGAGGACTTCTGACTCAGTCACAGGCACTACATCCTCGAATGTTTTGGAAGCTCCTACAACGAAAATTAACACCAAGGATAACCAGTGAGGTTGTTTTTTGTATTCCTTGCGCCCACCTCCCCCAAAAAAGGCAAAGCCATGTAGTTAGTCAAAGAAGGAGGAACTGCCACCGGTAACCCTTAAAAAAGCATTGCAACCACTGCGACGAAGAGTGCTAGGGTCCTCGATTTGGAAACTGATGCAGGCCTGAAAGATAATGGAGCCAATGGAGACTCATTTTGCATACACAATGGATTAGTTCTCTCAAAATTGTAGTGAAGTCTCCTCTTGACCCGTTTGTAAGCATCTTGAATAGTATTGACACATCATTGAAAATTTTGATTGGCTCAAATCCATCTAGCTTAACTTCTGTGGCAAATAATGCATCAAATCCTGATCCTTCACGTCATACCCTCATGTCCACTTTAAAATCAGCACCCTCATTTTTGGACCCGCCCCTAGGTTTTCGCCCTGTCATTAACACCATTACTCCAAATTATTCCTCACAGCACCAGGGAAAGAATGGCCCTGTTGCTGCTAGTTGCCAGCTAACCACTTTAAATGGGTCAAAAGAGGCTTGAGTGTGTAATCCTGTCGATAATCGCCATGTTACATCAAGGAAAAGTCATGAAAGAACACTCCATCTTCCACCTGAAGCCACCCCATTGGTAATAGTTCTTAAGAATGTGCCACCTCTGCCAACCAAAAAGGAGGAAGACTTTTGTCGCAGTTAAAGAATACAATTGTGTATTGGTTAGTGAAAGCCATGGATTGGCCGAAAAGTGAAGATTTATATCAGCACATAAACAATGTTGAACAGGTTTCGTGGGTGGGAACACAATCTATGTCATTGTAAATTTTAAATATAGGTCATTAGTCAATTTCCTTATGGACAGGCTCCTTTGGAGTAACAATGTTAGTGGTACTTCTATAAGCCATATGCAGTCGCAGGACATAGGCCAATATGTTCAACTGGTAACGCTGTTCATAACTGTGCGATTCCAACCTCTAATCGTTTTTCACCCCTCGATTATGTGGATTGACTACATAACTCGACGTCTGGATGTGTTTGGCAATCTAAGCATGAACGAGAAAAGAGTTCTGTTAAAGGTAGCATTGGTGGACTGGAAAAATTAACACAGATTGCTGTGCCACAGCTTGACAGTCCCATTTCTTTTGATTCATCAAAGATAGCTTTGATTATATCTAATAACATGACACTGGGGGAGCAGGCCCAACCTTTGGTACCACCTAATATGGCTATGATACTTCAGAATGATTGCAAGACAGTTGCCCACTTAAGAACTGAGGAAGCACCTGGTAGACACAATAGTACAACTGCCCCTGGTAGCCTTTTTTGGAACATTGCTGGCCTGTCGAGTAAGTTGAAATCCGAACAATGGCTTGATCTTATAAAAGGGTATAGCATTGTATGTTTACAAGAAACCTGGATGAGAGAGTCTGCCCACATTAATGGTTACGTTTCTATACACACCCCAGCCAGTGTATCTCTAGGTGGTCACTATAAGCGTGGCCTATTAACTTTGGTAGCGACAACACTGTCAGGTAGAGTAGGTAAGACCCAGATTCAATCACCCCACTTTCAAATCATTATTATTCTGTTTAGAAAACTGTGACATTGAGTCTTGTTAATTTTTACCATAATAATTTTAATACCAAGAATACCGATATAGCCGAGGATCTGAAGAACACATTGTGCAGACATATACAAGAGACAAATATGAATGTTATTGTTTTCTGGGAGGGTGATTTTAATTGTAAACTATGCCCCCTATCAAAGCAGTCTGCGTGTTGTTTACTAGACGGGGCTAGGGATGGTGGTTGTCACTTTTATCATAACCCCTTTGGGAATATTTTTAACTCAATACTTTCAAATTTTTCTCTTTTTCTCACAGTTGATCTTATTCATTCAGAAGGCATGGATTTACAGGCACACGCATCAAAAGAAAAACCGGTCGCAAACGGGCAGATTCTCAGAATCTGCCCCTTTGCGACCGGTATTTTTGCATTTGGGATGCATCATCCCAAATGCAAAAATAACAATTTAAGTAATCTCTAAATTGTGATTACTTAAATTGCGATTGCATTTAAGGAATTGCAAATTGAGATTCCTTAAATGCATTACATTAAAGTAAAAAAATGTGCTATTTCGCTAATAGGGGGCGCAGATTACCATGATGTTGAACTTCATGGTAATTTGCAAAAACTTTGAAAAATGCACTAAAGTGCATTTTTCAAAGTTCCATTTTACACACATACATGCCCTTGGGGCATGTGTGTGCAAGATGTACTCATATGCAGATTTCAGGTGTGCAACAGGGTGTCCTTTTGACACCCTGACACCCTTAAAATTGCATTCTCAATTTACGATTCTCTAATTGAGAATCGCAAATTGAGAATGTCTTCCCATTCATTCCTATGGGCCTATGGGCCCATAGGAATGAATGGGGAGGTATTCCTTAAGTGCGACTCGCAATTTGCGACTCGCAATTAAGGAATGTTTAGAAATCGCTATTTGTAAAGCAATTTCTACATGCATAGGCTTTTGCGATTCCTTAATTGCGATTCCTTAAAAATCGCAATTAAGAAATCGCAAAAGCCAACATTGATGCATGTGCCTGTTAGTCTCATATATGGGTAGAGGCCAATGGACTCTAATTGATTATATTGCCTTTCTGATTATTTTAAACCCCAATCTGTGACCTTTTCCATACTTAAGGTCTGTTTTAGTGATCTTTATCCACTATCCCTTTATCTCGAGATTCGAACTGGTGACCCTTCTGGGATAACTAAATTATGCCCCATAATACACACTAAAAATAAGGGGCTATTGCGGAAGTGGTCTACTATTATTCTAGACTCCGTTTTACAACAGATTATGATAACTAACATGAATCAAGTTTTAGATTGTTTGAAAGGTAGCATAAACCCGCCATCTATGTTAACATCCTTTGCTGCAATAACTGAGACTGTTAATGCTACTTTATCTAGTGACTATAGAATGAGACCTCAGAAGCCAAGTAAGTGGTTTAATAGCAACTGTTCACAGTCCCACATTAGACTAGTTAAGGCACTGAAAAATAAACCCTGAGATAATCTGGTGATAAAACAGCTTCGATTGGAATATAAACAGGCGTTAGGGAGACGCAAACTAGATATCAGAAAATAAGCCTGGGAACAACTTCATGTAACTTGTCAAAGCAAAGATCCCAGACTCTTTTGGAAAACCGTTAATTCGGATTTCTTTGGAAGCTCCCATAACAGTAGCATTGACGTTACAATCATGCCTGAAGTGTGGGTATTTATTTATTTTATTTTATTTTATAGGTTTTATATAGCGCCGGCTAGACCTAGAGGTATCAGAGCGCTTTACATTGGTGATAAGATAGTAACGGTTAAAACGCAATATTACAGCAACAAGGCAAAAACAATATATCAACAGCATAGAATATCAACATAAGACAGAGGAGAAATGGCATGAAATTACACAAATAATAAACAGATAAACATTACAATAGCTATATACATATATGACTGGGAAATTGGAGATCAGGTGCCGGGCGTAGGATTAAGACCCCCAGTATTTATTCAGGAGGTGCATTTTGAGATCTCTTTTGAAGCTGACGTAAGAAGGGTTACATCATAGGTCTTTAGGGAGGGCATTCCAGATGTTAGGGGCATTTCCGGAAAAGGAGCGGGATTGTGTGGATTTCTTGTTTAGTAGGGGTGGTACTAGGAGGAGAGCGTTGGTGCTTCTCAAAGGTCATGAGCAGCCCGCTTTGCAGAGTTTATTGGCGAGGTATGGTGGTGTGTTTTGATAGAGGACTTTGTGTGCAATGCACGCTGTTTTGTATGCGGAGCCATTTGACAGTTCTGAGGGCAGGGGAGATGTGGTGGAGTTAGGTGGACCTTGGGGATTCCGGTGAGGATGTCGTTACCGTAATCAATTTGCGAAAGTACAAGTGACTGGACTACTAATTTAAAGTCATCAATTGGAATAAAGGGTTTTATTTTCTGGAGATGACGGAGAGTGAAGAGGGCTCCTTTCGCCGAGTTTTTGATGTCGACATTGAGATTCAGACTATTGTTGATGGAGATACCAAGAGATTTAACTGAGTTGGACAGGGAGAGTGAGCAGTTGAGGGCATTGAGGTCGGCGATCCAGGATAGAATGTGGAGGGGGTTATTTTTGGGGGAGAAAATAATGATTTCAGTTTTTTTGGGGTTGAGTTTGAGATGATTTAATTGGAACCAGGATTGGATCTCAGTGGGGGTGTTGTTAAGGTGTATGATGTCCGCATGGGTTTTGATCTTGTAGTAGAGTTTGGTGTCGTCGGGATAGAGGTGGGAGTTAATTCCAGCTTGTTTAAGAATGTGAGTGAGGGGTTCCATAAAGAGGTTAAAGAGAGAGGAGGAGAGTATAGATCCCTGTGGGACACCTAGTGAGACCAGAGTAGGGTTAGAAAGACAGTCGTTGATTTTGATTTTCTGAGTTCGGTGTTGAAGATAGGAGACAAACCATTTGTGGGCAGTACCATTGAGATTGAAGCGATCTCTGAGCATAATAAGTAGGGCGGAGTGGTTAACAGTATCAAACGTTGCGGAGGGATCTAGGAGGATAAGAAGGCAGGTCTCGCCATTATCCAGGGAGTGGTGGATGTCATCAGCAATATTAAGCATGGAAGTTTCGGTGCTGCAGCCTTTCCTGAAGCCTGATTGTAGGGGGTCGAGTAAGTTGAAATTTTCGATGTGTTTGTCTAATTGGAGCAGGACACATTTTTCAACGGCTCTAGAGAGAAGGGGGAGGTTAGAGATGGGGCAAAGATTGTTAAGATCATTGTGGTCCGCATTAGGGTTTTTAACAATTGGGGTGATCTGACCAAGTTGAAGGGAGATGTGGACACATCCTGTGGTAAGGGAGGTGTTGATGATTGCGGTCCAAAATGGGGTAAGGATGTGTTTTAGGTGTTGGATAAGGTTAGTTGGGAGAGGGTCTTTAGTATGGGAGGACGGTTTAGGTTTAGCAATGATGTTAAAAACTTGCTGCTCAGTTACCGGGAGGAAGTGAAGTAAGGAGGCATTGTTTTTTAGTTGTGAGTTAGGGTGATTGGTTTCAAGTGGTGTAGATGAGGATGAGTGTGGGAAGTAGTCTAGGGGAGGTGTAATAGGTAAGTGAGGGGAGTAGTTGAGGTGAGGTGCTGAAGTGGGTAAGATTGAGGAGGGAATATGAGGTGTGGGGAATGTGGTATGTGCTCTGATGGTCATGTCAGGCGTTTGTTGGGAGTTGGCTGGGATCTGTGTTAAGAGGAATGATTGATCTAATTTGGCGATTTTTTTGGAGAAGAAGTGGGCAATTTCTTCACATCTAGCGATCGATGCCATTGGATTCGGAGGTGCGGAGGATGTTTGGTTGCGAATGATATTGAACAACTCCCTGGGCCTGTTTTTGGCCCGATTAAGTTGTGTGTGGAAGAAGGATGCCTTCTCGTTAAAAATTTGTTTTTTGTATGTAGATCTAGCTAATCTGAGGAGTGCCAGATGTGATGCAGGGTAGATTTACCAGCTCCATACATACATACACACAACACTCATTTGGGCCCATATACAATCATACCTTCAATGAGCTGGCAAATATCCACTGGTCATCAATTTTGTTTACCCTAGGAAAACCCTTACACCAGTATTCTTACCAATCCTGTCTCCTGAGTAAATGCACATTCGAAGGATCTAGTAGTAGATTAGAATAGGGAGGAAATACAATAAAGCATTTAACCTTATTTAAAGAACCACAGACTCAGAAGAAGTTTTAAAAGTTTATCTGAATTAATGATTTTGTGAGTCAAATCAAATACACATGAATATGCCAAAATACTCCATCAGGAAAAATAGCACATTTGAAATAGTGCATGAATACATTTTTTCAATGACAGCACCTGAGGAGAGAAAGGATAGAAGCAAGTATGGAGCATTTACCCTACAGTTATATTTACCTAGAATGGAGTGAGGACCCCGGCATCAGAGCATCAAGGATTCAAGACAGGTTCAGGACAGGGAAGTTGACCTCTTCTAGTGTAACTCCAGCGTTACACCCCTCTCTGGTGCTACTCTCTCCGGCTCGGGCTCGTCTGGACTACTTCCTAGATGTGCCTCCTCGGTTGTTCCGCGAATTTCCCTAGTGTTGGACTCTTCAGTCAGATAGCAGCAAAATCGGGCAGCATCTCAGCATAGCATCAGCATCTCAGCATCAAGTGTGTCTAACTATCTAGAACTTACCTCTGTTATACCAATTCAAATGTATGATCCACCCCCAAATGTTTCAATTCCATGTTCACCCGCAATTTGATTGGGCCAAGTAGTGGGGTGAGAACATCACACCATACTAAGTGTAATATTTTTCTTTAGTCTATTGTCTAACTCCCCGCCACTTAATTTTAATACCCACAAGCTTTATTCCCACAAGCATTTCATATGTGGATCGATAAGTCTATATTACAATGTTGCGTCCTCTTCCTCTCGTAGGGTCAAGAGTTGGTTTTCCCATGTCCTTGCTGGGCTTAGGGTTTGGCAGCCAGTCAATTACTTCACTTGTTCACGACAAGCAAACGTTGCGCATGCGTAGAAGCCACAAGGATACAGAGACGCGGTCACCCTCCAAGGCCCAAATATGAACTATTACTAAAGTCAGAGAAGCACATGTTAGAATACAAAATTAAATGAATTCACTGTATACCAATTACTTCTACTCTAACCCCATTTACATAATAAATCTTCCGCATTAATGGCTTAGTAAATCTTACATAAGTTAGTTTTTGCTCAGCATGTGCGTTAGTGCGTTACTTTAAAGCAGCCATATTGAAAGCTATTGCGCAGTCTGCAAAGATTTCCCCCAAGTGACAGAAAACGTTATACTACGTAGATGTAGTAGACGTATGCGCAGAAGACTTCCCGCGTTTTTAACAGCCATTTTAGGACCCTCGGGTTATTCATTATTGAAGCACATAGGAAAGCTTCCCCTAGATACAAATGTAAAATGTGGTGCACTGTTAGTACTCACAGACAGGTTGATCATAATGTTACAGGTTATTCCAGAGGATTGCATACGAGCAACTTTCTTTTTATATGAAACCTTGCTCCATCAATCCCCTCTCTGATGGCATTTTATGCCATCACTAAATTCTACTAAATCAGATGCCAACTTTAGCATTCTACCATTTCAATATCTTCAACTCTTTTATTCCTTCCTTTATCTTTCCTAATTTGAGATCCTTTCATTCTTTTGTAGATATTTCCCTTCAATTCTTCAAGTCGTATTTCTTCTAATTCTTTTTTTCTACCCTTCTCATTCACTTCATACCTTTTTCTTTTCCCACTGCATTTGCGGCAATATATTATCATCAAAACTAGAAAAGTTATGCCCATGATTGGCAATAATATTTGACGTAAAATACTTTTACCTATGTTAGAAAACAAACTACTGATAGTGGAAAAACTATTTGTTATTTTCTTCCATAAACTGTCAACCTCCAGTGGTTTCAGTTTCTCTTCCAAATGAGTAATATGTTGCGCTTTCAGCATTTTACAGACTCCACCCTCTTTTGCTAATAAGATATCAAAGGCAAGTCGATTTTGCAAAACCATAGATCTAACAGCAGCTAATTCTGTATTGATCAGTAAAAATCCTCCAGCAGTGTCAGTAGATAACAGATCAACTACTGTTGACAATTGACAGATTTTTCGAGAATTCAGCAGAACCCCCACTGACGATATCAATGCACCAAATATATCACCTACTATTTCCAAAAAACTCGCTTTTTTATGTCTTGTTAGTCCACTATTGTCATTATTGCTTCCAGTGATTCTTTTAACATGATAGACTTTAGAGAATACTATTCCGAAATAGCAACTCCCATACCAGTGATCAGGCAACCTAAAATACGCTTTGTTTCCACAGGTATATTAAATTCCAGGAAATACTGGATCAGTTCCTCCTTTTAGTCCCCAACCCCCAATTACTAAGAAGTTATGTTCACATTCACTGGAACCAATAAATACATTGTTATATTCTGTTTTAAGTCTATGGAGACATATTTTCCCTTTCTTTTCAAAGTCCAGAGACATAGCAGCATGAGTCTTGCCAGTTACTAAAAGGTCTTCCCTTTCAGCCCATTTAGGTATCTGAGATTTCGGTTCAGATGCTCTTCTTTGGAAATCCTGTCTTCTGTTTTCCACTAAATTCAAAAATATATTTTCTTCTTCATGTAATTTACATGTTAGGTTGAGCTTATGTGCGTCAGCTATATCTATTGTCTTCATTGTTAGGAAATATTCACCCATGAATTGTGAGTCTCTAGTACTAAGGATAGTGTCATGCTCTTTCGCATGGGAACTTCTGAAAAAATGACATCTACATTTGAATAATAATACTGCAGTTTTCCAGTTCTATAGAATAAACTAGCTAAAACACTACATGAAATACCATATGTCTAGGGTAAATGATGATACGTTACCCCTTCAGCTACTGAGCTTGGCATTTTCATGCAAACATAACAATCACTAACTTCCATAGTTTCTACATAATGTACTAGGAGATTTGCAAATACATTTAAATCACTTTTTATTCTTATCTACAATGTGGTGTAAATCTAGCTCATATAGGGCCTCATGTAGGTAAATAAATTTTACCGGTTCTTAAATACCGAGCCGTACCGAATCGGTAAATTAGAATCGGTAAGTTATATGTAGGTAAAAATTCGGTAACAGTTACCGATTCGGTAACATTCGGTAAATACGAATCGGAATTCACCGATTCGGTAAATACCGAGGTGATAATTACCGATTCGGAAAATACCGAGGTGGTATCTACCGAATCGGAAAATACCGAGGTGGTATCTACCGATTCGGAAAATACCGAATCGGTACGTACGGATTCGGTAAATAACATCACATGACTTGACGAAACAGCTAATCCTGTGCAACGACAGCCCACCCAACCAGGAACTGCCCACACCCAGGCAGGTGTACACAATTAGCCGAAGTGGCCACACCCAGGCAGGTGTACATAATTAGCCGACCCTGGAGAGGCCTGGAGTGCAGAGGAGAGGCAGGGAGCAGTTGCATGTGCGAGCGGGAAACGAACAGCATGTCCAGCCAGAGAACACAGAAAGACGGAGGGGAAAGGAGGAGGAAGCTCAAATTCAGCCCCAAGGAACTCCAGGTGCTGGTGGAGGAGGTGGTGAAGCAGCACCAGAAGCTGTTTGGGAGGCAATCCCTGCAAGTGCCTGAGGCCGAAAAGCGCAACATATGGCTGGCCATCCAGGCGCAGGTCAATGCTGTGGGAGTGACCCACAGGGACATTGAGGTCCTCAAAAAGCGCTGGTATGACCTGAGGATTGTGACCAAGAGGAAGATGGGCGACATCCAGAAGGAGGCCAGCCAGACCGGAGGTGGAACCAACAGGGCACCTGCCCTCACCGAACTGGAGGAGCTGGTGGCGGCCACACTCGAGCAAGAGAGCGTCGTGGGTCTTGGGGACGCCGACAGCTCTGCCAGAGCCGCAACACACCAAGGTAAGACGAAAGCACAGCAATGTAGCCTCCCCTACCCCTATCCCACATCCCCCATTGTGAAACGAGAATCACACTGCAGTCCACACGTGTCAGTGCAGACAGGCAATGCATTCCGGGAGATGTAGTCAGGGCAACACTAACCATGACGTAAATGTCACAGGGCAACAAGGCATGTCACGCACTCGAGGCACAAGGAGACAGAGGACAGATTGGAATGTGAAATGATTTATTGTGACGCTTGCAATGCAGCCCTTCGGGGACACTGAGCCAATGTTGTTTTTCTGTCCACAGATGTGACATCATGCAGTACAGGGCATGCTGCAGGGGAGACGGCACACCGGCCACAAAAATCACCTCTAGCCAGCACGAGTTCAGACCAGGGAGCAGGCCCACTTGCAGCCGCACCACCTACGCAGCCAGCCTCGCCGCACACAGAGCCAGCATCACCTCACCGAGAGCCAGCATCACCACCACCAGAGCCAGCATCGCCACTCATGTTCGATTCACCGGCCACATCTCCGCTTGCAGGTGTGAGAATGAGGAGGCGTCCAGCAGCCAGGCTACGAGCCTTAGACACCTCGTCAGACGACAGCATGGGCCCAGAAGACCGCACCGGGCCCCAGGAAGGGAGCCATCCCACTGTGCCCCACACCTCACAGGCAGCACAGACGGGAGCAAGAGGGCGCCGCAGGTCGCGTGTCCAGAGTCCACCAGCACCCACTGACGGCCATGGTGTCTTCTTGGGGCTCGAGGGCCAAATGTTGAAGCAACAGCGCCTGCAATCAAAGGCAGTTATGTCAGTCCAGAGGCACATGCGGGTGATGAAGACAAGCTTAGTCAACATGGACACAAACATTGGCGGCATGGCTGCGGGCATTCGGGACATGTCCCAGTCAATCCAGCAGTTGTGCAGCAAATTAGATGCTGACATCGAAGCACGGCGCCGGGAACGCCAGCGAAGGGACACTACCAGCAGGGCACTCAACCGTCTGGCAACTGCGACTTCCCTACTTTGCCGGCGCTCTGTGACGATGCAGGAGGGCCTAACACAGTGCTGCAGCGACCTGTCTCGGGGGATGGTGCAGGTGACAAGTGCACTAGGGGTGCTATTGAGTAGTCAGGCGTCGACAACTGCTGCAGGGGATGCTGCGGAGAGCATCGACACCAGCAGCAGCATCACACCCCCCGTCCCCGAAGCACGCAGGAGCAGCAGGCGGCTTGGGGTTGGCTCTAGTCAGGATGCACAGGCCGTGCAATCCACCACTGCAGCGCGTATGCGCAAACATTGATGTGGCCCTGCTTATCCACTTGCCATTGGGTGACGTAACCCTGGACATACTCATTGTATAGATGGCATATTGCCAGATTGGCCTGTTCATGTGTTCATGGCGTGGTGCCACATTAAACTACGTCATGACTTCTCACAACTCGCTGTGTCCCCTCACTTACTCAGAAATAGTTGCATGTGATCTCTGCCCGTCTCTCTCTCCCATCGACTGCAGTTGGCACTCTAGCTGCGCTGCCCTCTGGCTGGCCTGACTCATCCTCGTTGTCCTCAAAATATGTTAGTTCCACATCTGTACCTTTTTTCGTGGCAAGGTTGTGCAGCATTGCACAAGTGGCAATTATCTTGCAGCAGGTGATGGGTTTGTACTGGCGTGCGCCTCCGCTCTTGTGGAGGCAGCGGAACCTGCTCTTCAGTAGTCCAAACGTGCGCTCCACCACATTGCGTGTAGATTTGTGGGCCACGTTGTATCGTCTCTCACTCTGGGTTGCTGGGTGTAGGTAGGGAGTGAGGATGAATGACCGGCATGCATATGCACTGTCGCCTGGATGAGTAAGAGGGAACCATCAGTTACATGCCTCTATACACTCTGATTTGCAGGTTTCAAGGGGCGTCACTGTTACTTACCCAGCAGGTATCCCTCTCCGAATTCGCCGGCACTCAGTCGTGTGTAGATCCCACTATTCTGGAAGATGTAAGAGTCGTGGGTGCTCCCAGGAAACTTTGCAACAATATCTGTGATGATGTTCCCTGCATCACAGATCACCTGCACATTGATGGAGTGGGTGGACTTCCTGTTCCTGTAGATGTGCTCTGTATCAGCTGGTGGACAGATTGGGATGTGTGTACCATCAATACAGCCGATGACATGGGGGAACTGTGCCATGTGATAAAAGTCTGTTTTTGTTTTCTGCAGTGCAGCCTGTGTGTTTGGGAAGCTTATGTAGTGGTGCATTCTCTGCATCATGGCATCCAGGAACTTCCTGAAGAAACGGGACAGGCAACTCTGGGATACACCACCCACCGCAGCTGTCACCACCTGATAACTGCCGGATGCCAGTAGATGTAGGCTGCAGAGCACCTGCACATGTGGTGGTATGGCGTGCGCCCTTCTTGTTGGCTGGTCCAGGAGTGGGTGCAGGTCCCTTATCAGGTCCATGATGGTTTCGGGGTGTAGCCTGTACCTCTCATGTATCTCTGCATCAGTCAGCTGGAATAGTGTGATGCGCTGTCTGTAGATTTGTTCCTCCCGTCGCCACACCCTCAGTCCTGCTGCCTGTAGACGTAGGCGCCTTGCAATGACGTACATGGCGGCCATGTTGTCCACGCTGTTGCATTTTGGGATTGCTTATGTGCATTGTTGATGGTTACCACCTGCTTTCCATCCGTGTTAATTACCGACTCTTATTTACCGATTTTCCTGGATTTCTTAATTACCGACTGCTCCTACATGTCATTTTAAATTTTTACCACTTCATATTTACCACTTCATATTTACCGATTCGTTAATTATGTATTCGGTAAATATGAATCGGTATTTTAGAATTCGGTAACTATGAATCGGTATTTACCGCCTCATATTTACCGAAAAGTGGTTTTTGGACTCCTACATCTCACTTGTCTGAATACCGGTCGGTAACGGCATATTTACCGAAAATCGGCCGTTACCGACCGGTATTTCGCTACCTACATGAGGCCCCTGGTGTTTCTTAGTCTACTCTATCGCCCTTAATGTTTGCAACTTCTGTATGTGAGTTATTACTATTCTGTTTGTCAGTAACCATCAAATAAGGAATAGCTATTGCCAATATTATCCATATTACAAGGATTAATATTAAATTACCTACACAGATTCTACAACACTTCTTTATACAGCTTTTTTTTGGTTTTCCATCAACATTATTATCAGACATCTTGGTCAAGAAGATTATATCTCCTTAACTTCAGAATCTGGTATGAGATAACACCTTAAGCGTCTTTCCTCTTTCAGGTCGGTCTCACTTCTTCTTTAATTTGTTCAACATTCAGTTCTTCATCACTTTCTTCATTTAAATCGAGATTTTCAAAGTCTTCAAGAATAACATATGTCCATTCAGGACCCTTAAACTTGTTATTCAATGTCTTCAATCTTTGACTCCTTCGCTTTGGTATTACTTTGGAAGGTCCGGATTGACTAGTTACTTCATTTACTTGATCAGGTTCTTCACTGATTGTCTTAAGACGATATCTCAGTCTCTTGATAATTCTCGGCCAATTATCACCTTGTCGACTTTTCTTAAACTTCACTGCACTGCCAGGTTCTTCTAGACTTCTTTTATTTTCTTTAGATTTGGCACAACTTGATCAGCTTTGTGTTCAGATTTCCTCTCTATCTGACCTTGTCCAGGGCTTATTATTTTGGCCTGTTTTGCCTGGATGGGTTCATCTACCTTAATCTGACCCTGTTCAGGATTAGTGAAGTCTGGGTTTTCTTCTGTATCCTAAACTTGCGTTTCTATGCCTATCTGGTCCTGTTCAGGTCTTTTACCTCTTTACCCTCTTCTGCCTGAACATTTTCTCTAAATCCTAACTGTCCCTCCTCAGACTCTGGAATGAGACTTTGAGTTTCTTCTGTCTGAGTATATTGCTCTCTCCTTAGCTGTTCCTGCTCAGGCTCCCTAACAGTCATTTCCCTACTTTCCTGAGTGAGTTCTTCTATGCCTGTCTGGTCCTCTCTCCTTTCCTGTCTATCTAGCTGTGTTTAACTCTTAGATCTTATAAGTACTTCAGGTTTGTCCGCCACTGGGATCCAGTCGTCCTGATAAGTGCTCGGTTGATCTTGAGCAGCTACCTCAGGATCTTTTTTAGGAAGTTCTTCAGCTGCACAACCTTCAGCACCATCCATTTCTTGTTTCAATTGTAATTCTTCTTCGTCAGGAGCTGGTACCCTTTTGGTATGGCTTGCATGGATCCAATTAGGTAACCCTGCACACTTTACAGCTGTTGAGGTAGTCAATATAACTTGATGCGGTTTATCCCACCTTGGTGCTAGGCACGATTCTCGAGTGTGATTCTTCACAACTACCCAGTCACTGGGACTCAGATCATGCGAGTGGCTCAGCTGTCTGTTGAAAGCGTCTTCCCCAACCCAATGAGAGATAGAACGCACTCTGTCAGCCAACTCTTTGCAATACTCCATCAGTTATATTCAACAGCTTGTGTCCTGGTACACATGCTTGCCTCATTGCTCTCCCCATGAGTATTTCCTGGGGACTCAATCCAGTATTTTTGTCTGGAATACTTCTGAGTCCCATCAGAACAAGAGGCAAAGCATCAGGCCATTCCAGTGGGGTGGATGCACACACCTTTCCGAGTCTTGACTTGATTGTGCCATTCAATTGTTCTACCACTTCAGAAGCCTCTGGACGGTAAGTGCAGTGCAATTTTTGTTCGACTTTGAATGCTTCACAGATTAGTCGCATTATTTCATTATTAAAATGAGACCCTCTATCTGATTCAATCGTTACTGGAAAACCAAATCTAGGAATGAGTTCTCTTAATAAAAGTTTGGCTACTATCAAGCTGTCATTTCTTCGGGTCGGGTATGCTTCCACCCACTTTGAAAATAAACAAACTATAACAAGTACAGATTTCAGCCCTCGACAAGCAGGCAGTTAAATGAAATCTAACTGAAGTCTCACAAAAGGACCCTCTGCCTTTCCCATGCAGACCACAGTTTTCCTCCCAGGGTTCATTTGTTGACATATTAAACATCTTTGGCAAAGGCTCTCTGCTACATTCTTGAACTTTGCATTAAACCTGAAAAGTTGAATCATTGCATCTCTTCCCACATGTGTGTCTCCATGGTACATTAAAGCCATTGGTGCAAGCATACTGTGTGGCATGATTGGTCTGCCATCGTAACAAACCCACACACCATCGTCTGCCCTTCTATTTTCACCCATTCTTCCTTTTCTCTCATGTCTACTGCGTCCTGCAGATCTTTCACCTCCTCCCAGGTTCCCGTTCCTGCTAGTAGCATAAGTTGGCGCTGATTCCACAAGTTTCGATTTGCTTGTTTAAGGCAATCTTATGCTTTGCACAGTGATGGGCAACCTGGTCACCATATCAGTTACCGGCTGTCACATAGTCATTTCCTGATTGGTGAGCAGCACACTTAACCACGGCCACCTCTTTTGGTAATTGAATTGCCTCAAGTAATTCTTTCACAAAAAATCAATTTTTAATGGAGGTCCCTGAAGAAGTCAGGAAACCCCTCTGCATCCACAATTGGCCAAAATCATGCACAACCCCATAACCATATTGACTGTCAGTAAATATGGTTACTCTCCAATTTCTCCCAATTTTGCATGCTTTAATTAAAGCGATCAATTCAGCTACTTATGCAGATCTGACCTCTGGTACATAGGATGCTTCGACTATTCCAGTTAATGTACATACAGCGTAAGCAGCACTCAATCCTCCCTCCTCGTGTCTCATGCATGAGCCGTCTACAAACAGTTCATGTTCTGCATTTTTTAAGGGTTCCTCTTGTATGTCAGGACGTGGTTTTGTGCTAAGTTCAGTCACATCAAGACATTCATGCTCAACCTCATCTTCCACTTCTTCTTCGTACCGATCAAGTAGTAAGGTGACTGGATTAAAAACAGTACACCTTACTAGAGTCACGTTTTCAGCTTCCAATATTATTCTTTCATATTTTGCCAATCTACTGGGAGTAAGGTACTGTGTTCGGGTCCTGGTCAGTAAAATCACCACTGCGTGAGGAACGTACACCTTGACAGGGTGTCCCATCACAATCGACTCACACTGTACTATGCTTACACAAGTTGCAGCAACAGCTTTCAGCCAACCTGGTAATTCGCAGGCCACAGGATCCAAGGTAGCAGAAAAATATGCCACAGGCCTTCTCATCAATCCATGTCTCTGTGTCAGAACTGAAAGTGCACAATTACCCCGCTCATAGCAGAATAATGCAAATTATTTTGAATAGTCTGGCATGCCCAAAGCAGGTGCTTCACACAAGTACTCCTGCAACTTTCTAAGAGATCCTATACTTTTCTCATCCCATTCTATGGGATCTTTCGCTCTCTTTCTGGTCATTTGTATCAGAGGTTTGGCTAGTAAAGCAAACCCTACAATCCACTGCCTACAATACCCTACAACTCCAAGGAACATTCTTATTCCTTTTTGGGTTCGTGGCAACTGCATTTGTCTTATTATTCTAATTCTTTCAGAAGTCACCCTTCTAACTCCTCTTTCTATTTAACTGAATTTTTATAAAACTGAAGTTTTTTCGGGGACACTACTTTGTAATTGAATCAGAAACACAGTCATCTTGTGTGTTTGACGCCACCAATAGGTCGTCAATATACTGCACCAGGACTGACTCTCTGGGCAATACAAGAGATTCAAGGCTTCTTTTTAGAATCTGATTAAAGATTGAAGGACTTTCAATATACCCTTGAGGCACACGGTTCCAGACGTAAACATGCTCTTCAAATTTGAACAAAAATAAAAACTTGCTATCTGGATGCAATGGAATAGAAAAGAATGCATGACACAAATCGATTATTGTGAAGCATCCTGCTTTCCATGGTATCTAATAAAGAATCACAGCTGGATTAGGCACTACTGGGCAGCATGGTACAACAATCTTGTTAATTTTCCTGAGGTCTTGAACCACCCTATATTTCCCGTTAGTTTTCTTAATGCCAATTATAGGTGACTTACAAGGGCTACTCATTATTTCTTTCAGGATACCTTGTTCAACCAATCGCTCTATCTCTGCTGCAACACCTGCCTTTACTTCTGGACTCATTTTATATTGTCGGGTATTTGGGTAAACAACACCTTCTTTCACGGTCACTTTTATGGGATCTACATTTGCCATTAATCCTATTTCTTTTCCCGTAAAATCCAATTTTTCTGCATTCACAGTCAGTTTGACTTCTGCAGGTAATTCATTTTGTGTCATCATTGAATATAATTAATTTACTTCTGTTCCCTGTTTAGCTAACATGAACTTGTAAACTCCATCTTCATCTGGGGTTTGTATTGCAACACCGTCCGGTGTGCAAAATATAGCGCAATTCATTTTGCACAACAGGTCTCTTCCAAGCAAGTTTACAGGGCTTGAGTCACAGACCACGAACTTATGCATTTCTTTAAAATTACCAATTCGCTTCTCAATAGGTTCTGTGATTGGAGTGCTAATCCGTTTGTTTGAAACACCTAC
This sequence comes from Triturus cristatus, assembly GCF_964204655.1. Taxonomy (NCBI): domain Eukaryota; kingdom Metazoa; phylum Chordata; class Amphibia; order Caudata; family Salamandridae; genus Triturus; species Triturus cristatus. The sequence goes on from NC_140585.1 coordinate 317,726,014, forward strand.
AACTTGGATATTCTCTCCCAAGAGGGGCAGGTTAGGAATGTCTGCTGTTCTCACAGTAGACCTGATAGCACCAGTATCCAACAAGAAAGTGATATCATTTCCTTTCACTTTACCTTCTATGTACGGACCTGACTGATCTACCGGTAGGGATGTGCCAAGCACGTAATCCCCTTCCTCTCCCCTCAGGAACCATCATTCCTGATCATAATCAATCAATGGGTCCTGCAAAAGAAACTGTGATGTTACAAAAAATGTCTTACCACTTCCTTCTGGAAATCCGGAGTCCACACTGTACTTGGCTTGACTCACAAAATGTGACTTGGGGGCAGGTGGCAATTGACTCTGAAGATCTATACCCTGTTGCTGATGACTCATTAACACCTTACTCTGCGTCTGTGGATTTAAATTTTGATTCGGGGCATTATTAACTTGTATAGCTTTACACTCGTTCTTCCAATGCCCCAACTTCCTGCACCCGTGACAGGGAAATTTTTTCTTTGCCTCTTCCCTATTTAATCTTCCCCAAGGCTTTCCCCCATTATTATCACCTTGACCTTGTGCTCTTCCTTGATTTTCTGCCTGTTTATTGAATTGGAGCTCTTGCTGTTCAGCTAATTTTACTTGAGCCCACATTACTTTTTATTCTAAAGCTTTTCGTTTGTTATCAATTTCGTCCCCACAATATTTTGCATATTTTAAAATTTCGTCAATGGGCTTTGAATGCCAACACAGCATGTGCTGCTTAATCATTTGAGATATATCCAATCTCAGCCCAGACACAAATCGATGCACAAAATGAGTCATGTCTTTGTTTTCTAAGCTTTCAAACCCACTATACTGTTTGAAGACCCGTAAAAGACGTTCGTAGTAGGCATGTACAGACTCATTCTTTTCTTGGGTTGTTCTATCTATTTTTACCCAATCAGTTTCCTTCGGGGGAATTTTACTCTTTAGAAAGGTGATTACTTGAAAATATTTTTTCATTACATCTTCTGACGGGGCTCCTGTTTTTGAGTCTCTTGGATATTCCTCACTAGGCCAATCCACAGTAATCTTAAACTCTGTCCACAAATCTGCAGGTACTACTATGTTAAACAGACCATCCAGATACTTTAATAAAACCTTTGAAACTTTCACAAACCTCTCAACCTGTCGGTACCATTCCACTGGTTTCTCTCTCAATTTTGGGAAATCATTTGTAAAAGACAAAATATCCTGTCTACACCATGGTACATGTACGTACCCCCCTCCGGGCGCTTCTCTCATTGGATACAACCTCTCAGCCTTTTCTGTTTATCTCATGACATATTCAGATGTCTTTCGATTTACCTGTGCTTCTTCCTTTTTCTTTGCCCATCTAATTTTCCATCTTTCAAGATCTCCCCACTTTTGCAACAGAAATAACAACTTCCTTCCAGACACATTAATGTTTTCCAAATCCTTATCAGAAAATTCTGTTCTATATGGTTTCTGCAGCACTTTTGATTTTCCTATGTCAATTCCCATTTCCGATGCCAAATTTGTCAGTTTTTCATGGAATACCTTGGTGTTTCGTGTAATGCTTCTACAAATAAACAGTAATTCTTCCTCACTGTATGTGTGTAATCTGTCTAGACCCACATTTCCAGCAACCATTTCTTCCAATTCTACTCTCAATTTAAAAATGTCTAATAATTTTGGCTGAGACTTTGGCTTCTCTATTTCTTGAGACCATCTCTCTATATCTTCTGGGGTTACTATGGTGGCGCTTCTTGTTCCTGATAATGTTTCTAATCTAACTTCCTTTGAACAACTGGGCAAATTTCTCTTCGGGGTTTCCATTATCGGCTCCCTTATGGGTAAATCCATCAATGATATTACTGATTCACATTCACTTGCTTGATCATCTATTATTACTTTTTCTTTTCTAGGTTCTATGTTTGGGGTAGGCATTACAGGAACTTTAAGACAGTTTGATTTTTCACCATACAATGGGACTATTGGACCTATTGTCACTGGTATGGTCAATGCTCCGGGATGTGCATTTATCTGAGCTATTCTCTGAATCAATTTGTCTCTATTTTTATTTATTGCTTCCCTTTCCTTTTCTTGAAGTACCCTGTTGGCTGTGTCATGTACTATTTGTGGAACCAAAGGTGTCCTTACCATTGGGGCGCTAGGGTTCATTCTATCAAATCCTTCATTGTAAGGTGGAGGACTTTTCATCAATACGTCCTCTAAATACCCTTCTTCTGTTTCTCCGCTATCTATCATGGTTAAGTGCTTGATGTTCTCTGTACATTTACCTCCAATCTGCCCTTCTGATGTTAACACAGGATATACACCTTCTGCCACCATGGCCTGTCTCCATTGTTTCATTTGACTATCTCTAGTCTCTCTGGGAAATTTCGGGTAATATTTGCTTAAGGTCCTGTTGCTTCGGGGTCTGTCACGTTCAAAAGCTTCCATTTCCAATTCTTCTAAAGCCTCATATTGAGTCAATCTAGGTCTGAGTTCTAATTCATTTATTCGTGTTCTTAAATTGTACAATATTCTTCCATTAAAACTTCCGTATTCGGGAAATGCTAATATACTATCATCCTTTGTGTATTCTACCCAATTTTCTAACCATACACAGGTATGATAGCCTCTCTCCACCATCATGTATGATGCAGGCGTATTTGGAGGAGGAATGAGAATCCCCTCTCTACCCTTAATGGGTTTGTCCTTTTTGAAATAATTCTTAACCCTTTGCATAAATGTCATTTTTCTCTTTTCTCCGTACATTGCGTGCTTGTGCTTGTTAAGGTACTGCTTGTAAGCAAACCCTACAAATCTTCTATCTGGTCGAGTCCTTGTTAATGTTGGATCGTACATGTAAATTCCACTATCTATTATTATTCTTGGGATTTCTATTTTGATGACCAATCAAAAACTTGCTTTTATAAAAACATTCTCCAATACCAGCGCGGTTAATATTCTGAAGACCAATCAATTTCTATGCTGTTCGCTTTCTTAGCCAATGCTTGCATGGCTTTTCTGTGACGTCAGTATCACTCCTTACTACTGACCCCTCCTTTACAATTTCGCATCAACTGCACACTTGCTGTTTCAACCAATCCCAGCGCGGCTCTCAGTGACGTCAGTGCAGCACCCACAACTGATCCCTCCTTTACAAGATAATGCGAAAACTTATTTTCTCACAAATCTCACACAATTTCATTAATTAACAACGTATAAACATTCGCTATTGTGTCTGACCCACTAATTCAAAGAATAGTAGAATTTATTTCACTGCGAGTAAAACCCTTCCGCTTACTCTTCACACACTACGAGTAAAACTTTTCTGCTTACTCTTCACATAAGCATCATAGAACCTGCTACTCCTTCAGTATTACCCTTTCTTGGTGATATAATACCAAAATTTCAGCAGCAAACTCCTCGCTACCAATTATTCTCACTAACATACAAGAAATTATTCCCTAACTTAGTGCTTCTAGTCCTGCGTAACTTCAGCACTTTCTCGATCCAGACCTCACTGCATTGTGGCTTCCATTCACCACCCGCTATTCAATATTCCCGGGAATTTCCAGACAACTTAAACAATACATAACGGGTTTTGGTTAAAACATAAATCAATAATTCAAATTTCACATACAATCCTCACCTAACTAACTATACTAACCGTGCCTCTGCTACCAAGAAAAAACGGATGCAGCGGAGTTTTACCAGTTCCATACATACATACACACAACATTCATTTGGGCCCATATACAATCAAACCTTCAATGAGCTGGCAAATATCTACTAGTCATCAATTTTGTTTACACTAGGAAAACCCTTACACCAGTATTCTTACCAATCCTGTCTCCTGAGTAAATGCACATTCGAAGGATCTAGTAGTAGATTAGAATAGGGAGGAAATACAATAATGCATTTAACCTTATTTAAAGATCCACAGACTCAGAAGAAGTTTTAAAAGTTTATCTGAATTAATGATTTTGTGAGTCAAATCAAATACACATGGATATGCCAAAATTCTCCATCCGGAAAAATAATACAGTTAGCTTATAATCAGTTTGCATTAATAAATTTTCTCAATGACAGCATCTGAGGAGAGACAGGATAGAGAGCAAGTACGGAGCATTTACCCTACAGTTATATTTACCTAGAATGGTGTGAGGACCCCGACATCAGAGCATCAAGAATTCAAGACAGGTTCAGGACAGGGAAGGTGACCTCTTCTAGTGTAACGCCAGCGTTACACCCCTCTCTGGTGCTGCTCTCTCCGATTCGGGCTCGTCAGGAACCCCTTCCTAGATGTGCCGTCTCGGTTGTTTCGCGAATCTCCCTAGTGTTGGATTCTTCAGTCAGATAGCAGCAACATCGGGCAGCATCTCAGCATAGAATCAGCATCTCAGCATCAAGTGTGTCTAACTATCTAGAACTTACCTCTGTTATACCAATTCAAATGTATGATCCACCCCCAAATGTTTCAATTCCATATTCAACCACAATTTGATTGGGCCAAGCAGTGGGGTGAGGACATCACACCGTACTAAGTGTAATATTTTTCCTTAGTCTATTGTCTAACTCCCCGCCCCTTAATTTTAATACCCAGAAGCTTTATTCCCACAAGCATTTCATATGTGGATTGATAAGTCTATATTACAATGTTGCATCCTCTTCCTCTCGTAGGGTCAGGAGTTGGCTTTCCCATGTCCTTGCTGGGCTTAGGGTTTGGCAGCCAGTCAATTACTTCACTTGTTCAGGAAAAGCAAATGTTGCGCATGCGTAGAAGCCACAAGGATACAGACACGCGGTCACCCTCCAAGGCCCAAATATGAACCATTAATAAAGTTAGAGAAGAACATGTTAGAATACAAAATTAAATGAATTCAATGTATACCACTTACTTCTACTCTGACCCCATTTACTTAATAAATCTTTTGCATGAATGGCTTAGTAAATCTTACATAAGTTAGTTTTAGCTCAGCATGTGCATTGGTGCATTACTTTAAAGCAGCCATATTGAAAGCTATTGCGCAGCTGCAAAGATTTCCCCCAAGCGACTAGAAAACGTCATACTACGTAGATGTAGTAGACGCATGCGCAGAAGAGTTTCCGCATTTTTAGTGGCCATTTTAGGACCCTCGGGTTATTCATTATTGAAGCACATAGGAAAGCTTTCCCTAGATACAAATGTAAAATGTGGTGCACTGTTAGTACTCACAGACAGATTGATTATAATGTTACAGGTTATCCGAGAGGATTGCATACGAGCAAGTTTCTTTTTATACGAAACCTTGCTCCATCAGATGTGAGGGAGAGGGATGGTGTCTCCATATTCTTTCCATCACCCTTAGTGAGCATCTTTCGTTATTAAGCTCTGAACTAAACAACGATTTGGAGGGAATATTTCTTTGGTTTTTAAGTTTAGATGGGGCCAATCGGTCAAGTACTTCTGTGACAGTTTTATTAAAGTGTTCCGTAAGTTTGTTTGTGTTTTGTGAGGGCGGGGTGAGGAGAAGTTGAGCTTGGAGTTGAGCCTCAAGAACACCAGGGGGGATAAGTTTAAGATTTCTGGTCAGTTTTTTTGGCTTGATAATATTTGGGGGGGTAGGTGGTGCTGAGGTAACAATAGTGAACAGTATGAGGTGGTGGTCAGACCAGTCGATGGGGATGATATTGGTCAGAAAGGCCAGATCCTTATTGGTAATGATGGCGTCCAGGATGGTTCCTTTGGTGTGGGTTGGGGACTGGCATAATTGTTTGAGGTCATTAATCTCAAACAGATTAGTGAGGAGGGTGATTGAGGGATCATCAGCAGCGTTCCAGTGGAGGTTGAGATCACCAAGGAAGAGATTATTAGAGTTGCAAATTGAGGATTGTGTCAGAAGGTTAGAGAATTTATCAATGAAAGGTTGTGGGATTCCAGGAGGGTGATAGATGTTATGTAGACGAATTGGGAGGGAACCTTGTACTTTTAGTTCAGCTTCAAAGTATTTAAAGGAGGAGGGGCCAGAATTATTGACAAGAGATAGCTGAAGTTAATTTTTGAAGATTATGGCTAAACCTCCCCCTACTCTGTCCGGTCTATCTTTCCTCAGGATAGAGTATCCGGGGGGAGAGAGTAAGTCAAGTATGCTTGTTGAGTAGTCTTTTAGCCATGTTTCCGTGAGGAACGCAATGTCAATGGATTCGCCAAGGATCGTTTCAGAGATTTCAGTGGCATGTCGGACGGCAGATTGACAGTTCACGAGCATGCAGGCGAGGGGTTTGGTGTTGCTCTTGGGTGGAGGGCAGGAGTGGATAGCGGTGAGTTGGGGAGGGGGTCCGGGGGAGACGGGAGAGGAGGGGGTTCTGTCAGTTCATAGAATGACGGAGATGTTGGAGTAGAGGAGAGGTGGATTAGTGATTGGTGAACTAGTATGGTAAGAGTTGCATAGGTCAGAAAGGTCAGAAGGTGAGAGAAGGCGCAAGGTGCGGCGAGGCCTATGCATACGACAGCGGAGAGGAGTCGTTCTCCAATGATTGGAGGTAGTGTTGTAATTTCGGTTGGAGTAGGGGGACTTAGCATATTTGGGAGGGGTTCTTGAGCTGAGGTAAGAGAAATCGTCTCTGATTCGAGAGAGTTCAATCGTCAAGTTAGAGAGATCGCGTTCAATGTTGCTTCGGCTCTGGGTTATTAGAGTGAGGGGAGACACTGTTTGGGAGGGGGATAGAGAATGGTCTGTGTTAGCTGTAAAGGGAGGATTCTAGAGAGTAGGGTGTGAGATGTCATTGGGGGCATAGTGAGGGATGACCAGACTATTGGGTGTCTGGGGTGGAGTGATGAGGGACAGGAAATTAAGGACCTCCGGGGATGTGGTAGTAGAAGTTAAAAGGGCGTGAAGAGTGTGGAGAGAGATCATGCCAGGGTTAAGGGGTGGTGTGTTATATGGGGGAGGGGTAAGGGGATAAGGGAGGGAGAAGGGGCAGGGGGGCAAAATACGGGAATCAGGGTGGCGGTGTAGGGATTCAGGTTGGGTGGGCAGGGGGAGTGGCTGGGTGAGGGGGAGTGAAGTAGGGATGTCAGGAAGATGGAGGGTCGTTGGGGGGAGAGAATATTTGGAAGTCGGAGATTGTGGGTTGGCATGAGTTGAAGAGCTGTCCGGGGAGGGTGATGTCAGTAATTGGAGGATGGTGTTAGCTGGCAGGGTGGGGGGGAGAGTGGGGTCAGAGGTACGGGAGAGGATGGGAGGTCACTTTGCGATTGGGAGGACGGCAGGTTAGGAGTAGTTTTTTTAAGGTGGAAAGACAGGGTGTTGTAGTGGTGTTCAAAGAAGGTGAGGTGGGAATCAGTGGCTTGTATGAGGATGTTACCCATTTTGAAGATGGAGATGTCAACTCCACCTAGAGAACATGGGGAGGGATTAGTTGATAGTTTAAATACATAAGGAAGTTTATTTGATTTATTGACTGGGAGATGCCTGAGGAAGATGTTTTTCCATTTGGAGGGGCGTTTGGAATAGAAGATGTAGTTTGTTTTAATAGAGGAAGTGAGGCTGAGGTAGTTATCAACTATAAGTGTTTAAAATCTTTCTTGGCATTTTCTGAGAGATTGGGGGGGGTATAGAATGGTCCATGAGTTGGGGCCATGTTTGGAGAGAGTAGAGTCCAGGTGTGTGTGTGTGCGTGGATGAGTGTGGGCATGTTGGGTTGGTAATGAGAAGGCGAGAGTGGGAGGAACGCGGGTGGCCACAGAAACAGAGGAGGGTCGATCGGGGATGAGGAGAGGGGGGAGAAGGGAGGAGAGAGGGTGGCAGTAGTTAAGGAGAATGAGGGGCGGTAGTGTGTATGGAAAGGGAATTAGGAGAATGTATAATGCAAAAGCTTTCATATTCACTGCTAATAGTAGACATTACAAGTAAGTAAACAATAATAATTACATTAGGAATTATAAGTATATGAACAATAAAAAATTACATTAGAAGGTCAGTTAAGTCGTCAACGGTGAGATGGTAAAACTGAGTATTCTGTAAAGGGAGCAGAGTAGAAAGTACAGGCGTAGGGCATGAAATTCAAAGAAATTACATTAAAGGGCCTGGGGGTAATCAACAGGGCAAAAGGAATTTTGGACGGTCTCATAGATTAGAAATAACAGGCATAGAGAATATTATGGGTGGATAACCTTTCCTGCTTATACAGTACCAATGGGGAACAGCACATTAATTTAAATTATGGGGCATTAAAAATCTCTCAGCCGACACTTGACGAAGTCGAAAGGGCTCTAAACCAAACAGTGAAGAATAAGGCCCCTGGCCCTGACGGCATCCCACCAGATTTGTTTTTAGCTAACCCTGCTTTATGGCTCCCACTGTTGACTAATATTTTAAGCTGCTTAGCATCCCAGGGTCCTTCTGAATCATGGAAATCCGTGATAATAGTTCCCATTTTTAAACAAGCATTGGCATAGCCAATAGGTCTCGCTATTGGGACCTTTTAAGTGTTTAGCCATGCAACAGTTGTTGTTGCACCAAGGTTATTGTGCTGCGTAACTTAATACTTAGACGGTTCCAAAAGCGAGACCTATTGGCTATGCCAATGCTTGTTAACGTTTCTGTCTGTATCCATATTTTTTGGGGCCATCTTATTGGTATTTATCCGTATTTATTTTGTGTTTTGAGAATAAGCTGACTCATAAAATGGTATATTTCCCCATTTATTTAACTGATAAACATGCACTCATACGTTGCTGCCTGTCCGTTTTAGCAAATTAAGCAGACAAATATATCCAAACGTTACACCTCCTGTTAAACATCAGTATTATAATACAAATATATGCTAACACGTGCCTGTATATAGGGAAATTTAGAACAATTTTTGAACTTCCCATGGTGTCTATCTGCTCAGTTGTTATCCTGGAAATCACAAAAGACAGCATGGAAAGTCACCCACGAGAAGCATTATTTTTCGTATTTTTCCGTTTAAAACATAAATACAGACACGAAAAATATTGTTGTCTGTCTACATCTGTAAAAATCAATAGGAATGGAAAACTGGGAGCCGTAATCGTAACATTGCATAATATATAGGAGAAAAGAGAGGGTGGCACTGCACACAACAAAGACTTCACCACCATTCAGTAGAATAGCCTAGTGGGTCAACAGGACACAGTGCAGAGATCTGTCGGTCACGTGAAGGAGACATTTTAAATCTCGGCAGGGCCATCGCAGCAATGAAAATAATGTAGTCCGTGCTTTCGTTTTACCTGGTACGTACTGGGACTTGTAAATTCATTCTTATACCTAGAGGTCTGCAATATTAACACACAACTGAGCGAAGTTGTAATATTCGCAGGATAGTGGCATAAAAAGCTAACTGAGTTTGTTCGCCTTTTATGTACGATTACATAACATGTATATTTGTAAAAGCACACGTTCACCCCCAAAGGGGTATCTTGGTGCTGAATAACAGATGCTTATTCCCACTACATGTTCCAAACCTGCTGTAAACGGTGGACAGGTACCACCTGAATGGAACTGAAGCAAATGTACCCTAGGCCTGAGTGCGTGGGCACAGCTGCGAGGATGCCCGGGCTTGCCATCTATCATTGGACAGGTGTACTGCTCGATTTTTCCGGTCCTATTGTGTTGAAGGGTGATTTAGGTGACTTCAGTCTCTTCCCATTCAAGTCTAAGGGTTAGAGTAGTGTATAGAGCCTATTTATTAGGCACTTCGACATGATCCTGTGTTCTTCCCCATAGATCAGGGTTTGCATATACATCCTAGGGGATAGATTCGTTAGCATTAGGGGTAATCTGTTCTGTAGTGAGGGTATTTCATGGAGCCGTGCTGAATTCAGGCCTGGTAGGCCTTAAACGGGAGAGACTCCATCTTTCCTCCTGCTCTGGCAGCTTGGGATGTTTCTAGGTCATAGGCAGTGTTTTAGTTAGGAGGTGTTATTCGCTTGGAAAGAACCGGTTCAGGCCGGCCCTTATCGAAGGATTGTATTTTTCTTCATGCCGAAGACACTACATCAGGCCGGCCGGCTGGGAACGTGTCCTTGGCACGGGGAGGTACAAGAATTTGGTGGGCGGCAGGTTACGGGCTGGAATTTTCCATGAGGAAATGCACATCTATATTAGTGAAAGTTTGAGGCAGATACTGGCACTTGCTTCTAGTCCATGGGCGGCACCTGGCCGTTAGTAGTAAAGCTGCTACTTATTCCAGGGAAGACAGATGACAAACTTGGAGGTGGAGAAAAACCGAGAAATAGATATTCCAAAGAGAAGAGAGTAGCCGATGAGGAAGAGGTCCCAGTGACTCGGAGAGGGAGACGGGAGTAAACCCGTGATTGCGGAGGTGTGACTTCCAGGCGAAGCCGAGGCGCAGACGAGAAGGGAACCTAGATGACCATTGAGTGCAGGCTACATACGACCAAGGTGATGTCAACCCCTTACTATTAGAGTGTACAACTCAATCTTTCACTTTTCTTTGCAGGATATGTGATATGTATTATGTTCCGTGAGTGTGTATGTAATAACTAAATAAAGTAGTAAAGCAATATGTGCTACGTGTTCTTGTGTAAGAGGGTAACCTATTCTTCTAGTCAGCTGTGACTTGACATGGACAGATGTTAATCCTGATCAGGTAGGTGGTAACTGAATAAGGGAGAAAGGAGCCCTTCGAACTGGGGAACAAGTTGTACTCAACTAGCTGTCTTTGTGTGATCTGATATATAGTAACACTGATTATGTCGTGGTAATTATAGGATGAACTCGTGTTAAGGCTGCCGTCTGGGCAGGAAGTCCTGGGTCCGTTTGGGACCGCGAGGCTGTGACTGCCGTCTGGGCAGGAAGTCTGTGGCTGCCGTCTGGGCAGGAAGTCCTGGGTCCGTTTGGGACCGCGAGGCTGTGACTTGTCTAAGGCTGCCGTCTGGGCAGGAAGTCCTGGGTCCGTTTGGGACCGCGAGGCTGTGGCTGCCGTCTGGGCAGGAAGTCCTGGGTCCATTTGGGACCGCGAGGCTGTGGCTGCCGTCTGGGCAGGAAGTCCTGGGTCCGTTTGGGACCGCGAGGCTGTGGCTGCCGTCTGGGCAGGAAGTCCTGGGTCCATTTGGGACCGCGAGGCTGTGGCTGCCGTCTGGGCAGGAAGTCCTGGGTCCATTTGGGACCGCGAGGCTGTGACTGCCGTCTGGGCAGGAAGTCTGTGGCTGCCGTCTGGGCAGGAAGTCCTGGGTCCGTTTGGGACCGCGAGGCTGTGACTTGTAGGTCTTGGTATATATAGTAGGAATTCCCTGTCCTTAGGTGGTACATATATGTGGTTATTTAGGTGTGAATAGGCCCTAGGGAGGGGGTAACGTTCTGGTTTGGGTTAGAGAGGCTCTGCTGAGCGGGTTCTATCTGATCCGAAAACCCAAGCAGAACAACAGGCCAAGCAGGAGAGGACGGATCATTCGAATAATTCATAGGACGGCGTCACTACGGTGTGCGGAAATGAGGTATGAGAAGTGAACGTAAAGCAGTGGGACCTCTTCAAGCTCTAATACTCTGCTCCTACGTGGGTATGGCGGTAGCTCTTAGGAGCGTGGCACTGCAAACGGAGCGCCCCACTCTCCTCTTTCTGCACGGGTGAGGTAATCGTGTTATATGTGAGCACGCCGAGTGTGCCCCACTCTCCTCTTTCTGTAAGGGTGAAGTAATCGTGTTATATGTGAGAGCGCTGAGTGCAGGCCCCTGATTTAGCGTATGCCGTTGGCCTTAATGTAAATGTACGTCACGCTGCCTATCTGCTGTGCACATAAGCTAGTGTAAAAGTAAGTGCTCCAGTTATGTGCTTTTGGTAGTACAGACAGTAGCTGCTACTTTAACACTTGCGAGGAGGTTTAAATACAGTGACATCTCACTACTAGACAAGAGCACTGGTCCGTAGGCGTCGGTGAAATATCATATTTCGGCAAGGCGGCAAAAGTGAAAGCAGGGGTGCGCACGCGACGGCAAACACGCGACTGGTGCGCGTGCAGCAGCGGAAAAAATGAAAGCTCCAGAGGGCGCCTCGGGCGCTGAAAGCTGGCGGCTGCACGCGTGCACGATCACGTGAACGCATGCGCTAGGCCATGTGGCAGCATTTTGAAAACCCGTACACTAAATGTCTCGGCCAGACCAGTGCATGCGCTGGATCAGGCAAGACCTGAAAAGGGGACAGGTCTGACCCAAAATGTAATCGGCCTGGGTAACCAACAGTGGGAAATTCTCAGACATACAATATGTTTTCAGGAGGGGCCTGCGAACTGTAGAACAATGTCTCAATCTGCACCTGGCAGGGCCGGCTTTAGTGCTGATGGCGCCCTGTGCGACAATCACTTTTGGTGCCCCCACATCCCATGACCACCTCTTCGGATTCTCTCCCTACCACCTGCAAAAGTGCCCCTTATCTCTCCCATCATAAGATATTGCTAAACACAGTGCCCTCCTGAGGTCACAGCACCCCCCTCCACAGGTTAGAGCCCAGTGCGACCGCACCAGTCGCTCTGCCCTAAAGCCGGCCCTGGCACCTAGTCATAAGCAAGTACACATTAGCTAAGCCTGGATCCCTTTACCTAGGGTTCATGGATCTTACATCTGCTTTTGACTGGGTGCAGATAGGGAGATTGTGGGAAAAGATGCTGAATATGGGCATTGAACCATCTATTGTCCATTTCTTAGCCACCATGCATCAGGATGTGACTGGTAGGGTTAGATATGGAGCAGATGGCGAACTCTCAGCCCCAATAAAAAAGAATTGTGGGGTTCACCAAGGTTGCGTTCTTGCACCTTTTTTGTTCTGCTTGTATATTAATAATTTAGAAAGCCACATTAATTATGGGAATGTGGATGCCCCCAAGATAGGCACTAGAAGCCTTCCGACCTTATTTTATACAGACGATTGTGTTTTAATGTCTAGAACTAGTGTGGGGTTGCAGAAGCTTTTGACTAGGTTTATTTATTTTATTTATGAACTTGGTTTAACGATAAATGTAGGGAAATCTTCTACTGTGGTGGTGGGTAAATCCCCCACCATTTTCAAATCGTGTTTTATCAAAAATGAAAAGCTGTCCTATGGTCCTATTTTTTTCTTACTTGGGAATCCCTTTCGATCAAAGAAGCACCTGGCACCATTTAGTTGACACAAAAATTGGTAGTTTTAATCGAATCCTGGAGGCGATTTTTAGAAAAAGCTTGGTTCTAGACCGATCAATGCAATTATCAATATTTATAAGGCTCGCTCCTGCTTTGTTGTCTTGTACGGGGCGGGAGTTTGGGGTTTTTGTAATCCAGTGGGTTTACAAAGAGCCGAGAATATTTTTATGAGATGTTTGTTGACAGTCCCCTTTAGTCTCTCTGCTACTGTCTGTCACAGCAAACTTGACTCCTTTCTCTTTCTGTATACAGTTAGCACCAATTTTATTGTGGCATTCCATTTGGACAAAGGAAGAACCAGCTTTAAATCGTGCAAATATCTCTGACTGTCTTAAACTGGATTACATGATAAAGATACCCTGGCAAAGTTATATAAAAAAACCAGTTAGAGATCATGTGGCTGGCAGACTGCTTTCATAATCCAGCTAGTATAGCTGAGATTCCAAAAGCTAAACGGAAAAGGGATCTTCTAATTCGCTTATTCTCAACCAGAGGAAAGCTAGAGATGGCAAAGAAGAGTGTCTTAGAACACTCACTTCTAGTTTTCTCGTTAGGCGTTGAGCCCTGTCTTTCCTTTTACTTCAGTCACGCCACAACTGTTTTATCTTATAAGATTTATCTTTATAGATTTCCTATCCCCGTAAAGTCTACTGCGATGCCAAACTGGATTTGTGCCCCTGTGACTCTAAGTGTATCTAGTGTACATTGCATTTTATGTTTTTGTCAACTTTACAGTGAGCTAAGGTGTGATTTTATCATCCCTCTTTTGAAGTTTTTGAACATCAGGAAGTGTCGTGCAGAATTACATCACCTCCAGCTTTTAAAAGATGAATGTACTTGTTTAATGATTTATAAATATATTCCCTCAGAAGTTCGATTACGTGATATTGTTGGAAAATGATTTTACCTTATCTGTTTTAAAAAAAGAATCATCTCTGGGTTTTACTGTTTATCAGGCCAATGGATGGTAATGAATTTAATCATACTCTGTCGCTAATTTATGATGCTACCTTTTATTATTATTATTAATTATGACTTTGATCTTTTGACAGTGAAATCGTTATGGTCTTTGAAACATATTACCCATTGTTTGTATCTCTCTTTTTAACTTGTTATAAATGTCTTTTGAGGCATTCTTTTATGGCTGATAGCCAGCCGAATAAAGATATTTTGACTGACTGGGATTAGAAAGTCATTTTAGAAGGCTTGGACTGTGGTTACATCCTTCATAAAACAATGCATTAGTGTCTGAAAAACTCTTGTCACTGAAAAGAGCCCAAAGGTCATTTTAAGATATTTATAAGCCCCAACTGGAGTAATAAAGGTGGTTAAACGTGGATAATTATTTTCTAAAGAAACCTAGGGATACGCAGCTTTCAGGTCTATTGTTGAAAAAACTTTAGCACTCCCCATTATGAAATCTTTGGTACAGGGTGAAATTCAACAACAATTATGCAATTATAAGATCTAAAATCTGCACCCAAATAAGATGTAACCACTTTATTTAACTACTCAAAACATTTAAAGCATTATGAAGGATTTACACATTTATTAATGCACTGGTCACACGTTTCTCTCAAAAGTACTTTTAGTTCATCTCAAAAACTCAACCCAACTTATCTTACTTAAAAAAAATATATATATTTCCATTTACATCAAACATTTGAAATTGGTCAAACTGTCTATTCCATTTCATTGTCATGCCAATCAAAATGTACAGTATTACTTTCAGTGGTACCCAGTCTCATTAATGGAGCTGTCATGAAGAACCTGATGGGGTCAGGCACTTTGAGTACGCCTACCTGATACGGCTGTATGCCATCTTATCTGGAGTTGTTTGCCTTCCCAAATTAGTCTATAGTATACGCAGTATATTGAAAATGTGCATTTTGTGGTGTATCAGTATGTTATTGAAATAAGACAGCAGTTTTGGCATAACCATCATTTAATCAATGCAATCCTGCTGATTAGTGTTAGCAGTAACTTGATCTGGCATTCAACCTGGTCTGAAAGTTTGGTGATAGTTTTGCCATAGTATTACATCTGCTGTGGAACATACATGGATACCAGTGTATTTTACGGATGTCAAGGACCACTCTGGTGGGAATATAGTAGACTTGCTGCAGTTAATTTTTCGCCTGGACATGGCTCTGAATTTTATAAACACTTTGATCGGCGGCATCAGATTCACACTGCAGCAACATTATCTGCGCATAGTGAAACAACTATTCACCGGGTCTAAAAGCTCAACTCCCTATGGTCCTGGTGCTGTCGCAGCACACATGTAATGGGTTCCCTGCAGATAGCAAACAGAATCAGAGACAGGGAGCATCCCTGCCTTGTTCTGTGCTGCAAGTTAATAAGCAAGAATATTATATTAACATCCAGCACTGCCACAGGGCGTACATACAACATTACCACCCAACACTGGGCTCAACCCAATCCTGCTGAAGACGCGAAACATGTACATCCAATCCAAGGAGTCGAATGCCTAGGGGGTGTCCAGAAACACTGCTACAGCATAGGTAGTAGCATTTAGTTGGTGTAGGAGAGCAAAAATGGAACATAGGATATATGAACTTGATCTCCCAGGTGCAAAACCTAACTGACTGTTCAGGCAGCACAATAGTATACATGAGGGAAAACAGACTATTGGCAAGTATCTTAGTCAGTATATTACTATTGGTATTTATCAGTGATGGCGGCTTCTAGGAGTAGCAAATGGTAGCGTCTTTGATTGGTTTAAGTATAGTGATCAGCAGGGCCTCATGTAGGGTGGTCAGGTGGTGCCTCTGTCATAAGCCTCCTTATAAACCTTAATGGGGTGTGTGGCAATGATCGTGGCATACTGTTGAGAGAAGTCTACAGTTAGACCGTCATGACCAGGATTTTTGCTGCTAGCCATGCCCAGATCATAGTTATAATTTTCTCTGCAGTTATGGGCATAGCTAGGTATTCCTTATGGTGCTTTTATAGCCATGCTAGAACTATATCTTTGAGAAATGTTATCAATCTCTGAGTGTGAGGTTGCCCTTGAAAAATCGATAGAGTGTCTCATTTTTTTTTTTTTTGTTGTTTACATTTTCTTTTATTGATTTTACACAAGAAGAGAACGAACGAGCCATTGTGCTCAACAATCATCGGGATACAACCCGGCATATCCCTGTCATGAGAAAAGACATTTGGAGATACAGGGCATCGTGGCAATAGAAGGTTTTTAGCAGACAAATAATGTGCCAGTGGATTACATCCAAGTGATATAGAAGAAAATTATAAAGATCTGGTGAGTGCAGCGTCCACATACACTGGTACAGACCCTGACATATAGTTGCAGGTATTTGTCTTAAAGATGCTAGACACTTGAAGGTATGGGACAGACAACTTGATAGAGTGTCTCATAGAATCACAAATGTTTTTAAAATAGTTTGAGAATTAGTTGGTAATGTCCCTGCAGGAGTGCAAACTTCAGTGATACCGTGGGATGCCCAGGGCGTATAAATTAGAGCAGCAGTCTACCTCCCACAATGCATACACTTCCCCTATCTAAGGGCTGTGGCTTATTTCCCTAGGAAATGAATCGCCCCATCTGTCTCAGTGTGGTATTCCTGAACTGAACGTAGCAGGTCCCCATTATCTTAGTCTCTACCATTCCTAACTGTGTTGTGTTTGAGTTTATAAATCTGGTCCTCGAGCTGAGATAGACAGACTATTATAGATTTTGAGGATGCCACAGACGTTAGATACACAAATTCCTGTAACATGGGCCTTCAAGGCCTCCCAGACAATGCCCAGGCTGTCCAAAGGGTCGACGTTGATGCAAAAATATTCAATTATGTCTGTCTTTAGTTCTGACCTAAAGACCGAGTCCTGTAAAGTATCAGCGGGAAACCACATTTTTATGTTGAGTGAATTCCGTAGGCAAAGCCAAGCAGAGTAAGGCTGGGGCATAGTCTGATAGCATCCTAACCAGTATCCTAAGGTTGCTTGTGTATGTAGATGTGTTCTTGGATATGAGACAGTAATCCAGTCATAAATGAGTAGCATGTGCCAAGTAGCAGTGTGTGTGCTCACGACTTGTAGAGTTACATTTTACCATAGGTGTATCAATTTTAACTGCACTTATATCTTATTTGTGTTTCACAGGAAGAATAAATTCCAAATCCTCAAATGCATCCCACCATTTCCTCAGATATTCTGGCATGTTGTTTCGAAACGTCATCCAAACCACCATCATTGCATTCAATAAGCATAAAAGAAAAATAGTACCTGATTTAAGAACAGTACCCAAACTTGCTTCTATAGAATCCACATGGTCTTTGCCTCTTATGGTGATATATATTTCTGTGACAATATTTCTATCAATAAATTCCATGAAGTATGCATGTTTCAGTACTTTGTTCCCTTTAAGCTACCGCTCTAATATTCATTCATTTGATAACAAGTAGAATTACAAGCAAAATTGCATGTTACATTAAAACAATAAATAGAATCAAGTTAATACAATAGTTAAGAATGAATTAAACTGGTGTTATCAAAGAAACTAATTTGATAAAAAGACAAAAATGATTACAGAAAACATTTCCTTCTACGCCATAAACCATATAAGAAACGGGACACAGCGAACACAATAGGGGGGTGAGTGTCATATGTTAAGACCCTGCATGCGTGCATGCAGTGTCTAAACCCAAGATTCCTGCATAAGGGAATGAGCCAATTTTTCCTTATTGGTTGGTACGCAGGGCAAAAAAACAGAACATGACATATATCTTCTTGATTATGGTTACAAGCCGAGCAGGCAGCATTTTCTAATTTTGCCCATTTATGGGTGAATGCCCTAAGCGGTAAGCTACCATGCCTTAACTGTAAGTAGAGTTTCCTTGCAAGAGGTGGGTAGATTACATCTAGGAAAACCTCTGCTCTTGCTTCGGCTTTTATTAGGAGAAACTCTGTAGTAAGTTTCCCCAAGGAGCTTAAACGGTGAAGGGTAAGTAATCTCAGCTGCCTTATATGGCCGGTAATTTCGATTTTGGATGTCTTTTTGCAGGATACCTCCGGAAATTCCCAAAGATCGGTCCTGCCGATCTTTGTGCAAAGGTCCTGAATATGGGATAACCAAGAAATGTTCTTATTTTTAATTAGAGCCCAGACCTCCATAAATTCCTCTCTATAAGATGCCAATTCTGGCACCGTCCAGAGTCTTTTCCAATAGAGCAAGGGCCGCAAAGTTGCTAAGTCTTCAATAGGTTCTATCCCCAAGTCGAATCGTAGGGGAATAAGTGGTGTGCTTATTGGCAAACCCACAAGACTTCTCATAAAGCCCTGCTCAACCATGGTTAGTTTAGTGATGTTTTTGTGACCCCATAATTCGACTCCATACAATGAAGCAGTTCTGGCTTGCAGTCGATATATTTCAACTACCGGGGCTGCTGGTTTGAAGACCGAGATGCGCTGGACCTTGCTAATCCCTCCCACTATTTGAGACAACTTCAACCTTGATTTTGAGATTTGTGGACCCCAGTCAAGGTGCTCAGTCAGGGTGATCCCAAGATAAATAAAAGTCCTGACTCTCTCAAGAGGGGAGCCATTTAGGGTGGGATTTGGACGGGTCTGTTTTGGAGGATTTAAGATCATAAACTTGGTTTTATCCAAGATGATCTCCAAGCCTCGGGCAGTACAAAATGCAAGGAAGCCATCCAAAATACGCTGAATGCCCGATGATGTTTTGGATAACAACAAAGTGTCATCGGCAAACATCAAAGCGGGCACTCTTCCCATAGCCAATCTAGGGGCATCATTATTAACTACGTCAGCCAGATGGTTGACGAGACCATTAATGTAGAGACTAAATAGTGTTGGGGCTAAGACACACTCTTGGTGCACGCCCTTCCTGACAGGAAAGCGTGCGGACAAATCACCATGCCTCCCACACCTAACCTGGGCATAATTACCGTTGTGGAGTCTGATTAGAATATTCAGCAGGTAGGGGGGGAGGCCCATATCTGCCAGAACCTTCCACAACTTTCCTCTTGGGACAAGGTCGAAGGCAGAGCGCAGATCGACAAAGATAAGGTAGAGGCTGCCACCCTCCACTCTTGCCGTTTTCCAGTATAAAACCTGTAACCGGAAAATCTGATCTATAGTTGAGATCCCAGATCTGAACCCTGCCTGCAATATAGTCAATATCTTGTTTTCATCCATCCATCCCAGGATTCTATCTAAGATAATTCAGCCCAATAACTTCTGGGAGGTGTCAATAAGACTAATTGGTCTATAATTTACCGGCTTTAGCGGACAACCTTTCTTGAATATAGGGACTATCTCCGCGCCCAACCAGGTGTCTGGTAGATCACCCCCCTTGAGGATTGAGTTGAATAATACCACCAAGTACGGGGCCCAGATTTTAGGTTGGGAGCGGAATAAGTCCGAGGGCATCTTATCTAAACCGGGAGCTTTATTGAGCAAAAGCCTTGTTATTGCAAACTCTACTTCTTTAAAAGTAATGGCCTCAGGGAGTTCTAGAGAAGGAGTACCCACGCCCACCACAGATAGAAACGGTTGATGCTCTTGTTGAGGCTCGGGGGTAAGGAACGGAGGACCAATCTCAGTATCGCCGAAAGCAGGATCACTTCCTCTCGTTAGTGCACACTCCAGCCGTGAATCAGTATTTAGAGGATCGCCCAAGTCCCCGTACAATTCCCCAAAGTGCATTTCCCACACTTGTGAGGCTATGTTTGCAATTGGGGGCATGGCTCCCCTACTCTCGCCAGAGTTCACAATAGCCCAAAACGCCTTGGGATCTCTTCGGGAAAGGGTTAGCCTAAGTTCCTCCCACCTTTGCTCCTCCCCGTCCTTCTTTCCCCTAGAAATGGCCTTCTTATATTCTAGGCGGAGTTTCTTTAGGTTAGCCCTGTTTTTGCCTTTTAATGCCAAAAGTAATTCCTTTTTTGCCTTTCTGCAGAGATCATTATACCAGGGATGTGTTTTGGCCTGCTGTTGTTTTTTCCCCACAGGATTAAACAGGTTCACCAAGTTATCAACTAAGTGAGTATGGATCTCAGTGGGGTCGTTCAGGTTATCTACACTTACATCCCCCATTGCGGAAAGGAACGGAAGAACTATCTGATATATTTCCGCGAGTTTAGCGGTGGAGTTCTGAAAGTGGGGCCATTTAACCCTCCTCTTGTTATTGGAAAGGAGTACTGGAAGCATTGAGCTATTTAAATTAGGAGGAGGATTTGTTAGGCCGAAGCTTCCCGGTTTGAGGGTTAAAACGAGGGCATTATGATCGCTGTCTTGCCTAGGATAAATTGTAAACTCCAGTATATTATCCCAATGTCTTATTTCCATTAGTATGTAATCAATATTGGAGTTTTGGCCTGGTCTGTTAAACGTTGGGAGGGCCGGACGGTCAGGTTTAAGTCTCCCATTACAGGCCGTTAGGGACAGTGCAAGAGATAAAGAATTAATTTGGAGGACCAAAGGGGTCCAAGCTCTGACAGGAGAAATTTGTGGTTCACAAACATGCCAGAACTGATCCTCGTCGTCCAATTCTCCCATGTCAGAAGACTCGAGGGGCTCGAATTGACAGTTGAAATCGCCTCCTACCATTAGAGTGGGTGGGGGATCAAGGGACAATATGAAGTGCTTCAATACGTCAATGGTGCCAGATTCTTGACCATTCTTGACTGGTCTAGAATAGACGTTTAGTAAAGCAACTATTGAATTATCTATTAGTGTTAGCAGGACACATTGGACGTCAAGGGAATTAGTTGGAATCTGGACTGCCAAGGCGCCCAAATGCGTCCCTACCCATATTGAAAGACCACCCGAAGGCCTCCCTCTGCCACTTGAGATAACCAAAATATCAAAAGTGGCATAGCCAATCCTCGGGTTCTCCTCCGTAGCCCACGTTTCTTGGAATAGACAGATATCATAACTGCCTGTAAAATTACTCCATTCAGGGATAGATAACTTACTTTTTATTCCAGCCACGTTCCATGACAAAATTTTTATTTTCCCGTGTGGGGCTCTATTCCTATCTAGTAGGTCACCAGCCTTTAAATTTTGGCAGACATCTCGTGTTTGAGGGTTAATTTCAAATATAGTATCCCCAGGATTGGCTCCCGGTAGGAAGTCCTCGGGGAAAACAGCCACATCATTATCCATAATTTGTCTTACTTCCAGACCTTCCAGAGGTATACTCAAGGGGCGAGGCGCTGGTACATATTCTAAAATGCTACTCTCACAACTACCCCTATCTTCAACTGTTTGGGTGCCCATGATTTTATCTGGCTGGGGAACTAGACTCTGGGTCACGCCTGGTCAGTCAACCTCCTCCAGCATGCTGAATCTATTTTTTGGGGGGAATAGTGACAATAAGTGGATGTTCTGATGCCGGTCCTCCCGGATTACCATTTCTTGGCATGGTCTATCATGCAATTTATTTTGTCCCCCCACCCACCTAGTACCTCTGTTCTGTTCTGCTCTATGCTTGGATACTGGATAGAAATAAGACAAATGCAATGGGATGATTTGGGTATTAGACCTAGGGGGTATCCTACTGCAGATATAATCTACAGCAAGTGTGTGCCTAAAGTTGACAATGACACAATTTCCTGCAATGAATTTGGGTGTAAGCCCAATCCAGTCTATTCTCCTTACACCCAGTATTTCTCCAGAGATATTAAAGGGGAGAGGGCTGTTTGAATTAAACCAATGCATACATTTGTTTTTCAGTTCCAGATAGTTCTCATTCTTCCCTTGGGGTAGAGGAGGGACACCAGCAAGCACAACAACATATGGAAGGGACTCGGGCGGCAAGTCTATACAGGGAAGTGCTTTGCTAGACCCCTCTCTAGCAGTATTACTGTTTACTTTCACTTGATTAACTAAACATTTTCCCCCCGCTTCGGTAGCCTCTCTCTGTACTTTACAACTTTCAGAATCTATGTCCCTGAGCAGAGGAGTGGTTATGTCAGGGACAGTATTAACCACCATTTGGGGGGGTACAGACAAAGTCTCAGAGCTAACGAGGGGATTATCATAGGTAGGAACAGAGCTGGAACCGGGGTTTACAAGAGAGCTAGTCGATTTGGCTTGGCCAAGGCCTGCATTATTGATAGTGGAAACCAATCTATCCAACCTGGTTAGCAAAGGTTTAAAATGCATGCCAAGTAACTGTTCTATATATGTCTGGAGGTCTAGTATCATGTGGGTGACCCAGAGAGGTGCCTGCATAGGGGACAGGGTAGGGGTGCCATCAATCAGTGTGGAAGATTTGGTTAGAGGCATATTTTTACTTGGTACTTTGCTCTTCCCAGTCCTGGGTTTCTTGACTACAGTGCGGGTCACAGAAGCCTTATTAGGTGGTAAATGGGAAGGGGAATTGAGAACCTCTAATACATGCGTATCACTAGTGATAGGCTGTGCACAAGGGAGCTCAGCAAAGGAACACATGAGGGAGGAATTAAAATCAGGAGGATTAATAGTAACAATTGAAGCATCCTCCATTGGTTGGGGAGAAGAAGGAATTACAGGAGTGATTGATAGACACCGCTCTGTGTTTTCTATAGCTGAAGCCACGACTCCAATTGTTTGCTGGATCATTTTGTCAATGGCTGTCAGACTTGGGAGAGATTGCGTCGTTGCAGTCTGATGCCTGGTTGCTGGGCGAGAAATGGACGAACTGGGTTTTTTACCAATTCCTTTCATGTTTACAGATGGAAAATAGAAAATACGCAATCACGCAATTGGTTAACAATCTTCCCTAGAATGATGTATATCACAGAGCTTTACAAAAGGGAGAACAATTAGGCATTTAGTCCAAGAGTCAATGTATTTTATCACCTGGGCAATTGCAAGGTATTAGAATAAGTAGGCACATCCACCTTTCGTGTTTTTAATACAGTACCTTATAACTTGATGGGTCCAGATGAGGGGGCGTCAGTGGGGTGGCCCTGCCCGGCCTCTAACGGTCCCTGACGGGAAAGGACGGGCCCGCCCTTGGCCCGGGCTTCGCCCGGGCGCTGCGTGCGTGCCTGGCAGCCTTTATCCTGTCCCGGCGCTACCGAGTGTCGTCATCCACGTGCGCTGGTGCAGAGGATGCTGGGAATTGTAGGCGGGAAGGCCGTTCCCCTCACGGCGGTGTGGATCTTAGGCGGTGTCAAGGAGCAAGAAGCCCGCTGCTGTGCCATTCCCCTCACGGCTGGTAAGTACTGCTGCGAAGTAATAAAGCGTCCCGCACTGCGTGGGCGCCTGGCAGCCTTTATCCTGTCCCGGCGCTACCGAGTGTCGTCATCCACGTGCGCTGGTGCAGAGGATGCTGGGAATTGTAGGCGGGAAGGCCGTTCCCCTCACGGCGGCGTGGATCTTAGGCAGTGTCAAGGAGCAAGAAGCCCGCTGCTGTGCCATTCCCCTCACGGCTGGTAAGTACTGCTGCGAAGCAATAAAGCGTCCCGCGCTGCGTGGGCGCCTGGCAGCCTTTATCCTGTCCCGGCGCTACCGAGCGTCGTCATCCACGTGCGCTGGTGCAGAGGATGCTGGGAATTGTTGGTAGGAAGGCCGTTCCCCTCACGGCGGCGTGGATCTTAGGTGGTGTCAAGGAGCAAGAAGCCCGCTGCTGTGCCGTTCCCCTCACGGCTGGTAAGTACTGCTGCGAAGTAATAAAGCGTCTAATATCAGATTGTTTTAATTTTCCTATTAAAAAGTTTATCAGAAGTACTATCCAAGGGAGGCATGGCCAACCGTCATGGCCGAGTGGACGTGATCCACATGCATTCTGTGGCATTATACCATTATCCCATATGGTGGGTCTACCTGGTTATTCAGCCATTTTGGTCAGAGATTTTGCCTCAAATTAAGGAGATTTTAGGCTATCCGATCCCTGATACCCCTGAGTTTGCCCTGGTGGGATGCCTCATTAAATGTCAAACCACCAGTGACCGCACTGTGCTGTGGCTATGCCTCAGCAGCTAAAATAGCTCCAGCTGCCATATGAAAGAAGAGTGAGGCTCCATCAATGACGCAATGGCCCGCTAGACTCTGGCAGGCCATCGCAAGGGAAATACTAACCAACATTCTTACAGGTAACTATAAGAATTTCGAGTACACTTGGGGACCCTTAGTCGAATTCCTTTCCAGGGTCCTCCCATTATAGGACTGCCCCACACGCACGAGAGCTCTCCACCTCTTTCAGTTTTAGTTTAGTACCTGTTGTCCTTGCCCCCATACAGCTATGTTGCCCGACTGGGCCCTGTTCAATGCTTTCATTTATTTAATGTCTAGAGACATCATGTACTATTGTTTTTTCTCCACTTGTGTACCTTGGTTAAGTGTGTTGCTGGGGTGGGGGTATAAAATGGGCAAACTTTGTTTTTTTTCATGTACAAACGACGATTCTATTTTAGCTAATTGACTATAGACACAGGCCCTTGGTAGAAACTGTATGCTTCATTAGCAATATTTGATGTAATTATGGTGCCCTGAACAATATAATTGTCAGCAATCTGTTTGATGCCAATTCAATTAAAAAAAGAAAGTTTGATAAATAAAATGTAATATCCCAAATCGGGAACTAGTGAACTTGAGTCGGCCATGACTTGCAATGTGACACACCCAATTTTGATCTCACAGAATGGACCAAAACGGCTGACTCACATTGCATCTCAACATCGCCGTTTTGAGAAGGTCAGCATTCTAGATGTGCGAGGTAGCCTATTTGAGCAAGCTCAACGTGTGAACGTTCGAGGAGTGTTAAGTTTGGTGAGTAAAGACGTTGCCACTCGGCTTAAAATCATTGAATTTTATGGGATTGCATTTTTCTTTTTAACAAATTAGTTTTATTGACATGATTTTTGATTTTTTCATTAGACTGTATTTGCACCTGCAATTTAATTGCTTGAATCGCCACTGGGTTTCTTACAGTAAGCTGGACGGGCTTGGTTTGGTAATGCCATTTTGAGAAGTAAGCTTAATGCATGGATGCACCCAGCCGGTACGCTGCTGACCCGCTGAAGGCAAGTCCATCTGCACTCGGACGGGACCAAGGGCCAGCTATTTTGCTGATTTTGTTACATATTCTGCAGCCAAACCTCAAGCCTTAAATCAGGCAAAGCTATCTTCATATGCTGACATGCTAGCAACAATTTAGAACAATAAGGGGGTCATTAGCATTGCGGGCTGATCGCCACCGCCGGCCCGGCGGTGGTGATCTGCCCGCCAAATGCCCCTGTTGGACCCCCCGCCATATTAGCATGGCAGGAGGCACCGCTGCGGACAGAAAGCCAATCCGACGCTTTTCCGCCGGTCGGATTGCCGACCGGGCGGAAAAGGGAGCTAATATGGTGGCGGTGCCTTGTAGGCACTGCCTTCCATATTAGCATGGGCAAAGGTCTTTCCATGGCGGCGATGCTGCTATGGAAAGGCCGGCGGAGATTGCTTTGGGGGCCCATTACGGGCCCCCGGGGGGTGGGGTTTGCACTTGGGGGTACCAATGGTACCCCCCTACATTGGCATGCACAAGTTGGCAGGCACCGCGCGGTGCCTGTCACATTGTGCAAGCCAATGTACACCATGCATCGTGAACATTGTGGTGGGTGCTGCTTGAAGCACCGCCCGCCACAATGTTAAATATGCGGGATTCAACTGCCAGGTTGGCGGTCGCATCCTAATAGGCACAGCAGGATCACCGCACCCCTGGCGGGCGGTCCCGCATACCTTTATGGTGTCCGCCCGCCATCGTAATGGTGCCCGTAGTTACTTAATCAGAATGGGAAAGGGGCAAATACCATTCCATCACAGGCTTTCCTAAATAAGAACCCCAATTTATTGAATATTATGTATTTGAATACCAGGTCGCAGGTGAATCGTAGTATAGAGATTTTAAATACACTATGCTCTTGGCAACCAGATATTCACAGACAAATAGGCAAGAAACATGTTGACCCACCAGGAGTAGAGCGCCCTTATCGTGACCCATTATAGTCAGATAGTCGCCTCTCCCCCCCTTCTTAATCAGGCAGGGACCCTGCTAGAACAAAGTTGGTTCCATAGGACCCCTGACCTGTTTTAATCATTCTACTCACTACTACATTCAAACACACCAGGGCCCTCACACCCACGGCGCCAAACGGCAAGGACAAAAGTTCTCCGATAAAGAGCTCCTCTATGGGTGCCCGTCGGGTATTTTAGCGCCGACCCGATGAGGAGCAGGCCCATATGATTAAGCATGACACCTAGCTTGCTGGGTCTGTGAGGGCACTAGTTCCAAAAGGAGGAATTCCTCTCCTCCCACTACTCAACTGACAGGTCACCCTGCCTCAAGTGATTATAACTAGGTCTCTGACCAAGATTTTTAAGGCACCAAGGACCTTCGTACCCTTCTTCCTTTAAACTTAATATCTACCACAAAAAGATTTGCCAGTCTCGCAGATCCTACTTTACTTCAAGAATTGAAGCACGCAGGAAGTTTTCCAGTGAAATATTCAAACTGGTGAAGGAACTTGCACATCCTTCAGCATGTGAGCAACCTACTCCTGCATCCCAGGCCTTGTGCACTAATGTATCAGCCCACATCAAGGATAACATTGATAAATTACATGCTGACATTGCCCCTCAATCAAGCACAGAACCTTTCACTGTGAAGTGGGCAGGACCCCATCCTTCTACTATGGCCAATTATGGAATGTTTATGACACTCACAACCCTTATTGTGGAAGAAGTCATGGTTAGGGTTAAGGAGGGATCTCCAGATGATCTTGGTCTACATGCTACAAATCAGTTTAACATAACATAAAAGATTGGAAATTCCAAATTATTATGGTAGAGGTTTGTTGAACCACATCTATATCATGAAACCAAACTTCCATTTAGAATTATCTTTCCCATCTTTATTACCTTTGTATACCACGCTAACACATTCCATGCCCACTATAAAAGATTACACTCACTCGCAAACAAACAAGAAGTATCAGCTCTCCCTCAATGCTCTTAGTCATTTTTATGTGTTCTTTTAAAGACAAATTTATGCAACACACAAGATATTCCTTTACTTTTTTAGAATAATTATTAGTGACAATTTGATCACGAATATACTGATCCACGCTTTTTTTTCAAAATCACATGAACTAGCGAAAAAATGCAGTGACTCTACATATTCACCAATTGATGCATCACTGGCTTGTTTCCTAGAATAAATTGCGATGCTCAACTCTATAATACTAGGTTCATCAGGAAAGTGTTTCTCCAATCTTCTGACAGCTTCTATATTTTCATCCCAAGACCAAAAGTCATAATTTGTAAGTTGCACTTCAGGTAAGTGATCAAAAGGCTCATCTCCTACACCGTTGAAAAGCAGAGCTAGTTTTCTCTCTAGTTAATTGTTTTCCAATTTTTCAATTGCAATTAGATAATTCTTGAACACCCTTCACCACTGCCTCCATTGTTTGCCTGCTTTTCCTGCCATTTGTAAAAAAATATGTTGATTGCTAAATTTCTTGCACCAGCCATACTTAATATTTCTTTTGAATATGGTATGAAGAAATGGCAGTTGATGGCCAAAATCAATAGGAAACTACAACTGATTCACCACATATTACCTTGTGTTTACTGAGCAGAGTGAATGCGAACTACAACTGGTTCACCATATCTTACTTGATGTTCACGGATGAACAGTTGTTAAAAATAATCGTTAAAAACTTTCTGGAGTTAACAATATTGTGTAAACAGTCATGATAAAATAATAAGTTCAAAATTATTAGGCGTCTTCTCTTTATATATATTATTCCTTTTTTTTAAATTTACTTGTCGATCACTGGTGTACAGATCAGCAATATAATAACTATTCAATATGGTGGCATGAAGGTTACGCATTACATGTCACTGCATAGGCGTCTTGATTTCAACATGGCTGCATGTGGGCTACGCAGTAGATGTCATGTCTCCTTTGTTGAATGACATACACATCCCAAATATGCTTCGTTATTTTATTTTACTTAAGTACACTGTGACATGTTGACAATCTCAAACACTATGGGACTGATTCCAAAGCGGTTAGGAAGGCCTCCTAAAGACATTTGCTCCATCCAAATCGGATCGGGAACATGTCTTTCCAACCGACTTGGAAAGGTTTTCTACCTACCAAGTATGATGCGAGTTAGGCATTAGGAATATCCCAATCCGAACCCGACGGCATTTGGAAGGACAGAGCCGTACGGAGCAGAATCGTACGTCTCTATGGGCCGTGTTTCTGAACGAGCGAATACAATGCTGAATTTGGACAGCCTTTCCGAATCGTGCCATCCGACTCGAATCGGCAGAGGGCTCCCCTACACCCGGAGCCTTCCCAATCAGGCCCGTGGGGGTACCCAGGGTCCCCACTTACCAGCCATGCACAGTGTGGCAGGTACAAGGGGGTGCCTGCCACAGGGTGCCCAATTTTTCCCAGCCACCATTTCTTTAATGGGAGCATATGCATTCGGTCGGAACAAAGGCTCCATTGAAGTCAATGGGAGTCCAACCAAATCGTATCCGGAAGCATCCGGATGCATTGTACTCTCCCGATCCGATTCGGTCGGAAACCATTCCCAAACCCATTTGGTCGGGAAGTTTACCAAACCTCATCAGAATCGGGCCCTTAGACGGGTACTACTTGGTTGCCTGACTTACCCATCAAAATGTGCTTGCAACCCAAATAGGAGGATAACGTCTCAGGGCAATTATACCTTTGCAGTGCCTACCAACAGCTAGTCACAGGCTACAACATAACCAGTGATAATACATTCACTGGCGGACACTTAAGAAAATGAGAACTGACCCTCAGTGAAGGAAGGCCAAGATGTAATGAATGATAGCAAATGCTAGTGTGCAAGCACACACGAGGCACACATCATATAGTTAGAGCATAAGACATACATAAATGGCCCAAATAACGACAATTGAGTCTATATGTATGAACTCAGGATATAACACTCAGCTTGGTGCTTCCCCTGTGCTTAGGACGTGAGGGTGGCTTGAGGTTTGGGTTAGACAATGAAGACAACCAGCTGTAAAGCTTGAGGCAAGCCCGGTACACTTCTCTGCTGAGTTTTACTTGCCTTCTTTCAGAGTTCTTTATTATATGTTTTGTGTTGCACCTTGAAGTTCTGGACTTTCCTTGACAGTTTCGGTGTGAGCTGGCCCTGTGACAGGAAGCACGTATTCCCCAGGGCTGTTATTAAAGGAAGTTGTACTTGGATACTGAGCCCTGTATTGTAATATTATGCAACAATTTGGTGACAAGTGTTAATTACTGTCCTTGGAAACATGTTGTGACAAGGAGGAAGACTTACCTGAAGGGTTCTGGCACGCTTCAACCCGCAAGCTCTTATGCCGGCCTGGAAAAGAAGAAACAGCAACTAATAGGTAGGACTTACAAACAAGGATGCAAATGAAAGTGAAAAAAGACTTCTATTTCTTGCCCGTCAAGATACAAATCCCAAAGAAGAAGTGGAAAGGGTAGAGGATCGACTAAAGTGAGATGCCGAGGCAAGCGTTGTTAGGGAGTAAGGTGCATCAGATTCCTCGAGAGGACGTCAAAAAGAATGTTCTGCACCTCCCTACGGGATCATCCCACAAGGAGCACAGCTGCATTCCAGTACCGCCATGAGAGAGAAGGGGAAGGCACGTCTGCAGCCAGGTTGCCTCCTGGGTCCCCATTGGAATGAAGACGCCGCTGGCACCTGCCACATTCCTAGAGAAAGTTGGTTTTCCTAGGTGGGCTTCCGTTTCAAAACTTGGAAGCCTGGGTTAGGTAGAGGAGGATCTCAGCCACACACTTAAGCCTTAGGAGGAGGAGAGGAGTGAAAAAGTGAAAAGAGTGTGACGATTTCAAGCAATGGAAATGTGCGGAATATCCTAAAAGTCTGACAAGAACAGACTTCGTTAAGCATACTGGTTTTCTTTTCTTTCTTGTTTCTGTTGCTTTGCCTGCCGGTACAATTCAGTATATTTTTTTTAACACATTTCTATTCAGAACACTTTTTATGATTGAGTGGAGCTCTTTTTAACCAAGGAGGCAAACGAGTGAAAGTAACAAATTTTGTTTTAAGGCTTATATGAAAGGAGAATCCTACTGAAGATCCATCTATGCAAAGAAAACCCTAAAGTGTGAAATTGTATTTTGTTTTGTTTTTCTCAACAACAAGAGAGGTACCTACAGTAGATCAGAAGAAAGGAATTGACACATAGGGGTCTATTAGGATGGTGGGCGATCCGCCCGCCATTTCCGTCAGCCTGCCTAACATTTACCCCTTCCATATTACGATGGCAGTGGGGACCCAGGCGGACGGAAAGACCGTCTGGCAGTTTTCCGCCCGATTGCCTACCGCGGGGCTGAAAAGACCTGCAATATGGTGGCGGTGCCTTCCTAAAGCAGATGGGGCAGCAGGGCCCTGGGGCTCCCCCACACCACTAACAAAAAATAAATCTGCAAGTGTCCCCGGTGGGACCAGGATACCCACAAAAAATTAAAAAAGAAATACGGAATAATAAATGAGTGGCCAAAGCTTCTAATTTATTATTCACTGCTCCTAGCAAGGAGCACCCCATAATGCCCTGGGGCAATTTGGAAAAATATATTTTCTTGCTGGTGGTGCCGCTTGAAAAGGCAGGGGCACCACCAAACATTTTTTTAAATGTTGTGGTGGGTGCAGGGAGTGCAGCAGTTCCCGAGCAACATTAAAAAAAAAAACCAGTAAGCGCTGCTTGCGTGAAGAAGGGACTCTGCTGCATACTATATGGGATTGTTCTGCGCTAGCTAGGTTCTGGCGGGGTGTACTGGCATGCCTCTCGGAAGTTCTGGGTTGGGATCTCCCGCGGTCTCCTAAACTAGTGCTCCTGCATGTTATGGAGGATATAGCGGGCAATGTCCACAAGCGCCACCTGATGCTCCTAGGCTTTACCCTTGCCAAGCACGACATTGCGAGGGCTTGGAAGGCGACGGCCGCACCCTCCGTATCAGTGTGGAAGGCAGGGCTGGATTTCTGCATGGGCCTTGAGGCCCCCATTTTTGTGGCGCGGGGCTGCCCGCGTAAACATTATAAAATCTGGAAACGCTGGGCAGATTACAGGGGATTGGAATTGGAGCCCACTCCAGCGTAGGGATTGTGTGGGTTGTAGTCCTTTCCTCCTTTGTCGTGGGAGGGCATGTAACATATGAGTATTGGGCGGCGTGGTGTCTTTTGGACATGTTTCATGGCGAGGGTAGAACTGTAGCTCCGAATATACTTGCTGATTTTGCTGGGTTGGCTGTGCGATGGGGTGGGGGATGGGGGATGTTCTTTGTTATTTTGTTTTATTGGGTTGCAGTTTATATGCATCTCCCTTCTGTATTTCTTTTTTGTTATTTCATGAGAAAACTGTCAAAGTCAGGATTTTGTCCATTGATGCTCCGGAAGTCTCTGGGTTACAGAGCTCCGTTGAATGTGCATTTGACAAATAAAATTTGTTTACAAAAAAAAAAAAACAGTAAGTCTTCTCGGACATTAAATCCATGATCCCAGGAGTGCTTATCATATTCTTTTAAAGCATTCCTATCTGGGGATCTATGCTCTTCAGCTGGATGCAGATCATCCTTGTACTGACTTCTGTGTAGAGGTGGACAAGCCAACAAATGAACAGGAAGAACTAATCTAAAGCTGCACCAAGGGTCAGGCTTGAATCTTAGAGCTTGTGCAAAGCTGAGCCCTGAAAATGTTTGTCATGTAAAGCATACAATAAACATCTCATAAAATCTGATAAAGTCTATTTCTTTGACTTGTGGAAGTTTTGACATTAAAATGCCACATTATAGCACTACACAGAGAAGAACATATTAAAAGTAATCGTTTTTAAACATGAACCATTATGGAACTAAGGCAAGGAAATTGTCATGTAAATCCTGCATGTGGCCCATATTATTATAGAGCAACATTATAGTCTATTAAATAAAACACAAAAGGTTTTTGTACAACTGGTATTCTGAACTTACATATTTGAAAGTGCTTTTTTATGCGATACTGAAGATAAAAGAGATTTGGTGAAACAAAATATTTGCCTGAAATCACACAATTTAAGCAGAGAAGCCACAATGCATCCAGATTTCCTGTTTTCATTTTGTATAAATGAGCTGGTAAATGGGTACCTATTTGGCTTTCCTTATGTTAAGACTTTGTTTTTACCTTTTTGTGCAGTTTTTATATAGCGCAAACTCAACCCAAAGGTATAGGAAGGCTTTATATGAACATGGATGACAGTCCACAAGGTCACCATTCATTGTTTATAGGGATGGGGAGATTGAGTGATTTTCCCAGAATCACAGGATGTTGCGCCGACATTGAGACTCAAACCTAATTCCATGGTTCGAAAGTCAACAGCTCTGGCCGTAACGCCACATCTAGGATACAGGGCGGGAGGCAGGGAGAAGCCACATTAAAGCTTGGCTTGTTATGGGCTCAAGGTGCTCACTGGATCGCGAGCTGAGCCACTGCCAGGCTCAAGGTTCGAGCCTGGCCGAGCATTCAGTGGCTTGTCTAACTCTAGTTCTTAGCTTGAAATCTTTTTTTTTTAAAAACCTCAAAGACATGTTGGTGCGTTTACTTAATAAAACTTTATTACATGTTTTTTACGATCACTTGTATTAAACATTGCACTTTCTCGATTAATTAAATATATATTTCATCATAATTATTGGTAATTTTTTGACCAAGACAAAACATGTGCTTCATATATGCTGATATTCTGACCCCTTCGTAAAGCCAATAGGCCCAGTTTTTATATTTTAGTATTCTGACCCTTTGACGAAATCAGTCGGTCTATCTTACTTAAAATGACACCCAGGCTCTGTGCCAAACCCTCCTCTGCTCATGGCTCGTACGCATTGGGTGGTAGGCGGGGGGGGGGGGGGGGGTGGTTAGGCAACAGCGGGGCCGGCCAGGTAGACACATGGTCTGCCTCAAGGGATTGACCGCAGGGCTTTGCTGGGTGGATGTAGGGTCTGGCCATAGGCCAGCCCCTGCGGCTACCTAGTGCCACGCACGGCCTTTGGTGTGGGGTTTGTGTTACATATGGTATTAAAATATGACTTTACGTTTAAAAAAAATGGAAATTCACTGAAAAAAACAAAGATTAAAGTGACATTATAGTTAGGTATGACAATAATATCTTAATTTGCATTAAGTAAAACGTAGAAATTCGCTGAAGAAAACAAAGGTTAAAGTGACATTATAGTTAGGTAAAAATGTCATTTAAAACATACTGTTTTAAACTAATAAAACCACTGAAATTCACTAGTTATAGTTATCTCTAGTTATAACTATAACTCATGCCCAAAAGCAACTATAACTCATGCCCTCTCCATGCACCGCGTGTGACTTCACACATTACATAACTTATGACATTTTGCATTACATCATTGATAGAATCAGTGCAACATCTGAAAAGACATCATTGATTATAACACTGTGTATGGAGGGAGCACAAGTTATAGTTACTATAGGGCTTGAGTATAGTTAATGTTAAAGAATTAGACAAAGTTTGTGTGGTCGGAGGTACGCCAGAATGACTTTTGCAAGCTGAAAGATGACATTTGCAATGCTCAACCCTTAGATGGCTTGGATTACCATACTTTGATGAAAGAACTGAAAAGGCCAATTACTCCTCTAGAGGAGTTTATCCTTTAGTTAAATCATTTCTGAATCCATCTTCATGAGGGCAGGAAGTTACTCCGTCTCAGAAATGATGTGATGAACTAGTTTGTTCCTTTCAGAGCAAGAACGCGAAGATCTATATCTCATTTACAGCTGAACTGGCCTTAGACAGTCGTTCATTGATGGAAGACTCACCCTCCATCTTGCCAAGTTTATCCATTCCAGAACTCAAATCCATCTCCGAAACAGAAACCCTGGAAGGGAATTCAAGCATGCAAAGCTAGCTGTCCTTCAGACCAATATCCTCCACATATTTTTCAGCTTTTTACAGAGATTCTGTCACAAATTCTGACAGATCTTATGAATGCATCTCTCTTCAATGCCACTGTACCAGATACTTGAAAACAGGGCTTCAGTAGTTCCTCTGATCAATAAAGCTTCCTCTGACCTTAATTTTCTGTCTTACATCTGGCCTATCTCTCTTATACCTTTTGCAACAAAGATTTGGGAAAAAGCAGTGAACAGACAACTCTCTTGTTATCTAGAGATTACTGGATAAGGATTCAGACCAGAAAATAGTCAAAAAACAGCTATTTTAGCTGATCCACCACATCTTCAGGCTACATTAGACCAAGGTGGATTGGCTGCATAATGGTTACTATGCCTATTTGCAGCCTTTCACACCGTGTCTCACCACATCTTACTAGAGTGACTATTCAAGCTGGGTGTATGCAAGACTGCTCTGAAATGGTTGCACTCTTTTCTTACGGACAGATCTCAACCAGTTATTCTAGCACCATATACATCATTCTCTTCTTTAGTTGTGCATTGGTTTTCTTAGGGCCTTTCCTTGAGCCTCACTCTGCTCAATGTTTATATCGCACCACTAGCAGAGTTTGTGAGGTCCCAGGGTTTCAGTATTTTTTCCTACACCAACAATACTAAACCTATAGTATCTACTTCTGATTCCCTTACCAACCCTCAAAGGTAGGTCTTGGTTTGTATGTCTGAGGTAAGAAAATGGATGAACAACAGCTTTCTTGAATTAAATAACAAAAAAATAGATGGAGTACTGTTTGGAAGACAAACCTCAACTAGTCCCATCACTGGTGGTTATCAGAACTGTGATGTCCCCCAACATCTGTGGAAACAGCAAGAAATCTAGGCATCTGTTTTAATCACAATCTCTGATTCTCCTCACAGATTGTGTCAGTGTACCTTGTGAACAGACCTCAAATTGTGCTGAATGCCGCCTCTATACTAGTTATTAATCTTCCATGCAGAAATTCAGTTGATTTGCCCAAAAAGCCTCCAAGGGCTTCCATTCATACAGGCACTGTCAAAGCCACAAATTCTCACCTTTTGAACCTATAGGTTTTGTCAATGATGTTTACCAATGATCTGCAGCATGAGCAAAAAGCTGAATCAAAAGTAATCACTAAAGAAAGAAATGAAAACCCTATTGATGTAGCTGAGCGCTTGGCAGTAAATGCCAGCTGCTAAGCCCTACAAAAAAAGTGCAACAAAATATAATCATTGCACATAGTTGGCAAGCGCCAAGAGACACCTTGGTTTATGGGAGGTTCCAGATTTACCACTAATATTCATTACACCTAAATTGGTGTAAGCGTTCGCATATGGTAGAGAGTGTTCTTAGTGCAATGCCGTTGCCAGTGTAATTGTAAGGTTTATTGTAGAGTGTTGTACATTAACATTATGCCTGGATGCAGTTTTGTATAGAGAAAGACTTTTACCGTCAGGAAGTAGTTTTATTGTGATTTGTGCATACTTGCGGGTGGAATGTCAGGAGTGCGTGCCGCTGTGATCAGCTTCAGGGACACGGGTATAATGACATCAGTGGGCAGACGGCACACGCACAAGGACAGCTCCAACATTTTTTAGAACTAAGGTACACCAGCAGAAATCAGACACAGAAATACTATGCTTTCCACTGCTATCAAAGCAGAGAAGAGCAGAGAAGTGTAGCTCACTGGTTAGAGGAGGCATACCCTGAAGCAGAGATCAGACCCGGGACCTGGGTTCGATTCCCGACGCGGCAGGGTCCAGAGCCCAATTGTCCACGGACTCAATAATTCTCGCTTCGGTGCCCACTCTAAGCACGAGTTCACACTATGCAGCTCTGGGCAACAAGCCTGCTTAAACTCCACAACGGCCCCCCGCGGCGGGATGCCTGGCTTTCACCTTGGGGATGCCCAGTACGGGTTATCTTACAGGGAAAAACCAGGACGGGTTCCCAATGCAAGCGCCAAGATGCCCGTAGGGTGATAGCTGCGCTCTATAAGTACATCAATCAATCAATCAATCAATCAAACAACTTAGAGCAAAGATAAAAGAGCATTGTTTCCTTGAAGAACGAAAGGTTTGCACCTTGTAATGAACTAAAATTGCAAATACCAGAAGAGCAAACCTTATGCAATTTTGCTGAAGAAACACTGATTGCCGTGCATATCCAATTCAGAGACATTTTTACACTTCCCAAGGATTAAAGGCTTAGGCCCTGATTCACAAAGGTAAAGTGAAATGAAAGTTTTACTTTACGACTTTCAGGATTCACAAAGGACATTTACGAGTAGTAAAGTTAGACTTTTGTCTCAGTTAAATAAAAATGTTGGTATTAGTTTAACTGAGACCAAAATTCTGGTCTCAGTTAAACTTAAGACCAAAACCTAAGTTTAACTGAGGCAAAAGTCTAACTTTCCTACTTGTAAATGCCCTTTGTGAATACCGAAAGTCGTAAAGTAAAACTTTCATCTCACTTTCCCTTTGTGAATCAGGGCCCACAGTTGTCAAATCACAGCTGCTCCCATGTTGTATCAGGCCTCGAGTAATACATCCATTTTACTGGAATAGTTTGGGTATATAATAAGAACTAATGAAGAAATCTATTAAGGGAGGCCAGATGGAGCACAGACACTAAAAAATCACTGAATTAATATCGACACTACTTATTTCGAGCAACACAATTATCGACACACCAATATCGACCACAGAAATATCGACATCCTATACTTATTTAAACAAATACACAAATATCAAAATAAAAATATCGCCAGTAAAAACACCACTACATCTAATCTCGAAAACAAAAATATTGTAAACAATAATATCGTTATCATTAAATAAACATACAAAACAACAAAAATATCAAACAAAAATTACAGACCACAATATTATCATAAACACACAAATATCGACACCTTAAAATTAATAAAAATAACACAACACATAACATTGCAAATATAAACAATAGTACAAACACACACATATAGTTAAATAACTAAAAATGATATCAATATTAAAATAAAACACCACTACAAAATATTTAACATAACTAACATCATCAAATAAATCATTTTTACAAACAAATTAACTAAAAAAATATATTTAATACATTTACTACATTATAATTTACAAATTCAATACTAGCATATTACTAAATATACAAACAATATAAGACAAATTAAATTACCATTCATTAGCGTTTACCAAATAAGGAAACAACTGCCAAACAATTTAAACACATTCTTAACAACCAATGAAAAACCAAATAAACCAATAAAAATGAAAGAACAATTAAATGAACACTATATAAACAAATTAAAAATCAACATAAATGTGTATTACACCGGCAAAGGTCAGATTTCTTCTACAACATCACACTGCCACATCCAAAACATCTAATTCAACTTTACAAAGTAAGTAAAATATAACACTTATTTGATAATGTAACAAAGAAAACCAAACTAATCTTCAACAAACTAAACAAATAACCTAGGGCCTCATTACGATGGCGGACTTTAGTTCGTTCGCCATCGATACGGATTTGGGACTATGAGGCATCCTTCCCACACTCCTAATCACGATGCGACCGCCACCACTGCGGTAACATCACCTATATTTTGCATTGTGGCGGAGATGCGGTCAGCAGCCCCTGCCACAATGCAAAATAGAGGGTGCAGACACATCCCTGCACTATGTGGCAGGCACCCTGCGGTGCCTGCCACATGGGGCAGGGCTATGTCGGGGGCACCATAGGTGCCCCACAGGGTACATGTCCCTCCAACTGGGATTGAGGCGGGCCCGATACGGGCCCCCAACCCACCGCAAAACGAACGGAGGAAAGGGATCTCATAATCCCTACGGTGGTGCTTGCAAGGCACCGCCGCAATGTGGGCAAATGTGTTTGTCCCGACAGGCGGTGGGAAAAGGACCACCTGTCGGAACCGTGGTGGGCGGTCTTTACGACCGCCACGTTTCACCAGCGATTCCCCCACCATCATAATATGGTGGGGGGAAAACAGCAGTTTGATGGCGGCAGGCCCTCCGCCATTGTAATGAGGCCCCTAGTGTTATTATAAATCACATCTCCGCTACAGAATATCCAAACTACACTCAACTAACTACAAACAACATCCAAGAAGCTCCTCCAAACAAAGTAGGTATTAATTGAAAAGATACTAATCCAACAACTAAAACTCCCAACCCAAAAACCCCACTAACTACACCCACCCCAAAATATCATTATTACTGTTAAACAAATAAATTGAAACTATACTTTTCTTCAACATAACAAAAACAAGCACTGCATTCAAAGACCAACAGAAAACATCCCAAAATCCAAATTTTTCTAGAAAACCAAACATGTAGGTATAGTTACAGTTTTTACTTTTTGTAATACAATAAAAACATGTATAATATATGTAACATGTTCTGAATAAATTTCTCATAACAGTTCAAATATCAAAATGACTGAAGGTGCAAAATTAATAACATCGAAAAAAGGAGGACTTTCACTATGCTATATGGGATATGTCTACACCCAAGAAAAACAAACAGGTGACAAGATTAATTGGAAATGCACCAAATACTATTCCAATGCATGTTATTGAAGGACAAAGGAAACTACTGTAATAAATGTCAACGAGCTTAACCACCCCCCTAATATAGCAGAGATAGAAGTAAGAGGTGTTTTAAGAAACTCTTAAAGAGGCTAGTACTAGCGCTCAGAAACCTACAACAGAAAGACTAAAGGACATCCTACCCCGAATTCCTGAACTTTTAACTGGACAATTACCCTCCATCTCAACTTTAAAAAGATTAATTGCTAGAACTTAGAAATCTACTTCTGACACCCCACCTGCCCGCAAAACATTCAGTGAAGTTCAAATACCACCTGAACTAACTCTAACTCATAACGAAGAACAATTCCTTCTTTTATGATAACAAATCTAATGAAAAAAGGATTTTAATATTTGCAACTCCCACAAACCTACAAAAACTTCAAACTTGTGAAAACATGGAAGATGGATGGTACATTTAAAATATCTCCCAAACCATTTTTCCAATTATACATAATCCAAGGACAGTATCACAATAGCAACACCCCCTTCATGTATGCACTGTTACCAAACAAGCAACTACTTATGTAGAACTGCTTTTTTTTTTATTATTATTTCTTTTTCAACAGAAGGTACATAGAGAAAAAAAAACAAAGAAAGAAGAAGAATAAAGAAAATAATAAAAAGTAAAATACTAATAAATACTGACATTATTAACAGATACGCATGTTCCATAAGTATATAAACAAATACATATATAGACATATCTATATACAAGGAGCCCCCCCTAATTCACTCAAAATATTTCCAAATACAAGAAAATTAAGATTTTCCACAGCATGGGTGGGTAGAAAATCATGATTTTATTAAAGACACGGAGGCTGATATTATGCATGTTTCTTTAATTGCCAACTCACAGCAGCAGCACCAAACAATGTAAATAATTTAGAACATTTGTTTAACATTCCAATGTCCATATAATCCTGTGAGAGGCAGCCATATTCCTTCTTTAATGCTGTGAACAAGTCTAAAAATTTGATCCATGTAAAAAAACTGTAACATAAGGGATAAATTCTGTAAATAATCTAGGGCAACTTCATTTTTATAGAGAGATCAGAACATGTCAAATAAAGGTAGTGACACTAATAATTAGAAAAATACAAAAACATTTATTTAATTGTGTCTGATAATTTAAAAATATTCATAAATATGGTTTTTATAGACATGCACGTGGCCTCAGAATCAACAGCTTTAAGTAGCAACGTGGTGCTGCCTGGAATTAAAGGTACACAAACAGAGCTGGGCCGCTTTAAGGGACATGGGGAAACCTGTTAACTGCATTTGGGGCAGGGTGAATTGGGGGACCAGCAGATAAACACCTCGAGTAGAGCGCTTACTGCCTTACTTATGACAAAAGTATGCAACACCTGAAACCATCTTGATTGGAATAAAGTGGTAACAATTAAAACATTTAATTTAAAAAGGAACACAATGAGGGGGTTCATTTTGCCATAGAAATTATGATTAATGCTGAAGAAAGAAAAATTAGGGCCCACATGTAGCCCAATGACAGAAGTGTGCAAAACACTTATTTTTTGTGTATTTGCAGTTTTATATAGTGCAGACTTGTCAGGTATTGGAGTGCTTTACATGAGCATTGGTTACATCACACAAGATCAAATTCATTTTGGTTGTAGACATGGGGAGATTAAGTGATTTGACCAGAATCACAGAATGTTGAGCTGAAGCAGAAACTCCAACTTGGTTCCCCAGTTGCAAAGTCTGCAGCTCTGGAAGTAACACCACATCCTCTCCCCTAGCTGCAACATTTAATCAAGTGGTCAACTGGATAAAAAAACATAAAGATTACAAATAATTTAAAAGTTCTTTGTCGCTATTTGAAAACTCAGAAAATATGTCCTCATTTTAGTTTTTTAGAGCATTAACCATAATTTTCATGCAAATAAGACCCTCTCATATATGTAATTTCTAAAGGAAATACTCTAGGTATTACAGTTTTGATTACATCAAGATGACGTCAGGCGTTCCACACTTTTGTAATAAATATAGAATGTTAGCAATCTAGTTGTTCATTGGGATACTGTTGAGAGGCAGAGACCAGGGGCACGGACTCTGAAAATTGAAGGC
The DNA here is from genome assembly GCF_964204655.1 of Triturus cristatus. Classification (NCBI taxonomy): domain Eukaryota; kingdom Metazoa; phylum Chordata; class Amphibia; order Caudata; family Salamandridae; genus Triturus; species Triturus cristatus. The sequence continues at coordinate 317,766,820 of NC_140585.1, forward strand.
AGGTAGGAGAGTGCAGAGGCAACAATTTGACCACACTGGGCAGGCAGGAAGGGCAGTGGCAGCACAACAGACTATGGAGGGCAGTGGAAAGGGAACAGGGGCAACAAACCAACAATACAGGACTGGCAAGAGAGGCTGTGGCAATATAATAGACCATTGTGGGCAGAAGGAAGAGGCAGTGGTAGTACAACCATACATGCCAACAGACCCCATTCAGCCAGGAAACGTCCAATGTTTTTAAGTTCAAATGGGCTTTATTTGATCTGTCTCCTGTCTACAATCTCCTCTTTTTCAATGTAACTCAAAGGGGAAAATCAATACCCCAGTTTTTTTTCAAAAGCTCCCTCTTTTCCAAGTTCAAAATGTTCGTAAGTAAGGTACATTGGATCATGGTAGGCAGGAGGAATTGGGGTAGGGTCATGGACTCGGATAACAGAGGACAGGAGGGACATGGAGAGGTGCCCCAAACTGACCCTACAGGGCAGGCATCAGGGTTTGCAGCAGCACAATACACCACACAGCGCATGCGGGACGGGAGTGCAGCACAACAATCCATAGAAAGCAATAGGGAGGGGACAGGACCATGCACATGGACAACAGAGAACAGAGGGGAAAGAGGCAATGGTAGCTAGCTGACCATAATGGACAGACAGGAGAGAAAGCTGCAGCATAACAGACCATAAAGGGCAGGAGGGACGGATCAGGGGCATTACAATGGAACAGACAAGCCAGGAGGGAGGGAATAGGGGTCTGCACATGGAAACAGAGGGCTGGGGGCAAGGGGGCAGGAGCAGCAAGATGACCATGGAGGTCAGGCAGGATGGGCACTAGAAACAAGACACACCATGGAGAGCAACAATGAGACTATGATGGCATACACACAGACCATGGAGGGAAGGTGGGAGGGGGTCAGGGGCAGCTAGCTGACCACACAGGGAAGGTGGGAGGGGCCATGGCAGCACAAAAGACCATGCATGGCAAGCGGGAGGGTTAGTGGCAGCACAAAGGCTATGATGGGCAAGAAGGAGGGTGCAGGGGCATGCACAAAGGACCATGAAGGATAGAAGGGAGGGTCAGGATCTGGGCACAGACAAGAGAATTCAGGGGAAGGGGCCTCACAACAGACCGTGCGGGGCAGGCAGGAGGAGCAGTTGCAGCACAACAGACCAGGGAGGGCAGAAGGGTGTGGCAGTAAAATGGACCATGGAGGACAGGAGGAAGGGGATAGGGGCATGGCATGTGGACAGGCAGGGTGGAGGTGGCAGGGACAGGTTACAGTCATCTGAGAATGCTAGGCAGGTGGGAGGGGAGTGGCAGCTCAACAGAACACTCAGAGTAGATAGGAGTGGCAGGTCCATGGAACATGGTGGGCAAAAAGGATGGAGCAGGGGCATGCACAAAGACATCGGAGGGCAGGGGGAAGAAGAATAGGGGCAGCAAGCTAAGCACAGAGGCTAATCAGGAGGTCAATGATGGGCCATAGAATTGGGCAATGGAGGGCAGGAGGAGTGGACTGGTACATCATGCTGAATGGAGGGAAGTGGCAGCACATCAGACCATGCATGGCAGGAGGGAGGAGGCTAGTCCATGGATTCAGACAACAGAGGATAGGGAGGAGGTGGATGGGGCAGCAAGCTACCTGTTCAGAGAAGGTGGGTATTAGGAACTTTATTGTTTTTAAAATGTGTGTCTGTGCGAACTACTTAAAATATGAACAAGTATGCAGCATAATCTCACTTTTATTCAGGAAGAAGAGGACGTTTGTGACTGTGACTCTGGGCTCACTTGGCAGAAACCCCCCCTGACCCTCCACCCCCCATCGCAAAATGTAATGCCTGTGAGAAGGGTAGGTGGACGCAGTGTTAAATAGAACATAGTCCTGAGAGCACGATTGAAAATGAAAACTAGATATAGTATATGGTATAAACTATGCACCAAAAAGTGTGATATAAGATGAAGCGGGCGTGAAATATAATATGCAATACATTGTGCGCAATGACAGATTCATTGGTGGGATCGAGATAGCACAGGCACTAGCGGGTGCTATGCGATATGCACCTTGGAGTGTAATATGCACAGGGCAGTGTTGTGTAACCTAACTAGTCTCTAAAGTTGTAATATAAAATATGTGCTGGGGAGTGTAATGTTGCATATGCACTGTGACAAAGATATGGATCCCAGATTGTAATATGTATGGCATAGCGCTGTGCGTTATAACATAGGCATCGAGGAAGGCACGTTAGATGGGGCAATATAACCCGTGCAAAGGCAAGTGTGGCATGACATATTCACGGGGTGGTGTTACAGTGCACATGGGCTAGAGAGTGTCATAGCATACACACTAGCTGGTGGAATACAACACAGAGGTGTGAGGCACTCGGCGGGCACTGGTGGGTGTAACACAGCATTGGGCTCAGCCAGGAGCACGCTGTGACTCTCAAGTGAGGTTCGTCTCCTTTCCAGAGAGTAAAATAAAAAGTATTACACATCCGGCGGTGGATGTGTGTTTTATTAACCGTGTGAGTGGTTTCTTGCATAGTTTGGTCGAATTTTTGTCGAATCCCCTTTGAATGGCTTGGTGTGCGTGTATATTAAATGTGCCCGTCAATAGCTACCCATGTTTGTATAAATAAACGACAAGGGTGTCTACTTGGAGAGTACCCACCGGTGGGGGCGCCGGGATTAGGCACGGTAGGGCGTCAGACACGTCAGAGCTTCACTAGCGGTGTAAATACATTCCATGTGGATTCATTCTATGCATAATCGCCTTTTAATGAATATCAAGCAAATCGTCATGGTGATAGGTACATACGGTTTGTCCAGCATGTCCTAGGAGTTTCTATAAATATATTTAAAAAAAAAAAAAAATACAAAGGCCGGCCCTGGGGGATAGGGTCCCCGGGGCCATAAGTGGCCTGAGGAGGGGGGCAACGCAGCCCCCTCCTACAGAATAAAAAAAAAAAAAAAGGCCATGAACCGGGGGTTGGGGTTACCGGGGCCGATTTAAGGCCTTGGGAGGGCCAAATTTATTTTTTCAACAAAAAAAATTAGGGTGCAGGCCCTGGGGGATGGGGTCCCCAGGGCCAGTAAATTAGAAAAAGAAGGGGGGCCACACAGCCCTCCTTCTTAAAAAAATAAAATAAATAAAAGACGGCATCGCGCCGGAGGCCACGCCCCCTCCTTGCAGCACTCTGCAAACGTGCCCCCTGGCCAGTTGTAAGTTGGGGAATTAATTCCCCTTCAATACTGAGGGTCCCTGAGGGCCAACTAGCCCAACAGGTATCTCCAGTATGCGCCAGGGAGCTGCGTTGCAGACAAGTGTTCTGAGGCCACGCCCCTTTTTACACCTCTATGCAACGCAGCTCTGTGGCGCTTACTGGAGGTACCTAGTGGGCTAGTTTGACCCTAGGGACTCTTAGGTTTCAAGGGGACTTAATCTCTCAACTTAGAACAGCCACAGGGCGCGTTTACACAGTGGTGAAGAGAGGGGACGGGGCCTGAGGTGACATGTGCAAACACGCCCTGTGGCGCGTTTTAAGTTGGGGAAATAATTCCCTTTCAATCCTGAGGGACCCTGGGGGCCAACTAGCCCACCAGGTGCTTCCAGTAAGCGCCACTGCTCTGCGTTGCAGAGAGGTGGTGCAGGCCGTGCCCCTTTTTACATCTCTCTGCAATGGCGCTTACTGGAAGTACCTAGTAGGCTATTTTGCCCCTAGGGATCCTCAGGATTCAAGGGGACTTAATCTCCCAACTTAAAAAACGGCCACAGGGCGTGTTTACACAGTGGGGAAGGGAGGGGACGGGGCCTGAGGTGACGTGTGCAAACACGCCCTATGGCACGTTTTAAGTTGGGGAAATAATTCCCCTTCAATCCTGAGGGCCCCTGGGGGCTAACTAGCCCACCAGGTGCTTCCAGTAAGCGCCACTGAGCTGCGTTGCAGAGAGGTGGTCCAGGCCGTGCCACTTTTTACTCCTCTCTGCAATGCAGTTCTCTGGCGCTTACTGGAGGTACCTAGTGGGCTAGTTGGACCCTAGGGACCCTCAGGATTCAAATAAACTTAATCTCCCAACTAAAAACGGCCACAGGGCGTGTTTACACAGGGGTGAAGGGAGTGGACGGGGCCTGAGTTAACGTGTGCAAACAAGCCCTGTGGCGCGTTTTAAGTTGGGGAAATAATTCCCCTTCAATCCTGAGGGACCCTGGGGGCCAACTAGCCCACCAGGTGCTTCCAGTAAGCGCCACTGCGCTGCGTTGCAGAGAGGTGGTCTAGGCCGTGCCCCTTTTTACATCTCTCTGCAACGCAGCTCTGTGGCGCTTACTGGAGGTACCTAGTGGTCTAGTTGGACCCTAGGGACCCTCAGGATTCAAGGGGACTTAATCACCCAACTTAAAATGGCCACAGGGCGTGTTTACACAGCGGGGAAGTGAGAGGACGGGGCCTGAGGTGACGTGTGCAAACACGCCCTGTGGCACGTTTTAAGAGGTAGTTTTAATCCCCTGCCCTATTATATACTAGGGGCTTACGGAGGAGGTCATGCTGATCACAGGGGTCCCCAACGCATAGTGTTCCCTAGTGTATGTAGGTGTTTTCCCTGTATCCTGAGTGTTTTTTAACATAGCACTTGCTCTAGGACTGGTTAGTCAGACTCAGTTAACACCAGTATCCGTCTGAAAAAGTTGAGGGTACAGGATGATTTTGCAACAAGGTTTCTTTCTGCTCTTCTGTTTGTTCTTTCTGCACGTTATCCTTCTTTCTGAACTTTTCTTCGTCTTTGAGGACTTCTGTTGCTTCTTTCTGTATTTCTTTTTTTTTCTTTCTGTGCGTTTCTTCTTCTTTTTTCACATGTCCTATCTCTGTAGGCATAGTTAGAAATTAGCATTTAAAAAACCTTTGAAATTCACTGAAAAAACCATAGCTTTCAGGCACGTTATAGTTAAGAATTAGCATTTAAAAAACCTTAGAACTTCACTGAAAAAAACCATAGGTTTCAGGGGCGTTATAGTTAGCTGGACTTTTCACTAGTACAAAACCATTGAAATTCCCCCATTATAGTTAGTTCAGCTAACTATAACTCGCGCGCCCGCAATGCACTGCTGATGACGTCACATATTACATCACTCATGACATGGTCAGTGACATCACTCATGATATCAGTGATGACATCTCAAATGACATCACTGATGACATCATCCAGTGAATATGTGTTTTTCTGAAAATTACATATGTTTTATATATGTATATCTCAAGGTCGATGGAAGAATAAATGGGTATATAAGTGTCTAAATGGATGATTTGTTTTTGAAAAATTGATTGTATAACTGACTGATTAAGTGTATCTTAGTGAATACATGGCTTAGTGAGTAATGTTTAAATATGTAAATATCTGTATCAGTCTCTCACTTTGTGTATAAGTGGCTGCATGGGTTGGTGAGTAGCTACATGAGTGTCTATATAGTTTATTAGTTGTTTTTTTTAGTATCAGTATGAGTGTCTGAGTGTCTGCATGGTTCGGTGGGGGTATTACGTTGTGCATAGGTGCATGAATGAGTGACTCACTGTTTGTATGTGTGGAAGACAGCATGTGTGCAGGACTGTATGGGTGGATAAGTGGGTGCATGGATGTGTTAGTGAGTGAATGACTGTCTCAATAGTGTCTTTATGAGTAACTACTTATGTTTTAAACTAGTATATGTGACTATTGGTGTATATAAGTGAGTATATGTGAGAGTGAGAGATTGAAAGAGTTCCTGTATGAATAAGTATGTGTTTCTATAAGTGATTGTTTAAAAGACTAAGTATGTGTAAGTTTCTGTAGAAGTGAGTGTGGTGGTGTGTGTATAACTGTATAGGCAAGTAAATGGATGTTTGATTCTTTATTAGCATGAGTGACTATGTGTGTGAGTAACTCTATGGATGAGTGGTGTTGTGTAACAGGATGTATAGGTGTATGAGTACATATGATGAGTGAGTACATGTATGAGTGACTGTATAGGACTGTTGGTGAATGAGTGGATGTGTATGTGGATCTTAGAATTACTGAATAGGTTGTTGTAACTGATATTGGTATGTCCATTGTTTTGAAAATGTTAGTTTCTATTTTTGAATGTGTGTATCAAAGGTTATATTAGGGGGAGAGGAGGTCTGCCACTCTATCACAAGGATGATGTCATCAGTGATGTCATTTGAGATGTCATCAGTGATGTCATGAGTGATGTCACTGACCATGTCATGAGTGATGTAATATGTGATGTCATCAGCAGTGCATTGCGGGCGCGCGAGTTATAGTTAGCTGAACTAACTATAACGGGGGAATTTCAATGGTTTTGTGCGAGTGAAAAGTCCAGCTAACTATAACGCCCCTGAAACCTATGGTTTTTTTCAGTGAATATATATATAAATATATATACATACATACATATATATATATATATATGTGTGTGTATATATATATATATATATATATATATATATATATATATATATGACATTGCTATACTGCACCTTCTGGTGCTGTGCTGGGTGCTGCGGTTGTAGAGCCTTACATCTGGAACCAGGCAGTACATCACTATACTGTACCCATAAGGGCTGTACTTTGTGCTGTAGTATCAGCGCTTACTCCAGGCATCAGCCTATGCATCGCTATACTGAACCGTCTCGCGCTGTGCTGTGTGCTGCACTACCAGAGCCCCATCGATATGATGAGAACTATACCTCGCTATACTGGACCCACGGGGGCTGAGTTCTTCGCTGCTGTATCAAAGCTCCACCCTGGAACCAATCTATACCTTACTATCGTGGGTCATCCGGCATCAAGCTATATATACAACGCTGTGTGCTCCACTTTCAAGGCCCTCAACCAGGCTATACGTTGCTATACTGGACGCATAAGGGTTGTGCTGCCATATCAAAGTGCTACATCTTAGTTTAGCCTACACAGCGCTATACGGGACTGTCTGTGCAGTATTATGTGCATGAGCCCCCACCCTATCCTGTGCCCCCGGGCTGTGCCGCATTCTTCAGTATCTGAGCGCTATCCGTGGGACCAGGCTATACATCTCCACGCTATAATGGACCCGCAGGGTGCTACGCTGCGTGCTGTGGCCAGCATGACCGTTCTTTACACTGGCACCAGGCTGCAGATCGCTATTCTGGACCTTCGGGGCTGTGCTACACCCTTCAGGGTACACCCCAGTCCTCGGATCCTATACTGGGCCCTGCTGAATAGGCTGTATATTTTTGGTATGATGTCCCAGCTCTGGGGTCAGCCATACACCCCACCCCTGCACCCCAAGACAGGCGGTATAATTCTGTACCTCATTTGGAGCTCTGACGCGAGGCTGTGTGCGGCGGTACATGGCCTGGACCACTGCTGTGTGCGGCAGAATCGCAGCCCGTAGGCCGGGCTGTACGTCACATTGTAACCCTCCCTCCTTCCCCTGGCCGTGCTTAGTGCTGCAGTGCTGTAGCTCCAAGCTGTACGTATCTATACCAACCAGTCTGTACTATATACCGTGCAATCTAGCCCCATAGCTCAATCCAATGTTACTAAAAAATGTGACTGGTGTTTCTGCGAAGTGGACGGCCCTTTGCAAAGGTTGACTGATCACCTTTGTCACTGCTGGATTTGTATGTACACTGGTACTAATAAGGCAACATTTTTCCAGAGACTGTTAGCATCTGTAAAAATGTTAAAATAATAAAGTATCAGAAAATATACTGAATTACCCTGCAGCCTTTTTTTTGCAGCATAATTTGAACAGCACTGCGGCATACTTTTGTCCTCCATTGCTGCATAATTCCAGTGGCCTCAAAGCAGGCAGCACACGTTGAAAGGGCCTGTGCATGAAGCAGAGAGACTTTGAAGTTTGTGAACTTAGTTTGGTGTGTTACAGCTACTACTGCTGAAACAAGACCAACGGGTCCAATGAGTGAGGCGGCCTGGCCTCAAGGGCAGGGCCGGCTTTAGTACTGGTGGAGCCCTGTGCGACAATGTTTGTTGGTGCCCCCCCAATGACTCCTTCCACCACTGATTCCCTCACTACCACCCTTTAACAGTGCCCCTCAAGTCGCCATAACCACACTCTCGCTCAGATGAATTTAACTTGATTTACAGCACCGCTCATGCCAGTGTAGGGTGTCAGAGCACTTTACCTCACACTCATTACACAGAGACAATTAATCATATGTGTGTAAATCTCTGTATAGGAAATGTTCCATAAGACAAAGGACTACAAGGTGTAGAATTCACATGACATCCATATAAGAAGGCAGTATAGTTTAATAGTGATTGGTCTGGAGAAACACACTTAATTTAGAAGATAATACCATGATTGGGGGTTCTCTTTAATAACTAGAATTGATTTCCATTCAAATGAACCCTTTTTGCAACATTAGGAGAATCAGACTGGAGAAAAAACATGCAGCTCTTAGATGACAGTTAATAGCTCACTGTTCTATGTTAGGATTTTGACGTATAAACTGCAGGTACCAAAAGAATCTCACTGACTAAAGCAGTAACTCACTGACCCATTTACATAATGTGCACTTTGTGATCTGGATGGTACATGTTCTTTGCAGCAGGCAAATTAGCGCTCTGCGCTACCTTTCCATGAGTCAAACTTCCACTTGACAAAACTCCATCTCTCTCTAGGTGTCACGTACCTGGACCCAACAACTGCTGTACACTCCCCTCAGCCTCAACCACAAAAGGAGGCTGTTTGGGGGACATATCTCGCCATCTTCCAGGGGTTACGAACAAGTCGGGAGGGAGAATCCGGTCATCTCCATGACGCACCGCCACAAGAAACTACAGGTCCCAGAAGCCGGTGCGCAGCGTCACGCGTGCACAGGAAGTGATGCTAGAAACTCCCAGAAGGCTATGTAAGCCTGCGACATCGTGGAAGACGCTGCAGATTATCCTGTTCGTGTCGGAGATCCCTGCGTTTTTGGAATCGGACCCGTGTTTCCTTGATGTGCGGTAAGGGTGTCGATGACACCAACAAATCCTTTCTTCTAAACCTGATGTCCGCGCAGAGATTAAGAAACCTTTATTTCGAATAGCGCATGACATTTCTCAAGCATTCCTTTTTTCCTTGGATACCCGGATACCTGCTTCTGAAAAGAGAGCAAGAGGGGGTGCTCATAGAAGTCTCTCCTAGACATTCTAAAATATGCTACAATTATACCAGGTGGTATAGAAAGAACATTCATACAATCATTATTTATATGTGTGTGACGTAACACGCTGTTCTCAGAAAAATACAACCAAAGTAATATATATATGTGTGACGTAACACGCTGTCTCGAAATTATTGCAACCAAAGTACTATGCTGTTTATTACGTTGGTGTTAATATATGTGGCGTGTGTCTTGTTGTTCGTCTTATAGCAGGGGGGAGCAGTGAGAGGTGGAAGTTAAACCTTCCTCCCTTGTGAAGCCCGAACAAACACCACGGGTGTGATTGTTTCTATGTATATCCAGTGCATAAACCTGATACACTGATTTCTGTTGACAGTATACACACCGTGAGTCATTCACAATTCGGTGATTTGAAAACACCATGGTATTGCCTTTTGGAAGGTTTTGAGATGACTTAATCATCCTTCCTAAGGTGACCACAGACGCCAGTTATTTTCCTTTACAGGAATATCAGAAAGAAGGTTCTCATAAACGTTTGGTGCTTTAGATATTGTGAATGTACCAGTTGTTTTGAATATTTCTTTTTATGTTCACAGGTTTCCCTCCCCGCTGTTCCCATCCTTGTCTTCCACCGATTGACCACCTTAAGCTTCCGTGCTACTATGGCAAATCGGAATTAAGGGTGTCAATAGGTGTCCCCATTTGAGCAACGAACCGATCCTGAGAGGCCTCCGAGGGACCTACGACAGAATAATCTGCCTCAAAATAATATACTTCTCCCGGTTGGTTCGTTGTGACTATGGCCACCTTAGAGGATGTGTTGGCCACCCTAGTGCTCTTACAGCAAGATGTGGCAGCCTCTAGGGCCAAAACAGCAGCTCTACAAGAAAAGATAGATAACATACAAAGAAATCCTTTCAGCGTCCAAACAGGACGTAGTACTGAAGGTAGTCCCTGGCAGTTTGGAAGTTCTCCTCTTTAGGCACCACTTATGGTGGAGATTCCTACTCCTATACCTCTGGCAGCGCCAGAGCGCTTCCACGGAGACGCCACCAACGTAATGCACGTTCAGGTCTTTATGACCCAAATATTGCTACACTTTACCTGCAGGCCCAATGCCTTTCCTACCAATCAGGCTAGGGTTGAGTTTATGATTTCCTATCTAACTGGGGATGCAGCACAGTGGGCAGTGCCTTTTGTACGTAGGGATGATCCCTTATTATATGATTGGAATGAGTTTAGGAGAGAGTTCGAGACGGTGTTTGATCGTAGAGCACCGTCGTTTTCTGCATACAGAACTGCTAGAATTAAAGCAGGGCAATAAAGAATTAGTGGTGTACATCAACTCCTTTCAGCCCCAGAGGCGGAAACTCAGTGGCCTGAGGAAAAAAGGGCGGCCTTGTTTTATCAAGGTTTAAGAGACGAAATGAAAGATGTGCAAGCCCATATAGACCCTCAGCCATCTCAATATATTGATCTTATTAATCTGACATTAAGGTTGGATTACAGAATGGGAGAACGCAAGGGGGACAGAAGGAAGACGGAACGCTCCTCCTATCGTTTTGACAAAGCCAGACCCCCAGGGGGCTCTTCAGGTTCGTCGGTTGAACCTCTGGAAATAGGCGCAATACGCGCTCCATTAACTCAAACCGAGAGGGAAACTAGGAGAAAAAATGGCCTATGCATGTACTGGGGCAAGAAAGGCCATTTTGTAAAAGAATTCCTTAATACACCAAAGACCAATCTAGCGTATAAAAAGCCACTGGTGGCAGTAAACGAGTTGGTGCAGGAAAACTAACAAACGCAAAGATAACAGAAGGGGGATCTTTGGGTGGTATGACCGTCCCTTCCATTAAGCATCGAATAGGCCGCTCATCTTATCATTTCTTCATCCCTGTGCAGCTGAAGACAGCGAAAGGATGGCAGAGAATAGAAGCCATGATAGACTCCGGAGCCACAGGGCTTTTGGTAGATAGCTGGGTAAGCCAAAGAATTAAAGTGAGTTTTAGTAGCTAAGGACAAACCTGAAGAAGTACTCACGTAAGACGGGACAGAATTAAGTACTGGTCCTGTTCGATACCACACCGAGCCCTTAGTAATGCGTTGTGGGAAAGACCATTCTGAAAGTGTAAGGTTTAATGTGATTCAGGCCCCTCAATACGGTGTCATATTGGGCCTGCCTTGGTTGGTACAACACAACCCCACAGTTAATTGGGAAAACAGAATTTTGGAATTTCATAGACCCTGGTGTCATGAGCATGGATGTTTTCAGATCACTCCACAAGGGCAGAGTGCCAGCCTTGTTCATAACATCGCCACAGCTGCAGAAACCGATGTAGCCTTACCGACCTGTTATACCGAATATAGAGACGTGTTTTGTGAGAAACAGGCAGACACACTCCCCCCACATAGGCATAATGACTGCCAAATTGATTTAGTTCCAGCAGCAGTCTTTCCCTGTGGTAGGTTGTACGCGTTAACAGAACTGGAAAACACACATCTAAGAGAGTACATCGACAAATACTTGGAGAACGGATTTATAAGTCCGTCCAGGTCCCCTGCAGCCTCGCCTCTTTTTTTTATTCCTAAGGCGAATGGTGAAAAGAGGGCATACATAGACTTCGGAGCCCTAAACAATGTCACCATAAAAAACAGATACCCTTTGCCGTTGATCCCTGTTTTGCTAGAACAAGTCAAGACTGCCACTATATACACCAGGTTGGATCTAAAAGGGGCATACCACTTGGTAAGGGTACGGGAAGGCGATGAATGGAAGACCGCCTTCCGTACCAAGTACGGACTGTATGAATATACAGTGACGCCCTTTGGACTATGCAATGCCCCCGCAGCATTTCAGTATTTTGTGAATGAAGTGCTGCGGGAGTTCTTAGATCGATTTGTAGTGGCCTTACATCAATGACATTTTAATATATTCTTCGTCCGTTAGTGAACATGTACAACATGTTAAGCAGGTGTTTGACGCCTTGAGAAACAACACATTGTATTGCAAACTCAGTAAATGTGAGTTTCACGTACAAAAGGTGGAATTTCTGGGAGTAATGCTATCCCCATGCGGACAGGAGATGTCAGATCGCAAGATCCTAGCCTTAAAAGAATGGCCCTGACCTACCAATGTTAGGGACATACAGTGTTTCTTTGGATTCGTGAACTGTTACAGACGATTCATAAGTCACTTTTCTAACATAGTGGCCCCATCACTAAACTCCTACGAAAGAAGACTTCCTTCAGTTAGGATGACGAAGCTGAAGCTTCGTTCCAAACACTGAAGCAAGCTTTCACGACAGCTCCTATTCTGGCTCACCCCGACCCTGAAAAGCCCTACATTGTGGAAGCCGACGTGTCAGACGTGGCTATAGGAGCCATACGATCCCAAAGAAATGAGGACACCGGCCAATAGCACCCGGTCGCTTATATGTCACGAAAACTGAACGATGCTGAAGTTAGATACACCATCGCCGAAAAAGAACTTTTAGCTATCAAGGCAGCTTTCAGGGATTGGAGACACCTGTTGATGGGTGCTAGACACGTGGTAAGCGTGTATACGGACCACAGAAATCTACAGTTCATGAGATCTACTAGAATGCTCTCTCTCTGACAACTCAGATGGATGCTCTTCTTTTCTGAATTTCATTTTATGGTAACTTATAGGCCAGGAACAGAAAACAAAAAGGCAGATGCTCTTTCAAGACAAGAGACGATCCTAGGATATACGTTTGAGAAAACTCATTCTATTCTAAAGCCACAACAGGTAATAGGGCTTCTTCAAACCGATTCCTTTTTACAGAGGGTAGCGAAAGGTGTGCAAAACCAGTACTGGAAGGAATGCCTAGAGACACATACCCAATGGATTATGGTCAAAGGACTACCTATGAAAGGTAAACAGCTGTTAGTGCCTTCCTTGGCCTTAAGAAAATAAGTTTTTCAATGGTGTCATAACTATGACAGTGCAGGACATAATGGGATAGAAAAAACTCTTGACAGGATACAACGCCAGTTCTGGTGGCCTTTGATGGAAACAGAAGTTAGAGATATGATCCGGTGGTGCGAAACCTGTGTACAGTCCGAAGTAGAACATGGAAAAATACAAGGATTACTACAACCCCTTCCTACCCCGTTGGTGCCTTGGGAAACTATTTCCTTGGATTTCATTGTGGGTCTCCCCAAAGACAAAGGCTGTACAGCCATCTTGGTGGTTGTGGACAGTCTTACGAAAATGGGCCATTTCATTGCCTGTGCACAGGAACCCACCTCAGGACAACTGGCAGGGTTACTGATGCAGAATGTGTTTCGCTTACATGGCCTCCCAACTAATATTGTCTCCGATAGGGATCCACAGTTAACTACTAGGTTTTAGAAAGCATGGTGTAAGGCTATTCACATGAAGTCCTCCAAGTCAACCAGTTTTCACCCACAATCAGACAGACAAACCGAAAGACTGAACCAAACGCTAAAACAATACTTAAGGTGTTACGTAACAAAGAACTCAGATGAGTGGGTTGAGTTACTGTGTCTAGCTGAAGTCGCCTATAATAGCGCAAAGCATCAATCCACTAAAATAGCACCTTTCTACTGTAGCTATGGATTCCATCCTCGAGTTATACCCTTGACTCATCCTGCAGCCAACCCACAGGTGCTTGAAGCGCAGAAACGAATAACTCACATACAACAAACCCTGAAACAAACCTACAAGAACCTGAAAGAAGCCAAGATCCGATATAAGGCAACAGCCGATAAACACCGCCAACCAAATCCTAAATATCAGGTGGGGGACGTGGTATGGCTATCCACTTGAAACATTTGTTTCCGTAAATATAGTGTTTTTAATCCACGGTTCATTGGCCCTTACTGGATAAAGAAGGTTAACTCGTCTGTTGCAATGTTATTGGCTCTTCCAAACACCATGAAAATGCATCCTGTTTTTCATGTATCCCTCTTGAAACCCTCTTATACGCCTGTGTAGAAGAAACCTTGTCCCATTTGGGTCAATAATGAGCCGGAATATGATGTCTGCGAAATATTGGATTCCAAAATGAGAGGTTCCAAACTGTGCTATTTGGTGTCCTGGAAAGGGTATGGGGTAGAGGAGAATACATGGGAACCAGCGGTTGGAATGCATGCTCCAAAGAGAGTCAAGGCCTTTCATGCGAAACATCCCAACAAACCTGGTTCGTGTAAGCAGTCTTCGGAAGAGGGATGTGCTGTCACATACCTGGACCCAACAACCGCTGTACACTCCCCTCAGCCTCAACAACAAAAGGAGGCTGTTTGGGGGACATATCTCGCCATCTTCCAGGGGTTACAAACAAGTCGAGAGGGAGAATCCGGTCATCTCCATGACGCGCCGCCACAAGAAACTACAGCTCCCAGAAGCCGGTGCGCAGCGTCACGCGCGCACAGGAAGTGATGCTAGAAACTCCCAAAAGGCTATGTAAGCCTGCAACATCGCGGAAGACGCCGCAGATTATCCTGTTCGGGTCGGCGATCCCTGCGTTTTTGGAATCGGACCAGTGTTTCCTTGATGTGCGGTAAGGGTGTCGATGACACCAACAAATCCTTTCTTCTAAACCTGATGGCCGCGCAGAGATTAAGAAACCTTTATTTCGAATAGCGCATGGCATTTCACGAGCATTCCTTTTTTCCTTGGAAACCCGGATACCTGCTTTTGAAAAGAGAGCAAGGGGGGTTCTCATAGAAGTCTCTTCTAGACATTCTGAAATATGCTACAATTATACCAGGTGGTATAGAAAGAACATTCATACAATCATTATTTATATGTGTGTGACGTAACACGCTGTTCTCAGAAAAATGCAACCCGAGTAATATATATATGTGTGACGTAACACGCTGTCTCAAAATGATTGCAACCAAAGTACTATGCTGTTCATTACATTGGTGTTAATATATGTGGCGTGTGTCTTGTTGTTCATCTTATAGCAGGGGGGAGCAGTGAGAGGTGGAAGTTAAACCTTCCTCCCTTGTGAAGCCCGAACAAACACCACGTATGGTGGGTATGAGTGGTAGCGTGACTACGGGTGTGATTGTTTCTATGTATATCCAGTGCATAAACCTGATACACTGATTTCTGCTTACAGTATACACACCGTGAGTCATTCACAATTCGGTGACTTGAAAACACCATGGTATTGCCTTTTGGAAGGTTTTGAGATGACTTAATCATCCTTCCTAAGGTGACCACAGACGCCAGTTATTTTCCTTTACAGGTATATCAGAAAGAAGGTTCTCATAAACGTTTGGTGCTTTAGATATTGTGACTGTACCAGTTGTTTTGAATATCTCTTTTTATGTTCACAGGTCCCCGTCCCTGCTGTTCCCATCCTTTCCTTCCCCCGATTGACCACCTTAAGCTTCCGTGCTACTGTGGCAAATCGGAATTAAGGGTGTCAATAGGTGGACCCATTTGAGCAACGAACCGATCCTGAGAGGCCTCCGAGGGACCTACGACACTAGGACATTAATCACCGGAGTTATCATGGCATTTTTATTGTTGCCTAAAATTTCTGGAGGCCGGGAAGGAGGCAGCAAGTGCTTTTAGAAATATAATATACTTGCAAGCATGTCACCCCACCCGAAGTCAGCGCCCGGTGCAATTGCACCGCCATAGAGCCACCTTGCTCAAGGGTCCTGTGACCTTGGTGACTGTCGCACTAGGGTGTGCAGCTTCATAGGCCTGCCCCCAAGACTGCAGGCGAACTTCAGTAGGGATTGAGGTTGACAGGCCTTTAAGGTTTACCCACAATTGCCACCGTTAGGGTCCACATGCTTGTGCTAAGACTCCAGAGCTTCTAAGGTCTAGTAAGGGAATGTGCTCCCTCAGGAGAGTGGTCTGGTGGACTGGTCATGAAGGCTGAACCTGGTTCCCCAGTTCCAAATTCGGCAGCTCTGACCATAGTGTCACATTCTCTCCTCCACTGAACACCATACTACCCCATTGAGAGAAACTTGCGCTGCCTTCAGCTACAACCCAATTGTGCCCTGCTATAAACTCCTGGATGCGACACAATTCAAATTACGCATTAGACGAGAGTAATATGCTGCCTAAGAAAACAAGCATTTGCAATGCAATAGGTCTCGCATTTGCAAAGTTTAAAGATATTGGTATTGTAAATGGCAATGTCTTTTATGCACTTGTTTTTAAAACCAACAAATAGATAAAAGGTTTGTTATTTATAATGTCAGTAGGTGAAAGGTTAATGCAAAACGCTGCTAAAGGAGGAGCTCCTGCGGACTGCTCTGGTTTTTAAAGGGCAGTGTATTTGTTTGCGGCTTAAATAATTCTATAGATTTTGTAACTTAAAACAACATAATGTTTTCACTAAAAAAAACTTTTTACGTGCATAATACACAACAAAATATATGCTGTTTAATTAAAGCAGGGCAGGAGGAGGTCAAAATTGTGCTATACAATAGTAGCAGAGTCTACGATGTTAAATAGAAACACCCTGTCACTCCTATCACCGTACACAGAGATGTTACCAGGCTCCTCGCCTATTTCTTTGCAGCATGGCTTCCTTTGTTCTTATTCTAAGATGTAAATGGATGCTGCTTTGATGTATGCAACAACAAAATATATGCTGCTTAATTAAAGCACCATGGGAGGAGGCCCGGATTGTGCTGTCTCGTGTTAGGAGAGTCTCCCATAGTGAAAATAAAAAAAACCTGTCACTCCTATGACTGTACACAGCGATGATGCCAGGCTCTTCGCCTGTTGCTTTGCAGTCGGGCTTCCTTTGTTTTTATAATATTATACATTACCGTAGTGATAGCAGTGTGGTGCTTAAATAATTCTATATATTTTGTAACTTTAAATAAGGTGATGTTGTTTCCCCTGTGTCAAGCAAAACTTTACACTTCCTAACACTACCCTGCTGCCTCTCCCAGGAGATACTTCTTACGGGACAGATACATGCCCTCCAGCATTTGTTTACTGTCTGGTATGCATGTCTTTGAACGTTATCTATATTATCACCTTTTGTTAGTTATCAATTAGCAGCTAAAAGCAAAGTGTTCTGTTGTTTACACCATGCTGAGACATTGAGCCGCACCGAAACATAGAACCCTGGTGGTAAAGCTGCCTTTAATGGTTGCAGGGTAAACATTTCACTTGAGGAATGACAACATGAAATGCTGCCAGAGGTGGACCTCCCGCTGGCTGCTCTGGTTTTTAAACAGCAGTGTATCTTTTAGTTGCTTAAATAATTGTATTTATTTTGTAACTTAAACAACGTAATGTTTTCAGTGAAAAAAAACACAGTTTGCGTGCATAATACTTGCCCCCAGATATATCTGCTTGTACTGGGTATTGTAAATTATAGTTCTGATAGCAGTTTACCCAGGTGGCACAGTAACTTAAAGCAACGTAATTTTTTTTTTTAAAACACTGTTTACGTGTTTAATTCTTGCCCCCAGATATATTTGCCTGTACTGGGCATTGAAAATTACAGTAGTGATAGCAGTTCACCCAGGTGGCACACTGCACAGGATCATTTTTAAAGGGCAGTGTATCTTTTAGCTGGCTCGCATTGTGCTTTCTGGTGCTAGCAGTGTCTGCGATGGTGAAAATAAAAACACCCTCTCACTTCTATCACCGTAGAGAGAAATGTTGCCAGGCTCGTCACCTGTTTGCTGTTTAATTAAAGCACGGCGGGAAGAGGCCCGCATTGTGCTGTCCAGTCGTAGCAGAGTCTACCATGGTGAAAATAAAAACAGCTTGTGACTTCTATCACCGTACGCAGAGATGTTGCGAGGCTGGTCGCCTGTTTGCTGTTTAATTAAAGCACGGCGAGAGGAGGCCCGCATTGTGCTGTCCGGTGGTAGCAGAGTCTACGATGATGAAAATAAAAACACCCTGTGACTTCTATCACCGTACACAGAGTATCACCGTACACAGAAATGTTGCGATGCTCAGAGTCTACGACGGTGAAAATAAAAACACCCTGTGACTTCTATCACCGACACAGAGATGTTGCGAGGCTCATCGCCTGTTTGCTGTTTAATTGAAGCAGGGAGGAGGCCCACATTGTGCTGTCCGGATGCACGGCGGGAGAAGGCCCGCATTGTGCTGTCCGGTGGTAGCAGAGTGTACGATGGTGAAAATAAAAAGAGAGATGGAGCAAGACACGGGTATGAGGGTAAGAGAGGAAATAAAGTGGTAAAAGATAATACGAGGAAAGGAGAGAGAGCAAGGTGTAAGTAGAGAAGGAATGAGCTCTTACTTGCCGCTCAGTCTTGGAGGCCATGTCTGTGTCCAGGGGAGAGCGAAAGCACGCCATGCGCTCGTTGAGGGAGCCGAGTCGTACGCATGCATATCTCCTGTGCACAGATCTCCAGCGGGCAGTGATGCTGCCTCAGAGAGCCCCACCAAGAGCACATTGGACATGGATACGGCATCCAACGAGCATAGAGATGAAGATGGCAGCGCAGCCTTTGGGAGAAAAGCTGTAAGGAGAAAGGCATGCGCGCGTTGTGCTGAAACGCCGGAGGGAGGGAAAGCGAAAGCACGCAATGCACGAGTTGAGGGAGCCGAGGCGTACACGTGCACATCTACTGTCCTCCATACGCGCCCAACTGCTGTCTCTTATGCTAATGCCGTCAGCCCTATGCGTTCACATCTCCTGTCTTGCCTACACGCGCACATGTCCTGTCCCCCTTCGGCAACCAAATCGACAACAATAGATCTCGCCAACGCGAGCATCGCATGCGCTGTGTCGCTAGGCGAGACCTAAAAAGTTACAAAATCATGGAAAAAGTAAACACTCATAGGGAAGGCAAGTTTAAGTAAAGCATGTGAACATCATGGTTACCTTAAAGCTTTTACATTAATTATTCAGAAATCAGTGAGTGCTTTTGCCAGCGGCAGAGCCGAAGTGGACACTGTCCTTGTCTTCTCTGGGCAAGAAGGAAGTGACAAAGTCCTTTTCCTTCTCTACCAGCCCTGCCCCGAACTGCCACTGTGGGCTGTGGCTATTTCTGCCATCCTGTGACACTTGTTTAAAATAAAAAAAAGCAAGAGAACGGAATCTATCAAATTAAAGAAGTAGGGGCACGCCGTGCCCTGCCGATCCCGCCCACTTCGACCACTGCATGTGTGGTGCTTTTAGGAAGCAAACAGACTACTTTGAGGGTTAATGATCATCTTGCTACTAGAATTGCTGAGCTACAGTGCATGAGGTGAATCAACATGATTGGACAGAGTCACTACAAAAAAATGTTGTGCTCGGAGAAGGAAAAGAGATGGAATCTGATGGACATGATTTGTTTGGCAGTGAGGGGAGAAAACCCCGGCAGAGCTGCATTTTCATTCTATTGCTGAAAGATGTTTAATTCCCTTCTCTGCGCAGCGTGCAGAGTATTCTAATGAAAGCTCTACTTTTTACTCTTGGGGTTCTGAATCACGTACACTTGGAATTACCAATCCCATTCCCTTTCCCTAAAAACCTAATTCTTGACCCCTGAAATGATGTGCACTCAGCAGCAGCCACCATGTGACAAAGCAGTAAGACTGCGGCACCCCATCCTTGTGGAGAAGGTGGTAGCTGAGGTAAGGGTTGGGTAACGACCTGAATCTCCCAACGTCCATTTTCCAAGAAAAAAATTGTCGTTTTGAGAGGTAAATCAAGGTTCATTGGCAGTGAGACTAGTTAAACGACGATGATTCGAAAAGTGTGGCAAAGCAGATTATTTCCAAAACAAAGTGTTTTGAAGTATATAAGCGATTATTGCTTTAAACCCAGATCATACAAACGGAATGTCTGAAAATATGGATTATAAGCTTGTTTTTAACAACGCCTTCTACCTCTGCCGGTTGCACTTAAACACTTGTGTGCCGCTCTGACGACAATCCAGTCACAGGATCAAGTGACAAGACCAATACTGTGCCTCCGGTTCCTGAAAGTACACATGTTCAGAGGGCACGACAGGGGCTGAGAAGTTGACTGTTTGGTCAACAATCTCTGTCCAGGCTGATGCGGGGGCTTAGGAGGGAATGGGCCCAGCAGGCTGTAAAACGATAACATCCTGCATAAGAGGCTCAGGTAATGTGACTTCTCTGCTGCGGGAAGCGGGAAGGAAAAACATAGCTGCCTACCACCTGCCGGTGTAGCCAATCCTCGAACCATGTGTGTGCTTCTGGTCACCAAAAGGGTGGTGTGATTGTGGGAAAACAGCAGGCAAGACCTGCCCATGGATCACCCACGTGATGGCTGGTACCCCCAGAGTAGACTCACGGGAAGGCTGATTGGGGCACGGCTAATTGATCTGTTGAATTCTGGCGTGCCTGCTAAGCGCTGTTCATGAATATTCTACATCTGACACATAGCATTTTAAATTTGAAGGCGCAGAAGGCGCAGTTGCATGCTCATATATGTTAGACAATTTTAGCGTGCTGGTGCTGCCTCATTGGCAGTGTGCCTCAATTGCAGTATTGTCAGAGAAGTGCTAGAATATGTGACGAATGCATTTTAATGCGGTCATGCGGACACTAGCATTAAAATGCATTAGTCGAAAGCCTGATTCGGCCCTACCCTAACCCAGCCCTGAAACTGCGAAAAGTAAAATTATGATAACAACTTTATTATAATTTTATTTTCCCTCATCTGTTAAAGTTTTATGTTAATCGCAGCATCCATCATGAGCTGAAATTAACATGAAAACTTGAACAAATGCACACAATCACCCCGCAGCCCAGATCTATTAAGAAAAGAAATGCAGCAACATAGCTGCCAAGGTTTCAAATTGATATGTGGGACACTTTCAAACCTGCCTTAACACTGTCCACGTGGATCTGTATGTGAGGAAATGCACCGTCTTTTTACTTTTTAAAGCAAAAGTTTGGAGTGATATTTGGCGCTGCACCCACACGCGTGGTCTGTTTACTGGCGTACATAGCCTTGGTTGCAGCGCATATAGACCTTATACTGCCGCACACAGAGGAAAAGAATTAGAGGGAACATTGCCAGTAAATAAGATTCTAAAACATGTGCACTAGGACTTTGTGACAGGGCGCCCTTGGAGGAGGACTACAGGTGCCCCGGGGGTACAGCGCAGGTATGTACGGCATCTGTGGAGGGGCGGAACCCAGGACCTCAGCGTAACCCGGAAGTGGGTTATGGGTCGCTAAGTGGAGGCGAGAGGCGGTCGAGGAGGAGAAGCGCGGCCAGGAGGGAAAGAGGAAAACCTGGAAGAGATGAGTGCGGACTGCGGAAACGAGACCAGACAGTCGCACAGGGGCTAAAGCTTTTTCGTATCTTGATACTGGAACAAACTTCCCAAGGCCTTGCGTGAAATCTCCATTTACAGCACCTTTAGGAAACAATTAAAAGCCTTTCTGTTCTAATATTTGCTGTTGACCCGATTTCCAGTTCTCAGGGACGATCTCTAAGCAAGCGCCGAGATGCCCCAGGGTGAGCCGTGCGCTATAGAAATACGCATAACATAATATAACATTAACAGAGACGAGAAGGCACAGAGCAGACCAGCAGTGTTGGCTACCCCAGGGGAAGGCGCTCTGGACAAAGCAGCCATGGCTCTGTCATCTAGCCACGTCCTCATGCAAGTGTCCAGAACAACCGGCCAATTAGTGGGTTGGTGGTTTCTCACACACACGTTTCTCACGGGGCTGTGAAGGAGCTCGTACAGGGTCTTGGAGGGAGGAGAGATTTCCTTTGAATAGAAAAAGTCCCCGGTTCTGTGCCATACTCCCTATTGTGGTGCATTACTTTCCTTTCTTCTCCCCCCCATTCTTTATTGTTCGACTGCCTTAGAAGGCAGTTCAGTGACTTACACCTGCCCCGTAACCCTACTACCCGGGGTATGTTAATAACGTAACTAATATTCTAAGGGGTGACCGGATAACTGATTGGCTTTCCTTTTTCCTTTCACCGAGGGAAAACTGACCCATGGGTGGACAAACGAAGAGCCGACAGGCTCAAACGAAGAGACGAAGAGGGAGCCGGAAAAAAGACGAGACCCGACCCAAACCCTAGAACTATATCCACCTGGTGACACTTGGCAAACTGATGATGAAACTCTCTTTGCTACCAACCTACCGCCTTTTCTTGTGGTTTGTCCTGTCACAGACTTCTTCCTATGTTTTGAATAACTATCTCAAGCTCCTTCACTTGTACAAGATGAGAAATACTCTCTATTTGGCTACTATAGAACCACAAAATACCTATACCGTTACATCCTGTTGTTCCCTTCTCTTGCTAATTGTATGTGCGTACTAGAACTATACCACTTTGTACATGACATTAACACATATACATATGTAATATAATCAACTCTAGGAATCAAATTTGTTTCTTCACAGAAGCCCTTAGTAGTCTACAAAAAGAAATACTTCAAAGTTAATTTTCATCAACAACACGACTTTCAGGATACTTCTCTGTATGGTTTATGACCATCAAAACAGTGATTTAGTAAGCATGACCTAAAGCAGAAAAGCTTTAGGTCTTGTCAAAGAAATTCTCAGATCCATAAAGCGAGATACCGGCTGCAGCAACATTGTATCACAATTGCCTTGCAAATTACATTGTGAACAGAGAGGGAAGTTATACCTAGTAATTCAAGTTGACTAACTTCTCTCCAGAACAAGCAAGAGTTTTTGGCCTCCTAAGGATTGTAATTCACTACCAGCATGCTGCCACACAGCACATTGTCCATTAATATATGTGCCAGCCTTTCCTCTTTTCTGAAAGAAACCTAGCAGGAGAAGGTTTGGAGTTCCGGGTCCGCACTCATGAGCCACACTAAGCAGTAAGGTCTGCCTCCAACTCTGCTACCTGGCAAGGAGTGACAGAGGAGTAGAATATGGTGTGCACTAGTTACAAGGAGCCAGATAGATGCCCACTGTGTACACCCTGGAGTGATAGAGGAGTAGCACCAGGCATGCACTGGTTACAGACAGCCAGATAAAGGCACATTGGGTAATCTAGGAGCGACAGAAAAACAGATGAGCCGAGTCTAGTGTGAGTGACCGAGCATATGACCTGAGATTGCCACTTTTCTTAGAGAAAAATTCTAGTCCTTTGTTTGCGTTTTCAGATTGTAAAAGAATGCCCAAGGCTGCTGGGAAATTGGAGAAATTGTAGTTGTTAGGGGGAGAAGAGAGGGTAAAATAAAGAAACCCACAGCGCGGCCAAAGCATGCAATACGCCTACCTGCCAGCGGTGTGCACCAGGTGTCACAAGACAGCAGACGCTCACTTCCAAATCAAGAGATGCATGGGCTGGCACTGCCGGTCTGTGTACCGGCTTGGGCAAAAGAAACTAGCCCGTGGAGCAG
Source organism: Triturus cristatus (assembly GCF_964204655.1). Lineage (NCBI taxonomy): Eukaryota > Metazoa > Chordata > Amphibia > Caudata > Salamandridae > Triturus > Triturus cristatus. Next base: position 317,790,282 of record NC_140585.1, read on the forward strand.
GGGTCTCCAACCAGTAGTTCGTGAGCTACTGTCGCTCTCCAGCTACCTCTGAGTAGCTCACCTGTGTGCATCTCCGCTTATTAAATTAGAAAGCTTTTGCTTGGTTGAATTAATATCCATATAAAAAATTTAGATTATACAACACTAATAATATTAGTAGCTCTCAATGCGTTTCATAAGTTGCACTCAGTACAGAAAAGTTTGGAGACCCCTGCCGTGGCGGGACCAGGAAAGGTTAGCTCAGGGGAAGTGAAAACAGCAGCCATGATGGAATGGGAGGTGTAGCATGAAACTAGGTATTAGCAAAAATAATATCAATAAATGCCATCTGCAAATTACGCTCAATTGAAAATAAAATGAAATTGGTGAGCCCAATAAATTAAGGAAATACTAAATAATGAAGGCTACCCACAGAAACATCAGTGGCAATTGGAAGGGGATAAGGAGAGAATGTAAGGTACAGAAAAAGAATGTATAAGGAAAGGAGGATGATGAAGAGGGTATTGGCAATTGTAAAGGGATAAAGAGAGAATGTATGGTACAGAGAAAGAATATATTGGAAGAGGAAGGTCACCACATAACAATGAATTAAAATACAATTGAGGATAAGAAGGGCGACATTCTTAAAATAACAATACTGTGTTGAGAAAGTGTCCAGTTCACACATGCACTATGGATGGTATCGGTATATATCACATGTAGTAAGAGCTAAAAATTGTCCAATGACTATAGATGCCATGTGTATCAGTCAAAGTAAACAAGTCCAGTCTTCTATTCGGTTAAGGCCAGTGTGAAGGCTGCTGGAACACAACATCCATTTAAGTTCTTTATTCAGTATAGTTGAAATGTCTGTGCCTCTGGAGGGTGGTTTGACTACAGTAGTGACCTGCCAACGTAAGTCATTTTCATTATGTCCCAATTCTGTGAAATGTTCAACCAGAGGGGCGTTGGCTACTTTGCACTGCAGTCGGCATCTATGCTAGCAAATGCGCACCCGAATCTTCTGTCTAGTTTATCCAATATGCACTTGGTTGCTGGGGCATGTGATTACGTAAATGAAATTCTGTGTGTTGCAATTTGAAAACTGCTGTAAAATAAATCTGACATTTTCAAACACAAATTCTTTTGATTCCACATTGAAATCACAGACACTGCACTTTCCACATTTGTAATGACACATCACGGATGCAAGTCCCCATAAATCAGTGAGCGTATGATCTGATCTTTTGGGTGGTATGCTAGCTCTGGCTAGGTGGTCTATAATGCTTTTACATTGCGAAATGCAAGGATGGGCCATTCTAGGGCGTTCTAGGGTGAGTTCTCCTGCATTTAATACAGACAAGTGTTTCAGGATACTTTTCCTCACTTGGTTGGAGATCGAGGAAAATGTGGTCACACAAACCAATCTGTCATTGTACTTCTCTCTCTGGGTTAATAATATCACATAGGACCACATTATTATTATTATTTTTTTAACTTTCAGAAAGTTGTGATTTTCCTGCCCTTAGCCCTTTATGCCTGCAGCCTATCTTGTGTCACATGACTAGATGTAACTGACAGTTAGACTTTGTGAATTCCTCCCAGACAGTCACACAATAGAGGGATTAGATATGCCTAAATGAGCCATCTGCTGGCAGGATGGGTCGGGCAGAGCTGAGAACAGCCCCACTTGTAACTGAATAGTAAATGCACTGCCTTCACACAAAGGACCTATCACCTCCACATTGTCACTGCAGCCAGCATGGAGCCCGGGCAGGGGAGGCAGGAAATTCCCTGCAATTCAAAAAAACCTTTCTAGAAGTTTCTCCCACCTTCCAGAGGAAGGGCACCAGAGTATAAAAATAGGACCTGCAGATCCACTCTTCAGTTAACTCCTGGACCTGTGGAAAGACCCTCGGAAGACTGCCTGCTGCTGTGACTTGCTGTGCACTCTGCAAGACTGCTTTCCTGTACCTGGAAGAACTGCTTTGCTGCCTGGAGCTTGTCTTGAATCCTCGGAGGCCAGACCTGCTGCTGAGCCCTGCATCTTTACCTGAACATAGGACTACCAGAGTGACTTCAAAAGATAGTTTTCTGGCCTCCTGTTCAGAACCACAGGGACACAAAAGGCTCCCACCATCTTGAACCCCCTCCTGGACCCAGCCTGGGAGGTCCTGACCGACCAAGCGGTGGCCTAACAGTCCTGGACTCTTGGTTGTGGTGCATGCTAAGGGTGCCCTGATGGCCAAATCCCACACCTGAGGACTTAGAAATGTTTTGGCCAAAAACTGCTCTATGAACCAGGAGGGAACCGGGACTAACCTGCTTGCCTATTCGCCTGAGGATCGTTGATTGACTTTGTGGCTTCTCCCGCAACGTTCTTCTGTGTAACAGCAAACCTTGAAGAACTGTCTTTGGCTAAAGCCCTTTGCCTTGTCCCGTTGGAGATTTTCGATTTCCAAAAAAGAGTCTCAGGCCTGATTTAGATCTTGTCGGAACTCCGGGCTTCCACCCGTGGCGGAGTTTAAAAGTTGAGCTGATAGATTTCCACCTGCTGTATTTAGATGTGGGCTGACTGATTCTCCGTCTGCATTGACAGAGTATTTTATGTTGCTTAAGCTGCTCCCCTCTGTCGACGTGGCTGACTCCTCTGCTGACTAACATTACTCCGTCGCTGTCAGGGTGGCGGGATTGCGCCTATTTAGATTTCACAGTTGTGCTGGCATTGTCCTAGCAACAGATTGCTGATGGAGGGATTACGTTCCAGGACGATTTCAACAATGTACTGTTCCTGTTGCTTTTGGATGGATTCTAGCTTCACACACCTGATGTGTTTTGGCTAATTGTTTCACCTGCATGCCACACTATAAAACACAATCCATTTCAGACCATCACCTTTTCCCATTCCACTGCAGCAGAGCATTGTTCCTGAGCACTCTTTCAGTGAAGTCAAGTTTGTTTTTGCTTTGTCTGTTTCTTGTACATTTTGTCTTTTTTTTATTTATTATCTTCTGGGTTATTACATTCATATAAGGTTATTTTTCATAAAGGCAGTGAGGAGAAATCCCTGTTTTACTGAGGGATAATTGTCAGTAATGGTGGGTGAAATTATTAGAGTATAGTCCTAATTGTTTGAAGCCCAAGTACAAACTACAACTATAGCTGAGAAAAGGGAAATGTGGGCCAGAATAGTTAATAAATGCTGTAGTAAGCAACCTGCGCACACAGGAGGAAATTCGGCCTCCAAACGTCACCTGGAGGCCCAGAGGACTGGTGACAGTTCTCCTAGCCCCCTTACAACTTTATGCCTCAGAGGAGACGGTCTTGAGGATCCTACATCCTGAAGGCATGGTAGGAATCCCTGGTGGAGTGGAGACTGGTAAGTTATACTTTTGAATGTGTCACTAAACATAAATGTCATTTTTACTTTTAAGATAGCTGTTGCTAATGTGTTTTGCACCTTTTTAAACATATAAATCTATGTGTATATATTAAGTCTAGATTTTTAGTTTTCTCCATGTTCTTTATTTTATTTTTTATTTTGCCTTGTTTGTTTGTTTGAATGTATTTTGTTGAATTTAAAATTACAGGTTTCAATCTTCATTAAAATTCACATGATGTAATGGTGCTTGTAGTTGTTTTTTCACCTAATAACATATTTCATAAAGGTGTTTCATATGTATATGTCTGTTTCTTCTCGTTGCATATTTTTACTAGGCATGTTTAACTTATATTTTTGCAAGTGTTGTCAATGTTTAATTGTAATCGTAATGACTACAACTACTATGAAACCTTGTTTTGATCTGTTAAAATAATACTGCTGTGTTATTTTGGCCATTCTCTTTTTTTCCTGTTTTCACATATGTTAAAGTGTTACGTATTTATGAATCTCTATTTTCTGCTGTGTTTAGAATTGTTTTCTTGTTTAATTTTGTACATTGTCATTTTCTTGTTATGTCATTGAATTGATGTTATTTGTTTTTCAAAATTAAAGTTTGCTGACTTAAAAAATGTAATGTATATTTTTTAAATGTACTTTGTAATGTTTATATGATGACTAATGCTATTTTTCTTACTAAGGGCCTAATTACGATGCCAGTCGGACGCTTGACCGACAAACACTGTTGCCGAATGGAACCGTCCGACCATAAGTAGGCGTTCCACTCACTGAATTTGGATGCGACCGCCCTATATGCGGTCGGAAACATCAATTTTTCAATAGCAGTTTGTGTGGCGGTCGGAAAAGGGCAGCAGCGGAAGCTGTAATTGGATAATGGATGCTGAAAACATCCCTGCACCGTGTGACAGGCACCACATGGTGCCTGCCACATGTGCAGAAATGTTTAGAGTGACACCATAGGTGCCCCCCATGCCCCATAGCAGAGGGCCAGAGGGGAAAGGGGCCCTGCTAGGGGCCCCAAAAGACACTTTCCAACAGCCTTTCCATGTCAGAAAGGCCGACATGGAAAGACTGTGGGAAACAGACATCATAATCCCAACGGCGGTGCCTATGCAGGCACCGCCGCCATTTGGGGATTATCAGCCGACGAGATCTCCGATCCTGTCAGAGGCATCGGTCTTTCCACCAGGCCACAGCGGTCTGACCTACCGCATCGTAATGCGGAGGTCAGACTGCTGAGTCCGATGTCGGGCAGATCTCCACCAACAGCCTTAGGGCCAGATGTAGGTGGCTAAATACCGGTCCATAACGCCAAAATTCAGTAAATTTCAGCATTACTGACCAGTATTTAGCCATGTGCGATGTAGGAATTGCCGAACGCCATCGGTAATAAGGAATCGGTAAAAATAAAGGAAACCAGTTACTGATTCCTTATTTACCGATTTGCAGACAAAAATACCGAATCGGAAAATAAGGAATCGTTAAAAAAAGGGAAACCAGTTACCGATTCCTTATTTACCGATTTGCAGACAAAAATACCGAATCGTAAAATAAGGAATCGGTAAAAAATCTCAAATGTCATGTACCAAAATTCGGTAATACCGAATTTGCTAAAAATCGGTATTTAAGAATCGGTATTTAGCACTGACTCAAAGCAGGTGGTAATCAGGTGCACTGTATATAAACAGACCCAAAATGCAACAGTGTGAACACAATGGCGGCCCTCTACGTGATAGCAAGGCGTCTACGTTTGCGAGCAGCTGGACTGAGGACCTGGAGACGGGAGGAGTGCATGTACAGAGTGCGTGTTACACTGTTCCAACTGACTGAGGCTGAGATCCATGAGAGGTAAATGCGACACCAAAACACCATCCTGGACCTGATACGGGACCTGCACCACTCCTGGAGCACCAGACACCAATGGCGCACGCAATACCCACTCATGTACAGGTACTCTGTTGCCTGAACCTCCTGGCATCTGGCAGTTACCAAGGGGTAATAGCTGCGGCAGGTGGAGTCTCACAGAGTTGCCTGTCGCGTTTTCTCAAAAAAATTGCTGGATGCCATGTTGCAAAGGATGCCACACTATATCAGATTCCCCAGCACAAAGGCAGAACTGCTGAAGACCAAGTTGGACTTTTATCAGAAGGGCCAGTTCCCACACGTCATTGGTTGCATTGACGGGACACATATACCACTCTGCCCCCCTGCAGCGACTGAGTACATTTACCACAATCGCAAATCCGCACATTCGATTAATGTCCAGGTCATATGCGATGCGTCTTACATTATCACCAACATAGTTGCTAAATTACCGGGGAGCACCCATGATTCATACATATTCAGGAACAGTGGGATCTATACCCGTCTCCTTGCAGGGTAATTTGGAGAAGGCTACCTGCTAGGTAAGTACATGTGACACCCCCTCAAGTAATCACCTGTTGCTGCGATTGTAGACTGCGACTAACTTACTTACTTCTCACACACAGGTGATAGTGCCTATGCGGTGCACTCTTTCATCCTGACTCCGTACCTGCACCCATCCACCCCAAGTGAAAGACGATACAATGTTGCATATAGATCGACACGCAATGTGGTTGAGCGAACATTTGGATTTCTCAAAAGCCAGTTCCGCTGCCTGCACAAAAGTGGAGGTGCACGGTAGTACCAGCCCCTGGTCTGCTGCAAAATCATAGCTGTATGTGCCAAGCTGCATAATCTTGCCACTGAGAGGGAGACACCTGTGGAAATGTGTGATTCTGAAGAGGAGGATGAGGATGAGGAAGGTACACAGACACAGCACAGCGCAGCAGGTGGCGCAGCTGCAGCAGATGGGAGACAGAGACGGTCGGAGATCACACAAAATTATTTCTGAGTAAGTAATGAGACAAAGCCTGTTAATGCATTTGTGTCACGGTGTTTAATAGACCTTACAGCAGGCAATTGTCCAGCACACCGTAACACCAGCTATGTGTCCAACGGGTTACGTCACCCACAACCGAATGAAAGTAGAGGGCCGTGCCTATCTCCTGCGCCCCGTCACACCAGTGCTGCATTCAGCATGCGCACTGTCCTCACCAGCGCTGTGTCCTGCAGCAGACCCATGCCTCACACTGCGCCACCTGCTCTCTGGCAAGGGAGGAGTTACAGTGCTGCGACTCCTTGCCTCCTCACTGTCGTCCACATCCCCTGTAGCAGTGGCAGCAATTTGGTGAGTCTGCATCACCTCTACGGCACTGGTGACTGTGACCAGGCCCTGAGTAACCTCACGGCTGCACTTTGCCATTTCAAGTTGCATGGCCACAGATCTGCGACTGAGCACATGCGTTGCATTGCACAGCCTGTTCACAGACTTGGTGAAGCCTGCAAGTACCTGCCTGTCTCTCTGCCTTGCAGCGCGCTCACCATCCATCCTGCCACATAACTGCCTCACTGCCTCCGACACCTCCTTCAATCCCTCTGCCACAGTATTGTTGAGGCAGTAGATGGCCTCCTTCATGTCGTCGACCTTCCTGTTGTTAGCCACCATCTGTTGTTGAATGGCCCTCATTCTCTTCCCCTGCAGGCGCTGCACATTGAGCATCTGCCCCTTCAGTCCAGAGAAGACACTGGATCCATCAGCGTCAGGACTCTGTTCCCTCTGTCGCCGTCTACGGATACCTGTGGTGGTTGCCTCCACGGGGGACTTTGCCCCAGATATCTGTGTGTCATCGCCCGGTGTGGTCTTTTGGGCTTCCTGCCTGTCCTCCTCTGTGGCATCTATCTCCTGGAGTGTGGCCACTGTGTACCTCTTTGATCGTTGTGGTTGTGGTGGTGGGAATGTTGGTATACTGTCTGCAGGTGACATGACTTCCTCCTCAATTGTGTGTTCCTCACTGGAGGCCTCGCCAGTCTCCCCTTCTGCAGCCCGGGGCGCTGTTCCGCCTGTGGATACAGAATGTACTATTACTCACTTTTCTGCCAGCATCTGTCTGCAAATAAATTTCACAACTGACATTCTAGCTGTCTATCTTCCGCTATCTCATCTATTGCTGTGTGTGACATGCATATGCTTATTGGGGGCTGGCTGATTTGCTACCAGTTGTTAGGGACTACATTTCCCTTGATGCATTGCTGATCTTACACAAAACATGTTCTGGAGTGGGATTTTTGCAGGGGGATTGGGGTTAGGGAGGGGAGACAGCATGCTGTGCATGCATCTTACCTTGTCTCTTGGATGCTGTTGCTGAGCTATCCACGTCCCCGACGCCACTGACGCTCTCTGGCAGGTGGGTGGACTCTACCAGTTGGTCTAGGGCAGTTGGTGCAGGCACTGTGGAGCTTCCCCCGCCTGTCTTCCCCGCTTGCTTCTGCCGGTCAGCCACCCTCTCCTTCGCACGTGCCCTCAGGTCGTACCATCGCTTTTTCAAGTCCTCAATTGTGCGATGTGTGATGCCAATAGCGTTGATCTTCTCCTGGATTGCCAGCCAAATGCTCCTTTTCTGGGACTCAGGGACATTCAGTGATCTCTTGCTGGTCGTGGTCTTTGACTACTTCCTCTATGAGGACCTCCAACTCCCCTCACTGAACTTGTGCTTCCTTTTCCTTCCAGCAGCATCTTTCCCCTTCTCTTGTGAGGCCATGGTGCAGTTCCTCTGTATTAGCTGGGTGGTGGCTGTGCAGCTCCTCTGCTCTTGCTCCTTCTCCCTGTCTCTCCAACAGCTACAGATTCAGTGCACCTGCATGGGTGTGGCCACTTCCTGGTTGTGAGGTCATGTGGATGCACAGGATTGGCTGATTCGACAATTACGGATTTTTTGGATTACCGATTCGTTAATTACCGAATCGGTATTACCGAATCGGTTTTACCGATTCTTACCGATTCGGTAATATGGAATCGGTAATTTTTTTACCGATTTGTAGGAAATCGCAAATTTTTAGCGATTATTACCGAATCAGTATTTTTTACCTACATCGGAAATACCGAGTCCTTAATAGCGATTCGGTAAAAATCGCTATTAAGGACTCGGTATTTCGAACTTTACCTACATCTGGCCCTCAGTCTCTATTGGAAAATATATTATGAAACAAAGAGCACACTGCGACTTGTGAAAAGCTATTCCAAACCATTTGAAACTTTATTTTGAGAAAAATAAAACCTCGTGATTGGGATGTAAGGTGAGAGAAATGACATGAGAATTTCATTGCACACTCATGTCACAGCCTAATGCTGATACATTTTCTCTTAAGCACTGTTTATTCAAATGAGAACATGGACTAAAAGCACTCTATCAAAATACACAATAACTGTAATGCACAAAGTTGTACAATAATGGAAATAAATGCATCAGCTATTCAATTGAATAGCAACTGATAAGGCCTCAGCAAATGAAAAAAATGAACTATTTAGGGGCGCTAAAAGACATATATGAAGCAAAATATATGACAGGTGGATGAAGCAAAATATATAACAGGTTGATGTAATGAATGCATTGGCTATTCCAGCAACACGACTGATGTTTGAACAGTGCCAGGTGAGAAATGGTAACAATGAATATAGAGGTCTGAAATGCATTTGGTGACTATTGACAGCACTAACTACAGTACACCAAGAAAACAGACACTATAATTTCTTTGAGGTAGAAGGAAGGAGACTATATGACCATATATCTCCAATCTAGGAAGAAAAGGCATATAGGAATAGGACGTATACATTGGGGTTAAATAGCCAATAGAGATTTCCTTTGATACTACAATGAGTATCATTAGAACATTGGGATTTTGAGAGCTCCATTGAAGACACTGGAGTAGCTCAGGGGTTATAATGGCTGGTATAAGCCTTCTACTCCAACATTCCAATGTCTGTCATTATGTTTCTCCCTATTCAATCTAGAACATTCTACCCTCATTAGGTGGAATGTTCTAGCCTTATATCCCCTATGCATCAGTCTATACCGGTTGTTAAAAGCCCTCTCCCTTGTTATAGGTCCGCACCTGTGGCACATGCCTATAACTTGGGTTCAGGGCCTCTAACAACCGGAATAGCCCTCAGCAGCAGATTATAAGGCTATAATATGGAGTGGCACAATTTCTGTTATGGTTACCAGGTGATGGAGAGTCATGGAGATGGAGAATATGTTGAAATATGAAGGAGGTTAGCAATGACATGCTTACTTAAGGACACAGACTTAATGGTACAGGAACAAATTGTAATGAAACAGTTCATGCAACTACTACTCAGGAGAAGTATCCGCGACCCTATCCCAGAGAAAGTAATTGCCACGATCAAAAATATAGAACGCTCCACATAAAAATCCTTTAAAAAAAGCAATAAGCTGCTGAGGTGAATATGGTCTGCAAGAATTTAGATAACCTTCTAAATTAAAAGTGATAATACAGGTAAAAGCAAAGACAGTGCAACCACGAAATAGTACCAGAAATAGGTTTTCGCTGCAGATCCTACAACCATGTAGCTACGTATAAGAACTGCCTGGAAAGCAATGCAGAAAATAATATTTTTCAATGGGTGGCAAAGCGGAATGTCCAATGAGGGAACTCACAGTTGCGGGGGCTGAATGTTAGATACTGAAGAACAGACTGACATTCATGTTTTCATCATGGCAATGTTATATAGAGAGGCTGACAATAGTCAACCAAAGAGTATAGTATAGGTTAATGGCATGAGTGTGGGTGTCTTCGTGGACACTGGACCAAGAACTACCATTATCTCAAAAGACACGTATGAAGCATTACGAATCAAGGAAGAATTAAGGCGCCACAGAAGAACACCACAGAATTAAACCGGAGGGAGTCTTAAATGCCAAGCTAAATTTGGAGGGAAAAATAACCACTAAAAAGGATTATGCTCTGGACAAAGGCATCACGATTCTTGGATGGGTGAAACAACAACCAATATTCATGAAACTAGCCCTTTGCATAAAAAACTATCTATTTAGAGTCATAGATGATGATTGGCTATAACTCTTTAGGAGTACAAGGTTGTTTTCAGACCTTACCTTGGACTAGTAGGTGGTTTCTCATAACCATCTAATGCTGACAGAAGGGGCTCTCCTGATCAAGAGAAAAACAATGAATATGCCATTAGTGGCAAGGAGAGACTTAAAAAATGTACTTGATTAACCTTTTAAACATGGTGTAATAAAATAAGAAGATGCCTCACAACAGTCAGAATTACGAAAAAGAAAAGTAGGAATCAAATCCTATTCATGGACCTGCGCCAGCTGAATCACCATACGGAGTTAGATTGTCAACCACTCCTTTTGATTCAAACGATATTGATGGCCTCAGGCCAAGCAACAGTGTAAACCACACTTAACTTGACGGCATCATACCATCAAGGTAGGTTGCACAGAGACTTCAGGTGTCTCTCTCACTGCTTTTATAGCACCAAAATGGTCATTCCAGTTTTGCCAAATGCCCTTCGGCTTGAGCGCCACTTCAGCTGTATCCAGCGGATTTTGAACAATTTGTTGGATGGCATGGAAAGTTTGTATCTTTCAGGGTGATGTGTTAATCTTTATCTCTAGAAGGGGAGGGCATAACAATAGGTTACTCAAAGTGTTAACAAAGATCAAAGAGCATAAGAATGAAAAGTGTATGCAGTCCAATGGGATATATGCAGTTAGTGCAAAGTAGACTAGCCTTACACCATTTTTAGTGTCTGCTATTTTTAAATCACCATCACCCAAGAACAAAAAGAAGCATACTTTGCTCCTTGAATGAATAAGTTTCATTCCACGTTTATTATAAATTACAGGTAGAAAATAGAAGACGCTGTCAGTGTGGCAGAAGGAAACTAAAATTTGGAGAACCTCCTCACTGGTTGCCCCATTTCTGGAGTAAGGAGATGGGAGTGGAGAATATAGAACGTATGAGGTAACTGGTTGAAATAAGATGCTGACCTTGTGTGCGCCATCGGGTGTGGTAGTTTTGTGCAGAAAATCATGAAAGACTTACAGGCAGTACTGTCGTCGCACATATTTGATGAGTCCATGATATCAGTAGTGGCTGACTTCAAGGACTTTGGTACAAATGTGTACCAAATTAATAAATAGCCTATATGTTGATTCACTAGCTGTGTACAAAAGCTGTCAATTAAGTTAATCTGTAATCAATGAATCAAATGTTGGTATTTAGCCAAGAGAGCTGAATGTTTCTATCTTACTTGAAAAGGCCCCTGCAGATCGGTGAATCATTGAGTGAGCGGTGCCCAGTCATGCTGTACCATAACTCATTCTTAATGGATCTAATGAACTCATAATATAGGATATATTTTTTATAATTTTCACTCTTCCATGGATGCCATATTTTTAACTTGATTTCACTGGTGACATTTACCAATTTACTGGAAAAACTTGTTTATGGATGGCAGACACTATTGTACTTTTGGGATATATACATACATATTCACTCTATGTAAAACTTAGATGTTCAACATTTGAGCATTAGGGCCATTGGCCCAACATTTCAAGTGAAATTGTGTGACTTACGGATAGCTAGAAAACTAGGGAGACAAATTAATTTGGGTTGTCTAAATCTATTTTGGATGGTTCTAAGAGACAATGCTGGATATCCTTGACATGGGAAAGGACCAAGTAGATGCAATATGACTCCCAATAGTTTGAAATAATCCAGAGGAGGTAGCAAATTGGTATCAGGGAGGGTAGTGCTTAAATCTTGCTGTTCTATAGAACTCACCAGCCAATAAAAAAGAGTTAGAGAAGTGAAAGAGATAGAGCATTGTAGAAGAACAACATGAGAAGGGAGACAATGTAGATATCCTCCAGTTTGGGGCACTTTCTCTTTCAGTTTATGCTCAGACTGGGAAAATAGGTAAGTTTTAAGGAAGTTCATGTCAGGGCATAAAAGGATAGCAAGTTCAAAAAGAAAACCATCAACTTAATGCGTTCTACTCCAGTGTCAGTGGGTGTTTACCTTCAAGCTTAATATCATAATAGTATGACAATAAAAACATTAACCATTCAAATAAATAAGCTTTTCAGAGAGGTATGTTACAGCCGCGCATTGGAATTGTCAATATAAAAGTTTAAATGCTGCAGTGTCTCTCTTAGAGTCACCCCTTACTGATATGTGTGTGCTGTGAATACCTGCTTCCTCTTATCAGCCAGCCACCTCCAGTAAGAAAGAGTGTGGTTCCTTGTTTATGTCTATCACACTTATAGCCATCACAATAGACCATCAACACAATACATTTGTCAACGTCACAGTAGCAAAATACATTTTATACAGAAATTGACATATATACTAGCCAACTTGAAATACTGGGAAATGTTCATTACGGACAAACTGGTTTGTCCTCTTTACCTGACCCAAGTGGCATATATATTAGTTTAAAAAACTCAAAAGTCCCTTTGAACCTGTAGAAATTCCGAAACGTTTAAGAGCTAGTTGTCAGTGATATGGCTTTAACCTTTCCTATCTGTTTATCTTTCATGTGCTTAGAAGGAGAACAAAAATCGCTCGGTATGAAAGACCTTGTCATTTGAAAATATTTTTGGAAATCGGTGCATTTACTCAGGTAATGTTTGTTCAACTTGTGTTGAAAACCACTTCGGTATTTTCTTGCATGTATGACTAACCTCTCTGTGAAAGTTTGGTTGGGCTGTTGGAACGTAAATCACATATCTGCATACAGGCCCCTGTCAATTGCGATTCTTGTAACTAGTTCTAAATTATTAGCAAACAGTGCTTAACATGCAGAGACTTAAGGGTACATACCTATTTTTTTTATTTTATTTGAAAAGTTTTATAAAGCGTGAACAAGACCCAAAGAGGTATCAGAGCCCTGTACAGCATTGTCATCAGCAATTATATAGAACATAAAGAAGGTGAGTGAAATTACAACCAGTGGGAACACATTCACTAATAAAGAGTAGGGTGTATCAGAGGTTCCCTATTGCGCTCCGAGTAAAACATCATACAATAGAAAGAACGAAGATGTGCGAAGTGCATCAAGGAATATTAACAAAAAGGGAACGAGCAAAAATCAACAGTTGATGCAGTTAAAGGAGCTATCGAGGACTAGAACAAAAGAAGGTAAAAACATATAGAACTTCTGTGAAAATAATTCAAGATTTTGGTTTTTAACAAAACACAAGAGCATGATCAACACTTTAACGTACGTTCATTAGTAGTCTTTTGACCAGTTTTTTAAAGGAAGTAGTGGAATGATTTGATCTGATCTCGGATGGCAAGGAGTTCCAGATTCTTGGAGCAAGACCGGTGAACGCACGGATGTACGATCTTTTCTTTTTGAGGTTTCAGGAGAAGGGTGGACGTACTTCTGAGGTTCCGGCTGAGCCCGATAGCTCAAGTTTATTTGCTAGGTAGTATGGGGTATTGTGGTGCATGGCTTTATGAGTCTGGCAAGCTATCTTGAGTTAGATTCTAGCTCCAATAGATAACCAGTTTAGCTGCAAAAGGTCGGGTGAAATATGATCAAATTTCCTAGAACCTGTTAAAAGCCTGGCCGATGCATTCAAGGTAGCTCTGAGTGGGGCCAAGCTAGCTTTGGGAAGTCCTGCGAGGGTCACCAACCCATATTCCAATCTAGGGATAATCAGGGATTTAACCGTCGGCCTGAGATCTTCAGGGGGGAGCAATGGTTTGATTTTCTTCAGTGTGTTGAGTTGTAAATTGGCTCCCCTAGTAGTAGCACTGATGTGTGCTTGCATGTTTAGGTGTTTATCCAAGGTGATACCTAAAGATTTGGCAGAGTCTACAATGTGAGGAGTGCAGTTCAGAGCAGTTAGGTGTTTAATCCAGTCATGGGTTTGGAGCTGAGTGATTAGGTGTGGTGATCATAAGAAATTCATTTTTGAGAGTATTTAGTAGGAGATCGTTCTGAGCTAGCCATTGTTGAGTTTGGGCAAGTGCAGCATTTAAAGTTGTTATGTCCTCTTGCGAGGAGATCTTCAGGTATAATTGCGTGTCATCGGCATACATGTGGTATTAAATGTTGGCTCTGTTCAGAATGACCGCAAGAGGCTCCATAAACAGGTTGAAGAGAGTGGCCGAGAGCGTAGACCCTTGGGGGACTCCAATCAGGACAGGGGTACTGGAAGCGAGGGCATGATTAACTTTGATCCTTTGCGTGCGGTTGTGAAGGAAGGAGGCAAACCAATTTAGGACTGGGCCCGACAATCCAATCCTATGTTGTAAGAGATCAATCAAGTTTTCATGTTTGATGGTATCGAAGGCTGAGGACAGGTCTAGAAGGATCAGGAGACAATGGACTTTTGGTCAAAGGCTCTCACGCTGTCATCAACATTGCGAGTTAGTGCCGTTTCAGTGCTGTGCCCTGCTCTGAATTCTGACTGATGAGGATCCAGGAGTTGATATTTCTCAATATATTTGTAGAGCTGCGAATGAACACATTTTTCAAGCAATTTCGCTAGAGTCATGCTGCTGGTGATAGGTCGGAAGTTGTTTGGATCCGATAGGTCCGCATTGGCCTTCTTAGGAACGGGAGTAACTTGCCCAACTTTTAGGCAGTCCGTAATCTTTTCCTGTAAGATGGATTTATGAATGTTCCTGGACCAAAGAGGGAGAACGGCTGAGAGCTTATAGAGCTTGGCGGATAGAGGATCACCAAAGTGGTTGGAGGGTTTGATGGATGCCATGTTGTGAAGTATCTCAGTGCAGTCTGGTAGGAGAAAACTGCTCCATGAGGCGCTGTTTTTGAAGCCAAAAGGCGAGTGTATTGCCGTGGATTCTGCCACCTCCCCTGACCCTTCGGGCGGTATCTTGGATAACAAAGTTGGAGTGGTGGGTAATAGCTACAGCTCTATTTTCAAACTATAACGAAACAAGCAAAACTACAAGTGCCATTCGGCCCTGGGGCAGTTTTTATGGGCAAGAAAGGCCTTTAGAGTGGCACTGCGGACGTGCTTCCTGTCGACCTATTGTGGCGGATTAGGCACCTCGGATGTCCAGTCATATTATATGGCCTCGTATTTATTAATATTGAATATTGAATGATTGGTGGTACTGGGACAGGTCTGACCCTGCCTACATGGTGGAGCGGAGATGTATGGGGGCCAATACTATCCATACTATCCTATACACGGCATCGGTGCACAAGGCCCTGCCCTCTGCCACTAGAGTGGTATTTCAGGTGTGGAAGCAGGCGCTGCGGAAGATAGGGTGGTGAGGCAGGTTGACGAAGGAGACTCCACTTTGGTCCAATGTAAGGTTGCCCCAGCTGGCTGGTCTGGCGGGTTTCCGCAATTGGAATAATATAGGGATCTCCACCCTTGGGGATGTGATGCGAGGTACGGTCCTTAAGTCTTTCCAACAGCTCCAGCGGGATTTCCGGAGGCCTAAGACTCAATTCTATAAATATCTTCAGTTCAGACATGCAGTTCTTCCCAGTGTTACTGGTATGGAGTCTCTTCCAGACTTTAGCTCTATTGAAAATAAATTGTTTATGGGGGATTTACAGGACCATAACATTTGCCAGATCTATCAGTCTCTTGTAACAAATAGCCCCACCTCAGTGGATAGACTTAGGGAGACATGGGAGGAGAACCCCCTGGAGGCTGCATTAGCAATGCGCCTCAGATTGATTCAATTTAACTATTCACACCGAGTATATTATACTCGAGTAAGATTTTGGAAGGAAGGCCTGGTGGCTTCTCCACTTTGCTTGCGATGTGGTCAGGAGGATGGTACCCTCTTTCATACAGTATGACAGTGTAGTGTGATTGTGATGTTCTGGCGGGGAGTGATGGCCTGCCTGGAGGAGGTCTTGGGGTGGGAGCTCCCCTATTCACCCAAATTAGGACTGTTGCATATAATGGAGGGGGTGGGGGCAATATCTACAAGCACCACTTGATGTTATTAGGATTTACACTAGCTAAACGAGACATTGCTCGGAATTGGAAGGCGGAAGCATCTCCCTCTTTAAGAATGGGCTGGACTTTAACATGGGGCTGGAGCTCCCTATCATTAAGGCACGGGGGTGCCCACAAAAGCATGTAAAGAGGTGGAAAAGGTGGGCGGAGTATAGAGGTCTTCCCCTGGAACCTGTTTCTACTAAAGATGAGACGATTCGGGGATAGGGCACCAGAATGCAGTGCAGGATATCAATGATGCAGGGATATTTGTCAATGATGCAGTGGGAGTGGAGGGATTGCATGAGATATGGTGCAATGACAGTGCATTGGGGGGTCTTTGTTGTATATTCCTATGTTCTTTTGTAAATTATATTTCTTAATACTCAACACAACTTTCGTATTGTAAAATGTAGCAGTTGGTCTCTGGGTTACAGAGCTCTGCATAATATTTGATGATTGATGCAATATAAATTGTTTAAAAAAAAAAAAACTACAAGTGCCAAAAGGCAGAGGGCTGCTGGTTAAAATGTCCGGATTGGCAGAAGGTTTCACACATGACATGGGTCAACTTGGCAGCATGGAAATAAATGCCAGGACTACCTCTGACAGACTGACAGACTTGGAGCAGTCTTTTGCATGCCCATATTACCACTTGCAGGTTGGCAGGCGTCGGCACTAGTTGGTCACATGCTAGAATCACCTCTAAAAGATCTGCAGGGCTGGGTAAGGGTCAGTCACATAACTGATTTGCCACTAAAAGATGCTTAGGCCTGCTTCAGATTCCATCACGTCAGATAAATGAGTGAACTGAATAAAAGTGTCAGCCAGAGTTAGTCACATGTAATAATCGTATCAGACACACCTCCTAGGCCGAGGCAGAATCACTCCTATATCAGTCTTGTTTCTAATAAGGTGATAGAGCCCGGGAAGTGTGTAGTACTCGGGTCTTCTTACATTTAGAGTGTTCATTCACCATATCATGCGGCGATGCGTCCTTGGAACCTAGTTGCTGCGGGATTTTATCCGAGTCAGTTATCCTGTGGCTGGCGATGGGAGAATCACGCTACGTATTGTGTGCTCACGAATACAGCTTTCTTATACCTTTAAATCTCATGTGGAGGTGTCACTTCAACATTTTGGCGACGAGGATGGGATGTAAGTCACTTCTCAAGCACCGTCAACAAATGTATCACATGATGATAAGTAAGTTAACATAAAAAACATAACAGGGGTATTCATAGAGTGCATGGTCACTCGGAAGGGACTCCTTGGCGCCATTGACTGTAAATTTGTGTCAATTGTTCTGGGGATCAGTGACCCGTAAATAAGTACCAATGGGTTAGAACTCAATGGCACTCATGTTAAATAAATCCAGAAGAATGAATGACTCAGTGGACCTACTAACATATGCACCTATGACCATATGGTCAATCACACATCCCACAAAATATGCCTTAATTCAGTGGGCCACCAGTCCCTGCATAATGCAACAAATGTAACAAATTATAAAACCTGTACCTGAAATATTTAAGAATGTTTTAAGAATTTAAGGCCAAATAAAGATCTTTTGAGTCCTAGTACAATTTTTAAGTAACTCACCCTATAGGTCTAGTGGCAATTTTCTAATTTTTCAAACTTTGTATTTATGATATCAATGTAATAGACTGTAACAGCAATAAGACTAGAAGGACAGGCTGTCTTCGCAGTGATATAAGTGTTCTCATCAATAAAAGCACAAAGCACAGGCACAATAAAAATGATAAGTAATTTCTTCTCACTGAAACAGTAGAGCACGTAACCCCCATCTAATGGACAAGTAATTGGAGTTCGGTCCATTCATGAGGCGAGCAAGAGCATTTCATAATGTGATAAGCCTATGGGAATGACAGGAGTTAAGGAATGGAGTATCATATCATCCCAGCCTGCCAGTCATGAGTGTATGAGCCTGGTGAAGCTCCTGAGTGCCAAGATCATCATAAGACTGCAGTAATTCTGGAAAACATGGATTAGAATGAGACAGAAATATGCAAGAGTTGCAAATGAGACACACTTTCCGTGAGACAACAAACATATTGGAAAAAGACATATGGGTTCCGTTTTGATTGTCTTGCTGTTGGGAGTGTTAGTGATTTTTACCATTAAAGGACTGATAAGATAAATCATGCCATTAGAGTCCCAAAAGATGGGGGTTCTGGGCGATGAATTACAAGAAATCCCACATAGGAAAATACACACAGGAAAATCCACTAAGGACAAGATTCAAGTACAAACTGTGAAGGTTTATTTAAGATTAAAAATCTTTACAGAAAGCAAAAGCACACCTGGTTAGTCAATTCAATTCAAGAATCTCAAAATGCAAATAAATGGGAATTAGCATTAAATATAATGACATCTCCTTTCTAGTTAAATAGCTAAGACCAGATACAATCTAACATAAGAAACATAATGTTTTAGCAAGAAAATAGAACTGAAGTCTGCTCGGTTTAAAGGCAAGGAAAAGCTCTAAGTACTGAGTTAAGGACAGACTAAGGTGGAATCTGCTCTGTAGGGAAAGCCAAAAGAGTCTTGCTCACATTCTAAATACAGTGTGTTACATGCCATTTCAAACAGAGAAGTTGTATTGTCAATTTGCTCAGAAACAAGTGATACCTCATAAAATCCAATGGTAAAACAGAAAACACATCACATGGAAAATAAGAACACCATCCTGCATGAATAAGGATGTTTACCCTAAAAACTAGTAAAAAGAAAACAATGCATTGTCTGTTAGCCAGAGGAAGTGGCCTTGTAAAAATACAGTCGCGCTCTGCTCCTTCCTTCCTTAAAGAACATAAAAATAAATATATTAAAAAGCTACATCAGAACAGGATGAATGGTACATTGACTTTTTGTAAATGCAATCTGATTTAGTGACTTGACCTTTGTAATAATAGGTAAATTCACAAATTACAGAATCGCAGGGAGTCACAGCTTCGCATAGCTAGCCCCAAATGTTTCAGATAAGAAATACCTCTAAAATGTCAATTCTGTAGATGTGTAGGTGTTCCAGAACAAGGAGGTAATCCTAATTGAAATTAAATATGTGTTAGCCATTGCTTGTTGCTGAAGGTACAGTTGTAATCTTGATGGGGCATAGAATAGGATTATATGATGGGGAACATCTGTTCCTCTTAATCTGGGAAGCTTGTAAACCTGTTTTTGCTTCTCCAGTGCATTAATACTGATTAACTTTAGGTATTTACCTGCACACACATCTTTTATTAAGACTCTGTAACATGACTCTTTCATTTAAAATGTTGGCAAAGCATTTAATGAAGATAAAATAATTGTATTATTTGTCAAACAGTTGGATATAGTTAATAATGCAGGTAGCAAGAATGGCTAAATTACATTTCCCATAATCATTGGCCAGTTAGGCAGTCTATCTGAAACCATCTTTCAGCATTAACTGTCAAGAGCAATCAGGAAAGTGCACATGGACATATGTGCTGAAACTGAGGCCATTCGAATCCTCCATAAGCAGTACAATATTGTTGCATCCCAGTCCATAATTATAACAGGATCACAGACAGGGAAGGAATTGGAAACTATGGACTGTGCAAATGGTATTTGGGACAGACTAGAATGCTAACCACTTCATGGGATGGGCTTCTTAAGTCATGAATACACTTCTTGGCCAATAGGGTTATAGTTGTATTGATTCCCACTCCCACTTAGTTCATCCATTTAGCCTTGCGTTGCTCACCTTTTTTTGTTTTTCCCTCTGTGGCTCCCATTTCAAGTTAGTTTCTTTCACTGAGTTTTCTTGCTAGCTGTTTGTACTTGTTATGTTTGGATGTTGCTTGTCCTACCATCAGTCTGCTACTGTTTAGAGAGTCTCCTGCTCCTTGGCATCTTATCGATCTGCACTAGTATCCTGCCCAATATCTGGTCCCAGTACTGTCTCCACATTGGATTGGGGTAATCCTAACCTTCCTCATTGTGGAAATCCCTTCACTGTAGATTGCATTTTTGTACTTCATATACACTTACCTCCTCATATTTACCATACGTATCTAGAACTCAAACCTCATTTCACCTGAGAGACATCGAACCAGCCTAACAAGCAGACACCAGTCCATTGCGACTATTTCAGATGAGGCACCACCATGATAAGCCGCTCCAGTATTCTCTTTTCCGCTTCCCCGTTTTATCCTTATTTCTCTTGTGAGATATTTTAGTCCTTGATACACCCAGAGAGAATCGGGGATGACTGTAATTCTCAGCTGGTGTACATCTTTGGGCTGAAGCATGACAGTTTTCCAGGACAACAATTTAGATATGGATCCAGCTGAGAATCCACTCCAGGAAATGGCTCCGGTGATTAATGTGATTCAGGCAGAGTTCGTGACTGCTAGACAGCAAAGGGCATTTCTGTTAAGTCATATTCATCAAATGATGGCCTTAAGCATATCTCCTGGGAGTTTAACTTCAGTAACAGATTCCACTCTTGATAGATCGGAATGCAGTGTAATGTGCATTTAGGATTGTGCGTTTGTTCCACATAACTGGGTTCTCCAAGGCTCATGAGCGTGAAGGTCTTCAGGAGCCGGACCATATGGACGAGAGCACTGTATGAACAGAAGCCTTACATTTTAGAAGGAACCGTTTCATGAAACATTTGAGAAAAGACAGGAAGGATGCCATGCCATGTACACCCTCAGGACTCTCACAAAGCTTGCTGAAGTTGGCGGTCGTCTTGAAGCAAAGAGTATAACCTCCTATATAGCTTCTCTAGTGCCTACAGCATCCTTGCCAGGCAATCATGATACAGAGCTGAAGCCAGCCGGGACTTACTGGTTAAATCATGTTATCTTATCTTCCTTGTAGTCAGCATACATTTCTGAGAACCTGAGAAGTACTTTGCAAGACAAGACTTGAAAACATTTGTTTCACAAAGAGTCATTCATAGGGATTATAAACTCCACATCACTTGTTTGTTTCTAAAGGAGTGGTCCATAGGAGCTATGAACTCTGTTGCATTGTTTACTCCACAAGGAATCATTTGTATGGATTATTAACTATTGCAAACACCATGTGAAGAAGATTAGCAGAGAAGTATTGGTAATTGTATGCATCATAGTGAATATATACATGACCATGGTTGCAAGATGCACATGCAATACTAACAAAAGTTTTCATGTTACAGTTCTCACCTGGAAACGCCAACCAAACACAAAAAGTTATTTCGTAATTTTGAAGGTAGCTCTCCTTAGTTAATAAATGATTTGTAACCTTGATGGTTATTCAGTTACTGTATAAGGTAAACAAGCTATTTGTAACTTTGATGGTTATTCAGTTTCTGTATCAAAGCTTAATTGTATTTCAGTTAAGAAGAAAGGCAGAGTTTAAAAGTTGTAGTCGATTGGGAATAGAGAGCCTCCCAACAGGCACAACATAGGCAACACTTCAGGTCAAGAACTCAAGCTTCAAACTTGAGCTATATTAAAGGTCTCCTTTGCTTTTTAGATGCGAATGCACCAATAGTGCAGATTAGGACGAGCTGTCTGTCAAAGAGTGTGAGGATATCCAGTGTCTCTTGTCCCATTCCCCTTTCCCCAGACCTACTGTATAACTCCAAAGTAGCATTGTGGAACTGGCTGTGGTTTTGACACGGACAATATCCTCGCTCCGATCAGATCCGGATTCCTAGGTTAGTGCATCCTCACATGCTACAGGTATCAATTTAGGTGCCCGTATTATTGCTGACCGAACCCTAAGATTCTTAGTGCGGCCACGTCTCTGGGCCAAGGTTTGACATCATCCTTGAACAATAAGGAATCCGTTCTTACTAAAACAACATTTTGATACAACAAGTAAATTAGCACCAGTACCAGATTTAGGAGCTTGATATTTATTGAAAGTAATACTGAGTTTTTATTTTGACCAAATGGGGTTGAATATCTGAGAATCATTTTTTAAATTGATTTAGAAATGTGGCATGTACTCTAATAAGCAAGTAATTGGTTTGGGAAGAGATGACAATGTTTTTTTTGGTTAGTTTTCAAAACATCTACTAGGAAATAAAGACCAATTGTAAAGCTGTAGAACGATTGGGTACCATATCATAGTATGAGGGCCCACATCAAGAACAACAGTTGAGCAATGAGCCATTTTTTTATTTTATTTTTTTAATATCTTTATTGAGCATCAGACAACAAAATTACATTTACATCCTGCATCCATGTGTCATCTGTGCATTTTTCTGAAAATAGTCTAAGATCTGGTATCCAACTTACAAAGATCCGCCTCTCCATCGATGAGTTACAGCATTTCCAACATTGTCAATGTTTATAAGCGAACGAGACAATCAACCAGTACCCCGAGTGGTATGTACTGCACTTACAGAGAGCAGATCAGTATAATACTCAATTCAGCCCTACCCCACAACCACCCCCCTCCCCCCAACCCCAAACTAACTAAGAATATTGGTGCCGCTGCACGGGTGAACCACCCCCGCCGATGTAGCTGCGGCAGGTGCTATCCAAGCTCCGATGCCCCCAACTGGGGTGGTCTGTACCGAGGAGGAGAAGGAAGGGGAAAAGAGGGCGGGGGAGGAAGGGGGAGAGGCAGGGGCGGGGGGGAAGAAAAATGGGGGGGGGAGGTGAAATAACACATAGAGGGAACCAAGAAGAGGGGACAGGGAGGCAAATCCCCCCAGAGGGGGGGGTAGGGGAAGGAAGAGCCAGCTCATGAAGGGGGCCAAGAGGGAACCCTGTGCACAGGAGATAGTCGAGATCTCTGATAAAAAGCGGGGCTTACAATTGCAACCCCTATCCAGCTCCGCCAGTGCCATGCTGTGGTAAATAATTTCATTACCGGGACTTAATTTGAAACAGAAACATAATAATATAGCTCAGTAAATAAGAGGCAGAATCCGTGGTATTAGAGGTTCGGAATGGGCTTTATTCCAGTGATCGATTATAATCGGTTGCTCCAAGTTCCATCACCACGAAGGTTCAGGAAGTGAAGTACATACATTATTGATAATTATTCACTTTTATACAATAGGCATTACAGTGAGGCCAATGCAAGAGGCGTAACAATTGATAGCAAAGATAACATTTCACGTACGTAGCTGAAGTAGGCGTAACTGGGAGTGATGAAAGAACGTCATCAGATGTGATGTCATAAGAGGGTGGTTACATGAAAGAATTTCGCAATGTCAGCAGAAATACTTGGCAGAGATGCGCGCGCAGCAGCATGACGTGTAATTGACGTGTAACTAGGGGGTGAAGGGGACTTGACATTTAGCTCTACATGTGGCGACAGAAGTCTGGAGGGTCAAGTCAACCTAATCCCAAATCATATCTAACATCCTATGTTTAAAGAACTAAGTTATCCAAAAGAGAGGTCTCTTCGAATAGAATCTTATTCTATACTGACTATACTGACTGTTAGTGCGTGTACAAGCGTCTAAGTGTCTACACTAGATGCGAGGGCGGAATCTTCCATAGTAATAGGGCTATGAATTACTTGCGTAAAGACAGAGAAGCCGGGCCTTTGCTCGGTAGCTGGAAGAATGTTTACTTAAACTACTAGACAGGAATGCATCGGGCAGGGAACGGAGCAGATAACTTCGAAGGTGAAATACAGTTTTTGGCAGGCAGCAGGCTGATGTCAGGCTTCGTGAGCCGCGCAGAGAATGAGACAAAGTTCATGGTCACAGATGCAGGCTCAGACTGGAGCTTTCAGAGGCAGAAGGCAAGAAGAGTTCGAAGACAGAATCAGGGCCTACTTGCCTGGACTGTAAAATGGCATAAGTGAACCATATAAAGCCGGTGGCCTTTCATACTTAAGAATGGAATATCCGGCCTATTCATGGCGGATCTGACAGAGGACATGTTGACGGTGGACGCACATGTGTTTGCGTCTTCATAACTGGAACTGGAGGGAACATACATGTATTTGTAACATGCACATAGAACCGTTGGGGTCCAAGATAGGGGACATAACTGACCAGAAAAATCCATATTTCCACATTCCCTCCTTGTCCCCTACTTGCCCGTCAAGAGATATCAATCTTCATTAATCCATTGATCTGTTCATATAGCATCATTTGTTCTTCTTTCTTCTTCCGGAATCTTGAATGAAAATCTTGATGTGGAATGCACGATGTGGCACACAGACCACAAATCGCTGGTCCACATTGTAGACATAGACAGCAACTGAATAGTATGAGAAGGCCAATACCTAGGAAAGATAGGACCTTCCATCCAAAGGTAGATAATACACTCCAAAACCAACTGGACCAAGTCCAGGTGCCTGGATTCTGGTGTATCTGGCTTACAATCTTATGAAGGCGAGTTATGGCTTTATATACAGATGGCGAATTTTCTGGTATGAAAATGCAACAGCTTGATCCGATGACCCTACAAGCTCCGCCCCTATCGGCTAGGATGACGTCAAGGACAAGACGATTTTGAAGCACAACAATCCGCATAGCAGACTGCTCTTCTGTTAAATTGCCTAAGGCGGAAATAGTTTCGTTCACTACTGCTTCAAGGGTTCTAGTTAATCTACGTATCAGCTTACTATTAGTAACAGTACCTATATAGGGAAAGAGACCTTTATTGAAATCTGTGTATTTCTCCCATGCTGTTTCAGTGTAATCGACTATTGGGAGATCTCTCCTTTCTCTATTGTGTACTAAATGAGTATTTCTGTGATAATCAGGAGGAGCTAGAAAAACAGGTGGCAAAAGGAATCCAATGTAGCAGGTACCATCCCAATCTAGAGGCAAACGTACATATGCCGTCTGACCACATATAAAATAGGAATGGCGGGAAGCTCTAAATGTAGACTTGCCTTGATCACTAAATTCTACTACAGTGGTGCATCTACTATGGCCCATATGTATGGAACCATTCTTTCTTATACATAATTCACCTTTTACTGGAAATATTGACATAGCGGGCAAAATTGGAGTAGCTTCGGATTCGACATTTAGGATCATAAGATTAAGCGTAAAATTACCTAATCCATATACTTCATTTTCTAGATCAGTTCCTGTTCTTTTGGGAAGTCCCTCCTTGTTAGGATAGCAGACCTTAAGTAAAACTAAATTCAAATTTCCCCATACCCAGTTATCTTGATAAACTGCAGAATTTGAATCCAGAGAATTAATTAAGCTAAACCATGCTCCACAGGAGCCGTTGTGTGTGAACGGGTATGGAAAGAGAGGTAGAATTCCTTTATAATTCTGATAGGGAGGGAGTCGGCCACATATCCAACAATTTGTAGCATTGCTAACCTGATGGGAATGATGCAACATACTGATAAACGTGTTATTGCGCAGCGCAAATCTATAAGACAACTCAAGCGGAGGTAATTCACTAAAAGAATGTTCAGCAGTAACATTGTAAACATGTCTAGAAATAGGATAATATATGTGCAACAATATACTTGCAGTAATTATTAAAAGACTTGAGAAAAACAAAATTAATAACGTCACTATGCAATGACTACGCAGTGATTTACAGTACGCCTGTCGTTTCAACATTTTTCGGGTGTTTTCTCTATTCAGGTCCAAGGGATACATGTCAGAGACAATTCAACCGCTTCACCTTGGAGAGGACTTAAACAATCAAATTGCTCGACTGGTTGGATCTGAGTTTTAGTTGATACAGTTCAGAGTTACTTTTTTCCACAAAAGGAAGTTTTGAGTCAATGGGTGAAGACACACAAGGTGTGGTATTCACATCTGATTTTAGTCCATGAAATTTCTTGATATGACTTGAATGAATCCAGCCTTTCCTGCCCTCGATCTTCACGGCTGTTCTTGTGGTGAGCAACACCAGCTGGGGCGTCCTCCACCTAGGTTCCAGCTGAGTCTTTCGATCAAAGTTCCTCACGAGGACCAGGTCTCCCGGAACCACGTCATGGGGTTTCACCTCAGTGTTGTCAGGAAAAGCTGCGGCTACCTGTGAACGACAAGATTGTAGTGCAGACATCAAGGAAGCCAAGTAATCTGTCAGCATGTTACAGTCAATATCAGTTATTTTGCGTGGTATAGGCGTCCCCCACATATTTGGTGGTCTGCCGAAGATCACTTCATACGGGGATAGCCCTGTTCGAGAGTGTGCTACCATTCTTGCGTAAAAGAGTGCAACTGGTAATGCTACTACCCAGTCGACACCTTTTTCTCTGCATATTTTGGATAATCTTATTTTCAGAGTCTGATTATGTCTTTCTACGAGACCTGCTGCTTCGGGGTGTCGGACACAGTGGAATTTCCACTGATAGCCTAACAAAAGTGAAACGTGTTTCATTAATTCGGATGAGAACGGCTGGCCGTTATCTGAGTGAACAACACGTGGTAAACCGTATCGTGGGAAGAATTCTCGAACCAACTGTTTGGCAGTAGTCGGGGCAGTGTAATCTGAAACCGGGTATGCCTCCGTCCACCGGGAAAGAGCACACACAACTACGAGAACATATTTGAATCCTCTACATCGTTCCATCTGGATATAATCCATCTGGAGGACTTCAAAAGGATGATCAGGAGGATGAAATCCACCCTGTTCTATGGGAACGCTTTTTCCTGGGTTGAACTGGCAACAGATCATACAGGTACGAACTTTTTGTTTGGCTGCTGCTCGCAAATGTTTATTGAACCAAATGTGTTGAATGCTGTCTAGCATAGCTTTTTCTCCTAGATGTGCGGGACTATGTACGGTGTTAATTATAACTTGGACCATTGAATCAGGAAGGAACCACACAGACTTTTCCTTCATCATCCATCCTTGATCCGTTTGGATCCCACCTAATTCAGTCCATTTCTTTATTTCGTCTGGTGTAGCATGTGTCTGTATGTCAATTACGTCAAGAGTAGGATCTTTAACTGTCATGCAATGTGTTGGCGGCGGGACTATTGTCTTTGTCATGTCGGATGTTTGAGTTTGAGCAGTCTGTTTAGCTGTTCTGTCAGCTAGATCATTGCCTTGAGAAATGATATCAGTAACTTTCGTATGAGCTTTACATTTCATGATTGATATTGCAGTGGGTAGATGTATTGCATCTAATAAGGCATGAATGAGGGGTCCGTGCTGAATGTGGGCACCGTGGGAAGTTAAATAACCTCTCTCTCGCCACAGCACGCCGAAGTCATGTACAACTCCGAATGCATAACGTGAATCAGTGTATATGTTGACTTTTTTATTTGTGGCTTGAATACAGGCTTGTGTCAGAGCGACGAGCTCTGCTGCTTGAGCGGACAAGGTATTTATGCAATTTGTTTCAATAATTTCAGTGTCTGTTGTGACTGCGTAAGCGGCCACTAATTCTCCTGTACTAGTTCTCATACATGAACCATCTACATACAACGTCAGGTCTGGGTCTGACAATGGGACATCGGTTAAGTCTTGTCTGGGTTTCGTCGTAATTGTAATAACTTCAATACAGTCATGAGCTAATGGGTCTGTTCCGATTACAGGTAAAAGTGTGGCAGGATTCAATGTGTTACAGCGTCTGATTTCTATATGGGTCTGAAACAATGTTAGTTCATACCCTGTAAGTCGTGCTATAGTCAAGTGTTGTGTTTGTGTTCTATTTACAAGAACCTCTACTGCATGTGGTACTTGAACTGTCAATGGATGTCCTAACACTATGGCATCGCTTTGTCTGATTGCTAAAGCTGTCGCTGCCACTGATTTTAGGCACGCAGGCAGAGCCTGAGCTACGGGATCTAATGTACTAGAGAAATAAGCACATGGTTTGTGTGCTCCTGCTTGTTCCTGTGTGAGTACTGACAAGGCAGTACCTTCG
This sequence comes from Triturus cristatus, assembly GCF_964204655.1. Lineage (NCBI taxonomy): Eukaryota > Metazoa > Chordata > Amphibia > Caudata > Salamandridae > Triturus > Triturus cristatus. Next base: position 317,818,323 of record NC_140585.1, read on the forward strand.
CGTTCTGTAACAAAAAGTGTAAACTGTTTTCTGTAACATGGCGTTGCTAAAACAGGTGCTTGACATAAAGCTTTCTTTAGACTTTCAAAAGCTTGTGTATGTTCCTGAGTCCAAGGGAGAACAGTCGATGTGGCTGCCTCCTGCGTTGTCAACTGAATGAGTGGTTTTGCTAGAAATGCATACTGAGGGATCCACTGCCTACAATATGAAGTGAGGCCTATGAAAGCCCGCACCTCCTTTTGTGTCTTGGGTATTGGCATGTTAGCTATCAACTGAATGCGGTCGGGTGTAAGCTGCCTTCCCTCCTTGGACAGCGAGTGTCCAAGATAAACAACTCGCTGGACACAGAATTGCAGCTTAGAAGGGGACACCTTGTGCCCCTTTTCGGCTAGAAATTGTAAAACTGTCAGTGATGCTTTCTCACATTCGGGTTCGCTTCTAGCGGTGATCAGCAGATCATCGACATATTGAAGCAAAGCAGTGTTAACTGGCATGTGGATACTGTCGAGTTCTCGTTTCAGTGCTTGGCTATAGATGCTGGGGCTTTCTGTAAATCCTTGAGGTGCGCGTGAGAATTTAAAGCTACGTCCATTTAAACTAAATCCGAACAAATATTGGCTTTCCGGATCTATTGGGACGCTGAAAAAGGCATTCTTGAGATCAATTACAGTAAAGAATGTTGCTTTGGAATCAATAGCTGTCAGTAATGATGAGATATCTGGGACCACAGGGAATTGTGGCACAATGCACTTGTTTAATTCGCGCAGATCAATAACTAATCGATATACTGGCGGGGCCTTCGGATCTGTTCGTTTAAGAATCGGAATTATCGGTGAATTACATACATTGGAGTCTGTTTCCACAACCACTCCTTGGGCAATAAGCTCGTCAATGATTTGCAGTAAGGCCACTACAGCATCTGGTGGTAACTTGTATTGTCGCATTCGTGGTAGTACCACTCCTGCCTTTAGGGTAACTCGATATGGTGTAATGTTCATGCAACCAACATCAGTAGGGCCTTGTGCCCATAGGTGTGTAGGTAAAGTCTGCAATCGGGGATCCATGTCTCTAGACACATAATGACCTTTAAAATCACGTAAAAACAATCTTACTCCTTCCGGAGAACAACATATAATAGCTCCTAGAGCTTTCAGTGTTTTTATTCCTAACAGGTTTTCTGGACATGATTTAGTAAGCAATAAATCTGTAGTTCGGGTCAAAGGTCCTATCGTAAGTGGAAGAGGCTGTGACACTTCATTAACAATAGGTTTTCCTGAAAAACCAAGGGAAATATTCTGTGAGCCTGAGAGGGGTGCCCCTGGAACTTCACTACGTTTTATGGTTGTTCGACTTGCCCCTGTATCGAGTAAAAATTTTCTGTCTTGGCCTAATAATTCACTATGTACATAAGGTCCTTCTTGATCTACAGGGATCTCGATAAGGGGTAAGTCAACTTCCCTCTCTAGGCTGGTTCATGCGTATCGTTGATAGTCAGGATAGTCGTACTGTGCGGTCTGGTACAGTTGTCTTGTCGTGGTTTGTGTGGCAGCAGCAGGCAGCGCTGGTGCAGCTGGCACAAATTGTATAGACTGTGGTGGAGCTGGCATGGACTGTGCGTGCTGCGGGGCTCCTTGTTCATTCTGATCCTGTCTAGGTGGCCGTGGTCTTTCTTTTGTATTACCTATGGCGATATTATGTTTCAAAACTGGACAATCGTGTACGTAATGACCTGGCTTTTTACAATAATTGCATGTCCCTTTTATAGGTCCTGTTGAGTCACTGGAATGTGTCGTACCCCTTTTATGTCCTTCAGCTGGAACTGTCTGGGAAACTAGCATTTTCATTTTCGTGTCTTTCATGCGTCTATGTTCATATTCTTGTTCCTCTCTAATTCTATTGTGATGGTATTGTAACATTTGTAACATTTGTGATGGGGTGTTACCTTGCCAGGTACTCTCGAATTTTAATACTCTATTCTTCACTTGAGGCAAGGCATTTTCTACTAATTTGGTCACAAACAGATGTGGGTATGATTCGCTACTTGCTTTTATGCCACTGTTTATACCAAAACATTTTTCAAATCGGGCATAGTAATCGCTAGTGTCTTCATCTTGCTTCTGTTTACAGGCTGAAATTGTACCCCAGTCTTCCTTTTTCGTAGTTAATAAACGTGGCAGTACCTGTACTAATAAACCTGGTAGTGCTTTAGTTCTATCCCCAAGTCCTGCTCCTGCAGTTAGGGCCTTTTCTTCTGTTTCTAATACTGACCATTCTATCTTTTGGTCTCCTACCTCCCACTCTTTTTCCTTGAGTTTTTCATAAATGCCAGCAGGCATTAATACCTTTAATATTGTCATAATGTCGGGATAGGTATACTCTCCCATGAGTAACATGTCTTTAATTTCTCGGTGAAAACCTGCGGGGTCTTTGTCATGACTGGGTACCACTTTCTTCATTTCTAACAATTCTATTTTCGATATGGGTGTATATACAAATACGCGTTTAAACTCATTGTCCTCGCCTTTTATTGGGTGCACTTCTCGTAAGGGATTCAGTCTATCCATGTAATACGTGGTTCTTTCCTTGATGGGCAATGAGACATGTTCTGAACATACAAAAAGAATATACTGCTTTCTTGATTCTAGAATTTCTTTAATTAATTTAGTACCTGAACCTCTCCATCTATTCATGAGTAATTCAGTCAATATGTCTGGTAAGGGACCAGGATCCGAATGCTGACTCTGATATAGTATAAGGAGTTGTTGAATCATATAAATCCCAGCTAAACGCTGTTCATCTGGGGTGAGATTCAAAAATGTACGTGCTACTGTATCGTCACTATACTTTCCGGGACTGTCAACCCAATGGACAGCTGACCTGGCTAATTCTTGTTCATCCATAGAATCGAGAAAATGATAACCCCTTCGTTCTCGGAGTAATTTGTCAGCGGTTTGAAACGAATGCTCGTTAGACCTTATACGAACTATAGGTGTTTGGAAATTCCTGTTATTATCTGGACATATCGGACGTATCGGGTCAATAAGACATCTATTACTATTACAGGATCTTCCTCTACCTACATAGGCTATTGTTTCTGACTGTCCCGTGGGCAGTCCTAATCCTTCTTCCTCGCTTTGTTCGAACTGGTCTACCGCTAATCTTTCTTCGTGTAGGCGTTCTATTTCTTTACGGATCTTTCGGCACATGGCTATTATACAATTTTTCTTATCATGTCTCCCTTCTGATATATTCTGGCTCCATCTGGTAAGAATTTGCATTGCTTCCGGGTCTACCCCCGGTCGGTCTTGATTTCTGATCACACAATTTATAAGGAAACGTAACAGTTCCCCCTGTATTTCCACTTTCTGGTATTCCATAGCTCTGTTAATACTTTCAGAATCTCGCCCTGTTTGGACAAAATGGTATATATTATCTAGATGCGCAGTCATTCCTGGTAACTTCCCTAAATACACCGCGGCTCGTCTGATACGTAATGATGCCAGGGTCATTTCGTCCTCTTTGCCGGGCACAGGGTCATATCTACAATCTACAAGAAGTTCCTTAAGCGTACGGGCATTTATGAGTTTGGGGGTACGTGAATGTGCTGACTCTTGAAAAGTAAGTTTATTTATTCTAGGTGGCGTAGAAAAAATATTGCTAGCACCTCCCGTAGCCCCATCTGGGGTATCGGGCGTGAAAGGGTTCGTTGAACGTGATACAGCAACTATAGGTGTGGACACAGCTATAGAAGTAGCCGTAGGAACAGATGCAGAAACAGATGTGCTTGCCGGAACTTGTGTCAGAACTTGTTGCTGTAGGGATACGGGTACTGGATCTTGGCGTTGAACCTCCCTGGCAGGCGGTCTATGTGGGGCGGGATTAGCATACTCGGGAGCTGCGTCATCTAAATATGAGGAAAGAAAAACATCTTCTGCGGTTCTAGGATGCCCCTTAGGATGTACCTTTATTGGAAATAATGGGGTTGGCAAGTCTTTTGGTATCTCTGGAGTAGCCTTAGGTAATCCTTTGGCCAGAAGGGGATACATGCCATTCATAAGGGCATTTCTTTGTCTGTCTACTTGTTCTGATTTCACTCGTGCACCTTCTTCAATCAATATATTTTCTCGGACTTCATTTGAATTCTCTTTACTCTTCTCTTCCTGTCTACGTGCTTTTTCTGTACGTCTATACGATTCTTTACGCCATAATTCAATGGCGTCTTTCTGTGATTGTCTAGCTTTCTTTTTCCATAATTCTTCCTCTACTTTCACGATGCACTCTGCATCCCAGGTCCCCGCTGCGGGCCACCTCTGACTTTCCGGTAATTCCTTAGTGTAGTCTACCCATAAATCAAGAAATAATATAGCGTCTAAGCCATGTTTATGATACATGAAGTACCCTGGAGTGTCCCTAGGAGGAATAGGAACGGCTTCTTCGAGTACCCCTTTTCTTGTTGTGATCTGTCTTAATTTCGAAAAGAGCGGCATATTGAAAGCTGATCTGATACTTGATTTGGAACAAACTTAATACATTTAACACAATAAGGAACAGTCATTCATACCACAATATGCAGAAAACATTTAACATTTAACATTTAACTGAGCAACGATGATGACGGTCTAAGGAAAACTTAATCACTAAACATGATACTCGACTTGAACTGAATTATTCTGAATTTATATACTTGATATACTAGATATACTGCTAAACAGTACAGATACACTGCTGAAACAGTGCAGACCGGATTTGTGTACCCAAACCCGTCTTGACCGGCACAACCTATGTGCACGTCAGAATGCCTCCCCAGTAATGGTACTCACTGGGTAGCTCGGAAACGGAAGGCCTCGGAAACTGAACTGAACTTGAACCGGACTGGACTCGACTCGAACACTTCGGACACTGGACTCGACTCGGGACTTCGGAAACTGGTGGGCCTCTGTATACCTCGGATCTTGCTCTCTCAGCTAGGCTCTGGTCGGGATACTTCGCACTTCTCACCGCCTCGTCTGGGTGTTGATCGCAGCCTCAGTCGCCCCCGCTTGACCGGAGGGAGATACAGGAAATCCTGCTGGTACGCGTTATTGTCCGTCCAGCTGTGGCAGGAGACCGGGCCTGCAACGCACCGCCGGCGCGTGAGATGAGAAAGTGTCCCTGTTCGGGCGCCATTCATGTGGTAAATAATTTCATTACCGGGACTTAATTTGAAACAGAAACATAATAATATAGCTCAGTAAATAAGAGGCAGAATCCGTGGTATTAGAGGTTCGGAATGGGCTTTATTCCAGTGATCGATTATAATCGGTTGCTCCAAGTTCCATCACCACGAAGGTTCAGGAAGTGAAGTACATACATTATTGATAATTATTCACTTTTATACAATAGGCATTACAGTGAGGCCAATGCAAGAGGCGTAACAATTGATAGCAAAGATAACATTTCACGTACGTAGCTGAAGTAGGCGTAACTGGGAGTGATGAAAGAACGTCATCAGATGTGATGTCATAAGAGGGTGGTTACATGAAAGAATTTCGCAATGTCAGCAGAAATACTTGGCAGAGATGCGCGCGCAGCAGCATGACGTGTAATTGACGTGTAACTAGGGGGTGAAGGGGACTTGACATTTAGCTCTACATGTGGCGACAGAAGTCTGGAGGGTCAAGTCAACCTAATCCCAAATCATATCTAACATCCTATGTTTAAAGAACTAAGTTATCCAAAAGAGAGGTCTCTTCGAATAGAATCTTATTCTATACTGACTATACTGACTGTTAGTGCGTGTACAAGCGTCTAAGTGTCTACACTAGATGCGAGGGCGGAATCTTCCATAGTAATAGGGCTATGAATTACTTGCGTAAAGACAGAGAAGCCGGGCCTTTGCTCGGTAGCTGGAAGAATGTTTACTTAAACTACTAGACAGGAATGCATCGGGCAGGGAACGGAGCAGATAACTTCGAAGGTGAAATACAGTTTTTGGCAGGCAGCAGGCTGATGTCAGGCTTCGTGAGCCGCGCAGAGAATGAGACAAAGTTCATGGTCACAGATGCAGGCTCAGACTGGAGCTTTCAGAGGCAGAAGGCAAGAAGAGTTCGAAGACAGAATCAGGGCCTACTTGCCTGGACTGTAAAATGGCATAAGTGAACCATATAAAGCCGGTGGCCTTTCATACTTAAGAATGGAATATCCGGCCTATTCATGGCGGATCTGACAGAGGACATGTTGACGGTGGACGCACATGTGTTTGCGTCTTCATAACTGGAACTGGAGGGAACATACATGTATTTGTAACATGCACATAGAACCGTTGGGGTCCAAGATAGGGGACATAACTGACCAGAAAAATCCATATTTCCACATTGCGACCCCCTGCGTTTATGCATCCACCCCACTTACTCGCATAGCATTTTGTGACATTGCGGGATCTAGGGTTTCTATTGCCTTAAACTGTTCCATCAGTTGAGCCCAGTCCAGTGATATCGGTTGTTTCCTCAGGCCCCTGTATTCCTCCTGGTATAAAGCCTCCCGTTCCGCCACTGCCCACCTGCCCACCTCCTCGCGCCAGGCTTCAATTCTCGGTGCCCGAGCTGCCTTCCAGCGTTTCGTTATTATGCGCTTCGCCAATATCAGAACCAGCCCTGCGAATCTGCGCATTAGCTTTGCCTTTTTGGGGAGGGCAACTAACCCCAGAAGACAGGCTTCAATTGTGTCCCAAGGGGTGCGTCCCGTTACCGCCGCAAGCTCCCGCGTCACCTCCGCCCAGAACTCCCGCAGTTTGGAACAATTCCACATCATGTGCAGAAAGTCAGCGTCTGGCGCGTGGCACCGCGGACATGCCGCCGATGCCGAGGGGTACATCTTACATATTGTTGCAGGGGCAAGGTATGCTGCATGTAGTATAAACAACTGGATTGTCTTTAAACGACAGTTCCGTGAGACTCTTCGGGGATGGTCTAGTATTCGAGTCCACTCCCCATCGTCCAGATTCCGTCCCAAGACCAGGTCTCATTTCTGCCTAATATGCCTCAATGAGACCGATAAATGCTCTCTCAGGCCGTGGTAGAGCCAGCGCACTAAATATCGCCCATGACCCATAATGTGCAAGGACCTCAGTAATTGAAAGGTTGGGGGCTCCGCGCGATTAGTAAACCAATATGTGCGAATGTAACGTGCTATGGTCGCATGGGTAAGGAACAAGGCGTCAGTCACCGAATGAGCATGCACGAACTCCTCATGCTGCATGAGCAATGAGCCATTTGTTAATCTGCAATACCCCACCAGCGTTTGCAACAACAGGGGAGTCATACCACCAACTAACACGCCATTGGGAGTTAGTACGCAAAATATCCAGGAAGGATGCCCCAAGGAAACTCTCATTTACCCCACTATGGACACTAAAATAAAATACAGTGTATGCCGCACTGGGGTGGGGTGGGGCTAGGGGAGTTGGAGGGATATCCATGAGCAAGGGGGAGGATCCAGGCTCCAGGTTAGGAAGGTGCAGGTGTATAATGACTTTCTCGCTCAGGCTCGTTGCACACTGCATAAGAGGGGGAGGGAGATGGCAGAATAGGGTGAAGATGTCCCTGGCCTAGTGAAATTTAAATCTGGGGTGGGAGGGGGAAGAATAACATATGGATCAAGACACATCGCCTCAGATTGATGTAGATTAAGATGAAAGGAGGTCTTGAATATCAGAGTCGAAATTTTGAAAAAGGGGGCAAAATAGCATTAAAAAGGTCTACTTTGTCTTGTCATCCACAGAGGAGGCGTTCATACAATGTCACTTTAAACAACTCAGAGAACCATTCCTCATGTGTGGGCAAGTGTTGTGAGCACCCGTGATGCAGGACACACAGTTTGGTTGCCATTAGCACTGTGGACAAGAACAACTGGCTATGCATAGTAGCAGGGAAGTCTACAGTGCCAGGTAACAAAACTAAGGGCCAGGGGAGTGAGGAGAGAAGAGAAATCACAGGGCTGAGGGTGTTGGCTATTTGGGATCAAAAGCGGGAGATGGTCCGACAGTCGTATAATATGTGTAATATGTCGCAGTTGGATTGCGAATAGCGCCAACATTGCAAGTGGGGTGATAGCCCCAATGTTGTGAGTGTATGGGGAGTCCAGTACTAGTTCTGAATCATTTCGAAGAGATAAAATGTCATCCTTGACTCATACACCCCACTGCTCAGATGTGTGGTCAATTGCTTCCAGATATTGGACACCAAGAGCAGTCTGTCAAGTTGAGCGAAGACAGAACAGTAGGGGGCTTGAGTGAAGATGTTGTATCAGTAGGATGACTTCCTTGTAATTTCCCCAAGTATCCAGATATTGTTGGATGGAGAAGATTGGGATGGTCCACGGTTTGGCCCGACGGGCACTGTGGAAACAGTGTCATAGTTGGAAGTATCACCAGAGCTGCAAGGGGGGTATATGAAACTCCTCTTTCAATTCAGCAACAGATTTTAGTTCACCATTGTGGACTGTATCCCCTATTGTCTGTATTCCAGCCGACATCAAGGTCGACCACTAAAGAGGGTGGCCGCCCATTTGAATGGCAGCATTATTCCACAGGGGAGCCTGCTGGGAAGGCAGGCCGAACTGTCAGTGGACGTAGTTCCAGACTGCACCATTGTTTGAACCACTAGTGTGATCAGATGAAAGGGGGTAGAGGATATCAAGACCGTGATCACTATCAGTGTGGTTGATTCACTGGGTGCATGGGTTCAAGAGTGCATGTGGAGACAGCTGTATGGGTGGGTGAGTGGGTGTATGGGTGTGTTGGTGAGTGAATGGATGTCTCAGTGGTACATGTGCAAGTAACTACATATATAAAAGGCAGAATATATGAGTGATGGTGTATATAAATAAATATATGTGAGAGTCAGTAATTGTGAGTGTGGCTGCATGGATGAGTGTGTGTTTGTATCAGTGATTCTATAAGAGAGTAATTATGTGTTAGTATCTGTTTGAATTAGTGAGGGTGTGTCTGTATAACTGTATAGGTGAGTAAATGGAAGTATGATTGATTCTTTGCATGACTGACTAAGTGTGTGAGTAACTCTGGATGTGTGGCAGTGTGTGAGTGTCTGTATAGGTGTATGAGTGACTGTATGGGTAAATGAGTGGATGTGTGTGTAGTCCTAAGAATCAGTCAGTGTGTTTAGTAACTGGTATTGATGTGTCTATTTTTTCGAAAATGGTATTCTGTATTTTAGAGTGGGTGTATCAAAGGTTATATTCAGGTGTGAGGAGGTGCATCAGATTTTCACGTGGATGATGTCATCAGTGATGTCATCAGTGATGTCATCAGTGATGTCACTGACCATGTCATGAATGATGTAATATGTGACGTCATCAGCAGTGCATTGCGGGGGCGCGAGTCATAGTTAGCTGAACCAACTATAACACCGGAATTTCTATGGTTTTGTACGAGTGAAATGTCCAACTAACTATAACGTTCCTGAAACCTATGGTTTTTTCAGTTAATTTCTATGGTTTTTTAAATGCTAATTTCTAACTATAACGTGCCTGAAACCTATGTTTTTTTAAATGCTAATTTCTAACTATAACGTGCCTGAAACCTATGGTTTTTCCAGTGAATTTCAAAGGTTTTTTAAATTAAAATCTGTAAGTCTAATGTACTTCAATCCTATGTTTTTTTATTATATATATATATATATATATATATATATATATATATATATATATATATATATATACATATATATATATTTTACAAAATTGTGAATAATTTTTGGTTACGAAATCTATATTCATTCTTTTTAAAAAAAAAAATATTATAAAGCAGTCGCGCACCCTTCGCGCACCCTACACGATGGCTGCGTGCATTCCGGTAGCCATTTTGAAAATTTGCGCTGGGGTCACGACTTCGGCGTGATTTGTAAAGTATGAAATATCTTTAAATTAATTATAAATAAAAGTTTTCCTTTAAGTGTTTGTCTAAATTTATTAATAAAAGTATTTTTTAATTATTATTTTCAATATAATTTCAACTAAAAATTATTCGATTATTATTGGATTCGGAGGTTAGGAGGGATGGCCATTTTGCTCTATCTGTTTTGCAAGATTTTTTGGTCTAGTCAGGTGGACACCCTCCTCCAGGTGAGGTACGGCTTGAGGATTCTATTCAGAAGGTTAGGAATCAACAGGCAGAAGTATCCATCAGAAGAGCAAGTTACTTTCCTTCGGTAACGCTTTTTCTGGTGGATACAGTATCTGCCTGTGGATTCCTCACTGACCCACCCGCCTCCCCATTGTCCACCTGTTTCTACCAAAAAAGATGCTTTTACTGTTTGGCATGAATGTTTTTAATATGTCTTAATCATGCTTATGTTTAATAGTGAGAAATGATTGATCTGTTGCTATTTCTTTATGCCTTTATTGGTTATGAAATTGTGTATATATATATATATATATATATATATATATATATCCAAATCCAAATAACGAAGTAACGTATGCTCTCAGTAGAAATAGGCAGATACCAAAATGCTGGGTCCAAGTGTGTATATAAACACTTGGACCAAGCATTTTGGTATCTGCCTATTTCTACTGAGGGCGTACGTTACTTCGTTATTTGGATTTGGATATTGACTGTACCGGCGCGCTCCGCCGGTGTGTACGCCAACCTTCGTGGGTCCCAGCAACCCGGAAGGAGCACCTTTGGTTTTTCATATATATATATATATATATATATATATATATATATATATATATATATATGGGTGGAACTGTCGTCAGCACGCCGACGAGGTCCTATTATGGCTCCTATGATGTCATATGGTGTTGCTAGTGGAACCGTGCTATTATGACATCGTCGTCGATGTGGGAGAGCTAGGAAAGAATATCCACGGAATGCTGGCGCAGGGGATATTCACCTAAGTGTTCAGGCTAGTCCTTTGGGAGCAACTGTTTATGTTGCCACTCCAGAGACCGAAAACAGTGATCCGAGGGCAGAGGCCCTGCAGATGGCACACGAGGTGGGGAGCCCAGTCATGTGCACTGGCGGGGCAGAGAAGTGACAAGCACCACTACCCACAGAAAAGGTAACGAGGGCACTGAATAACACAAGATATTCTCTTTGTATCTGGCAGGAACAACAAGGTTAAAATGCCCTAGTTCCAAAATGTAGAATTAGTGCTACAACGGTCTTTAAGAGGACCTGCGATGGATGCCACTTCTGACTTCCGTACACTGGAGGCGGCACATGGGTCACGCGATACGGTCATACTGCGGTGGGACGCACACTCGTTGACCTCTCATGGCACTGCTCCACACTTCGGGGATTACGCTTTCCATTAGCTGTGTTTTCTGATGACGTGTCGCGCCGGCCCCGTCCAACAGCAGAACCCCTTTAGATCCAAACAGACTCTTCCACTCTCTCACCAGAAGTGAAACCAGGCCACGCGGACACTTTCACAATACAACAGCCGGGAATGCACTTTTCGGTAAAAAAAACACATTCCTTCTTCCTAATTTATCAACTGAAGCACAGGGGCCAGCTTCGATCAGTAAACAGCCGTTACAACGACTTTTTTACTTCGCAATACCATTACAACGCATACATTACCACGCATGCGTTATACATCGCGAAGTCATTACTACGCATTTTTTTAGAGCGCATGGTCATTTACCACGCATGCCTTTACAACGAATTTTGTTGTAAAGGTATGTATGGTAAATGACCATGAGTTCTAAAAAAATGTAGACGATCCACGTCGTTGTATGGAAACAGAGGCTGTTCCGTTTCCTCACAATGACGTGCACCGCCCCTCAGAGATGACATGAAGCAGGAACCATGAGGAGAGAGGAACCACGAGGAGTGAGAGGTAAGAGGGATTGGGCATGGGGTGGTGGTTACTTTTCTAGGGTTTAGGGTAGTGCAGTGGTGTTTGGGTAGAGTAGGGGGTCGTGCTGAGGGTAGTGTTTTAGGGTTTAGGGTAGTGTAGTGGTGTTTGTGTAGTCTAGGGGGTCATGCTGGGGTAGTGTTTTAGTGTTTAGGGTAGTGCAGTGGTATTTGTGTAGTGTAGGGGGTAGTGCTGGTGGTAGTGTTTTAGGGTTTAGGGTAGTGCAGTGATGTTTGTGTAGTGTAGGGGGTCGTGCTTGGGGTAGATTTAGGGTTTAGGGTAGTTCAGTGGTGTTTGTGTAGTGTAGGGGGTCGTGCTGGGGGTAGTGTTTTAGGGTTTAGGGCAGTGCAGTGGTGTTTGGGTAGTGTAGGGGGTCGTGCTGGGGTTAGTGTTTTAGGGTTTAGGGCAGGTCAGTGGTGTTTGGGTAGTGGAGGGGGTCTTGCTGGAGGTGGCGTTTCAGGGTTTAGGGCAGTGCAGTGGTGTTCGGGCAGTCTAGGGGGTCGTACGGAGGTAGTGTTTTAGAGTTTAGGGCAGTGCAGTGGTGTTCGGGCAGTGTAGGTGGTCGTGCTGGGATAGTGTTTTAGGGTTTAGGGCAGTGCAGTGGTGTTCATGCAGTGTAGGGGGTCGTGCTGGGGTAGTGTTTTAGGGTTTAGGGCAGTGCAGTGGTGTTTGTGTAGTGAGCAGTGCATGCGCTGAGTCGCTAGGCGAGACCTAAAAAGCATTGCACCAAGATGGCTGCCAACACTTCCTGGATTGAAGTGTTGGCAGCCAAGCTCGTGCTTGTGTAGTTAGGTCCCGCCCAGATATATGAAGATTTTTTTTTTTTTAAAAAGGTCGCTTTATGAACCAAGCACTTCCTTTTTGCCAAATTTGGTGTAATTCCGTTCAGCAGTTTCAGCTGTAACGTGTCTAAACTTTCCTATGGGAAATTGATTTTTTGACCTCTATTTTTTGAATTTCTCAGGAACTACTGAATGGATTTACACCATTTAAAATAAGGTGTCTTTCTGAACCAAGTGTAAGGATCAATGGTTTTGTTCCGCAGGAGCGCCAGGAATCCTGAAGAGAAGTCCACTGTCGTCCCCCACGCCCCCTCCGCTCTATCAGACTCTAGAGTCAGGAGGGACGCTAGGGAAAACAGGGAAACAAAACAAGGGTAGGCGGGGAGAAAAAGGTAGATCGTGCAGCACACAACTTCTAGGTAGCAGGCAGAACTTCACAGCTGTAAGACAAGACACTTCGTTAATGTGCATTAATACCCCCTTTTTCTGTCTAACCTTATGTGTATGAAAATACACATACCATGCTGTTCGTGACCTTTGGGGATTCTCAGTATGTATTCTAGTATAGATGTCAAGACCCCTATGTGAACATACAAAGATTACAACCACGTTCACCACCTTCCTGGACGCATATTCTATAAAAGTGATGGTGGCTCTTACCCCTATCTGCTAATGAGTGTGCATCGGCGAGATGCTAGTTTCCTTGGGTGTTCACTGATAATTGGAGATGAATGTGACAACGAAGAGCTGCAGGGGAATATGGGCGGAAAAGAATGTAAGGGATATGCACGAACTACTTTCTCCCAAATATACTCATGCAATGACCAATGGTTACCGTGTTCAATGATGAAGTACCACTGTAACCTATGATACACCCCAAGGGTCCACGCCAGCTTCTCCCGCCTAATGGGAAGGTAATGAAATACGAATGGAACTAAAGAGAAAACAATATGCTCTGGCCAGAAGAGACAGAGAGAATCCTTAACCGCAGGATTCGTATAAAACCAGCACAAGAAGTCCACAACAGCGAAGAGAACCGCCCCGTGAGTAGCACCGCGCTACTAACACCGAGGCCTTACTTGACAGAGGCTTCTGGACCGTGGGCGACCTCAGCAGGGCAAATGAATCAGCGTGCGACTACCGAGGATGTCCTCCGACAACTCCGGGAAATACAATCACTGCCGCACAAGGAACAGTGCGGAGCTTGCACAGTCCGCGGCACAACGAACTCTGAACCGGAAACAGGAACCGCTACCAAACAGGAAGTCAGGCAACACAACAAAGGGACGGAAACGGGCTAACAGCTAGAACGCTAAGCAGCGTTAGAAGCCCTCGATGCTCCTTAAATACCTTCCGCATCTCCAGACGTGACCGCGGGGCATGACACCAAGGGCTACCTTTTTGCCAAATTTGGTGTAATTCCGTTCAGCAGTTCGGGCTGTAGTTGTGTCTAAAGTTTCCTATGGGAAATAACATGGAGAAAACACGTTTTGGGACCCCGCTTTTTTCTCAGCCCACACTTGGTGAATCACCCCTTTCAGGATAGGAGCTGAGCGGAGCGGGCCACAAGTTTTGAAAATTTCGCGAAGATTCGTCAACCGGCGCCAAAGTTATTGGGAAAAGAAAAAACGCTTTTCCCATGGAAACTAGGTCCTAACTATAACTATCTACTGGCGACCGCCAGTAGATTATATATATATATTATCTACTGGCGGTCGCCAGTAGATAGTTATAGTTAGGACCGAGTTTCCATAGGAAATCTGAAAATTCTATTTTGAATAACTTTGGCGCCGGTTGACGAATCCTCGCGAAATTTTCAAAAATAATGGGGCACTCCGCTCAGCTCCTACCCTGAAAGTCTCGGGGTGATTCGTCAAGCGGGGGCTGAGAAAAAAGGGGGGGTCCCAAAACGCGTTTTCCCCATGCATTTTCCCATAGGACCTTTAGTCGAAGGTACAGCCCGAACGGCTGAACAGAATTACTTGAAATTTGGCAAAGAGGTAGTCCTCAAGTCAGGCATGTGCCTTTTGTATATATGGTGTCAATCTACTCAGTAGTTCCTGAGAAAATTGCAGTTAAAAGTACATAAATATCTATAAGCGCGCACCGTGCGCGCACCGTGCGCGCACCATAACGTGCGCGAGCGTAATTCTGATTGGTGGTTACATGTCAGTCAACATTCGAATCGGTCGAAATCAGGAAGTGACGGCCGCCATTTTGTGTGTTTTGTGTGTGACAGTGAAAAATGAATGTGGAGAACGTGAAAAGGGGGCAGGGTAGACAGTTCCTGACCCCCTAGCCTTTGTCAGGGGGTCCCTGAAGGACCCCGAAGGGTGAAAAAAACATTTTATTTTTTTTTCAAAAAATCGCGGGGTGCGCGCACGCTGCGCGCACGTGCGCGCATGTGCGCGCCCGCTGAAAAACCTTAAAAAAAAAAAAAAACATTTGAAACGAGCCATTCCATATTACAGGATACAGTCAATCTATAACTATATACATAGGTAGCTTATTGTAAAATAAATATATAAAAAATATAATAATACATACATAACTTAGCATTTAAAAAACCTTCCAAATTCACTTAAAAAACCATAGGTTTCACACACGTTATAGTTAGGAATTAGCATTTAAAAAACCTTGCAAATTCACTTAAAAAACCATAGGTTTCACACATGTTATAGTTAGCTGGACATTTCACTCGTAAAAAAACATTGAAATTCCCCCGTTATACTTAGTTCAGATAACTATAACTCGCGCGACCGCCACTCTATCACTAGGATGATGTCATCAGTGATGTCATGAGTGATGCCACTGACCATGTCATGAGTGATGTAATATGTGACGTCATGAGCAGTGGATTGCGGGCGCGCGAGTTATAGTTATCTGAACTAACTATAACGGGGGAATTTCAATGGTTTTTTACGAGTGAAATGTCCAGCTAACTATAACATGTGTGAAACCTATGGTTTTTTAAGTGAATATATATATATATATATATATAAACAATACCCTTTCAGGCATGGAGTGACGAATAAATTATGCAAAAAAAGAAGTGGAGAACTCTGGGTATTTCTCAAGTGTAGGTGGAAAGCAGCTCTTGTTAGAGCACTCGCAACACCAGCGACACTCTAGATCTGCTCTCCTCAAATGTCTGCTTTTCTATCAAAGTATTTAAGCATGGGATTAGCACAGTGCAATCCACGCCGAGATAAAAAAGGAGAAAGACTTTTGCCATTTCTACAGCAAAGTCTTTAAGCATAGGACTAGCAAGTGCTGTCCATGCTGAGCTGTAAAATGACAAAAGCCATTTACCACTCCAGGCACAGTATTACAGCTTTGAATTGGTAAAATACCAACCAAGCCAACCTGAAATGAGTAAAAGCAACCCCTGACACAGTGTTTCGCTCTAATTAGAGTTCTTAAGAGAGGTATAGCTTTGTCCAGATACAAGGGAGCACCCAGTATAAGTCAAAACAATACCATTTCAGGCATAGAGTGATGAATAAATTATGCAAAAAAAGAAGCAGAGAACTCTGGGTAGTTCTCAAGTTTAGGTGGAAAGCAGCTCCTGTTAGAGCACTCTCAACACCAGCGACACTCTAGATCTATCTGTGAGACTCATGGGGAATCGCAATCTCCTAATATGAAACATTAACGGACTCATTACATTCCCCCATATATTATACATGTTGGTACACCTCTCATAAAAAAAAATCTTTCAATTACGTGCAAAGTAACTGATGAAATTACATTGTTAAAATCTGTGGTTACTCAACTGACTCAGAAAGTTCACGGCCTCTCAACTATGGGTCCCTATCCAGAGAAGTGCCTCAAGGCTGTGAGCTTACCGGCTGAAAAGTCTGTTAACCCTGCAAGCCTACTAGCTCCCCGAATTAGCGATCACCCTAATGTAGAAGCGTGCCCAGTGCCCCTGTGTCCTCTATTTACCAGTCTTCTCGAAGGCCCCCAACCCTCGATGATACCATTGGATCCTTGAAAATCAATGGCTTCGGACTGCAAATCCCCTTTTTTGATTCCTTGACCCGTCCTTATGTAGGCAACTTGGAAAGCCGGGCAGTACCCAAAATTACCTGTGGCACTGATAATGCTGAGAGACTTGGAGTCATTTGTTACTACACTGCCTCACATCTTAACTTTAATTTTAACCCTAATGTAACGAAGACCAGAAGCAAGGGATTTGTTGTATATATTAATGTCTCTAAATTGAGAGAAAATGCCAAAGAGAACACAGAATCTCTGATTAACAAGGAAATCCACTGAATTAGGAACCGGAGGGGATGCCTCTCACTTATTTATTCTGACATCCTTCCTGCATAACTCATAACAAGAACTTCTAATTCCCTGGACTTTATTAGACTGGAACTGGATTATCAGAATCTGGCCGAGGGTATAGTGAATTTTGATACAAGATCAATTCCATCCTTAGGTACTACATTCCAGTTCTAATTTAAGGCCGCAGAACGTACTCCTTCTGATCCCCCTCAGGCTGCTAGCTCAACCCTTGCGCTAGGTTACTCACTTGCAACCCAAAGGCTCTGTTCTTCACAAGCTAGTGCTCATTGCGATCATCAACAATCTTCTAGTTCTTGCTATGCAGAGGGTGTCTTAGGTGTGTTAACTAATCCACCAGATTCTCAGGTCCTTTCTACTTCTCCACTTAGGCCCCGATAACGAGTTTGGCAGTGCATGAAGTGGACTGCCATGTCAGCTGCCTGCTCCCACACCACAAAACTCGTGGTCGGGTTGAGGTATTTTGTTTATTTGTTAGTTGCTACACTTGTTCCATCGGTGCGGTATATGGGTACACCCACAGAAGAGTTGCTGGAGGAATACAGGCGGGGGATTTCTTGACTTACAATTTGCATGACAGGCGTGATGGGAGATAAAAACGTTATGATTTTGAGCTGGAATGTTAACAGGTTAGGGGACAAAATCAAATGAAGTGTGGTTCTCCACTACATTAGGAGGCATGCACCTGATGTAGTCCTGCTCCAGGAGATGCATTTGGTTAGGAATTTATGTAAGGCAATGCACAGGGGGGGGGGGGGTATAAGTTGGTTGCACATTCTGGTTTCACCTCGGGTTCCAGGGGTGTGGGTATTATGATGAGAAATACATTCCCACTGACAGTGAGTTCTACATGGGTGGATGATAGAGGCAGATATGTTGGTGTTTCTGGGATGTGGGAGGGCAGGTTCATTACCTTTATATCTGTCTATGTTCCCCCAGGCTTGCAGGGCACGACATTCGCTGACCTAGGTGCGGTCCTACTTACCATTCCAGATGGGCTCTTAGTCCTAGGAGGGGACTTTAATGCAGTGGTCTCGGGCACATTGGATAGATATCCCCCTTGGGAAGTGAGACCATCTGCCCGTTGGTTACCAGATTTCCTTGAGGCGATGGGACTGGTTGATGGCTGGAGAGTATACCATCCGGACCAAGTACAGCACACCTTTCACACTGGGGCACACAACAGTCTCTCCCGTTTAGACTATTGTCTGGTGCCAGCTGCACAAGCTACCTATATAAACTAAATTAAACACTCAGCCAGAGGTATCGCCGATCACTCGCCCGTTTGGGTTCACCTGCTAGTAAGTGTGGATGGAGTGGGACGGTTGGCCCCAATTAACCCTTGGTACCTTCGTAACCCCAAGATCCGTAAGGATCTTATTAAGGCTATTGACGCATATTTTTCCGACAATGTGGGATCAGTGTCCTCTTCCCAGACCCTGTGGTAAGCATTTAAAACTGTAATTCGGGGACAAGCCCTGTCATTGATATCTGGCTCCAAGAGAGACAAACAAAAAGAAGTCCTCGAGCTTGAGGCAGATATATATTGACTGGAGGGTGAACTAGAGTCTGGGGTGATGCCGGAGAAGCTCCAACTGCTGAGTCTGAAGCAGCACGACTACAAAGCACTAGTCTCAGACAGAGCCAAGGCCCTGAGCAGGGAACAGCAGGGTAGGATTTATGATCTGGGAGATAAGGCCGGGAAGCTCATAGCGTGGCTGGACAAAAGAGAATGGGCGAGTCGGCTAGTCCCGGAACTTAAAGTACGGGGAGACGTCTCGATCACAGAAGCGGACTCTCATGAGCTACTGTGTGATATTAAGCTTCCCTGTCTCTCCCTTGAAGATCGGAAATATATGGATAGCCCTCTGGACTCTCCATTGAGCTCTACAAGTTGAGACCAGATAAACTCGCCCCCTATTTAAAATCTATGTTTGAAGAATCTAGGGAAGTGGGAAAGCTGCCCCGGGAACAGAGAATAGCCACTCGTGTCACCATTCACAAAGAAGGAAAGGCCAAAACAGACTGTGCCTCATACAGGCCGATCTCTCTTTTAAACGCTGAACCTAAGATTCTGGCCAAACTCTTATCCAACCGCTTGGTGAAAGTGATCAGTGGCTTAGTACACCCAGATCAATCCGGTTTTATGCCCCATAGAAATACAGCCCTAAACCTACGCAGAGTCCATGGGGTGATAGATAGAGCCCACACCCTTTGAGAGCCAGCTGTGATTGTGTTGTTGGACGCGACCATGGCCTTCAATACTATTGAATGGCCCTACTTATGGGCAGTTTTGGTGAAACTGGGATTTGGCCCGGAGTACATTTAGTGGGTACGTCTTTTATATTCTGAACCACTGGCTCAAGTGGTGGTAAATAACAAGGTATCAGCCTCAGTTTTACTCAGTCGAGGAACTCGTCAGGGTTGCCCACTGTCCCCCCTTCTTTTTTCCCTGGCCTTCGAACCACTTGCCGCTTGGATACGTTGGGATCCAATGATAAGGGGTTTGCGGAGGTCTCCCGGACGGGAGGACCGGAAATCCTTGTACGCGGATGACATTTTACTCTATTCTAATCACATGACAAACCCTTTCCTGGCACTGCGAGATAAGTGGGTACATGATGGGATAGAGCAAGATGATGAGGATTGGCAAGCAGCAGTGTTCTTCCCTAAAGAGGTGGCTATCCCAGCATGCTTGCGACTGGTTCAGCTTCAGATCCTTCATAGGATCTACATAACGGGGCCCAGGTTAGTACACATGGGATGGTCTGACACAGGAGAATGCAGAAGGCGCTGCGGCCTTACCGGAACGTTTATGCACACTATCTGGGAATGCATGCATATCAGCTCTTATTGGCTCCAAATACACGACACGATCAACGAGGTGTTGCATGTCTCCTTCCGTCCCGAGGCGAGACGATGCCTCCTAAATGTCTGGGAGCCCACGGATTTAAACACTTCTCAGACGCAATGGGCCACTCTAGGGTTCATGTTGGCAAAAAGAAATATCACTCAACTGTGGAGGGCAGCACATCCACCCACATTAGAAGCCTGGGAAAGAAACCTTGATTGGTGTATGTTTAGGGAAAAGACAGTATATTTGGCAAGGGGGTGCCCTAAGAAGTGGTCCCATATCTGGAACCTATGGAATATTTATAGAGGAGAGATCTGTACACCACCTTGAACTGCAGAGCACGATGACCCTACCTCCCCGTGATGTTCCTCTCATATGTGCTGTCTGTGTATCCTTCCACCCATGCATATTGTGAAGTATCAACTGCCTGATCCTCTGAAATGTACCATTCACCGATGTTTGTTTAATAAAAAGTTTTATATAAAAAAAAGTTCCTATACTATCCAACATAAGGCTGCAGCCATTCTAAGACTGCATAATCTTCACAGTCTGAATCTGTTTCTCCAGCCTTACAAGTATTTAGGGCTAACGCAGGGCTTAATTATGGGGTACTGGCAATGTAGGTTCTGTGGCAGAAAAAGAGTTTACATTTCTTAAACCTCTACTTAATCTTCCTTATGGTTGGCCCAATCTCCCAATAATGTTTTATACTAGTCTTAATGGAATTAACCATCTTGTGGTCCTTAAGCCCCTTCTGTACTGACTGAGGCTTTGGTCTTATCATGAATTGGAGTCCTATAGGTCTGAACTACATGAAGTTAAAAGCTTGGACACTAACACTAAAATCAAGTAGTTTTCCCATGTAAAGGAGTGGTTTACAAAACTTGGACATGAATCTTTTTACACCAATCCGTCTTCTATTTCAAAACACACCAAAGGTCTTGTAATCACCACATACTGGGCTTACGTTGTTACCCAATGGCACCACTCTACTACCACGGGTGCTTTGACTGATATGTTTTTATCTCACAAACCCCTACCAAATTCTAAAAGTATTTATAGCCAATTTTTTTCCTCCTTTGGCAAAATCTCTTTTTGTTGAATTTAGATTAGCAATATTAACATTAAATGCCTTCACTGACAAATGGTCAACTGCTGCTCGATGCACTCCACTGTGCAATAATGCATAACAAATTATTTAGCTCCTCATAGGGTCCTTAATTCTGATACCTCTAGGACAGTCGTGTTCGCCCTTAGCAAATCTTTTCTCTTGGCTTGGTTTAATAGAAATATACCGGCCTAAAAATGTTAGCTATTACATTTTGATTCCAAAATGTTAAATTGTAAGCCCGAATTGCTATTTTGTCTAGAATTTCTCCCATGCACTTTATTGCAAAGTACTTTAACCTTTCTAACATAGGTTTTGTCTTACTTTTCAAAAAGAATGTTCTTTGTGTTCTAATCATTCTGTATGCAATACCTTGAAATGTATGGTTTTATTTAAAAAAAGAAAAAAAAAAGATTTGTGTGTGCTAGATTCACTGTTCTCTTGGGGGTTGACGAATGAACCGAACCCATGTTTCCTGTTCACTTTACTCTCGATTTTATTACACATCTTCTTGTACAATATATTATACACTTTTCGCGAGTATGTTTTATGATTGTGTAATATTTTTATGTACTTTTATTGTCAACTGACCGAAATAAAGTAATTTGATGATGATGATAACACATTTTTTAAATAGGTATTCAAAATAGGTTTTTAAAATATTCTCTAATTAAATAATAAATGTGTCATTATTTTATAGTTCTTAACATTTATTTATATTTTTTACTATTTTAAATAATGAAATTACTTTCACATTATTTCCTATGGGATTTTATTTTAATTTCCTACACTTCCATAATTTTCTATGGCATGGTGCTTCAGTACCAGTGGTTGGTCATTTGTGGTGCTGGATTTGCTACTGTCTTTTTTAACCAGTCACTTGCACTCGGATTTTGTGAATAATCAAAAAGTTGTAAACTTACTCAAAAGTATAAATTAATCAAAAGAGTAAGTCTCTTTTGTGGATCAAACCCTGGATTTGATTCTAAATGCAATTTCCGGTATGTCCTTACAGGTTTGTTTTGATTCTGAATTGTCAACAGTATCTTGCATGTTAAAAGTCAGATGCAGAGTTTTTGTCTTCTTGAGATTTCATTTCAGATTCAATAGTTCTTTTAAAATCGTTTTGGAAAAGCATTACTTAGTTTTGTTATGCCTGGTACCTTTTGTCAATTTTGTCATTGGGGTTCAAAGTAGCCCTTCATAATGGATTAGCGTTTGACATTGCAGCATCAGAAGATGCAGACTTAGGGGCTTATTTAGAGTTTGGCAGAGAGGGTTTACTGCCACAGAGGTAGCAAAATGAATGGTTCCCTCACTTTGTTTAGAGTCGCTATGTTTCCACCAGTAGAACCTCTATTTGTTCCGCTAGTGAAACACTTTGACTGACGGCTCAACTGATATTCAGCCATGTCATTTTTTCCTGTTCAGAAAAGCCAGAGAAAGTCTGGCCATCCTATATAGGAAATATAAATATTTTTTGTTCCTCATCAGCAATCTCCTGCTTTGGGAATTTGTTTTTGAAAATCAAAAAGCTTTGCTGTGTAGGTGCATTCAACATGGCGCCTGCACAGCAAAGAATCTGTGCGTGCGGAGGGATTGACCTGGTGGCACCTCTGATAAAGGCACAGAGATAGAGAATATGGACTGTACTGCGCCATGACAGTGGAGTACATTTCTTCACTGACCTGGAGGAACGGAGTTCAGCCGTTGAACTCTAAGTAAGCCTATTGGTGTTCATAATCTACTCACGCTTACTCCATGATAGGGAAGCCCAGAATCGAATGATTAGCATTATGTTCTGGCCTGTACATTGATGTAATGTCCACATTGTCCACATTTGTCTTCTTAAATCTGTCTCCTAAGGAGGGCCTGAACGTCACATACACATTTCACCAATTTTTGGGTCCAGTTCAGGGAGACATGATGATTCACAAATTAATCTACACCTCGCAGTTTTATGATTGTCTTACATTTCTGATTTTCAGGAGAAAATTTATAAAAATTGTATATTTCCATGCATGTTCCTCTTGTACCACACCTTCTTCTGATGATTGTCTGCAAGATCACCAAAGTGGTGTAGTATGCTGTGCATCTCCAACAAGTGTGCAGTCCATTCTAAACTTCATTTGTTTTTGAGACGTAATCTGTCCCAACATTGTGCAGTGTTCTTATTCCTTTAGATATTGCCAATCTCCATTATATAACTAGCTCATACACTACATTTGTCCTTTTGGCTTAAGAGTACACCTCGCCTATTGTATAATTATCTTGATTTTAGCTTTGCGTTCTATAGTATTTTCTCAACAAAAACACATTTACAGAACAAGAATACATTTGTCTAAGATGTGATAAATATATCATTTTTTGGATAACTATTCCTAACATAAACACAAACTCTGGAAATCCCTTTTTGGAGTGAATGTATGTGTTACATGGGTGAGAATGCCATTCAAAATATTTTTGATGTTTGTGAATACCCCTAAAGATTCAACTGTGAAGGTGTTACGAGGTATTTACGTATCGGGTCTCCCTCCACAAATGCACCTGCTCTACTCTTGGAACCTGAATGTTTCCATACAAGTAAGCGGAATTTGTCACTGGAAAAATTTCTGTGACTCAGGGTTCAGAAATTCGAACTTCATATCCAACTGTTTGCACAGGTATTTGGTGCAAATGTTTTCTAGATTAGGCCAAGAATGTATATACACCGCCCACGCAAGAGTCAATCAGAATTATCACTGGTGCCACCTAAATCCTCTAAAGCCTAGGCTATAGGTTGAATTTCTACTTATTTAGACTTATCTTATGGCATCTAAGAAATCATAATTCAAGGTTATCAAAAGTCTGCATCTATTTCCCTTACAAATGGCCGGCAGGCCCATGCCCAATGTTATGACTCATAGTAATCAAACACTCCCATACCATCACAGAGAGGTGAAGACACATAAACTTGTCTTATACCACAGAAGGAAAGACAAAGAGGACTCACTCTCCCTTGGCAGGAAACCCAAGACAAACAGCAGGATCACCAAGTTTCTTTGTAACTTGCTTACACATTAACATATGTAACAAGTAAATCTTACACTGTTCATTTCTTTAAAACATATTTATTGCAATGCATATAAACATACTTGCCATTAGCTTTCACAATATCTTATCACGTACTGTTATTTTACATGACCACCTCATTCCTCCTCCTCCGGGCAGACCTGATAATTGTAGGTTGTCCTTGCCCTGGAGACATCCAGCCACGCCATGGTTATTTTACGTTGTTTTTACATAGAGCACGTACGCTTTTTTCAGCAGCCCTTTTGATGATAGGCGATTGCTTAAACTTTAAAAGAGAGTGCACAAACACAGTGATACATGCTATGTGTACATGGTTATATCATCTGCAACTGGTATAAAGCATGCACGCAAAAACATTTACATAACTCAAGGAGTATGCTTGTAAGAAACCCATGTTTGTGTAAAATGGTTGTAGAGTATGTATTCTTGGTGCTGTGAACTCCTATACAGCAATCATGCCAAGACATTTACAGAGCTCACAGTGTACACATGTAAGGCACCCATGTATGTCTCTTTAGAGCATTGTGTCATTGTGTAACTCAAAGTTATTGGAATCACACCTGGAAGTTTTTGTTATCCCTAAAGGATACTGTGACCTTTTCAGAGAAATGGAAAACTGATGTGTCTTCCACCCCTTCCAATGAGTTCTGCTCTGCTGGGGAAGGGTGTTAGGAATTTGACAAACCTGTCAGAGAATCTCCCTTCTGCAGGTGAAAGTGAAAGCCATTTCCTGAGCATGGAAACAAGTTAAACATAAGCACTGGTATGTTATAACAAAATAATTTATTTTATCTGCTATTTTCCTACAAAATACATGAACTAGAATAATTGGCATAGTTATTAACAGTGTGGTGAGCAAAATGAATAAAAGAATTAATACTACATACTCCCCAATAATGTTTCATCACACATCCCTAACCAATTAGTCTAATCCTTGTTTATATTACAGTAAGCCTATTTACAGCATGGTTAATGTTCGAATATCTATGTTAAGACATGTAATGCCCTATTTATCTTTATGTCATCAGGCTTAAAGTCAGAGGGCCCGATTCACAGAATTAACTTAAGACAAAGTCCTAAACTTGCTACTTTTGGTATTCACAGAATGGATTTACGACTACTAACTTTACGTCTGCACTCGGGCCGGAAGTTCCGGCCCGGAGGCGGGGCTTCCGGGCCAGAGGCGGAGCTTCCGGCTCGAAGGTGGAGATTTTGGCCATGGCTAAATCTCCGCCACTGGTCGGAATCCCCACCTCCGGCCCGGAAGCTCCGCCTCTGGGCTGGAAACCCCGCCTCCGGGCCGGAAGCTCCGCCTCCGGGCCAGATTTTCCAGCCCGAGTGCGGACATAAAGTTAGTAGTCGTAAATCCATTCTGTGAATACCAAAAGTAGTAAGTGCATTCTGTGAATACCAAAAGTAGTAAGTTTAGGATTTTGTCTTAAGTTAATTCTGTGAATCGGGCCCAGAGATTCCTCTCTCAGCAACCCTCTAGCCGCTGGTCCATCTCTTATACGTTTTTCACAAATGGCAGTCTATGGAGTGAGGAAAGGTTTGCTCTTGCTCAACTCCTGTATTTGTTACAAAGGATGGTACACAATGCTTTTGTTCAAATTTCGGGTGGAATTCAGAAGCTTCACCTATTGTATCTCTCCATTTACACAGATATGGAACTATGTAAGGTTGTTTATAGTCACCGAGCAGATTCTCATCTACTGCAGAATGCACACTGCTGCAGAGAGTGGGCAAATACCTTCTCTAGCTTGTTATAAAAACCAAAAGAAAATATGTTACAATTCAGGTCAAGTCATTTGTATGTTTTCATACAGCTGAAAGGTCTGCATTAGTATTGAACTGTCCTAAACAACATTCATCACTTCAGTGCATTCAATGTATGTATGTATGTGGTATTTAGATGCTGTGAAACTAGTTTTATATTTTTATTTTTTTATTTTCAAAGTTTTATATAGCGCTGGCTAGACCCGGAGGTATCAGAGTGCTTTACATGAGGATCAGCAAGTTACAGGTTACAAAATTACTTCAGTTACAGGTTCCAAGTATAGACATAGGAGAAAGGTAGAGGGATGGAAACATAACAGGGAGACGAGGAAAACAATGTCAGGCTGGGTAGGTGACGGCCGAGAGGGTGAACCAGGGCCAAACTTCTCTATAGCTGCATAGGACAGCTCCACCGGGCATCAGCCAAGGTTGCATGGACTCCGCGGTGAGATCAGACAGTAGAAAACATGGGATTACATAATAACATAAGTTATTTGTGCGTTGCATAGCAAAAATAAAACGTCTTATGTGGAATGGAAGGTATAGGGGGAAAGGTAAACAGAGGAAAGGAATGCAGATAGTGTCTGGCAGACCAGAGGAGGGAAGGGATTTCAGGGGAAACAAGCAGTCAAAGTGAAAGACAGACAAAACCGTGAAGCACCGTTAAAAACAATGTCCGATGTCCGGCTGGGTAGGTGACAGCCGAAGGGGTGAACCAGAGCCAGACTCCTCTATAGCTGCATAGGACAGCTCCACTGGGCAACGGCCAATGGTACTCAGGTTCAGCGGTAAGTACAAACAGATTCGGTTTTCGCCCATGGGGCATCATCATAGTTCAATTGAAGGCATCAGTCTTGGTATAATTGGGAAACACCCTCCGCCTCGTGCTCCCGCTAGCCCCATGAGAGGAGAGGTGGAAGAGACAGATTATCAGTCCTCAGGGGGTTCGCTCCCAAGAGCGGTAACCCAATGCTGAGCGTTATCAGTGTTTGATGGCCTATGGGGAAGACAACCATCCCCTCCTTCTTTACATCCCTCATGTTGCACTGCGGAGCTTAATGGCGCAGAGGCACTTTAATGCGGCACCCCCTTCAATTAGAAGATCCTCTGCAGCGTGTCGGCCGCCATCTTGGGCTCAGGCTCAGCCAGGCATGGATCTGTTTTGCTGCTGTTGCTAGCCTGAGGCGGGCTGACTGTTCCTGATAATGCTCCTGCTGCTGATTCCAACCACCTGTATAGTACATGCCCAAGCTCGCACACCGCGAGGTCAGGAGCCGCAGGACGTCCCGTAACTCATCTGTGCTCTGAAGACTGGCACTGGACGGCGCACAGGGCAATGGGTGGCCCGCCTAGGTAGGGACAGGCAGGGAGAAGTAGGGGGCCTGTCTGTGGCCAAGGCTCGAGGATACACGGCTAAGCCTGAAATTGCCTGACCGACACCATTTTAAAGTCAAGCAGTCCGGTCCCAGGGCTTCTGCAACCGTTGTGGGTAAATCAGGGGGGCCCCACCTGACACCGGAGGTATTGTGTTGGCTGATGCACCCCCTGGGGTCTGCCTCCTTAAAATTTGGGCCCTCTCTGCTCACCTTGGGGGCCACACGGGGAAGGCAGTATTGTCTTGTGGGCTGTGGTGGTTACATATCGCATCAAAAGAGCCGACTGTGATCACATAGAGCCTCTCGCTCCTGTGCGCCCCTCACGTTCCCCGTTTGTGCCTCTCACTAGCTGCAAGTCCACTTGAGAGCCTCAACTGCACAGGGGAAGGCCGCCACTGGATTTTGCCACAGCCGCCATCTTATCTGGGTCCTCACGGCTCCGGAGCTTCCCTGAGTCTAAAAGCGAGGTTCAAAGGCTACGCAATTGTGTGCGCAGTCGTCAGGCAGCTCGAATCAGAGGGAGAAGGGGACTCACCGTCGGTCAATGTCCGTTCCTCACATCGACCCACTTTTCTCGATAAAAAAAGAATTTCCGAAAAGACAACAGTAAAGTGGAACATGGTCCAGTTGATGCTAACCAAAATGGATAAACTCGAAAGCCTGAGAGAAACTAGGCTGACCGAAATTACAGAATAAATAAAATCCTGCTAACAAATGGCATAAAGCAATGCCTAAAATGTTGAACTCAGTGGCAAACCAAGTAGAAATATCTAGGCAGTTAGGGATAAAGAACACATCTACAAAACAATTTAAAGCTGAAAATTCTCCTAGAAGATATAACTGCTCAAATAGCTTCAGTCAACACAGATAATACAAATTACATTTTCAAAATTGGCAAAAGGTTTACATCCTTGAGAGACAGGTTTTAGGAGGTAGTCCGATGACCAGGCTGAATCTAGCTCCAAAGCGGAAGACATTGAGGAATAGATTCTCAAACTGCAAGATGGACTTGAGCTACAAGGTGGAATTGAAAGGGCAGTAAACATCCTTTGCATTGGCATTCAAGAAAGCGAGAAAGTCAGTAAGATTAGCTTATGCATAGTGAAAAAGAATGTAGGCAAAGGAGTACTCCAAGAACCTTAAAAACTCACTAGACCTGACGTAGAGCTTAGAAGACTTTTTAACCGAAAGAACAAAGATCCTTCTTGTCTGGATGAAATAAATATAATTTGACAAGGGAAATTAAGCTGACCACCTAAATATCTATAAATTGGATGTCAGACTGCAGAAAATATTTATCCCTAAGAAAGACAATTGGGATATGGAGTGCAGGAAAAGTAAAAAATAAATATTTGAGGATCATTGTACAGTACTAAATGCTCTGAAACCCCAAGCAGTGCTCCTTAAGGCTTTTACACTAATACTCCCGAGTTACAGAGAGGCTGAGATCATAGCTTGTATCATAAATGTGTTTATTTGGTATGCTACCTTTACTTTGGCAAAAGAAACAATTGATGGACTGAATGCTGGACAACGCAAGCATTCACCCCCAGTCACAAGGATCTGGATTTAATCCATCCTTCTTTTGCTCACCACACCACCCCAGTTTGGACCCAGCCATATGCTAAACAGTCTTGACCCTGTTCCTTATAGGAACAGTCCAGCCCGAACTGCCAAGCCAGGGCCTCCCTGGACCAGAAACAAGCATCATGGGATCAGTTTTGGGGACTCACCCCTCATCAGCCAGGCTAGCATGAATCCAGTGGTGCAGTGAGCACGGGACCCACTTATGGGCATACCCTTCCCACTTAGGGTGACAAATGCAAAAGAAACAATTGATGGACAGAATGCTGGACAATGCAAGCATTGACCCCCAGTCACAAGGATCTGGGTTTAATCCATCATTCTTTTGCTCACCACACCACCCCAGTTGGACCCAGCCATATGCAAAAAAGTCTTGACCCTGTTCCTTATGGGAACAGTCCAGCCCAAACTGCCAAGCCAGGTCCTCCCTGGGCCAGAAACAAGCATCCTCTGACCAGTTTCGGGGACTCACCCCTCAACAGTCAGGCTAGCATGAATCCAGTGGTGCAGTGAGCATGGGACCCAAGTCTGGGCATACCCAGTGTGGCTCAATGATTAGAGCGGCAGACCCTAATGCAGAGATCTAGCCCGGGACCAGGGTTCAATTCCCCGCCTCGGTGGGTCTTGGGTTCAAAAATTCCACGGACCTGATAATTCTCGCCTCGGTGCCATTCCAATCATGGAGTCCCACTCTGCAACTCTGGGCAATAGTTTGCTTAATCTCCACAACGGCCCCCACAACGCTAAGGATGCCTTGAGACGAGGGAACGAGTGGGGAGCTGTATTCCCCGCTATCATCAGAGGGGGAGGGGGAGGTGATGTAGGAGAGGCAGATCCTGTGCGGCATTGAGCGGGGCTGACCCGGATACCCTCGCGCTATAGCCGAAGGCCTGCCTCACCCTAAGGTACCACATATGTATATGATTGCTGATTGGATCTGGATGTACTACTTATTTCTGATGTCGGGGGGAGGGGGGTGAAATTTGATTGTTTGTATTAAAACGAAAAATAAAGTTTAAAAAAAAAAAAAAAAAGGATGCCTTGAGACCCTAGCGGGTGAGTAGTGCGCTATACAAGTATCAATTTACAATTTTCCCACGTAGGGTGACGAATGCAAAAGAAACAATTGATGGACGGAATGCTGGACAATGCAAGCTTTGACTCCCACTCATAACTGGCAGTTCGGGCTGGACTGTTCCTATTGGGCGCAGGTTCAACACTGATTTGCATGTGGCTGTTCGAGCTGGACTGTTCCCATTGGGCGCAGGATCAAGACTGATTTGCATATGGCTGGGTTCAAACTAGAACGGCATGGGGAGCCAAAAAATTGATTTAGGCCCAGATCTCTGTACTGTTGTGAATGTATGACATTGTTCTGCATTCTGTCCATCAATTGTTCTTTTTGCACCTTTACTTTGGCAGCATCATATCGTGAGTAATCAATGATGTCATCAATGTTGTCATTTGAGCTGTCATCAGTGATGTCACCAATTATGTCATTTAATGTTTCATGAGTGATGCAACATATGAGGCCATAAGCAGTGCATGATGAGGGAGGAATTTATCATTAGTTTGCCAAGGTTTTTCAAATCCTATATTACGGTTCAACTAGCCAAGCTACCCTTCACTTTAATCGTTGTTTTTTCAGTTTTTTCATGTTTTTAAAAATATATTCTGCCAGCTTTTTAAATTGTTTTGGAACAGTGACTCAATATTCAATGGGCAGATTTCAGCTGGAAGACTGTTCAATGATCTAGGAGCCAGAAACAAGGAGCAACCAACATTTTGAGACGTTGAATTCTGGGAACCACAGCTTATGCAGAATGAGAAGAACAGAGAACTCGAGGAGGATGGTAAAACTGAATCCTATCCACCAGATCAATCAATCAATCAATAATTTGTAAAGCACAACTACTTACCCATGAGGGTCTCAAGGCACTGAGTGGAGGAGTGGGGGTCTGGGGGTTCAGTTGAAGACCAGGTCTTGAGGACCTTCCTCAGATAGCGATGACCTGAGGAATGCAAGACCCTGTGAGTCAGAAGCAGGGTGTTAAAGAGAACCCTCTTACAAACTGGGAGCCAATGCAGATCTTTGAGATGGAAAGAAACTGATGCTCGTTGGGGTAACTTCATAATCAGATGAGCAGCAAAGTTCTAGACCATTTGCAGCCATGTGATAGTGCTCCAGAAGGCCTTAATCAAAATGTTGTCATAATCCAATCTAGAAGTAATGACTGTGGGTATCTCAATTTTTCACAAGTACAAAGAAAGGAGGTATATACATTTATTTAGGTCATGCAATAACGAGAAACTGGATCCTACTACTGAGGAAACCTGAGGATGGAAAGAGCTGTGAGTCAAACCTGGCACCCAGATTCTTAACAGAAGTGGACTGGAAGTGTGCCAGTAGGGAAGAGGGCAGCAGTCTGCCAACCAACTGGAATGGGACTTACCAAACAACATGATTTCAGTCTTCTCAGAATTGCACTTCAAGTGTCGGTCCGTCATCTAATCCAAAACCGCAGAAAGACAGGTTTTAAAGGGTTGCTGCATGGAAGACGAGTCACACTCAAAAGAGAAGAACAACTGAGTGTCATCTGTGTAGGAAACCACTTAAAAAATGTATCATTCAATCAAAGAAGCCAGAGGGGACATAAAGACATTGAACAAAGTAAGGCTTAAGGAGGAACTTTGAGGCACCCCTCAAAGTAAAGGCTCGGTGGCCGAGGTGTCGTGTAGTTCCTATAAATCTCTATAGGATCGGCGTGTTTAGACAACGTAAACTATAGGATTGCGATCCAGACTGATTCCAGATACCCCCACAGGATAGGTTAGTCTGTAGTTCTGCTAGCTCACAGTGACCTATGCAACCCTCTTACCTTGGAATGAATAGTTTCTAGCAACTATCGGACATGACAACCCTGATCCCTCAGAATCGTGGAAACAATGCAGAATTTTTCACTCAGTCACTCGTGCTCACTTCGTCTCAGAGACATACACAGAATAAATGGTGGGGACGTTTTCAATAAGCATTTATTGAATCAGTGTCATTCTAATGTAAAACAGGTGTGCTGAAACAACCATAAGACAGAAACAAATTTAAATGACTGTAAGCACCAATAGAGTAAAAGGATGGCAGATTCCTACCTTAGTGCTAAAACAATGAATACAGGAAAGTATAAAAATACATGACAGTAATAATGCGTACTCCTACGATGCAAGCCTATTTAGATGTACCTACGTGTACCTAACATGTATGTAGGTGTGGAGCCAAGAATCCCCCTAGGATAAAGCCAACCCCAGTACCTGAATTGAGAGACTTTGGGGCCCCGTCTTGGTCTGGAGATGGACACGCGGCAAGGGATATCAGACCACTGTGAGCTGGAGTGTCTGCGTGCAGGAACCTCAGCATCAGTGTGTCAGCATGAAAGTCCTTTTCTCCTCTCCCTGTCTCAGCAAAGATATGGTGTTTATATACCCAAACCCCACGTCGTTTAGGCATTACCTCAACTAGGTAACAGGTCAGTACCAAAAACTGTTGTGTAATGTAATATATAAATATATATTATATTTATATAAGATATAATATAGAAAATATAGGGAATATATATATATATATATATATCCAGCTCGGGCTTGTTTCCAACACAGTGAGAGGCACTCGAGCGCAGACACGAGCCTCAAGCGGCAGCTCAATCTTGTGTCAGGAACTCCGGACTTCCGATACCTTTGGCAGCCCAACCACCACTGCCTGACGCGTTTCAATAATCTTCCTCAGAGGCTGTTCGTGGAAAGGAACACGCACAGTCCGGAACTGCAGGTGAGAGATTTCTTTAATTGCGCGCCCCCTATAGGCTGCTTCAATAAGACTGCGCATTGTCTGCTGGTACCTGTAGTTCCAGAGGGATGCAGATATCCCCTCTAAAGTGCGTTTGAATGTTCTGCCGGAATATATAAGCCCCCAATGAGCCTCAGAAGTCGGGGGTTCCCTCAATTTAGTGTCTTACGCCCCACATCACGAGGCTGCTGAATGTACTCCTCTGCGGCCCCCAGGTTCCCGGGGTGGTGCACTCTCGGCGGCTTGGCAACCGCCTATAGATCCAGCTCGGGCTTGTTTCCAACACAGTGAGAGGCACTCGAGCGCAGACACGAGCCTCAAGCGGCAGCTCAATCTTGTGTCAGGAACTCCGGACTTCCGATACCTTTGGCAGCCCAACCACCACTGCCTGACGCGTTTCAATAATCTTCCTCAGAGGCTGTTCGTGGAAAGGAACACGCACAGTCCGGAACTGCAGGTGAGAGATTTCTTTAATTGCGCGCCCCCTATAGGCTGCTTCAATAAGACTGCGCATTGTCTGCTGGTACCTGTAGTTCCAGAGGGATGCAGATATCCCCTCTAAAGTGCGTTTGAATGTTCTGCCGGAATATATAAGCCCCCAATGAGCCTCAGAAGTCGGGGGTTCCCTCAATTTAGTGTCTTACGCCCCACATCACGAGGCTGCTGAATGTACTCCTCTGCGGCCCCCAGGTTCCCGGGGTGGTGCACTCTCGGCGGCTTGGCAACCGCCTATAGATCCAGCTCGGGCTTGTTTCCAACACAGTGAGAGGCACTCGAGCGCAGACACGAGCCTCAAGCGGCAGCTCAATCTTGTGTCAGGAACTCCGGACTTCCGATACCTTTGGCAGCCCAACCACCACTGCCTGACGCGTTTCAATAATCTTCCTC
Organism: Triturus cristatus; assembly: GCF_964204655.1. Taxonomy (NCBI): domain Eukaryota; kingdom Metazoa; phylum Chordata; class Amphibia; order Caudata; family Salamandridae; genus Triturus; species Triturus cristatus. The sequence goes on from NC_140585.1 coordinate 317,851,776, forward strand.
AGAGGCTGTTCGTGGAAAGGAACACGCACAGTCCGGAACTGCAGGTGAGAGATTTCTTTAATTGCGCGCCCCCTATAGGCTGCTTCAATAAGACTGCGCATTGTCTGCTGGTACCTGTAGTTCCAGAGGGATGCAGATATCCCCTCTAAAGTGCGTTTGAATGTTCTGCCGGAATATATAAGCCCCCAATGAGCCTCAGAAGTCGGGGGTTCCCTCAATTTAGTGTCTTACGCCCCACATCACGAGGCTGCTGAATGTACTCCTCTGCGGCCCCCAGGTTCCCGGGGTGGTGCACTCTCGGCGGCTTGGCAACCGCCTATAGATCCAGCTCGGGCTTGTTTCCAACACAGTGAGAGGCACTCGAGCGCAGACACGAGCCTCAAGCGGCAGCTCAATCTTGTGTCAGGAACTCCGGACTTCCGATACCTTTGGCAGCCCAACCACCACTGCCTGACGCGTTTCAATAATCTTCCTCAGAGGCTGTTCGTGGAAAGGAACACGCACAGTCCGGAACTGCAGGTGAGAGATTTCTTTAATTGCGCGCCCCCTATAGGCTGCTTCAATAAGACTGCGCATTGTCTGCTGGTACCTGTAGTTCCAGAGGGATGCAGATATCCCCTCTAAAGTGCGTTTGAATGTTCTGCCGGAATATATAAGCCCCCAATGAGCCTCAGAAGTCGGGGGTTCCCTCAATTTAGTGTCTTACGCCCCACATCACGAGGCTGCTGAATGTACTCCTCTGCGGCCCCCAGGTTCCCGGGGTGGTGCACTCTCGGCGGCTTGGCAACCGCCTATAGATCCAGCTCGGGCTTGTTTCCAACACAGTGAGAGGCACTCGAGCGCAGACACGAGCCTCAAGCGGCAGCTCAATCTTGTGTCAGGAACTCCGGACTTCCGATACCTTTGGCAGCCCAACCACCACTGCCTGACGCGTTTCAATAATCTTCCTCAGAGGCTGTTCGTGGAAAGGAACACGCACAGTCCGGAACTGCAGGTGAGAGATTTCTTTAATTGCGCGCCCCCTATAGGCTGCTTCAATAAGACTGCGCATTGTCTGCTGGTACCTGTAGTTCCAGAGGGATGCAGATATCCCCTCTAAAGTGCGTTTGAATGTTCTGCCGGAATATATAAGCCCCCAATGAGCCTCAGAAGTCGGGGGTTCCCTCAATTTAGTGTCTTACGCCCCACATCACGAGGCTGCTGAATGTACTCCTCTGCGGCCCCCAGGTTCCCGGGGTGGTGCACTCTCGGCGGCTTGGCAACCGCCTATAGATCCAGCTCGGGCTTGTTTCCAACACAGTGAGAGGCACTCGAGCGCAGACACGAGCCTCAAGCGGCAGCTCAATCTTGTGTCAGGAACTCCGGACTTCCGATACCTTTGGCAGCCCAACCACCACTGCCTGACGCTTTTCAATAATCTTCCTCAGAGGCTGTTCGTGGAAAGGAACACGCACAGTCCGGAACTGCAGGTGAGAGATTTCTTTAATTGCGCGCCCCCTATAGGCTGCTTCAATAAGACTGCGCATTGTCTGCTGGTACCTGTAGTTCCAGAGGGATGCAGATATCCCCTCTAAAGTGCGTTTGAATGTTCTGCCGGAATATATAAGCCCCCAATGAGCCTCAGAAGTCGGGGGTTCCCTCAATTTAGTGTCTTACGCCCCACATCACGAGGCTGCTGAATGTACTCCTCTGCGGCCCCCAGGTTCCCGGGGTGGTGCACTCTCGGCGGCTTGGCAACCGCCTATAGATCCAGCTCGGGCTTGTTTCCAACACAGTGAGAGGCACTCGAGCGCAGACACGAGCCTCAAGCGGCAGCTCAATCTTGTGTCAGGAACTCCGGACTTCCGATACCTTTGGCAGCCCAACCACCACTGCCTGACGCGTTTCAATAATCTTCCTCAGAGGCTGTTCGTGGAAAGGAACACGCACAGTCCGGAACTGCAGGTGAGAGATTTCTTTAATTGCGCGCCCCCTATAGGCTGCTTCAATAAGACTGCGCATTGTCTGCTGGTACCTGTAGTTCCAGAGGGATGCAGATATCCCCTCTAAAGTGCGTTTGAATGTTCTGCCGGAATATATAAGCCCCCAATGAGCCTCAGAAGTCGGGGGTTCCCTCAATTTAGTGTCTTACGCCCCACATCACGAGGCTGCTGAATGTACTCCTCTGCGGCCCCCAGGTTCCCGGGGTGGTGCACTCTCGGCGGCTTGGCAACCGCCTATAGATCCAGCTCGGGCTTGTTTCCAACACAGTGAGAGGCACTCGAGCGCAGACACGAGCCTCAAGCGGCAGCTCAATCTTGTGTCAGGAACTCCGGACTTCCGATACCTTTGGCAGCCCAACCACCACTGCCTGACGCGTTTCAATAATCTTCCTCAGAGGCTGTTCGTGGAAAGGAACACGCACAGTCCGGAACTGCAGGTGAGAGATTTCTTTAATTGCGCGCCCCCTATAGGCTGCTTCAATAAGACTGCGCATTGTCTGCTGGTACCTGTAGTTCCAGAGGGATGCAGATATCCCCTCTAAAGTGCGTTTGAATGTTCTGCCGGAATATATAAGCCTTCCTTTCCACGAACAGCCTCTGAGGAAGATTATTGAAACGCGTCAGGCAGTGGTGGTTGGGCTGCCAAAGGTATCGGAAGTCCGGAGTTCCTGACACAAGATTGAGCTGCCGCTTGAGTCTCGTGTCTGCGCTCGAGTGCCTCTCACTGTGTTGGAAACAAGCCCGAGCTGGATATATATATATATATATATATATATATATATATATATATATATATATATATATATATATATATATATATATATATATATATATATATATATATATATATATATATATATATATATATATATATATAGGGAAATATAGGTGAAAGGTTTAGTTACTACCTGAGCCTATATGGGGGTACGTGTATGAAACATAACAGCGGTGAACAGAGCCAGACAGGCCACTGTCCTTTGTTTTCCAGGAAAGGTTTAGAATGCCTTTTCACGGGTAATTTCATGTTAAATGCTTAATCCCTATATTCAAAAGGCACAACCTTATGTTATGTTATGTTATATCCATTTGTAGCGTGCTCGGATACTCGTGAGTGTCCCGGCGCGATACCAGAGGGGTGCAAGAAGAGACCATCAGACAAAGAGATGCATTTTAAGCTTCTTTTTAAACACCACTAGGTCCTGAGTGGAACGAAGATCGAATGGGAGGGCATTCCAAGCCACACTTGACTTAACCCCGAGGGAACTGCCCCCCAACCTCTGGAACTTGAAACGCGGAACCTGGGCAAAGCGAAGGGACGAAGAGCGAAGAGCCAGCGAGGGGACGTAAAAGGAAAAGCACCTTTGAAGATAAAGGGGACCGTAGCCATGGAGGGCACGATGGGTCAAGACCAAAAGTTTAAACTTGACCCTATCCACTACAGGCAGCCAATGGAGAGAGCGCAATTGGAGAGCAACACTCTTCCTTGCCGGAATGCCCAGAAGCAGTCTAGCCGCCATATTCTGGACCACCTGTAGTTTTTTAAGCAGGTAGCCAGGGACACCGGCATAGAGAGCATTGGCATAGTCCAATCATGATAGAATCAACGCACAGGTAACAGTTTCTCTTGCTGCCTGAGGAAGGAGCAGGAAAAAGTTCCTGAGAGTCTTAAGAAGTCCAGAACAACAGCCAGCTGTTTTCTTAATGTGTGTTGAAAAGGAAAGACTCTCATCGAACCATACTCCCAAGTTCTTAGCAGGCTGGCCCAAGGAGAGGGGCAGTGGGGAGTCCTGCGGCCACAACTGCTCTTGAAAATCAGCGGGAAATTTGCCAAAGAGCAAGATCTCAGATTTTTGTTCATTGCACTTAAGCTGTGCATCCGCCAACCAATTAAAGATGGAAACTAGGCAATGTTGCGCCGCTAGGACAGAATCCGATGTTTTATCCCAGGTAAACAGCAACTGGGTATCATCCGCATAGGCCATCACTTTAGCCCCAAGATCCTCTGCCAGATATATCAGTGGCGTATCATAAATGTTAAAGAGGAGAGGGCTAAGTGAGGATCCCTGCGGAACTCCAGTGGTAACCAAATGAGGAGAGGAGGAGAAGGGAGGAAGCCAAATCTGCTCAGTCCACTCCTCCAGAAAAGACCTAAGCCAGCCCCAGTCGGCCCCTGACACACCAAACTCTGCAAGACGGGCCAAAAGAAGAGCATGTGGGACCGTATCAAATGCCGCTGAGAGGTCCAGCAGAATTAAAGCTGCCCTTCCCCCGGCATCGAGGCACTCCCGAATGGCCTCCAACACCTCAACCAGAACAGTCTCGGTGCTGTGGGCAGCTCGAAATCCTGATTGTGCTGGATGCAGAAGTGCCTCAGTCTCCACAAATTCTGTAAGTTGCTTATTGACCACCTTCTCACAGACTTTGGCAATAGCCGGTAGAAGAGAGATGGGCCGATAATTACCTGGGCTAAGGGGATCCAGAGAAGGTTTTTTAAGAAGTGGCAGAATCTTCGCCTGCTTCCACCCCTGAGGAACAGCCGCTGTCTGACGAGACAGATTGATGATAGAGTTCACCTCTGTGTGTACACTCTCAGCCACCGCTGCCAGAAGCCTGGCCGGGCAGGCGTTGGCAGGAGAACCAGATTTTAGTCCCCTGAGGATTTTAAGAGTTTCCAGGGGGTTAACTGTTCTAAATGCTGACAACGAGCAGGTGGGGACCACAGGTTGAACAGCCAGAGGCCCTGCACGGCAGCCGTTACCAGAGGAAAATGTGGCCTGAATGGCCTTAATTTTATCTCTGAAGCAACCTGAAAGAGTGTTACACCAGTCAAGAGAGCAAGGAGTAACGCTTGCTTTGATTAGAAGTAAATCTCTGTACAATGGCAAACATTTCTTTGGTGTTATTCTTAGCCGAGTCTATGCTGGCTGCAGAAAAATGCCCTTTGGCCATGGCAATAGCAGCATAATAGATTTTTTGCATTGCTCTGAGCTTTGTCTTGGCCAAGGGGCAATAGCCGCTCCTTCGCCACGCACTCTCCAAGATCTTACAATCGTGTTTAGCCGCTTTAAGAGATGGAGTAAACCACGGTTTGGAGGGCGCATCTCTGGCGGGTCTGATAGGTCAAAGGGAAGCCACAGAGGCCGCTGCCCTAGACACCCAGCCAGTGAACCCTGACAAACACTCCTCCAGTCCACCGGACAGGACGGGCCTGGAGGCTTCCACAGCTTGTTTAAATTCAAGGGGATCACGTTTCCCAAAAACTGGCTTCTGGTGAAAACGCACCAGAGTCTCTACATCCGTCCAGGAGAAATAGGATATAAAATGGTCAGACCAGGACACCGGACAAGGATCCCTTAAGGAGATGGGGAAATTAGAGCAGATCGGGTCCAAAATATGGCCGGCCCGGTGAGTAGGCAGGCGGACATGCTGGTTAAGTTGAGCAAGATGAAGGGTATCCAGCAGGTCGATCACCTCCTTGCCCTCGGGTCGGTCCATATGAATATTAAAATCACCTAAGACCATGTAATGGGAAAACCTAACCACCCTAGAGATGATAGCATCCCCACATGCCTGGAGAAAAGGGCCAGCTGGTCCAGGGGGCCTATAAATCAGGGAGACACCAAGAGTAAAGTGGGCTGACTAGCGGGCGCTGAATTCAAGCACTTCACAGCCTTCCCATGCCGTGTATCCCCCAGGCGAAGATCCCAAATATTTTTATATATAATGGCTACACCGCCACCCCTCCCCCCCTGGCGGTCGACTCTAAGGATCTTGTAGCCCACAGGGGTGGCCAGGGCATCCGTTCAGCGCGCATTTAAATACGCCCGGGTGCCAGAGAGCTAGAACGCCAACTAACAAAGATGGCGTCTCTCGGCGGCACCACGGGCCTTCCAGGAAGTAAACTGAGCCCCCTCACCCCAGCAAGTAGCGTCAATATCGGAAGAAAGGTATGAGGATAATATGAAAAGGAGTTCACAATTTTTTAAAGTGCGGGTATGCGGGTGGGAAACAGAAGCTGAATGTGCAAATGCGTGATCTAGCAGCAGAGGAATTATAGATTAAAAACGGAACGAGGTTAAAATGCAGGTAAGCAATCACAATACACAAATAAACAAAGCATGCCAATCTGATTGCAGGTATACTCCATGAGAGCCCCTCAGGCGCTGCGCGTCCGTTCAGCGCGCATTTAAATACGCCCGGGTGCCAGAGAGCTAGAACGTCAACTAACAAGATGGCGTCTCTAGGCGGCACCACGGGCCTTCCAGGAAGTAAACTGAGCCCCCTCACCCCAGCAAGTAGCGTCAATATCGGAAGAAAGGTATGAGGATAATATGAAAAGGAGTTCTCAATTTTTTTTAAGTGCGGGTATGCAGGTGGGAAACAGAAGCCAAATGTGCAAATGCGCGATCTAGCAGCAGAGGAATAATAGATTAAAAATGCAATGAGGTTAAAATGCAGGTAAGCAATTACAAAAAACAAATGAACAAAGCACGCCAATCTGATTGCAGGTATACTCCGTGACAGCTCCTCAGTATTATCAGGCACACTTTAACTTTCAAATACAAACTTGGCAATGACCCTTCCCAATCAGATGCATACAGACCCATCACAGTTAAATGTTGAAGTGACGTTCTATTCAAAAGGGATATATGACTTTACAATGCAAACAATCACATCGTATGCCTTTACAACACGTTTTATACATCGAAACCATCATTACATCGCATGATTTTACAACGTATGACATTACAACGCGTTTTTAAAAACTACCATTACAACCCATACCATTATAACAGATAATACTTTTAGGGTAACGGTGGGGTAAGTGTTGGATAGTGTAGAGGTAAAAATTGCTATTCCTACTCCAGTGAGTGCAACAGTAGGGAAAGTGTTGGATAGTGTAGGGTTTAAAATTATTATTCCCATTCACCCCAAAACCCATACCCACCCCAAAACTAAAAAATCTCCATTACTTACCTTATAATGCGTTGTAATGGCATGCGTTGTAATGGTATGCGTTGTAATGGCATGCGTTGTAGTAACATGCGTTGTAATGGCATGTGATGTAAAGGCAGTTGCGATGTAAAGGCAGTTGTGTTGTAAAGGTAGTGCGTTGTAATGACTGCGTTGTAATGGTTGTTTCCCATGCAAAAGCTTTGCCTCTTAGGCTGTGATATGTCTTGCTCCAAATTACATATCCTGACAATCCGAATTTTTGCATGGGAGGCAATTCTCTGACAATGGTCGCTACACTGTTGATCCATTTCATATCTCTAAAATTGGGAATACATTGGCACCCATTCCACTGACAGGATGCAGAGAAATAATTTAACAGGACAAAATGCTCATTCATTGATTGGACGTGTTTTAAATTTGGAGTTGGGCTTATGTTTTATTTTGAAGCCCTGAAAACTAAAATAAGGGTGAAATAACTGCTTTTCATAACTGGGGTGCCACCGCTCATGTTTTTAATGATGGGAGAGGCTCTGACTAGTTTCATACAAAGTCCCAGGCGTATTACAAGCATCCCTGCAGGAGATGGATACTCCATTATGTCATTAATGCTAATGACATTGTTCTTGAATTGTGAATAACTGGACTTTGATAGCCAAAGCATTTGGAAAAAGTGCAAAAATTAGGAAAAACCTCTATCAGCAAATGTTGGTAATCAATGCTGTGAGATGGAAAGGGAGGACTAGGTGGGCATACCTGCCGTAAATAATTCTGGCTAGAGTAGAAAGATTCTATGCATGTAGTGGAACAGTTTGTTGGTATTTCTATTTTAGCTATCAAGACTTACTCACTAGGGACAAAGTATAATATCCAAAAAGGGACCAAAAGCGAAGGACACCAGATTGTGGGACATACTCCCTGAAGTGTACAATGAAAACACTAATTAGAGGAACAAACACACAAGACCTCAAACAGTGGCATAAGATATATACATTAACTTTCAAAAGTTCAGAGATAACATGCACAAGGAACTGTATTGCATGTAAACAAATAGCAGGTGTATATATGTTTAGCATTATTTTCACAGACAAGCCTCAAAAGAGGTGGAGAAAATTATAGTCTTAAAGGACTTTAAATCAATCAAGAGATAAGTGTGTCATGTTTGGAATCCTGAGGACCAGGTGTCAAGGGACATGAAACCACAGTACTGTGAGGCCATGCTATTGTCTTCTGATATAGCAAACATAACATAGTTAACAGTAAAAGATATTCAAAGTGAGGACAACAAGGTTATGATTTTTTTTTATACTATAACAACGTGCCAACAATTCAAGGGCTTGTTTTCATAATGCAAAAGTGTCTCAACAACATCCAAAGTTATTGCAAAGTAGGTGTATGGCTAACGCCATCTCTACTGTTCGGGGAATGCAGTCAATTCTCCACCCTCTGCAAATTGGACATCCCCTCTCTGTTAACCCTTTGATGACTTGTAGCCGAAATATCATATTATTAATAAGAGAATCTCTGTAACCCTTGTCTCTAACCCAAGCGGTATCCCTTTACAAGGACCATGATCATCACAACTGGTTATTCCTGAGGGGACTTGTAGTTTTCCAGTTGTATGTTATAAAATAACATTCCATTGTCGTGTGTGTGCCCTATTTGAGTGTGGTGTAGAATGTTGGTGCGTGATGATGCTGTGAAATGTTGGATGAGTGAGGCTGGCCGCTTTGTGTATGGGCTGAGCAGCAGGAAGGCTGCTCCTGGTGGGGCTCTCTGTACCTTTTATCTTGAACTTACTATCATAATAAATACTACCTAAGCTATACTGGAGTTGGATCTTCGTTTCATTACAATTTCCGATTTAGATTTTTCACTAAGCTGAGCTATTCTTCTTGTCCTCAGATAAAATCATGTTCCAAACGGCCTGTGATCACAGCTTGCATGGAACAGTACAAGTTATGTACATAGGCAGGCCTTGTAGCCTACGTTCGTCTCATGCCTCTCATACTTGCATGGTACTGGGTTTGCAGTGTGCTTGTTTTAGTTTATCTTAATGCATCTTAATGTACGTCTAGCACTATTTTGTAAAACACCTTGATTGGTAGAGGCTTACCACAAAAGAAAGCAACGGTGACTCCATAAATGCAAGGCATTGGCACATTGCACTGTATTGTGCGGTACTGTAGGCGGTCCCAGTAAGAAACTTTACTCTTCATGCAGCAGGGGGAAGTTTCCCATGGAAGTCTGTGCTGTTGGAGAGTCACATCCGCCTCCAGGAAAGATGTGACAGCAGGATCAGTGCAGTTTTTGTTTCAGGAGGAGCTACATTTTGTAACCGTACCTGCTACATAAAACTGCCCAATTTGAAATCTCTCCACAAGGCCTTGATAAAAGGAACTGACAGAAATATGCAATTCACTTGAAGTACCATGTGCTGCTTAGTTATCTTCTACAGTGAGCTTCTGAAAGAATCTCTAGCAGGGAAGCTAAGTTCAAACAAAGGGCCTAGAATTCCCAAAGCTTCGTCTTCCTGACCTGTCTGAAGCTCAGCTGTGAAGACACAGCCAAACCGGGGTAAAGAGGCACTCTGGTTTCCAAAGGCCACTTGTAAAGTGTAGGGTGGACTAACACTTCAATAAAACCTAAACACTTAAGAAGAAGGCGCTAGTAGGCTGTATCCTCTTGGTGACCTCTTAAACCTCAATTCCCATAAAGGAGAACAATCATAAAACTAATTTCAAGGCCACATTTTCGTGTGGGAGCCTTGAAGCACATGAACATTTGAATAAACATCCCTCCAGCTGATTAGATGATGCACCTTTGCACGGTCTGAGCCTTCGCTTGTAATAAGTCTGGAGGTTCACAGTTCCTCATAAATATCATCTTGGCTTTTCATCTATTCACGTTGGTTCTGCTGCTGCACTTGTCCACGGTGCAGGCTTCTTACGTGTCATGACCACATAAACCTGTTCCTCCTGTGCATTTACCCCAACAGGATAACATGTACCTGTCGGCTGCAATTCAACCAGTGAAGGACTAGCTTGTTGGGTCTTCAGTGTACTCCTCCGTGGGTTCCATCAGGGAGGCAGGTGGCCCCAGCTGTTCAGAGGCCCCAGTGGGCGGCGCCACATCACGTGGCGGCTCCTGAGACATTTGGGTACTGTAGCCACATCAGGCTTTGGAGATCCCCTGGAGTCCCATCAGTTAGGATTCACCATCCTCTCGTATTCCTCAAAGTCTGTCCCTCATCACTCAAGTCTTGGTATAATGCAAGGAGTGACCGAGGCAGTATCGCTGCGCGGCACCCCACTTACTTTTTTCGATCTGCCCAGATCCAGGTTGAACCAGTCACCAGTGCTATCTGTGGGGGCACTGGTCCTTGTGTTGTACGAGGGAGAGCAATATGGAAGGCCTTTTTCGTTGCGCTAGTCACCCATTCTGGTTGTAAATAAGACTTTGCCTGTCTCTGCTATTTTTGTAGGTTCCTGCTAGTGTGAACAGAAGCCTCACACATAGACAGCACTGCTTTATTTACATATGGATTGAGGAACTGGCTACTTCTGTTACAGGGCTCTACCGAGGTCAAGGTCAGCAGGGCGAACTGGGGAACCAAAACCAGCCCTGGCAAAGAATGCTCAAACCAGCCCGCTGCCTTTGTCTCCTCGCGCAAGCTCTCTTTCAACCCACCCTTTCTCCCTCTCGCTCGCTCCTCCCTCTCATTGGTTTCTTCATACCTTTCCTCTCCCTCACTCTCTTTCGCTTTGTCTTGTAGCCTCCCCATACAAAAGAATCTAAAAGACTCCCCTAGGTAAAAAAACATCTCATCAAACACTCAAACTTCACATTCGAGGGGCTTTCGGGGCTCCAGGTGAATGCCGCCAAGTCCTGTCTTTATGCGTTCGGGGCTGATACCCCGGATCCTAATTATCGCCTTGGGGGAGTGCAGGTGCAGTGGCGGCCGGACACCTTTCGCTATCTGGGTATCCAGATATACCGCCAACCGGCGGATCTTCTGGAGGGCAATTTGGGTAGGGCCGTATCTGCGGTCTGGGCTCAGATGAAGTTCTGGAGTACACTCCCTCTCTCGGTTACTGGCTGAATAGCATTGGTTAAGATGGTGATCTTGCCCCGTTTACTGTATTATATTGCCAACCTGCCCATCTATGTCCCAGTGTCCTTTTTCACGGGCTTAACGCAATCTCTTCGAGACTTCTTGTGGGGTGCCATGTTTTGAGCACTACTATCTGGCGGCGCAGCTCCAAAGGATAGCTGACAGAGGCCGTGACGACACTGCAACTGCGACATCCCCCCCTCTTCCATTGACTGGCCTTCTCTGGCTCTTTCACCCGGCTGCGGAGGTGGAGAGGCCTGTGCCGCTCCTGCTGGCAGTGGCCTACAAATGTTTTCGTAGATGTCTTCATCTCACCCGGTCTGGGATCCCTTATGCACCGGCCATACCATTGGAGGGCTCCCCTAGTGGGCGAGGGGTGCTTGGGGCTTCGGAGCTGGAAGACTGGAACGCAGCGGACGTCCGCACCTTAGAGGACCTTTATCGTGATGGGACTCTTCTTTCATTCGCCGCTCTGGCGGAGGAGACGGGATTAGCCCTGAGTCAGTTTCTTCGACACCGGGCCCTGGTGGAAACGTTGGCGGAACGCTGGGGAGACCTAAAGGAGGAGCCAGAGCAACACTTAGTGGTACAGTATCTTCATGTGCTGGGACGGGGGAGACACCTGGTTAAATGGTTTGCGGCGGCTCTGCGTACACACGCTGCGGTAAGCTTGGTGTTGCTACGTCGAAAGTGGGAAGCGGATCTTGATCGCCCCCTGACCGACAAAGAGTGGGACGGGGTGCTACAGTGTCCGAAGAGAGTTCCTCGGAACATGCGCTTCCGCCAAATCCAATTCTTCATCATACACAGGGCGTACCTCACGCCCGCCGCCATTAACAGATACTTCCACCGTACGGATGCATGCTGCCCCCGTTGTGCAGAGCCGGATGTTGACATGATTCATGTGCTGTGGAGCTGCCCCGTGTTGAGCGCCTACCGGCAGACAATACGGGATGCACTCTGCGAGTGCACGGGGCGCGTTGTCCCCTTCGAGTGGTCATCCTACTTGCTGCATCTTTTTCACAGAACGCCCTCCACAAAGGTCACCTCTAGATTCATAGACCTGGGGTTGGTAGTGGCAAAGCGGCTTCTCACCAAGCGCTGGAAGGCGGATGCTCCCCCACATGTAAAGGCATGGTGTGGCTCCTTTCTGGTCTGGGCGAAGGCGGAGGGCGGAGAGAGGAAACACTGGGGATCAGGACGACGCCCATAGCGGCCCAATGGGAGTCACTGTTGCAGTCCATGCTGCAATTGGGAGCGGCTGTCACAGAGGACGATGGGGGGTAAACTGAGGGAGCAACGCTAGCTGGCGAGGAGTGGATCTGCCCGACGGAGTGCAGCAACACATGGTATCGTAGCTTTGGTCAGACTGGCGAGACATTGGAGCACACGCGACACTGTCTGTAGGGTACCTTGAGCGGGGGATGCGGGGCTGCAGAGGAGTTTCCGGGAGGTGATGGGAGGAGGATGCTTAGACAAACGCCGAGTGCTGCTGTTGTTCTTATAGTTGTTACTCTGCAGGGGTGATAGTTTCCCGACTGCGTAGTCTTGTTATTAATAAAGAAATTGGCTATCTGTTTAGGGTGAACCACTACTGGGAAGTGAATGCAGCTGTAATGTCTTTACCTTACAGTTCCCCACACTGAGTAAGAATTTCGGAGACATAGCGATTCAGCAATTGTAATTACTGTTATAGGGGCCTTCAATGTGGAAAGGGAATGCGAGATGCTCCCAGTATTGCAGCTAATGGTACACTAATATGAATGTTTGATTACACGTCATCTGTAACTGTACATTATTCTGTTTCATGATGTGACGTATGTCACTTAAACCTCAATAAACAGATTTCTAAATAAATCAAACACTCAAACTTCACAGTGCACAGCTAACATATAAGAAAGTGCAATACACCCAAACCCCACAGAAGTTTAGAAAAATATATATGACTTTAATCGTCTTTCCTAAAATAATTTCACAATACAATTCACATTTTTAACTAAAACACACACACATACATAAAATAAAAATACAATTACATGAGAGGACAACTGAGACAAAAATGGTGGCATTCATAAAACAGCACATCTGTTCACACAACAGCAGCAGTTAAAAAATAGAGATAAAGAATTAATTACCAATTCAAGCCAACACAGATTTGCTCAGTGTCTGCTACCTTTTCGACCCTCGCATCGCATCCAATTGAATACTCAGCACATTACCTGGAACTGAAAAGCTTTGCTGGGACTAAATCATTACCAGAGCGCACCATCCAACCCAGTTTTCAACAATTGCCACCAACTTACTGGCAATCCCTGATTCCTCCACTTCAATAGTGTCCGACCCCGTCCAGGTCCTGAGGAGAAGCCTTAAAATGTGGTTGGGTTCTGAAACGCGTCGACCCCCCCTCACAGCTAGTAACAGCCACTACCAGCTTATGGAATGTACCATATACAAACAGGACTTTCTGTCTGTTGTGACCTCGGTTGATCTAGCTGCATCTGGCATGTTGCTTGTCTAACAAGTATAATTATTTGCACTGCCATACAAATAAGGACTGTTCTGATGTTTGTCACATTGTTTTTTGTATACACTTGTTTGTGCTTTGATGTGGTTCTTTAAAGTATTTCTGTTTGTAATGTGCTTTACGTCAATGTTTAACTGTAATTTTGAGTATTGTACAGTGTCTTCCTCTATGACATGAATCAAATGTCGTAATAGTTAGTATTTGGAATGAAACAAGATAAGGTGAAATAAAAGCACCATAACCACTGAACGATTAAAGGTGGTGATTTCTGAAAGTATCATGAGAACAGTGCACGTCCAAAGCACCCCCTCTATTTCCCTTAGTATTAAGGTGGCCTAGTCTGGACGTAAGTATAGGCCCAACTCCTTGTTGTAAATACAAAGCCATGATGGCATGTCATCTTATGATGTGATCCATAGCGTGAAGAAGGTTTGTAAGCACAAACGGGGGGATTCCAACAGGAATATGTGCTGGAGAGCACCCGAACAACTGCAGGTCGTGGTCGGTTAGTTGGAGCCCCATTCGGACAGCTGTGGTAAGGATCGTCTTCATGCCTGCTTTAGAAGTCCTCCTGTGGTGAGCATTGAAGTGCTTAATGGTGGTTTGCTCTTCAGCGGTCTTTTGGGGGCACTGAGAATGGTGGAAAACTAACGCTGAAATTCACAATACTGACATGCACATAGTGGGGATCACACCCATTACATATCTTACACCCCACAAGGAAGCTGTGATCTTTGCAGAGAACCTGCAAATGTTTCTCTTTCCTCTCTCGATGATTTATTCCAATTTGTGTCAAAGATTTCTTGCTTTTGCAGATGATATAGATGTTGGTATTTTTGAAAGATACGAATTTATTATGTGCTTATCTTCAGTAAATCATATAAGTGGTAGGAATGAGAAATAACTCAGTGACCAAAAGTAGGGTACGAATGAAAACTAGACACACAACAAATATTGTTCATCACACATCCTTAAATTATTAGTTTATAATCCCTAGTTGCTTTGTGGCAGCATTTATAGTTCATAAAATTGTCCGAGTCATTTAAAACCTCGCACATACCTGCAAGCAAGGAGGCCTCAAAAGAATCCCCATTTGACAGGATCTCCTCCCAGCAACTGGTCAGTTTCAGCGCCCTTGCTCAACCGCTACGGTCTTTCATAACAGTTGTCTCTTAGGAAACCTATGATGAAAGAGCGTCTGATGTACTTGCATTTTGCAACCCGGAACTAAAAGCAACGCTCCCATTAGGAACAATCAGGAATCCCGGAATCGAAAGTGATGGTATCTTTTAAATCCTGTCAGCACAAGGTCATTCTGCAGGCAGACCACAGCCGCTGAGAGCACCGCAGAGAACCGAAACATCTTCTCCCAGCAGAGGCAACAGGAACTGAAAAATATATAATAAACGGTGTGTTTCCTTGTCTAAATGAAGCAGAAAAACTCACATTAGTTCAGTTCTAAAATCTATGCCTCGCACAAGTATGTTACATAAACCAATCATTCATATCCATACCATGGACATGGTCTGTGTTGACATGCATCAAGGCATGTAATACTTTTCATCATTACCAAACATGTAAAATCACATGGCAACCTTGCACTTATTCATACACTACATTTTCATGACTCTACAGGCATGTTAGCGTTTGCTTCTAAGGACTGCTGAACTATGGACAACCAGACAGAGGGCAAAGGCAGACAGTATGGTGAACCCTGCTTAGGACAACCTTTTGTTTGAATGCTGCAGGAAGGCTGTTGAATCAATCAATCAATCAGTCTGGATTTGTAAAGCACAGCTAATCACCCGCGAGGGTATCCAGATGCTGAGAGTGCAGCTGCCGAGGCTTAGTCGAACATCCAAATCTTGAGTCCTTTTCTGAATTCCAGTAGAGAGGATGAGTTCCGTAAGTTAAGAGAGTGGCCGTTCCAAGCCTTTGCTTTGAGGTAGGAGAAGGAGTGTCTTCCACTATTGCTGCGGCAGATGTGAGGGGTGTGGGCGAGGCACAGGGAGACAGAGCGCAGGTGTCTGGAGGGATGGTGGAAGTTCAGCCATTGGTTGATGTATGCTGGTCACTGGTTGTGACTTTTAAAGCGTGGGTCAGCATCTTGAACTGGCATCTCTTCTGAATGGGGAGCCAGTGGAGCTTCCTGAGGTAGAGGTGATGTGGGACCACTTGGGGAGGTCTAGCACAAGTTCTGTATTGTCTACAGTCTCTTGACGAGGTGCGAGGTGCTTCCTGCATAGAGCGCATTGCCGTAGTCCTGTCGGCTGGTGACCAGGGCCTGTGTGAAGGTGTGTCTGGTGCTGATGGGGAGCCATCTGAAAATCTTGTAGAGCAATCGGAGGGCGAGGAAGCAGGTAGGTGAGACTGTGTTGATTTGTTTTTTAATGGTGATCTTGCTGTCCAGAATGATGCCGAGGTTGTAGGTGTGGTCGGCATCGGAGGTGTGGCTCACTGGTTAGAGGCGGCCGACCCGTAAGCAGAGAATCGGCCAGGGACCAGGGTTCAATTCCCGATGCGGCAGGGTCGTGGACCAGGGTCAAAACGGACTCGATAATTCTCGCCTCGGTACCTACTCTAACCAAGAACACACTCGGCAACTTTGGGCATTAAGCTTGCCTCATCTCTACAACGGCCCCCTTCAGACGATGGGGATGCCTGGTTTCACCTTGGAGATACCCAGCAAGGGACCATCTCACAGGGAAAACCAGGACAGGTTCCCCAGCGGTCTTCAGCGCCAGGATACTCCATGGAGTCACAGTGCGCTTTACAAGTACACCCACATTTACATTTACATTTTACCAGGTGTCATTCCATGAGGCGGTGCTTCCAAAGATCAGCAATTCTGTCTTGTCTGTGTTGAGTTGTAGGCAGTTGTTCCTCATCCATTCGGTGATGTTCATCATGCATCTGCAGAAGTTTGTCAGCATAGCGGAGGGGGTCTTGTTATTGAGGAGATGATGAGCTGGGCATCGCCAGTATAGGATAAGATGTTGAGACCACGTGATCTTACGACGTAGGCCAGGGGCTTTTGACTGCAAGTATTGTGGCAAAGCACCCTTTAAAGAGTCTGTGTGATGGACAATCACTGTGGTCAGCAAGGAGGTTCCCCTGTATGGCCATAGATTGAAAACAGAGGTCTAAGTTTGCCAAAATGGGAGAGCACCATACACGCTTTACAGCAGGAGGATTTTGCGGATAGACACTGTAGCAGGAGGTGCTCTTGGATGGGCACCCAGGGCTCTTGGACTCTGTAGTCATTGTTATGCTTGTCTTTGGGTACCAGAAGCACGCATGCAGGAAAGGAGCAGAATCCTACTAGAGCAGAGTGTCCCCTTTGCTCCTTTGTAACTCAGTACCATTTTTTGATCCAAATGGAAGATATTCAGGCAGAGATGTAGAGACAAACTTGACCGTTGAATTATTCAGAGTTTCCCCACATTCAGCATAGTTTATGTGCCAAGGGAGAAAATATAAAACATAAATATAATGTTTAAAATGCAAATAGTGGGGACGCCAGAGTGCCTGGCTCCAAGATGGCCGCTCTTCTGTGAAGTTCCTTCTGCTGGAGCTTAATATTCTCCATCATCGGCCTTAGACGGATCTCAAATGATCAGGCTCCAATTCACATATGGGCGACCCTAACAGCAACCCAGGGATACCCGTTTTCCCGCATCTTAACACCATTTAGTGGACCTACCGCTCTCAGGTAGGGAGGTGTCTGGTTACCGGCCTGTCGGGCCCATACTTCGTTTTACCTTCATTCAGGGGGCCTGCATCGAGCAGAGGTTGAGAGGCCTGCGGACCGACCTAATTATCCTACTGGCCCGGTGGTGACAGACAGAAGTTGGCCCACAGGAGAGTGCCTCACCCTGCTCTTTGCTGCTCTTGAACTCGGGAAGGCTGTTCACCGGCAGGTCAGTCTGTGTGTAGGAATGGACCCTGCGGGATCTAACCTGCAACTCTGGATTCGATCATCACCAAAAATGAGCTGGTCTCTTTGAGATCGATTTTTCCCATTGACTGGTCTGACCACCACCTCATACTGTTTAATATTGACTCACATGTCAGAAACCAACCAATACGACCTGATAAACCTAAGCACTGGACCAGGAACATCAAAGGAGTCCCCTTAACTGAACTGGAATCCAGGCTTCATGCCCATCCACAACCCCAGCCTTCCAATTTGACAGCCGATGACCTCACAGCCCACATTAATTCCACAATGACAGAGGTGTTAGATCAAGTAGCACCACTCAAACTCAAACATTTGAGATCTACCAAATCTAAATCTTGGTTCAATGTGGATATTAATAACAAAAGAAGGCAACTCAGACAATCAGAACGGACTTGGAGACTAAACCCTTCGACTCTTCACCTGGCTCAACTTCGATCAACCCGGTCGGCATATAAAAAACACATTTTTAGAGAAAAGGCCACTTTCTTCCGCAGCCAACTAGACCAGGCGAAGAATAGACATAGAGAACTCTTCAACATTGTCAAAAGTCAAACAAACAGCACATCCCCACAAGAAATTAAAGCCTCCAAAGATCAATGCGAAGAAATCGCCAGCTTCTTCACAGATAAAGTCACAAAATTGAGCAATCCTTCATCCAAACCTCAAATCCTCCCTCCCTTGCAACCTGCCCCCCTTTAACCACCCCTGACCAAACAGATTGGAATCTTACCACGGACAACCAGACCCGCTTCCAACTGAAAAATGACGCCAATTGGTCGAACTTCGAACCCATGTCAGAAATCAAAGTCTTCAATATAATTGCAAACTTAAAGCCGCCTTCCCACACTATGGACCACCTCCCATCCACAATAGTAAAAAAACTCAACCACATCATTGCCCCTTTCTGGACAAAAATCATTGACGCCTCTCTCACATCAGGTTGTGTCCCAGACTCCCTTCAGCTAGGAAAAATCACACCTATACTCAAGAAACCAGGGGCCGACCCCAACAAGCTCAACAACCTCAGACCCATCTCCAACCTTCCGTTCCTAGCTAAAACATTGGAGAAGTGCATTCTCCTACAACTTAACAAACATATTGACGACTTCAACCTCCTCGACACCTTTCAGTCGGGTTTCAAGAAAGGTTGTCGCACCAAAACAGCGATGCTCAATATTGCAGATGATCCACAGAGCCTTAGATGAAGGTGAAGCCTGCCTCCTCATCCTTATTGACTTATCAGCGGCATTTGACACAGTAAACCATCGAACTTTACTTGAGACTCTGAAGAGCCTATGTGGCATTAATGGCACAGTACTAGAATGGTTCACTTCCTTTCTTCAGCACCGTTCGCAACAGATTAAAATCAACTCCTGCCTCTCTGTACCAACACGAGTCAAACTTGGAGTCCCGCAAGGATCGATCCTCTCACCATCCCTCTTCAATTTCTTCATGGAACCCCTTGCAATTATTCTGAAACAAGCAGGGGTTCATTACCACCTATATGCTGATGACACACAAATATACTACAAAATCAAATCGCCCAGTGACGTCCGACACCTCAATGTCACGCTAACAAAGATCCAAACCTGGTTTAACGCAAACCACTTAAAACTGAACCCAGACAAAACGGAATTAATACTGTTCTCTCTGAAAAGTAACCACCAACCAATTCAAGTTTGGCTCAAGGAGCTTGATGCTCTAAACTGCTCCCTCATCCTATCCGACTCAGTAAAGTCATTAGGCATTACCCTGGACAAGAACTTGCCAATGAAGGACCACATCAAGAACTCTGCAAAAAGTGTGCTTTACTCTCTAAAACACCTGAAGAAAATTAAACCTTTAATTCCTCAAGATGATCTCAAGACAATTGTACAATCCCTAGTTCTTTCTAACTTGGACTATGGAAACGCTATCTTAACAGGGTCATTAAAAGCTCACCTAGCCCCACTAAGGTCAGTCCTTAACATGGCAGCCCGACTCATAACTGGTGTAAAAAGATTTGAACACATATCACCAACCCTCAACGCACTCAACTGGCTTCCCATGGAAGGTAGATGTATTTAGAAACTGGCCTGCATCACACACAAGGCCCTTCACACCCAATCCCCAAACTACCTAAACAGCAAACTAGTAAAGGCAGGAAAATCCAGAACTCTGAAGCACTAACTCTTTTCTTCTTATCCCTCCTAAACTGAAAAAGAAAACGACCCAGTGCCGGTCCTTCTCTGGCAACGTACCCAGGATGTGGAACGCACTCCCTATTGACCTCAGATGCAACCCCTCCTTCTCTTGCTTGAAAAAGGACCTGAAACTCTTTCTCCTCAACCAATACTTTACCGACCAAGGCAACCATCCTAGGCATCAATAACCTAATGGACTCCCCACTCACTGTGTCCTTCAAGGATTGTGGTTTTTTGACTGTGTCAGCCACCTGCGTCCTTCTCCCCTCAATGGATACATAAGTATTTTGTTGTTGCTTTTATCTTTATTCATCCTCATGTCCTGCGATGTTATGCAATCTTTTCTTTTCCTTTGTGAATGTAAAGCACTCTGATACCCACGGGTCTAGCTAGCGCTATATAAAACTTTATAAATAACATTTTTAAAAACCTGCCTGGAGCCCTAGGGAGCCCAACCGTGATAGTTGGAGCAAGCAGTGGGTTGGCTCCCTGCAACCAACTCATTGGAACCACCTCTGCGGTGAGTAGAGCCCGGTGTGATATGACTGGTGGTATTGCCCTTTGCTCATTAGCCAGTGACACGTCAGCTTTGAGCCCTGCTGCTGTTCCATACTCTGAGTGCAGGGCCTAGTGACCCAGTAATCCAAGTCCCTAACTGCCACTGGGGGCCACTCCCACTGCAG
Source organism: Triturus cristatus (assembly GCF_964204655.1). Lineage (NCBI taxonomy): Eukaryota > Metazoa > Chordata > Amphibia > Caudata > Salamandridae > Triturus > Triturus cristatus. The sequence goes on from NC_140585.1 coordinate 317,872,176, forward strand.
TCGGCCATGCTTCGGTGAGGTGCTCGAATGTGTGGCAGAGCTAATGAATGTGGGCTTTGTGGGACAGTGACTGCTGGATTGTGTTTCCCTGTCCGACATCTCAGTCCCACAGCATAGCTTATTTCTCACGCTACACCCTGATGACTTCAGACTGTGGACACTCTTTTATACCCTTGGCACCCTTGGTGCTGTACAGGTGGGATATACATTGAGAGCAACTTTACATCAGCAACGAGACCTGATGCCTGCATTCTGATCCTGTTGGTGACGTGGTATGCTCTAGTTTGCGTTTACCTAGACCCTGGTTTTCGCCTCAACAGCACCCTGTGGTGCGCAGTTGAGACACCTGAACATGGGGCTGGGTCATCGCTTGTGCACTCCAAGGCGTGGGGTGCAGTCTAGCTATGGGTCTCTTCCTACACATAGCATAGACAGCAGCACAACTTATATCCAGAGCCTGTCACTCTCGTTCATACCCTTAGTGGCTCCAACACAATGTTGGAAAGGGGAGCACCTAGAGTGACTTCGCAGGCACGATAGGGGGAAGTTCGATTGAAAAATTTCTTTTGGTGCCAAGCGTGCCTCCAGACCATCGTCCCAATCAGAGGGCGAGGCAACACAAACGGAGGTAGAGTCCACAGAAGATTTGGATGTATAGACTGCTTATCACCAAGCAAAAGAGCCTGCTCTCTAGTGACACCAGATTGGACTCACTGATGGACAGGGTGAACCAGATGAAGCATGCCTTGGATATGCAAGAGGGATGCCTAACAACAGCAGAAAGACAGATTTTGACTATCGAGGACGACTCGTCCCACCAGATGGAGAAACATGGAGAAAGTCCTCAATGTGATCAAGACCTAAAATGAGAACTTAAAGGCATGCTCTCACCTCAACAATTTACATTTGATACCCCGGAGTCAACCAATACAGGCGATCTCACGACCTATGTCGAAAAACTCCTCATTGCACTATTTGGGACTGATCAGTTTGTGGTTGACTGAGCACAATGAATCTATGCAGCCCTGCTGCCAAGTGATGTTTCTCCATGCCCCATAATATCCCAACTACTAAATTTTAGAGCTCGAGATGTAGAACTGCACTTGGTACCAAACCAATAATTCCTGACCCACAAGGGGTTCTCATTATCAATTTACCCGGATTTCACAATAGCAGTAGAAGAGCCTCAACGTGAGCCATTAAAACAGAAACTGCGCCAGGTTGACCTCAAATATGCTATGCTGTATCCGGCTCGGGTACATATCATTCAACGCGATAAGCCCTACCACTTCATGTCTCTGCTGAGTCCTACTCCCTTCATAAAAAAGATACTGAAGGCAGACAAAGTCCACACTCTGGCATCAACCTAGTCAACAAACTCACATCGGAGTGATAATGACTAACTGTGGATATCCTTGCCACATTAGTCTGCTTCTTGTCACTCATGATCATCACCTGATGACGTTTCGCTTTTGTACATCTGTTGCAACCCAAAGTTTGCTATGACTTAACACGTAGGCGTCATCTGTCAGTATGCTTCACCTATGGCATCCACACACCGGTGCTGTGATGTGCTCTCAAACAATGTCTGGCATTAAATTACTTTTGAATTCACAATCCACCCTCCCCAGTCCAATTATGCTGTAGATGGCTGCCACTGTTTCCCACCTCCACCTCCTAGCTGAACTCATCTTCACTTGGTTTAAAGACAGACCAGTGCTTGTTTATTTGCATTAGGCCCCAATAAAGAGTCGACTGGGTGGTTAATTTCAATGGAATGCTGGTTTGACAGATGTGGGTGGTGAGAGGTTTTGCTGTTTTTGCAAATTGTGTCTTATCCCAGGTGTGATGCACATTCACATTACATGCTATATGCTCTCCTGGTAGACCTGGTTTCTAAACGATCACGGAGTCTGCTTTGATATATAACTTATACAATATATGCAAGCGATTAGACTCCAGAGACAGTAATTATGGCCACTTTAAACTGCCTCACTTGGAATGTTAGCGAGCTCAATAACCCCCAAAAGCTACGTCATGTCCTAGCTTAACTGACACGCCACCGCATCGAGGTAGCAATCCTACAAGAGATGCACCTTACCAAATTACTATAGATAGTTTTGTGAAGAAGTTGAGCAGCTTTTGCGCTCTCACCACCTTTTTTTGTGTGCAAGAGGCACTGCCATTCTCATTCATCACGGGGTGCCCTTTCGCTTGCTTCAAGAGCTTAACGACACTTTGGGGCTTTACTCAACGCATCATACACAATCAACATATTGCATTGTGAATTTTTAGGCCCCAATGTGGACTACCCAGATTTTGTCCAGCACTTGAGGAACATCTGCACAACACGGTCACCTTAATGTATCTTATGGGGTAGGGTCTTGAACTTGGCCTTGGAGCCTGTTGTGGACAGATCGCACCCTTCAACTTGGTCCTACCGTACCGCAACTGTCACATTGTGCTCCATCATTTCTGTCTCAATCAAAAGAAGGGGAGAGTAGAGGTGAGAAATATAGGGACCTATCCTCCACAAAGCTATACGGATAATCAAAAGAGGCACCCTCTCAAAAGAAGAAGAAAGGCAAAATTCCTTGCAGGAAAAGAAAGAAAATCTTTTCTTTTTTTATAAAACCCTCACCCACCCGGGTTTCCTCTTGGTGGCATGCTTCATCATAGGGCTCCTCCCTGCCCTCTACGGACAGGGGCGTGCTACGACCTGCAAATAGTGAGTTTAAAACAATTTGTTTTCAACCCTAAGATGGTATGTTAAAATCTGGGGACACGGGGAAACCTTCTAAAAAAAAAGAAAGGATTTTCTTTCTTTTCCTGCAAGCAATTTTGCCTTTCTTCTTCTTTTGAAAGGGTACCTCTTTTGATTATCTCCATAATTTCTGACCACAAATTAGTGGACATATAGAGCCGTAGGAACCCCATCCTCCTGGACCTGTCAGCCGCCTTCGACGCGGTCTGCCACCGCACCCTACGCACACGCCTCCACGACGCTGGGATCCAAGAGAAGGCCCTGGACTGGACCACCTCCTTCCTCTCCGGCAGAACACTGAGCGTCCGCCTCCCCCCCCTTCCGCTCCAAGGCCACCGAGATCATCTGCGGCGTAGCCCAGGGTTCAGCCCAATGCTGTTTAACATCTACATGCACCGCTTTCCCACGTGGCCCGATGGCACGACCTCAACATCATCTCCTATGCCGATGACACCCAGCTGATCCTCTCCCTCACCAAGGACCCCCACACCGCCAAAACCAACCTCCACGAAGGAATGAAGGCCGTCGCCGAATGGATGAGGAACAGCTGACTGAAGCTGAACTCGGACAAGATGGAGGTCCTCATCCTCGGATCCACTCCCTCGGCCTGGGACGACTCCTGGTGGCCGACCGCACTGGGAATAGCTCCAACACCCACCGACCATGCACGCAACCTAGGGATCATCCTCGACTCCACCCTCTCCATGACTAAGCAGGTCAACGCCGTCTCCTCCTCCTGCTTCAACACCCTCCACATGCTCCGCAAGATATACAAGTGGATCCCCACCGAAATGAGAAGAACGGTCACCCAGGCCCTCGTCAGCAGCAGGTTAGACTACGGAAACGCCCTCTACGCAGGAGCCTCGGCCAAACTCCTGAAACGACTTCAACGCATCCAGAACGCCTCTGCACGCCTGATCCTCGACATCCCTCGCCGCAGCCACATCACACTCCACCTGAGAGACCTGCACTGGCTCCCTGTCAACAAGAGGATAACCTTCAAGCTCCTCACCCACGCACACTAGGCACTCCACAACACCGGTCCAGCGTACCTCAATAGACGACTCAGCTTCTACACCCCCACCCTCCAGCTCCGCTCCGCCGACCTTGCCCTCGCCACAGTCCCCCACATCCGAAGAGCGACCTCCGGCGGCAGATCGTTCTCCCACCTCGCCGCCAAGACCTGGAACACCCTTCCCATCCACCTACGGCAGACCCAAGACCTGCTGACCTTCAGAAGACTCCTCAAGACCTGGCTTTTCGAGCAGTAGCAGCATTCCCCCCCCCCCCCCCCCCCCCCCAGCGCCTAGAGACCCTCGCAGGTAAGTAGTACGCTTTACAAATGCTCTGATTGATTGATTGATCCCAACCTCTTCTTTGTGCTGGGTCAGATAACTGTATTATGAGCCTCACACCCACACCAGAGTCAGTTTGAATAGACTCTTGTCAAACCTGATTCATAGGGGCACCCGTCAAGGGCGCCCGCTCTCGCCCATACTGTTCGCACTAGTGCTGGAGCCACTAGCCTGTGTTATCAAGCAATGCCATGGACATAGAGGCCTCAACTTCACTTCCCAAAACCTGGTCATCTCCTTGTGTGGTGATGTCATTACACTATCTTTTTGCGAGCCAGATCACAACTTGGTGCCACTCATTTGAGAATTCACTGCATTTAAATATGTGTCCGGATTATCTATCAATTGGATCAAATCCACGATTTTTCCACTAATTCCCAGCATTCTTCCTTGCCTAATAGACTTCCCTCTTCCCTGGTGTACATCTAGGTTCAATAGTTAGGCGTTTGGATTAGTCAGGACACACATTCAGCTATGTTGGGCAACTAAGGAACAGTTATATCGAATTTAGACAAGATAAAGTGCTGGCGAGCATTACCCTTAACATTATCTGGACATAAATCCATCATGAAAATGGTCCTATTGCCCCAGGTGCTATACCTATTCAATAATGTCCCTATCCAGCTTCCTCAACACTTTTTTAAGCAATTGCGACCCCTCAAGATTAACCTAGCTTGGACCGGCTTCCATGCCAGGATTTAATTTGAAGTGCTAATGCTGCCTTATGACCAGGGTGGCCGTGTAGCCCCCGCTTTCGAATTATATCATCTCTGCTTCCAAGGCATTTTATTGGCTGCCCCCACCTGTTTACATATCCCACATTGCCATTGAGCTCGATACACTGGCTTCAGTGCCCCTTCCGGTTGCCCTGTGGGGAAGTCCTTTGTGGAGCCATTGTGAAAGTAACCCAACTGCATGTACCCAACGGGCATGTTATGAACTCCACAAGAGAGCAGCATACCCTATACTGATGCTTTTGAGCCATCTTTGGCAAACTTCCCCCTGCACCCCCTCACCAAAGACAGAGTGATCCATGGCAGACTTACACCATAGTGCCTACTAACAATGGTTGATCTGTTCCCACACGGGTTGTTTATCGCATATCAGGACATTGAGAACAGACACCTCACCAAGCCCATGGACTGCTTTATCTACAGGTGATATGTGAGGCAGCCCTCCCTTCCTTCCCGCAGGAACTGAAGCTGTGCAAGACACTCTGCCTTCTCCTCGGCCTTACTTCCAATAAACAGACAGCCTTGCCTGGCTCTGTCCCTCAATACAACTGTACTGAGTGGAAATCTTCAAGCAGATGCCCACCGTGATGAATATGGATATTTCACCCTAGCCATTAGCTGGGCTCATGGGATATACTGCCCCATAGATGCCAATTCGCCAAAATGCCAGGGGTAGCAGAAGTGACATTACGTGCCATTTGACCTTTACTTTGACTCACACGCACATGCTTACACATACTAACACATTCACACACTCTTGCACACATAAATAGACTCTCACCCGCAAGAATGCATACAACATACATTTCACAGAATGTTTTATTTACCTTAGCTTCCAGGTAGGGTCATATTCCTGCTAATGTATTCCATTTGTTATTACACTAGTGAAACTCCAACCAGCGTCCATTAGGAAGAGCAGCCCCTGTGTTCCAGGCACTGATTTTGCCACCTCTGAGGCCAGGGCGCACAAAAGCAGTGGCAGGGGTAGCAAGCAGAAAGCCAGGGATCGCAGCTGCGACCCCTGGTGACCCCTAAATGACATCCATGTACTGCCCCTCCTTCTCCCTGTGGGCGTCCATCGCTTGGCATCTGAGGCCTTTGTACTGGACAAAAGGAGGGTGGCATGCCAATGGGGGAGAAACCGCTCACCCACAATCAAAAGCTGGCTGTCAGATTTAATCTACTGTAAGGAGCAGTTGGACTGCTACTGCTACTACTCCACGCTACCCCCTGCTAGCCGACCCAAAGATATTTAGACTCCACTTCACACATTCCTACAAACTACAACAATTTTGGCTGACTCTCCCGACACACCTATAGAAGGCAAAATGAGTAATGTGTGTGAGTGACGTGTGCAGACTTATTGGGCCCGATTCACAAAGGTAAACTTAGACCAAAAGTCTTAGTTTAGACCTGAAGTCTAAGTTTAGACCAAAAGTCTAACTTACACCAAAAGTCCAACTTTACTAATAGCAAAGTTAGACCTTGGGTCTAAACTTAGACTTTAGGTCTAATTTAAACCAAAAGTATACCTTTATTACTAGCTAAGTTAGATTTTAGGTCTAAACTTAGACTTCAGGTCTAAATTTCGACTTTTGGTCGAAGTTTCTTTTGTGAATCTGGCCCATGGTGAGGTGTTTGTGAGTGCCTTCACGGTCAGAATGTTATATACAACGATAGTAATTATTATCCGTTTGCTAGTGTATAGGAGGAGATTGTTTATTAAGTGCGCCATTTTTGCTGGGGGGTATTTTTAATCTGCTTGGGTTTTTCTTTCATACTGCTCATTGTTGATTAAACAATCCTAAATAAAATTATTATTATTAAAAAAAAATCTAAATATATCCCTCACACTTGCGGAAAGCTAGAAACAAAGGGTGAAGAAAAATGATAGCCAGAGACGTCAGATCTTGGGACAGAAATTGTAAACTCTTTTAGGATGAACTGAGTTTAGTCTCATTTAGTTTAGGCAAGAAGCATATTGTATGATCAAATCAACAACTCCTAGAAACTCTCCCACCCCCACCATCATCTACCCTCCAACCAGGACAGCTGCACAGTCAGCCAACTCATCTCCTAGGTCCCTTGCTTCTGCTCTCCCATAGCTAAGTCACTAATCTTGGTAGTGGGAGAAGCCTTTCTTAGATGTTTGTTCCAAAGAAGTTGTGTCTCAGCAGGGATTATGTGCAAGACTGAGAAACCGAGTGTAAATGAGTGCCCTGTCCTCCTACACTAGGTGTTGCAGGATAGAGTAATATAGGCAATATGTTCTTTCAAATAGGTTTTTTACTTGAAAGAAAGAAGACATGGGATTTGGGGAGCTTTTAACACAAAGCAGGGTTTGCAACTCCCAAAGACATTCCTATAGGCTATTCTGAGACAACCACGAATTGATGTGGGGTTTGTGTGTAAACACTCCCTAACAGGTGACATAATAATCTATTTATTTACCTTGTCTCCTCTTCAGAAGTTAACCTTTCATGCTATTGCTCATTTGGAGGCGAGGGCCAGGAGTTTACCACCATTTCACTCCAGTCTTTACATTGCCATGTTGGCTGTGGCTGGACACGGGGATTGTGTGTTAGCTTGGCTGCATTTTTGTGAAAAAGGATCGCTGGTGGCATCCAAGCGTTTTGTCTCACGCTTCAACTTTGAACAATGAATTTTAAGCAAGTCCGTCAAGCAAATCCGTCAACTTTGAACTTAAAGCAAGTCCGTCAACTTTGAACTTAAAGCTTCCAGGCACTGCCTGAGTGGCCAAACAGTCCGCTCAGACCAATCACACCGCTTTGGCTCAGGGGAGCCGGGGAGCTTCCTGTTTCAGGGAGTCAGGAGAAAGAGTAGAGGACGGAGAAGATGCGGTGGAAGTAACCAGGTATGTGATTTTTTTCCCAACCCCCTCTGCTCACCACCCCCATCTGTAGCAGCCGCCACTGACTTTGACAGAGCAGTAGCTATCAAGGAACGCCAAGAGAAAGATGGAGGAAGAGACAGGAAAACATCGACAAATGGAGAAAGCAGAGATGTAAAAGGACCTTCAATTGTTGCGAAAAGACACAGGTAGTGGAGGGCGGTGAAAGAAAGAGGCGCAAGGTGGAATCAAGACTAGGCAGCCTCAGTTTTGTATTCTGCAACACAAGAAGTAGGTCCATACAAAAAACTTTGGCCCCCTGTGCTTAATGTTTTGCAACTTGAACACTGCAGTACCACCAAGCGTGGTAGAATATAGGAATTCTCTATTATGTTTTGATTGAATGGGCGAACCAGCCTTACTCATCTACTCAAATCGTATTCTTAGGGGACGAAAAGTTTGAAGGTGAAAAAATCTGAGCAGGAAATAGGTAACAGAGACAACAACTCTTAGTCTACAATATAAACCCCCATACATAACAACACAGTTCGTGTTAAATATAAAAAAAGCTTCTAGAAGTGTAGTATAAAGAATATTTATGTTACATCTGCTACGTAAGAAACAGGGTTAGGGAAATATATAGACACATTGGACATGTATGTATGTGGTATTAGCGGAGTGGGTATTCAGTGTGCTTCACTATAGATGGTACTTGATCATTTTCCAAAATTCTACCCAGGGAGTGTTTACCAGATAGATCCAGGCATTGCTGTAAGGCCACAATTAGGAGTGGGCCTGGAAAGGGTGAGGTATTGTATTTGTAAATTGTACTTCTAAAGCACTTATTACACCTGTACACACCTGTGCACACGTTTATAAACTGTGATACACACATATGTATCCATCGCTGTACGAAGCCTAAATCCATATTGACGCACACATGCCCAACAGCAGTTCCACATCCAGATACTCATTTTTATGTAATGCATAGTTATACATACATTACATATACATAGAATTGAAAAAATGACTATAGATGCATATACCTACAGACATATATAAACAGTTGCATTCATATACATAGAGATAACGATGCCAACCCGATACAAAGTATACACTAATATACATACACATATGTCCATAGCCATTACGGAGTTTCCATACAGAGGCATAGCGGCAGGGTCATGGACCAGGTCCAGCGGACTCGATAATTCTCGCTTCGGTGCCTACTCTAACCAGGGATCACACTCGGCAACTCTGGGCATTAGCTTGCCTCATCTCCACAACGGCCCCCCACATTCGCCGGGGATGCCTGGTTTCACCTTGGAGATACCCTGGAGGGACCATCTCACAGGGATAACCAGGACGGGTTCCCCAGCGGTCTACAGCGCCGCGACGCCTCAGGGCAGCAGTGCGCTTTACAAGACACATACATTTACATTTACATATAACTGTGTGATTTATGAATATACAAGCACTGTTATATTCATTGCAGAGATACTATATATATATTTTTCCCATAAAAAACTAAAGTTAAAGGAACGTTACAGCTGGGTGAAAATGTCAGTTAAACCATACGTTCTAAACTAAAAATAACCACTGAAATCCACCAGTTATAGTTATCTCAAGTAACTAGAACTCATGCCCTGAAGTAACTATAACTTGTGCCTGTGGTTTATTGTAAAGTGAGATAGCATTACAATTCCGAACTATAATGTCACTTTAACCTTTGTTTTTTTGCAGTGAATGTTGATTGTTTTTTTTCCTTGTGAAGTAAGATGTCCATCGTTGTGTGCGGCGTGGGGCTGGGCCAGGCCCTGGGCCCAACCCCTCCCCTGCAAGGCACCTAACCCTATGTTGTGCACAGCCTTTGCCCCTGCATGGCGTGGAGGTCAGCACAGGGTCTGGTGGCCCCCCTGTGGATAGCCAACTCCCTATTTCTCTATTTTGTTTAACCACAGATTTGCTGCAATTCTCTGGGGAGCTTCGCTGGGGCTCGCTGTTGACCTGTGGCTCCACAGAACACACCCTCTCCTCAAACATATTTTTTAAACAATTTGGCCCCAAGGAAGACCCCCCACATGGCCCTGGGGGTCAGAGCACCCATACCCTGACCCTTATATGTAATATTATGTTGTATGGCTCAGTGACTGAGTCTCCGAGTCCTAAGATGGCGGCCGCTATTTTTCCTTCAGGCTGTGGCCAGACAATTACAACGTGTGCTTTAGCTTGTGGATCTGGATCCACTGTGGAATTGTGGCATGAACTATGCATACATTTTGGGCCTTAATTTCTCAAAACCTACTGAACCAATTTAAACCTGATCACAAAAAGCACATTTTCTGAGTCAAGATCTAGCTTTCTGTCAAATTTGGTGTAATTCCGTTCAGTCATTTTCAAGGTATCAGTGCTCAATTTTCCTATGAAAAATTTCATGGGGAAAACTCGTTATAGGACCTCTCATTTTTTCTCAGCCCTTGATTCAGAAATTACCCTCAGAGATCACCCCAAAACTCTCCAGCAAGAAGCTGAGGTGTTTCGAGACTTTTTAAAACATTTTGGTGAAGATTCGGCAGACGGTGCTAAAGTTATTAGCCAACCCAAAAATCAATTTCCTATGGAAGAATGCTCCACATTATAACTACCTAGCAACTGCCACGGAGTAATACATCCTAAATTCTATAGTTTAGCTGCTTGGACAGAAAAAGATGTTTCACTCATGTTTTTTTTTTTCCGTGTATGGTGGGATTTGGAGATCGGGTGCCAGTTTAGAACATAAGCTTCAGTGTTGAATGTATTTGGTGAATGTCTTCCTGATGAAAAGTGGTAGTTTACCAATTTGTTGCATTATGGGTGATACTTAAAGGAGGATGATCTGGTAACTGGGCTTGTGGCTTTACATATAATTATACTCTGGCAGCAGAGTTCCAAATTCTCTTTAATATTCTCATGGTTGATTAAGGGGAGCTATGATACAGTGCTCTAGCATAACCTAGTTTTAATAGGACAACAGAGATTATTGATTGGACCATGTGGGTGAATCCTAGCTGAGAGAAGATGCGTCACAGTGTTTTCATGGAAATAAAGCAGATCTATCTCGATAGTTTATCCACTTGGGCATTCAGGGATAACTTAGAGTCCATGGTAATTCAAAGGTTTCTTACTTTTTTGGGATATTTTTGGCAGTGGGCCTAGATCGTCAGACCATGCACAAAGAGGGCCATTAGTTTTCGATTTGCCACGGGTGAGCATTTCAGTTTTGGAAGTGTTCCATTGTAGGTGGCTCCATGTCATCTATTTGTCAATGGCCTGGTGGCAACTTATGATTTTAGAGTGTCCAGTGTCCTTGAGGCTTTCCAATTTAAAACACATCTGTGTATCATCTACATATTTATAGCAGGTGAACTAAAAAAAATGGTTAGTTCTGGTAAGGATTTCTTGTGGATGTTGAAAAGTAGGGGGGAGGTGATAGAGCCTCGAGGGGCTCATGCTTTTTATGCTGTAGGATTTTGACGAGAAAGGCGTAGTATGGATTACATTTGTTCTATTGTGTAGGTAAGATGAAATCCAAATGAGAGCTTTAGCCTCTATGCTTGCTTCCTTGAGTCTTAGGACTAATTTGTCATGAAAGGTACAAAGAATGTTAGTTAGTGTCTACATACTGGTCTACTATGTTTTTTTAGGTCATTACAGATTAGGGTTCATTCAGCACCTTTTCCTAGACTGAATACTCTTACTATAAGTTTGCCCAGGAGTGCACCATTTGCTATTGGTCTGTAATTGTCGGGGTCTTGAGGGTCCAGGTTTGCTTTCTTTAATAATGAGTTTATGAACTCTTTTTTAAGTCTTCTGGTAAAACATATGTTGTTCAGGAGTTGTTGAACACTGTTCTAACTGGTATTGACACTGAAGTTGTTAGGAGAATGTTTTTAAAGATTTGTGGGGGACAAGAGACAGAAGGCCAACCGGCATGCCTGCTAACTTTGACAAGATCTGAAATTGAGTTGGTGATAGTTCTTTGAAGGAGTGTAGCGACTGTGTTAATGTTCAATTGCGGGGGTTTGTTCGAAGTGGGTTACTGGTGATGGTTATTTTGTATGTTAAGTAGGGATCCGACATGTCTTCTTGGTTCTGTAATAAACTGCCAGTTCATGATAAAATTCCTAACAAATGGGATTGGTTCCTTTTGTGCATTTTGAATTGTGAAATTCTGTATTTTAAAAAATCTATTACTGGGTTATTTTTCGTTGTGGATCCAGCTTTTTTGATTGATGACTTTCACATTTGCTTATGTCTTTGTAGGAGTATTTTGTCTTGAGGGCTGTTGGTTTTGAGCGAGGTCCATGGAAGCTTTGTGATTTGTTTTTTTATCTTTTTTAAATCTGCATTTATCCAAAGGACTTTTTTCTTTTGTTATGTTTGAATATTCTCTGTGTGTATAACATATCAAAAGCTTTATGGAGCCACCCATAGAGTTTGTAAATTGAGTTTGTAGAGCCCGGATCTGTGTTGGAAGTAAACTGGGTCTCTAGGACCTCCACTTTCAGCTTGTTCCAAAGTCAAAATATAGGTGTGGGTAGGCTGAGTGAGATGTGTGATGGAGGATGAGGGTCTGTTTTTATGGTTCTGAATTGTACAATTGATGATAAACGGGTGAGTCAGGGTGTATATGACTCATTCTGTTACGTATGACTAGTATGTACTACACTGCATAAGTACTCATACTACAGATGTGGCAAAAAACTCATATACTGTTTCTCTAGAAAATGATGAATTAAACGGAGAACTGATGTCTTTGCATCTTCGTCTGCATGTTTTTGAATTTGCCATGTTTTTCCAACTGTACATTTCAGTAGGTTGGACCTGCTCACGTTTATGAGTGGAAAGTTATGGGGGTTAGGAGTCTTAGCACAAATCTCAGAAGCATGAGTTTCCAAAGGGATCAGAAATTACCACTCCACTTGTTATTAGCCCCTTAATGGTGCCCTTGGGGTTGGAACCCATATCACTTCCCTGGAGTAAGTCGCACTACTCATGGCAGCCTTTAATGCCAGTAGCTGGTGAGGTGAAGACCTGCCGATTGGCATAGAGTAAATGAAATATTTACTCAAGATATTAGCATTATATCGTGAAGCAGACCTGCTACTCAGTGGAATGGCAAGGCCATCCGGGTCACTGTGTTGGCAAAGGAAGCTAACTTATCAGTAAAAACACCCTGAGTAGGTATCAGATATGGAAAATGGAGGCAGACTGGGTGATGGTTGGTAAAGCTGACAAATTTAGAAGACTTTTGGTGGATAAGTATTTTATATTAGAACATTGGAATGTTGGTAGCTCCATTGAAAACAATGGAGTGCTCCGGGCTTATAATGGCTGGTATAAGCCCGGAGCTTCAACATTCCAATGTGTCTTTGTTCACAGCTCTGGCTGTTAACAAAGGCTTCAGGGAGCCTGAGGGGATTTAAGTCCCCTCGCGCTACCTGAAGGCTTTGTTTTATTAGAACATTCTGCCCTCTAGTGGCAGAATGTTCTAATAGCCTTATAGCCCTTCGTAGCAGGGCTATACCGGCTTTTAAAGTCCCTCTGCTTTGTTAAAGTCCCTCGCCTTCGGCTCGGGCCTTTAACGCTGCAGCGGGCCTTTAACAGCCGGTATAGCCCGCTACGGCGGGCTATAAGGCTATATTCTACTCACAGAGGTTATTGATTCCATCAAGTTGTGTGGCATCTAGTAAGGAAATGCAGAACTAAAATAACTGCCCAATCAGTTAAAAAGATTAGAATAAGAATCTTTTATTTTTTTCTTAAACGTGCACGTATCTTCCACAAAATGAAGAAGAGGAGGGCGCTTTCTGACAAAATTGGACCCTGAATGGAGAAAACTCACCGGCAGGCTTTTATAGACGCACCAAAGTTAACACTACAATTGAGAATGCAAAGCTTGCTTCGGAAAATAGGGTTTCAAGTTTTACAACTGGTGACTGATGGAGCTCCGAACCTATACTTAAGGAGCTAGTATTCATGACAGCCCTGGGGAGGAGTACTAGCAGAATATCGAATTTTTCACCTTGACCTTCAAATATATTGACTCAGAACATCAAGTACCACTATATTTTCAAGGTAAGTGTGTATAAGTAAGTATATATTTACAGCTCTAAATTCCACATGTATGTGCCTTGAGGCAATTATCGTCAAGATATGTGGAGTTAAGAATAGTGACTCTGGGCCCGATTCACAAAAGTTATCTGAGACAAAATCCTATCTTTACGACTTTCGGGATTCACAAAAGCCATTTAGGAGTAGTAAAGGTAGGATTCCTAACTTTACAACTAAACTGAGACAAAATCCTTACTTTACGACTTTCGGTATACACAAAAACCATTTAGGAGTAGTAAAGTTAGATCTATCCTACTGCAACCTCCATCCAGCAGTCCAGCCTGTTAGCAATCTTCAGCATCCTTGACCAGGGCCGTCTTAAGAGCATTATAGGCCTCCGGGCAAAGCAGTGCACTGGGCCCTGCCTACTCAACTACTCACAGCAATAAATTGGGAGGAGCGGCCTTGGTTAGATTCTGGTCTGGTCATAGATTAGCATGAAGCCCCTATGCTCATGGGGCTCCCAGGCAACTGCCCAGCGAGCCCAGGAGTTAAGACGGCACTATCACTGACTGCCAAATGGTTACAATATGAGGCTGTCTAAGTGCCACAGAAGTTATGGGAATCCCACACTTTATATTTCAAATATGGAGTCACAAGGTCTAGCCGGCAGGCCATGCACTGTTGCAAGAGACTCAGAATATACCAAGTGCATTAACTTAGACGCTCACTTTAATTGCCGAAACAGGGAGGCAGTTTCATGCAGCAAAGAAACAACTGATCTTCTGTGGCCCAGACACTCTGCTTACAATACGTATGAGACCACAGGCCTCCTCTGTAAAACATAGGGCCAGCCTGAAGGCCAGGAATTCCAGAGGGGTTGGACAGTGTTTGGCGGAGGAGAATGGGTTGCACAGCACTGCCAATGCATTTGTGTCTGTGGGTGTGTAGAACAAGGGTGGGCAATATGCGCCAACCTTCAGACCCTCCACAGTCTTTGCACACAGCAGTGATTCCTCCGCTGTGGCAGAGGAGCATCGCCCACCAGCCGCAGCTGAATTTAAAAAAAATGAAAAGATTGTTTGTTATCGCTTTATTTTTCTCTCGGAGCAGAGGTTTGTGGGTGGGGCCAGGGTGGTGACAAGCTGAGGGGGAGTCCCTTCACTGCGCATGTGGACTTGGCCGGCCGTCTCAGGTCGGCCAAACATACATGCGCAGTGAAGCTCTCTCCAATCCCAGTTGCATTGCCGGGTTGGAGAGAGCAGGCACAGGCTCCCAGTTTGTGTGGGAGTGCAAACCCATGGCGCTCAGGGATGTAACACACGCCCCCGCAGCCCCCGCAATGCGGGGAGCCCCCGAGCGGCAGGGGGGCCCCTCAGCACAGTACTCAGGCCTGAGCGCTCCTGATTAAATCCGGAGCGGGCCCCTCCATGTACATTGCACGGGGGCCCTTAAACTTTCACTACGCCACTGACAGCGCTCAGGCCAATCCTGAAGCTGCTTTCAGCAGCATGAAAGCAGCATCAGGATTGGCCGCAGTGCACTCTGGGAGCCTGAGCCTGGAGAAGCGAGGAGCTCGATGCGGCGAGCAGGTAAGTGTTTTTTATTTTTTATTTGTCTCCCCCTCCCCATTCCTCACCCCTCCCCCCCACCACTCTGTCAATTCGCCAACCGCTACTGTCTGCACAGCTCTCTTTTGTCATTTGAAGGGTTCCTCCAGTTGGATGCCTGCTGACATTGCTTCCTGGCGGAGGTAGGAGTAGGTTTACACTTCCAGGAATTACATCTTTCCATTTCCAAGGCGTGTGTATTGTTACTGCCAACGCGGGAGCCTTGGCGGCGCTCCAGGTACTTTTTCCAGCAAAAACATCTGTAGCAGCAATTTAGAAGTGAAGTTTCAGCATTCAAATTAAAAGTAATAATGGCTGAGTGTTAATGCCTTCTTCATGGATTATTAACAATGGTTGGTACCCGGCTCACAGAGTCCAATGCAAAAGCTTGGGTGCCTGATGATGGGAAAGGCAATTACCAACTGTTATCACTTAACTAGAGTTGGTTAATTACGCTTTGAACATCTACCCTCCCCCACACATCACATGCAAAAGATATGTATATATCTGACCGCTTCTTGTGACTGTACGTAAAAGTTAGACAAACTACAGTAGATAGTGACAGGAGCCTAACCATTCTGATTGGCTGAGCCATTCCAAGCATTCTATGGCGTGAGCCAAAAGTACTATAATTATTTATTATTCTTATTTTTAATATTATTATTATTATCATTATTATTATTAGTAGTAGTATTTTCTTTAATAAAGCAGATCATACCACACTTTTTGGCATCTGGAGTTGCTCTAAATAAAATGTCACTATCACCCAATGTCATAGAACCCAAGAAATGATGGCCAGATAAGCAGCATTTAAACTGGAGTTTAGTCATTGTATACTATTGTTTTGTGTGACGTCATTGACTGTATCAAGCTGATGCGTCATCGAATAGCCTGATGACATCATGGAATAAAATATATCACACGTATAGAAACAAAATGGTGGAAAGAGTTTTATTTGATATAATATGCACTGGTTTTATTATATTTCATGGTTGATCATTGCATTTGTACAAAAAGCAATTCCTTCATAATAACTCACATGTCATGGAAGTGACGTCATACCTTTCTGTTGTTTTCCATCGTTCACTGAAACAAAGTCATCCTTGTGGATTTATATTTCAGCCGATGGCTACACTGCACCATGTTATACTGTGATATTTGTTGTATATTATTACACACTGCTTTAGGAAGCCAGTGAGAATTACAGATGCCTTCCCTGTCTGTCTCTAGGATTACTATCATATCACCAGATCCACTGATTTTACATTATAGGACTGTAGTACATGCTTACTGCTGTGCATCCTAAATATATAGGTATCAATAGATCTCTCAAATACTTGGTGGGGAAGACGAGGCTTCATCATTGTATACGAAACTGAGCTGGTAATTCCCAACTAATTCCGAATACCCAAGCTGACAACCCGCCCCCCACCCCCCCACATACACAAGCAACCGGAGAGCAACATAATAATCTTCCAAACTGATTTTAATGCCTTTTATAGATGATTGAAGGAAGCTTAGTTGCTTGTTTTAAATGATGGAGCAATGTTTTAGATTTTGTGGATAGAGCAGTGCTTAAGATGTGTTTTAGTTCCTGTGTTGTTCGAATCTCTCACGCTCCATGTCCCCGTTTCATCGCAGGAGAACAGCTATTCACTGGCAGCAGCAGTTTGGACTTTTGTCTTCTGGCTCTGCCCTTGGGGACTGACATGAAATATTTAAAAAGGAAGACAGTGGTATATGGCCGTTGAAAATGCACTTCAATTAAAATATTAAATATAATATAAATAAATAAAATGACTTAAGTATATTTTTTCTATCTAAGGTTGATGGAATCATACTGCTAAATTACGAGGTAGAATGGCTAGTTGTATTGCCAGATGTACATCTTCTGTTTATATATATTTGGACAATGCCGTTGGGCAGTAGTTTCTTGCTGAGGGTTGGTCGTTTTGACGCTTCATTAATTTGAAGACTGTTTTAAATGTATGGACTGTGTATTCGGTGACAGCAGTGGCGGCGGCTGCATGATAGACGCGCAGGCGATTGCCATTACTTTCCTTTTACATGGACTGTGAATGACCGGGAAAGCATATTATCAATCACCTGTCACTAACATGGGCTGATAGACAATGTATTAATTATTGATAGTTCTCATAACAGTCAGTCTAAGAGACTGAAAACCTTGGACTACACTTTGACTAAAATCTTCTTGGATAGGTTCTCTCATGTGATTCTTCCCCAAACGAGAGGAGACGTTGCCTGAAATGGATCCTTTTAAGGTCTTGCCTACAGACCGCTTGGCGAGAGCTCATGTCATCACTCAGCACACACACAACACTACACACACTATACAACACAACATAGACATACATACATACAGATGCGAAAAGGGGCTTTTGGAAATCTGGCTTCAGGCATTGGCTGCTCAGGATCAGCTGACTTTAGGTGTTGTCTATCAATAATTATATCAGCTCAAGACATTTTGCAAATGTAAACTAAAAAAGTAGTCCACACACGTTAATTCATTTTTATTAGTTCATGCATGCATTTTTTTATACGACCGCTTCCACGTTAGCCCACCCCGTGCAGCCTTTGGTGCTGCAGCCGGGCTACTCTTGCACATTAAGAACGTATACCAAGAAACTTTACGACCACGGCACCCACCCCACTGCTGAAGCCGGGCTGCTCCTATACATTAATAGCATCTAGCAAGAAACTTTAAGACCCCGGCACCCACCCCACTGCTGCACCCGGGCTGCTCCTGCACATTAAGAGCGTCTAGCAAGAAACTTTAAGTCCCCGATGTAGCGCTCTAGTGCACCGAGGGTCTCAGGTTGAGCCCCGGAAGCACGTCGCACCATGTATCACTTTCTGGCCAGGCGTGGCCAGAAAGCTTTAAATAAAGGGACCGAAGTGGCACGGCACTTCCGGTCCACACCAGCATAGTAACGGTGTGGGTGTCAGTTATTGCGCGTATCAGGCGGCGCTGCGCTGCGGGGTCATCCGGGCCTGAGGTCCTCACACTGGCGACGAGGATGGGATGCCCGTAAGTTAAACGGCACCAGCAGACTGAATGACCGGCTCAGGCAACAGATGACCCGGTCGCCCCAGCCGCAACACCAGAGCGGAGCACCGGCGACGGCAGCGACCACCGGAAGCAACACGACACTCACCGGTAAGCAGCGTGATCACGGAGCTGCGTGAGGCACCGGCAGTAGCAGCGGCAGGGAGGCCCAAGGCAGAGACGCTCGCTGGAAGACAACCACGTGTCCCGGCAGCAGGCCCAGCAGTGCGCGCATGCGCAGAGAGTGCGAGGCGTCGTCACGAGGGAGAGCACGAGGCCTAGCGAGTCTAGCGAGTCTAGCGAGCACTATAGAGACTCAGCGAAGCGGCCGACCACACCACGGGACGACGTAGTCAAGCATTAGACAAGACAAACACCAACAAGCACGAGCAAAGACAACCAGCAACCCAAAAGCAAAACAAAGACATAAAACAAAACACGAGCAAAGTCAAACAAGCACTGGCCAGGACAGACACCAACAAACACGAGCAAAGACAACAGCAACCAAAGGAAAAAAAACAAACAAACACGAGCAAAGACAATACGCACAGAAGAAACGCGCCAAGCTACCTCCCAGCATCAGAATGACCACAAATCCAGGAGGCGCATCGGGGGGAGCCGGCCAGGCTCAACAAGCAGCACCACAGGCGCCAGCAGTAAACCTCGGAACACAGCAGCCAGTACCATCAGCCCACTCGCAGATCCAAGCCCTGCCACCTTTCAGCGAACTGATAGACCCCGGGACAGCAGCTCCCCGATGGGCTGTATGGTTAGGGCAGCTCAATAACTACTTCACAGCCACTAGGGAAAAAGATAACGAAGTAAAGAGGTCCCTGTTGTTACACTTTGGGGGCACGGAACTGTACAAATTATTCAAGCACCTCCCGGACACGGGCGATGACGATGACTACGACGGGGCGGTCAACGCGCTGAACGCACATTTCGACCCCCAGCTAAACCCGCACTATGAGCGATTCAAATTTCGCCAATCCAAACAAAGGGAAGGAGAAACCATGGATGCGTTCCATGCACGGTTGAGAGATCTCATAAGCACGTGCACGGATGATGACGAAAAGAAAGAAGTGACCGCACAGCTAATCCAGGGCTGCCGCAACAAACACCTAAGAACACTCATTCTAAGGCAACCGCGCATCACACTGGAAGAAATATTGGTCCTGGCCAGATCCCACGAGCTGTCAGAAGCGCGTGCAGCGGCAATGGAAGCAGCCCTAAACCTGCGGGCAGAAGCAGGAACCGTAGTGAAGACAGAAAGGGTGGATGCAGTCCGCCACACCAGTCAGGGAAGCAGAGGAGGATGGCCGACTAGGTCGCCACGCCGAACGCCATGCGGATACTGTGGCCGAGACGCACACAACCAAGATGGCTGCCCAGCACGTGGCAAGACATGCTCAGCATGCGGCATACCCAACCACTTTGCAAGCATATGCAGGGGTGGCTCCCGAGAAAAAGGGGCATCAGGGAGAAAACCAGTCACCAGGGCCGTGAGACAGCTATCACTAGACGACACACCATCGTCTCGGTCACACAGATCACTGAGGCAGTCCCAGTTCGACGAAACATCCACAGAGGATGAGGAAGAATGCTACTACGTGTCGTTCGTAAGTGAGCTAAAGAAGAGGCGGAGACCCCAGCCGAAATGCCAACTACACATCGACGGATCCCCAGCGACGGGTGTCATTGACACGGGAGCCACCGTGAATGTCATGGGGATCCAGCACTACAAAGCACTGAAGCCAAGACCCAAGCTAGTCCCCTCGAAGGCGCGGATACTAACATACGGCAGCCAAGAACCCCTCCCGCTGCGAGGGAAGATGACGGTCCAAGTAAAGGCGGACGGCAATGAGGTGACGACAACGTTCCATGTAGTGGACCAGGAAGCAGACCTGCTTGTAAGCAGTAACACAGCGGAAGACCTCAGCCTCATTGCATTTGCAAACGCCGTCAAAGCACTCCAAACAGAAGACATCATAGAAATGTTCCCCACATTATTCAAAGGCCTCGGCACAATCAAGCGACCGCCGATCAAGTTGCACATCGACCCCGCCATCCAGCCCGTAGCCCTGCGGCACAGAAGGATACCATACCACTTGCGCGCAGCCGTCGAAAAAGAACTCAACCAACTTGAAGAACAAGGGGTGATTGAGAAGGTATCGGGGCCGACGCCGTGGGTATCCCCAATGGTGATAGCGGAGAAGCCGCGCCAACCAGGCAAAATCCGCATCTGCATCGATATGAGGGCCCCCAACAAAGCCATTCGACGGGAGAGGCACCTCACCCCAACAGTTGATGACATCCTGACAGACCTGAATGGGGCCCAATGGTTCTCCAAGTTAGACCTTAACGCCGGATATCATCAGCTCCGGCTAGCGGAGGAGAGCCGTTACATCACCACATTCTCGACGCACCTGGGGCTGAGGCGATACAAGCGACTAAATTTCGGTATATCATCCGCAGCTGAAATTTTCCAGAACACAATTAAGGAACTCCTGACAGGACTTGACGGAGTGCTGAATGTCAGCGACGACATCTTGATTTACGCACAAACAAGTGAGGAACACCACCGAAGACTGAAAGCCACCCTCCTGAGACTGGCGCAGTATGGCGTCACGCTACACAAAGACAAATGCCAGTTTTTCAGAAGATCGATAGAGTTCTTCGGATACGTATTTGACTCAAATGGGGTTAAGGTAGATCCCCGCAAATCACATGCCATTAAGAACGCCCCAGCTCCAGCAACCGCATCCGAAGTAAGAAGCTTCTTGGGCATGGCACAGTACTGTGCCAGATTCATACCCAATCTTGCCACAATAGCAGAGCCTCTGAGAAATCTGACGAAGAAAGACAGCCCATGGCAATGGACGGCAACAGAAGACGGAGCCTTTCATCGGATCAAGGAGGCGCTATTAGACAGCACAACGATGGCATATTTCAACACCGCGAGACCCACCGAAATACTTGTTGATGCCAGCCCAGTGGGCCTAGGAGCTCTCCTGTCGCAAGAATCTGAACCAGGAGTGTGGGCCCCGCTGGCGTTTGCAAGCAAAGCCCTGACAGCGACAGAATCGCGGTACTCGCAAATTGAGAGGGAGGCGCTGGCAGTGAAGTGGGCGTGTGCCCACTTTCACCTTTACATAGCTGGTCACCCGTTCAGAATGGTGACGGATCACCAACCGTTGATTCCCCTGTTCCGTGGCACCGCACCGCACCCACCGCCAAGGATTGAACGCTGGGCGATCCAAGTGCAGCAATACCAAATGGACCTAGTGTACCGCCCGGGGGCGAGGAACCCGGCGGATTTCCTGTCCC
The DNA here is from genome assembly GCF_964204655.1 of Triturus cristatus. NCBI lineage: Eukaryota > Metazoa > Chordata > Amphibia > Caudata > Salamandridae > Triturus > Triturus cristatus. Next base: position 317,893,977 of record NC_140585.1, read on the forward strand.
GCCACCCCTCCGCGGAAGGATCCCGCGACACAGACCCGGAAGTCCAGACCGAAGAGTTCATCAACATGCTAGCCATCGGTGCATGTCCCCGCGCACTGACCGCCGACGTCATCGTCTCCCACTATGACAGTGATGCGGTCGTCCGGAGAGTGAAGGAAGCAATACAATCGGGAACGTGGGCAAACTTCCTGAAGGATACCAATGGGTGGGACGAAGCAGACCGGACACGCCTGCAACAATTCTGGAAGATTCACGATGACCTCAGCCGCGCTGACAATGGCCTTCTACTGAGAGGGACTCGCGTAGTAATCCCCAAAGCGCTGCAAGACAAAGCAACCTCACTGGCGCACGAAGGCCACCAAGGCACCCGCAGAATGAAAGCGAGGATGCGGGAGAAGATATGGTTCCCCAATATGGAGGAGAACATCGAGGTTTGCGTGCGGGAGTGTCGGGCATGCCAAATCACCAGCAGCCCCGAAGTGCCAGCCCCAATAATCACGGAGGACCATGGCCCATCGCCGTGGGCATGGCTGAGCCTAGACTTTGGCAGTTTCCCGGATGGGAGAGTCACCGTCGTACTAATGGACAACTACACCAAATACCCCATAGTGGAAACGGCAGCATCAACCAGCTTCGCGAACATTCGCCCCATCCTCAGCAAAGCCTTTGCCCTTTTCGGCATCCCGATGGTCGTCAAAACGGACAACGGGCCCCCGTTCCCAGGGAGCGAGTTCAAAGAGTTTATGAACGACCTTGGAATCACACATCACCGAATCACCCCGCAATGGCCACAAGCCAACGGCGAGGTGGAACGGTTCATGAGGACAATAAACAAAGTACTGCGGATATCTTCCGCGGAAGGGAGTGACCCAGAAGAAGCACTGCAAGCGTTCTTAAGGGAGTATCGCAGCACACCGCACAGCACCACCATGCAGTCACCGTGGGCATTGATGATGGCCGGACCTCGGAGAGACTTACTACCCATGGCTGACAATTGGGCTCCCGCACCATACTCGCCAGCAGACACCCAAGAAAGGAGAAGGAGGACAAACGAGAAGGCAAGCCGCAAGAGGAGGGCCCAAACAAAGACCCTGAATCCAGGAGAGACTGTGTTGATCCGAACAAGGAGGCCAGGAGGAAAGTTCAAGACTCCGTTCGAACCGGAACCCTGGGTCATCAAGGAAACCAAAGGAACAGCCATCACAGTCAGCCGAGCGGGAGAAGAAGTGACTCGCAACGTGTCATGGTTCAAGCCGATACCCACTCCAAAAGGACAGAGCTCAAGTGAAGGCATACCTGCAGTGGGGGACAAAAGAGAGAGTGCAGCCACAAATGACACCTCGTGCCTGCCCCCGGACACTACAGAACGTCCACCCCTGCCGTCGCCGGGACCTTCTCGAGACCTGATCCCTCCGAGAGGCAAGGGGCAATATAATCTTAGATCCAATCCACGGCCAAATCACAGACTGGCAGATTTCGCATGTTAATAAACTGGTTGTCATAGTTGGTTCGAAAAATCCAAGTTGGGAAGGGATGTAGCGCTCTAGTGCACCGAGGGTCTCAGGTTGAGCCCCGGAAGCACGTCGCACCATGTATCACTTTCTGGCCAGGCGTGGCCAGAAAGCTTTAAATAAAGGGACCGAAGTGGCACGGCACTTCCGGTCCACACCAGCATAGTAACGGTGTGGGTGTCAGTTATTGCGCGTATCAGGCGGTGCTGCGCTGCGGGGTCATCCGGGCCTGAGGTCCTCACACCCTGCACCTACCCCACTGCTGCAGCCAGGATGCTCCTGCACATTAAGAACGTCTAGCAAGAAACTTTAAGACCCCGGCACCCACCCCACTGCTGCAGCTGGGCTGCTCCTGTACATTAAGAACGTCTAGCAAGAAACTTTAAGACCCCGGCACCTACCCCACTGCTGCAGCCAGGCTGCTCCTGCACATTAAGAACGTCTAGCAAGAAACTTTAAGACCCCGGCACCCACCCCACTGCTGCAGCTGGGCTGCTCCTGTACATTAAGAACGTCTAGCAAGAAACTTTAAGACCCCGGCACCCACTCCACTGCTGCAGCTGGAAGGCTCCTGTACATTAAGTGCGTCTAGCAAGACATTTTAAGACCCCGGAACCCACCCCACTGCTGCAGCTGGCCTGCTCCTGTGCATTAAGAGCATCTAGCAAGAAACGTTAAGACCGCGGCACCCACCCCACTGCTGCACCCGGGCTGCTCCTGCACATTAAGAGCGTCTAGCAAGAAACTTTAAGTCCCCTGCACCCACCCCACTGCTGCAGCCAGGCTGCTCCTGCACATTAAGAACGTCTAGCAAGAAACTTTAAGACCCCGGCACCCACCCCACTGCTGCAGCTGGGCTGCTCCTGTACATTAAGAACGTCTAGCAAGAAACTTTAAGACCCCGGCACCTACCCCACTGCTGCAGCCAGGCTGCTCCTGCACATTAAGAACGTCTAGCAAGAAACTTTAAGACCCCGGCACCCACCCCACTGCTGCAGCTGGAAGGCTCCTGTACATTAAGTGCGTCTAGCAAGACGTTTTAAGACCCCGGAACCCACCCCACTGCTGCAGCTGGCCTGCTCCTGTGCATTAAGAGCATCTAGCAAGAAAAGTTAAGACCGCGACACCCAGCCCACTGCTGCAGCTGGGCTCCTCCTGCACATTAAGAGCGTCTAGCAAGAAACTTTAAGACCCCGGCGCCCACCCCACTGCTGCAGAAAGGATGCTCCTGTACATTAAGAATGTCTAGAGGGGGGCATGGCTTGCAGCCGAGCTAAATGGCCGCGGCTTAGAGGAGCTCCGGGGAAGGCGCGAGTTCCCCCAACAATCCGGCACATAATCCGCCCATAAATCCAGTCCCAAAAACACACATAAGAATCGGAGCACGAGGGGCGCCCTCCGACCCTGATTCTGGCCGCAAACTGCATTCCCCGTGACTCTGGGGCTGAGGTGACAGTGGCGGCCTAGACGCGTGGCTGAAGCCGTGGCCTCACTTGGTGAAGAGGCCCGACCGGGGTGGGCGCGAATCTGCGGAGCCAGGCCCATGAATCCAGCCTTGAAGATGAACACAAGAATCGGAGCACACGGGGTGCCCTCCGACCCTGATTCCGGCCGCAAACTGCATTCCCTGTGACTCTGGGGTCAAGGTGACAGCAGCGGCCTGGACGCGCGGCTGAAGCTGGGGCCTCGCTTGGTGAAGAGGCCCGACCAGGGTGAGCGCGAATCGGCCGGGCCAGGACGGTAAGGCCGGGCGCCTCCGACACCGCGCAGCACCAGAGGGAAGCGACGTTCGCTCCGACCGAGCAGCCCCTGCCGGCGTTGGTGGAGGGACGGCATTGCGGGACACACGTGAGGGTCCGGGGCACTAAAGGACCGCTGGTGACGAGCTGAGCTGAGCGGCAGTTGTGAGGGCGCCAGGTGGCATTGTTCTCCTGCAGCTCGGGGGCAGGTAAGGGGAAGTGTTATCCTTGCCCTATGGGCTCAATCACTGGCGTCTGCAGCTGCGGCGCACCCAATTGCAGAAGACTCTCCTGCTCACACGCCGTGAAGAAAGGAGACCGATAGGCTCGTTGACATTGGCCCGGTGGCCCAAAGAAGGTCCCGGGGAAGAATATAGGCAACATCAGCGCCTGTGTCTCCCAACATTGGGCCTGTCTCCATAAGGTGCTGCCAACCTCCATCTTACCCTACCAACCACAAACATACGGTGCGGCGAGAAAACCAACAGGCCATGCATGACAAGTAGACACGCGGCAGGCGGCGGTGAGTACCGGCTAGTGCCCCTACTACCAGCCACAGATGGGGGGCAGAGGTCCGCGCACGACCCCCCAGGTCAAGCTTGACAAATATGCCTATTCTAAAGACTTTCTAGCTCTACCTGAATGGCAGGCCCGACCACCGAAGGGTCCGGCCAAGGTCACACCGGAGGATATCATGTCTGCCCTTAACAACGTCCAAACAACGGTGGGGTCAATCTCGTCTGACGTTTCCTTCCTGAGGGCAGACTTTTAAAAAATGGCCACCAGAGTCACGGAGGTTGAAAAGGTGACGACGTCCCTCACTAAAGACACTACCATCCTGCTAAAGAAGGTCAGTCAATTGGAGGCCGATAACAAGCACATGGCAGCCAAGCTTGACGATCAGGAGGGGCTTCCGGCGCAATAACGTAAGGATTACTGGTGTTCTGGAGAGCGAGGAAGGCCCAGCAATGGATCTTTATATTGGAGACCTCATAAAATCTAGGCTTCAGCCCAGGGAGCTCTCGGCCTTTTTCTCAGTGGAAAGAGCACACAGGGTACCCGGGGGCAGGCCGAAACCGGGGCTCCCCCCCAGACCCATCCTGGCCCGCATCTTTAATTTCCGGGACCGAGACGTCATACTAAAAACGGCTCGGGTGGCTCCTCCACTACGTACACAGAACTCTGTGGTCTAATTTTTCCCGGATTACACGGCAGCAGTTACAAAGTGTCGAAGGAGCTTCCTCGAGGTAAAAAAGGAACTCAGAACCAGAGAGCTAGCCTATTCCATGTTGTTTCCAGCAAAGCTACGAGTGGTGGCAGATGGAAAAACTTGTTTTTTTGAAACACCAGAGGAAGCCCAGGACTGGCTCGAGAGTTGGAGACAAGTGGGAGGATCATGCTGGACAGAGAGACATCGACAGTGACTCAGGGAGGGAGACGACGCTCTGGACCACAGACACGAGAATGGGGAGGAGGCTTCCTTGCTGACGGAGGCTGGGGTGTGAAGCCAGGCGGCATTACATTGTTGGGTCTGACCCCGACATGAAGGCAGGGACGCAGCTGGTGCCGCAACCGGGAGTGTTCACTTAGATGGAGTCGGATGGCGTGGCCAAACTGGTCTTCCCAGACAACGAAGTGAGGCAGCACAACGGGACTCTGGAACTGCACCGAAACGCTACAATCTGCAGTTGAATAGTTGTCTTTGAGTAGGGGGACGACCAAGGCGCCTCCCGGACTTCCTCCCCCCGCACGCAAGTACTGTTTAATGGGATTGAAGCACTCTGCATTGTTGGGGTGGCGGGTAGTTGGGAATCCGTCTGGCAGGGGATCAGGGAGGGCGGAGATGGGGGGATTTGTTTCTTGTTCATGGTTGTTCATTTCTCGATACACACACAAGCTCAAGTACATGCGACCGTTGTTACACACGCTTGGTCCTCCATCGGTTGAGACCCACTGCCGTGTAATGGTCATACAATTCACAAGACTATGGCAGCTGAGGCCACAAGCTTACGGCTAGATAACACACGTGCGCAGGGCTCTCTCTTGACCATGATATTCTGGAACGTGAACGGACTCGGCAACAAGATAAAACGGGTTCTAGTATAACAGTATCTTAAGAGACACGGCCCATCAGTCTGCCTTATAATGAAACCCACCTGGTGGGCACGGCCGTTAAAGCACTGGACAGATGGGGTTTTAAAATAGTGGCCCACTCTGAATTTACATCTGGTTCTTGAGGGGTTGGGATCCTGATCTGAAAGAGCTGCCCTATGATAGTGACTGGGTCATGGACGGATGGCCAGGGGCGCTTTGTGGCAGCCTCCTGTCGGTGGGAGGGGAAGGTGTATAACTTTGTCTCGGTGTACATCGCTCCAGCACTTCACACGCTTGCTTTCCCAGCCCTGGGTAGGTTCCTGCTCGATCTGCCCCCCGGGGAACTTGTAATAGGGGGCGATTTCAACACCACAATGAATGATGCATGGGACAGACATCCTCCGAGGGGGCGGTGAACAGGCACATCGCCCTTGCGGGACTTCACTGACGCAAGGGTTTGGTGGATGTTTGGCGCATGCAAAACCCAACAGAACATCAGTATACGCATCACTCAGGTGCGCATAACAGTCTTTCCCGGATAGACCTTTTCTCACGGCACCGATGGGTTTGGATAACATAGAAGGCATCAAACACCTCCCTAGAGGCATCTCAGAACATTCTCCAATACTATTAACATACACATCGCACCTCACGGGTCGGAGACGTATTTTCCCCAGTCACCCTGGGTATCTCAAGGTCCCAAACATACGAAAGGCCATGCATAAGACCTCGAAACAATACTTTCAGGAAAACACGCATTCAGTGGCCTCCCCAGTCATTCTCTGGGAGGCTTACAAGACGGTCCTGCGCGGGCAGGCCATCTCCGTGATATCTGCCCATAAACACGACATGGCACAACAGGTATTGGCGCTACAGGGAGCGGTGGACCATGCGGAGGGCGCGCACGCTACAGATCCCAACAATGCCACTGCCCATGCTCTTAGTCTTGCTACACAAGCCTACAAGGACCACGTATGGGAGGAGTCCAGGACACGAATCATGAAGACGCAGCACACGATATATGAAGTGGGGGACAAAGCTGGCAAATTGCTGGCGTGGTTAGATAAAAAAAGAAAGGGCCAACCGGTGGGTAGCATAACTCAGATTACCTAACGGGGAGACGATAACAGATCCCGACGACATCGTTAAGGCATTTGTACGCCATTACGAAACGGTTTATACTCCTGTGGCCATGACAACGGTTGAGGAAAACTTAGACTTCCTAAGAGATATACTTCTCCCAAAACTGACATCGCAAGATGTACAACTACTAGAAGCGGACCTCATGGGAGTTGATATCGCTGCAGCTATTAAGGGACTTCAGCCGGGGAAAGCACTGGGGCCCAACGGTGTCCCAGTGGAACTGTTTAAAAGGGAGGCGGACACACTTGTGCCACACCTTCTGAGAATGTACCAAGCCAGCCTGGTGACGGGATCGCTTCCTCGAGATCAGAGGGTGGCGACACTTATAGCAATACTTAAACCCGGCAAACTCCCCCCAGGAGTGCAACTCCTATCGACCGATCTCGCTCCTTAACGGGGAAGCAAAAAAACTAGCTAAGGCGCTAGCGGCCAGGCTGCAGCCCCATCTCGCGGCTCTCGTACACCAAGACCAATACAGCTTTATGCCTGGCAAAAACACAGCAATGAACCTGCGACGGCTGCATGGTGTTCTGGCTCGAGGGCCATATCCCAACGATGCCACTGCCCATGCAGAGGAAGCGGCAATTCTCTCACTAGACGCCAGTATGGCCTTTGACCGGGTGGAGTGGCCCTTAATTTTTGCGGTGCTGCGACATTTTGGTTTCGGACTGAAACTTTGTGCCTGGATACAGCTGCTCTACACACAGCCACTGGCGCAGGTGGTGGTAAATGGGCGCTTATCAGAGGACTTTCGGCCGGGGCGAGGAACTAGGCAGGGCTGTCCCCTCTCCCCACTGCTGTTCGCCCTGGTATTAGAGCCTCTGGCGGTGTGGATACGGAGAGACCCAGTGATTCAGGGAATGAAATGGACGGAGGGATGGGAGGACCGTATATCCCTTTATGCAGACGACATCTTATTGTATTTGACACACCCAAGACGGTCCCTCAATTGCCTACTCGACATTTGTGCGTCATTATGGTAGGGTCTCCGGCTACTCAATCAACTGGGCCAAGTCGGTGCTATATATACTTAAGGGTCCTCCCCCACGCCTGCCCCGGGGAGCCGAGATACAGGTAACACAGACCGGTTTTAAATATCTTGGTAGAAATATCACGCCCCACCATGCGCAATTCATAGAGCGTAATTTGCTCCCACCTCTGAGGAGGCTGAAGAGTGACGTTAAAAGCTGGCAATCACTCCCACTGACACTGCTGGGGAGGGCTGCGTTGTTTAAAATGATGGCTCTCCCTAGGTTCCTGTACACACTACAAAATACACCCATGCCAGTTCCCCACTCATATTTTAAAGCCATCAAGGCGGAGGTGGGCCATCTCCTGTGGGAAGGAAAGCCTCACCGAATAGCTATGAGTAAATTAATACGGAGCTAGTATGACGACGGTATCGCCCTGCCCACATTCAGCTATACTATTGGGCATCCCAGCTCATAGTGATTAATCAATGGCTGCACACCCCACAGGACGAACCAGCTCTGCGCATGGACAGATACATTCTTGGTGCGAATGGACCCCTGGATGCCTTATATGACAAACAAAAGAAAAACACGCTATTAGGACCCATGGCCCACACTGTGCATGTTTGGTACACGGCGCAACGCGCACTAGGATGGGAGGGGGTGATAACTCAGCATACACCACTCTGGGACTCCCCCAGGTTCGACAAGCTACGCATGAGCAAGGGTTTTACAAGGTGGGACCTTATAGGCATTTCCAGGGTTGGCGACCTATGGAAAAAAGGCGAGGTGGTTCCTTTCGCACAGCTTCAGGCAACTTATCAGATGGCAGGAAGGGAACAATACCGCTATACTCAAATTAAGCACGCCCTGACGAAGGCCATACCTTCGGGAGCCGATCTGCCCGAGTCCTCTCCACTCGAGGATCGTTTGCTAACAGACTCAGTATCCAAAAAGGCAATCTCATTAACATACCGAAAGTTGATCAACAATTAGAAGGATCCCACGCAAACCCTAAAGGAGAGATGGCGAGCAGAGGTGGGGGAGTTGGATGAACAGGAATGGCAGGAGGCGCTGGCATCCCCGCGGGAGGTAACGACCCCTTCCAGATTAAAACTTGTGCAACTTAAAATACTGCACAGAACGTGCTTCACGAGAACGACACTACACAAAATAAGGAGGGCAGACAGACCACTTTGCCTGAGGAGTTGCGGGCTCACGGGTTCTTTCTTCCACACAATATGGGACTGTCCCCACATTACACAATACTGGAGGGCGGTTATGACGACAATCACCCTGGTGTGTGGGTTCGAGGTCCCCCCTGAACCTCTGAGGTGCTTGCTTAATGTATGGGAGCCCACAGATCTCAACCATGCAGCACAGGATTGGGCAACACTCGGCATCACACTAGCCAAAAGGAACATTGCACAACACTGGGGAGCCCTAACAATACCCTCCCACCGACAGTGGTGTCGTGACCTTGATAGCGCCATGGTGGTGGAAAAGGCAGTCTTTATTAATAGGGGATGCCCCCGAAAATGGACACGAGAGTGGGGGAAATGGAACACTTTTCGGGGAAATATATGTGCCCCTCCACCCGAAGACTCAGATCCGGACTTGAGTGACTGACAACCCGAAAACGGGCACACCTTGGAAAATTTCCCAAGTGAGGCAAGGGATTTCGAAAGCTGTACGGCGGTGGGATGGACACAACTGTATTTATATTTCTACTTATTGTGTACGGATTTATTGCGTGTTACACTATGTCAATTAATCTCTGTAATGATCAATGATTGTGAACTGCTTTACTCGATGTGTATAACATTGACAATAAAATGTTTCCAAAAACAGTGCACCTGAAGAGCAATTTTATGCCCCTGAATCTGCCTCGATACAGCAGAAGCATTGACAAAGCCAATAGGTCTGCACTAGCCTGTAAAAGGCGAGACCTATTAGCTTTGCCAAAGCTTGTTAGTTTTGGGCTCAAAGAGAGCAAGGGCTCTTCTGACCATGGCGAGTGTTTAAGGAAAATCTTTATTTTACGGATATCCTAAGGGCGCCAATGCCTTCTTATTTGCCACAAAATAATGCTGCGTAATTTACAAAATGATATCCTCATAATAATTTACTGAATCAAACATTACTGCTCTTTCCCAATAACCAATCAGATAGTGACTATTAATCTGTTTTACTCAATAATGTATCAAACCCGTATAAAACAAATCACACCCTTTTCATACAAATATCTCTTCCAGAAACATGAAGATTGTAGGAAAGTAGGATCTTTCTGGCATAGATACCCCCACTTTTTTGCCTGGTGTCAGGGTTTTCTGACTGTAGTTCACTGGGATCCTGCTAACCAGGACCCCAGTGTCATTGCTCTCTCTTCCAAATGTACTGCTAAGTACTTTGTACAACCCACAATTGGCATAGGTATCCAGGGCATTGGTACACCAGGGGGTCTCCTATGAGCTGCAGCAGGTGTTGGGCCATCCATAGGAGCCCATGCAAACTGTGTCTGCAGAGCTGCCATTGCACTCTGTGTGACTAGGTGCATGCAACCTTCACTTCAGATAGAAGCTTTCCCTTAGATCCTCTTCACTGCACTCAAAACTTATAAGTCACCCCTAAATTTTCTGGACTTTGTAAGTGTGGGACAGCCATTATAAGGTATGTAGTGGACACTGGCAAGTCGCAATGTCTAACTACATAAGGGTTGCCCCGAACCAGGGCTGGAATGGGAACGGAAACCCGGCCCTGGCAAACTGCTCGGCCGGCCCCCCTGAGGTGAGTGCAGCCGAGCAGTTTGTGAGGGCCTGTTTCGGCGATTGTGTTACAGGGGGCCGATATTGCCGACCCCCGGCAACAAAAACGGGCCACAGGGGCCCATACCGGCCCCCACCCTATCGGCCCACCGGGGAAACACCCGGTGCCCGCTCTGGCCAGGCCGGACCTGCCTTGAACCTGGTCATTTTTGGTATCAAACATGTTGGAATTATGCAACTACACAGATTCCAGTGTTAGTTGCATGATACCACGTCCTTAGAGGACCTCCCCAATACTTACCTGTGTAGCCTTTCAGGGTCTGGCTGGCAGCCCGTGCTGCTGCCAACCCTAGACAGTGTTCTGCATCCCTGCTGATGAGCTTCACTCTGGCAGGGGAAGCTGAAGAAAGGATTTTCTGCAAAGGAGAGGTGTGACCACCTCTCCTTTAGAAATCGGTAGGATGGGGGCGCTCCATGCATAAACCAGTTTTGCCCAATACAGGAGCCCTTGGCTTCCGCTCTGGCACAAAACTACACAAAGAACAGGGGAGTGACCACCCCCCTGTCCATCTCCTCTCTAGAGAGATGCCCCAGAGCTCATCGAGGTGGCCACATGATTCTGGCATGTTGAATCTTGGCCCCTGAGAACATCTGACTGGCTTGGACATCTGAATAGCGTCCCTGAACCCTTAGATAGGAGGGCACCCGAGCAGAGGTCCATACCCTTTTTAGGGTTACTAAAGGGCTCCCCTGAGGGTGGGTCCTTAGATTCATCCCAACAACAACTTCTGGAACCGACTGCCTGTCATTGAAGATTGTTCAAAGACTCTTCTGGTGGACACTGGAACTCTGCTGTTCTTTAAACCAGGAACCACGACAAGACTGCTCCCGGTAGGAAGAATCCTGCTACATCTTCGTCCATGTCACAAAGGATTCAGCCTGCATCTTCTTAGCCTGAAGGAATCTCCCTTGAAGTGAAGACGCCACTTTCCAGCATCTGCAGGCACCTTGACGTCGACGACCGTTTTTCTTATCCTGTTGTCCCATGGAGATCGCCCAGCTCTGCAACACAGGTTGTGGTTTGTGAGTTCTCTAAAGGCCGTATCAGTCTATCCTGCAAGTTGGCAGACTGTAATCCCTCTCCAGCCAACGTAGACTACCTGTGCATGAATGAATGAATGAAAAGATTTTATAAAGCACGCGATTACCCTATGGTGGCTTAGTGCTATAGGCAGAACATCAGAAACCAGTCCGATACTAAACGCATTAGATTGTAACTGCGAATTAATCAACAGCTTCAGTAAATAGCAAACTCTTCAGCTGCTTCCTAAATTGCATCAGAGAAGGTTGACAATGCAGCTTTAAAGGTAGTAAGTTCCAGCATTTTCCTTCCCCTGTGAAAAAAGCCCTGCTTCCCCATCTTGCTTTATTTGATCTGGGAATGATGACACATCGTGAGGAGCTAGATCAGACATTCCTGCTTTGCCTGTACCAGGAGAACAGATCCTGAAAGTACTTAGGGCCAGTCTGATGTAGGGCCTTAAAGACTATACAGATAGCCTTATTCTTTTTTTCACAGGAAGCCAATGAAGATCCTGCAATGATTTTGTTATGGAGTTAAACTTAGGGATTTTGAGTAGCAATCTTGCCGCCACATTTTGTAATTTCTTTATCACACCTTTATGAGCACCCAAATACAGAGCATTGCAATAATCCAGTTTTGAGAATACAAGTGATGTTATCACTATTTTTTGCAGATCAGCAGGAATAAACAAAAAGTTTTTTTTCAAGACCTTCAGCACGAAGAAACCTGAAGAGGTGATTGAATTTGTCTGCTCCGAAAAGGATAATTTTGAGTCAAAAATAATTCCTAGATTTCTTACTTTGTGGACCGGACCGGGCAGTGAAAAGCAGACCACTATCCTGCGAGAGTACTGATGACAGCAGGTAGGAGAGGTTGATTTGAGGTTTCATGATGCTATAAAAGTAGAGTTACAAGAGGTCTAGGTGACACCTCTTATGGAGCTCTGCTTGTCTTAGTGGCCATAACACCAGGCACTGCTTCCAAACTAGGTACTATATATGCTCCAGCTCTAAATTCCCTTTCTGCATTCTGGAGCTGCATTGCAGTGACAATTTCCCTCACACTTTGGTCCTCACCACTGCATCCAAAATGTATCCAATGTAGCTGGAGACCTCTCCTCTCATTTCCTCCCAAACAATTACTTGTGCTGCCCCTGCCCACCCTGCACTCTTCTACCTAAAAGGAGTTATCCCAACATGCACAGTCCCTCTGTCTTCTCCAAAACGTTAACCAGTGGGGCCCTCCCCTTAAAAAGAGTCATTGTCCCTTGAGGCCATACACACACTGAGAGTCTTTTAGCGAATGGAATGGCGGCGGTCATTGTGACATTTGTGGCTTGTGATCTCTAAAAGTGGTGGGGTGCAATACTCGCCATGGATTTCAACATTTGCTTTACGTGCCCCTTGAATGTAAAGAATTACCTTCAGTGTGACAATGCAATTACATACAGTATGCCAGTACCAGAATTTCGCCATTGATACTGCCCATAAACAATGGGTGACCCATATGCCAAAATTACCTCCAGTATGTCAGAGCCATTGTTTTATCATGGCTTGCTTCCCCCAACCCGATCTCCCACCCCAAATATGCCAGGGTTGCCAAGAATTACATCCAATATGCCAACACCAGCATTTTACCATAGTTGTTACCCATATGTCAAGAATGACTTCCAATATGTCAGATCCTGCATTTGCCGCAGAAGCCCTTCTTTATGCCAATAACTACCTCCAATATGCTAGTGACAGTAATTTGGGTGCCCCTAAAGGCCAAACATTATATTGCTCTTCTTACGCACAGTGGCATATTTAACTTACAATAACACAGAAGCAACTGCTAGTTCCTATATCCCCGAATTAGGTTCAATAGATGTTAGGAGTCAATTGCAGAATCAATAAATTGACCCGTATGTCAGATGTTGTCATTACGCATAACCATGGGAAGAGTAGGGATATCCAAAGATATTGGAGAAGACGCCTCACTCACTAGTAGTGACATGCTTCATCATTGGCGTCTTTCCACACCCAGGTAAGATGGTACTACCTGGGCGGGCTCAACCATAAGATGTGCTGGGAGTTCTTATATAAATTTTCTCTGGTTATGCAGGGAACCAGTTCAGTGATAAATTCTAAAATTACCTCACGGTATCCCCTTGTTCAAAACTTTATTCTTGGGGTACCTGGGGTACTAAATAAAAAGCTTTATGCCGTGATGGGGTTGTTTTGAAATTTTTGTTTCAAATATACCCACTTGTTCTGCCAACATGTTTCGGCCCATGCACAGAGCCCACAAGGGTCTGGGGCCTTCTTCAGGGCTGTATAGTCTAGTTTTTGGTTTCCCTGACTTAAGTTTCATCATGTACTACATGCAAACCCAGAAAAAAATGAGGCCTATTGCACTCACCTAAGATGTGAAATCCAGTAGATTTTCTGGAAGAAGAAAATAGTGTCAGCAACATGTTCGCACTCTATTCTGGACTAACACCCGTGGTGACGACTATAATAATAATCTATGTGGCTATATCACTCCACCCGTGATACGTGCAATATCATTTGTTATATTGCAGTGTTTGTGTCATAATCCACACCTCTAACTTGAGTGTGACCAATCCAATAAGAACTATCGACCCCTGCCCGGTCACTCCTCACACTCTCAACTAATATATCTTACTCGTCCGTGGGGTAAGTAGTGTATTTTCTATATACCCCGTGCTCAAGTGGAAAAATGGTAGGGGCAAAACTGGGGAATATTCAATAGGTGCCACATATGTGAACCTGATATCCTCTCCAACCCTGCATCTACTAGATGTGAAACTTGTGTTCATCCATTAATCATTCTCACCTACTGGGTGGTGCTAGATTGCACCATGCGGGTCACGTGATTTTAGGTGCCGTCTTGTAGTCACACACTGGAAATATAAAACAGTGGAGGTTTACAAAAGTTAGTGAGCAATTAGTTACACACTCGATTTATCACGTACTTCCGTGAAGTTTTGGGAGCCGGGTGTTTTTGTGCTGTATCACCCATACTCTGGAAATACTGAGCCTTTTCATATACATAGTGTTTCGAGTGTTCTCAAGTATTGACGTCTAAAATATTTCCACAACACCGGTATTTGCAGCGGTTCCGATTCTAAATGTTCGGATCTACTAATTGTGGGGCTAATCCCAAGGGGTGTTTCAATAACCCATTTACCTCAACCATTAGCGTCATTCAATTTTTCAACACCCTCCTGATAGCGTAGTCCATCCGAAGTGGTTAAGGTGTTTGGCAGTCTCGTAACGCCCGCATGCATGTATATAGTAGTATTGAGTCACCCCCAACACACACGCGCAACATTTAGACTTGCTGCGTCTTACTTCGCAGCAGTTCTGATTCTACAGGTTCGGGTCTACTGATTGTGAGACCAATCCCGAGAGGTATCTCACTAACCCGTTTACATCAACCCTTAATGTTATTTAGTTATTCAACATACTCAAGGTAGCGTAATCCATCCAAAAGTGATTCCGGTATTAGGCCGTCTCGTAACACCCGCATGCATGTGTATAGCAGTATTGAGTCACCCCCACACAAAAGCACATCATTCAGACTTGCTGCGTCTTACTTCGTCAAAGCTCGGACACCGTGGGTACACCTGTTGCGTTCACTGCCCGCCGCCGTGTAAATTCTAAGTGTATGTGGTGTTTTTAAATAGTTGGCGGACTTCCGTCTGTCTTCCGGGTTGCGTAGACAGCGTATAGTTGGATTCGATGTGATATGTCACGTGGAAAGTCGACTAAGACGTGCATACGTCATAGGTACTACTCTTACGTCCCTGGTGGATTTTTGGGAATTGTAGGCTAAGGATCCGATGTTAATATGTTCGCACCCTTGATGTTTAACCGAAGGGAATCAGTGTAGCATACGGTAAAGTTATATTACTTAATCGTTTGGAATCGGATGTATGGTGTGGGACTGTCGTTGTCGGATACCTTTGGAAACCTGTATTCCATGTGTGTTAGTGGTACTGGCTTATTCCCATGTGTATCTAAATGCGGTAATTACTCTCGTACCCAGTCGTTGTTGCAATCTAAAGTTGTTCTCTGTTAGTAAACTAGTGATCCGTATATCTACCTCAGGGGTCAAGAAACGGTCACTGTATACATATATATGATCTACGTTACATGCGGTGTAGGTTTGTTTCTAAAAAAAGCTCGAGTCAGTGTTGTCTCTACTAACCACTTTCATGCCCCTATGAGTCTCCCAGGTCTGTTTGATTTGTTCTCATCCTTGGTATGTACATACTATGAGGGGCAGACACCAATCAATAATTTTGACATTCAGAACTATGTATGGGATCCCACTCATGTTAATGAAGACCACGGGATTTCCTCATTTAACCCATTGCTGACACTAGACAATCTGTAAATCCAACGTTGTTCTGTTTTCAACAGTTGTTTCTCATTGCAGTGGTTTGGCAATTTTTCAATGATTGACCAAGTGAAGTCATTCTCACTATGTCTCTGCGTTAGAAAATGGCGCATCATTTTGGTGACCGTTTTTCCACACCGGAAGGTGCTGCGGTGTTCATTTAATCGTGTTTTGACTCTCCGTGAAGTCATGCCAATATACCTCAGATTGCATTTGCAGGTCATGATGTACACCACGTTCTGGCTGTTACAATTGGAAAATGACCTCTGTTCCCATGGTGTCTGTAGCCCCAGATCGATGGTTTTGCTCGCTTTTGTTAGGGTGCACACATTACAGCTTCCACAAGGAAAGTGTCCTACAACTGCAGGTAAATCCCATAGTGTGTTTGTGTTTTCACTGGTTCCTGTCCTTTTCTTGGGGCGAGTATGTACTATTGAGTCCCGTAGGGATTTGCCGTGTTTAAATGCAAAGAGGGGTTTTGGTAGTTTCAGGGTTCCCGAGTTTAGGGTCTTCCAGTGTCTTGAAATGATCCCCTTTAGTTTGTTAGATTCAGTGCCAAAGGTGGTAACGCACACTATTCTCTTATTCTCAGGTTTGGAATGAGATTCCAATAATGCCTCCCTTGGATTGTTGATTGCCCTCTTGTTGGCCTGTTTTATTAATCGTGGTGGATACAATTTCGAGTGTAATTTCGTAGATAGTTTCTCTGCGTGCACCTTGTATGTTTCCTTATCTGTGCAATTTCTGCGTAATCTCAGGAATTGTCCTACTGGTAAATTATCCTTCAAGGTTTTCGGATGAAAGCTGTCATATCTCAGTAGGTTGTTCACATCTGTAGGCTTATAAAAGACTTCCGTTTTCAATATTCCTTGGTCAGGCCAGATTTTCAGATCGAGGAAGGTAATCCAGTCTCTTTTTACCGTCATTGTGAACTTGAGATATTGATCTCTAGAATTTAACTAGTTCAGGAAGTCTTCTGTCGTTGCTTCGTTCCCTTTCCATATAAGGAAAACGTCGTCTATGTACCGCTTCCACACCGACATATTGTCAACATATGGATTGGTGTCGGTGTAGATAAAGTTGGTTTCAAAATCGTGGACATATAGACAGGCTATACTCGGTGCACAGGTCATGCCCATGGAAGTTCCATGAGTTTGTAAGACAAAATCGCCGTCATACTCGAAATAATTCTTTGTTAGCGCCAATCTCGCGCAGTCAATGATGAACTGAATGGGAGTGATCGATGTCCAATTCTCGTTCTTTAGCAGGGTTTCAATCACTTGTAGAGAGGCTTCCTGCGGGATGCTGGTATACAGCGCCTCCACGTCTAGAGTAATCAAAAGGTCTGTGGATACATTATATGGTATCAGTTTGAGGTTATTAAGAATATCTCGAGTGTCTTTTAGATATGATGGCATCTTTTGGACAATGGGCCTCAAAAAATAATCCGTAAATTTTGACAGTGGTTCCAAGGCTGAACCAATTCTGGAAACAATTGGTCTTCCTGGTGGTGGGTTCACATTCTTATGTACTTTTGGTAGGATGTAGAAGTAGGGTACTTTTGGATTGGGTTCTACCAAGAAGGCTGCTTCTGCCATCGTGATCCATCCCTCTTCAGCTGCTGTCTTTACCATGATAGATATATTTTGTTTCAATCCTTCTGTGGGATCTCTTTGCAAGCGTTTGTAATTGCGTTGATCATCCAGTAGTTTTCTACATTCCTGTTTGTACATTTCCAAAGGCATCACGACTGTGGCGCCCCCCTTATCCGCTGGTTTGATAATGATATCATTCATACTGTCAATATTTTTGATTGCTTCTCGTTCCATCGAAGTCAAGTTGTTAAAGACTTTTCGTTCAGTCGTCTTCATTTTATCCACTTCAAGTATCACTGCCTTCTCGAAGGCCAAGAGAGCGGGTGGCATAGTGTGAGTTGGTGGAGTGAAGCGTGATTTTCTTCTGAGGCCGGTGTTTTTGTCCTCAACTGGTTCCTGTGTATTGTCTGCATCTGCAAAGAATACTGTTAGTCTCAATTTCCGAAAAAATTCTGACAATTCGATCCTTAAGTCGAATAAATTTGTTCTGGCCGTAGGTACAAAGCCTAGTCCTTTGTTTAGGACAGTCTGTTGTACCGGGGAAAAAGTCTTGGAGCTGAGGTTTAGTATTCCTGTTGGTTCCTGCTCGTGCTGGGTCTCGCTTCTGATGCTACCTGTTCTTCCTGGTTGTCTCCCCAGTGGACTCTTGGGCCTCTCCGATTGTTTCCCCCTCCTCTGATAGGGCCTCTCCCTAAAAAAGAGGGTTGGAAAGGTGGCCATTGATATCCAAACTGAGGGGGTGGGAATGATGGTTGCATAAAAGGTCCCCATCCGAATGGTTGTTGTTGAAATGCACCCATTGTCTGGTAGTTGCCCCTATTTCTCCTGGGGCGGCTGCCTCTCCTTTTGTTGTTGTTCCACCTCTGGTCTCTCCCTTCAAACGAGGAATCACTAGAAGTTCTATTCGAGCCTGCACTGTCGGTGTCAGAAAAATCTGATTTATCTCTCTCAGTTGGGTTATAGTCTGCTTTAGAATAGGGAAAAACGTTTTCATACTTGAAGCGTTTAAGATCTTTCTGAAATTTAGTGATCTTCGCTTGTGTCAAGTATTCTTTGTACTCGTTGATGGTCTTATTATTTTCCTCCAATTACTTTTTGAAGGCACTAATGGTAATTTGAGTCTTCAACCCATTTTTCAACGTTTTAATTTCTACCAGAAGGGCATCCGACAGTCTCTTTGCTGTTTTTATAATTAAGACTAACCAGTCTCTTGTGCAGTTCCATGCAATAAGAGACCAGCTGTGTCAAAATTCCGGGTCATTCAAGAAAATCCTAGGAGCATTGGTGACGATTAATCCATTTGGGGCTATATTCCCCCGAAGATATTCGGTCATGATAGCCCCGTGCAGGAGTGTTTTAAGCTGAGTCCTTTTTAATTCGGTAAGAGACTCCCAATCGCCACTGTTTTGGGTGACTTGGGCCAGTGTGGTGTCTGACAACAGGGGGGGTAGAGATAGAATGGATGAAATTTCATCTTCACCGTATGCCAACCCTTCTGCCATTGTGGAAAAATGTATTTAGATGATCTCAGTATGAGAGTGTAAAGAAACCGGGAGAGAATTTTGTTTAGGATTGATAAAAGTTGGACTGTGGGATTTGTTTGAGAAACATTCTTTGTCTCATATGATTATTTTGCCACAGAATGTTTTAAACTCTCGAGGCTATAGAGGCCCCTCAATATCTTATAACACTAAAGAGAGTGAGAGAGAAGCAAAGCAGTTGCAATCTCCCAAAGATACAATAACACAGAAGCAACTGCTAGTTCCTATATCCCCGAATTAGGTTCAATAGATGGTCAATTGTAGAATCAATAAATTGACCCGTATGTCAGATGTTGTCATTACGCATAACCATGGGAAGAGTAGGGATATCCAAAGATATTGGAGAAGACGCCTCACTCACTAGTAGTGACATGCTTCATCATTGGCGTCTTTCCACACCCAGGTAAGATGGTACTACCTGGGCGGACTCAACCATAAGATGTGCTGGGAGTTCTTATATAAATTTTCTCTGGTTATGCAGGGAACCAGTTCAGTGATAAATTCTAAAATTACCTCACAGTATCCCCTTGTTCAAAACTTTATTCTTGGGGTACCTGGGGTACTAAATAAAAAGCTTTATGCCGTGATGGGGTTGTTTTGAAATTTTTGTTTCAAATATACCCACTTGTTCTGCCAACATGTTTCAGCCCACGCACAGAGCCCACAAGGGTCTGGGGCCTTCTTCAGGGCTGTATAGTCTAGTTTTTGGTTTCCCTGACTTAAGTTTGATCATGTACTACATGCAAACCCAGAAAAAAATGAGGCCTATTGCACTCACCTAAGATTTAAAATCCAGTAGATTTTCTGGAAGAAGAAAATAGTGTCAGCAACATGTTAGCACTCTATTCTGGACTAACACCCGTGGTGACGACTAAAATAATAATCTATGTGGCTATATCACTCCACCCGTGATACGTGCAATATCATTTGTTATATTGCAGTGTTTGTGTCATAATCCACACCTCTAACTTGAGTGTGACCAATCCAATAAGAACTATCGACCCCTGCCCGGTCACTCCTCAAACTCTCAACTAATATATCTTACTCGTCCGTGGGGTAATAGTAGTGTATTTTCTATATACCCCGTGCTCAAGTGGAAAAATGGTAGGGGCAAAACTGGGGAATATTCAATAGGTGCCACATATGTGAACCTGATATCCTCTCCAACCCTGCATCTACTAGATGTGAAACTTGTGTTCATCCATTAATCATTCTCACCTACTGGGTGGTGCTAGATTGCACCATGCGGGTCACGTGATTTTAGGTGCTGTCTTGTAGTCACACACTGGAAATATAAAACAGTGGAGGTTTACAAAAGTTAGTGAGCAATTAGTTACACACTCGATTTATCACGTACTTCCGTGAAGTTTTGGGAGCCGCGTGTTTTTGTGCTGCATCACCCATACTCTGGAAATACTGAGCCTTTTCATATACATAGTGTTTCGAGTGTTCTCAAGTATTGACGTCTAAAATATTTCCACAACACCGGTATTTGCAGCGGTTCCGATTCTATATTTTCGGATCTACTAATTGTGGGGCTAATCCCAAGGGGTGTTTCAATAACCCATTTACCTCAACCATTAGCGTCATTCAATTTTTCAACACCCTCCTGACAGCGTAGTCCATCCGAAGTGGTTAAGGAATTTGGCAGTCTCGTAACGCCCGCATGCATGTATATAGTAGTATTGAGTCACCCCCAACACACACGCGCAACATTTAGACTTGCTGCGTCTTACTTCGCAGCAGTTCTGATTCTACAGGTTCGGGTCTACTGATTGTGAGACCAATCCCGAGAGGTATCTCACTAACCCGTTTACATCAACCCTTAATGTTATTTAGTTATTCAACATACTCAAGGTAGCGTAATCCATCCAAAAGTGATTCCGGTATTAGGCCGTCTCGTAACACCCGCATGCATGTGTATAGCAGTATTGAGTCACCCCCACACAAAAGCACATCATTCAGGCTTGCTGCGTCTTACTTCGTCAAAGCTCGGACACCGTGGGTACACCTGTTGCGTTCACTGCCCGCCGCCGTGTAAATTCTAAGTGTATGTGGTGTTTTTAGATAGTTGGCGGACTTCCGTCTGTCTTCCGGGTTGCGTAGACAGCGTATAGTTGGATTCGATGTGATATGTCACGTGGAAAGTCGACTAAGACGTGCATACGTCATAGGTACTACTCTTACGTCCCTGGTGGATTTTTGGGAATTGTAGGCTAATGATCCGATGTTAATATGTTCGCACCCTTGATGTTTAACCGAAGGGAATCAGTGTAGCATACGGTAAAGTTATATTACTTAATCGTTTGGAATCGGATGTATGGTGTGGGACTGTCGTTGTCGGATACCTTTGGAAACCTGTATTCCATGTGTGTTAGTGGTACTGGCTTATTCCCATGTGTATCTAAATGCGGTAATTACTCTCGTACCCAGTCGTTGTTGCAATCTAAAGTTGTTCTCTGTTACTAAACTAGTGATCCGTATATCTACCTCAGGGGTCAAGAAACGGTCACTGTATACATATATATGATCTACGTTACATGTGGTGTAGGTTTGTTTCTAAAAAAAGCTCGAGTCAGTGTTGTCTCTACAAACCACTTTCATGCCCCTATGAGTCTCCCAGGTCTGTTTGATTTGTTTGTCACCAAAATGATGCGCCATTTTCTAACGCAGAGACATAGTGAGAATGACTTCACTTGGTCAATCATTGAAAAATTGCCAAACCACTGCAATGAGAAACAACTGTTGAAAACAGAACAACGTTGGATTTACAGATTGTCTAGTGTCAGCAATGGGTTAAATGAGGAAATCCCGTGGTCTTCATTAACATGAGTGGGATCCCATACATAGTTCTGATTGTCAAAATTATTGATTGGTATCCGCCCCTCATAGTATGTACATACCAAGGATGAGAACAAATCAAACAGACCTGGGAGACTCATAGGGGCATGAAAGTGGTTAGTAGAGACAACACTGACTCGAGCTTTTTTTAGAAACAAACCTACACCACATGTAACGTAGATCATATATATGTATACAGTGACCGTTTCTTGACCCCTGAGGTAGATATACGGATCACTAGTTTAGTAACAGAGAACAACTTTAGATTGCAACAACGACTGGGTACGAGAGTAATTACCGCATTTAGATACACATGGGAATAAGCCAGTACCACTAACACACATGGAATACAGGTTTCCAAAGGTATCCGACAACGACAGTCCCACACCATACATCCGATTCCAAACGATTAAGTAATATAACTTTACCGTATGCTACACTGATTCCCTTCGGTTAAACATCAAGGGTGCGAACATATTAACATCGGATCCTTAGCCTACAATTCCCAAAAATCCACCAGGGACGTAAGAGTAGTACCTATGACGTATGCACGTCTTAGTCGACTTTCCACGTGACATATCACATCGAATCCAACTATACGCTGTCTACGCAACCCGGAAGACAGACGGAAGTCCGCCAACTATTTAAAAACACCACATACACTTAGAATTTACACGGCGGCGGGCAGTGAACGCAACAGGTGTACCCACGGTGTCCGAGCTTTGACGAAGTAAGACGCAGCAAGTCTGAATAATGTGCTTTTGTGTGGGGGTGACTCAATACTGCTATACACATGCATGCGGGTGTTACGAGACGGCCTAATACCGGAATCACTTTTGGATGGATTACGCTACCTTGAGTATGTTGAATAACTAAATAACATTAAGGGTTGATGTAAACGGGTTAGTGAGATACCTCTCGGGATTGGTCTCACAATCAGTAGACCCGAACCTGTAGAATCAGAACTGCTGCGAAGTAAGACGCAGCAAGTCTAAATGTTGCGCGTGTGTGTTGGGGGTGACTCAATACTACTATATACATGCATGCGGGCGTTACGAGACTGCCAAACACCTTAACCACTTCGGATGGACTACGCTATCAGGAGGGTGTTGAAAAATTGAATGACGCTAATGGTTGAGGTAAATGGGTTATTGAAACACCCCTTGGGATTAGCCCCACAATTAGTAGATCCGAACATTTAGAATCGGAACCGCTGCAAATACCGGTGTTGTGGAAATATTTTAGACGTCAATACTTGAGAACACTCGAAACACTATGTATATGAAAAGGCTCAGTATTTCCAGAGTATGGGTGATGCAGCACAAAAACACGCGGCTCCCAAAACTTCACGGAAGTACGTGATAAATCGAGTGTGTAACTAATTGCTCACTAACTTTTGTAAACCTCCACTGTTTTATATTTCCAGTGTGTGACTACAAGACGGCACCTAAAATCACGTGACCCGCATGGTGCAATCTAGCACCACCCAGTAGGTGAGAATGATTAATGGATGAACACAAGTTTCACATCTAGTAGATGCAGGGTTGGAGAGGATATCAGGTTCACATATGTGGCACCTATTGAATATTCCCCAGTTTTGCCCCTACCATTTTTCCACTTGAGCACGGGGTATATAGAAAATACACTACTATTACCCCACGGACGAGTAAGATATATTAGTTGAGAGTTTGAGGAGTGACCGGGCAGGGGTCGATAGTTCTTATTGGATTGGTCACACTCAAGTTAGAGGCGTGGATTATGACACAAACACTGCAATATAACAAATGATATTGCACGTATCACGGGTGGAGTGATATAGCCACATAGATTATTATTTTAGTCGTCACCACGGGTGTTAGTCCAGAATAGAGTGCTAACATGTTGCTGACACTATTTTCTTCTTCCAGAAAATCTACTGGATTTCAAATCTTAGGTGAGTGCAATAGGCCTCATTTTTTTCTGGGTTTGCATGTAGTACATGATCAAACTTAAGTCAGGGAAACCAAAAACTAGACTATACAGCCCTGAAGAAGGCCCCAGACCCTTGTGGGCTCTGTGCGTGGGCCGAAACATGTTGGCAGAACAAGTGGGTATATTTGAAACAAAAATTTCAAAACAACCCCATCACGGCATAAAGCTTTTTATTTAGTACCCCAGGTACCCCAAGAATAAAGTTTTGAACAAGGGGATACCGTGAGGTAATTTTAGAATTTATCACTGAACTGGTTCCCTGCATAACCAGAGAAAATGTATATAAGAACTCCCAGCACATCTTATGGTTGAGTCCGCCCAGGTAGTACCATCTTACCTGGGTGTGGAAAGACGCCAATGATGAAGCATGTCACTACTAGTGAGTGAGGCGTCTTCTCCAATATCTTTGGATATCCCTACTCTTCCCATGGTTATGCGTAATGACAACATCTGACATACGGGTCAATTTATTGATTCTACAATTGACTCCTAACATCTATTGAACCTAATTCGGGGATTGATATTTAACTTACAAGCATTAAAACACGCTAACACACCCATTTTTACTCACTCACTCTCTCCTTCATACTAACTGCCTGTCTCATTCACTTTCTCTCCACCCACTCACGCTGACTATCACTCTTTCACTCATTCGCTCTCGTACTCACTCCCACTCAGGCACAAATGTACTCACACAGTCACACTCACTCATCCTCATTGTCACTCACATATGCACTTACAAACACTCTCTCTTTCACACTAACTGACTCTCACTCACAACTGCTGGTGTACAGGGAGCTAAGCTTTAAACTCCTTGTGTGCAGGTACTCTGCTTTAATAATATTGGATTCAGTAGGCCCCTTAGGCCTCTGGGCCCTGGTGCAGTTGTATATGTTGCACCATTGGAAGTTTTGCCCCTGACTCTCTCCCCTCACTCTCACAATCTCCCCTTCATTTACTCATTCTACCTCACTCACTCTTTACTCACGCCCTCACGCTCACTTTCACTTACTCATACTCACTAATTCTCACTTATTTTCACTCTTATTGACATTCTTAAATACACTAAACACATTCACTCTCACTCCATCTTATTTCCTTTCACTCACAGACTCACAAAAACACTCACTCACACATGCACTGAGAAACAACACTGGATAATTTACTTACCTTGCTTCCTTTGCTGGTAACTCCAAGGCTCTGTGGCAGAGGCAGGGCAGGAATCCAGTGCTGGAGTTCAGAACCAGCAACGCACGATTCCCAGCGAGAAGCCTGACACAGTTGCAGGGCTAGGATTAAAAAGGGATAGACCGACATAATCCCTTTACCATGCTTCTGGATGGGACTAGAAGCATAGCCCTACAGAAGCTGGGACAGTGCTTGGGATCCTGCTTCTGCTGCTCTGTGTGGCTCCCCATTGGCCCGAGGAATGCATTGATGTGTGCCCTGACAGCTCCATTTTAGCAGGTATATTGTGCTGCCAGAGGCATGCACATGATGACTGCCAAATAAAATAGATTGTGCCTGTGTAAGGGGATCATAGTTAATGTATGCCCTTCATATTCAGAATCCAGATAGCCACCTACATAGTGCTGTGCTTTTAAACAACAGTTTGCAGATGGACCCTCACTCGGCACCCTTCTCTCCTCCTGTTATCAGGAGCCTGTTGGAGGGGCAACAGGGCTGCCCTGTGGACTAGCAATGTTCATGAAAACACGTAAGTGTTGTTTTCATGAAGATTGCTAAGTTAAATAATTAGCAGTGTGGGCAGAGTTTTCGGGTATTGTGTGGTGGCTCACATGTGGCAGGGCTGCACTCTGAAGCTCTGTTAAGGTGCCACCACTGCATTATGAGTGTGGGCAATGACTGTATTCAAGCATTTAAAAGGGCATCCGAATATAACGGAATGCACCCTCCATTGTCCCAAACGAAGTGAGGTGTTTCAAGTCCTCATAAAACTTGATCTAACGTATCAAGAGATGTGAAAACTAAGGAGCCCTTTAAAGTGGTCAACCTCTCATTGACGTTCAGTAGTGGTTGCCAATTGACTCAAATGTTATGATTGAGATCGCAAAGGTGCGTACACTACTTGATTTACCCCCCTTGCGCACATACACCACAGGCAACAACCAGGCTGAACCTTTGATCGGTTCACTTATGCATGATGAGCACAACTTATCCATCGCAGCTCTTAATTCCACTCTTTTTTTTTTTTTTTTTTTGGGAAAACCTTTATTCTTCGAAAACATGGACACAGCTATTCAGCCGACATCCCGGAGGTTCGGCAGCTTTGAGAAAGCAGAACAAAGAAACGTCCACAGTGCATAGAAGGAGAAGCAGAAAAGGTTCTATTTTAAATAAACACAAACTCACACAAAACCCCAGCAAGGCGAAGGACACTGAAT
This sequence comes from Triturus cristatus, assembly GCF_964204655.1. Taxonomy (NCBI): domain Eukaryota; kingdom Metazoa; phylum Chordata; class Amphibia; order Caudata; family Salamandridae; genus Triturus; species Triturus cristatus. Next base: position 317,920,044 of record NC_140585.1, read on the forward strand.
ACCACTGGTGATTGCCCCCCAGGGGAGAGCAGACCCCCCTCGTCTAACAGTCACAATGCTGTGTTAAGAGGAAAAAGGGGGAAAAGCAGAGGCCCAAAAAGTCAACTAACAATCAGATACATATACAAAAGCTGGAAAGAATGTTAAGGAGAGAGCTGTTCATCGGGGGGATCCAAATCAGGGGCAAGACATATGCCCCCCCTATACTGGTTCCACCGCCCCCAAATGGCGTGCCACTTCCGGGGGCGCCCTCTAGCACAATATACTGTCTTTTCCCTTAGCATACTCCAGTCCATGTTTTCTTTCCACGCCGTCAATGTGGGGGGACCCGCAGAGCCCCACAGGCGCGCGATGTCTCGCTTAGCCACCATATTACCCAGAGTCACCCACTGGGTCTGTGCCTCATCGTGATCGGTAGGCCCCCAAACATTCAGGAGACAGCACCGCGCCTCCGGCTGCATAACAATGCCCTTCACCTCCCCCATCACCGTATGGACTCTCCTCCAGAATTCCATGATAACGCCACATTCCCAAATGATATGCATAAAGGTACCCACCATACCGCAGCCCCTCCTACATAAACCCTCCTCAGAAAATCCCATATGAACCAGCCTTGGCCCCGTAACATAGGTTCTGTGGAGTATTTTGAGCTGCACCAGCCTCAGACGTGATGGGATCGCGACCTCCTTAGGAGAGGAGACCGCAGACTGCCAATCCTCGTCATCCAGTTCGAGTCCGTCCCTAGTCCACTGGTCCCTCAGCCCCAATAGCAGGTCCCACCGAACATTTATCAATTTCTTATATATGAGTGAAATCGTACTCTCCGGCATATGGCCGTCGAGGATCCGATCCTCCAATGGAGAGGACTCAGGCACCTTCTCACCGTCTACGAGGACTGACCGCAGGGCATGACGCACTTGAACATAGCGGAAGAACTCGGATTTCCCCAACTCATACTCCTGCTGCAGCTCTTCATAGGACTTCACCCTCCCCTTAATCAGCAAATCTCCAACCCTGGAGATTCCAATCAAGTCCCATTTATCAAAACCTTTCGTATGCCAGAGCCTCCCCAATTTTTCAGATTCAAACAACGGGGTAGCTAGGGTGAGCCTATCCTTCCAGCCCAGCGAGTCAGTCGCCAACCTCCACACGCGCACCGCCACCCCAGTGGGCCCCGTGAGGGACGAATCCAGCGCCCGAGAGTACAACGCTCTATGATAATTACCGCCTCGCAACAACCATCGGTCCATGGCATAGCCGGGGCTTAGAGCCGGACCATAGAAACCATGATTAATCGCGCTCAACTGGGTGGCCCAATAATAGCGTCGAATGTCCGGAAGCGCAATACCCCCGTCGTACCACGGAAGCGTCAACTTAGCAATCGCTATGTGCGGCCGTCCATCCCACAGCAACGATCGTTGGAGGCTTTCAACCTCCCGGAAGTAACTGGCCGGTACCCAATCAAGGGTATTCTGCAAGGCATAGAGGAACCGGGGGAGAGACATCATTTTAAACAAGGCGGCGCGCACAACGAGGGAGAGCGGCAGCTTCCGCCAGCCCGCAACATCCCGCCGCAAACGCGCCAGTGGGGGGAGCAGGTTTCTCTCATACCGCAGGGTGGAGTCAGTGGAGATAAAAATCCCCAGGTACACAAAGCCCTGCTGGGCAATCCGGATCAAACACGTTCGCGGGACAGGCGGAACCTCGCCGCTCAGAACATACAAATACGATTTACTCCAATTGATGACGAGACCCGAGTTCCTGCCAAAGGACGTCAGAACGTCACAAACCACTATAAGCGAGTTCTTGGGCGAGGCGAGATATAACAGGATGTCATCGGCATAGAGCGATATACGGTCCTCGTGCTCAGGCGACCACCTAAGTCCACGTATATCCGGATGCCAGCGTATCCACGCCGCCAGCGGCTCGAGGGCAAGGGCGAACAACAAAGGCGACAGGGGGCACCCCTGCCGAGTTCCCCTCCCAAGCTGGAACGGAGTCGACGCCCGCCCGTTTACCACAACACTCGCAAGGGGGCCCTCATAAAGCAACCTCACCCAGCTCAAAAAACCAGGGCCAAAGCCGAACTTGGCAAGCACAGCCCACAGATATGCCCATTCCACCGTATCAAAAGCCATCGTGGCATCAAGAGATGCCACAATAGCTGGTTCTCGGAGCGTGCCCGCCCTGGCAATCACTCCATGGAGGCGCCGAAGGTTCAACGCAGTGTTACGGTGCGGGATAAAGCCGGATAGATCCGGATGGATCAAGTCTCCGAGCACCCTAACCAAGCGGCCTGCCAGAATTTTAGCCAGAATTTTCGGCTCAGCATTAAGGAGTGATATTGGCCGATAGGAGGAACACTTATCTCGGGGTTTACCCTCCTTGTGTATTACAACAATCGTCGCCAGTCTCTGGTCCAACGGAAGGGACCCGCCCCCCCGCGCCTCCACAAACATGGCGCGCAGGTGAGGGGCAACCCTATCCGGGAACAGCTTATACAAGTCAATCGGCAAACCATTAGGGCCTGAGGCCTTACCCGAGTTCAGCGCACGGATGGCACCCGCCACCTCATCGACCGTTATGTCTCCATCGAGGTCATCTCTATCTACGTCAGAAAGGCAGGGCAGAGCGATGTCCCGCAGGAGGTCACGCGAGTCCTCGGTCGGCCTATCCGAAACTGAGGCATAAACCATACGGAAATAATCCGAAAAACACTGTACTATCCCCTCAGGGTCAACAACCACCTCTCCCCCCTCTCTCGTCAGCTCCGGCACCACTCTATTAACCCGTTCTTTTTTGTCCAGCCAAGCTAGGAGCTTCCCGGCCTTATCACCAACATCATACAAGCGGCCCTGCTGTTCCCTACTGAGGGTCTTGGCGGCATTCGTCACCAGGTCCTTATATTCGGCTTGCTTCAAGCTCAGCTCATGCAGTGAGGCCTCTGTAACCTCCCCCTCCAGGGCCACCTCTAAAGCCGCGATCTCCTCCTCAACCTGCATAACCTCGCCATCTCTCCGCCGCTTGGCTGCCACTACCAAGGAGAGGGCCTCTCCTCTCAGCACGGTCTTAAATGCTTCCCACAACGACACGGCCGAGTCAACGGACCCATGGTTGTCCTTAAAAAAGTGATCAACTGTCTTCAACAGCGCACTGCGCATCTTGGGGTCACGAAAGTACCAGGGGTTAATAGGAGCAACCCTGCCCCCTCCCTCGTGCCCGACATCCAGCCGGACCCACACTGGCGAATGATCCGATATGCCCCGCGCCATATGCCTGGCCTCAGATACCAATGAGGCGTGCGCAGCCAGAGTGAGCAGGTAATCAATCCTAGAGAGGCTACCATGCGCCCCGGAGTGGAAGGTGTATTGGCTCTGTGTGGGGTGCCGGAGCCTCCAGCAGTCTACCAGGCCGAGTGTGTCTAGAAAGTCTGGAAGCCACTTCTGAGCCCCCCCGGTGTCCCTGGGCGGGTACCTATCCAGCAGCCCAGAGCCGACAGCATTGAAATCACCCCCCACCACCAGCATACCCTCCGGGAGGTCCAACAAGGCCCTACCCAGATCTGTAAACGTGGAGGCCTGCAGGGCAGGGGGACATAGACCGAAACCAAAACCAGAGTTCTTCCTTCCCACCTCCCCGCCACCGCCACAAACCTCCCCCTATCATCAACAATGGTGGAGTTCACCTCGAACGGTAGTGAAGCTCTAACTAGGATGCCCACACCCCTGGAGCCGGAGGAGAATCCCGAGTGAGCTATGAATTTGTAACCTTTCCTATTAAGAGCATGGCAAGTATTACCTATAAGGTGTGTCTCCTGCAGTAGGACGACATCCGGCAAAGACCGTTTCAAGAACTGCAAGACTATCCCCCGCTTAATGCGATCCCCCAAACCATTAACATTCCAGCTAAGAACATTTAAACCCCTACCCCCATCCCCACACCACAAGAGGCCCACCCCACACCCGAAGAGCCACCATGGAAAAATCCTGACAATGATTACTGCGCCTTGCAAAAACAAACCCCCCAACAACAAACCCAAAATCCCAACTATCCCCCCCACCCTGCACCCCTGCTGCAGCTTACAAAGCCCCCCCAACTTGCAGTGTGCCTGTCGCCCTACCAAAACCCAAATCTACAAAAAGTACCCTGAGGGAGGAAAGAGCTCCCATCGTCCTTCCGCAACCCTCCGTATTGTACTGCAATCAGTTCAAGTCATCATCCGGAACCAAATCAAGTCAGTCCGGCTCCAAAGGCATCAACCCTGCCCATCCCGGCCACTATCCCCGTCTGCGGCAGCATCCTCGCCAGTCCGTCGTCGTGCCAAAGCGTCCAGCCATTCACCGGCCATAGCAGGCGACTCAAAGAAGAAAGTTCGGTCTTCATACACCACACGTAATCTGGCAGGGAAAAGCATGGCATACTTCAGGTCCCTCTCCCGAAGCCTTCTCTTCACCCCCAGGAAACTCTGCCTTTGCTTTTGCACCAGCTGGGTGAAGTCAGGGTAGAAACTCACCGACGCGTTCTGAAAAGGGACCGGGCCCGTCACCCGCGATGCTTGCAGGATAGCGTCCCGATCTCGGAAGTGAAAGAGCCTGGCGACAATCGGTCTCGGTGGAGCTCACACCTCGGGCCTCCCACCCGGCACTCTGTGAGCTCGCTCAACTGTGAAGAACTTCCCAAGGCCCTTAGGCTTCAGATGGTTAAGCACCAAGTCCTCCACGAGAAGGTCTACAGAAATCTCGTCCGAGGACTCCGGGACCCCGATAATGCGCACGTTGTTGCGCCTGGCCCGGCTCTCAAAGTCCTCGAGCCTACGGGCGGAGAGGTCACTCTCGGCCCGCAGCTTACGAACCTCAGTCTGAAGTTCCGAGACATCATCAGCGAGGCCCGTAGTCTTGAGATCAAGGGTTTTAACCCGTTCATTAGTTTTGCCCAAATCCGCGCGGATCAAGTTAACGTCCACCAAGATGGTATCCACTTTGTGCGCCAGGGCATCAAACTGACTCCCAATCGAAGCCTGCATCCCTTCGAGCGCGCCCATGACATCCTGTAACGAGAGCTCCGAGGCCGGGGGCGAGGCAGTCTTCTGTCCATCCAGCGACTGGCTCGATCCACCAGGCGACCCCTTCTGCTGGGCATACCGATCCATATTATTGGCTTGAGTATAGGCTCCCCGCCTGGTAGCCTTGGGTTTCAGCCGATCCACCTCTGCTTTACCCGACATGTCTGGCACCAAGCAGTCCGGTGCAAAAAGACGGCCCTCTCTCAGGTAGAGGGAGCAGGAGAAGTCAGATCTGCAATAGCCAGCCAGGGTAGGGCGCAGAGTGTCCAGAGGATAATAAAGCAGCCAAAAGCACTCCCGGGCCAAGGCAGACAAAGGGCGAGAAAGTGAAAGTGAAAGGACGGGGTCCTCCGTCCGACAGTTCACACCTCGCCTGGCCGCTGTTGTTCAATTAGAGGTCGGGCATCCTGCCAACGCCAGCCCCTGGCATCCCTCGGAGACAGGCCTCATTCTTCCGCCGTGCACAACTCCGGTTCCCGGTGGGCGATCCGAACTCGGGCGGCATCAATCGCCTCCATAACGAGTCATCTGCAAGATGCCGCGCATATAAAACAGGATTGAAGACAGGATAGTCGACGGAGGGCGCGTGGGTCTCGGGAGCTCAAAGCTCACGCGGCCATCTTGGTCAAGCGCTAGGCTCCTCCCTCCTTAATTCCACTCTTAAACACAACCGTGCTCTTTGTGCTTCATGAACACCTGGCACAGCATCACTCTCTAAAACAATACAATGGCGGAGTCCCTTCAGTTTACTTAGACAGTCACAAAAGACTTCAGGGTTTTATTCTTACCCACACTGCACATATTGTGGCCTATTCACAAACTGCATTTTGTAACATGTTTTGTAGTACTACAAATGTACTGCAAACTTCTACTAACATACGAATATACAGAGTTTATCCCTCCTTCCCTCCTATCTTTTTCTGTGTGGGGCTGCCTACTCACACGTAAATATCTGTTTAAGTAGTAAATCTGGAAAATAGGGAATACTTTCTGTGAAAGGGGAGGGGAATAGGGAGGATTGAGTGTCGGCTAGAGAGGGGTTTGAGAAGGACCTGCAACCATCCACAAAAAAGTAAGTCGATGGCTATTCACAAACAGTGCCTCTAAAGTTACTACAGTCAAAAAGGGACTCAAGATGGAAGTAAATTACTCCAGTTCAGAGCTGATGTAAGTCTAGCACCACTCATGCCTAACCGCTTGTACTGCAATACCCTCTATAAAAAATAATGAAGTTAGTGACTTAAAATAACACCCCAGAGGAACTATTGTTAATTAATATAATGTATTTAAAATTGTTAAACATATAAATGATTATAATTCAATGTTTACCAAATATATAAAACAGTACATATTATTTAATTATAAAATGTTTAATAATCTTTTCTGCATTTTAAAGGTAATGTAACAATACATTTTATTAAAATATAATTAAATTACTTCTAATTAATTATATATGTCACTTATATTAATTGTTAATGCATAATACCATGTTTTACTTTTGTTGAGAATTTATTTTTTAATTTAAATGTGACAAAAATAATTTTAATGCAATTTAATATATGTATGTTAATTAAAGTTTAAGTTCAAAATGTATATATTAGTGCTGTAACATTTTTCTTTAGTTCTACATTTTATATAAATATAAAAAATAATTTACATTAATATTTAACATAAAAATATTTTTACAAATGTTTTCCCACTTTAATAAAGTTTTCCCTATATTTTGCCATGTGGAGATCTCCGCCCCAACTGCTAATTTCCACTGTTTTTATTCTGTTACTGAGGGAGGATTGCATGTTTGTTTTTTCACCTTTATTAATACATTTCGTCACTTAAACGTGCGTTGTTCTTATCTGTGCTGAACCTGCCCTGAGTTTGTATGGGGACGTGCTCTATTGCTGGCTTGCTATACCTGTAGTGGGTGTGACGCAATATGGGTCGTCTGCTTTCTGTGTAAACGAAGTTTTCACTTCTGCCGCTGTTGTGAGTAATGCAAATGGTGCCCCCCTTCTGCACCATCTACACTCACTGACCATATTCTTCATGGAACAATTGCCACAATTATTGAGATACTGCAATGGACAATGGAATGGACAGGGGCGACTCCTCTGTTGGAGCGGAGAAGCATCGCCCCACTTAAATTGCCCCCCCAAAGCCCCGAAATGAAAAATAAAATAGTAATTCATTACTATTTTAGTTTTCATCCCCTGTCCCGAACAGAGCGTCAGGAGGGGACGGGGACGCTGCTGAGTGACAGCAGCAGGGAAGAAGGTGGGCTGGCTATGCACTTTTCTAAGTGTGTATGCCCCTTTGGCCGATTATCTTGCGACCGGCCTACGGGCCAGCCAGACATGTGCAATTTTAAACCTCTAACCCAGCTCTACCCCATCAGTCTTAAGTAAATGCAGGCCTCCAGAGCGCTGTGGAGCACCGAGTGAGGCCGCCAGGATTGGTTGAGGGAGTTGCAGCATCCAGTTCCTGTGGGCGTCGGCGAAAAGAAGAGCTCGGGAGCTGAGGACGCTGTTCGATACGCCTTATTAATTACATTTTGCGTGTGTGTCCACCCGCCCCCTACCCCAGGTAGATACCAGACGTCACTCGGAATGGAGGGACACAAATGCGATGGAGAAGTATTTTATTCCATCCATCTGAAGTGGTATCCAATTACTGTGTAAAGCTGCAGTCCCTGAATTTGCTTCCGCACCCCAAAATGGGCAATAATGTATGCCATTATCTCCCATTGGCCCCAGTGGTCGAAGTGGGGGAAAAAAAGTAGGGGAACTGTGGGCGGAGAATCAGAGGGCGGGAATAACCCAAGGATTGGATCAGTGGGCGGAGCCAGAGGTGTGGCCAGAATGCGTAAACATCCCAATTTTTAGTATTTGTTTGGCATTTCACTGCCCAGTTTAATCAACCAATGGATACACATGATTATTTAAGGTTATAATGAGTTATTGACATTAAAACACATTCACAAAGTGGTATATGCTTCTAATCACAGAATGTCCCAAATACGATAAAATGTGGAAGCACAAGCCATTTGTTGCCGAGCCATGGAGTTTGTCATCAGCAGTTCTCCTGTTTTCCACAACAGCAGTTCAAACATGAATGGCAAAATATCCTAGTTTGCAAAATGTTTTCTATATAATTATGGCTCTGCCATTTTTGCCTCCTAATGGAAGATCTGCTGCATGATCTTACCATTTCAACTAATAAACAGTTTATAGCTCGAACGTATCAAAAGTTAATAAAATATGTGACTTGTTTTGCTGCAGAGAGGATGGCTTATTGCAAAGGTTGACTGATCACCTTTCTCACTGTTGCATTTGTATGTTACACTTGTACTAATGAGGCAAAATCTTTCCAAAGACTGTTAGCATGTGTACACATGTCAAAATAATAAAATATCAGAAAATATACTGCATTACGCTGCAGCCTTTTTTTTAATGCATAATTTAGTCAACACTGCGGCATAATTTTGTCCTCCTTTGCTGCATATATAATTCCAATGGCCCCACAGCAAGCAGCACATGTTAAAAGTGCTTGTGAATGAAGCAGAGAGACTGTGAAGTTTGCGAACTTAGTTTGGTGTGCGTGCAAATTCTGCATTGCCAATCCCTGGTGAGTTGCAGTTACTACTTCTGAAACAAGGCCAATGGAGCTACCTATGGGTGAGGCAGACTGGCCTCAAGGGCAGGGCCGACCTTAGCACTGGTGGTGCCCTGTGCATTAATGTTTGTTATTGCCCCCCAATGACCACCTCTGCCATGGATTCCCTCACTACCACCCTTTAACAGTGCCCCTCAAGTCTCCATAACCACACTATCTCTCAGATGCATTTAATTTGATTTACAGCGCCACTCATACCAGTGTAGGGTGTCAGAGCACTTTACATCACACACATAACTCAATCAATATGTGTGTAAATCACTGTATAGAAAATGTTACATAAGACTAAGGACTACACGGTGTAGGAGTCACATTACAACCATACTAGTAGGCCGTATAGTTTAATAGTGATTGGTCTGGAGAAACATAAACTCAGAATTTAAAATGTAATACCATGGTTGGGGGTTCTCTTTAATAATCAGAATTGATTTCTGACAAAAAGAACACTTTTTGCAACATTAGAATAATCAAAGACTGGGGGAAAAAACATAACGCTCTAATTTATACCTTGCTGTTTGTATGCAGCTCTTAGATGAAAGTGAATAGCTCACTGTTCTATGTTAGGATTTTAACTTATAAACTGCAAGTAACAAAAGGATCTCTCTGACAAAAGCAGTAGCCCACTGACCTATTTACATTATGTGCACTTTGTGATCTGCATGGTACATGTTCTTTGCAGCAGGCTCATTAACCCTCTGAGCTACCTTTTCATGAATCAAAACTTCCACTAGACAAAATGATCTCTCTCTAGGAAGAACATTAAACACCAGAGTCATCATGACATATTTATTGTTGCCGAAAATTGCTGGAGGCCAGGAAGGAGGCAGCAAGTGCTTTTAAAACCTTAATATATTTGCAAACATAATGCCTCCACCCAAAGTCAGCACCCGGTGCGGTCACACCGGTTGCACTGCCCTAGAACTGGCCCTTCTCAAGGGTCCTGTGACCACAGTGACAGAGTCACTGTTGTTCTAGGCTGTACTGCTTCATAGGCCTGCCCGCAAGACTGGAGGTGAACTTCAGTATGGATTGTGGTGGACAAACCTTGAAGGTTAACCCACACTTGCCACTGCTAGGGTCCACCTGCTGGTGCTAAGATACCAGGGCTTCTAAGGTCTTGCTCAGCCTTCTAAGGTCTGGCATGGGATTGTTCTCTCTCAGGAGAGTGGTCTGGTGGACTGGTTATTAAGGCTGAACATGGTTACCCCGTTCCAAATTCAGCAGCTCTTGCCATAGTGCCACATCCTCTCCCCCACTGAACACCATACTGCCCCACTGAGAAAAACTCACACTGCCTTGAACTACAACCCAATTGTTGCCGGCTATAAACACCTGGATGAGGCTCAATTTAAATGACTCACTACACAAGAGCAATATGCGGCCTACAAAAAACAAGTAACAAAATCCTGGAAAAAGCAAACACTCATAGGGAATGCAAAATTTAGCAAACCATGTGAAATGTAAGCAGGAACAACATGGTTACCTTAACGCTTTTACACTCACCATTCAGAAATCAGTGAATGCTTTTGCCTGAAAAGTTAAGGACAATACTACAGGGCCCTGAATAGACCCATTTCAATGTCCATTGCTTATATCCTTACAAATCGTAAGCAGTATGGTAAAAAGACCACATCCCTGGACGCACATTTTGTTTTCCAATCCACACTTTGCAGTACCTCCAGGATTGGTGCACTAGTTGCAAGCCCAGGGAAAACAAAGACAAGAAAACAAAAAAAGTGCTTCACTGGCAAACTCTGTAAAAGTGGCTCTAATGTGTTTGGGTGTGAATAAAATCAATCTGGCCAGTTTGCTACCACTCTGTCTTACTTTATTTCGTTATTTTTCATATTTTTAACCTTTTAATCCAGATGCTGCACTTTGGAATTAAAATACGACATTTCCAGCAAAAATGTTTTTCTTTTTTGGATCCATTTCACAGGGGAGCAAATAATCTTGAAGTCAGGGTTTTCAGTAAGAGAAGAACTGCTAGACAGAAAGTGAGGGAAGAAGGAAAGAGTGGGGGGGAAGCTGAAGCGACAGAGCAGAAGTGGACACTGTATTTTTCTTCTCTGGGCAAGAAGGAAAAGACAGAGTCCTGTTACTTCTCTGCCGCCCATCCTCGATCGCCAGGATTGCGAGCTTTATTTATAGGCGATGCTGATTTCTTGCGTCCTGGGACGCATTTTCAAAATAAACAAGCATTGAAAATGCAATTGGTCTCGCCTTTGATAAAGTTAAAGCCATTTGCTTTGCTAGTGGTATTGCATAGCAAAGCAAATGGCTTTAACTTAATAAAAGGCGAGACCGATTGCATTTTCAATGTGAAAAAATAACCATTAGTTGCTCCCTCCAACCTTTTCATATGCATACATAAGTGTGTCTGTGATGCACATATGCATATGTAGTAAGGCACTGTACCTGCATCTGAGAATTAGAAAGCGGGTGATAGCTGAAAGCGCCTAATGCATAGAGATATCTGAATGCTCCTAATGTATCCATTGACAAGACGACAGCTGCAGTGATGATGCACCTAATCCACCGTGCAGGTCTCTCAGTCAGCGGGCTGCGTGACGCACGGACGCGCTACCATTATTTTTTTTTTTTTGCATATTTATATAGCGTGAACTCGACCCGAAGTTATTGGAGCGCTTTACATAGCACCGTATTTACATTACACATTCAGGCACAGGGAGATTAAGTGATTTTGCCCAGAATCACAGGATGTGGACGCGACCTCGAGGCTCGGACTCTGGTTTCCTGCACCAGAGTCGGCAGCGTACCCGACGGACCACATCCTCTCACCATCCCCCGCAGACGGAGATACGGCAGGTAAGCAGCGCGGCCTGTGCTGGTCAGGCTACGCAGAATGACACACGTGTCCCCAGATCGAGTCACGATGGAGTTGGTGGACGTTCAGTGGCCTCTGGCGCGCACCAGCATGGATGGTCATAGGGAATGGAGGCAGGGAGCTGTGTCTAGAACTCTTCGCAGCTGTCAGTGCAAGTAAAAGCTGGTCTCTGTTTTGCTTTTGTGTTTGTGCCGATTTGTGTATCTAGGCATGGGAGAGTGTCTGGGGCTGTGAGAACTCGCGGGACTGGCTGGAAGGCGTTATATCGAGTCTCACATACAGGTCTGTGATGAGAGGACAACTCTGATAGGATTTCTCCAATATTCATCATCTTCATTTATTTAAAGAGTAACGACACCCCTGCTTGGAGAATGTAACAAAAGATGTAACACGATCGTAAAATGTCTTAAACACGTAAGGCCTGGTTCCCAGAGCATATTACACACATGGGGGCTTGCAAAATCGTTAAATCAAATAATAATAAGAAATAAAATTGCACCAACCCATGGGAAATTTGGTTTGCTTGTATCTCAAGTGAAGGTTTCACGTTAAAGAATACCACAACTAAACAAGTGATCTGTCCCTCCGATGACCCGCCCTCCCTCCCGCACAGGCGCCTGCAGAGTCCCCACTGCTCCCCAGTCCGCTTTCACTTTCGTCCTTTACGAAAGCTTTCTTGTCTTTATGGGGCCATATGTTTGAAACACATGGCCCCATAAAGATAAGAAAAGCTTCTACCACAAACGTAAGGAACCGAGCCAATCCAACTGGGACGGCTCTAAAAGAGAAAAGTGTACGTCACTAGATGCTCTTTTCCAATGGCTGGCCACCGTTTAGCATAAACGGTGACGCCAGCCAATGGAAAAGAGGGGCGGGGCTTAAAGCCCACTCGAGAAATCTCCTCAAATCATTAAATCTCGCCGGCGAGACTGCGCATGTCTGCGCAGTCTTACGCCAGGCGAGACCTAAAAAGTAGGGGAACTGAATCCTTGGAATTGAAGAAGTAGTGGCACGCCGTGCCCTGCCGATCCTGCCCACTTCGACCACTGATTGGCCCCTGAACAGCTGCTGTGCTGCTTTAGCAGTTCTGGCTGCTATCTACGTTATGATTGGCTGCTACAGGCAGCCCCACCTACCCAGACCATATTGCAGTCTGGTGAGAAGCAGGTAACACAAGCAGGAGTGGTTTGCCTCTGTCTCTGCACAAATATGCACTTTTTCTAGTCTATCCACAGAGCTGATATTGACCTTTTCTAAACTGTACTCTTCTCTGCAGTAGAACTAAATATAACAAGCACTGGTAAATCCAATTGGTTTGGTGTGGGCAGGCTGATGCCAAGGGTATTGGTTTTTTTCATTTTTTATTGCAAGAGTATTCGAAAAAAATTAAAAAAATAAAAACATCTGCCCACCTAAATGTGAACCGCCCATGTGTTTGAAACAACAATTTTAAACAAAACAAACACAATGCTATGACTAGTGATTACTTTATAAGAAAGCTGTACAGTTTCATGACACATTTTAGTATTATTATTTGTGAAGTAGACAAGAATAATTCACCACCTAACCAAGCACTCAAACAGCAGGCAGCTACAATTGTACTACGTCAGCTAAGCCCTTTCTAACTTTAAAAACGTCGCAGGGAATAAATCATCATCTAACTAGGCCCCAAAGTGCAGGCAAAATAAATAGTCGTTATTTAATCGCAACTGTCTTTGTGCAGTCACTTAAAATTATATTATGTAAGGGATTTTGAGAGCAGGTGAACACCAATATGGAAGGTGGTCTGGTGCTATTTTCTGCTTCATGTGCATACTTAAAGTGAAGGAAGCTAATGGGTAAAGTGGCCTGAACCACTGCCCCAAGCTGTAGTGGGCGGAAACAAACGATGAATGACTGTTTAACAGACTAGAGAATGAAGCTCCTTGAATGGCTGTTTAACAGACTAGAGAATGAAGCTCCTTGAATGGCTGTTTAACAGACTAGAGAATGAAGCTCCTTGAATGACTGTTTAACAGACTAGAGAATGAAGCTCCTTGAATGACTGTTTAACAGACTAGAGAATGAAGCTCCTTGAATGACTGTTTAACAGACTAGAGAGTGAAGCTCCTTGAATGACTGTTTAACAGACTAGAGAATGAAGCTCCTTGACCAAAAGCCCCACCTTGGTTTCTAGAATGTTTATGCATTTTTTGAAAAAGCAATAGTCAAGCAAAAAAGCTAAAGCTGTCTCAAAGGCCAGACTTAAAAAATTGTGAATTCTGCTCTGCACTTTCGGGGGAAAATCTTCACAATTCATGTAAAGAGCTCAAGGATATGAAGTGTGAGGCACTGCTACAGGAAAATACACACCGGACAAGAAAACATGTATTTTGGGAAACACATATATTGAGGCAGGGGAGCAGGAGAAGATGGACAACGAAGCGTGAGCACAGGAACAGCGAGACACAGATACTGGGAGAGGGAGTAACAACCACCGGCGCTGGTGCAGCCAGGGCCGCCTTAACAGATTTATGGGCCCCCGGGCAAAGCAGCGCACTGGGCCCTGCCTACACAACCACTCACAGGATTAAAAATGTTTCACAGAAAATTATTGTTAAATTCTGGTCTGCATGGGGCCCCTGTGCTCGTGGGGCCCCCGGGCAACTACCGAGCGTGCCCATCCGTTAAGACAGCACTGGGTACAGGGAGACGTGCACATGGGAACAGGGAGATGGTAGGCACACAAAGGCGGAGGGTGTGGGATAAAGTCCCAGAAAAGTAAAGACAAGGGGGCAGGAAACACAGACACTTGGATAGAAGAGCGGACAGGCCATTTTTTGCACCAGGCATTTCCCTGGTGGGCTGCAGCCCTAGCAGGCCAGTTTTAAAAGTCTAAAGGGCTCCAAATGCTTCTGTCACTTTCCACAGGTCCTCGAGGTTAACTGCAGCAGGCAGAGTGTGGCTTCAACAGTGAGAGGGGGGGGGGGGGAGGGAGGAGGAAGCGATCCCAGAGGGAGAAGAGAGAGAGAGCGAACAAAGAGAGCGAGAGAAAGAGAGAGAGAGAGAGAGAGAAAGAATGGATGGATGGAGAGAGAGAGAGTGCGAGGAGATAAAAGGAGCAGGGCTGGTTTGAGCATTTTTTCCAGGGCTGCTTGTGGTTCTCCAGTCCGACCCTGTCTGATGGGATGGCCCAGACATCCACTTCTACTTCCCCCACAATACAAGTACCCAACCCAAAGAGCTTCACACTGACAAGGAGACACCGACACGTGTGCAGAGTTAAGCAGGCGTCCCTATAAGGGTGCATCGACCGTGATGGGAAGCATGGACCTGGGACAGGTAGGCACATACACTGCCACTGGGACAGACAGAAACGGAGAGTGACAATGCGAATATATCCTACGAGGATACACTGTCTGCAGTAGTGAGACGGTATCACTGCAGCAGAAAGACAAGGACACTGAGCTATGGAGACGCATGCTCTGGAGGTCGAGTGAGAGCAAGGAGGACACGAGCACAGCAGCACGCGAGGGTAGGAACAAACCAAACAAAGCAGGGAGATCAGATCCCTGTCAGCGCGAGACGCGGATGCTGACAGCAGAGATGCTGATGCGGGCATTAGAGAGATGCGCAATGGAACAGAGGGAAGGGGACACGGGGCAAGACATAGACGAAGGACAACTGATAGGAAGACAAGGACACCGAGACATGGAGACGCTTGCTCTGGAGGTCGAGCGATAGCAAGGAGGGCACGAGCACAGCAGAACAGCAGCACGTGGAGGTAGGAAAAACACAAACAAAGCAGGAAGATCAGATCCCTGGCAGCGCGAGATACGGATGCTGACACCAGAGATGCTGATGCTGGCATTAGAGAGCTGAGTAATGGAACAGCGGGAAGGTGACACGGAAAAGATATAGACGAAGGACAACTGATAGGGAGACAAGGGCACTGCGATATGAAGACAGACACCGCCGCAGTGAGACATTGGCAATGCGGCGCATTAGAAGAGAGACTTATGTTCCCAAGTGAGACACCCACTCAGGACAAGAAGACATGGATGCGTGTACAGGGAGGAGGCCAACAGGACTGCCAGGTGCTGGGCCATGGAGAGCGACAGGAAGATATAAGAACAGGGCACTGAGATACTGACAGCAGAGTGCACCCACCTACAGACTCCGAGCTGTACAATAACACCCGGCAGTAACGAATGCCTCTCTGCACACACACGCCGGATCCCTTTGTCGAGTGTGCTTGGTACTTATCAACGCGGTGAATCAGTCGGGAAGGTCACGTGCATCTCTATGACGTCAGCAAGTGTACCTTACAGAGGAGACCCTGTCCATGTCACTGATGGATGGGAGCCTGTGCCTCTCAGTGACAGTGGTGAGCAAGTCTGACTCTGAAAGTCCCTTAGGGCTTTGAGAATCAGTGGCTCAACAGACTGACCCTCACATGCAGCGGACTCTACTACAACCCAGCACAAGGGGGTGCATGCATGGGAAGGATTGCATTCATCTGAAATGCTCCATATTACTCTGGGGCAGCCCTTTCACTTGTTTTGGTTCAGCTTTGCCATTATAGACACGAACCGATCATATGTAAATACATTTTGTCCACTGTCCTAAAAGTACAATCCAGTTCAAATTTCTAGCTCTCTGAATATCAACACAAGCAACCCCAGATGTAGTTCAGCCTTGTTGGGTCAATTACTTTGCCAGCAGGAAACCCACCTCCACACATCCACCTGTCACTCAGGTGACTCAGCACAGAACTGATGGATGGAAAGGCTTGAATCAATCAGAACCACTTGTCATCATTATGGGTGCAGTTTTTAGGCCTCGCCTGAGCCAGCGAAAGCGCTGGTCTGGCGAGACATTTAGTGTGTGGGCTTTTAAAAGTCCGACCACACGCTTTTGGCAGGCATAGAGCGTGCGGTTAAGCGCACAATGACGAGCAGAGGTGCCATCTGGCTTTCCTCTCTCGTCGTGGTGAGCGTACATCACTCGCCTGCCTGCTTTCAGTTTTGCCGTTACGTGCGCACGCGCAACAATCGTGTGCTTTTTTTCAAATTTTCTTTTAGCGCACGCGCGTGCACACAACTCCTGGGTTCTAGGGTAGTAATATATTATGGGCAGCCCGTTTCTTAAATATATATCCGTTACACTGGTGTCTCAACTTCGGCAAGCTGGTAAATGCCATCACAAATGGTAAATGGTTCACTGTTGTTTGGCTAATCATTATAAATTTGCACTATATATCTACAAAACAAAGTTCTGCTTGGAGTTTGTTTGTAAACGGTAGGCATGTGAAACTTACGTACATCAGCGTTTGTATTTTTGTTGCACTGCATGATCATTTGAACATAAAAACTGTTCGCAATGAATCTGGATTAACTTCTTACGTGATGTGCATACTTCTGATTGTGTTTTCTTTTTAGTATTTGTCATCAGTTTGTTTAATTCCCAAAACAATTAGTGAGCAGCATGAAGATGTGATGCACGATAGTGCTATCAATTTTACTGTGCTAGTCTGTGACCTGCAGCACAAGTAAAGATCTGTTGGGTGATAACGGCATCATGTCCTATGGTCTGTACGCAGGTCTGCACTGCTCCGTGACATTCGCATGTGTACCCCTCTTTTAAGGTTTAGTGTGCCCTTCAGCCACGCCTAGTTTTCCATTTCGGCCGCGTGTCTTGTTCTTTATTGTGCTGCAATTTGTATGTGTCCTGCAGCTGTCTCAGTCTGCCCTGCTGTTTAAATGTGCACTGCTGGTGTCTGTATGGTCCCTGCAGCTCTCTATGTGCCCTGTTGCGGTCTGTAATTGTTAGGTTTCACTCTCTGTGTGTGCCAGGCAACTGTCTGTATTTGCTGTGTTGCTCTCTGCACCTCACACGTGCCGATATCGGATTTGTTATGTTGCACTCTGTGAGACTGGCTGGTATCTGTATGTGCTCTGCTACCATCTGCATTTGTTGTGTTGCAATCTGTATGCTTATGCAGTGGTTTCTGTGTGCCCTCCCGTTATCTGTATGTGCCCTGCAGTGGTCTGCATTTGCCTCGCTGTCAAATATTTGTTGTGTTACTCTCCATTTGTGCCCTGCAGCGGTCTAGATTTGTTGCATTGTGTGTGTGCCCTGTTGCTGTAACTTACATATTTACCACGCTTTTACCATGAGGCTGGGACCTCGTAGCACTAATAATACGCGTGTTGCTATTCCCCATTATGCCAACTAGCATTCAGTACTGTGTATATATTTTGTAACACACCAAATGCCCTCTCATCACGAACGACTGCATTTCCCACAGATTACTTTAACATATACATTTTTTAGTAAAGGTGTGCGTTATATTTTAAAAGCATTTTGATTTGTTTTCTAAATTAATTAATTTACATCAGAAAAGGGCAAGGTAGCGTGTGAATGCATGCTTCAAAGCATCCCTCCCACCCCCTTCTTCCCGCGTATGCTTGTTACTGCCCGCCTTCGGTGCATGTTCAGATCTCTCCAGACTCACAGGGTAAGTCTTGTTTATTTTGTGTCCATTCTCATCATTGGCTTACGGTTTATTGCAGTGGCACAAGCCAGACCAGACACTTTTACAACTGGCACAGTCCATCGAGCTGCATGCAAGGAGGGCATGGATGTCAATCAACCATAACGCCAGGGGTAGCGGAAGTGACTTCACACGCCCCTTGACCTTCACTTTCACTCACACATGCACACGTATATATATTTATACATGCACACGCATCCACACATACATGCACTCTGGCTACACATACACACACTCTCTCTTACATAAACATACCAAGCATTGGCATAGCCAATAGGTCTCGCCTTTGGGATCTTATAAGTATTTAATTATGCAGCACAATATCCTCGGTGCAACATCAACTGTTACGTGGCTAAACAATTATAATGTCCCAAAGGCAAGACCGATTGGCTATGCCAATGCTTGTTCATTTTTAGCTCACCTACTCTTCAGATCCCTGAGGAACAGCAAGTTCGATGTCCATCTGGGGGCAAATCCAAGTAAATTAGGGGGATTTACTTAAGCAGCACAATTGTGATAGATGAAATAGATTAAAGTTACAAAAACTTGTAATTACTCTGGGTGCTCTCCGTAAAACCCGCTCCTGCCCAGCTGCTCTTGAGGAGCAGCGCCCTGTCAGCGAATCTGCTGATTTTCAATCAGACAATTCACGTATACTGTATTTTTACATCATGACCTGTGACTAGTGCCCTCTGTTGCTCTCTTTCTTTCTCTGTTCTCTCTTCCTTTCGTTCATGTGCTCCTGCTTCCTCCACAGCTTTAATTCGTCTTCTATATGAATCAACCTGGGGAGAGGAGTTGGCCTAATGGCTAGGTTAGTCCACCTGAAATTTGGGGAACTGGGTACGAGTCTCGGCAATGACGTTGAACTTCCTGTGATTCTGGGCAAATCACTTCATCTCCCCGTGCCTAACAAAACAAGCATTGACATAGCCAATAGGTCTCACTTTTGGGACCTTATAAGTATTTAGTTATGCAGCACAATATCCTTGGTGCAACAACGCCAACTGTTGCATGGCTAAAGACTTATAAGGTCCCAAAGGCGAGACCTATTGGCTATGCCAATGCTTGTTTTTCAGTAGTCCTCACTGTTTCAAAGAGGGCGGCAGTCACTCTGCTCCTAAGGGGTGCCTGAAGAGTAACTTATTATTTTTGCCAGGTTATTATTATATAACTAACTTAAATGCACCGTGATGTTTCAACTTAGTAATTAGTTAAGATACCTTGCAAAGAAAACAAGGAAAAGCATTTCAGCGAGAGCTGCAGCAACACGGGATCTGCCGTCTCACCCAGTCCAAGGGTCAACAACCTGAAGAGAACTGGTTGAAAGGATCTTTTTTCAGACATTGTGCAAACAGAGTAACACGGAGCTAATAAGTACATTTGTGAATGAGGTGCCTACCAAATACAGGGGGAAATGTAAAGTGTCAAATAGAACTATCCAAAATCGCCTGAACTGAGCGAATTTAGGATTCTTGTGTAAAAATCCTACAAAAATCATGAAGGTGCACAATATTCTATGCACTTTTTATCAACCTATAGAACACAAACGGTTTTCAGTTAAACTCAATTATTTAAACAGCGCTTACTACAGTGGCTAGTTAGTTTCTAAGCAATCTCAAACTATTTCAGGACAAGGGAGTCACTGGAAAGCAAAGCAATTTACCCAGGACTAAAAAACGAGGTAAAGTATGGAATCGGGGTTAGAACCACTGTCTTTTGGAACCAAGCTGTTCAACTTAACAACTAGGCAGTATCTTCTATCCAGTAATAAGCTTTTATAGGACATTAAAATACATAATTGCAGAATGAAAACCCATTGCAAATATATACTTGAACAGTGCACATTGTTTGGATAAATATGCTGGTGTGAAAGTCTGCATGACAAAATACCTGCAATGGATGTTTTCATCCTAATTAATTCAAAATCTGTAACTGAGCCATCTTGGTAGGGTGCCTAGTCTTTAACACATGCAGGTTTACCAGCTCTTCCTAAAACATAACTATTATAAAACATACTTTGCACAACTGTAGACAGCCCTCCGCTATTGCAGAGGTCTCGAACTGGCACTCAGATGAGCAGTCTGATCTCAAATGAACGTGAAAACATTTTAAACCACAAATAAGTGAACCTTACCCTGTTTGCACGGCTGAGCATCCGTGAATAAACCGCTTAACTACATTTGAAATACGCATATTAAGCACACGCTGAAACGTTTGCTCCTATCCTTTTTAAAATAATGTGAACATCATTTAAAACACGTTCTTTAATTGAGGGTGTACCGTAAATGTGCAAAATGTAAATAGGTCCATGCCACAAATAAAACTGATGGAGGCAGGGTATATACGCAAACTTTGCTTTAACTTGCACTAAGAAGTTCACGAAATACTCATGTCCTGATTCGCTAAAAACACTTATGCAAACTACACAGTGCACACTAACGTGCCCCAGAGGCAATAATTCTTAGCATAAAGGAGCAAAAACAGGGTGGGCTCTCAAAATGCATATACATCCTTGATTAGTACTGGGGTTTTATTGTGAAGATGAGTATAAGGTAATTAAGCAAATGTTCCCCATTGGCAACTCCTTTTCATTACATAGCACCAGGAGGCCTTCTGGTTGGTAATGCATGGCATAGCTCTGGGTGTAGTGCTGAGGAGGGCTCCCTAGGGTAGATGCACTTCACAATCGGGTGCTGCGAGTACTGTATAGGAGGGAGCATGGTGTACCCTAAAGTTGTGCGTGATGGCGAGGCGAGATTCCACGTCACATCATGGCACTACTTGGAGAGCACAGTATGGCAGTTTGAGGTGCACTGTGGTGTTGGGTTCCGAACGCATAATGATCTCTTAGCCGATAGCGTGTGGACCAATGCGCTACCAACAGGGTTAGTAGTGCATAGCGATGTGTGAAGCTCTAGTGCAATGACTGTATAGAATTGCCACCTGACTGGTAGCTTATAATATATCATGTGACTTAGTTTTGCGCACACTGGAGAGACAGAGAGGTGTGAGTGTGAGTGTGTGTGTGTGTGTGTTAGTTATACAATGCACATTGCGTGCTGGGCTACTGGCAGAGCGTGGAGACGTAAATGCCTCATACAGTGAATAGTGATGTTTTCCTTTGGTTCAGTACTGCTTGGTGTAGTCTGAAACCGAGTGAATCGGGTATAAGAAACCAGTTATGGCCACTGTATAGTGTTGTTTTAAGAGTACAGAAGTGTCCCTAAAAGTGTATCCACCAACAGTGCAGATCAAAGTGACAGTCACTATGGAGAAACTCTTACCTCCTCCAGCTCCTGTCACAAGGACCACTTTTCCATCAAATCTCAGCGGGGTTGCCATGCTGCTCTTATCGGTCACGAGCCTCCTCAAATAATGATAGCAGCGACCAACTCAAACTTGATCAAAGGAGCACTGGTCCAGGAGGCACAATTTTTCTTTCTGCGTTTCAAGCCTCGCTCTGACAAATATTAGACCAATCGGTGCCTAATGTGATGAAAGCCACGACTATGACCCCAACCGAACATGCTCAGACAGGAAACCGTTACTGATTGGATGTAGAGCTGGGGAAGGCGGTGTGTGCAGTGTTGGTGTACACTTTTGCAAGGCTAGTGGGATTAGATGGGCTGAACAGTGATTTGTAGATAAGTACGCTGATAGCGGCGAACTCGCTCAGAGTAAGCGAAAACGTGTGCTCCTTATTGCGTTTCCTGTTACTGGAACTTTATGCACGCAAGCTGCAGTGGAGGGAAGGTCGTGGCAGTCAGTGCAAGGAAGGTTGTACGTGAAAGTTAACGGAAAAGCTGTAGCAGCCAAACTAGGAGTTGTGTGCATGCGCAAAAAGGAAATAAAAAAGCACACGAGTGGTGCGCGTGCGGCGGCAAAAGTGAAAGTGATCGCGCACGCACCATGACGAGAGAGGAAAGCCAGATGGCGCCTCTGCTCGTCATTGTGCGCAAAACCGCATGCCCTATGCCACCCAAAATGCTGTGGTCAGCTTTTTAAAGCCCACTCACCAAATGTCTCGCTAGAGAAGCGCATGCGCTGGCTCAGATGAGACCTAAACATTAATGTGTCCTCATGTAACGCAACTGGTGCTATGTAAAGCACTCCGTTACCCAATACCTTCGGGTCAAGTTTGCGCTATATAAAACTCCGTAAAATAAAATAAATCTCTCTCTCTCTCTCTCTCTCTATATATATATATATATATATATATATATATATATATATATATATATATATATATATATATATATATATATATATATATATATATATATATATCAGCAACACGGTCCTTAGCGGAGGGAGCGCAGCCCAGCTGGTGCTCGTGGCGAGAAAGGGCAACTTCTCGCAATATATAATGCAGCCAAATGATTACATGCACGGCACTCTCCTTGGCTTGGATAAGATTCTTTATTGAGGAGAGGAAAGGTCTCAATAAAGAATTTTATCCAAGTCAAGGAGAGTGCCGTGCATTTAAGCATTTTGCTGGATTATATATATATATATATTCACTGAAAAAACCAAAGGTTTCAGGGGCGTTATAGTTAGGAATTGGCATTTAAAAAACCTTAGAAATTCACTAAAAAAAAACCATAGTTTTCAGGGCATTATAGTTAGCTGGACATTTCCCTCGTACAAAACCCTAGAAATTCCCCTGTTATAGTTAGTTCAGCTAACTATAACTCGCGCCCCCGCAATGCACTGCTGATGACGTCACATATTACATCACTCATGACATGGTCAGTGACATCACTGATGACATCACTCATGACATCTCAAATGACATCACTGATGACATCATCCAGTGAATGTGTGTTTTTCTGAAAAGTTTAAATATGTTTTATATATTTATAGTGAAAGGCCTATGGAAGAATGAGTGGGTGTATAAGTGTGTGAATGGGTGATTTTCTAGGTGCGTAACTGACTCTATAAGTGAGTCATTAAATGTATCTTACTGCAGACTAGTGACTAAACTGTGTGAATGTCTGTATGTGTCTGTGTGTTGGTGTATAAGTGGCTGCATGGTTTTGTGAATAGCTATATGAGTGTCTATATGGGTTATTGATTGGTTGTCTGAGTATCTGTATGGGTGCCTGAGTATTTGTGTGGGTAGGGTGTGTGTGACTCTGTGCATAGATGTGTGAGTGGGTGATTCAGTGGGTGCATGGTTTTAAGAGTGCATCTGTGATGGACTGTATGGTTGGGTGACTGTATGTAAGGGTGTGTTAGTGATTGAATGTATATCTCAGTTGTACATGTGTCAGTAACTACATATGTGAAACACAGTGTATATGTGTGTAAGAGTATATAACTATTTATATGTGAGAGTGTGTGATTTTGGGAGTGGCTGTAAGGATAAGTGTGTGCTTGTATCAGTAATTGTATAAGAGCGTCAGAATTTGTTAGTATTTTTATGAGTAAGTGAACTTGAGTGTGTTTAACTGTATAGGTGAGTAAATTGGACTGTAATGGAATTATTTGCATGACTGACTAGGGTGTGTCTGTACCTCAATGGATGATTGGCGGTGTGTGAGTGCCTATATAGGTGTATACATGCATATGATTGTCCTGTACTGAGTGACTGTAAGTATGAGTGACTGTACAGGTGAGTGAGTGGAGGTGTATGTAGACCTAAGAGTCAATGAGTGGGTATGTAGTTATTGGTAATGGAGTATCTATGGTTTTCAAAATGGGCGTCTGAAATTTTGAGTCGGTGTATCAAAGAGGTTATATTAGGGTGTGAGAAGATGCACTAATTTATCACATGGATGACGTCATCAGTGATGTCATGAGTGATGTCATTTGAGATGTCATGAGTGATCTCATCAGTGATATCACTGACCATGTCATGAGTGATGTAATATGTGACGTCATCAGCAGTGCATTGTGGGGGCGCGAGTTATAGTTAGCTGAACTAACTATAACAGGGGAATTTCTAGGGTTTTGTACGAGGGAAATGTCCAGCTAACTATAACGCCCCTGAAACCTATGGTTTGTTTAGTGAATTTCTAAGGTTTTTTTAAATGCCAATTCCTAACTATAACGTCCCTGAAACCTTTGGTTTTTTCAGTGAATTTCAAAGTTTTTTAAATGCCTATTCCTAACTATAACGTGCATGAAACCTATGGTTTTTTCAGTGAATTTCAAAGGTCTTTTAAATGCTAATGCCTATCTATAACTTATCTCTAAAGATATCATGTTTAATGATTTTCATTGGATTTCTATATTTTTCAAATTCAGTGTGTCAATTTCATTAATTATGTTTTATGGAAATTCTTTTTTATCACCATTTTTTAAATTTATTTTTTTAATTAATTCTTTTAAAAATTAAAAAATATTATTTGTTTTTATTGGGGTTTTCAAACATATTTTTTTATATTTTTAAAAATATTTTTGTAACTATATGTTAAAAACTTTATTTTATATATTGTGTTTGCAATGTTCTTGAATCCGCGCACCCTATGCGCACGGTTCTCGATCCCTACACGTTAGCATCCGCGCATGGTATGCGTTGGGTACGTGTTTAGTGCGCGATCGCAATGCGACCGGTACGCGACTCCCAGCCTATACGCGACACGTTCGATGTACGTAACACAACGTTTACGCGCTTCCGCGATGCGTCATCTGCGTGGATCCCACGAAATATTTAACATTTTAAAAAACATATATATATCTATTCCATGTGAGTATTAATTGAAGACAAACTCTAAACTAGTCTTAAAAGTAATATATTTTTACATCTAATCCTATATTTCTTTTTAATTCATTCAATTTCGCGGAGGCGCGCTGGGTGCGTGATGTGTAAGCGCAGGGTGCGCGGATCCCATGTGACCTGCAAAAAAAGAGATTTGATTGGTTCATTACACTTCCTCTTCTAACTATTGAAAGACCCCACCCAATTCAATCATTCTTCTTTGACCTTCTTTGGAGGAGCATCTCTTTGCAGAGAAGAAGATTTTAGACTAAGTTTACACTTAGCTCTAACTTTTTTGCAACTAAAAATGGCTTCAGGGCAGCAGGCATCACCTGCATCTCCTCATACATCTGAGGATGAATTTTTGGAGGAGGCACCACGCAAAGTACGTTTTTCTTCTGTGGCGTGGACATTTTTTACTTTTCCCGAGGGGCAGAATAAGACCAATGCCACCTTGGTCACATGCAAGATTTGCAAAAGAGTGCTGTCGCGAGGGGATCCTAACAAGAAATACTCGTGCGGCACTGCTAGTATGATGAAGCACCTAAGGACCCTTCATCCAAACAATCTTGCAGGAGAAGAATGCAGACGGATGAGAGACACTCCTGCTCCTGCGCCTTCCACCTCATCGCAGCCGAGCACTTCAAGAGTGCATCCATCAGCCCATAATTTGGACATCCGTCCTCAATTTCAATATTTAAAAGTGCTCTGCACTAAGTGCAATGTGATTTTGTGCTACGCTGAGCAGTCGATCGATCTGATCTGCTGCCGGCAAGAAAGTCACATTTGCTAGGTTTTTTTTTTGTTTTTTTTATTGTTCCCTGAAGTTCATTGTTTGGTTCCTCCTGTTTTTTTGTTTTTGTTTTTTTCAGAAACACCAAAAAAAATAAAAAATTGTTCAGAAACCCCCCCAAAAAATATAAAAGAAGAAAGAAGAAAAAAAAAGTTCTTGTAAGAACTAACTTTCCTGGTTTAAAAAAAATGCTACATTTCTTTGTTAGTGTGTGAAAGTTTAGATGAATGTATGTGTAGTACGTAATTGACTGAATGAATGCATTAGTAGCGTATGGTCAATGTATAAGTGCAGAACTATGAGGAAGTGCTGCAGCATCACACAGTAACCTCTTTAACTGCAGTGTGCTGTAGTACTTCCGAAGCACAGGGATGCAACATATGTACATAAATATGTTGCAAATCTATGCTTCTCTCTGCACGGCTGCTTAAACTGCAGCCATGTGGTGACACAGGCACCCTTGCACCATAGTGCAAGGATATCTGTGTCATGTGCTGTTTGTTTTTGTGCAGGAAGACACACCTTCCTGCACAAAAACAATCAGTAAAGGCATTTTTCTCCTTCAATGTATGCTGAGCATTGTAGCATGCATTGAAGATATAAAAATGTGGAGAAATGAAAACAATTCTCCTTGTTGTGCTTTCCTACACCAATTTTAGAATGGTGCAGCATTCACACACATATCGAGATTTATGATTTATGACAAATCTAGACATGTGTCTTGTTCTATGAGTATTCAGTGCAATCATGCACAACAACACTTATAGAACACCCTTTCAACGCAAACTGGTGTGCATAATGAGGTTGTATTTACATGGAGTATAAAAAGTGCACAGAGTGCCTTTTCCTCTCTTTGTAAATATGAAAGAGTGTCTTGCGCAATAACTATGTTGCAAAAAGTGACATATTTCCAGTTTTAAAATTCCTTGCGAATGATAGAAGGTAAGCACAGAGTTTTGTCTGCAAAGATGTTCAAAGAAGAATGATTGAAATGATTGCGGTCCTTCAATAGCTACAATGGGAAATATTATGAACCCCTCAAATCTCTTTTTTTGCAGGTCACATGATATCTGATTATGGTCAGATTTCAAAACTACATAGGTATAAACAGAGTGTTTTTAGAAACGTGTTTCAACTTTGTAACTTCTTGCAGACCTCCTCATTCTGCATATTGAGACTTAGTTAAACTTACCTTCACAGTAATAGCAATAAAAAATGGTATACATTTTTTTCAGATTTTCATTGCAATCTAAATTCATATAAATTGCTTATTTTTAAATTTGGATCTGTGAAAGAAAAGGGAAAAAAAATTATAACATGTAATAATACATTTTTTACAACACAGCATCATTTCCACAAAGTAATTAGTTTGCCTTTTTTGCTGTTCTCAGAATATATTGAATTTCACTAAAAATAGTGATTTCAATCGTACTCATCACTTAACAGCAGGCAAAAAAAAACAATCAGAAAGATTGTTAAAAAAACAACAACATGCTATTCTCAGCAAAATACCACAAGATATCAATCACAGATATATAAAATGCTTACGGCTAACAAAATTTTATAAGTTTAACTTACAAAAACTGTAAATGTTGTCACTTTAAAATATTCACCGAATCTAAGGATGAATTTTTGGAGGAGGCACCACGCCCACAACGTTTTTCTTCAGTGCTGTGGAAATTTTTTACTTTTCCCGAGGGGCAAACAAAGATCAATGCCACCTTTTTCAGGTGCAAGATTTGCAAAAGAGTTCTGTTGCGAGGGGATCCTAACAAGAAATACTCGTACGGCACGGCAAGTATGATGAAACACCTAAGGACCCTTCATCCAAACAATCTTGCACGAGAGGAGTGCAAACGGATGAGAAACACTCCTGTTCTGTATCTGTAAAAAAGAATCACAAATAAATGTATATTAATAACTTTCAAATTTATACTATTCCATTACTGTACAGATACATTTTATATAAAAACTGACTAAGAAACTATAGCCCTGAACCACAAGTGTGACAATGGTTAAAACACTACATGCATAGTTCATACTACTTTGAAGCAGTTCATGCCCTAAAGCCTACCGCACTAAAAGACTACATGCTAACTGACTGAATGATTACAGTACTATAAGGAGACACACTGGGTGAGTAACAGGGTGTTTGCTAGAAGTGTATGAATACTGACTGGGGAATTGAAGGTGTGAAAGACAACTGTGTAGGTGGTTAGAGGCCTGCATGCATAGTGAATAGGCATTTGCAGCAGTCTATGTGCTAAGGCCTGGCTCGCTGCATGAGTACTTGGGAACTGACGGAATGATTAGAGTGCAGCAAAGAGAGTGCCTGGGTGAATTTATAAGTGGTTGGCTTTTGACACAGTGAATGGATTAGTATTTGGTACTGAATGGGTCACTAGAGGAGTGCAAAGGGAGTGACAGGATGTTTGCTGGACTGTATGGATACTGACTAGGGAATTGAAGATGTGAAAGACAAGTGTATAGTATGTTAGAAGACTGCATGCATAATGCATAGACATTTGAAGCAGTCTATGTGGTAATGTATGGTTCACAACATGAGTACTTGGAAACTGACTAAATCATCAGACTACTGCTAGGACAGTGCCTGGGTAAAGCTTTTAAATTTTCAGTTCTGGCACAGTGAAGAGAATAGTACATGGTACTGCAATTTAGTGTCAAACCCTGACTCATTTTAGCAATGCATAAGCAAAGAATAGCTTCTAAAGCTACTAAAACTTGAACAACATGACCGGTTTTAAAACAGTTTTCTGTCAGCAAATACACGATGTTACCAAATGCTTCTATCACAATCCTTACCCAAATGTACACAGACTCACAGTGTGATTTTAGACAAGCAACACTATCCTAGGAGTTTACAAAAACTCATTCACTAGTCTAGAAGAGATAAGGGTACTGCACACAATCTACATATTTAAGTACAGCACATTAGTGTCAAAGCATGACTCATTTTATAAATGCATAAGCAAAGACTGGCTTCTAAAGCTACTAAAACTTGACAACATGACCGGTTTTAAAACAGTTATCTGTCAGCAAATTCACGATGTTACCAAATGCTTCTATCACAATCCTTACCCAAATGCACACAGACTCACATTGTGATTTTAGACAAGCAACACTATCCTAGGAGTTTATCAAAACTCATTCACTAGTCTAGAAGAGGTAAGGGTACTGCATACAATCTAAATATTTAAGTACAGCACATTAGTGTCAAAGCATGACTCATTTTATAAATGCATAAGCAAAGACTGGCTTCTAAAGCTACTAAAACTTGACAACATGACCTGTTTTAAAACAGTTATCTGTCAGCAAATTCACGATGTTACCAAATGCTTCTATCACAATCCTTACCCAAATGCACACAGACTCACATTGTGATTTTAGACAAGCAACACTATCCTAGGAGATTATCAAAACTCATTCACTAGTCTAGAAGAGGTAAGTGTACTGCATACAATCTACATATTTAAGTACAGCACATTAGTGTCAAAGCATGACTCATTTAATCAACGCATAAGCAAAGACTGGCTTCTAATGCTACTAAAACATGACAACATGACAGGTTTTAAAAAAGTTATCTGTCAGAAAATACACGATGTTACCAAATACTTCTCTCACAGTGGTTCCCAAATGCACACAGACTCACAGTGTGATTCAAGACAAGCACCACTATCCCTAGGAGTTTACCAAAATTCATTCACTACAGTGGAAGTGGTAAGGGAACTGCACACAATCTACATATTTCAGGACTGCACTTTTGTGTCAAAGCCTGACTCATTTAATCAAAGCATAAGCAAAAACTGGCTTCTAATGCTACTAAAACTTGAAAACAAGACAGGTTTTAAAACAATTATCTGTCGGCAAATACACAATGTTACCAAATGCTTCTCTCACAGTGGTTCCCAAATGCACACAGACTCACAGTGTGATTCTAGACAAGTAACACTATCCCTAGCAGCTTACCAAAACTCATTCACTACTGTGCAAGGGGTAAGGAGACTACACACAATCTACATATTAAAATACAGCACATTAGTGTCAAAGCATGAATCATTTTATCAATGCATAAGCAAAGACTGTCTTCTAATGCTACTAAAACTTGACAACATGACAGGTTTTAAAACAGTTATCTGTCACCAAATACACAATGTTACCAAATGCTTCTCTCACAGTGGTTCCCAAATGCACACAGACTCGCAGTGTGATTCAAGACAACACCCACTATACCTAGGAGTTTACCAAAAATCATTCACTACTGTGGAAGTGGTAAGGGAACTGCACACAATCTACATATTTCAAGACTGCACTTTTGTGTCAAAGCCTAACTCATTTAATCAACGCATAAGCAAAGACTGGCTTCTAATGCTACTAAAACTTGACAACATGACAGGTTTTTAAAAAGTTATCTGTCAGAAAATACACGATGTTACCAAATGCTTCTCTCACAGTGGTTCTCAAATGCACACAGACTCACAGTGTGATTCTAGACAAGCACCACTATCCATAGGAGTTTACCAAAATTCATTCACTACAGTGGAAGTGGTAAGGGAACTGCACACAATCTACATATTTCAGGACTGCACTTTTGTGTCAAAGCCTGACTCATTTAATCAAAGCCTAACCAAAAACTGCCTTCCGATGCTACTAAAACTTGACAACAAGACAGGTTTTAAAAAAGTTATCTGTCAGCAAATACACGATGTTACCAAATACTTCTCTCACAGTGGTTCCCAAATGCACACAGACTCACAGTGTGATTCTAGACAAGCAACACTATCCCTAGCAGCTTACAAAAACTCATTCACTACTGTGCAAGGGGTAAGGAGACTACACACAATCTACATATTAAAGTACAGCATATTAGTGTCAAAGCATGACTCATTTTATCAATGCATAAGCAAAGACTGGCTTCTAATCCTACTAAAACTTGACAACATGGCAGGTTTTAAAACAGTTATCTGTCAGCAAATACACGATGTTACCAAATGCTTCTCTCACAGTGGTTCCCAAATGCACACATACTCACTGTGTGATTCTAGACAAACAGCACTATCCCTTGCACTATACCAAAACACATTTGTTCATCTAGAAGGAGTACTACATTTTAGTATAGAAACATAACTCATTTCACAAATTCATTAACAATGACTGGTTTCTAATTCTACCAAAATATGAAGACAGCACAGTTATCTGTCTGCAAACAAATGAAAAACACAAATGCTTATCACAGAATTGTTTCTACATGCACACACACTGTCAATAAGATTGTAGAGAAAAAAAGTACTCCCTACACTTTAGCAGTAGAAATACATTAGTCTGATTAAAATCAAAATAGTCTACATACATCCCCTCACAATTAAATAACTCACCTTTCAAGTTGTTTTGTAGATTAAGAAGTATATCAGTCACACACCAGATTTTCTTTTACAGAATCTCTGCACTGTGCACCTCTCAGCAAAAACAAAGAATGGAAAAGGTTCCCTTTCATTTTCCACACATATACATGTAAACATCAAATCACAATCCTACACACATAAATTCAAAAGCAAACACACATTTCTATTGGTTAAACATCTCAACCCTTTCCAAATGAAATACATTTCAACCCTTCCCCCAATCTGCCTTCTGCCTGTTACCATAGAAACAGGTCATGGAACACTGCACTGAGCACACAGGTCACAAGTTCAGCACACAATGTTGCTAAACAAGACAGCAAGTGTGCTTGACTTTTCAACATATCAGCTTATCATATATAAGGTTCCTTACAATCAGTTTTTGTTAAACAATAAGAATCATACCTTTAAAAAACAGAAATATACACCCTACCTTTCAGTGTAGAAAGTTGTCATACAACCAATGATTTCTTGTCTTTTTCAATTTTTTTTTCCTTGGATCCGCACACCCAACGCAAGAGAATACGTGCACCCAATGCGATAGGATGCACAC
Source organism: Triturus cristatus (assembly GCF_964204655.1). Taxonomy (NCBI): domain Eukaryota; kingdom Metazoa; phylum Chordata; class Amphibia; order Caudata; family Salamandridae; genus Triturus; species Triturus cristatus. Next base: position 317,951,627 of record NC_140585.1, read on the forward strand.
ACCGTGTGCGCATTTCGCCGTTTAAAAAATAAATAAAAAAAGGGGGCCCCAGGGGATCCTTCTGGGACCCCCTAAGCACCTCTAGAGGGTCAGAGTATTTCCACTCTGCCCCCTTTATATGTTTTACACACTTATTCCCCTTGCTTCTTCAGCCTCGCTTCTACTGAGGCAGAAAATGGCCGCCAACAGTTCCTGGTTTCGAATGTAGACAGACACTCAACAGCCAATTAGCATTCAGCGCGTGATCGGGAGGGTGCGTGCTCGATTCGGGGAGGGTGCGCTTACGGTGCGGGTAGGGTCCGCAGATCCTCCCCGGCCATAGATATCACTAACTTTTTTACCCTAATTTGCTCAGGAACTACTGAATAGATTCACACCATTTATGCAAAGGGCACGAGTCTGAACTGAGGACTACCTCCTTGCCAAATTTGGTGTCATTCCGTTCAGCGGTTCGGGCTGTAGCTGAGACAACAGATCCTATGGGAAATTGCATGGGGAAAACGCGTTTAGGGACCCCCCTTTTTTCTCGGCACCCGCTTGACAGATCACCGCAAAACTTTCAGGGTAGGGGCGGAGCGGAGCTGGCCAAAAGTTTGGAAAATTTTGCGAGGATTCATCAACCGGCACCAGACTTATTGGGAATAGAATGTGGTGGATTTCCTATGGAAAATAGGTCCTAACTATAACTATCTACTGGCGACCGCCAGTAGATAATATATATATATATATATATATATATATATATATATATATATATATATATCTTTGGAACAACTTGGCAGTGTCCTCCACCAGAGTATCCACAGCAAAGATGGATTCCACAGCACGGCAAGGCAAATAATTTAATTTATATTTATTTCATTTTTATCTTTTGACACCAGGTGCAAAAACAACAGGGACGGTCGACGCGTTTCGGCAGATGCCTTCAACTGGACTGGTATATATATATTTATATATAAACGTGTATTACACATCACCTAATACCGCAATAACATAATTGAACCACCCCACAGTTGCTTGAAAGTGCTGTTTATTGCCACAGAAGAGCTCCTCTGGGAACACAATGTGTTTCAACCTGGGAGGGCCTGGACCACGACTATGACACGCTAATATCATAAATATTGAGGGACAAAATATCGACAGGTACATGCACAGAGGGAAGTATAAATTAATTATTCTTTACTCTCCGTCCATGTACTTTAAAGAAATATATATTGTCAAAGTACATATATGTAGAATAAGGCATAGAATATCTATAAATACTTACATTTCAATATTTTGTCCTTAGATGTTTTGTCCATGATATTAGTGTCCCACAATATACTAGACTCGACATTCAGGAGCCTGATATATATTGTAAATGAATCCATGATGATGAATCCTGACAATGATTTTGTTTATGTTCATACACATTGGTTGGATTGATGTGGGATGATGGGGCTCACTTGCTAGTTTGACAAACTTGTGTAGCCGAAACGTGTCACTGGTTGGTGAAATAAAGGTCTTTCCAGGAGTTCCAGCATGTGTCCATTTTCTGGGGGATATCTATGGATGAGGTATGCGTGTGAGTGTGTGTGTGTGTGTGTAAGTATGTCTGTGTGTGTGTGTGTGTGTGTGTGTGTGTGTGTGTGTGTGTGTGTGTATATATATATATATATTCACTGCAAAAAACGAAGCTTACAGTAATGTTATAGCTAGGAAATAGAATTAAAAAACCTTCGAAAATTCACTAAAAAAAGGAAAAGTTACAGGGACGTTATAGTTGGGTTCAGATTTTACACACAAAAAACCATAGAAATTCAGCAATTATAGTTATACTTATCACAAGAAACTATAACCCGTGCCCTAAGTTAACTATTACTCATGCCCCCACCATGCATGGATTTCTCATCAATAATTTTACTGCAAATGTTACAGTGATATTATCAATGATGTCATAGAAGATGTCATCACTCATGTAATATGTGGGGTAGGGCGCGAGTTGTAGTTTCTTGAGATATGTATGAATATAACTGCTGAATTTCTATGGTTTTCTGGGTGTAAAATTTGAACTATAATGGCCCTGTAACCCTCAAGATTTTTTAGTGAATTCTTAAGTTTTTTTCTAATTCTATTTCCTAACTATAATGTCCCTATAACCTTTGTTTTTTTGGTGAATTTCTTACTTTTTAAAAAAAATTAGGTAATATTTAATTACCATATTTTAATTCATCCATTGTCAGCACAGCCTTTGGTCATATGCGGCAGGGGGTTTGCTGCAGGGCCAGGCCTGCAGCCAGGCCTTCACCCAACTCTCAGCATGCAGCCAACCCAAAGCCGCACATGGCCTTTGGCCGTGCATAGTGGAGTTGGCTGCATGGCCTGGCCATGTGTGCCGTGGGGCATTGTCCGCAGGGCCTGGCCTGCAGCCAGACCTTGCAGCCAACCTCCCACATGCATCCAACCCCCCACCATGCACGGCCTTCGGTCGTGCACAGTGGGGGGTTGTCCACAAGGTCTGGCCTGCTGCCAGTCCCTGTGGCCAAGCCCCCAAAGGGAGCCAAGCCAGGGCCCCCACCGTGGGCTACTTTTAGCCCCAGGGTCCCCATCCTCTGGGGCCCGGCACATTTATGGGGAAGTGGGGCGTGTCCTTCTCACTGGGCTGATTTTGGCCATGTATTCACCAGGGCCGAATGTATTTTGTTAGGGGCGGGGGTACATGGCCCAGGCTACTTTTTGCCCCAATCCGTTGGGACCACCATTATATTTAAGGGGGGGCATGTAGCTCCCCTCCCAGGGACAATTTCGGGCCCAGGGACCCCATTACCGGGGTCAGGCCTTATTAAAATGAGGGAGGGGACAAGTGTCCCCCCTTTCTGGGCTTATTTTGGCCTCCGGGAACCCCATCAGGCCCAGCAATTACTAAAGAGGAAGGGGGCTGTGTGGCCCCCCTCACCAAACTGATATCGGCCCCAGGACCCCATCCCCTGGGGTCTGGTTATTAACTAATGGGACAGAGGCCACACAGCCCCTTACCCAGGTTGATTTTGGCCCTGGTGACCTCACCCTTTGGGGCCCAGCCGATGATTAAAGGGGGATGGGAAATGCAGCCCTCCTCCCGGCTGATATCGGCTCCGGGGACCCTATCCCCTGGGCCCGGCCAATAATTAAAGGGGACCACGCGGCCCCCCTTCTCTGGCCCATTTTGACCCCGGGGACCCCATCACTTGGAGCCCGGCCAACAAAGGGTGGGTGTTCTGCAGCCCACCCAGGGCCCCGACCATGTCCTCTTTGGGGTCTGCAGGGGGAGCCCCAAGGCCCCCACATCTCAGCCTGCACACTGCATCCAGTAGTAGCTGGTATTGCTCCAGCCCACAGGGAGCAGCTAAAAATGTTGCTCCTTGTGGGCGTGAGCAATATTGAGATCTGATTTCATGCCCGCATTACTGCGGGCAGGGAAACAGATCGGAAGTCCGCTCGCAGCTGGTGTGAGCATTTTTCATGCTCCCACCAGCAGGAAGTGGACTTTGTGTCTGCTCTTGCTTGGTGGGCGCTTTGAAATTGCTTCGGCAAGCAGAGCAAACACAGGTTTCCCTGCCCGTACCAGTGCAGGCAGGGAAACTGCTAAGACCCTGGGGGAGGCGAACGGATGGAAAGTCTGCAACGTCAGAGGCTTTGTCTTCGAGCAGAAGAGGCCGCGAACTGGTGACGTGCTGCATAGGGTGCGTTGCATCTGGAATATGTGCATTTGCGTGGTTGCCGTCTTACACGCAGGTACGCTTCGAGGCTGGAGATGCAACGATGACGGCAGGGCGCTTGATGCTCTGGAAATGTGTACTGGAAGACGCCGGATTGGAAGGAACTGCGTGTTGCGGTGCCACAAGCAAACGCAGCGGATTGTGTTGGTAACAATTCAACACAGTGCACTCGGTGACATACAAGTGAGGAGTGCAGCAATTGTGGTAGCTGCATTTTTGGAAAAGTTTAACCCGGCAACTTGGAAATGTTTAACCCTGCAACTTGGAAAACAAACATTGCATGTGGTGAGGAGACTACGGTGGCTGCTTCATTTATTTTAATTTATGTTTCCAAGTTGTGTGCATTAGAAATGAGACAACAGTGACTACTGCGTTTGTTTTAATGTATTATGTTGTAGTCACATGCACATACTAGACACTGATACAGTGTTAGTCACATCGTTGCAGTGTGTGTATCCAGTTTTTACAGTTTTAATTGAATCAATATTACATGTTAGAATTTAAATAGTCAGAGCAGTTTAACTTTATTATTTTTCTTCATATATTGATATACAAGTAGGGATACCACATAAGTACTAGAACCCCCCCTATTTCTACAAAATCCAGGAATTCCTGCCATGGTTTGAGAAGATTGGCGCGAATCATTCAAAACATATCTGGAAGTGATAGGACGTGAAACCTTCCTGACATCTCGTAAACTTGCATTGTTGAAACACAATTTAGGGGTTGAAGGTAGGAAAGTGTTAAAAATGCTACCAAAACCTATAAGTGCTACTTCAACTAATCAGGAGGGTGAAGGTGAGGAAGAAGGGACGGAGTTGAAGGAAAACAGTCATTGACAAATATATTGAGGCTTTAAAGGCATTGGAGGACAATTATGGGAAGAAAAGAAGCATAGTTGTGGAAAGACAAAGTTCTTTTCCAGGGCACAGCTACCGGGTGAAACAGTGGAGCAGTGTGTGGTTGAATTAAGAACATTATCTGAAACATGCAGGTTCAAAGATTTACATGAAGAAATATTAGGGACCAATTAATCAATAGAACAAATAACAGCAAAATTCAAGAGAGGTTATTAGAATTAATTAGAATTAAAAGATCTGTCTATACAAAAGACCACCGACATTGCAAGATGAGGAGAGACTACATCTCGATATGTTAAGTAACCCAGTGCAGAACAGGGAAGGGACAAACATGATCCCAATAATATAAATGTAATTCACATAGCTTGAAAGGGAGTGGATGATTCAATAAAAGTTCATGCTAATGTTCCTGTTGGAAAGGCCCCAGCAGGGAAAAGTAGACGCACATGTTTCCCGTGTAGGAGTTTCAGGCATACAGTAGAAGCGGAAAGATGTCACATGTTTCAAGTGTAAAAAACACGAGGTCATTTTTCAAGAATGTGTATGTCTGGAAATAGTGGGATTTGGAAACGATCTGTGAACCTTGTGAAAGAGTATGAGGGGAGGGTACTCTGAAGAAGAGGAAGACAATGGCGTTGAAGTATTAGTTATTGGTGAGAACTCAGTTAATGAAATTACAAAAGGATATCATCCCCCCAAGTGCACATTGATGATAAACAATGTTAATCTATCAATGTGGGCAGACTCATGTTCTACATACACTATAACTAATACAAATAAAATGTGGAAGAACATAGGCATGAGTAAGTTGTTACCACCTGATGTTGAACTTGAAGGGTACTGTGGGGTAAAATTACCGATGTTGGGGTATTTCATGTGTCGCTTGTTCTGCAAAGATAGGAGAACACATGGAAAAGTGTATGTAGTGCAAAGTGGAAGAGCTCTGTTGGGATGGAGAGCAGAAAACTTTAGGTATTGTACTTGATCCTAACCTTCCTGATCAAGTGTTGTTGACTGAGGATGCAGATGGATTGAAGTGGCATATGAAATATCCTGAATTGGTTAGTAGCAAATTTGGATGTTGAACAAATGTGTGTTGAAAGCTGGAAGCAACCCAGTAGTACACAAAGTCAGGAATGTACCATTTGCTTTACATGCACAGCTAAAGGAAGAATTGGACAGGTTATGCGCGGCTAAAGGTATAGAACCAATAGAGGCTTCTAAATGGCTTAGTCCCATTGTTTTGGCACGTGGTAAGATGCGCATGTTTGTGGACTTGAGAGATTTGAACTGTAACATCTGGGTTGATTGCCATCCTTTACCACGCATTAATGAGATTGTAGTTAGCATTAAAATGCCAAGTACTTTTCATCTATTGATCTATCCAATGCGTATCACCAAGTTAAGTTACATTCGGATTCTAGACATTTGACCTCATTCATAACGCCAGAGGGAGTCTTTAACCTCTTCAGTGCCCATGACGAGATAGTCTCGTCATGGAGCACGGTTGCGCTGTGCCCATGACGAGACTATCTCGTCATGATTCCCACCCACTAGTGCAACGCCCGGCACAGGAGGGGGAAAGGGCGTGGCACTGAAGGGGTTAAAGTTTTACGCATGCCATTTGTGTTGGCATCTGCGGGTTTTCAAAGACTCATGAGCAGTATTTTAAAGGGTATTGCAAATGTGAGGGTGTTCCAAGATGATATTTTAGTCTGGGGCGTAAATATGAGTAATCATGCTGGAGTGTTAAATGAGGTCCTAAAGAAATTACAGGATGCCGGATTGACTGTGAGTGCAGAGAAGTGCAGGTTTGGGGTGCTGCAAGTTGATTACCTCAGGCACACGTTATCGGGGACGCTGTTAAGCCCAAGAAAAACTACTTGAGGACATTGAAGGTGCTCCATCACCATCTGACAAGGAGCAGTTACTCTCTTTCCTAGGTCTAGCTGAATATTACTCGAAATTTGTTTGGTATTTTGCAGACAAAGTACAAAATATGAGAGTTTTAATGGACTGATGAATGCCAACTGGCCTTTGAAGGAATAAACGCAGACATAGTGAAGGCAGTGGCTCTCAAACCATGTGATCCACGTGACAAGTCTATAGTGATGGTGGATGCAAGTGCTTATGGGTAGGTGCTGTACTGATGCAGAAGAAGGATGGTGTTTAGCGTATTATAGCTTTTGCTTTAGACACGCTCAAGGGTGTGGACGCTACTTACTCCGTCATCGAGAAAGAAGCATTGGCTTGCTGGTGGGGTTTCAATTATTTTAAAACATACTTGTGGGGAACGAATTTTGACTTAAGAACTGATCACAGACCCCTCATTGATATTTTTACCATGAAGGGTGCTGGTAAAGCAACACACAGAATTGCGAAATGGCTATACCGTTTGAAAGAGTGCTATTTTCAAATAAGTATGTACCTGGACATAAAAACATAAATGCCGATTGTCTATCTCGCTTACCATTGCGGCGTCAGGATGAAAGCAGCAAAAAGAAGAAAGGGAAGAATAGTTGGTGGTAAGTGTGGATGAATCATGTAAAGGAGCTGTAAGTGAGGATGAGGGGAGCACATAATTCTTGCCTGTTTCTCACCTACTGCTGTCACTGGGGCTTATGAGACTGCTGCTGGGGCCACCTTAACACCCGAACACCGCACGATTATCGTCGCTGCCAGGGGACTACATCTCCCATCATCCTTTACGGTGCGCACGCCGGGCACCGCGTTTTGAGTGCCAGGAGGCGTTCAAAAGGGGGCCAGGGCTCCCGCAGCGCGGGTGCCCATAATTCCTGCCCGTTTCTCACCTACTGCTGTCACTGGGGCTTATGAGACTGCTGCTGGGGCCGCATTAACACCCGAACAACGCACGATTATCGCCGCTGCCAGGGGACTACATCCCCCATCATCCTTTGTGGCGCGCATGCCGCGCCACGCGTTTTGAGAACCAGGAGGCGTTCAAAAGGGGCCCAGGGCTCCCGCGGTGTGAGACGCACGCGGGCATGCCCGGGCCGTGCCCGGGCGAAGCCCGGGCAAGGGCGGGCCCGTCTGAGGCAGGAAGAGGCTGGGCTGGGTCACCCCCCTGAAAAGCTTGGATCCCAAACATTGATCCTGCGAATTCTGCAACCCATCAAAGTATAAAGGTACTGTGTAACGATATAGAGAATTCCTGATTTGCCAAATCCAAAAAGTCTTTTCAGAATGAGAAAACGTAAGGGGGTTGTGGGCACACTAGACGCCTTTTTGGTTAGGGCAGAGTCACTCATGACTCACGAAATCCAACTGACTGAGCGACGCCTTTCCCTGGACCCGTCCACACTGCAGAAACATTTAACAACTGGTATTTCTTCTCCTGCATTGGGGGGTACTGCCCGAGAAAGCTTTCCCAACACTGTTAAAAGTGTCCCACTTCTCCCTTCCCCTCCTCCCTTTGAAACGCCACTTAACTCCCCAGCAGTGTCAAGAGAAGTTACTAGGACAAGGGCCTCAAAAAACGTGGTGACCCGAAAGACTGAGGTCCTGTCAGACAAAAGAAAGCGGGGGATTGGGATAAGAAAAACAAAGGGTAGTAATGGTGGCAAGGTCACTCAAGCTAATGCCTGTGCTAACAGTAATCATAATGGCATTTCTTTCCCTCTGAAAACTATTTCAGTTGGTACACAAACCGAGATGATCTCGCCTTTACCAGTGTCGAGTGCTGTTAATACCAAGGGAGTTATGACCGAGTTTGTTGTGGGATTGAATGACCCAGGGTTGGGGGTAGCTCGTACCTGTGTCCGTGATTTGTTTGAAAAAAACTTTGCTTTACTGTGGGATAAATTAGCCTTCTAGAATCTGCAATAAAAACCTTAAGCTGTAATAATGGGGGTCCGCAGGCAACTAGAATGGAAAGGGATGTTCCAAGGCCAATGATGGGTAGTCGTTTATCACTTGTGCATGATGGGAAAGCCGACAGAAATCATTTGAATAACCCCACTTCTAACAACGGGGAAAGTAGCTTGGAGGCTTTACCCGAAGGACTGAATGTGATAGGCTCACAGGGTCCACAAAGTAGACATGTGTCATCCTTAGTCAGGGAAGACGGTGTTAGTGCCCCTATTAGGAGTCCGAGAGATGAGGAAACTAATGACTTTGATTCCTAATGGGGAGGTACTACGTCTTCCTCCGGCTTCGTGCCCTTATGTTTAAATTTTGGCTGGGGTCCCCGCACTAAGGGTTGGGCAAAAAGAAAACTGGAATGATCTAAGGAATAAAACTGTAGATTGGTTGACGAAGCAGAAGAATTTTCATCCTTTGGATACTGATGAGATTTTAATGGTTCGCAGAGTAGGGTGGATAGGGCAATCTACTAAGAATATAAGGGGCGATTGCATTGTGGTTTACTTTCGTAGGCCAAAGGTGGTTCATTACCTCCTACACCATCGTGACGCAACTTTTGCCCCTAACACTGGGATCAGTGTACTCCCTCTAGGATATTTCTATAAACCGCAAGTTGGGAATAAAGCCATCAGATTTCCACCAGTTATGACATCTAATAGGTTTCAAGCATTGTCAGACTTGGATCTTCAAGACTGACAATTACACAAAGTCCACCAAGGAAGAATACTGGTAACTGCCTCTAACGCTTTGGGACCTATAATCACCGACATGGTAGCAGCAGGAATTCCCACTAGTACTTTAAAAAGAGAGCTAGGAGAACTAAGTATGAATACCTGCCAAAGGTATCAGATAGGCAAGCTCAATAACAGCCAGAATGATATAGTGTGTAGGAATTCTGAAGAACTATTAAAATGTAGAGCTGATATAAATAGTGCGGATGTTGAGACAGGTTTATTAGCTCAGTGTAGCGAGGGGGGATATCATAAATGATAACTTTATCTGTACCTTTGATAATGACTGTGCGGAAGTCCCAAGATCAGAAAATGAAGATGAAGGGTCAGACTGTGAACAAAACATGGAAGAATGTAAAACAGAGATAAAATTGACTTCATGGAATATTGCAGGGGTTAAGAGAAAACAAAGGGATGCAGTATGGCAGGAATACATTGGAGAAAGTGAAATAGGACTATTTCAAGAAACGTGGGCCCTGGAAAGCCCTTACAAGGTAGACTTTAAAACTTTTAGTACTGCTGCTATTCCCTCAGGTAGAGGAAGGCCCTCGGGAGGTCTTGCCGTTTGGATAAAAACTACTATAGGTGTCGATATTAAGCAAATCGACTCCCCTTGCCAAGATATCTTGGGAATAAAGATTTTAGCGCCTGATAAAAGAGAAGTCTAAATTTTTAACATATATAGTAGACCGAACGTAGCAAGTAGGGAATCGGAAGTTATCGAATATCTAGATCAACTTTTAACCTCAGCTAACCAAAGTGCCTTGATAATTGTGGGGGTGACTTCAACCGCAAATTCGAACCTGTGGTTGGATTTGAAAATATTTTTCAGGATGAAGATTTGGCCAATAATATTCCACTATTGGACAGCAGGCGGGTAGCACCGTGCACACGTGCCGTTGCACAGCTACTAAGGCTGGTTTCAGGCCATGGTCTACGTGCCTGTAATGGACGATTGCCTTCTGATAGCCCAAATTCACCGACATTTACTCGGGGTAGCTTTAAAAGCTGTATAGATTATATATTGCTATCTATTCCCTTGTGGCCCATGGTATGTGATTTAGTAATTGAGCATAGAACGGAGAGTGATCATTATCCCTTATGTCTGACACTCGCAGCCTCCCTCTTTCAGCTAAGTTCTTTAAGGAACAGTGATTCTAGTTGTAGTCCAATTGAGCCATTATTAACGAACAACCGTAGAGGACTTAGATGGCCCTTGATAATGGGAAATGAAAAGACTATTAAAAAGATTTATGACATCTATGTAGAAATAGTTTCCCCGCACATACATCAACCAACAATAGAGATTCCAATTATGGAAATGCATGATAGATTGGTAGAAGAATTAGGACCAATACTAAGCAAGGTTCCAAAAGAATTTAAAGAGGGGACATCTGAGGTAGCCATACTAGAGAATCAATGGTACAATAAAGAATGCCATGATGCCAAATAAGATTTTTTTTTTTTTTTTTGAAAAACCTTTATTGATCAAGTACAAAGCATACACAGCTTCTTGCCTACAACCATGACACCTGGCCGGCAGCAACAATATGTAGCGCAATAGGCAGAGAACACTTGCTATACAGGAGTAAGTCAGGCTCACAGTATGTCGCCAACAACCGATATCTATCGGCCACTGGGTAGTACATTAAGGCTGTTGATCCAGGTAGATAGTGGCAACGATAACAGCAAGAAGCACGCAAACAATCACCCTGTGAGGTTTCGTGTTTCATTTTAACAGAACCAACTTTCAACTTCAATGAGAACTGTACACCCCCAGCGCTTGTCCACCATACTTAGTATGTGGCGTGCGAAACTGTTCAGTGCAGAGCCGTGGTATGAGGTGGACCCATGGTTGGGTACAAAGCAACTGTAGGGTTATGTTGCTCTGCTCGTAACTGGCCTAGCCAGTGACCTGGGGGGAGACATCCTTGATGCAATGTAGTGAACATGAACCGGTGCTACACACGACACAACCTCTCAACCTGCGCTGCGGTGGGGGAAGCTTGGTGGCATCTCGAAGCTGGGGAAATGGGATCCCGCCCCCTCCCACCCATGTAGCAAGCGCAGAAAAAGCTTGCACACCAGCAAGCATGTATTCGGTCCGGGCAAACGGGGAGCGTCCCGTACACCCATCCTGGGGGGGGGACAAAAAAAAAAAAGGGGAAAAAAAAGGGGGGGGGGTCAAGGCAATCAATCCGTCGTAACGGTCTATGGGGTAGCGACTGCGCAGGGCGTAGCCGAGGAGTCGGCTCTCCCAACGTTCTCCGTCCCGCCCCCATCGGCCTCTCCCCCCTCATCGGCCCGCAGGAGGTAGGCGACGAGGGGTCCCCAGAGGTCCCTAGGTCGCGATTTAGGGGGCAAAAGGTCAGCATACTGCTGAAGCCTTTCCTGCCATGTAGACATGGTACTCAGCCAATCCTTGAATTTTGGCGCCCGTCCGCGTCCCCATCTACACGCCACGTGGCGTTTGGCCAGCAGGAGTCCCAGAGCAAAGAATTTCCGATGCGCCTTGAGCACCGGGTGCGTCCGTCCCAATAGAGCGAGCTCAGGGCAAGGCGCGGTGGGCACCCCTACCATCTCGGACAGGGCCGAGAAGACCTCCTCCCAATAATCGGCCACAGCTGGGCACGTCCAGGCCAGATGGAGGAAGCCGGCGCCCAATCTCTTACATCTCACACAGCGGTCATCACCCCGCAGCCCGATCCGGCACAGTTTGGCAGGGGTATAGTAGAGGCGGTGCAAATATTTAAAGTGGACTAATCTGAGTCGCGCATTCCCCGTTACCGCGGTGGCATGAGAGCAACTCTCCTCCCATTGTTCGTCCGTCATCGGGTTCCCCAGGTCATTATCCCAGTCCGTCCGCGCCCTGAGGGAGGGGGGGGACGGGGCCGGTTGTACGTGGGCATACAACATGGAGACCACATGTTTCGGGGTGTCCGTTTGTAACATAGCATGTAGAGGCGCCAAGACCTCGGGCTCGTCCGGGAAATTAGGCGTGACCGCCTTTATGTTCTGTCGCAGTCGGACATAAAGGAACGTTTCCATCACCGACGGGGACATCTCGCCAAAGAAGTGCGCCGCCGAGCGGAAACTCCCCTCATGATATAGGTCACCCCACGTGCAGATCGCGAGTTTTGTAAACATTTTGCGACCGAGCTCCTCACGTGCAACACTCAGCCTAGGATCGTGTGCTAGGACCATACGGGGAGAGTATAGAAATGGGGCCCCCATTCGTGCCGCTATGCGCTTCCAAGCCCGTACCGTGCAGTCAACCGTAGTGGGGTCGCGTTCTCCCAAGCGGACCTCCGAATATAGATAACCGGAAGGTTGCTCAGGTCTCATGTAACCATCCTCCACCGCCAGGTGCGCCATAAAGGGTGGGGGGTGGAGCCAGTAGGCAGCAAAGTGCCCCTGGGCACAGTCATAGTAGCGCTGAAAATTAGGCACCTCAAACCCTCCTTGGTGGTAAGGCAACATGAGGGTGCGCAGCCCAAGCCTGGCCTGCTTCCCGCCCCAAACCAGACGAGACATCTGGGAGTTAAGAGCTCGGAAGAAGTGGGGACCCGGGCTATAGGGGATGTTAGTGAAAAGGTATAACAATTTGGGAAGCACCACCATCTTAATCAGGGAAACACGCCCTGCCATAGACAGCGGAAGATGTATCCATTTAGTGACATTCTCGGTAATTTTGTCTAGCGCCGTCCCGTAATTAGCCCGGATTAGAGCCTCCCGGTCTCTGGTCACCCTGATGCCCAGGTATTTAACCTCCTCCGACTCCCACAGCAATGGGTAGTCCAGGGGGAACGGTAGCGTACGATCCGTCAAGGGGAATAGGGCTGATTTCGCCCAGTTGATCTGTATCCCAGATATGGCCCCGAATTTAGTGATTTCACGTAGCAGAGGATTCAGGTTTTCCTGCGGCTTATGCACAGAAAGCGTGATGTCATCCGCATATAATGCAACCAGCAGTTGACGCTCTGGATAAATAAGAGAGCGGTGATTATGGTGCTGTCGGAGTTTAGCCGCAAGGGGTTCGATCGCGACTGCGAACAGCACTGGAGAGAGGGGGCACCCCTGTCTGGTACCTCTGCGGATGGCAAAGGGGGCAGATCGGGCACCATTGAGCAAGACCGAGGCTTGGGGCCGGGTATACAACAGCTTGATCCAATTCAGAAAGCTGAAGGGGATGCCCATGCGCTCTAGTAGCGCCAAGAGGTAGTCCCACTCCAGGGAGTCAAACGCCTTAGTGGCGTCGAGAAAAATGGCAGCCGCCTCGCACTGCGGGTCGATATCCCGTAGCACAGCCTGCAACGTGCGCAGATTATGGGCGGTTGCGCGGTTAGGGACAAATCCGGCCTGATCCGGAAGGACCAGGCGTTCCATAAGTAGATTAAGGCGGGTAGCCAGTACCTTCGCCAATATTTTACTGTCCACGTTCAGTAGCGATAGAGGCCTGTACGAATCACATTGGTCCGGCGACTTCCCAGGCTTCAATAAGGACGTGATAAGGGCTTCACGCATCGTAGCCGGCAGAGAGCCCTCCTCCAGCGCAGTATAGTATACCTGTTTCAGCACCGGGGCCAGAATATGAATGAAAGTTTTGTAGAACTCGATCGGTATGCCGTCCGAGCCCGGCGCCTTGCCCGATGACATGGACATTATGGCATCTTTTATTTCATCCAATTCGAGTTCATGATGAAGAAATTCTTGCTGTGTAGGGCCCAGCCAGGCTATAGCCGTGTCGTCGAGATAATCATGTAGATTAATCGGCGACGACCTATGTGTGGTGTAGAGTCTAGTATAATGGTCAGTGAGGACCCGAAGCTGATCCGGGAGATTGCGCTGCGGGATCTCCCGCTCGTCGAGCAGGGAGGCCACGAAATTGCGGTATCTAGGGGGTGGACAGCCGAGGCCAATGCCCTACCTGGCCTGTCTCCCTCTCCATATATCCTCGCCACGAATGGTTTCCCCAAGAACCTACTCTCCCTATCCGCCGCTTCCGTGTATTCATTCATCTTTTCTCGAAGTTGTGCGGCCACTGCAGCCCCCCGCGGGAGTCGCGCCAGCTCGCCCTCTAAGCGACGTATCTCGGTCTCGAGTCTGCGCAGGTCCCCGCGCAAGGACCTGAGGACCCCACCTCCCTTGGCTATGCACCAGCCTCTCACCGTAACCTTGAAGGCTTCCCAGACCGTGGCAATACTGGACACGGAATCCACATTGCGGTCAAAAAACTCCGGTATGTCTTGCTCCAGTTCCGCCCTAAAGACCGAGTCCAGGAGATGCGCCGGGTTGAGGCGCCAACCAAGAAAGGGGGAAACTGCCACGGGTATGCGCAGCGAGAGGAGGACCGGGGAGTGATCAGAAAGTGTACGGGCGAGATGCTGTGTACGGCCGATCCATGAAGAGAGACCCGCCAAAAGAAATATATAATCTATGCGTGCCCACGTGGAGTGCACTGCCGAGTAATGTGTGCCCTGCCCGAGCGAGGGGTGCGAGTGCCGCCACGCATCTATCAAGTGATGTTCGTCGACAATGTTTGATAGTGTGCGTTGGGTCTGCGTGTAGTGCGACGTTTGAGGGTGTGATCTGTCCGCTGCGGGCCGAAGCGCAGTGTTAAAATCGCCTCCCATTACGACATGCGCCACTCCCAGTGTTTGTATCTTTCCCCACAGTGTGAGAAACGGGGCCGGGTCGTCTGTGTTGGGGCCATAGTAACAGGCAAAGAGTATTGTGTGTGAGTGCAGTGTCCCCCAGACCAGACAATATCTACCACCCGAGTCCGTCTCAGTCCCCTCGGGTACAAACCCCACTCCCCTTCGCACCAGAATCGTAACCCCTCTAGCGTAGTTAGAGTAGGATGAAAACACCCTACAGGTAGCCCAGCGGGATGCAAATAAGGGGGACCCCCCCTGTAAGATATGCGTCTCCTGAAGCATGGCAATGGAAACCCCCTGCCTGTCCAAATACCCCAGGACCTGTCTCTTCTTCCTCGGGTTGTTCAGCCCTCGTACATTCCAGGATATTAATTGCAATTGTATAGAGGGCCGCGAATCAGCTACGTCACCCATTCACCCAGACCCAAACATCCACGGTTGAGAGGCATAGCATATGAAGTCGTGTAGCACTCAAATTCACCAACATGATAAACTCCCATAACAACAGCCCCCTCCCCCCGACTCCAGGTAACTGGCAGTGCCACATCTAGGATCTCAGCAACTAGCCGGAGTCGGTTCCCTCCCACACCGGCAAACCCCACTAGCCGGGTACCTAGCTCCCTCCCCGTCCCCCCCTCCACGAACAAAACCATCCCCAAGAACATGAGGGAAACAACTGACGCCCTCCCCACACTTCGGAAGGGGGAGTATAGGGGTTCGCCCATATGGGGACGATGCCTAGGGGCTCCAAACCTGCCCTCCCCCTCTCTACTTTCACCCACTGGGAACCAGGTATGTTCCTGGTAGCACAATGTGGGACAGAGGCGGGTGACCGGGCACAAAGAATGAAATAGTTCAGTTCAGCTTAACACCTGACCTGTTCATCAGAAATGTCGCACCAGAATATACATCTGATAGTCCGGGAATATGAAGCAGCAGTGGCCTCACGCGGCCTGCATGACGCCCCAGCACGATCAGTCCTGCAGCGCCATTGGCGACGGCGCCCTCGAGCGCTCCCCTCCTGTCGCCTCCGTGGCCATATCTTTTTTATAGGATTTGAGAAAGTCTTCAGCCTGTTGTGGGGTTTGAAATAAATGCTGGCGGCCCTTGTAAGAAACTTTTAGCTTCGCTGGGTAGAGCATGGCGTAGGGCAGCTCTAGGGACTGTAGTTTCTTTTTTACCCCGGTGAATTTGCGTCGAGCTTCCTGTACCGAGGCAGTGAAGTCAGGAAAAAAAGATAACGTGGCATTACCATACACCACCGTGCCAATCTCACGCGCTCGCCTCAGCACCGCGTCCCTGTCTCTGTAATTAAGGAAGCGCGCCACGATGGGTCGCGGCGGGGCTCCCGGTGGAGGCTTGGCAGCTAAGGATCTATGGGCACGTTCCACAATGAGAGATGAGGAGAAGGAGTCTTTCCCGAACAGTTCAACTACAAGGTTCTCCATGAAAATTTCCATTTTCCCCGTATTGGTGGACTCCGCCAGGCCCAGTACGCGGATGTTGTTGCGACGGGACCTCGCCTCTAAATCCTCATTCTTGTCCGCAATAATCTTAAGGAGCCGATCCATCTGGGTCACCTGCCTGGCAGCAGAAGAGGCCCCGTCCTCCAGGGTAGAAATCCGGTCCTCCGTTTCCTTGATGCGAGTATCATGGTGCTCCAGCCTGGTGACAACACTTTCCAACCTGGTATTGATGCTATCCACTTTGGCGTCTATGGATGTCAGACTGTGCCGCATACTCACTAGCAGAGCCTTCCAGTCTTCGTCGGGTGCCCACGCGGTGGGCGGCTCGCTCCCCGACGCCGGCGCTGTCGCGGATTTCTTCGCGGCCTCGAACGGCAGCGTGGCCTGTTTAGTATCTTTGCGACCCATGTCCAGGGCCGCCCCCTCTAGAGTCCGTCAGACCGGTCGATCAAAGGAGCCCCCCCAGCCGGGGCAGTAGCCGGGCAGTCCGTGGGCACGATCTCCAACCGGCGGTGCAAGTGGCGACTCAGCGCGGCCCCCTCCAGCCGAATGACCGCAAGCAGGCAGAATCAGGCAGCACACAGCGGGCCAACCCCAGGGCGAGCGCCGCAGTCACGAGCTCCGGGTCGAGGCGCCCAGCAAGTGGACTCCCCACCTCCTCTGGCCGGCCCCCGCCCCGTCACAGTCGCTCCACAGCCCTTGCACCGCCTCGCGTCCCGCACAGGGAGAGAACCAAAGGCAGGGGGGGGGGGCCGCGACAAGGCGTCGAGCCGACCCGTGAGCCAAGGATGTACCGCCTATCCACGGTATGCCACCGATCCACTGAGGCGTTCGTGGTGGGTAGGCACGGGTAGATTGCGCCTCCTGCGCCGAATCCGGACAGGCCGCACCGCGTGGGGAGCTCCTCCCTTCCCCCACACGGCCCGCAGCCCGCAGCCAGGGGACAGACAGAGTCAATTCCGTAGCCTTCTGGGGGCCACACTCCGCCAGGCCACCCGCCCAGGAAAACACTGCACCACCGGACCGGCGGGATCGCCGCCAGGCCCCCGCAACGTCCTACCAGAGTCGTCGGGAAGAGGCCATCCACTCCGCCACCAGTCACGTCGTCTCTTGCGCTCTGGCACCAGGAAAGCTCCTCACGACAGGGGCGTTGCAGGCTCCGGCGCCCCCGCTCGAGTCCACCGATGCACCGCTCTCCCCCGGGGGGCGTCCGCGCAGCAGCGCAAGGGCCCCAGAAGCCACGGAGTTTCCTGGCAGTCGACTCCGCCCCCTCGCTAGTCTCAGGACTGCCAGCAGCGCCGCCCGGGAAGAATCGCCGTCAATATCTCCGCCGTTCGGCAGGGCATCCACGCTCTACAAGCACCGCTGCAATCAGCAGGTATTCCGACGTCCAGCCAAGGCGTCCGCATGCAGGATAGAGTGGTCAGGATAGCTGCAAGGATTGAAAGAGTGCCCGGTCGGGCGAGAGCCTTGCTAATGCGCGGCCATCTTGGTTCGGCGCCACCTAGCGCCCCTCATGATGCCAAATAAGATTTGATCCAGGCAACAAAGGTCAAAGATATAGCAACCCTAAGGGTAAAAAGAATACATTACTAACCCAGGCTAGAAAAAACTGCAAGACAACATTTGGACCGAGCTAATTATTGCAGGTAAAACAAATGACCAATCAGCCTTCTGGCGTTTGATATCTAAGGGTAATAAAAAGGGGAAATGTAATAAGGACCTTTTCCCAGATGCAAACACTTGGGTAACCCACTTTTCTCAACTCTATTCATCCTCTAATAATGATATTGATTACAATCTAGAAGATTACGAAACCCATTCAAATAGTGCCCCATTACATTTTAGCATGGAGGAAACAATAGTAGCAATAAATGCAGTAAAAGCAGGGAAGGCACCTGGACCGGATAAGATACCAGGTGATTTATGGAGACACGAAAAGGAGGTTTGGGCTCCCTATATTAATCTTTTATGTAATTCGGTTGCAACAGGTGCACCGTTTCCAGAAACGTGGAAGGGGGCAGAGATTGCAACCATTTTTAAAAAGGGCAACCGCCACGACCCGTCGCATTATTGACCGATTAGTTTAATTGATGTTTTACAAAAGATATATGCACATCAAATTTTAAATAAATTGATTAACTGGATTGGGGAGAACAGTATTTTATCTAAGTATCAGGCAGGTTTTAGAGCCAAAACTAGCACAATTGACCAGGTTTTGAGATTTCTTTGCATAATTTGGAAGTATATTACAGAGTAGAAAGCTCATTTGTAAATTGCCTTTGTGCACATCAAGGCGGCCTTTGACCTCATCCCCAGAAATCTCCTGTGAAAGTCACTAAAAAATCAGGGTGTTCCAGGAGAAATCCTCGTGCACATTATAAGATAATTTTGCAAGGATTAGATGGGGTCCAACCGGTGAACTACAGATCATATACAAGTAAAAAGGGCGGTAAGGCAGGGATGTGTGTTGGCCCCTACCTTATTTTCGTTGTATGTTAATGACATCCCCGAATACCTCTTGGGCTGCGAACATGATTCTCCCAAGTTGGGGGGGTGCCAGTACCGGCACGTTTATTTGCCGATGATACAATTTTAGTATCACAAACCCCCAAAGGTCTGCAAAGCTTACTAAATACTTTTGAAGTATATTGTGAAAAGAAGGGCCTGGAAATAAATTCTACCAAAACAAAATATATGGCAGTTAATCCGCATAAACCCTTTAAAAAAAACTTAACTGTCAAAAATGAGAAGATAGAAGATGTGCTAAATTTTAATTACCTAGGCATTACATTGGACTCTAAAATGAATTGGAGACCACAGTTGGAAAAAAGTAAAACCATACTACTCCAAAACTCAGTGCCAATAACAAGGAAGCACGAGATTAGTCTGTCTAAAGGTGTCTCCCCTGCACTTGAGTTGTATAAATACAGGGCTGAACTGTGGGGCTACGTAACAAAGAATACTTTTATGGTGGTCGAGAATACATTTCTTAGAAAACTGTTAAGCTTACCTATGCGTACACCGTTAATGCCAGTAGTGATGAATTTAAATATCCGTCGCACTGATCAGCAGGCGGTTCTACGGCCAATACTGTTTTGGGTCAATCTGTGGTCAACAGATAAACTTGTTCATTACAGAGAAGGCCTAGAGGAAATTTTTAGAATCAAAAATGGTACAAGGTTGCCATGGTTAAATCATGTTCGTGATTGGTTTTACAAATTAGGTCTCAGACAGTTTTGGGACGACCCTCGCGGATTGTCTACGGGCTCAAAAAAACTGCTGAAATTAACCTTTTGGGCTTTTAATCAAGACACCTTGCCTCACTGCACAAAAATAGGCACTTTATCGACAAGGATCCTTTCCATAAAATCAAATGGGAAATTTGAGTCTTTTTTGGACGAAATACAACCACAGCTGGCTAAATCTCTCTACTTGAAATTTCGCTACGGTGTCTTGCAGATAAATGGAAATACAGTAAAATGGGCCCGTAGCGATGGGGATGCAAGCGATGGTTGTTGTGACATTTGCCATACAGGTGCAAAAGAGAATGAATTGCATGTATTATTCTTCTGCCCAGCTTACATATATTCCAGGTGGAAATGGATCAAACCCATTTGTCAGCTCTTGGGTCTCAGATCCTGTTATGAGGCGGCAAGAATACTGCGATCAGATACGACACAAGCAGTCGTTTTTAGTGTTAGTAGATATCTCTTTGGCGTAGATTTAATAAGAAAGAGAATAGGACTGACATTTTAGACATTTATAGGAACTCGTGTGTGCTTTATATGAATTTATATTCAGGCTTATACCTTGTTGATTTTGTCCTAAAGGGATCATGCCCTATTATGCATCATAATAGGAGTATGTCATGGAATTTTGTATATTTTTGATAGATCCACTAATAGATTAGAATTGTTAAATTACAAACGATGTACTTGTTTTATGAATGTATGAATTTAATTACTGCCCAAATGCAATCCTATTACTAAATGTGTCTAATGACGGGATTTTTATTTGTCTTTTAATATCTAAGAAAGGTCTTGTATTGGGACATTGATTCTCAATAATTGCGTACTTGTCTGGCGGGGTGTCCTTTGAAATGTTACAACATGATGTTTTTATATGAACTGAATGTAATCTTTTATTGTTTTTTTAAATCGAAATAGAGATCATTGAATTGAATTGAATTGAGGATGAGTGGAAGCGGGCAGTTTTGGAAGATGATGTGATGTAACAAATCATAACATGTTTAGGAAATAACATGGGACAGGAAATGATGATAAAAAAGGAACTCACTGAATACAGAATGGTGTCTGCAGAATTGTTGGTAGTCGATGGCATAATTAGGAGGGTAGATAAGTTGGTGGTACCTTCAAGACTGCTATAATAGATTGTTGGAGTTGTTAAATAAAGGGCATAGTGGCATGGCTGGGATGAAGAGGAGACCTAGATGTGATTTTTGGTGGCCAGGTATAGAGAAAGAGATAGAGAGGTGTGTACATGATTGTGTGGCATGCATGTGTAGTGACAAGCCACACACGTCACAGGAATCTTCTATATCACCCACCATTATGCCGGCCAAATCTTGGCAAAAAGTGCAAGTGGACATTTGTGGGCCTTTCAGTGCTAGAGGTATTGGCAACAAATATGCCATAGTCCTGGTGGATTATCTCACCAAGTGGCCTGAGGTTGTATTTGTGAGGGAGACTAAATCTTCTAATGTCAAAAACTTCTGTGAGTATGTATTCTGTAGAGAGACACCCCGAGAGTATCATAACAGATAATGGGCCACAGTTCATTGCTGGAGAACTTGAAAGATACAAGGAAAAAACTGGAATGTCACATCTTACCATCGCGGTCTATAATCCCAGAGCAAACAGTCTTGTGGAAAGATTTAACCGTGTGCTAAAAGAGTGTGTGCAATTGGCTGATGCGTGTGGCGAGGAGTGGAAAAATGGTGTCAAATAAATATTGTGAAGTTATTGGAGCACACCCCACACGACCACAAAGTATACCGTGTTTAGTCTTCTTAAGGGTCGCCTAGCTGGTGCCAAGGTGACATCTGCCTGGATGTGCAGATCTGGTTCCACGTGTGTAGGAAGGGTGAGTTGGGGCGCAGAGTCCAAGTTTGTCAAGAGAAGTATGTGCGCAGGCATAATTACAAGTTAAAAAGCTGTGCACGCAAGTTCATGGTCGGTGACTGGATAAGGACTACTCTCATATGAAGTCAGAGGACAGGCTTATCCAAATGGTCCAAGCCCAAAACAAGTCATAAAGGTAGTGGGCAACAACATGGGGTCAATGATGGAAAGAGGTGGAATGTCCAGAAGGTGAACCATGTGTAATAAGTTGGAGCGTGAAGTTTGGTTGAAGGTGAAATCCTCAGCTGCCCTAACCGTCGATCCTGTGAATAGGCAGGAATGCAAAAAGATGGAACGCATCAAACCTAAACCTGTTTGGCAAAAAGATTATGTGTGCGCTTGAGGCGTGAGTGTTAGTTATTCTCCCCATTATATCAATCATTATATCAATCTCTTTAAGCATATATATTTTTTCCATATAGAGCATTCTTTACATTTGTTTTTATCTTATATGCTGTGAATTGTGTGTGTACTAATCCTGTATTTTGTGTATTAATAACTAGGAATATTGTGGTATTCTCTTATGATGTTATGTCTTTAAATTACTGTTATGTAATCCTAACTATAGTGTTTGTGTCTGGAATTTAGAATGTATTAGGTGCCTGGCTACAAGGTTCTCCATCGAACAGTTGCTGCTGGATTGCTTGTGGTTAGGACGCTAATACTGTTACTTTTGAAATAAAGTAGAGTACTACGATTTCATCACCTTGTCTCATGATTCCTCAATACACTGACGACGAGGACCGGGATTGAAAAGCCCTCATGAAGACATCTTTGTAAGCTGTGGAGAATCTTGAAGAATTCCTTCAAATTTTATCATTTACTCTTCACTTCTACCTGGTGAGGCTCATCTGTTCAAGTGTCCAGCACATTTAAGCTGTGGAAAAGCCCTACAAGGAAATAAGGTACTGTGCTGCACGTTTGCGTTTCAAACGAGACTTTTACTACGCTCACCTTTGCGCCTTTTAAATTTCTCACGCGCTACACTCGCGCCGAGCTGCCCATCGGAATTTCTTCACTTCACGTTGGATCAGTGTTTCAAGAACGCCTACGCGTCATTAAAGATGGTCTCTTTGACGACGTATTGACGCTTGTTCCCGAACGTCACTCCGTCGTATCAACGCGTTCCTAGGTCAGTGTGTGTGGTCTCCTAGCAACACATCGACATTTATTTTCACGAAGAACAGTTTCCACACAGCTGTTTTTATTGCTTGCCTCCTCAGATACCATAGTTTGTCACGCCGTGCTGACAAACACAGCATTTCTGGAGCGTGTGATAAGCACAGCATTCCTGGAGCACCTATTTAATAATTTTTCTTTCAAGTTGCTTGCAGTTTGGAATACGCTGATACGCACAGCAGTAACCCTTGTTTGTCACGTCGCGCTGACCAACACAGCATTGTTGAAGCATCTACTTAGTCTTCTTTAGACTTTTATTGTTCCAATAAACTGAAATGCGCTGACAGACAAAGCAAAGAAAATTGTTGTTTGTCATGTATCGCTGATAAACACAACATTGTTAAAAATCGATGTTTAAGTAATATCCATTGGTTGCTTCTTAAATACTCTATGCTGATAAGCACAGCCTCACACAGCACTGTTATATAACATCTCGGTCACACTTTGTTGGGAACTTACAACTATTTTACAGTTGTTTTAACAACATATTTCAATCCATTGGTGTTTTCTTGTATTTTAGGTATCAATTCTGTTACTTTTCAGGTTGAAACAACTTGTTTAAAGAACTACATAACTGAATCGTAGAGATAACATTAACACAAGTATGCAAAATGTAACATGAGCACCTTTCTTCCTCTCTAATCCTGGGGAACCACCTATACGTTGGTCGAAATGGAAAAAAGTGTTTCTCAACTATGACAGAGTCTGTGGTATATCTTTGAGCGCAGATAGAAAATTCTTTCTTTAATTACATTGTCTAGGGTCGGAGGGCCAAGATGTTTTTGAACACCTTCCAAATTTACATGATGATAAATCTGATAATCTCAATGAATTTGAAATTGCTCTTAAGAAATTAGATAAACACTATCTACCTAAACTCTACCATTTTGGAGCGTTATCATTTTGGGAGACGTGTACAACAACCTGAGACCTACATCACAGCTTTGCATAAACTGGGTGCTACTTGCAAATTCGAAAATTCCTTAGAAGAACGCATACGAGACCAGTTTATGCTTGGTTGTAATGTGGAAAAAATAAAAGATGAACTCTGGCAAAAAGATGATCCTAATCTTGATGAAGTGATTATCTTAGCTAAGAGAATTGAACATTCGTTAGCTTGTGTGGAAGTTATAAAAAAAAGGAAAATGGCAATTCCCAAGAGAAGCATCAAGAAAAAGTTCGAGCCATCAACAAAAACTCTCGGAAAACTTCCTTCAAGGAACATGATTCAACTAGGAAGGGTCCTCCTGCTAATTATTTTCCTTCTACTTCTAGATGGAAGGAAGATACTAAGGTTAAATGTTTTCGTAGTGATCTCTATGGTCATCTTGCTAACGACAAATCTTGTCCGGCTCTTTCATCAAAATGTCACAACTGTGGGAAAACTGGTCACATTTCAAAAGCATGTAGAGCTAGGAAACTTAAATCAAGCAAACGTGTCAAGGAAGTTTTTTTTGAGAATGATGACTCTGATTACGAACAAGAGAACCTACATTGCGGGGAGGTTATTTGTATTTAACAAGTGTAAAGGGCATGTAGACTCTGTTCTTGTAAATGATTGTAATATTAGAATGCTCTTTGATTCAGGTGCTAAGATTTCTCTTATACCAAAAGATGTCTTTGATCAAACATTGCAAGGTAAAGTGAAAGTACGTAAGCCGGATATCAAACCTTTAGCATATGGAGGTCAACCCATAACGCTCTTTGGTTATTTCCTTGGTGATATTGAATATAAACAAAGACTAACTGCTGGGAAAATTTACATATCATGTAGAGGTGACAGCATTATCAGCTGGTTTCACCAGGCTGATCTAGGTGTCTCATTAGTTCCAGGAGCTAACCCCTGTATCGTACTAAGAGACTTGCCATAATCCTCTTCTACTAAAAGCTTTAAGAGTGTAGACACGTGTGTGGAAGGAGTTGCATACAAGAATGACTTCGATTTGAAGTTACAAACTGAATTCAAAGATGTTTTTAATGAAAAGTTAGGTTGCCTTTCCAACTATGTTCATAAAATCATTTTGAAACCCGATTCCGTTCCTATTTCATGCAAAGTACGGAATGTTCCCCTAGCAATGAAAGATTCTATGCATTTAGAACTTGAGAAATTAAAACGTGATGGTATTATTGTTGAAACTGAGGCAAGCCAATGGTTGGCTCCAGTTGTTCTTGCGCGCAAGGCCTCAGGTGAAGTGTGATTATGTGTGGACTTGCGCGCACTTTACCACGCAGTTGTTGCAGACAAATATCTGCTTCCGAACACCTCTGCAATTCATACCCAATTGAAAAATTCTTGTATTTTCTCAACACTTGATTTACGTGCTGCCTATCATCAAGTAAAGATAGATGCAGACTCCATGATTCTGACTGCTTTATTACCCCTTTTGGGACTTTTAAATTCACCCTCCTTCCTTTTGGCCTAGTCTCCGCGGCCTCTGTTTTTCAGAGAGTCATGAAGGATGTGTTGAAGGGACTAGAGGGAGTCACGATCTACCAGGACAATGTGTTAATTCATGGCTCTTCACAAGCTGAGCATTATTCGAGATTGAAAAGTGTCCTAGAACAATTTCGCAACAGAGGTTTGACCCTTCGCGAAAACAAGTGCAAATTTAATCTCAAAGAAATAGATTATCTTGGACATCATTTAACGAGTGATGGAGTTAGACCCAAGGAACGTTTAGTGAGAACCATTGATGATTTACCGGTCCCTCAGTCTCGTGAAGAACTTGTAACATTCTTAAGTATGGTAGAATATTATAACAAATTTGTGCCACATTTTGCCACTCGGACTCATGCTCTCAGGTCTCTTTTTAAAAAAGGGATAACATTTCTTTGGACGCCTCAGTGCCAATTAGAATTTGAGGAAGTCAAAGAAGCTCTTAAATCAGCCCCATCCTTGCAGAGCTTTGACACCTCTTTAGAATCTGCTCTAATTACTGACGCGAGCTCTAAAGGTTTGGGAGCTGTCCTTAAACAGTTCAAAGAGGGTAAAGAAGAAACCATTATGTTTTTTTCGAGAGCTCTTGTGGGACCAGAATTACAATATTTTGTGATTGAAAAAGAAGCTCTTTGCATTTATTGGGCCATCAAAAAACTCAAAAAATAATTGTGGGATTCGTCTTTTCTAGTACATTCTGATCATAAGCCTCTTAAGGATTTGTTTGGCAAGAAAGATCTCAATGCAGTTTCCTCCAGGATCTGTAAGTGGATTATTGCACTACAAGATTTCAATTTTCTTGTCAAATATATCCCAGGGGTTGATTATAATTTTGCTGATTGTCTGTCACGATTAATACCTGTAGGTTCTGATGTTCTTGACTCTGATGACTCTTGGAAGATAGACAACTTCAAGGTCTGTGAGATTGTTGAGGGGGTTGTGTCAGAAATGGAATGGCGTGAATCCTTAAAGCATGACAAAGTTTTACTTGAAGTATGCAAGTTCGTGTCTGGTGGGTGGACAGGTATTAGGTCTCTTTCTGATGATGCAAAAAAGTTTTGAAATGTAAGACATGAACTCTCTTTACACAAGGATC
Source organism: Triturus cristatus (assembly GCF_964204655.1). NCBI lineage: Eukaryota > Metazoa > Chordata > Amphibia > Caudata > Salamandridae > Triturus > Triturus cristatus. Next base: position 317,977,816 of record NC_140585.1, read on the forward strand.
TTTTGTGGAGAGGTTCACGTCTGGTTCCACCATTTGCGCTTCAAGAGAAGATTGTTCACCTTGTGCATGATGGTCATCAGGGTATATCAAAACCCAAGGAGAGAGTTTGTGTGCACTTCTGGTGGCCAGGCGTCGATATTTTGGTTGAACGGTTGGTCAGAGATTGCTCAGAATGCAAGATGTCTGATAAAGTGTGCAAGACTAGGACTTCCGCGATGATTATTAGTGATTCTCCTACTAGGTGTTGGCAAAATGTTGCACTTGATCTCTTAGGACCAATTTATTCCGAATCTGGTCAGTGTCATGTCTTAATCCTTATTGACATGTACTCTAGATGGCCAGAGGTCAAGGTCACTCAAAGTATTGAAACCAGAGATGTGGTAAACATTTTAGACAATGTCTTTTACAGAGAGGGTCTTTCTGAGACTCTTTTAACTGACAATGGAGTGCAACTAGTCTCAAAGGAGATGGAAGACTTTCTGTCTAAAAGAGGAATTATTCATAAAAAATGCTCTCTTTACCATCCCGAATGCAACAGGATGGTTGAGAGATTCAACCGTGTGCTAAAAGAATCTATTCAATCTGCAAAGGAACAAGGTCGTGACTGGAAGAATGCTATTTTAGAGAGAGTTATGGCCTATCGATTGACCCCTCATTCTACAACAGAGAAAGTTCCCTTTGAGTTATTTAGTGGACGTACACCTAATACTCAATTGTTTCAATCCTGGATGAGAGGGTATGGAGCTGAGATCAGTATTCCTGAGGATCCCCAGTGGAAGGTTCGTCAGAATACTAAGTCTGAAAAGATTAAAGCAATCTTCGATGCAAGACATGCAGTTGCTCATACAATTGTCAATGTAGGTGATTGTGTAAGAGTTCGGTCTCCACAAAAAACTGGAGGAAATAAGTTCTCTATTCCGCATAAGGTAGTTAAGTTGTTTCAAAATGCAGTAAAACTGGATGATGGTCATATCTGGAACCTCAATAGAATTGCTCCTGTACGTTTTCTTGCTTCTTCTAATTCCTGTGCCCAACAATCATCATCTTCACAACGTATACCTCCTCTGCATAGGAGTTCTCGTACTTGTTCCGTTCCTGCAAAATTGCATGATTATATCGGCAACTGAGTTTATCACTTATTGTTCTTTTGTTTATGTTCGGGAGGAGGTCTGTGGTATTCTCTTCTGCTGTTATGTCTTTAAGTTACTCTTATGTAATCCTAACTATAGTGTTTGTGTCTGGAATTTAGAATGTATTGGGTGCCTGGCTACAAGCTTTTCCAGCAAGCAGTTGCTGCTGGATTGCTTGTGGTTAGGACGCTAATTCTGTTACTCTTGAAATAAAGAAGAGTACTACGATTTCATCACCTTGTCTCATGATTCCTCATTACAAATATATATGTTGTATCTTAGCAACCTCAGCATCGGGTTGGCTTCTCCACTGGATTCTGGAGTGTGGAATCCAGGGGCAGACAATGCAAGCAGTTGCTGAGAGAGGAGGACTTCAGGGGTTGTTGTGCTATACCAATAAACTTGGTTTGCCAATCCATGCGTATTCCTGGTAACTTAAATTTAGCCACATTGATCATTATTAAGGAAAGTAATTATAGAACCTATAAATTATCCAGAATCCTCAGGTAATATTAGGCAAGGAATTTAAAATAATCTCTACCTCATGCAGTATCTTACAGGAGGTACATGTGATTATGCCAGTAACATATCTATTGATGCACAATCTACTGTAATTTCTTGAATTTGTTCTGTTTCCTCGGAGTGAGCTCTACTTGAGGTAACAAGCAATACCAAGTTCATTCAGCCCAGTGTACTAGAGAGGCGCCTAAACTGAATGGACGGTTATGTAGCCTGTCCATGCATGAAAACTAATATAGCATGGTATTTCACTGCAGAAGCTTAGAGTTCCTTCAGTTTTATAAAATATTTTTTATTTGCATTTTAAAGTAAATATATCTCACTCACCAGTCCCGGAATGGGAACCCAAAGCAGCCCCCTCTGCTTTTGTTACTGGGGGCTGATATAGTCACGCTGCTGCAAAACCATCCCTTAGTAAAAAAAATGGCCCCTGCTGCTGCAAAATAGGCCTCCGCCCTTCCAGCCTCCCGGTGAAGTGCCCGATGCCTGCTACGGCCCTGTCATTCAGGTGCACAGCGTCGACAGAGATAATGCAGTTATTGTTGCATTTCTTTGTAAACACATTTCCCAGGATATCGAATTGACAGTAGAATGAAATGCCCGCTGTCGCAGTTGATCCTTAACTTAATGTGACGACTAACACAGAGTATTCCGAACTGTGCAGCACCAAACCTACAACAGTTAATGTGGCAAGCAGGGGAGTGAGTAAGACTGAGTGGGACAGCAAGGCCCGTCGTGTAACAGAAGCGTGCCAGAACAGGTCCATGGGCTTACTGGTTCGATAAAGCAACTGGCAACGTGAGTCCAGGTGCTAGAGAGAAGAAGGCAATGTTAGTGTCGCTCGGGGTGTCCTCTCCCGAGACGTTATCATAGGTACTGTAGAACGCTACTGAAAGTTACTGTCCTTCACTGTGTTTTTAAGCTGAAAAGGCATTCATTTCACCCACTGACTATACTATGTTTTCTGAGATCTCTTGTCTTTTCACATTTCAGTGCCTTTTTCTCAGCCTCCACCCGCTCTAGGGTGGAGTGCCGCCAAGCTGCTGCAGAAGAAGCTATGGTCGCTCTCCATTTCAGTTATAAGGTTCGCTTAACTATCAGCAGGGCCAAATCTATAAAGCGTGTAATCACTTTACTCTTTTTGCACGGGCGGCTCCTCCGTTTGAGCGGAGGAGCGTCGCTCCACAAACAAAAGCCCCAGGCCAGAGTTGAAAAATAAAATGGTTATATAAAGTTTATTAGGAAAGTTTATTTATTACCATTTTATTTTTCAGCAGCCATCCCATCATGAACTGAGCGTCAGGATGGGGCAGGGCCATTGCTGCTGAGTGGCAGCAGGGAGCTTTGTACTCTCGAGTTTAAAATATGCGTGTCTCTTTGGGCATGAGCATTTTAAACCTCTTTAACCCAGTTGTCTTAAGACAGCTGTGTTAGAGAAAGTAAAGTCCTCCGGTGCTCTTGTGAGCGCTGATAGAGGCCGCTCTAACCAATCCTAGTGCTGCTCTCATGCTGCATGAGAGCAGCTCCAGGATTGGTTTAGGAGTTGGGAGCCTGCCTGCTTCAAGGAGAGAAGGATCGAGGAGGAAATCACGCTTGTTGAAAAGGTAAGTATCTTTTATTTATTTTTTATGTGCCCCTCCGCTCCACCACCCTGGGGACATGCCACCCCCCATGGCTTTTTAGTACGTTTGAAGATACCTAAATCACAGGTCTTCTGGGTCTTGAAGTTGTGGCAGCGAGAGACATAGGTAAGCGTGCCAGTGATGTTGGGCCAATAGCTCGATAGTGAGGGGCAACTCCACAACAAGTGCTGAAGATCTGCTGGCAAGGCAGCAGACCGGGGACAAGAAATGTTGTTGGCAGGGAACATTCTATTAATTTTGTCAGGCGAGAGGTAGGCTCTTTGTAAAACGTTAAACTGGACATTTTTTAACCGAGCTTTGCATGAGATAGTGTGCGAATACACAAGTACCCTTTCCCTCTTGTGGCATGTTCTTTCTTTCTCCATCTCCCACGCAGCAATATCTTTGTGCTCTCCCAGGGTCCTACTCATTCAACTTATTAGCCGGTGCTCAACACTCCTCGTAAATAGGGCTTGTATGAAGGCATGAGTTACCGGCAGGCAGCCCCGGTGTTTAGGCAAAGTCAAGAAGGGTACGGTAGGCACATAAGGTCTCATCTGCTTTGTAATTCGTAAGCCTCTTTTGAAGCACTTTCGGGCTACCTTCAGCAACCGTGGATGCTTCGTCCAAGATTTTGTTTGCAGGAGAAACAAGCATTGGCATATCCAATAGGTCTCGCCTTTGGGACCTTATAAGTGTTTATCCATGCAACAGTTGCATAACTAAATACTTATAAGGTCCCAAAAGCGAGACCTATTGGCTATGCCAAGCGGGCGTGCGGCCGCGAAAGTGAAAGTGATCGCGATCATGATCAAACATCAAAGTGGCTGTGCGGCCGCGAAAGTGAAAGTAATCGCGGTAAAGCGCGGCACGCGCGCCCGCGCACATGCACTGTAGCACTAGGCTGGCTTGGTAGCACTTTTTGGAGCCCTCTGGGTCAGGCGAGACCTAAAAACAAGCATTGGCATAGCCAATAGGTCTTGCCTTTGGGACCTTATAAGTGTTTAGCCATGCAACAGTTGCATAACTAAATACTTATAAGGTCCCAAAAGCGAGACCTATTGGCTATGCAAAGCGGCTGTGCGGCCGCGAAAGTGAAAGTGATCACGATCAAACATCAAAGCGGCCGTGCAAGTGGAAGTAATTGCAGTAAACCGCACACATGCACTGTAGCTGTAGGCTGGCCTGGTAGCACTTTTTGGAGCCCTCTCAATAAGTCTCGCCAGACCAGCGCATGCGCTGGGTCAGGCGAGACCTAACGAAGCAAGTGTTCAGGTTGCAGTGGGCACTGTCCTGAGTAGGTGTACTCTAGAGAGTGCTCCCCAAACCACTGACTAACATATTGCAGCTGAGTGACAAGTTGTGGGAGGAATGTTATGTCGTAGCTGTGACGTAACAGCTGCGACGGTAAGGGTGTCCCGAAGTGCACCTCCCAGTAGGGGAGCCTGGTGCTACATCCCTGCTGTGACCAGGCCGTGGGGTATGGTCCTGGTCACGTGATAGTGTTATAATAAAAAGGACTACCGCAGACATGACGTCAGGAGACGCGTGTACGCGGTAGCCATTACCAGCACAAAACTGGCTCCGAGTGGTTATTACAATTGGGCCCCACATGTCGACCCCTGGGTACATCCATACCTGCACTAAAAGTCCAGGGGCGACATCACAAAGATAACAGTTCTCAAAGTTGAGAACCTCGAGGGCCCCCCTTATCCACTCGAAATTTACGTTTGGCTAGAGCTATACTGTAACGACTGTTGTTCCATATAAGATTATTATTATTATTATTCTGAGTTTTATATAGCGCCTGGTTACCAAATAGGCATCCCAGCGCTTGCCGGCACACACCACTACTGCAAGAATACAGGGACAAGATCCCCCAGCATCACATCAAAGTTGTAGAAACATTTCCACTGGAGTAATAGCGATAGGTTAGTGATGTAGTACAGGAGACAAGAGAGCATGGCCATCTTAGACAGTGCAATGCGGCCTACAGCCATGAGTGGTAGAGTGGTAGAGTCCTTCAGAATAGAACCAATACCACTCTGGTAAGATTGCATTCTAACAAATCATGCTCAGAATGGTATATTCTAACCCCTAAGTATCTGAAGAATTAGCCCTTTCAAGGAAATGGTCCTCCGCCAGGTCTATCTGCACTGCCTTGGCATTAGGCAGAGGGGAAACACACATTTGAGCAATTTTCTTGAAGTCTCGCTGCTCTGCCAATTCCTACCCTGCCATGATCCGCCCGAACATCCCTGAGGTACCGCACCCTGTCGTCCACATAAAGTGATACAGCATGAAGCCCGTCATCCAGGGGATTCCCCAGGGGACGGCTTGGGGCAGTTTAATGACCAAGAGTTCCCTGTTCAAGAGCGAAAAGTAAAGGGGATCACGGACAGCCCTGGCGCTTCCCTCTATGGATTGCAAATAGGGTAGAGTTGAACCTTCTGACCTGGACTCTGGCGGTGGGGTCAGTGGAGAGCAGTTTAGTTAGTTTCAATATCTGCCTGCTGAAGCTTCACTAACTCTTTAAACAGATAATGGTTCCCAAGAGTATCGAACACTTTCTCTAAGTTGAGCACCAGGCAAGTTGATTGGTGGCACGTCTCAGGTGACCTTTCCATAAATCTGTAAAATATGCAAATGTAAGAAATATTCCTACCAGGAACAACCAAATTTTGGTTGGGGTGTATTAAGTTGGGGAGCACCTGTAGCAACCTCCCTGTGATCATTTTACTAAGAATGTTATAGTTTGTAGTTAGAATCGCCAGTGGTCTGTATGAAGAGATGCTAGTAGGGTCGCGGTCCGATTTAGATACTGAAACTAGCAATTCTTCCCTGAGTGCGAGGGGCAGGCTACTATCCAGCTACACCCGCTCCATATAGCGCAGCCAGTCTAGGTATTAGTGGGTCGACATAAGTTTGGTAGAATAATAATGGAAATACGGCAGTGCCATGCATTTTGCCTGTAGCCAGATCCTGTTTTGTCTCTTCAATTTCATGGGCAGTAGTTGTCGGTGCTTAATTTAAGCTGGTGTTTTCCAGTGCTCGGCACAGCACTTAATTGCCCGAACCTACTCCTATGACAGCTGCCATATGGTGGCGCTGTTTGTGCAATTCAACTATGAGCAGAAAAACAGTTGTTTGTTAATTCAAAATACATTAAAAACAATTAATACCTGCCACCCAAGCTATTCTTAAAGCTTTGGCGGCCTCGAACAGTCTGAACTGTCAACTTGTAGCAGTGTGATGGTTAGTAGTTGTGTAAGCACAGTGGCAATGTGTGGTGCAAACTGCTGTGGCCTCCTGACGAAAGCCCCGGCACTTATTATTTTACAAATTAAGCACTGGTAATGGCGGCATACAGTTCTTCCCCAAGTTCTTGGGGACATGAGAGCACCATCAAGTCAGTCAGGAATTCCTCAATTGTGTCGCCATGAGTGTGGTTAGTGTCACTATATAATGCAGAGTAGTAATTGTAGAAGGCTTGGTGGGTTTCTTGTTGCGTATGTACAGCTACATGCGGCATCACCTGAAGAGATGATATTGGTGTGGGTGTTTGTTCTCACTTAATAAGCCGCTCCAGCAATGTACTCATGTTGTCCCTCTCTGCATGCATTTTCGTGGCGTATGTAGTGTAATTGAAGCTGTGACGCTGCTCGAGTAATGCTAAAGGACTAGTGTGCGCTGCCCTAAGTTTACCTTTGCGATTAGGGTCCAGTGCCTCCTCTTTCTCCAGGTGAAGCAGGGAATCTCCTTCCCGGGAGTTCTCTGTCAATGATTCTGGGAGCTCCCACTTCAGCATAGATGCAGTTACTCCTGCCCGCAACCTTAAATGTCTCCCATTCTACTGCCGCTGAAGAAGCTACACCGAGGATTTCTTTAAAGCAGTCACATGCTAACCAAGGGCCGGATTTACTAATTTTTAAAGCAACACAGTGAGGTAAGGGAATTTGCTGTGCTGCTTTGAGTGATAGGGAGAGAGCAGAAATGAACCATATCTACTAAAATATGGAGCACTTCCGCTCTCTTATAGTTCAGACACACTTCAGGCAGCCTAGCGCCAACACAGGCACCCTTGCACCATCTTGAAGGTTGTCTCCGTTACAAGCAGCATTGTTTTTGTGCATGAAGGAATACCTTACTGCACAAAAACAATCACTTGAGGCATTTTCCTCCTTCTATGTGTGCTGCAGGATGTATCACTCATAGAAGAGGAAATAACGAGGAGAAAAAAGATCTTTCTCCTCGTTGTAAAATCCTCTGTGAGGCGTAGCAATTTCATGCAGGCCCAGGTTAACAAACCTTTGTAAATCTGGGATTGCGTGAAATCCATGGGTAGATGCATGTGAACGCCTATGCTTCACCCACGGGACACCTCCAAGAACAAAATGTAATGCAATGCAGTGCAAGGAGCTGAATTGTGTTCATTTTGTTTAGAAAGCCATTCAAGGCAGTACAAATCGTCCCTTTCGAGTGTTTGTAAATATCTACTAGCATTTTGCATTGTGACTGCGCCACAAAAGTGGTGCAACCACAATGCAAAATGTTAGTAAATACAGCCCCAAGTGTAGTGAGATTTGCCTTTTGTGTTGTGCATCATGGCAGCCTGAGGGAGGAGGGATCTATCTAGTCTAATGTCCAATACATTATTACAGCCACCCCAAGGATCCAGGGAATTCCAGCCCATTTTGCTAGCTGGTCAGATAACTTGTTTAGGAACCTGCTTTGTTCAGTATTGGTTGCATATATACAACCAAGGAGGACTCAGTTACCATCAATCTGTCCCTTCAACAGACATACCTACCATCCTTTTCTAGGACTGTACGGTGTGGCTGAAAATGAACGCAGACATGCAACCATATTAGGGCCCCTAATATGGAGTAATTGGTGGAAAGGGCCTGCCCTCTCCAGTTCTTCTGGGGTCTAATCTCTTCGGTTACCGTAAAGTAAGACTCATGGAGGAAGGCGACCTCCTCCACTTGATGTAGGAATGTATTGTGTACCTCCTACACTTAGTATGCATGCCTCTAATGTTCCATGTGAGGGAGGAGACTTCATGGTGGTCTCTGATCAAGTGCGCCTGCTAGTAGGACCATCTGTTATACCACACTGATCCCACACTATGTAGTGCCTACTGCTACTCAAAGGTTATGAGCTAAAAAGATAAGATAATTATTTTGTCACCCACTTGCTACAACAAGGTTAACAACCAATAGTTTTAATACATAGGTAAGGAGGGAATCGGCCTCCCGCCTAAAACTTATAGTAATACAAAACCAGCTCATGTGGGGAGTCGCTAGGCATAGCACTACCTGGCTTCCCCCTGTGATTGCTGTGCGAGGACACAACCTTTAAAGTTGTAGGGTATGGCAGTGGGGAGCACACACAGACTATGAAGCTCACATGGTGGCTAAATGAGGTGCACATGACAAAGTGTGAGCAGTATACCAAGCATTTAGTGGTTGACGTGAGTTAATTAGAGTAAGCAATGTTAGTGAGTGGTAAACATATCAAGTAAATAACAATACTGAAGTATATTTATGTCCAATATGCATTTAAAATTTAGAGCATTTAAGGGATATTGGAGTTGGCTTAAAGAAAATTGTCTGCAGTTTGTGGGATCATAGTTGGAAGGGACTCGGATTCCCACAGGGGAATTCGAGAGAAGGCGCTGTAGTCTTCGCTTGAGGAGTCATTTTGTTCTGAGTTCATAGCCATTAGAGCTCTCTAAATGTTGCCATAATTGCCAAGGCACATAGTTCTTCGGCTTGAGCTTAAGTGGCCTTCACAGATGCAGTTGCGTTGCACATCAGTCTTCTTCCTGGGACTTTCACCCTTTCAGTGTTTTGGTTGCTGTTCGCATTGCCCAGGCCTCTCGGCTAGTCCATTCCTTTCCTGTTCAGCCCAGTCCCAGTCTGCCGTCGGGTCAGTGAAGAAGTGTGACTGTTGTCTTCAGATGATCCAGAGCTTTGCAGGAAACAGTAAGGAGCTTTGGAACCCCATGTCTCTCAGCCTGTGGTTTACCCTTGTGAAGAAGGCCCTCTTGTGTTGCACTGCCAGAGTGTAGTGTGGAAAACTGAAGACCGTTGGCTATCCATTTCTAGACGGGCAGCCTGTATGGCTACTTGCAGGATCACGTCAGAGTCCTTGAAGTGAAGTAGTTTACCTTCCATTGGTTTTGGCTAAGAGCCTGGCTGTTGGTACTCTGTGAGCTCTCTCGATGGAGAAAAAAGGGGCTAATTTGCGCCGTGAAACTTTTCAGCAATTTATCTAACAATTTGACCATGTCCTGTCCCTCAGGGACCTTTAGCAAGCCCATCACTCTGATGTTGCTTCTCTGGGTGCAGCCATTAGTATCCTCAGCCCAGCTCTCCAAAAAGCGCACTTGGTCCGTCAATTCATGTAATTGTTGTTGTAACTTGGTTGCTTGCAGCTGCAGGTCCAGCAGCATGCGCTCTTTCAACACATTTCTTGTGGTCATCACAAAGTAGACCCATGTCTGGTGCCACTGGGTTAATTTTCTTCTTTCAAGAGATGATCTTGTCGTTTCTATCGCTTCTAGGATTTCAGTGAGTTAGTCAGGAGCAGCAGGCTGGTGCAGTGATAATTGTGAGGTTGGGAGGTCGTCTGTTTTGAGGTCATGACTGATTGTGGGCAGCTAGGGAGTCATTTTAGCTGCTTTAAGCCTACCTATTCTTGCTGTGTCTTGTGGTCTGAGTGGTTAGAACCAGTTCGGCCTGATTGGCCTCTAGGAGCGGGATGAGCTCAGGTCCGCAGCTTTAAGCTGAACTGTTCCTGAGCAAAACAAAGAATAAACAGTCACAGCTCACAGCTCACAGCCAACCAACCTATTGCAGATGGTATGGCTAGCCAAGGCAGCCCGAACAGCCTGTTTACATGAACACTTACGAGTCCAGATGTAGCACAAGACTTACGGTCACCAATGGCCGCTCAAAGACTGCAGGGCTAACTAGGGTTCACATGCCGCATCCCGTTGTCTAGCAGAGCAGTTGGAGGAGATTAGACTGCTTAAGGGCTGTTTGCGTCTCCCGTCTGGGGAGGGAAGTAATTGTGTTGGATCCGGGGGATAAGGATTCTCCACTCCAAAGACCTGTATCACACGTGTGCTGTTGAGGAGCGCCTCGGGTGGATGGCTACATCAGTCTTGGGGTGTTCAGAGCAGTGCGCCCCCTCCTTGGCCGCTAAGAGGTAAGCTTAAGGCAGGTGACAGGTGAGCAGGCAAAGGTCTTGTCTGGGGAGGTGGCTCAGCGAAGTCAGATCAGGGCTATGTGGTGACTGGGCTCTTAATTTAGCCAGGGAATATTGGGATGCTTGTAATGCATGAATGACCAACGAGCACAGAGCCATCCGCGGTCCCCAACCGGGAAGGAATATCAACATGCCTCATCGAAGTGTAGGTTTTAGGGTGTCACTGCAAGTGGGCCAAAGCCAGGACCTTACATCCCACTCCCTCCCCATGGAAGGTGAGCGAGGGGCAGTCTAGGGCGGCACGGTGCAGTCACACTGGTTTAATGCCCATTCACTACCTCCTCGTAGCCCGTCTCGATTGCGCCTACTCCCCATCCCATCACCTCTCTATGCAATCCAAACTGTAGTCAGTGCTCCTCAAGCAGCAAGCATTGGGCTCCCCAGCATCCCTTTTGCAGTTGTATGCCTCCACACAGCTCGGCTGGGTGTCTACAGGCCAGGCATGCAGGCCACTGTACCTTCTTCTCCGGTGTACTCTACTAACAAGGAAGGACCCACCTCGGCTGTCAAAGTCCCGCTTGGCCTGACGCTGGATTGGGGATGGTGTTCATCGGTGCAAGGGCCCTCAATGCAGATCTAGCCATCCCGTTGTGCCACAGGCCCAGTGAGAAGACCAGGCCCCGGCAATACCAATGGAGGGAAGCCTCCCTCCCCGGTGTGTCTGCAGCAAACTTCAAAAGAGAAGTGGGTCAAGACTATGCAGCAGCTTCCACAGCTGGGCCCCTTACTAGGGCCCAGACACGAGGTCCAGATCAGGAGGAATGGCCATCTCCAGGAGTGCACTCTGATGCACCCCCACCTACTCAAGTGAATGTCACCGGCAGTAGCGCCCCAATACAAACAACAAGCCTCCCCTATTCAATTCTTAATAGGTAATACATCCAAGAATAGTTAAGAACCTCATTGTGCCACAGAAAATATTTTCATTTTGGTTTATTTTATGAAAACAATGATATAGAAAAACAATTATATAAACTATATATTCAATTTAAACAATTCCTGCAATTTCTGCTTATGACTATCAGAAGAGCTAACCCTTCAAAGAGCAAGGATATAGACGATACAGAAAATCATACCTCACAAAACACAATTAAACAGAACATACATGTAAACAGTACATGAATGGGAAAGAGAGAGAAAGCAGGAGTACATCAAATGTGCAATGGTCAAGATAATTATATTAGAATTTAAACAACAAACATAGGACTACAAATAACACAGAAAATCCTTCATTTCAATTAATTAACAAACAAAGTGACTACAAATGCAGGCCACTGCACCCTCTTCTCCGGTGTACTCTACTAACAAGGAAGGCCCCACCTCGGCTGTCAAAGTCCCGCTTAGCCTGACGCTGGATTGGGGGTGGTGTTCATCGGTGCAAGGGCCCTCCATGCAGATCTAGCCATCCCATTGTGCCACAGGCCCAGTGAGAAGACCAGGCCCCTGCATACCAATGGAGGGAAGCCTCCATCCCCGGTGTGTCTGCAGCAAACCTCAAAAGAGAAGAGAAGCTGCAGACTATGCAGCAGCTTCCACAACTGGGCCCCTTACTAGGCCCCAGACACGAGGTCCAGATCAGGAGGCATGGCCATCTCCAGGAGTGCACTCTGATGCACCTCCACCTACCCAAGTGAATTTCACCAGCAGTAGCACCCTACACCAGCTCGGATGCTGCTGGAGTGCAGCTCCATGGGAGGATCCGAAAGGATATTAGGGGCTCCAGGACGGAAGTTCCCATGTGTCCGCCATGTTGGCATCTTCACAAGACTTATAGTTTGTCAACTTCGTAAAACCTGTGGGCAAAAATTCTAAATAAGTTTTAGCTGAATAATTTTCCCTCCAATCAATTGCAAGAGAATTCAGTGGGTTTTTACAAGCATTTGTTTCACACAAACCCTACTTTGAAGGATTCTTTGCCACAGTTTTTAAAGCTTAACAAAATAATCAAAACACTGAATCCCACTATATGGGACCAATTATATCTGTCTTTAGTCTTCTGGCATTTTAGAACTTTTTACGTCACAGTAAGAATACTGTTGTTTATGTTTTGTTACCGTCATGTCTTTCTCTGACTAGGGGGTGTTTTCGTTTTCAGCATCAGAACTTTTGGAAGTTCCTCTATCCCTCCAAAGACTCAAATTATAAGTCTATCCATCACAGCCAGTAGAAGCAGTGCAGACCTCCATCAGAAACACTACACAGGCACGGCACAGGTAGCAGCAGGGTATGGTGGGCTGCTGTTATCATTAGTGCAGTGGCAACAGAGTCCAGGGATTGGTGGGGCTCATTGTCCCAATGATGGCAGTCCTTTACTCCCCAATACGGCCCATGAAATTATTGTTTGTCAATGAGTACCACCTTTCTCTCAAATACAGAAAATGTACAATAGAAATGTTAGACATTCCTCACACACAACACAGGTACAGCTCGCTGCTCAGCAATTCAAGCTTACCTCTCAGAGAGAACACATGCAGCATGGACAGAAAAAAAGCCCTGCTTACGTTCAGGGGCCTGCTTTTGAGCCTCCTTACTCCAATAGTTTATGTAGGCCCTGTGGGGGTAGAGCCCGGCTACTAGATCCTTTTGTCCATGACTATGGATGCTGGAGAAGGCATGGCAGCAGGAGAAACCCTATTTCAAGGTCCTCCTGCCCCAAATGTCTATGCAGGAGGGAGGATGAGGGCAAGGGGCCTGTCATTTTCAGTATGCCAACACTTACTATCAAATATGTATGCAAATGGTATTTCTATAGTGTGAACCTAGCCAAAAGTCTGTGAAGCACTATACAAGGTCAAAGTCAAGGATATTGTAGATGTGTGATAGAAGAGGTAGCTGGGGTGTGGACAGTTAATGCATTGTGATACAGTGTTCTTTAAATAAGAGAGTTTTCAACTCTGCTAAATTGGAGCAATGTTAGGCAGTCTTGGTGTATGCTGCAATATTGTTCCAGATCCCCGGTGTATAGATGGACAAGGCCTGCAGCCTTGTTTCAGTTTTTTGCACTTAGTCTCCAGTCTGATGATTATCTGGCTGCAGGTGTGTAGAGATGGAGAGCTTGTCTGCAAGATAAGCGTGGGGTACTGATGGTAATGGCTTTGCAAATGATGCAGCTGGTTTTGAAAATGGTGTGGGCGGCAAGGGGAACCAATGGAGTTCCATCAGGATGGGGGATGGTGTGATCGTATTTCTTAAGATGGACAAGAGGTGCTACAATATGTAGGATGCCCTTAAGTGGTGCCACTATGGAGTGCGGGAGACCATGAAGCAGGGCGGGCCACCATCCAGATGCGAGAGTACAAGGGTTTGAACAGCAGTTTCATAGTCACTTTCTTGAGGAAATAGTGTCACAGTCTCTAAAAAAGAGAGCTGGTATTCGACAGTCTTTGTTTCTCTAGGGCGAGGTTGGTGTTCAGGGTGAATCGAAGTGACTTTGCATTCACTGAAAGCTGAGGTTTAAAGCTGCAAAGATTATTATGTGCTTTGGAATGCCATCATTTGATAGTCATGGTGATCATGTGCCCTCTAAATGGCATCCAAGCTGTAAAGTGTCACAGTTCCCTTATATGCCGGCAATCCCATAATCTGTTGGGCAAGCTACTCCATGATGTGCATATTTACCCATATATATCAGCCATGCCATTAAATCCTAATTTCCTCTATATAGCAGCCCTGACACAATGTATCCCTTGTGTCATACTTACCAACCTTGTTGATGATATGCTCCGGTTCCCCCTACATGCTAGCCATGTCATGATGTGTCTTTGATCTCTTCACTTCTATTTATGACCATCTCCTGTTGTCTGATGTTTATGGTACTCAGATATGTTTGCAGATTCCCTGGCCACCTCACCATTAGAGTGACTTGGTTTAGCCTGTTTCAATGTGTTCGACAGGTGTTGTATCATGTGTCGTAACCCTTTTGTTGGGCTGCTAGAGCGAATTCATCTTACCCATGTCATTCCCCAGTGATTCATCTTGCACATGTCAATGTACCTTGTGAATCAAGTGAGTATGCTGCATAACATTGGGATCAGCATCATGGGTATTGTGCTTCCTGCCACTACTGCTGTGAAAGGACTGATTGTGCATGAGGTGAAGGTGATAGTGGGGGTGGTAGGTAAGGCAGGATTTACTCCATTGTGTTGGTCGTCCATCTGCATCACTGCAGTACCTTCAGGTGTTCCATTGTGTATACCAAACAACTATCATGTTACAGGTTAAAATGTTAATTAAAGTCCCTTTTCTGTAAAAGTAAAATTACTGACTGTATATGTATTTGTTAATTTTTATTATGTGTTCGGCTGAGTTCTGAGTTTCCAATCCACTCCACCTTCCCTTAGACTGCTGTGTCTCTCTAACCATGAGGGTCAGGAGATAAAAGGATGTACTTGATGCTCAGCTTGGGGTTAAAAATGTGGTGGCTTCAGGCCTTTGGCTCTGTCCCTTTGTTGATCTTCATGATAGGTATCTGATTGGGAATCAGCTGTATTACCCTTTATATAAAGTAGTTCCCTTGCTCAAAATGGATAGAGTCATTGTTAACACAGACCCCCACTTCAAATACAGGATTCAGGGTGTTTTGCATGGCGCAGTCCCATTATAAACACAGTAAGGAATTTATCAACTATCAGGCCTATGGGTAAACCGGACCAAAACATTAAAACATGCTTATTTTCCTGTGCGGGGCTCCCCCTTGACCTCCTTTTTGGGACTTACCTGGTCATCTGTAACTTTTAAATACCTAGGCATCTGGCTGTATCATACTCTGAATGACCTACTGTGGTGTGCTCACCACTCTTTCTTATCCCCATGTTAGTAGAATGTTAAAGTGGTCATTGTAGAAACTTACAGTTTTTATAGTGATGGAATGTATTAACTTGAGAACTCCCAAGGTATTCAGTTGATGTTGTCTGCCTTGGAAGTTGGATGGGATCTTCTAGAAGAATAAATCTACATTTCATAATCATCCTAAAATCAGCTTATTACTTCTGGAATTCTACACTGGTTTAGTCGGCAAGTCTAAGAAGGTCCTACCAACATGGTTCCTTCAATGAAAATCCGAGGTTCTCCAGACATAATTCGGTGAGAGATTACCAATTTGAAATTACATTTCCTCATTGAACTAGTACTGATGGAAATTATCGCAGACATAAAAATACAATTTATTGGGAGCTATCGTTATCGCCGCAAAACTCGCCTCTTTAAGTATTGTGGGATTGGGAGGTATTGTTGCGGGCTCATCCCTTTATAATTGAGTAATTTGGATGGTACAAATAGACTGTGAGCACGAGCAATCGTAAAACTTTGTCGAGCTCAACATTGCTTATGCGAAGGGGATTTAAAGCAGGAGCAATTTAAAAAGGAGCAACTTGGAAACTGTTGCAGGCTTGACTTGCTTGGATACCGGCTAATTCACTTTTTGTTAAGTTGTTTGCCTGGTGCGTGTGAGCCTACGAGCACAGTAATTGTGAACGTCGAGAGATAGCATCTTTTGAAAACGTACAGTTTCTCTCCATGCTCATGCCACTTGGTTGCCTGTGCGTTCGTTTTTCGGAAACATCCATAGCTTCAAACTTCTTTGCGTGTCAGTGACGGTATATGCCTTCATCGTGTGACGCTCTCCAGTGACTTTGACTGCATTACGCTCTCACTCTGCACAAAAATACGTGGCGGCCATCTTGGATTCATCATCTTCGTGTAGTCAGCGTTTCTCGGACATCAAAGAAGTTAATTTGCGTGCAGTTTCAGTGACACGCACACTATTTCTCTTTAATTGAATGGTTTATTTATGAAACTTATCGTGCTATTTCAGTGACATGCACAACATTTGAGAAGTTTATTTGACATATTCTCTGCGTGTCTTCCGTGACACGCACACGTTTATAAAAAGACATCTTTTATTAAAAGACATCTGCGTGTCATCTCAGTGACACGCACACTTTTAAACTGTTTATTGTTTTTATTATTTACATTTTAAATGTGTGTTTTTATGATAGAGACATGAGTATTACATGACAATATCGGCATGTTTTGTGAATGATATCCACTTTTATTCAACATTTATAAATTTTCATTAATTTATTGTGGAAAGTTTTTTGTTTGAATTTAATGCTGATGTTCTCATAACGTCTTCTTGTTGTGTAGCATGATAAAACGTATTGTTTTGTAATTGATGTGGTATTAATCACATTTTCTTTTTCAGTTAATTCATATGTTCGTTACTGAAATTTTACAGTCATCGTAGGAATTGTTTTCACTTATATAAGGGTGATTTATAAGATATTGCAGCATGCAAAATGTTACAGCAGCACCAATTTTCTTATCAAATCCTGGAATTCCACCAATAAAATGGCAAGAATGAAAGATGGTATTTGAAAGATATGCCAGGGTATGTGGAACATCACTAGTGCGGAGAGGAAATCATCTCTATTACTTCACTGTCTCGGTTCTGAGGGCCAAGATGTGTTTGATCATGTTCCTGATCATTCCCCGGCAGAAGCAAGAGACTTAAATGATTATGAGATTTGTATTAAAAAACTTGATAAACATTATTTGCCTAAAGTCAGCACCATCTTGGAAAGATATCAATTTGCAAAAAGAACACAAAAGGATGAGGAAAGTGTAGGAGGTTATGTCACTGATTTGAGGAAACTCGCGTCATCCTGCAAATTAAAAAACTTAACTGATGAACGCATCCGTGATCAGTTTATGTTTGGTTGCAATGTGGAGAAAGTAAGGGAAGAACTGTGGTTGCGAGACGAGCCAACTTTACATGAAGTTCTCACAGTAGCTAAAAGGATAGAACATTCATTGAAATGTGTCGCAGTGATAAAAAAGGATAGTGAAAAAGATGCTAAAATTTGGTGAAAAAGTGGTAGAACGTAGATGCTACAGATGTGGTAAAGTTGGGCAGAGTTCAGAGAGTAGATATTTATGAAGGTAACAATTCGGATAACAACTTTGATGACTTTGAATGTGGGCAATTTGTGGTATAGGTTCAAAATGCTACTAACAAGAAATCTTGTCCCTTTGATAGTATTTCTGTTGAAGGGGAAACCACTCTTGTTTTATTTGATTCAGGAGCTAAGATCACCATCATTTCTAATGATTTTTATCTCACAAAATTGAAAGACAAAATATCACTCTTGAAGTCTGATATTGTTCCGTTGGCTTATGGAGGTGAGCCTATTAAACTACATGGCTATTACATTGGGTTGATTTAATACAAAAACAGGCTGGTTTCTGGAAAATCTACGCATTTAAGAAGAGTGATAGTATAATTAGTTGGTTACATCAAGGTGACTTAGGGGTATTTCTTGATCTAAATTCTGATCAAAGATAGGGTGGATTCTGTGATGAAATATGGAGAAGATGAGTTTTTACATGATCTAAAAAATTAATGTCCTGGTGTTTTCAAACGAGAGTTGGAATGTTTAAAAGGTTATCACCATAGAATCAAAGTTAAAAATGATGCGATACCTGTATGCTGCAAGGTAAGAAATGTTCCTTTTTCTGTAAAGGTGGATATGCAGAAAGAAATTCTTAAACTAAAGAGCTGTGGCATCATTGAGGAAGTCGAGGGGACTGAATGGTTGGCTCCAGTAGTCGCTGCCAGGAAACCTAATGGAGACTTACGTCTTTGCATTGATTTAAGACAGTTAAATAAGTGTGTAGTGATGGATAGATATCCACTACCAAACATTACAGAGTTGTTAGTATTACTTGGTGGGACGAAAGTATTTAGCACTATCGACCTCACTTCTGATTACCATCAGATTGAATTGGAAAAATCGAGTAGAGACCTCACATCGTTTATAACTCCCTTTGGCACATTTAGATTTATTAGATTGCCATTTGGTTTAGTCTCTGCTTCTTCAGTTTTTCAACATGCAATGCAAAATGTTCTTAAAGGTTAAGCTGCGGTGTGCATATACCAAGATGACATTTTTATATTTGGTGATAATGTGGATGAAGATGATGTTCCATTGAGGATGGTTTTAAAGAAGTTGTGTGATTGCAATCTTACTATAAAAATGGAAAAGTGCAGATTTAGGTCTGATTCTATAAATTACTTAGGGCATAATATATCTGGTGAGGGAGTCAAGCTGAAGAGTGAATTGGTCAATACCATTCAAAATATGAGTTCCCCTACAAACAAGAATGAATTGATGAAATTCTTAGGAACGGTAGAATATTATGCCAAATTTGTAAACGAATTTTGCTGAATGTACTATGAACATGAGGTGTTTGTTACATAAGGGAGTTGAATTTAAATGGATGTAAATTTGTGAAAATGAATTTAGTCCTGTCAAATAAAAATTGAGCACTGGTCCTTCTCTTAAAGGTTTTGATCCTAGGTCCAAGCCAATTTTAACCACTGATGCAAGTGAAAAAGGACTTGGTGCAGTTTTACAACAGCACAGTTCTTCTGGTATGCAGACTATTATGTTCCTATCTCAAAGTTTGAAAGATGCTGAAACACGCTATTCGGTTGTAGAAAGAGAATACCTTGTGGTTTTCTGGGCGATAAAAAAGTTGAAGAAATTTCTTTGGGGAATTGATTTGGATGTCCGCAGTGACCATAAACCTTTAGTGGAAATTTTTATCAAAAAAGGTCTGGATTTCTTGTAGTTACTTTATTCGATATATTACAAAAATATCATAAAAGTTTGGTACAATAAATATAAAAACAGTTTTAAAAACCCACTACAACTATATGCTTTGAACCTTATACAATTAAAAGCAGTAAAAAATGGCAATAAATATGCATATACAGTGTAAACAAAGACCCCCATTTGTCAGTACCTTTGGCAATGGTATTCTTTATGGGCAACAGGGATAAGTTTATATCTTAAAATTGTTGCACCTTAAGGAGCTTGCGTCTAATCCTCCAGGCCCAGCCCAGGTATTTAGCAGTCCCACAGATGACACTAGGGACTGATGTGTCATAGATCAAGATACGCAATGCCACCCTGGCAGACCTGGTCCCCATATTTTTACAAACCGGTGTCAACCATCTCGCTCTTGGTTGCCGGTATGCTTTGCATGCAAACAGAAAGTGACCAGTAGACTCCAAGGGCGAGGCACAACCGGGACAGCCTTTCGGACTTACGGGTGCCGTGCTCCATCTAGATTGAAACTCGAAGAGTGGGAGTGTACCATATCTCATCTTGAGATAAAGGGACCTATCTTCAGGAGATTCAATAATGTCAAGAAAGGGTTCCATGCTAGGTGCAGGTTTCACATCCAGGAAATTCAAAGTTAGCTCACCTCCCTGATTTCTTAGGGTATTAGTCATAACCCATTCCCAGTAAGCCTTCTTTATCACAGATTTGGGTAGGGGGAGCTGGGTTACCCAGGCCTCTTCCAGACCTATCTTCTGGAGCTCCTTTTTCAAATTTGATACCCAAGGGATCTTACGCTCAGCTCCAAGTTTTATTAGCTCGTCGAGGGCAGATGCATAGTGGAGGAGTTCAGGGGTTCTCCGGAGCCTTGCCCAGTATAGTAATGGGCGCAGCCTGGCTACATTGCTAATGTTTTGTCTGCCAAGATCATAACGGAGAGGAACTAGTGGGGTAGACAGAGGGAGCGACAGTAAGTCTCTGAAGAACTTATTCTCAGATCTAAGCAGCTCTGTTAGGTTTTCGAACCCCCACAGTTCCGCCCCGTATAGGGCAGCTGGCATTGCCTTCCCCTCATAGACCTTAACTGCCGCAGCAATGGGCCTGGTGTAAGAGAGTCTCTGGTGTTTCGCTATTGCCCCTGAGGCTCTCTTATGGGCAAGAAGCATTTTCGATAGATGGGGAACCCATTTTAGCTTATTGTTTACCCTGACTCCAAGGTAATCAAAAGCCTCAACTAGCTCAAGAATAGTGTCGTTAAGCTTAATATTATTCCTAAAATTTCTAGAGGGTGATAGTGCCATTAGCTTGGTTTTAGAAGTGTTTATTTTCAAGCCCCTGGTGTCACAAAAATGGGAGAAGCGGGAGAGCAATCTTTGTAGGCCCATAGGGCTTTTAGATATCAACAGAGTGTCGTCAGCAAAGAGCAGGGTGGGTGTTTTTTCCTCGCACAGGGTTGGTGCATCGACCGTGTCCTCTCTCAAGTGGTCTGCCACCCCATTTATAAAGAGAGAGAACAGGGTCGGGGCTAAAACACAGCCCTGGCGTACTCCTTTCTCGACGGTAATCCTCTCTGTGAGCTGTCCCTGATGCCCCCATCGGACTTTAGCAAAATTCCCTTCGTGAAGGCGTTTGAGGAGGTCCAAGATTAGGGGGGGGATGCCCAAGTCATACAGGACCTGCCACAGCTGTAATCGTGGGACCAGGTCAAAGGCCGTTTTTAAATCAATAAAAGCCAAATACAGGCTGCCTTTTTCAATAATTACAGATTTCCAATGTATGGTGCAAAATCTGAAGACCTGATCAATGGTGCCAACCCCCTCCCTGAAACCGGCTTGAAAATGGCTCAGGATACCCTCCTCATCTATCCAGGTCTTGATTCTAGTGAGGAGGACTCTGCCGACCACTTTTTGTAGGACATCGATTAAACTAATCGGTCTGTAGTTGGCAGGGTCCCCCCTATCCCCTTTCTTATAAATGGGCACCACCTCCGCCCCCTTCCAAGAATCCGGGACCGGGCATCCCAAAGCTAAATTATTTAAAGTGCGTAGAATGAATTCTGCCCATAGGTCTTTGTCGTGTAGCAAGAGATCGCCAGGGATTTAATTTCTAGCAATATCACCAAATGGGTGATTGGCTTGCAGGAATATAGTTTTTAGCTTAAATACATTCCTGGTTGTGAAAATGATATTGCAGATGTGTTGTCACGCCTCGTTCCTGGAAAGTCACTGGAAGATGAAAATTCTGATGGATACCAGGAGTAGGTTTGTGTGGTGGATCATGATATCATTTCTGAAAAAAGGTGGAGTGAGGAGGTAGGCGGTGATTCTACTCTGAAAGAAGTTATGTCTTTTGTGCTAAAGGGTTGGACAAGCATTAAGGAAGGATCTGAGTTATCTAGACCATTTTGGTGCTTGAGAAATGAATTGTCTGTTGAGAATGGTTTGTTGTTTTGGGGTACTAGATTAATTCCACCTGACAACCTTAAGAAGGAATTAGTGGATTTAGCTCATGCCAGTCATGCGGGGCATACTAAATGCAAGGAAAGATTTTGTATGTCATATTGGTGGCTCAGCATGGACAAGTTAGTGGAGCGCGTTATGCGAGACTGTGTTCCGTGTACCTTGAGTGACAAATCTAAATGTCCCAGAGTACAACCTATGAGTGTGAGAAAACGTCCTTCAAGTCGTTGGCAAGATATTGCTTTAGATATTTTAGGGCCTGTACATGGTAATGGGTTACAAATGTATCTTCTGGTCATTGTTGACATGTACTCTCGTTGGCCAGAAGTTTTCTTTTTATCAGTAATTGATTCTGCACATGTTATTAAGAGTCTGAAGGAATTATTTTCAAGGGAAGGTGTGCCTGAGTCCATTTTAACTAACAATGGTGTTCAATTGACTTCAAAAGAAATGGAAGAGTTCTTATCTTCAAAAGGAATAGTTCATAAAACCTGCTCTCTTTACCATCCCTAGGCTAATGGGATGGTTGAGAGATTCAACAGAGAGCTTAAGGGGACCATTACCTTAGCTAAGTCATTTTCATTGGAATGGAAGGATGAGGTTCTTAGAAAAGTTGAAGAATACAGGTTTAGTTCTCATGGCACCACTGGAAAAACTTAATTTTTGTTATTTCGTCGTGGAGTACCGAATACCAGATTGGAACCTTGTTGGGTCAACAAGTATGAATTGGCCAAAGGAAAGGACGGTGTGTGTGATGGTAGTGATGTACATCAGAGGGAAGAGAGAAAAGCCACTGAAAGGAAAAAGTATTTTGATACAAACAATGCTGTAAAAAAACTGTGGTGAATGTAGGAAATTGGGTTATTATTAGGCGTCCTGGTCTTGTTAGTAATTCTTCTTCTAAGTTTATGAAGCCTTTAATGGTTATAAAAGTGTTCAACAATGCTATTAACCCCTTCGATGCTCATGACGGAACGGTTCCGTCATGAGCATCGGTTGAGCTGTGCTCATGACGGAACCGTTCCGTCATGGCCCCGCCCGCGCTCGAACCCTTCAGCACCGCGGGGGAATCCGCGCAGCGCTGAAGGGGTTAAAACTCATGATCATCGTATTTGGAACCTTAACAGAGTAGTAGTTGTGTAGGGAAAACTTGATGGGAGGTTTAATGCAAGCACATGCAACAACACTTCTTTTCGAGTGTGTCACTCTCCTATAA
Organism: Triturus cristatus; assembly: GCF_964204655.1. Taxonomy (NCBI): domain Eukaryota; kingdom Metazoa; phylum Chordata; class Amphibia; order Caudata; family Salamandridae; genus Triturus; species Triturus cristatus. The sequence goes on from NC_140585.1 coordinate 318,000,661, forward strand.
TGGAAAAAGAAACCAAGTTGAGGAGTGACACTCGTCACTCTTTGAGGGTTTGTAAACGTCCTAGTTATCTTGATGATTATGATTAATTATCTTCTTATTTTTTAGGTTTGTTAGTTTCCTTGCCTTATGAATATCTTTGTTAAGGGAGGGAAGTGTGTAGTGTGCTCACCACTCTTTCTTATCCCCATGTTAGTAGAATGTTAAAGTGGTCATTGTAGAATCTTACAGTTATTATAGTGATGGTATGTATTAACTTGAGAACTCCTAAGGTGGCCAGTTGATGTTGTCTGCCTTGGAAGTTGGATGGGATCTTCTAGAAGAATAAATCTACATTTCATAATCATCCTGAGTTCAGCTCATTACTTCTGGAATTCTACACCTTTGCAAGGGAAACTTGGGGGGTGCTCTTCTCTCTCTTAGGGCCTGTGTCGCCTTCTGGAGATCCCCGCAATTGTCATTTATGGCTTAATTCTAAAATGGTGATGGTCGCTTATTATATTTCTTCATGAATTTCCCAGTGCTGATTTCAGTCACATGGTTCAAATAACTGGATGTCTTACTCCGTGAATTAATATGGGATGGAGGTCACAATAGGGTGTCACTTGAAGTTCTGCACCGCCCACTAGAAAAATGGTGACCATGGGGTGTCTTGCTTTGCGTTGTACCACCTAGTGACACAAATGCAATGGGATGCTAAATTGGTGGACCAAACCCAGAGGAGTGAACTGGACCTTATGGGCCTTGCCCCACAGCAGGTAATCCTGTTAGCCTGGCTGTTGTACACCAAAATCGCCATACCATGACCAGGCACCTCTGCGTGGTTGGCACCGCTTTGTGGTGCAGACTCTGACAGCCCCACTTTATGCTCCTACTATTCCGTTAGTGTGCCTACCATATGAGACCCCTATTACCTGTTTCACAGTTACCCAGCTCTACAGTTGGACAGAGACTGGCCTGACGGCGGTGCAAGACTGCTTCACGTTGGGCACCCTTCTACCACTGGAGGAATTCTTAGAACAATATGCCTTACTCTGTGGTCAATTCTTGAACTATGAGGCCTTAGTGCGGTCCTTTGCAGAACTGTGGATAAGAGAAGGGACAAACCTACTCCCCATACTGTGCTACAGCTCCTACTTTCTATGGGCTCGGCAAGCCACCTGGTGACATGGTTCTACCGGGCTCTGAATGAAATGGAAAGGAGACCGCTGGGGGCTCTTAGCCCCAGATGGAATGGAATCTTGGGCCATAAACTTGGGGATGGGGAATGGAACAAGAGAATAGCCTACCCTAAAAAAATCTCACACAATACGAGATTGAAATATATACAATACAACTTTTTCATATGATCTACCTCGCACCCCATAGACTGCAGATTATTTATGGAGGGAAGCCCAGGGAGTGCCCCACACACCAGGCATTCTGGACTGCCATCCTACGCCATTCCTTGCACAGTGGAAACTAGGAGGCATCCCGAGGTCTAAACCGTGTAAAATAGGCAGTAGGTTCTTGGATTTGGCCTTCAGATTACTGAAACGTAGAATAGCAATCAATCAATCAATCAGGGAAATTGTAATCGCGCTACTCTGCAGCTTGTTCCAGGTCTTGGCCGCGATGTAGGAGAAGGTTCTTCCACCCGTTCTTGCTCTGCAGCTGCGTGGGGGGTCAGCGAGGGCAAAGTCGGTGGATCGGAGGTTCCTCTTGGGTACGTGGAAGGCGATTCTGTCATTGAGGTATTGGGGTCCTGTGTTGTGGAGGCATTTGTAGGCGTGGGTGAGTATCTTGAAAGTTACTCTTTTCTCGACGGGGAGCCAGTGAAGGTTTCGCAGGTGTTGGGTGATGTGTTCATGTCGAGGGATGCAGAGGACGAGTCTGGCTGCAGTGTTCTGTATGGTCTGGAGTTTGCGGAGCAGAGATTTGTTGATCTCGGCGTAGAGGGTGTTTCTGTAGTCTAGTTTGCTGGTTATGAGTTTGTGTGTGACGGTTTTCCTTGATTCGGGGGGATCCATTTGAAGGTCTTTCGGAGGATGTGGAGTGTGTTGAAGCAGGTGGAGGTGACTGCGTTGACCTGTCGGGTCATGGAGAAGGAGGAGTCGAGCATGATGCTGAGGTTTCAGGCATGATCCGTGGGGTTGGGGGGGCTGCCAAGGGCGGTGGGCCACCAGGAGTTGTCCCATGCAGAAGGGCAGGGTCCGAGGATGAGGACCTCTGTCTTCTCTGAGTGGAGCTTCAGGCAGCTGCTGCTCATCCAGGATGCGACATCTTTCATTCCTTCCTGGAAGTTGAGTCTGGTGGTGATGGGGTCCTTGGTGAGGGAGAGGATGAGCTGGGTGTCGTCGGCGTAGAATACTATGCTGAGTCCGTGCTGTCTTACAATGACGGCGAGGGGGGCCATGTAGATGTTGACGAGTGTGGGGTTGAGCGACGATCCTTGGGGTACTCCGCTGTTGATTTCCGTGGGTTTAGAGAGGAAGGGCAGAAGTCTGATTCTTTGGGTTCTGCCAGCGAGGAAGGAGCGGAGCCAGTCGAGGGCGGTTCCCTGTATGTCGGCTTTGTGGAGTCTGGCGGTGAGTGTGCAGTGGGAGACGTTGTCGAAGGCTGCAGAGAGGTCAAGTAGGATCAGGGTTGAAGTGTGTCCTTTGTTGAGGAGGTTGCAGATGTCGTCTGTGGCGGTGAGTTGAGCGGTCTCAGTGCTGTGGTTGATGTGGAATCCGGATTGGGAGGGGTCGAGGATGGAGATTTCATCGATTAATTTCGTTAGTTGAATGTTAACGGTCTTCTTGGTGACTTTGACCGCGAAGGGGAAGAAGGAGATGAGTCGGTAGTTTTTGAGGTCCGTGGGATCTGCTGAGGGCTTCTTGAGTATGGTTCTGACTTCTGCACGTTTCCAGTCATCCGGAAAGATGCCAGTTTCAAAGGTGGCGTTTATGGTGTGTCGTAGTTCTGGAGCGATAGCGGCTCTGTGGAAAACGTGCAGGGGGCATGGGCTCGTCGGGCTCCTGAGTGGATGCCTTTCATGGTAGACGTGGTGTCTTTCGTGGTGACTGGGGTCCTGGAGGATGGAGTGGTTTCGGAGTCAGGTGTCTGGTCGTTGAAGTTGTCGTAGAGGCTCTTGATCTTCAGATGGAAGTAGGAGCCGAGCTTGTTGCAGAGGTCCTGGGAAGGGGTGATGTCTGCGGTTTCGCTGGGGGGTTTGGTGAATTCCTGGGTGTTGCTGAAGAGTTCCTTGGAGTTGCTGGTGTTGGCGAGGATCTTGTTGTGGATGAAGGTCCTTTTGTGGCTCTGATGCGTTGGTGGTATTCTGTCATGACGTTCTTGTAGGTGGTGCGGTCTTCCGAGGATTTGCAGTTTCTCCAGTTTTCTCGAGACATCTGCAGGTGCGTCTGGATTCTTAGAGTTCGGCAGTGAACCTGGTGGCATTCCTGGGGCGCTGTCTGTCAAGGTTACGTAGAGGTGCGAGCTCGTCTGCGCAATTGGTGATCCTTCTGTGGAGTTCTTTGGCTGTGAGGTTGGCGTTGGTCGAGTTTGCGGGGGTATCGCAGTTGAGGGTGGAGTTGAGCTGCTCCTCGATGATTTTGCTCCAGTTTCTTTGTGGAGGGCGGGGTGCAGGTTTGGGACCCATGGGTTTGTTGCCGTGGAAGTGTACGCAGTGGTGGTCCGTCCATGGGATTTCCGTGGATGTTGTTACCTCCTGCAAAGATGGGGTCGAGGGCGTGTCCTGCCTCGTGGATGGGGGTGGTGATGAGTTGTTTTAGTTCGAGGCTGACAAGGTTGTCCAGGAGGGTGGCGGAGTTGCGGTCACTAAGGTTGTCCAGGTGGAAGTTGAGGTCTCCGATGAGTATATATTCCATGGATGCGATGGCGTGGGGTTCGATGAGGTCAGCGATGGAGGTCGTGAATGCAGTTCGAGGTCCGGGAGGTCTGTAGATGAGGGTGCCTATTAGGGTTGTTCTGGGGCTGCTCTGGGTCTGGAAATTGAGGTGTTCGTGGTGGGCAGGCTGACGCTCGAGCTGGAGGTCGTGAGTCGGAGGGAGCTCTTGTGTGCGATAGCAAGCCCTCCTCCTGGGCGGAAGGGGCGGTCCTTCCTCTGGATCTTGTATCCGTCTGGTATAGCGGTGGCGATGTTGGGGTGGACGTGGAGTTGGTCCAAGTTTCAGTGAAGAAGGCAGCATCTGGCGAGAGGGTGTCAGGAGGTCCCAGATGTCTGTGCAGGTAGCACAGGTTCAGGAGGATGCACCTTGGGGCTTTGGAGGTGTTGGCATTCGGGATGTGGGCGGTGGCTGTGGGGGTGCGGACGGTGGTGACAGTCAGCAGCAGCAGTGACGGCAGGAGAACTGGCCGTGGGTGGTGCTATGTGTAGACAGATGTCAGTTGTTGTTCCTTCCTGGGTTGAGTGCGAGGAGGGCGGCTGAGTCATAGTGGTGGGTGGTTGGAGATCCAGGGTCCCTGGCGCTGGTCGCAGTCAGGTTGCAGACAAGCGTAGATGGGCTTGTCTTTGGTGCGCCAGCGGCTCACCCGCTGCGTGCGACCGGCATTAAATAGGAAAGGGGGAGGGAAGCGCATCTGGGAGGTGGGAGCGGGAAAACAGCAGGGGGAGGGGTTGCGGGGGCAGCAGCGGTGGGAAACGGGCATCGAAGGGGCACGGAGAACAAGGGCACAGGCAAGAAAAAACACAGGCAAAGAAGGAAAATGGGCACTACAGAAAAAAAAGAACATTATACAGTAAATAAGGCAAAATACAGTCCTACAGACCTAAGACAGGCAGAGAGCGAGTTCGAACTCTGACTCGAACTCTTCCTAACCGGGCAGCGGCACACCAGCGGAGCTGCGGGGGGAGAGAGCAGGTCTCCAATGGCTTGGAAATCAGGGACAGGGCCAGTGCTGGAAACATGGCTGAGGGATGTCACAACCTGGGCCAGGGCCGAGGGAAAAGCTCTCCGATGGGAGAATGCCAGGGGAGTTCGCAGGTCTCCGGTGGCAGACTTGTGGGTGGGGTCCCTTGAGAGTTGGGAGCACCCAGGGGTGGGGGGGACGCAGACCCTGAACAAAGTGATTCTGATGATCAGGAGAGAGGAGGGGCGATGTTGACTGGGTGGTGGGGGAGAATGTCAGGAGACCACACGTAGGGACACGAGAGGTTGGATGACTGCACTGACCCACACACCGCCATGTATTGCATATATAACACCAAAATGGCATACTATATTTTGAACATTATACCTTCTCCCCCATACACGGATGTAAGTATTATCCAACTGGCTGCAATGAAATACAAGACAATTATAGTCCATTGTCAGACATACTTCCCGCAATATACCTCATACTCTATGCCACTCAAGCCCCCTAGAGCCGCACAAGACATGTTTAGGTTCTTGACTCTTGTTTTCGATTTCTTTAGTTCTTTATCTACCGGTTCCCCCACTCCCGTACCATTGATTCAGAGTCATGTAGGGACCGAATTAAGAGAAACCCTTTGAGAGAATCCGGAAACCAGGTTCACGCCCACCCTAACCATAATGTAGCTGGGATGACAAAGATGAGTAACAAAACCAATCTGATACCTGATGTATAGAACCCACTGCTATGAGACAGTGTATGGCTAATATATGTTAATAATTGTGGTTACTGCTATCAGATTTTAGAAAACTCTGCGTTCCTAGCGAAAAATTAGCCTGTGACAAAGACTTGCGGGTTGATATTATTTGCCTGAACAAATGACCAAATGCCAATAAAAATATATTTTAAAAAAGTATTTTACATTGCGCATTCTCTGACAAATACTGACAAACACAATAGGCATTGGTTTATATTGTGAACATCACAACAAACAGTACAGTAAAGGACTTTACATAGTTAAATACTGAAAGACCTTCTTACACAGATCCCTAATTCAGGAGGACCTCGAGAGGTCTGGCTTTCATTCTGTATGTATAAAATGTTATGTTCAGTATTTAGTTATGAGTAAATTAGAGTATTTAATATTTTTAAAAGTGAAAGCCCAGGATCTACATTTGTTTATGAAATGTAATTTTGTGATTCATGGAGTTCTGAGTTTCTAGCCTACAGCTGATCCCTGAGTAAGCCTTGGACTTCTCTCTCACTACACAGAGGCTGAAGTGCTAAAGGGGTGTAGCTGGTGGTCGGTTTCAGTCCAATAGTAAGGTGGCTCCAGGACACCAGAGTTAAAAGACTCCATTGGTCACAATTGTAGCAAAGTAACCACTGATTCTCCTGAGGTTCCTTCAGCACGTGCCCACGTTCCCACATGTACTGCAATGAAAGTGCACTGTTATTGCCCCCTGGAACTGAAGCTATCCGTCTGCATGTCTCCATCTTCCCTGCTGGAGCACTGCAAGCTTCAATAGCTGCAGCAATAGCATTTCATGCCCCCTATACTAATAGAAGCAGGGTGGGTACAACACAGTATTGTATACAGTGGATTCACTGCTGTCAAGATGGCTTCCCCATTTAGAAGTAATGATGCTGGGGCAAATGCCTGGTGGTGTATTTTGCAGTAAACAGTTAAATAGCCATGCCACTGTGGTGGGCTTTCTGCCCCTTTCCCACTGGTGATTATATTAGGTATTGTCTTAACTACTTCCACACGTTTCCCAGAGCCATTAGTGACAGCAGTGGGTGGGGGCCATGCTGTGCTATCCTAGTTTATCCAGTGCGTGTGTATACCGCTCTTTAGTGATCCTGGCTGGTGGTGAATCAGTTGTTCCATCAATCACACCCTATGGCATGTGTGACTTGCACATGAAAGGCACTTTGTTCCACTTGAGCAGAATGTGTGCACACATGCAGGGGAGTGGGAGTGGTGTTGCGGTTGATGCACTGGGGAAGCCATCAGCCAAGCAGAGAGAGCAGCTGCTGGAAACTCTAGGAGAGCTGTTCATGTGAGGCTGGGGCAGTGTGCCGGACCAAAGGGCGAGTGTCAGCATAGGGCTGGAGGTAAAGCACTGTTCACTGTTGTTACTGGAGCTTGTGAAGCCCGTAAGTAGCCGGTGCTTAGTGAAGCCAGTAAACACAAGTAGTTGTAGACAAGATGTGGGAGTACGAGATCCAACAAGGGGGTTGGTTGGTGGGGACAGCCTGTCAGCAATCACTGAGCAAATGATTTCAAAAGTAAATAAATAGGAAGCCTGGGCCATAAATGCCCCATCTTCGCCCAGTTTTTGGGCAGCCCCATGAGCCAAAGCAGACCATCAAGACTCACAAGTGGAGGGAGAGGACTCTGCTTAGTGATGATTGCTGCTGTGTCAAAGGTCAGACTCATCCATCATTATATGAGTCCACATCATGTCTTCAACCACAGTGTCAATGAAACCATGATGGGAAGTGCTAAAGCTCATATGGTGGAAACGCAGAATCACTGCAGTCTCACAGGCTTCATAGACAGCACTGAGACATTACCAGAAGCATTCTAACGCTCTTCATATACTAGCATACTTACACTTCCCTGCATCAGAATAGCAGTTAGACATGACCAGAGCACTCTCACACCCCACAGAGACTAGTAGTCACAGACTAGTAGTCGCATATTCCAACAGCTCTAAACATCGCTCAGAGAGTAGCGGTCTCATACCACTAGCAGCACTCTCAGCCCTCACATGCTAGCAGTCACACACAAATAAAACACAAACAACATGGCGCTCCATTGGGCTAATGTCTATCCACTAACTGACCTCCTGATATAATTGGAAAATCACTAGGGGTATCCAAAGTTTGTATTTTAGACCCCTCACCCACCTAGCTGCCATGCCTCATCATCGGATTCAGCTCCACGGTAGGCAGGCGCTGCAATGCTTAGTGGACCCTACAATCCCTAAAAGGGGGGAGGGAGATGTAGATCTATCGTGATTGGTGCTTCGGTTATGTGGCGTGTGACTGTGAATGAAGAAATCTAGAGAAATTGTGCGTTAAAATAGACTTAAGAATCGCTTGTGCACATGCTTTTATTAATGGGGGTTCCTGTAAAGATGCAAAGATTAAAAACAGTCTAGACGACCAATGGAACATAAGTAGTTCGGTGGCTCCTCTGTGATTGTCTACGTTTCGCTCCTAAATGTGTCCAATCAAGTCACATGGTGTTTCGTCAGGGAAAAGCCAAGTATTTACCCTTCCCTAGCGGGGTATAAATGGTCATAGATCCCTGCTATCTAAAAGGATTCCAGCGAATAGTTCACCTGAGGCCAACAGGCCAACGCCCTCTCAGGTGGAAGAAGCCAGTCAAACCCTTTTTAGAGTGGGCTTAGACCCCATGGGACACCGGTGGAAGAGTCAATCCCTCTTTTACTGAGATCTGAAGGATGCCAGGAATGTCACCTATATTTACTCCGCAGTTCTGAAATGTCAGAAGACCACTCTAAGAAGGGTGGGTTTTATTGACGGGAGGATATACAACGGACCATTTGAAATCTCTCTATGCCCCTCTCCTCCTCTGTTGAGGGTTTGTGTTGGATGGGAATAGAAGTCACACTCTACTAGAAGCAAACACACCTCCACATACTAGCAGCAACACCAGTAAGTCTGGCTCACAACTGAAAGTGCCTCTTTGTTTATTGGTGAATGTGTGTGGTATTGTGGATGGGTGAGTGGGTGAGTGGGTAAGTGCAAGACTTAATCAATGATTAGAAGTGCTAAGTCTTGCACTTACCCACTCACCCACTCACCCATCCACAATACCACACACATTCACCAATAAACAAAGAGGCACTTTCAGTTGTGAGCCAGACTTACTGATGTTGCTGCTAGTTTGTGGAGGTGTGTTTGCTTCTAGTAGAGTGTGACTTCTATTCCCATCCAACACAAACCCTCAACAGAGGAGGAGAGGGGCATAGAGAGATTTCAAATGGTCCGTTGTCAAGTCAAGGATGAGCCCTGAAGTCTAAGTTTAAACCTGAAGTCTAGGGGTCCAATTCACAAAGTTAAACTTAGACATGAAGTCTAAGTTTAGATTCGAAGTCTAAAGGCCCAAACCACAAATGTGTAAGTTTACCTCGATAGATGGATGGCTGTTTGGATGGAAACATCCAGGCCCTTTCAGTTAAAACCAGACCCATTGGCTTTGCCAGTGTTCCTCTTGCTTTGACTGTATCATTATGTTCATTGTTGCTCTTGGCACACAAGGGGTTTGGTACCTCAATTTTTCTGAACTGTAATTATACGAGAATGAGTCCTCTCTAGATCCGTCCTTGTGTCTTCAAACATTCTGCTGTCCTGACGTGCATACCTTCCTTGCAGAGCGGCCTCAGCTGTTACCGGATATATGAATTATTACTTAGACTCGGCTCTGGCGGAATTCCCCCCTGACCAATACCAAACCGCATGTCTGCATGAATAGTATTGCTTGGATGCATGGCAGTGAGCCATCTGCCTGGCTCAGACACGCCCGCCCGTTCCTGCGCACACCCCCTCCGGGCTGCAGGCGGCTCCTCACATGGCGGCAGTGTTGGGCTGATTCTGAAGGAGGCGTTATCCTCGGTATACATCTAATGTGCTTAACCAGTGTCATGTCGGATGGCTCAGTGAACTAATGCATCTTTAGCAAGCATGCGGGCACCGTTAATGGCACAGCCATGGCGGGGCAGCAGCCCGGCCCTGAGAGCGGCGTTACCGCCAAGCAGAGGCTGGCTGCGAGGAGACGAGAGGCCGTTCAACTCCTCCGGGGCTTAAAAGACAATAGCAAGGCAGGAGAGGCGCTGGAATTCCACATTACAAGGCAAGGACAAAACACTCAACAGGGCCATCGGGTGATAAGACTGCAGTTCTCTGCATTATTAGGTGCATCTGTGACGCACTTCAGTGCCGTAGATCAGAAATGCAGGGCGGTTTGTCACGGACCTGATTCCATTTGAGCAGTTTGGCCTTAACTTTATCCACATGCAGGAAACAATATTGGACTAACATGATGTACGCCTGCTCACCCCAATCGACAACATACTCCCACTACAGGAAACAGGAGAGGCTGAAGGTGGCAAGGGTGGAGAAACTGCAAACACAATCAACCCTAAATCACACCAGATTTGTTTTGGTATTTAAAAAACAACCATTGTTCCATGCAATCCCATAAATGCAATGTGAAAATGCGTAGTGTAGCAAAGTTGTACTCACTACGCTCGTAAGCCTCGGCTTTCACATTGGCTACACGAACTTCCTTCTGCACTTCACCTTTGTCGAGCATAACGGGAGCACCTGCTTTCTGGCACACCAAGTAAAAAGACTTTAAAACCAGGCTTTCAAGGTGAAGGCCATCGTGAAGCCATCATCTACAAGTCCACACTCAAGGTCACCACCCACGCAACGACACCCTCAACACCGCCGAACACCTGCACTTCCGGATCCACACCGACCCCAACACCACCCTCAGAGGAACACTCATCTACAGACCCCCCGGACCCCGGGCTCAGTTCAGTGACTCCATCGCCGACCTCGCCAGCACCCACGCACTCGCCTCCACGGACTACATCCTCCTCGGGGACCTGAATTTCCACCTTGAGAACACCAACGACGCCAACTCCGCCACTCTGATCGAAAACCTCGCCAACCTCGGCCTCAGACAACTCGGCACCGCACCCACCCACGCCGCAGACCACACGCTGGACGCCGTCTTCTCCACAAGCACCCACATCACCTTCGACCACACCTCCGAACCCCACTGGACCGACCACCGCTGCATCCACTTCACCTTCAAAAAACCAACCACACACCATCGCACCCAACAGCTGCCGCGCCGCTGCTGGAACAAAGTCACCGAAGACCAGCTGACCACCACCCTCGCCCAGAACCCACCTATCAACCCCACCTGCCCTGACGCCGCAGCCCGCAACCTCAGACAGTGAATCGACGACTGCGCCAACACCCTCGCCCCACTCAAGAGTCCATCCCACAGCCACGCCAGCAGGAGAGCCACCTGGTTCAACGACGAGCTCCTGACCTCCAAACGCGCCTGCCGTAAGCTGAAGAAGAGATGGCTCCACTAACGAACGCCAGAAAACCACGCAGCCCACAAGGACGTCACCCGCAGACATCACCACCTCATCAGACTAGCCAAGAGATCCTCCTTCAAAGACCGCCTGGATAACAACGCACACGACAGCAAAGAGCTCTTCCGCATCGTGAAAGAGCTCTCCAATCCCGACGCCAGCGCCAACGACATCCCGCCCTCACAAGAACTGTGCGACTCTCTAGCCATCTTCTTCCACCGCAAGATCGCTGACATCCACGACAGCTTCAACTCCACGACCGCTCCAACGATGCACGACTCCACCCCCCCGTGATCACCAACAGCGCCAGCCGCCTGACCTCCTGGGCCAACACCAACGACGACGAGACACGCATGATCATGAACTCCATCTACTCAGGATCTCTGTCAGACCCATGTCCACACCATTTATTCAACAAAGCAGACGCGGCCTTCGCACCCCAACTACGGAAGGTCATCAACATCTCCTTCGAAAAAGCGACATTTCCGGAAAGCTGGAAGCCCGCCGAAATCAACGCCCTCCTCAAAAAACCCAAGGTGGACCCCAAGGACCTCAAGAACTTCCGACCCATCTCCCTGCTCCCGTTCCCGGCAAAGGTCATCGAGAAAATCGTCAACATTCAACTGACCCGCCACCTCGAAGACAACAACATCCTGGACCCGTCCCAATCCGGATTCAGACGAAACCACAGCACCGAGACAGCCCTCATCGCCGCCACAGACGACATCAGACGCCAACTAGACAACGGTGAAACATCAGCCCTTATCCTCCTGGACCTGTCAGCCGCATTCGACACAGTCTGCCACCGCACCCTAAAGACACGCCTCCAAGAAGCCGGAATCCAAGAGAAGGCCCTTGACTGGACCACGTCCTTCCTCTCCGGCAGAATCCAGAGCGTCCGCCTCCCACCTTTCCGGTCAGAAGCCACCGACATCATCTGCGGCGTCCCCCAGGGCTCATCCCTCAGCCCGATGCTGTTCAACATCTACATGGCCCCCCTCGCACAAGTGGCCCGCCACCACAACCTCAACACATCATCTCCTACGCCGACGACACCCAGCTCATCCTCTCCCTCACCAAGGACCCCCACACCGCCAAAACCAACATTCACGAGGGCATGAAGGCCATCGCCGACTGGATGAGGAGCAGCCGTCTGAAACTGAACTCGGACAAGACGGAGGTCCTCATCTTCGGACCCACCGCCTCAGCCTGGGACGACTCCTGGTGGCCCACCGCTCTAGGGACATCACCGACACCAACCGACGACGCACGCAACCTAGGATTCATCCTCGACTCCTCCCTCTCCATGTCCAAGCAAGTCAACGCTGTCTCCTCCTCCTGCTACAATACCCTACGCTTGCTCAGCCGGATCTACAAATGGATCCCAACCGAAACAAGAAGAACAGTGACACAGGCCCTCGTCAGCAGCAGACTGGACTACGGCAACGCACTCTATGCAGGAATCCCAGCCAAACACCAACGGCGGCTATAACGCATCCAAAACGCCTCCGCCCGACAGATCGTCAACCCCCCCGCCGCAGCCACACCACCCCCCTCCTAAGAGACCTGCACTGGCTCCCCATCAACAAGAGGATCACCTTCAAGCACCTCACCCACGCACACAAAGCACTCCACAACGCCGGACCAGCCTACCTGAACAGCAGACTCAGCTTCTACATCCCCACCCGCCAGCTCCGCTCCGCCAGCCTTCCCCGCATCCAATGTATGACCGCCGGCGGCAGATCCTTCTCCTACCTCGCCGCCAAAACCTGGAACACCCTCCCTACTCACCTACGACAGACCCAAGACCTACTCGCCTTCAGAAGACTCCTCAAGACCTGGCTCTTCGAGCAGTTGCGGCACCCGCCCCCCCCACCCCTCAGCGCCTTGAGACCCTCACGGGTAAGTAGCGCGCTTTACAAGGACCCTGATTGATTGATTGATTGATTGATCACCGGGTGTGCCCACAATGAGCTGCAAACCCCTGCAGAGAGCCGGTCTCCAGCTCATTGTTTCGAGGCTTGGTGCCGCCCATGCACAGGAGGTGTGAGATCTCCCCAGGAAGGGGGGTAGTGAGCGGGTGTGATGAATTTAACGTGCCCCAGGCTGTGATAGGCACACAGCCCCACCCCCTCCTCCAAAGGTGAAAGTTTTGCACAAGTTGGCATGCCTGAAAGGGCAGAATGACTCCGCGGGTTTGAGGCAAGCCTGAGGGGTGCGCTGATTGAAGCAAAGCACTCACCGGTCACCCCGGTGTTCGGGACAGAGCTTCCAGCTCTGGAGCTAGGGAACCTGGCTCCAGTCTCGGCATCTACTCAACATCCTGTGATCCTGGGCAAATCACTTAATCTCCCCGCGCCTAAAAAAAGGAATGTGTCCTTGTGTAGTGTAACTGGTGCTCATTTAAAGCACAACAGACCTTCAGGTCGAGTTCGCGCTAGGCTAAATAAAATTGAAACAAAAACAAAACAAGCATTACAAATGCAATAGGCCTCGCCTTTCATTAAGTTAAAGCCATTTGCTTTGCTATACAATACCATTAGCAAAGCAAATTGCTTTAACTTAATCAAAGGCAACACCTGTTGCATTTTCAATGCTTGTTATGTCTGGGTTTTGACACCACAACTGTCAAACAGACCAACATCTTACAATATCCAAAGAGTGGACTTGGGGTCTGCCTCTTTCAACCATTGGCTTTCTTTAACCAGTGTCTTTCAGACATTGGCTTTGAGCTTTGTCAATCACACCTTGGCTCAGACTAGAGGAGTATTCATCTCTTACCTCATGCTCTGGCTGTTTGCATGTACCCTTCTGCTTCCACTCGAGTGCTTGCATTGAACTGCCTGCGGGACTATTATATAACTATTGCACTGTCTTTACCTTCCTGCTGGCTCCCACCCATGTGTTTCTGTAATATGCTGATGCTGCATGCATTAGCACATCAAACCCAGAACTATTGGCTTTTCCAATGCTTGTTTTTAAGTTGCAAGGAGAATAGCAAGTAGGAAATAATGCACTTTAAAACGAAAAGGGTGCGTAATGGAATTTAATATAAGGGGCAAATGAGGTGAGCCCTCTCGAATTTAAGTGTCAACAGCAAGCACGGGAAATTCATAGACTTCCTCGTGTGTGATTGCTGCACATTGAAAAGAAGAGCCTGGTGCTAAGTTCTCATACTCCACCCCGCTTTGGAAGCATTCCAAGCTACAAAGGAAGCGGAGAGAGCAGGGAGCGCCATGCAGCACGTGGGCCGGGTCCATGTGAAGAGGAAAAAGAAGGGAAGCCAGAGACTGATTCAGAAGCCGCATAACAATAACAAACCCAAAAGACTGCTGTAGCTGGCATGTTAAAACAAGCAGCGGCAAAGCCAATAGGTTTCGCCTACACAAGAGCTATTGACTTTGGCAATGTGTTTTTGTGATGTTGTACAGTGTGGCTGCTGTTTAGCATGGCTAAAAGTTAGTGGTGTGGAGTGTTGTAGAGTGGATTTGTTGGAGTACAGTGTTGTAGAGTGGAGAGAGGGAGTAGGGAGTCGTAGACTTGATAGAGGGGAGTAGAGTTCACTGGTTCAGTGGCAGAGAGTGTCGTAGAGTGCAGTGGTCAATCAATCAATCAATCGGCGAATTTGTATAGCGCGCTACTCACCCGCAAGGGTCTCAAGGCGCTGGGGGGGGGAGTCGCTACTGCTCGAACAGCCAGGTCTTGAGCTGTTTCCTGAAGGAGAGATGGTTCTGGGTCAGCCGTAGGTGGGTTGGGAGGGAGCTCCACATTTTGGCCGCCAGGTAGGAGAAGGACCTTACCCCGGTGGTGGTCTTGCGAATGCGTGGAACGGAGGCGAGGGCGAGGCTGGCGGAGCGGAGCTGGCAGGTGGGTGTGTGGAACGTGAGGCGGCTGTTGAGGTACTTCGGGCCCATGTCGTGGAGGGCCTTGTGTGCGTGGGTGAGGAGTCTGAACGTGATCCTCTTGTTGACGGGGAGCCAGTGCAGGTCTCTCAGATGGGCGGAGATGTGGCTGTGGTGGGGGACGTCCAGGATGAGACGTGCTGACGCGTTCTGTATGCGTTGGAGTCTTTTCTGAAGTTTGGCAGTGGTTCCGGCGTAGAGGGTGTTCCCGTAGTCTAGGCGGCTGGTGACGAGGGCCTGTTTGACTGTCTTCCTGGTTTCGGTTGGGATCCATCGGAAGATCTTACGGAGCATGCGCAGGGTGTTGAAGCAAGTTGATGAGACGGCGTTGACTTGCTTGGTCATCGTGAGGGAGGAGTCCAGGATGACGCCCAGGTTGCGTGCGTGGTCTGTAGACTTGGGTGCGGTGCCCAGTGTCGGGGGCCACCAGGAGTCGTCCCAGGCGGAGGGGAATGGTCCCAGGATGAGGACTTCCGTCTTGTCTGAGTTCAGTTTCAGACGGCTGAGCTTCATCCATTCCGCGACGTCTTTCATGCCCTCCTGGAGGCTGGATCTGGCGGAGGCTGGGTCGTTGGTGAGGGAGAGGATCAGCTGGGTGTCGTCGGCGTAGGAGATGATGTTGAGGTTGTGTTGACGTGCGATGGCTGCGAGAGGGCTCATGTAGATGTTGAAGAGGGTGGGGCTGAGTGAGGATCCTTGTGGGACGCCGCAGATGACTTTGGTGGCCTCGGAGCGGAACGGTGGGAGGCGGACTCTCTGGGTTCTTCCGGTGAGGAAAGAGATGATCCAATCTAGGGCCGCTCCTTGGATGCCGGAGTTGCTGAGTCGCTGTATCAGTGTGCGGTGGGATACCGTGTCGAAGGCTGCCGAGAGGTTCAGGAGGATGAGGGCCGCTGTTTCCCCGTTGTCGAGCATGGACCTGATGTCGTCGGTGGCAGCGATGAGGGCGGTCTCGGTGCTGTGGTTTGCTCGGAAGCCGGACTGTGAGGGGTCGAGGTAGCCGTTCGTCTCGAGGAAGGCGGAGAGTTGTTTGTTGACGATCTTCTCGATGACTTTGGCCGGAAAGGGGAGGAGCGAGATGGGACGGAAGTTCTTGAGGCCCGTGGGGTCCGCGGTCAGTTTCTTCAGGAGGGCGTTGATCTCGGCGTGTTTCCAGCTCTCCGGGAAGGTGGCGGAAGCGAAGGAGCTGTTGATGACGTCCCAGAGATGGGGTGCGATTATGGAGACGGCTTTGTTGAAGATGTGGTGTGGGCAGGGGTCGGTAGGGGATCCGGAGTGGATGGTGTTCATCATGCGGGTGGTGTCTTCGGTGCTGACGGGGGTCCAGGTGCCGATGGTGGTAGTGGGGGGCATTGCTTCAGTGGTTGGGTGCGTGGTCTGGGCGCCAAAGCTGTTGTGTATGTCTGCGATCTTCTGGTGGAAAAAAGTGGCGAGTGAGTCGCAGAGGTTTTGCGAGGGTGTGATGTCGTTGTTGCTGGCGCTGGGGTTGGAGAGCTCTTTAACGACGCTGAAGAGTTCTTTGCTGTTGTGGGAGTTGTTGTCTAGCCGTTCTTTGAATGACGTCCTTTTGGTGGTGCGGATCAGCTGGTGGTGTTTGCGGGTGGCGTCTTTGAGGGCTGTCATGTTGTCTGCTGTCGGGTTGTGGCGCCAGGTTTTCTCGAGGGTGCGGCAGGTTTTCTTGGAGTTCTTGAGGTCGTCGGTGAACCACCGGGTTCTCCTGCTGCCGGGTCTTCTGGGAGGTTTCCTCAGTGGTGCGAGGTCATCGGCGCAGCTGGTGAGCCACTGTGCGAGGTTGCGTGCTGCTTCGTTGGGGTTCATTGTGTTGGTGGGTGGGTTCTGGCTGAGGGCGGTGGTGAGCTGGTCGGAGGTGATCTTGCTCCAGCTTCTGCGGGTGGACTGTTGCGGGTGGTGGTGGATCGTTGTTCTCCTGAAGGTGAAGTGGACGCAGCTGTGGTCTGTCCAGTGTAGTCCGGTGGAGTGGCTGAAGGAGATGTGCTTGCTGGAGGAGAAGATGGGGTCAAGCGTGTGGCCGGCGTAGTGGGTGGGGGTGTTGACCAGTTGCTTGAGTCCAAGGTTGGCCAGGTTGTCCAGCAGGGCGGCTGTGTTGCGGTCCTTGTCGTTTTTCAAGTGGAAGTTGTGGTCTCCAAGGAGGATGTAGTCCGATGAGGTGAGTGCGTGCGGGCTGACGAAGTCTGCGATTGCTTCGCTGAATTGTGTGCGTGGTCCCGGGGGTCTGTAGATGACGGTGCCTCTGAGGGTGGTCTTGGGGTCGGTGTGTATCTGGAAGTGGAGGTGTTCAGCGTCGGTGAGGCTGTTGTCGGAGTTGGTCGTGATGCGGAGGGTGTTTTTGTGGACGATGGCGATGCCTCCTCCGGTTTGGTTTACGCGGTCCCTCCGTGTGATCTTGTAGCCGTCCGGGATGGCCATGGCGATGTCGGGGGCTGAGGAGGCGTTCATCCAGGTCTCTGTGAGGAAGGCGACGTCTGGTGAAGTTTTGTCCAGGAGGTTCCAGAGTTCGACGGCGTGCCTGTGGACGGAGCGGGTGTTGAGCAGGATACACTTGAGGTGGTTGTTGCTGGTGTTGGGTTTGGCGGGTGCGGTGCAGGTCCGGAGGCAGGTAAACTTGCAGGCTTGGCAGGTGAAGGGTCCGTGGGTGCGTCTCGGGGTGGCTCGGTAGCAGTCGTTGATCCGGCCGGTGTTGAGAGCGAGGAGGGTGGCGGCGTCGTAGCTCAGTCGGGCTGGCTTGCGTCGGTGAGGACCAGGGTTTCTGGCGCTGGGTGCGGTCCAGGCGCGGATTGGCGTAGACGGGCTTGCCTTTGGCGTGCCTTCGGCACGCAATCGGCGCGCCCGCTGCGCGCGCTCGCTGCGCGTACGCGTGCACTCCGCCATAAATGGCGAAGTGGGAGGGAGGAGCAGCTGGGAGGTGGGAGCGGGGCGGCGAATGGGAAGGGAAATAGAAGATAAAGGGGCGGGGCCGCAGGGGAGCAGCGGTGGGGAGCGGGGAGAAGGGCGGGAAACGCGGCAGGGGCAGGACACAGTAACGGCGCAAACAAGGAGAAAAAACAAGCACAGAAACAAAATACAGAGGCAGGAAACAAAATACAGAGTCAGAATACAAAATACAGAGGCCCAGGAACTCAGCTGCAGGGCAGCGGCGAAACTCGGCAGAAGCGGGGGAAGCCTGGGCTCACTCACGGGGAGTGTGCGCGGTGCGTGGAGCGACCGGCCCAGAGCAGGGTCAAGGGTCACTGCTCACCACCGCGTGCACTCCGCTATAAATGGCCAAGAGGGAGGGAGAAGCAGCTGGGAGGCGGGAGCGGGGCGGCGAATGGGAAGGGAAACAGAAGAAAAAGGGGCGGGGCCGCAGGGGAGCAGCGGCGGGGAGCGGGGAGAAGGGCGGGAAACGCGGCAGGGGCAGGACACAGTAACAGCGCAAACAAGGAGAAAATACAAGCACAGAAACAAAATACAGAGGCAGGAAACAAAATACAGAGGCAGAATACAAAATACAGAGGCCCAGGAACTCAGCTGCAGGGCAGCGGCGAAACTCGGCAGAAGCGGGGGAAGCCTGGGCTCACTCACGGGGAGTGTGCGCGGTGCGTGGAGCGACCAGCCCAGAGCAGGGTCAAGGGTCACTGCTCACCACCGTGTGCACTCCGCTATAAATGGCCAAGAGGGAGGGAGGAGCAGCTGGGAGGCGGGAGCGGGGCGGCGAATGGGAAGGGAAACAGAAGAAAAAGGGGCGGGGCCGCAGGGGAGCAGCGGCGGGGAGCGGGGAGAAGGGCGGGAAACGCGGCAGGGGCAGGACACAGTAAAGGCGCAAACAAGGAGAAAAAACAAGCACAGAAACAAAATACAGAGGCAGGAAACAAAATACAGAGGCAGAATACAAAATACAGAGGCCCAGGAACTCAGCTGCAGGGCAGCGGCGAAACTCGGCAGAAGCGGGGGAAGCCTGGGCTCACTCACGGGGAGTGTGCGCGGTGCGTGGAGCGACCGGCCCAGAGCAGGGTCAAGGGTCACTAAATAAAACAAATTTCGTAGCACGCCCTGCATCGCAAATTGGGATGCAGCGCGCGCTACGAAATCCGTTTTATTTATTTAATTGTTTACTTACCTCCAATTATCCATATTCCGGTTTTTAGTACCCCTCACCCTGCCCCTCCCCAGCCCCGCCTTTCCGCCCCACGGAACACCCTCCACGGGCCGCGGCTGGATTGAAACATGGTAAGGTGCAATGCAGTGTGGTGGATTAGTTTGGTTTGAGGTGGGTGCATTGGATTGAAGTGATAGGACTAGGGTTAGGGTGGATTGGATTGGGTCGGGGTGGATTGGATTGGAATGGGGTGGTTAGGAGTGGGGTGAGTTGAAGTGGGGTGGAGTGGAATAGGGTGGATTAGATTGGACTGGAGGGGGTAAATTGTTTTGGATTGGAGTGGGGCACAGTGTTTTGGATTGGGGTGAGGCAGGCTGTTTTAGATTGGAGTGCGGCATTTTGTTTTGGATTGGAGTGGGGCAGACTGGAGTGGTGCATATTGTTTTCGACTGGACTGGGGCAGATTGCTTTGCATTGGAGCGGTGCAAATGGTTTTGGATTTAAGTGTAGCAGATTGTTTTGGGTTGGGATGGGTCAGATTGTTCTGGATTGGAGTGGGGCAGATTGTTTTGGATTGGAGTGGGGCAGATTGTTTTGGATTGGAGTGGGGCAGATTAGAGTGGGGCAGATTGCTTTGGTTGGTGTGGGGCAGATAGAGTGGGACAGATTGTTTTGGTATTGAGTGGGCAGATTGTTTTGGATTGGATTGGGCAGATTGTTCTAGACTGGAGTGGGGAAGATTGTTTTGGACTGGAGTGGGGCAGATTGTTTTGGAATGGAGTGGGGCAGATTGTTGTGCAGCAGATTGTTTTGGATTGGAGTGGGGCAGATTGTTTTGGATTGGAGTGGGAAGATTTGAGTGGGGCAGATTGTTTTGGATTGCAGTGGGGCATATTGTTTAGGATGGGAGTGGGGCAGATTGTTTTGAATTGGAGTAGAGTAGAATGTTAAGGATTGGAGTGGGGCAGATTGTTTTCTATTGAAGTGGAGCAGATTGTTTTGGATTTGAGTGGGGCAGACTGTTTTAGATTGGAGTGGGGCATATTGTTCTGGATTGAAGTAGGGCAGATTGTTTTGGACTGGAGTGGAGCAGATTTGAATGGGGCAGATTATTTTGGATTGGAGTGGGGCAGATTGCTTTGGATTGGAGTGGGCAGATTGTTTTGGATTGGAGTGGGGCAGATTGCTTTGGATTAGAGTGGGGGAGATTGGATTGGTGCAGATTGGAGAGGGGAAGATTGGACTGGGGTGAGGTGGATTGGATTGGAGTGGAGTAGATTGGAATGTGCTGGATTGTATTGATGTGAGATGGATTGGATTAGAGGGGGTGTATTGGGATGGACTGAGGTAGATTGGATAGGAGTGGGGCAGATTATTTTGGATTGTAGTGGTGTATATTGTTTGGATTGGATTAGGGCATATTGTTTTGGATTCGAGTGGGACGGATTGGAGTGGGACAGATTGTTTTAGATTGGAGTGGGGCATATTGTTTTGGATTGGAGTGGAGCAGATTGGAGAGGAGAAGATTGCTTTGGATTGGAGTGGGGCAGATTGGATTGGGCAGACTGCAGTGGGGTGAGGTGGTTTGGATTGAAGTGGGGTAGATTGGATTGGGCTGTATAGGATCGGTAAGGGATGGATTTGATTGGAAAGGGGAAGATTGGAATGTGGCAGGTGGGTGTGTGGAACGTGAGGCGGCTGTTGAGGTACTTCGGGCCCATGTCGTGGAGGGCCTTGTGTGCGTGGGTGAGGAGTCTGAACGTGATCCTCTTGTTGACGGGGAGCCAGTGCAGGTCTCTCAGATGGGCGGAGATGTGGCTGTGGTGGGGGACGTCCAGGATGAGACGTGCTGACGCGTTCTGTATGCGTTGGAGTCTTTTCTGAAGTTTGGCAGTGGTTCCGGCGTAGAGGGTGTTCCCGTAGTCTAGGCGGCTGGTGACGAGGGCCTGTTTGACTGTCTTCCTGGTTTCGGTTGGGATCCATCGGAAGATCTTACGGAGCATGCGCAGGGTGTTGAAGCAAGTTGATGAGACGGCGTTGACTTGCTTGGTCATCGTGAGGGAGGAGTCCAGGATGACGCCCAGGTTGCGTGCGTGGTCTGTAGACTTGGGTGCGGTGCCCAGTGTCGGGGGCCACCAGGAGTCGTCCCAGGCGGAGGGGAATGGTCCCAGGATGAGGACTTCCGTCTTGTCTGAGTTCAGTTTCAGACGGCTGAGCTTCATCCATTCCGCGACGTCTTTCATGCCCTCCTGGAGGCTGGATCTGGCGGAGGCTGGGTCGTTGGTGAGGGAGAGGATCAGCTGGGTGTCGTCGGCGTAGGAGATGATGTTGAGGTTGTGTTGACGTGCGATGGCTGCGAGAGGGCTCATGTAGATGTTGAAGAGGGTGGGGCTGAGTGAGGATCCTTGTGGGACGCCGCAGATGACTTTGGTGGCCTCGGAGCGGAACGGTGGGAGGCGGACTCTCTGGGTTCTTCCGGTGAGGAAAGAGATGATCCAATCTAGGGCCGCTCCTTGGATGCCGGAGTTGCTGAGTCGCTGTATCAGTGTGCGGTGGGATACCGTGTCGAAGGCTGCCGAGAGGTTCAGGAGGATGAGGGCCGCTGTTTCCCCGTTGTCGAGCATGGACCTGATGTCGTCGGTGGCAGCGATGAGGGCGGTCTCGGTGCTGTGGTTTGCTCGGAAGCCGGACTGTGAGGGGTCGAGGTAGCCGTTCGTCTCGAGGAAGGCGGAGAGTTGTTTGTTGACGATCTTCTCGATGACTTTGGCCGGAAAGGGGAGGAGCGAGATGGGACGGAAGTTCTTGAGGCCCGTGGGGTCCGCGGTCAGTTTCTTCAGGAGGGCGTTGATCTCGGCGTGTTTCCAGCTCTCCGGGAAGGTGGCGGAAGCGAAGGAGCTGTTGATGACGTCCCAGAGATGGGGTGCGATTATGGAGACGGCTTTGTTGAAGATGTGGTGTGGGCAGGGGTCGGTAGGGGATCCGGAGTGGATGGTGTTCATCATGCGGGTGGTGTCTTCGGTGCTGACGGGGGTCCAGGTGCCGATGGTGGTAGTGGGGGGCATTGCTTCAGTGGTTGGGTGCGTGGTCTGGGCGCCAAAGCTGTTGTGTATGTCTGCGATCTTCTGGTGGAAAAAAGTGGCGAGTGAGTCGCAGAGGTTTTGCGAGGGTGTGATGTCGTTGTTGCTGGCGCTGGGGTTGGAGAGCTCTTTAACGACGCTGAAGAGTTCTTTGCTGTTGTGGGAGTTGTTGTCTAGCCGTTCTTTGAATGACGTCCTTTTGGTGGTGCGGATCAGCTGGTGGTGTTTGCGGGTGGCGTCTTTGAGGGCTGTCATGTTGTCTGCTGTCGGGTTGTGGCGCCAGGTTTTCTCGAGGGTGCGGCAGGTTTTCTTGGAGTTCTTGAGGTCGTCGGTGAACCACCGGGTTCTCCTGCTGCCGGGTCTTCTGGGAGGTTTCCTCAGTGGTGCGAGGTCATCGGCGCAGCTGGTGAGCCACTGTGCGAGGTTGCGTGCTGCTTCGTTGGGGTCCGTTGTGTTGGTGGGTGGGTTCTGGCTGAGGGCGGTGGTGAGCTGGTCGGAGGTGATCTTGCTCCAGCTTCTGCGGGTGGACTGTTGCGGGTGGTGGTGGATCGTTGTTCTCCTGAAGGTGAAGTGGACGCAGCTGTGGTCTGTCCAGTGTAGTCCGGTGGAGTGGCTGAAGGAGATGTGCTTGCTGGAGGAGAAGATGGGGTCAAGCGTGTGGCCGGCGTAGTGGGTGGGGGTGTTGACCAGTTGCTTGAGTCCAAGGTTGGCCAGGTTGTCCAGCAGGGCGGCTGTGTTGCGGTCCTTGTCGTTTTTCAAGTGGAAGTTGTGGTCTCCAAGGAGGATGTAGTCCGATGAGGTGAGTGCGTGCGGGCTGACGAAGTCTGCGATTGCTTCGCTGAATTGTGTGCGTGGTCCCGGGGGTCTGTAGATGACGGTGCCTCTGAGGGTGGTCTTGGGGTCGGTGTGTATCTGGAAGTGGAGGTGTTCAGCGTCGGTGAGGCTGTTGTCGGAGTTGGTCGTGATGCGGAGGGTGTTTTTGTGGACGATGGCGATGCCTCCTCCGGTTTGGTTTACGCGGTCCCTCCGTGTGATCTTGTAGCCGTCCGGGATGGCTATGGCGATGTCGGGGGCTGAGGAGGCGTTCATCCAGGTCTCTGTGAGGAAGGCGACGTCTGGTGAAGTTTTGTCCAGGAGGTTCCAGAGTTCGACGGCGTGCCTGTGGACGGAGCGGGTGTTGAGCAGGATACACTTGAGGTGGTTGTTGCTGGTGTTGGGTTTGGCGGGTGCGGTGCAGGTCCGGAGGCAGGTAAACTTGCAGGCTTGGCAGGTGAAGGGTCCGTGGGTGCGTCTCGGGGTGGCTCGGTAGCAGTCGTTGATCCGGCCGGTGTTGAGAGCGAGGAGGGTGGCGGCGTCGTAGCTCAGTCGGGCTGGCTTGCGTCGGTGAGGACCAGGGTTTCTGGCGCTGGGTGCGGTCCAGGCGCGGATTGGCGTAGACGGGCTTGCCTTTGGCGTGCCTTCGGCACGCAATCGGCGCGCCCGCTGCGCGCGCTCGCTGCGCGTACGCGTGCACTCCGCCATAAATGGCGAAGTGGGAGGGAGGAGCAGCTGGGAGGTGGGAGCGGGGCGGCGAATGGGAAGGGAAATAGAAGATAAAGGGGCGGGGCCGCAGGGGAGCAGCGGTGGGGAGCGGGGAGAAGGGCGGGAAACGCGGCAGGGGCAGGACACAGTAACGGCGCAAACAAGGAGAAAAAACAAGCACAGAAACAAAATACAGAGGCAGGAAACAAAATACAGAGTCAGAATACAAAATACAGAGGCCCAGGAACTCAGCTGCAGGGCAGCGGCGAAACTCGGCAGAAGCGGGGGAAGCCTGGGCTCACTCACGGGGAGTGTGCGCGGTGCGTGGAGCGACCGGCCCAGAGCAGGGTCAAGGGTCACTGCTCACCACCGCGTGCACTCCGCTATAAATGGCCAAGAGGGAGGGAGAAGCAGCTGGGAGGCGGGAGCGGGGCGGCGAATGGGAAGGGAAACAGAAGAAAAAGGGGCGGGGCCGCAGGGGAGCAGCGGCGGGGAGCGGGGAGAAGGGCGGGAAACGCGGCAGGGGCAGGACACAGTAACAGCGCAAACAAGGAGAAAATACAAGCACAGAAACAAAATACAGAGGCAGGAAACAAAATACAGAGGCAGAATACAAAATACAGAGGCCCAGGAACTCAGCTGCAGGGCAGCGGCGAAACTCGGCAGAAGCGGGGGAAGCCTGGGCTCACTCACGGGGAGTGTGCGCGGTGCGTGGAGCGACCAGCCCAGAGCAGGGTCAAGGGTCACTGCTCACCACCGTGTGCACTCCGCTATAAATGGCCAAGAGGGAGGGAGGAGCAGCTGGGAGGCGGGAGCGGGGCGGCGAATGGGAAGGGAAACAGAAGAAAAAGGGGCGGGGCCGCAGGGGAGCAGCGGCGGGGAGCGGGGAGAAGGGCGGGAAACGCGGCAGGGGCAGGACACAGTAAAGGCGCAAACAAGGAGAAAAAACAAGCACAGAAACAAAATACAGAGGCAGGAAACAAAATACAGAGGCAGAATACAAAATACAGAGGCCCAGGAACTCAGCTGCAGGGCAGCGGCGAAACTCGGCAGAAGCGGGGGAAGCCTGGGCTCACTCACGGGGAGTGTGCGCGGTGCGTGGAGCGACCGGCCCAGAGCAGGGTCAAGGGTCACTAAATAAAACAAATTTCGTAGCACGCCCTGCATCGCAAATTGGGATGCAGCGCGCGCTACGAAATCCGTTTTATTTATTTAATTGTTTACTTACCTCCAATTATCCATATTCCGGTTTTTAGTACCCCTCACCCTGCCCCTCCCCAGCCCCGCCTTTCCGCCCCACGGAACACCCTCCACGGGCCGCGGCTGGATTGAAACATGGTAAGGTGCAATGCAGTGTGGTGGATTAGTTTGGTTTGAGGTGGGTGCATTGGATTGAAGTGATAGGACTAGGGTTAGGGTGGATTGGATTGGGTCGGGGTGGATTGGATTGGAATGGGGTGGTTAGGAGTGGGGTGAGTTGAAGTGGGGTGGAGTGGAATAGGGTGGATTAGATTGGACTGGAGGGGGTAAATTGTTTTGGATTGGAGTGGGGCACAGTGTTTTGGATTGGGGTGAGGCAGGCTGTTTTAGATTGGAGTGCGGCATTTTGTTTTGGATTGGAGTGGGGCAGACTGGAGTGGTGCATATTGTTTTCGACTGGACTGGGGCAGATTGCTTTGCATTGGAGCGGTGCAAATGGTTTTGGATTTAAGTGTAGCAGATTGTTTTGGGTTGGGATGGGTCAGATTGTTCTGGATTGGAGTGGGGCAGATTGTTTTGGATTGGAGTGGGGCAGATTGTTTTGGATTGGAGTGGGGCAGATTAGAGTGGGGCAGATTGCTTTGGTTGGTGTGGGGCAGATAGAGTGGGACAGATTGTTTTGGTATTGAGTGGGCAGATTGTTTTGGATTGGATTGGGCAGATTGTTCTAGACTGGAGTGGGGAAGATTGTTTTGGACTGGAGTGGGGCAGATTGTTTTGGAATGGAGTGGGGCAGATTGTTGTGCAGCAGATTGTTTTGGATTGGAGTGGGGCAGATTGTTTTGGATTGGAGTGGGAAGATTTGAGTGGGGCAGATTGTTTTGGATTGCAGTGGGGCATATTGTTTAGGATGGGAGTGGGGCAGATTGTTTTGAATTGGAGTAGAGTAGAATGTTAAGGATTGGAGTGGGGCAGATTGTTTTCTATTGAAGTGGAGCAGATTGTTTTGGATTTGAGTGGGGCAGACTGTTTTAGATTGGAGTGGGGCATATTGTTCTGGATTGAAGTAGGGCAGATTGTTTTGGACTGGAGTGGAGCAGATTTGAATGGGGCAGATTATTTTGGATTGGAGTGGGGCAGATTGCTTTGGATTGGAGTGGGCAGATTGTTTTGGATTGGAGTGGGGCAGATTGCTTTGGATTAGAGTGGGGGAGATTGGATTGGTGCAGATTGGAGAGGGGAAGATTGGACTGGGGTGAGGTGGATTGGATTGGAGTGGAGTAGATTGGAATGTGCTGGATTGTATTGATGTGAGATGGATTGGATTAGAGGGGGTGTATTGGGATGGACTGAGGTAGATTGGATAGGAGTGGGGCAGATTATTTTGGATTGTAGTGGTGTATATTGTTTGGATTGGATTAGGGCATATTGTTTTGGATTCGAGTGGGACGGATTGGAGTGGGACAGATTGTTTTAGATTGGAGTGGGGCATATTGTTTTGGATTGGAGTGGAGCAGATTGGAGAGGAGAAGATTGCTTTGGATTGGAGTGGGGCAGATTGGATTGGGCAGACTGCAGTGGGGTGAGGTGGTTTGGATTGAAGTGGGGTAGATTGGATTGGGCTGTATAGGATCGGTAAGGGATGGATTTGATTGGAAAGGGGAAGATTGGAATGGGGCAGATATGAGTGGGGCAGACTATATTGGATTGGAGTTGGGCAGATTGCTTTGGATTGGAGTGGGCAGATTATTTTGGATTGAAGTGGGGCAAATTGTTTTGGATTGGAGTGGGGCTCACTGGAGTGGGGCAGATTGCTTTGGACTGGAGTGGGGGAGATTGGATTGGGGCAGATTGGAGAGGGGAAGATTGGACTGGGGTGAGGTGGATTAGATTGGAGTGGTGTAGATTGGAACGGGCGGGAATGTATTGATGTGGGATGGATTGGATTGGAGGGGAATGAATTGGGATAGAGTGCGGTAGATTGGATTGTAGTTGCACAAATTGTAGTGGGGAAGATTGTTTTGGATTGTAGTGGGTAAGATTGTTTGGACTGGAGTGGGGCAGGTTGTTTTGGATTGGAGTGGGGCGGATTGGAATGGGACAGATTGTTTTGGATTGGAGTGGGGCAGATTGTTTTGGATTGGAGTGGAGCAGATTGTTTTGGATTGGAGTGGGGCAGATTGGATTGGGGAGTCTGCAGTGGGGTGATGTGGAATGGATTGGAGTGGGGTAGATTGTTTTGGATTGGAGTGTGGCAGATTGGAGGGGTCGCATTGGAGTGTGCCAGATTGTTTTGGGTTGAAGTGGGGCAGGTTTTTTTGGATTGAGTGGGGCAGATTGGACTGGAGAAAATTGTTTTGGATTCGAGTGAGGTAGATTGTTTTGGATTGTAGAGGAGCAGATTGTTTTGGTTTGGAGTTGGACAGATTGTTATGGATTGGAGTGGGGCAGATTTTTTTGGACTGGAGTGGGGCAGATTTGAATGGGGCAGATTGTTTGGACTTGAGTGGGGCAGATTGTTTTGGACTGGAGAGGGGGAGATTGTTCTGGATTGGAGTGGGGCAGATTGTATTGGGGTGGGGCAGATTGGAGTGGGGCAGATTGTTTTAGATTGGAGTGGGGCAGGTTGTTTTGGATTGCAGTGGGGCAAATTCTTTAGGCTTGGAGTGGTGCAGATTGTTTTCTATTGGAATGGAGCAGATTGTTTTGGATTGGAGTGGGGCAGATTTGAGTGGTAGAGATTGTTTTGGATTGGAGTTGGGCAGATTGCTTTGAATTGGAACGGGTAGATTGTATTGGGGCAGATTAGAGTGGGGAAGATTGAAGTGGATGAGGTGGATTGGATTGGAGTTGGGTGGATTGGAATGGTCTGGACGGAATTGATGTGGGGTGAATTGGATTGCAGGGGGTGAATTGGGATGGAGTGAGGTTGATTGGATTGCAGCAGGGCAGATTGGAGTATGGCTGATCGGAGTGGGGCAGGCTGTTTTGGATTGTAGTTGGGCAGATTGTTTGGATTGTAGTGGGGCAGATTGTTTTGGATTGAAGTGGGGCAGACCAGACTGGGGCAGGTTATTTTGGATTGTAGTGGGGCAGATTGTTTGGACTGTAGTGGGACATATTGTTTTGGATTGGAGTGAGAGAGATTGTTTTGTATTGGCGTGGAGCAGATTGTTTTGGACTGGAGTGGGGCAGATTGGATTGGATTGGTAAGGGGTGGACTGGATTGGAGGGGGAAGAGTGGATTGGGGCGGATTGGAATGAGGCAGATTGTTTGGATTGGAGTGGGGCATCTTGTTTTTATTGGAGTGTATCAGATTGGAGGGGTCGCTTTGGAGTGTGCCAGATTGTTGTGGGTAAGAGTGGGGCAGACTGGAGTGGGGCAGATTGTTTTGAATTGAGTGGGGCAGATTATTTTGTACTGGAGTGGGGCAGGTTTGAGTGGGTTATATTGGTTTGGATTGGAGTGGGGCAGATTGTTATGGATCGCAGTGGGGCATAAGCCCTTGCCTTCTACTAGTGGTAGATCCACCAGACTTTCAGAGAAATGCTCTCTCAGTGTTTCTTGCTCTGGATTCAAATGGCCTAGCACATATTATGGCCAAAGTGAAATCAGGGTCACCGGAAGATCCTTGCCCTCCCAGGGTGTTCAAAAGGGTCCTCCCTGTGGTGGAGCCAGAGACACTGTCCCTGCTAAACCTTTCCTTGGCTACAGGAAATTTCCTCTCAAATTTAAGTAACCTATGGTGACCCCGCTGCTGAAGAAGGTAGGGGCAGATATCAACAACTTGAAGAATTTTCGACCTATTTCCAGACTTCCATTTCTGGCTAAAGTACTTGAGCAGCATGTGCTCAGAACACTGTCATCCTTCCTGGAGGAACATCAGCTGCTACATGCCCGACAAGTGGGGTCCAGGGCCTACAACACCACAGAGCTGGTGAGGCTCTCAGTGTTGGATGAGCTGAGGCTCGCAGCAGACAAGAAGGAATCATCAGCTCTGATCCTTTTAGATCTCTCAGCCGTGTTCGACACGGTGAACCATGCTCAGCTTTTGGCCCGTGTTCGGTGGCTAGGAGTTACTGTGTGGTCTTCCAATGGATTGCCTCCTTCTTGAAGGATCGGTCACAAAGGGTCCAACTGGGGGAATGCATGTCCAGGAAGGGCACTCTGCCATGTGGGGTACCGCAGGGCTCTACGCTATCCACCTTGCTCTTCAACATCTACCTCCAGCCACTGGTAGAAGCACTGGTAAAACTTGAATGTCAGGTGTTCAACTATGCCGACGACATGCAATTAATCATGCGGATTGACAGCTCTTCACAGGCACAGTCCAATGTGCAAAATATTCTCCGGTTAACTATGAACTGGATGACCATTAATTCATTGAAGGTAAATCCTGACAAGACAGAGGTGCTTGCTATCACTACAGGGGCCAACCCCTGGTCCAACTCCTTCTGGCCACCAGAGCTAGGCACTACCCCGACACCGGTGTCAGTTGTGAAGAGCCTGGGCATCAGGCTGGACACCAAGTTAACACTGAACAATCAGGTGACCGCTGTAGTGGAGAGTTGTGTGAGCCTTAAGAGGCAACTCCGGAAACTTGTACCCCTGCTGTAATTTTCCACAATGCGTACTGTTGTGTCGGCCCTAATTGTGTCAGGCCTGGATTACGGCAATGCAGTATACATAGGGCTACCCAACGAACTACTGGGGAAACTTCAGGTGGTTTTGAATGATGCCGCAAAACTGATTTTTAAACTCCAGAGAAGTGCACATACCACACCTCTGCTACTACAACTACAGTGGCTCCCAAACAAGCAGATGGTTGGGTTTAAGGGTCTGTGCATTGCACATAAAGCCCTCCATGGAGCAGCACCCGGTTACATCAAAGACCGTTTGAAGAAATATGTGCCAGGTCGATGCCTCCGATCGTCTGAGGCAAGCCTGCTGGCATGCCCACGTTTTGACAAAAACACTCTGTGGGGGCGAGCCTTTTCAGTCGTGATTCCCCAGCTTTGGAACAAGCTTCCGGATAGTTTGCGCAGGGAAGTCACCTTACTCCCGTTTAGGGGGAAACTTAAGACCATTCGGTTTACTCAGGCGTTTGGATAAGCCCATCTAGACACGCCGGCAGGCATGCTAGGTTCCGGGTTTAGGGTCTTGTTCTAGCGCTTAGAGACCTGTTGGTGATTTGGTGCTATATAAATAGAAATGAACATAACATTGTTTTGGACTGGAGTGGGGCGGATTTGAGTGGGGCAAATTGGTTTTGGAATGGAGAGCGTCAGATTGTTTTGGTTTGGAGTGGGACAGATTGTTCTGGATTGGAGTGGGGCAGATTGTTTTGGACTGGAGTGGGGCAGATTTGAGTGGGGCAAAATTGTTTGGATAGGAGTCGGGCCGATTGTTTTGGATTGGAATGGGCAGATTGTTTTGGACTGGAGTGTGTCAGATTTGAGTGGGGCAGATTGGTTTGGATTGGAGAGGGGCAGATTGTTTTGGTTTGGAGTGGGACAGATTGTTCTTGATTGGAGTGGGGCAGATTGTTTTGGACTGGTGTGAGGCAGATCAGAGTGGGGCAGGTTGTTTTGTATTGTAGTGGGGCAGAATGTTTGGATTGGAGTGGGGCAGATTGTTTTGGATTGGAGTGGGGCAGATTGGAGTGGGACAGATTGTTTTGAATTGGAGTGGGGCAGATTGTTTTGGATTGGAGTGGAGAAGATTGGAGAGAAGCAGATTGTTTTGGATTGGAGTGGGGCAGATTGTTTTCTATTGGAATGGAGCGGATTGTTTTAGATTGGAGTGGGGCAGATTTGAGTGGTACAGATTAATTTGGATTGGAGTGGGGCAGATTGCTTTGGACTAGAACGGGCAGAATGTATTGGGGCAGATTATTGTGGGGAAGATTGGAGTGGGTGAGGTGGATTGGAGTTGGGTAGATTGGAATGGTCTGGACTGAATTGATGTGAGGTGGATTGGATTGGTTCGGAGGGGGTGAATTGGGATGGAGTGAGGTAGATTGGATTGTAGTGGGGCAGACTGTTTTGTACTGGAGTGGGGCAGGTTGTTTTGGATTGTAGTGGGGCAGATTGTTTGGATTGTAGTGGGACAGATTGTTCTGGATTGGAGTGGGGCAGATTGTTTTGGACTGGAGTGAGGCAGATTTGGGTGGGGCGGATTGGTTTGGATTGGAGAGGGCAGATTGTTCTGGATTAGAGTGGGGCAGATTGTTTTGGACTGGAGTGGGGAAGAATGGTTTGGATTGGAGTGGGGCAGATTGTTCTGGATTGGAGTGGGGCAGATTGTTTTGGACTGGAGTGGGGCAGATTTGAGTGGGGCAGATTGGTTTGCATTGGAGAGGGGCAGATTGTTTTGGTTTAGAGTGGGACAGATTGTTCTGGATTGGAGTAGAGCACATTGTTTTGGACTGAGAGGGGCAGATTTGGGTGGGGCAGATTGGTTTGGATTGGAGTGGGGCAGATTGTTTTGCATTGGAATGGGCAGTTTGTTTTGTATCTGAGTGGAGCAGACTGTTGTGGATTGGAGTGGGGCAGATTGTTCTAGATTGGAGTGGGGCTGATTTGAGTGGGGCAGATTGGTCTGGATTGTAGTGGGGTAGATTATTTTGCATCCATGTGGCTGATTGGAGTTGGGCAGATTGTTTTGGGCTGGAGTGGGACAGATTGGAGTGGGCAGATTGTTTTGGATTGCAGTGGGGAACATTGTTTAGAATTGGAGTGGGGCAGATTGTGTTGGATTGGAGTATGGCAGATTGTTCTGGATTGGAGTGGGGCACATTGTTTTGGACTGGAGTGGGGCAGATTTTAGTGGTACAGATTGTTTTGGATTGGAGTGGAGCAGATTGCTTTGGATTGGAGCGGGCAGACTGTTCTATACTGGAGTGGGGCAGATTGTAGTGGGGCATATTGCGTTGGATTTGAGTGGGGCAGATTGGATTGGAGCAGATTGGAGAGAGGAAGATTGTAGTGGGGTGGGGTGGATTGTAGTGGAGTGGGGTAGATTGGAATGGGCTGGATTTTATTGATGAGGGGTGGATTGGATTGGAGAGGTGAATTGGGAGGTAGATTGGATTTGAGTGGGGGCAGATTTGAGTGAGGCAGATTGTTTTGGATTGGAGTGGGGAAGATTGTTTGGATTGGAGTGGGGCTGATTTGAGTGGGGCAGATTGATTTGGATTGGAGTGGGGTAGATTGTTTTGGATTGGCCTAGGGCAGATTAATCTGGATTGGAGTGGGGCAGATTGGAGTGGGGCTGCTTGTTTTTTATTGGAATAGAGCAGATTGTTTTCGACTCGATTATGGCAGATTGTTGTGGATTGGAGCGGGTAGATTGTAGTGGAGCGGATTGTTTTGGATTGGAGTGGGGCATATTGTACTGGATTGAAGTCGGGCTGATTGTTGTGGACTGGAGTGGGGCAGATTTGAGTATAGCAGATTGTTTTGGATTGGAGAGGAGCAGATTGGAGTCAGGCAGATAGGAGTGGGGTAGATTGGAATGAGCTGAATTGGATTGATGTGGGGTGGATTGGATTGGAGGGGTGAATTGGGATGGAGTGAGGTAGATTGGATTGGAGTAGGGCAGATTGGAGTGGGGCGGATTGGAGAGGGGTGGACTGGAGTAGGGCAGATTGTTCTGGATTGGAGTGGGGCAGATTGTTTTGGACTAGAGTGGGGCAGATTTGAGTGGGGAAGATTGTTTTGGATTGGAGTGGGCCAGATTGTTTTGAATTGGAG
Organism: Triturus cristatus; assembly: GCF_964204655.1. NCBI lineage: Eukaryota > Metazoa > Chordata > Amphibia > Caudata > Salamandridae > Triturus > Triturus cristatus. Next base: position 318,033,197 of record NC_140585.1, read on the forward strand.
TGGGGCAGATTGTTTTGGATTGGAGTGGAGCAGATTGTTTTGGATTGGCGCGGGGCAAATTTCAGTGGGGAGTTTGGTTTCTTTTGGAGTGGGGCAGATTCTTTAGGATTAGAGTGGGGCAGATTGTTTTGGATTGGAAAACAAGATAATCGCCATCTTTTGAGAACAGTGCCCTGGAGCAAAAACAAAACAAAACATGAGTGCAAAGTGAGAAAAGAAGTATTGGCAACATAAAAGAAAGTTAACTATAGAAAATAAAACTTTTTGCAATTTTCTTTGTCCTACTGGGCACGTTTTTGCCAGTCACACGCCTTCTGTTTGCAGTGTACTAGAAGTTTAAAAAGAACAAAATAGTACCTCAATCACATCGGGAGCAGCGGACAGGCACTGATTAAATTGAATCAATCAGTGCTTGGTACCTGCTCCATGCAAAGGAGAAATAATGCTAGGCCTGCAGTGATCAATTACGAGGCTTGAAAGAAGAGTGCCACACAAGCCAACACATGGTAAACAACGGGCAGCATTTAGCCCTTTTTTGTTAACAACAGTGTCTCGCAAGCAATATGCATGCACTAGCACATGCTATCGCAAGCACAACCCTAGAAAAGATGCCCTTTGGAAGAACAACGTTTTGAGAAGGCTCACTGATCTTTAAGCTCATGAATATATGGAGCTTCTACTTGGATGCTAACATTTGCTACGGCAATTTAGTCTTGTATTTTTGCATTTTACACACTTTCATTTGCTATTTGTGTCTCAAGTTCTTTTTTTAGGGCCTTGATTAGTGTATTTATTACTTGCAGCACCTCTTTTATCTCTCCATTATGTCAGACTGGTGCATTATAATTCTAGATTCTAAGCACTGGCGTAACAAAACTTGAGGGGGCCCCCCTGCACGGTTCGTGGAGGGGCCCCCTCCGGACTCAATTAGGGGCTCTCCGGACAGAGTACTGTGCTGAGGAGGCCCCCTGGAGCCTCCTCAGCACAGTATGCTGGATGCGGGGGCCTTTGTTAAGCCACTGGCAGTCCCAGAGCCAGGGCTCCTCAGTTATGCTTACTCCTTTTTAGGTCTGTCTACAAACAGCTAATGCTTTTTCAATGCCCTCCTGTTATCACGTTCTCAAAAAGGTACAGAGAAACAGTGGGGTTTGCATCAGTCCCAATCAACCACTGATTTTCATGTGCTTTTCGTGGTTTGTTATTGCTTGGCATTTCGTGGATGGTTACATGGCTCATTAGTGTTCCCATTATGTTTTGGTGATGGGTGCATCCAGTAGTCCTTCTATTAGACTTTAGTCAGTGTGTGTGCTTTAATGTACTTACTTTGCTGACACAACAACATTTTAATTGCTGATTTGTGGTTATTTTATTTAGGAAGTTCTTCTGCCTTTATTTTGTTTTATTTTACTGTCATGATAACGTTTTTGAATTTACAACTTTTTTCCCACAAAGAGATGCATGTGTATAGGCTTTCTGAAACATAGAACAAAAATGTTTTCCTTTGTTAAAAGTATCTACTATCCAATATTTTGCTTTCTGTGCCATTTAAGTTTACCGCTTATAACACAATATGTCTCAAACTGAACTTTTGGGTGTTCATAATTAACATACACCTCTATCAACTACACATATATCACATATAGTATGTTTAACATTAGAAATATCTACCATAAAGACAATTGCCAGTCATATTAAAAATAGCTAGACTGATATGTCCTTTTACATAGAAAATATATAGCATACTTACATGGTGGCTGGTAGCCTTAGAAAGGGGTGGGCGAGTAAAGTGCTCCACCGCTTCTCAAAAACCTAAGTTAAACAACCCCTGCCTTCAAAAGTCAAAAACAACCAACCCCTGCCTCCAAAAGTCAAAAACAACCAACCCCTGCCTCCAAAAGTCAAAAACAACCAACCCCTCCCTCCAAAAGCCACAATAAAGACAACCCCATCCACCCAAACTGCTACAAAAACAAACAATAACTTAATCACTACACTTACATGCATTACACATTCTTAATTAATAAAATGATATTTACTTCGAGCTCCACGTCCTCCTCTGTGTTCCTCTGCAGCCCGACGCATCAAGGATGATCCCCAAACCAATGCAGACGCTGCTCTCATGCTGCTAACCAGCTTTAGAGCAGTGCCAGGATTGGATGGAGCAGGCTGGCTAGACGCTCCTTCAGGCCAGAGGCGAAACTAGAGCCACATTTCGGTGGGGTGGGCTACTAAAAATTTCGAGGGGGGAGAGGGTTCTAATTCTTCCAGTGACAGTCAGAGTGGAGATGCAGGGCTCTGAGAAGGGGTGAAAAAACAGCAAAGCCTAGTTAGCAAATAAATGGTCTTTTAAAGACCTTTGAAGTACTCGGGTGCGGCTGTGTGTGTACCCGGGAAGCTGTCTCAGCTCGGGCTGACACACACGACGGGTGGACTAAAGCCCTTTCAGCCCAATGGGCGTTGTGCGCCTGCTTCAGGCCCTGCAGGCCTGTGCTTGGTCAAAGTGCGCATGCCACTTTGGCCAGTGCAAGACGCCGCCCAAACTGATATAAGCATTTGGAGCGTACAGTCAGCCAGTCCTCAGCTGCCACACCCCCATTTCTCCTGGCTCGGGGCATGCTCAAGGCGGCGGCGCTCAATAGTAAAAAATAAAATGGCAATAAAATAATTTCATTGACATTTTATTTTTCATGTTTAGTGCGGCTCGCAGCGGGCGGAGGTTGCCCCTGCATACTTAACACATAAAGCAATTTTGACAATTTCTAGAATAATATAGTGAATTGACTACTTTGAAAATATCTAATAATAACTTTGAAACTAAAACGTTGTTAAATTGAAAATGTCTAGACTGATATTGTGGCTGCTTTCATTGAGAATATCGAACATAAATCACATTAAAACAACATTTACAATATCTGGGCTAATATGACTAATAATCTGTATATAGAAAAAGTAAAATAACAGAAAATATCTAGACTGATTTTATTACACTGAAAATGTCTAAAATGTTTTTGTGGCCAGTAGCACAAAGAACATTGAGAAGAACATTGAAAATAGCTAGGCTGATACTGGCCTCCTGCACTGACGAAGGCTTTCCACCAGCCCTGTGTTTATGCCATTTAAGAAAGCTAATGCCCATCACATCCTCCCGCACTTCCTTCCCTCAGTGTGAACTTGTGTACATTCCATTGCCGCTCCTCACCCACGTGTGCTTTAAACAATGCGCCATTTTGGTCGCCTGTCTCTGGACTGTCTCCCGTCTGCTTTCATGTTGTTCATATTTCAAAAAACGGATACTGAGCAGCTGCAGCAGAGGCGGCAGATACTTGGTACAGGCTTGTTTCACTGAACATGACGTAAACATAAACTATTGTGCTGGTTTATAATCCCCTGGGCCCGTGCTTCATTAAGGCTTGAAGAAGGCTCCTGGCCCAGTGCATTGTTAACAGGCTTTGTGTGCCGGGTTAGCAACTGCGAATGGGAACTTCGTGGTTCACGGAGAGGCAGCGTGATTGGTAGAGCCGCGCTCCACAAGATTTGTGGTTCATGAAGATGCAGCGTGATTGGTCGAGCCGCGCAGCACAGACCTGGAGACCAGCTTTCTCTTGGGACTCGACGACGCTCCCAGACGAATTAATCCTCTTCAGTTAGCACTGTCTCCATCATCAGGTTGCTTTGCCATGACCACGCAGCAACATTCTCTCTCACACCAGAGATATGAGCATTGCCTGGAAAGAAATAAAACAAGCATTGCCAAAGGCAATGGGTCTCGCCTCATTGACCGTGACCCATTGGTTTTATTGTTGTGACGCTCGTTAAAATCGGTTAGCAGCCTCAGCGTTCCAGTGTCTGGTTTTGGCACGTGCATGATATTCTTTTAGAACTACGCATGCGCAAACATTCGTCTTCTGTCACACATCTTTTAGGGAGTATTTAATCCCTTGACCACTGGGCACTGAATTTATTTTAGCAGTTAGCCACGCATGAGTTACAAACATGCTTTTTAGGTGTCGCGACCTGCGTTGCACTGCGCAGCAGTGCTTGCGCAGGCGAGAGTCCTTTAGTTCTGGGTTTCAGAAATCGCTCTAGGAATCGCACACGCTCGTGCGTGTGCGATTACTTTTTAGCTCCCCCATTGGCCTTTGCATGCGTCTTCTTCCAAAAGACTGCACGCAATTGGCCTGAGGCGCGCGCATTGCTCCTCCCATGGCCTATTGGTGTCTATTACGCGCACCAAGCGCGTAATAGACACCAATAGGCCGTGGGTGGAGCTGTGATCGTGCCGAGAGTCGGCGTGACGCGCGCGCCACTTGCTTTTCTTTACTTCTGGTATAAGCACCTGCGCTTTCCAGTAAAGCGCGGGTGCCACGATTATACCAAAGGTAAAGAAATAGATTTTTGTTTCTATTTCTGTACGTTTGGTATAATTGCGGCACCCACGCTTTACTTTTAATGTTATAAGTAAAGCGCGGGTGCCGCGATTATACTAAAAGTAAAGGAAAAGAAATAAACATCTATTTCTTTACCTTTGGTATAATCGCGACACCCGCGCTTTACTGATAACATTAAAAGTAAAGCGCGGGTGCCGCGATTATACCAAAGATAAAGAAATAGATTTTTGTTTCTATTTCTTTACGTTTGGTATAATCGCGGCACCCGCGCTTTACTTTTAATGTTATAAGTAAAGCGCCGGTGCCGCGATTATACTAAAAGTAAAGGAATAGAAAAAAACATCTATTTCTTAACCTTTGGTACATTAGCGGCACCCGCGCTTTACTTATAACATTATAAGTAAAGCGCGGGTGCCGCGATTATACCAAAGGTAAAGAAATAGATTTTTTTTTCTATTTCTTTACGTTTGGTATAATCACAGCACCCGCGCTTTACTTTTAATGTTATAAGTTAAGCGCGGGAGCCGCGATTATACTAACGCATAAGATAGATCCTTACCCAATTGTACTCCCAGTTTCTACACAGAAGTAGTGGCCACTGGAACAAGCTGTCTTTCGGGGGCCAGAAGTCTGCTGGTAATGCACAAAGAGGCTTCCCAACAGAACAGCACATCACCTCTGTTTTGTCCCTGATGAATTTCAGGGAGTTTCCCAACAGAACAGCACATCACCTTTAATGGAAGAAACCACAGCTGCTTTCTGCGATTCTGGGATGATTGCTTTATCTTATGCATTCTGTGGGTCCACCTCTTGGGCTATTGGCCTTTGCTGAATGGATTAAACTGATGGGCCAATATGGCTATCTTGGCGCATGGGCGATCACGAATAATGCAATGCTGATGGGGAAGTATGATGCTTATATTTTCAAAATGATGTGCATCAAAGCCATAGTTGTTGCTTATTTGTCTAATGCAACTAACAACCATTGACAAAGCCAACAGTCCTGGCTTGTTGTAGGTGTAATGTTACTTGTTGTATCTGAATGGAATGACGAAGCAGCAAAATATCAGTGGGGCAACGCACTATGCGAAGCACGGGTTTTCACTTCGTGGTTTTAAGCAACGCCCTTCATTACATCGGCCGCGTCCCTTTCAGAGCCCCCCCAAAGCCTTTTCATTCCACTTAAAGCCCTGCCTGCGTTATAGTGACATCCTGCTGTAGAGGGAGAACAAGTTCACTCAGGTCATCATACCTGCCAACTTGTTATGAATATTACAATTCATATTTTAACAAACATCGCATAAAAAATAACACTAAACAATTTCTTTCTAATGAAAAGATTACACAACTATTACCATACCCAATACGTATCACCTTCATATTCTTAAAAGTATTGCAGAACTGTTACAGTATTCAAATTACAACTAATTCCATTTTTTTTCAGATATTTAATATCACCTGCATAACCTGCTACATCTATTTGCATTTCTGACAATTTTTAATAGGTTGCTTAGCTTATAAGTACTTCATTTCTTAATGCACGTACAAATACAAAAAAATAATAATCTCATTTTCAGTGCCAACAACTCAAACTTTAATAATGCAAGACCTATTGCATTGAAAATGCTTGTTATTTTTACAATAGCTGAAACCAAAAATAAATTGTTTCCACCAGTCACAAAATAATGTACTTGAAAAATACAATTCAATAGAGGCATGAAAGCGAGCTTCATTTGGCTGGACCCTGCGTCCAGTTTTCACACTTCCCTCTAGTCCTAATACTGCTTGACACCCGCAAGTGGTGAGGGTGCATTAGTTACAACATTGTAACAAATGTAGGACACATACCTTGGTTCCATGTTGGTGGCCAGGAGTTACGTATTTGTATCTAAGGAATGGAGAGGAGGCACAGCTCAAAGACTGTAAAAAATTGAGCAACGACGACGATCCCATTCAGAAACATGCAGAACCGAGATAATCACCTGCTCCCACAAAAGCAGGCCTTTCACCCTTCCTTCTCAGCCTGCTGAGTGCCCTGAAGATGCCAGGCCCATGATCTCTGGACTCTTGTCCTAGCCACTATCTGGTGGACTGTATGAATGAAACTAAAGGTAAAAGCACTCACTGCATTCCTATTGCATCTAATGGCATAAATACACAGGGGCCGATTTACAGAACTAATCTGAGATAAAATCCTAAACTTACTACTTTTGGGGGGTTATTCTCAAGAACGTGTGATAACTACCGCAAAAGTAACTTAACGCAAGTCTTCACATTGCAGTCTATCGCAAAAAAATAACACGTGTTAACGTGGCATTTTCAACATGGCGGCACCATGCGATAAACCCACCACAACGCGGCAAATGAACGCGTCAAAATCAACGTGACACCTCAAAATTGCGAAACACCAACGCGAAAAAAGTGGCGATGACGCAAATTGCGATACAGAAATCAGCAAAAACCAGCCACAGGCCTGCAATTCCCACGCGACATGCGGGAAAATGCACTACAAAAGTAAGAAAAAACACATACAAAAGCCAAACACCAGCGAAGCACAAGCAAGTGCAGAGGACAACCAGAACCCTACAAGCTCCCTGGAGGACCAGCCTGGGACCTCGGGGTCAGGGAAGGGCAAGGAAAAGAAGAGTAGGAAGAAAAGGTTCAGTCCGCATGAAAACAGGATCCTGATAACAGAGGTGGTGGAACACCATCAACTACTGTTCGTCACCTTCCCTGTGTCACTGGCAACTAAAAATGTGATATGGCAGACCATCGTGGACAAGGTGAATGCTGTCGTGGTGCTGAAGAGGACAATGGATGAGGTCAAGAGGCGCTGAAATGATGTCAAGCGCAAAACCAAGCAGAAACTCGCAAACAACCGGAAGGCAACAATGCAGACTGGAGGTGGGAGCCCAGCGCCACAGGAGGAGCTGGATGAGATGGAGGAAATGGTGTCCACAGTCATCAGTGTGGAGACGGTGGCAGGAGGTGGGGGCCCGGACACTGCTTAACATTACCCGACACAACAGCAACAGGGTGAGTAACGACCAGGGACTGGGGGGACGGAGGGAGATGGGCACAATGGCACACATGCACAATTAGGCATAGCACAGCTGCAGACAAACCCCCAACTCCCACCAAGAGACTAATGCATCCAAGTATGCAACATTTCAGCACTGTATAAGCACAGAAGTCAGAGGCTCACCGCATGTAAGGGAAAAGGGGCAGCTTAATCACAGCTGCAGGGACGACTCCCCCAAAATGCGGCACACACACATCACTTCCAGAGCACATCAACACTGACAACGATGTGACAAAATCCGCAACACGTCCACCACAGAACAGAGAACACAACTGGTGCCGCTTGTGTACAGAAACTGGCCAATCAGATGTGGCATAGCAGGGAAATGTGAATTGACAATGTACAAGTACAAACACACATCCGTGATGTTGTCGGAATGTCCACTGTCCCGCATCATATAGGCAGCTCCCCACAAACAGTCACAATGTACACTGGCATGCAGTCTGAATGTAAACATGTACAATGCGACAACATACATGTGAACACAATGTTAAACTGCATCTCCCCTTCACATTGCAGAGGGAAATTCAACACCTCCTGCAGAGCAGTCCCAACCTCTCTTCTCTGATGATGAAGGGGGGCATGACACCTTTGACTCCGACGCCCTCCAACAGCTCGTGGACAGCCTCTGCAGCCCACTTCCAGGAGCAGGACAGCTCAGCTGCTATGAGGAGGACCCACCCCCTGCACAGAGCACACAGCAGGCAGCACCCACCACCACAGCTGCCTCCCAGGACCCCCACAACAAACACATGGCCTTCCAATGACGTGTGTTGGGGTGCCAGGAGAAGCTGGCTGAACAGATGCAGGTGGGGTTCGACCACATGGCAGACAAACTTGACTCCATACGTGGGTATCTAGGCCCCATCAGGGAGCACTTACAGTCCCTAACGGACACGGACAGTCTGCTCTATGCCCTCCAACGCACCATGGCTGAAATCGCCAGGGTCCTGACTGTGCGACAAGAACGACTGTCTAGTCAAAGTGGCTCGAGCTCGAGTTGGGACTCATGCGGAGGCTCATGGAGAACATGGAGCAGCCGCGGGCGGAAAGATCAACTGCCACGGCTGCACACGAGCGAGAGGTAGCTGGGTCACTCAATGCCATAAAGACCCTCCTCATGGCATTGCTGCCACAAGGCCTCGCACTGAGGCATGCTGCTGCTACCACTCCATTCACATCCCCGGCCTCTGATGTGTCAGTGCCACAGTGCAGCGGACATTCCATCTCCGGCCCCTGAGGTGTCAGTGCCACACAGTGCTGGAGACAGACCACCACCACCCACATGTGAGGCACATGCAACAGCAGAGGATGAAGATGCGGATGAATCTGTCTCCGTGGTCAGAAGGACGCAGTAGCATGCCAGCATATGGCCTGTTTCTGCTTGGTTCTGCCCTCTGCATCATCACCTTCCACTGTCCCCCGATGTACTGTGCGACACTCACCTTGTACCTCGACATGGACTGCCATATTCTGTTTGGTCACCAATGACACAGCTATCAGACTGCGGACTGAACTCCTCCTCTTCTGAATGACTCTGGCTGGCCCTCCACAGGCTATCAATGTAATGTGGGTTTTGCATGGCCCTGTACCACTCCAGCTACGACACTCCATTGAATGTGCATTAAACATTCATTGTCACACCGATGTGTCATGTCTATGATCCTGCAAGTGTGAAGGTATGGATGCATGTAGGATCAATGAGTTCCCCTTAAGTCCATGTTGCTCATGTTGTGGGACTTGGGTCACAGGGTGACACATTGCCGATGGCTTTCGGGTGGCGCCGACACTAGAATGGAGACACACGCATTAGTTACTTCCTTGTCCAGCCCAGGATGGAACCACCCCCAGAGCCCCGGGGTCATTGTTCACACCCCTACGCTGGACTGGCATACGCCAGGCCAGCCCACTCCTCTTACGCTCACAGGGGGGGACAACAACGCTACATGTCCCAGGTCTTCCCTGTAGGGATCTGCTGCTCACAGGTCTAGTTGTCAGCATGCCACAGCCACTCCCTCATGGCTGGTTCACACCCACACCACACCCATTCAGCACCGGCATCACAGGACATGTGACCATGCCAATAAAAAGGGCCTGACGCACGTGCTGGACACCATTTCCACTCTCCAATTGGGTGTCTCCGTGTGGGTATCATTTATGCATGAGGGCCTAGGGCCCGAGCACAGCACATTGCCTGGTGCCAGGGGTGACATGATGGCGTCCGCACCACGAGACTCAATGATGAAGGGTCCATGGCTTGCGGTGCACAGACTTGGTTGCACTGGATACACTGCGGGACAGTGTCTTTGGGTGCACTGAGGTAGGGGCACCTAAAGTGCTGAGCGGCTGTGCAGCCTGCGATGATGCGCTGTCAATGCGGTCCGAAATGGTGGCATTGGTGTGAGCCCTGCTGGACCGCAGTGTAGGCCTGAGCCAGTGGGCAGTGCATGCCTACCGCCACGTGGCGTCGCTTCGCAGTTCACAGAGTTAGTGGCACCTCTAGTGCTGAGCGGGTGTGCAGCCTGCGATGAGGCCGAGTGTACTGTTATGTTCTCTGCCATAGCGAAATCAAGACCCAGAATCAAGTGTGTGACCTGGTGGCCCGTGGTGCGGGGCTGCATGATATGGAGGGTGCCATGGTCTCAGGCCCCGGGCTTAGGGCCCCCAGCAGCACGTGGTGGGCCCCTTGGAGACACGCCGGTGGCGGAAGGTGAGCAGTGAGGCCTGGTTGCGCAGGGGCGGGCAATCTCCGCTGAGCGGCGGTAGGGTCTGGGGGGCTGCAGCCTGTGTGCGCAGGGGCGGGCAAGCAGGGATGGCGTGTGCTACTGTATGGACTCTGCCATTCATGTCTCTGGCAACTGTTTCAGATGAGGGACCTGGGGGACCACAGTGTGTACCCGCACGTGATTGGAGACATACCGGTGGCTGCAGGTGGGCAGTGAGGCCTGGGTCTGCAGTGTCGGAACTCTCTTTCATTCTCTTTCTCTCTCCCTCTCTTTCTCTCTCTCCCCCTCTCCCCTTCTCTCTCTTTCGCTCTCTCTCTCTGTACTTTGATGGGCGCATGACACACCTTCTTATCTGTATTTCTGTCCTGCAGGCTGTGACTTACAGAATGCCCAGAGAAGACCCGCCGTGCCTCTTTGAGGTTGTTGTTTCTTGTTTAATCTGTAATAAAGTTTATTTTTGGATTATATGATTTGAATGTATTATTTCCATTTTTCTGGCCACACCAGTATGTTAGGTGTTGTGATTGTGCGACTTCAGGCGATTTGTTTGGTTCATGGTTTTGTGGTGTTGATGTGCATTTTCTTTGTCCAAAGGGAGGGGAGGGGGCGGGTGGTGGGGTCCTGGGGGCGGTTGCGGTGGGTGTTGTCGTCCTATTGGGGCTCCCGGCTGCATGTTCAGTTGCTCGGAGTCATCTGTTGTTCTTCAGGTTTGGCTCTGGGCTGGGCTTCCTTGGCTGCTGCCGGTTGTCGTCCGAATTTACACCAGGTCAGAGCCGGTGTTAGTTTCCTGCTGCTAACGCGCCTTATCACATGTTTTGTTTTCTTATTGCCGAACTGGCTGGTCGTTGAGAATGTTGTGGAGTGGTGTTGTAGCGGCTTTTTGCTCGGGAATGCCTACTTTGCATCTCATTAGCGAGAGTTGCCGGGGTCATCGGTGGCGATGTTTTTTGAGGATGCTATCTCCGGAAAACTGGTGATATGGGCTGTTAGCACCGGCTTGTGAATGGGGCGGTAAATTTATCGCGACTTTGGCTGCAATAAAGTGCCGATAACCCGGCGATAGCTGCTTGAAAATATGCCCCTTGGTAGTCACAGAAGAAATTTAGAAATAGTAAAGTTAGGACTCCTAACTTTACTACTACTAAACTGAGACAAAATCCTAACTTTACGACTTTCGGTATTCACAAAAGGCATTTAATAGTAGTAAAGTTAGGAATCCGTTACTACAGATTAGTTCTGTGAATCAGCTCCACAGTTTTTTTCATTTTGGGTTGGACTAGGAGGGGTTAGGAAAAAGCATAATGTTATGAAATGTGCATTAAGAATATGTTCAAATTCATTATGCAGCAACAGACAAATGTGGATGGACAGAAAGCAAAAGATTACGTTGCTCAAGCTAGTAAGTGCATGGTGATTTCACATTATGATTTGAAGTTCCACGTGATGCATCATTTCACTGAAAATGGGGTGGATTTTGTGTTACTAACAGTGAGAATTGCAAGTCCACGATGAGCTCTGCATGAGCACCCAAGATGGACACTATTTGCAATGACTCTTAAACTAAAAGAGATATCTTAAAATGCTCAACAGAAACCCAGACACAACACAGGCAGTGGTCACCAGAAAATGCCTTGGAGTTACACGAATATTGAATTGGCTCACTTCCTTATTCTACTGCTTTTTCAACCATGTTGGCTCTCACAACCCTGAGCTCTCTCAATAATTCAAGTGTTTAGACCTTGACATATTCAAACAAAGCTGTACTTCTTCTGTCCCTTCATCAGATTCACCTTTTCTTTTCTCGTTACATACTTACATCCCCCTCTTCTCTGACACCTTCAGAGCGCATCACTGAGATGTTTAAGTGCTTCTGCGGTAGAAACTGACAAAAACCTTTAGCCTTCTGGGCTCTTTAAGATGACTACCACAGTGTTCTGCCAACACATGAGTATGGGGAAAAATAATATGGAATTTATGCTGTGATAACACTTCTTGGTCGATGATGGTGTTAGAACTGGAGAGTTAGGGGAAAGGGGATCGGTTAGAGAGCCACGCTGCACTGAGCTGGCAGGAGACCATCTCACACTTTCACAGCATCATTTTCATTATAACATGATCATTCCTTTTTCAATTATACCTATTTCTGAAGGAGGGAGGAGGAAGAGAGAAGAAAGGATGGAATGAATGAAGAGGAAGATATATGGAGGATAAATGTTGAGGAGGTAGAAGTAAAGAGTGAATAGATTTCAGAGTTGCAGTGAGGATGTGGAATGAGAGGGGAAATGAGACAGAACAGCCATGATATCCTGAAAAAAGATGCTGGGGTGGTGAACCCTCAAAATTTTAAATCTGCCCATTACATTCGGAAAGCTATAGCTATATTGTTTTATATAGGGGCGAATGCCAAAACCTGCCCAAGCTGTCATTGATTCCTGGTCTGGTTGTTGAGGCATACGTCTCTGTGGTAATGGGAAGCTGTGGTAGGCAGAAGCAGCATTTTGGTTGACGGGAGGATAAGAATATACAAGTAACCGCAGATGCCCCACTGCTCGAAGGACCCTAATAGAGGTGGTCCTCATGAACTCCAATCTTCCAGCCAGCAGCAAATAGTAATCAACATTAGATGAAATGGGAAAAGAAAATGACTTGGACATCTGGCAGTCATGATCTTCTGTTCATCTGAGAATGCAGCACTTGTAACAGTTTCGAAATTATATACAGACATGGCTATTGCCATGATGATCTTAAAGGGATAAGGTGCACCTACCCTAATGTGCAAATGACACACTTACAGTAAGCTGACAGGGAGGACCATAGAGTAATGCAGCAGTGTTATCATTATCTGACAATAATATGTTTATTCACTAGCATGCTTATAATGATGTGGCAGCAATATGTTTATTTAGCAATTATAAACTTATAGTGATCTGGCAATGTTGTTGTGCATTGTGAGCTAGAAATGATGCACTTCCTTTATTCTAGAAACGAGGCCCTTCCAAAAATAAGGAACAGCGGCCCTTACATTGAGGTGGAAATGATCACCTTACAGTGATGCCATTTTCATTTCAAAATGCATAACTTTGTGATGAGATGAGAGTGATAACTAATGTAGCTAGAGCAGTTAGTCAGCATTTTTGTGCCATCCATTAACCGACTCAATTGTGATTGTTATTAATACATTTCTGTAGAAATCAATGTACATCTGAACAGAGCCCCATCAGCTGTCCTGATCAAGACCATTTGTGTGGAAAATCTTGCTGGGCATTGGGATACATAGTTTTTAGGTCTCGCGTGCGTTGCAGCGCAAAGCGCTCCTCCGCCTCCGCGAGAGATTTTGTAAGAGAGGACTTTGAGAAGAGGGCTTTAAGCCCTGCCCCTCATTTCCATTGGCTGGCGTCACCGTTTATGCTAAACGGTGGCCTGCCACTGGAAATGAGGGTTTTCTGTTCACGCTCTTTGTCTCCGAGACGGACTGGCTCACCTGCTTCACAGCTGTTGTGAAGCACGTTTTTATCTTTATGGGGCCATGTGTTTAAACACAATGGCCCCATAAAGACAAGAGATCCACATGCTCTAGCGTGATCCTCTTTCGCTTTCGGGACCGCGCTTGTTATTGAAGCAGCTGAGACTCAAGAGACCCAAATAGCCCATGACCTGGTAGTGCGGCTGTCTACAGGTTCAGGGTGGGCTGCGCTGCGTGGTTTATCCTGAAATACTTTAATGCGATCCTTTGCGAGATGAGACAAGGGCGGAGTGAGTGAGTAGTGAGTAAGGAAGGAGTATAAGAAGAGTATAATATGGGCGGGTCCATGAGGTAAACTCAAATCACGCGTGCGATTTGCAAAGCAGTTGAAAAACGGTAACTTTTTCTTCAGTGTGCCGAGACTCCAGGATCCGAGGCTGCACTGCATGGTGTGCAACCGATTAAGCAAAGCCGTACTTGCAGCGGTGACCAGGGGTGCAAGGATGCGTTAACATATTCCACACCATGGACCAGATACCCAAAGCATTACTGTGCGCGCAAATGCTCCGGTACGGAGTTCACGACTCCAATCATGCCCGAAGCCCCCCTGCGTCTGGTTTCACCTGGCGGTCGGATTCCATGAAAGCCGGGCCGGCACTTGTGCTACCTCACTTGACTTTGCTAGGAGTGTTGGGGGCGTTTGTGCTCATCCCACACCATCACTCCGACGGCGCATTCGCAACACATTTTGGCTCAGTGATTTTGCACTCAAATGATGAACACCGCTATCGGTCATGCTAGTAGGCGTTGGCTAGTACCTTCGGCGCACGTGCCCCCTCCCCCACCCCCACCACCAGCACCACTATGGTGCATCTCACGAGTATCCGCTCTAAAGTTTAGTAATTCTCGACAGTCGACACTACTGTCGTGCAAAAACTCAGCTACAGCTGAATACACAACTTTGAGCCGCGCATATGATCTGGGGGCGGCCCATGGCATCACCAGAGATGCGCCAATGAGAGGCGCAAATGAAAGGCTACGGTTGTACACACACGTACATTTAATAAATTGCTATTGTTCGTTTTCTGCAAGTAAATAAACCTGTAATTTTGGAAATGGGAAAAAGTCTGGACCTTGAGAGCTCGGACTCCTTGGTGCCGGTGGGGGTCAGCAAGAAGTGGATGCATTTGTTTGTTGTTAACAGAGTCAAAGGCAAACACAGGTTTTCCTCGTAAACCAAATCTGGTGAATTTCACGCCTGGGAGCTCGTGTCCCGAGGCATCCATCGATCACGGCTCGTGCACGCACGTCATTGGCCTGGATTACAAGTGGAAGCGCCCATGACATTCTTTAAGGTTTCAGGGAGCCTCCTGGAGCCGCATGAAAAACATTGATTTATTATCGTTCGCAGGTCTGCATCTCCACTCAGTCTGTGCGCCTAGCTCAGTGGGTGGGGCTTCCTCAAGTCTGATGAGTTCAAATTCGTGCAGGGCCTACTCAGCATTTTATCCTATAGATATTGATTAAATGAGGTCCAATTTGTGGAGTAACCTGCTATAAAACTGAAGGCTGCTCTAGAGAGGAATTATATCCCGAAAGAACCATAACACCATTTGTATAGCTTTAATTAACAGCATTAAAATGTTATAAAATCAACATAATATAACAATGCTCCTAAAATATTTGCATTTTAAAGTAATGGACACTTGTTATGCTTTGACTAGTGGCTAGACGAATCAAGGTTAACGTTCTTGAGCACACTGTGATCTTGGACAAATAACCAAGCTCTTCGTGTCTCAGTTCTCGTATCTGGAAAGGTTTGATGCCGCTGAAAGTCGCTGAACACCAGAGTGAGGCACTATGTCAATAACTGGAATGTTATCTTTACAGATCACGGGCTGATCACCCGGGATCCCTGCCCTTTCGATGACAGCGGTATGGTGCCATAGCGGCTTTTGTTATTTGTACACTGTCCCTTTCATTGTATCAGACCTCTATGAGCCTGGTCTACGAAGAGCAAACTCTGCTTTGCATAATGCCACATATATCATCACAATATAATTTTAATTATTTTGTTATAAGCATGTGATTATGATAGCGTGCCTATGTTTTATGCATGTAAATGCCTAATGTTATCATTTATCACTAATCCATAATGTTGCAGTTTTATATAGGAAACCTAGGGCCTAATTTATAATTTGGGCACAGCCTGTCATCCCTCTGGAGGGGGGGGGGGCGATGGAGTAAATGACTCCTTGCCCAATGCGGAGGGGCCGCCCACTAAATTGATAAAATAGGCAGTCATTTATAATGCATTGACAGTAGCTGCTGTCACAGTGGTTCCTGCCAATGCATTTCACTGTTTGGTGCAGGATGTGTTAGTTTTTGTTTTTTATTTAAAAAAAAACAAAAAAAACACATAACGGGATTTACTTTTTAAAAATAAAAAAGTAACTTTCCCCTTGCCATGTGAGTCATTCAGTGGTGTCATCTCTCATGGCGATGTGGCAATTTTTTACATTTTACTGTCCCTCATAGCTAGGGTTTGCCTGGCGATGATAGACAGTAAAATAAAATGGATATATATCTGCCCATCCTGATAGGGTGGGTGGACATATAGCCATTTCTCCGACAGCCCTTACTCCGTCGAGCCATCGGAGAGGTTTGGCTATGGTGCAGACTGAGTACTCACAGCCATAGCCAAACCTATGGTCCGCCCACATCAAAATCGGGCGGTCTAACCATTATGTTGGCAGTATGTATACTCAAGTTATGTATCACCAACATATAATTCGGCCCCTAGATGGTCTTTATGTGACCTTATATTCATCACATTTTCTTACATTATTGTTCTGACCACACATCATGATCACAAGAACATCTTCTCACACAGCCGTATGAGAACCGATATATAAAAGGCACTGTGCTTTGTCTGTGGCAATGAGGTCTGATCATCCAGAGAGGAAAATCTCCAAGGACATTTGGCATTTTCCCAGATGTGGCCCGATAATGGGCTGGAAGCCGAGCGCAGCCTTTGTTTAAGGTATGCGATTGCTATATCTCATCATTCCTAGTAGCGGCTTTTCTAGCTACCACCAGTCAGTGTTCGGGCATGTTCGGAACACACTTAACCCTCAATGATGCTTACTTTCTTCATTCTACGCACTGCCTCACTCTCACTCACCCGCATTCCCCGCATCTGCAAAAGCAAAACTGGAGGTCGCCCATTCTCCTACCTCGCACCCAAGACATGGAGCGACCTCCCTCAACACATCAGAGCCTCCTCCTCACTTCTCGAGTTCCGCAAGAAGCAGAAGACCTCGCTCTTCGGATAAGCACCATGGGGACCTCACACCGATACACCTGCCCAAGCGCCTGGATACCCACTCGGGTCATTAGTGTGCTATGCAATTCAATATACCATAGTATTGCATTCTGTTCACTTTACTTATGTGCGCCAGTCCTAATTTGTTTATGATTTTTTGTATATATTTTTCCTATATATGTACTGCACTAGTTTGCCGTTTGACATGCTAGTCCATATGTCTTCCATGTGAGCTGCCTTAGAGAGTAGGCAGAGAGGAGCTCGCCAATAGCCTGTCTACTCTCTGGCAGGGCTGATTGTCCATCCCAAAATGAGCCCTTCTTCATGTAAGCTTTGAGGAAAGGTCTTTGGACCTCTGTCGGCTTTGTTCATAGTAGTAGGAAGACCTGCACTGGCTGAGGGCCAAGAGGGCTCTATCAGGCGTGACCGAAATCCATGATATGCAACATGCTGGTTAAAATAAACATTTTCAGGGAATTACTCTATGTTTATAGAAACCAGTATTGTCAATACCAGTCACAGCTTCACTGGCTACTACCAATTGTAGAACGTTCATCAAACTGCTGCAATATTGAGAAAACCTAAGTGAACTTTTGAAAGAATTAGAAAAATACCATTGGACCTGTAAGTTTTTACCACAAAATGTTTGGGACAGACAAATATGAGCAAAAAGGATTCTGCAAAAATCTTGTTACTTACAGAATAAAGAGATCCTGCTCATTAAAATAAAAATATAAAATAAACAATGCAGTGCTTTAAGCAGGGACAATCGTTGTCTGTAGGTGCACTCTGCTGCTAGTATCACTTATATCAAACACACAATTTCCAGCTAGGGTTCAAGTGCTGAGCTTCATTAGACAGTGCAAAGTCCTCATTAACAGCCTTGTCATAAACGCCTTCTCAATAAGCCCCCTTTTTAGGTCAAGTCTAGGCAGCGCGCATGCGCTGTCTGCAAGACCTGTTGTTATCTCCTCTATAGGCTTTTGGCATTCCCATGAATTGCCATTTATTCGTTGTTGTGCCATTTAGAAATACAGGGTTTTTATAGGTGCATTGGGTTTGATTCTCCTGCCTTTGCTGGCTTGGGTCACGCCCAGACGATTTCACTCATTGTTTGCTTGCGTTGGCCATCCCAATACGTCTGCAGTTCCTCCTGGTCATCCTGATCTGCCTTTTTATTTTGTAGATTATCAACATCGTTTTAGGCTTTCAGTCTGTTTCACAGAGCAATGCTCTGTTCGGCACCTGCAAAGTGGCAATTTCTGTCGGTAGCTGTTGAGCTATGCCAATAGCTGTAACTCAAAAAAATGCAAGACCTATTGCATTTCTAATGCTTGTTTGGTATTGTGTCTTACCAAATATGTGACTATTTTTACTCCACTTTGTCAATATTTAGCTATGTCAATTATTAAGGCTATGTGGCATGTCTTCCTGGGAAGAATCCGGGGCAAAGGTTATTAAATGCCACTTCCCGTGACATCATTAAGGTCAAAGGGCATGTAATGTCACTCCCGCTAACTTTGCCATTTTGGCACCCATGATTGCTCCATATAGTGAACAAAGAACATTGTACAAAAAAAGGGTCTGTATAAGTAGCCAATACAGCGATTTCAAAACAGGGCTTGTGTGACAGAATTGAGGTACAGATACTACAGTGTGTCTGGCCTTAAAATGATTAAGGACAAATAATTAATCATTAATTAGGCTCCACTGTAATAATCAAGTCGAGATCTGATTAGACAACTTCACTGCAACCTTCTAATTTGAGGTGAGGTAGTATGGGTCAAAATTTTCTGAACTAACCCTACTCAAATGATTGAAACTTGGTTCCATCTACAGGGCAGTGAGATAGCATATACGATTCAGACCAAAGATTTGAGGCCATATGAAAGGATGCCAGACATCAGATTTCCCTCCAGTGATATGAATTTCCATTTCATCTCTATTAAGCGTTAGCCAGTGCTGTCCCATCTAATCTCTGACTTCCGAAAGACACTTTAGAGCTAAAACCAATAAGTATGAACAACAGTTAGGTGGGTGTCATCTGCATATGTGTATGAATGTATGCCATGTGATCAGATCAAAGATAAGAGTGACCTGAAATACAATAATGGAAATAACATGCTAATTTTACAGGTGTCTGGCACAAGACCTGACTCAAAAGATAAGAGCGTCAAGAAGAGGAAGCTTGCATGAAGTGGATAGTGAAGGGGTCAGTTTTATGTTGTAAGCTAAACTTAGATTCCCAAGTCATTTTACATGGATAATGAACAAGCTGACAAAGGGTTATTGGATTTTGATAGCTATTGACTTGGGACAGATAAAATACTATGAATCTATAGGTGAAAGACTCTGCACATATTGCATTGAGCCATCTAGTACTGACTAGATGTGTTCAAGCATTATGGATGGCTAAAATAGTCCATATATACTCAATGAGAGCTTGTAAGGCCATTTACCAGACATGGATTCTGATGAAAATATACTCCAGGAAATGGCTCAGGCCATTACTAAACATCAGCCTGACCTTGTAACAGCTAATCAGGAGAGGGCGTTACTAATAAATCGCATCACTCAAACCTTGTAACCTCCTCAAACTTCTTGGAAGTCTAAAATAGTCACAGACTTCCACTGAGTCACTGGGAATGGTTTGGGGGAAGTCAGACTATGCTGACACCTTCAGTTCCCACAGAGTTAGGGACTCCCCCATCTCATCTAGCGCCCACAGAATAAAATATTTTGGAAACCCTTCACAGTTCCTTCATTTCTGGCCCAGTGTCATTTACATTTTTAATTAAGACCTTAGTATTTTTTTGGTGGCACAGTTAAGGTCACCTTAATTTGTTGTACCTCACAAAAGAATCTATGGTATGAGCATCTCCATTCATTTTTGACAACAGTCACTATCTTTCAAATTAAGACCTGTTTTGGACACAGATTAAGGTCAAATTCAGCAAAGACACACCTTGTGTTCAGAACATAATAGCCTCCCTATGTTAAAACAAGGAAAGCAAGACCTTATTCCCTATATCCCTCAGTTTTAACCGGTTATGGTTGAGACCACACAGACGGATGTGGCAGCTGCTGCATTTTGTCCATGGCTCAAGAGGAATTTAATGATGCCCTCTCTTTTGTGCTGCCCTGCCCGACCATAGCCGTGTCACTAATAGACTCAACATTACAGATTAATGCCCGATTGCAAAAAAAGGAAAGAATAGAGTTAGTCGACTCATCACCAAAGGCATGCTCCCATTCTGGTAGATGCTGCAAAGAAGTCGAAGGGTGAAGAATCAATGTAAGTAGAACCCTTAATCTGAAAGAAAAGGCCCAGCGAAGAAAAAAAACATGTGCTTTTAGTTTGGTAACACAGGCCAGTTCATGTGACAGTGTCCTCATCTGTTGGAAAATGAGCAAACTTGTCCCTAGAAGGCACACCTGGGGCTAGTGTTTCTGATCTCAACCAGTCTGTCTCTCCCAGACCTCAATTTCTCCTGCAATTATTACTGACCACTTCTGGTGTTCCTCTTACACTCCATCCCTTGGTGGATTCTGGTGCCTTTGGCTGTTTCGTTGCCCATACGTTTCAAGTAGAACTGGTAATTTTCAGTCATCCAATGCATTGGAAATTACAACATCTAGTGGATCAGCATTGTTGGTGGCCACTATTAAATGAAATGGTCAAGTAATGTGTGCAACACTGTGCTGTGTGGGCTCAGGGGAAAGTCTCACATAGTAGACATGCAGGATTCCTCCAATCAACTGCATTCTAAAACAGCCAACCCTCCTGTGTTTCCTCTCCTTGCTCCCCGTTTCCTCCACCTTTCTCTCCGGAGGGAACGGTACAGTGAACACCTCCATAGCGACTTGGGGAAGTCTCAGCGAATCCATGTCTCTAGCTGCAGCTTGAAAGCAGCACGCGCGGCTGCAGTGTTCCATAAGTGCTTCACCCTGGAGATCAATGCAGATAGCTTTGGTCTTCTTAACTCTTATCAGATGTGCTGTGGCACTATTCAACTTGCTTTCACAGACCCAGCTCTGAGCACAAGCTCGCTGTAAGCAATGCTTTACTTTTGAATGTGGGCATATGTGTACCTAGTGAAACAGACTATTATCTCAATAATGTTTTCATTTCCTTGTGACGCAAAGTCCATTAAGTCCACGTTCATAGGCTTACTGTTTGCCATATGTTGCATCTCAGATACTATTCTGGAAGTATATCTTGGTGATGCAGAACAAATGGGTCTTGCAGTCATTTTCCATGTCAGGGGCAAAATGAAGAAAGCAAATCCATCTTCAGATGAGGTCTAAGATCTTATCTCATTCGAGGTGCTCATTGTCTATCTCCAATAATATATTAACACCAAACCAAGAACTCATGAAGACTTTGGCAAATGTGGAACAGACGAGACTGTGTTTGTCTCTTCAGGATTCCTACCTGCACAACGAACTTGTCAGTGTCTCATAGAATGATGTAGATCTCTGGCAGATTGCAGTTGCCAGAGGTTTTCCAATATTCTGGAATTCTGAGCCATCTAAATGGGGAGTCCCTCAGTTATGCAGCCCTCATGTCTTCATGGTTCAGTTGTGGAAGTGGCGTCTGACCCAAGCTGGCGATGTTGTGATGTGCAGACAGGATGGCACGCTACTGCTCCAAGTTCACACATAACAGAGTGGATACTTCTTTCTTTCAGTGATGTTTCAGCTGACTATTCCATGCAGGTCGGCTCTGGCTACTTTGGATGAAGGTGCCTGATCAGAATGTCAGCATCAGTGTTTGTCCTCCCTGATGGGGAAGTGCCCAATGGCACCCAGTTAAGATATTGACTTCAAGAAGGCAGCGGGGCTGCTGTCAGCCATCACTGCAAACTTGGAACTGTATAACTCAACATGTCATTTCTCAGTGACAACACTTCAAGGTAAGGACTTATTCACTGGGTAGTCCTCTGACCAGGATGGTTTGTGGCTGGCGTAGGCAACAGATATAACATTCCCTTCTCTCTAGTAACACACAGCCCCTAATCCCTTGCACTTTGCATCACCATTCAGGATGGAGGCCTGGCTGGAGTCAGCAGATGCCAAGACAGGTGCATTAGGAAGCTGGTTGGAAAGATTTCTCACAGTAGTCAGATCACTAGGATCCACAGATGCAAGGGTGCAATGATCCTTGTGGTAGGAGTTGCCTGTGGAACAGTGCACTCCGTTTTCTTTTCTGTCATTTGAACAGTGAGTGCCTTTTGTTAGTTCAAAGCGTATCTTGTGGATCTTGGCAAATTTGGGGATAAAGTGAAAGTAATAATGAGAGGATCCCAAGAAACTATGTAACTCCTCAAAGATGCTGCGCCACGGGGAGGGGTCCAGGTCCTCTACCATCACCGGTTTTACTTCCCTTTTGCTTTGGAAGACTTTGTGGTTGATATATTTGGCACTGGACCTGCAGAACTGACACCGGTCAGGCAACAGATCAAGAGGTTTCTAACTCTAGAGGTAGAGTGGCTCTGCTCACATCTCCAGTGTTTTTCAGAAGAGGATCACCAGCACTAAATGCAACTAACTCAATGTCTTCTCGATGAGTCCTTGGAACCTTGTTGGTGCACCTGATGGCAGCACAGAAACAAATCAGGCACCGCCAGAAACATTAGTGTCTAAATATGTTTCACTGCAAACTAGTGATTTTTTCAATATGACTTTCTAAGTATGTGGCTGTCATCCACCCATGCTCACACACAGATCTATATTCACAGACATGCACACATGGACACCCACACTCTGTATGAGAATCCTCTGTAGGTGGTCCCACCATTTGAACTGTGGTTCATTATGTGCCCCCAAAAACGTTTTCTAAAGCTGCTACTGCCCCGTAGTCTTTCCTCCGCATGGTGATCTGGTAGTTTCCTACAGTACTGATAACTATTCAAGCTAGGCTTTTGAGGGCATCATCCAAAAGAGGTATCATGTACAGATCTGGAACAGTTCTATTGTTCAATGTTCAGTAGTCAATCTACATTGTGACCTTATAGTACTTATATTATTGTTATATTTATAGAGCACACTTATCACCAGAAAGGTATCATGGCGCTCAGGAATGTTAATTACCAGGGGGAAAGCAGCCAACCAGAAGGAGTGCAAGAGTTTCTAAGGAAAAGGCCAGGTTTTTAAGGCTTTACTAAAAGACATCTGGTCTTCGGAGAGTCTGAGGGAGGCATGGAGTTGAATCCAAAGTTGAGCTGCTCTCACTGGAAAAGCCTGACTCCCCTGTCATGTTTTCTTTAATTTAGGGACGCAGGCTAGGCTAGCCGATGAAGAGTATAAACGCCTCCTCGGGGAGTATCTTTGAAAACGATTCTGCAGAGAAGTTAGTCCAAGTCCGTAAAGAGCTTTGAAAACAGTGCATAGAGATTTAAAAGCAATTCTCTGCTTGGCTGGTAACCAGTGCAGCTCTTTAAGGGTCTCTGAGGCTGACAGCCTCCTAGAAGGATTCAGATGCAGTTTTGCCACAACAGCCTGGACTCTATACAATCTATTTATTTTAAAAAATTAGCGGCATCTAGGAGGAGAGAGTTACAATAGTCAAGCCTGCTCATGATCATGCTACGAATGATCAAAGTCTTAGCATGAGGTGGCACCGAAGGAAGAAATTTCTGCAGACCCCAAAGGAGTGGGAAACAGGTCCAAGCTACATTTGTAGTATGAACTTCAAGGGACATTTCATTATTGAAAAAGACTCCCAGATTGTGAGCTGAAGTACAGGAGGTAGGTTTGTCCTTTACTGGAAGGGGGCAGAAGTTTGTGGGAAGATTCAAAGGAACTTTATTTGCTGAGAAGCATAGGAACTTTGTCTTGTGTTCATTCCATTTAAGGGTATTGGAGGTCAATCACAAGACAAAGTCCTTCCTGCAGTTATGGAAAGCATTGACTGTTGTCTGATGGTCGCTGACTAAAGACAGGATCAGCTGGGTGTCTTCTGCGTAATTAACTAGTCTGATGTTGTGGGATTAGATAAGAGTCACTAGAGGTCTTAAATACAGATTGAACAAAATCGGACTAAGGGCAGATCCTTGGGGAACTCCATGTTTCACTTCCCTGAAGATCTAAAAGGTGGAAGGGCAACAGCCTGGCTGCGTTCAGTTTCTTTCAAGCAACCACAGGAAGGTGTAATGACTGCAAGACTGGTGGATGAACTCTACTGCTTTCAGACCGTCTCAGTGCCTTTTCATATTCTCAACATATGTTAGTGTAAACTGCCTGGATTTTAATCCAAAGGCACGGTTATTTGAGCACTACACATCTAACTCCTACGCCAAGGAGCTGCTAGCTCTTATGGCCAGCGTACACTGTTGGTTGTTCTTCAAATGTTTGTAATCATCAAAGTTCAATTAGCTGGAATAGACCCTGAATAATAGGGCACCTTGGTTCTCCACGAGAATTGCTCTTTTCCCAGAGACTAGAGCACACCACAGCAATAATGATGATTCACCATACTCTATACCAAGTGACTTTTCCCACTGGTCAGGTGTCTTTCTCTCTACAGCCTTTTAAAGGTAAGTCTGCTACCTCTCTAATTCAGGTGTCTCCAACCTTTTTTGAAGTAAGAGCTACTTCTAATCAGTAAAAATCATTGTGAGCTCCTTAGGGCCAAGCAACTTGTGCATTGTTTCCAGAGAGCCCCAAGCCCAGCTTTGTTGACTTTAAACCTAATTTCCATTGGAGCCAGATACTATGTTTGATCCAAATACTTAGAGTTCCCTATCTAGAAACTGTGATGGTTTTCACCCGATTTGTTGTCACTGTGCATCAAGACCTTTCAATTATCAGCGGTCACCTAAATAATAATTAAAAGGCAGCTCAAATAAAAAACAAATAAGAAAATCAATCTTAACTGCATCATGTCCTCCAATGCTGTGTAATCTGGTAGGTTCAGCTAGCAGTTCTGAAGCAGTCACCCACATTTTATGAGTTTACTGATATGTTTCCCATCTTCCATCTGCACCTACGATCTCAGGCTTCCCATCTGGAATAACGCATTGAAGAATTTAACGGGAATAAAGGGCCTGGCAGAGATTATATTCTGGAATAGACAGTCTATAATTGTCTTTCCCGCCTTAAAGCAGTTTTAAAACTGTCTTAAATCATGAAAAAGTCTTCATTTCTTGCAAGTCTTGTAAGTACCTCTGAGCATAATAATTGTGACTCCCTGTCCTTATTTAACCTTGTTTAAAGTGATTCCCATGGGAAACAAAAAGAAAATGGCTTCCAGGTCTGACAATAACACAAATTCACACTACAAATGGTTATCATTCAAAGGATGTGGGACTGTTCATCAACACTACAGCAGTACGATGTTAGGAACGAGGGCCGGACTGGGACCCATACTGGCCCTGGCATACTGCTCGGCCGGCACCCCTGGGGGGCTGAGGGGATGCAGCCGAGCTGTTTGCATGGGCCGGTTTCGGCCGATTTTGTTACCGGGGGCCGATATTGCAGGCCCCCGGTGACAAACACGGCCCCCAGGGGCCCAAAACCAGCCTCCACCCTGGCAACCCACTGGGGAAACACCAGGTGCCCGCTACGGCCAGTCCTGCCCTGTTAGGAACTGTACCTGCATTTGATCTGAAAGCTTAAAATAGAAAACTGTAATGTTGTTCCGTGTTATTTCAGATAGTGCTCGTGTTAGGTAAAGATAATAAGCATTATTTGTTTTAGGTATGATTCATATGATAGTAGCTGAAAGCCTATTATGGAAAAGTGTAAAGTTTGGTGTTTTTCCTAATAAAAGCGCTCTTGATACGAAAAGATAAATATGTTTTGTTTGCTTTGTTTTTTGCTGTGATCCATAGGAAAAAACAATGCTTATTATTTATTCTTAGTAAGTGCACTAACTATTATTAGAATAACACAGAGCGACATTACACTTTTCTATTTTAGGCTTTCAGCTACTATTATATGAAACATATCAAAATAAATAATGCTTATTATCTTTTCCTAGCAAGTGCACTAATTGTAATAACACGGAACAACGTTACACGTTTGTATTTTGAAGACGAGCTAATCGTGTTTGTAATTAAGGCATGAAGCTTACAGAGACTGAATACAGAAATCAGCCTGCCTCGCCCCGCTGGCTCCACTCACAAATAAAGCTTAAGTGAGATACAGCTTTTTAAATAACATTTTCTGAAAAAGAGACATCAACCCCAATAATGTCCCTGGGAATTGCTTGAGGGAAGGTCTGTCCTGATCTCTAAAGTCCGATGGCAGAACTCTGGCAGGAGTCAGACTGTGTCCAGGGCCGGACTGGGAACCCGAACAGACCCTGGCAAACTGCTCTGCCGGTCCCCAGGGGTGGGGGAGAAGAAGGGGGTGCAGTTGAGCTGTTTTCAAGGGCCGGTTTCGGCCAATTTTGTTGCAGGGGCACACAATTGCCGGCCCCCGGTAACAAAAACAGCCCCCTGGGTCCCAAATCTAGCCCCCGCCGTGGCAGCCCACCCGGGAAACGCCCGGTGCCCGCTAAGGGTTTGGTGCTGCTGGGCTAAAATAAATAACGAAGAGGCCTGGGCACAAAATTAAATGATCTTTACATTAGAAACAAAACTGATATGTGTTTAAATTTTAAAATATAAACATTTTACTACTTATTTCCCCAAAATAAGGCTGCGAGATACTCAAAGGCTACCATTAGCTCAGAATCGATCTGTTGGAGACACCTGATGTAATTAATAAAGCAAGAGGGTCATTTGCAGGGAACAGGATTATCTGAGACTCTCGTAGATAAAGTCCAAGGCAGTTTCTAAACACATATGACAAGATTCTTAAAGTTATCATCTTTTGTTTTTACCCCAAAAAAATTAGTTTGATTACAGAAGACAAAGTAATTAATAAATCAAATTGATCAGCGAGCAGACTGATGGTAAGGTCTGTCTCCAAAGAAAAGCTTAAACAGCTCTCAGAGCAGAGCAGTAAATCTCAAGTCAAAGGTCTCGGAGCAATGATTCCACAGCAAAAAAGGTCTACATTTCCTTAAAGTGTGAGCTCAAAAAGCCTGGATAATCTCCAAGTAGCACATCCTTTTATAATAATTATGGTACAGAAGGCACATGCATTTCATAACGTGATTTTACGTAGAAGAATGTTTCATTCACCTAAGCCATGGGTACTCACAAACTTTCTCTCGGGGCCAAATTTACAGTGTGGTTTGTGGCTGAGGGCCGCACCGGTGGGGGCGGGGCAGTGGGGGCGGAGGCGGGGCTAGAGCAAAAAAAAACCTATGACCATGAGGTTGAACACAGGCCCCTGCAGCGGACGCCTTCGTCCACTGAGCCACCAGACCCGGCATTCACACATCTTTATCTATCTATCTATCTATCTATCTATCTATCTATCTATCTATCTATCTATCTATCTATCTATCTATCTATCTATCTATCTATCTATCTATCTATCTATCTATCTATCTATCTATCTATCTATCTATCTATCTATCTATCTATCCATCTATCTATCTATCTATCTATCTATCTATCTATCTATCTATCTATCTCACGCTCCGTCTCCCTCCCTCTCTCTCTCTCCCTCTGTCTCCCTCACTGTGTCTCCCTCTCTCTGTCTCCCTCCCTCTCTCTCCGTCTCCCTCCCTGTCACCCTCCCTCTCTCTGTCTCCCTCCCTCTCCCTCCCTCTCCCTCTCTCTGTCTCCCTCCCTCTCCCTCCCTCTGTCTGTCTCAGTCTGTCTCCCTACCTCTCCCTCCCTCCCTCCCTCCTTCCCTCTATCTCTCTCTCTCTCTCCCTCTGTCTCCCTCTCTGTGTTTGTCTCCCTTTCTCTGTCTCCCTCCCTCCCTCTCTCTGTCTGTCTCCCTCCCTCCCTCTCTCTCCCTCCCTCTCTCTCTCTCTCTCTCTCTCTCTCCCTCTCTCTCTCTCTCCCTCCCTCCCTCCCTATCCCTCCCTGTCTCCCTCTGTCTCCATCTCCCTATGTCTCCCTCCCTATGTGTCCCTGTCTCCTTCTCTATCTCTCTCACCGTCTGTCTCCCTCCCTCTCTCCATCTCCCTCCCTCTGTCTCCCTCTGTCTCACTCCCTCCCTCTGTCTCCCTCTCTCCGTCTCCCTCCATCTGTCTCACTCTGTCTCACTCACTCTGTCTCCCTTTCTCTCTGTCTCCCTCTCTCTCTCCGTCTCCCTCCCTCTCTATCTCTGTCTCCCTCCCACTCTCTCTCCGTCTCCCTCCCTCTCTCTATCACTCTCTCTCTCCCCCTCTGTCTCACTCACTCTGTTTGTCTCCCTTTCTCTGTCTCCCTCTCTGTCTCCCTGTCTCCCTCTCTCTCTCTCTCTCTCTGTCTGTCTCCCTCCCTCTCTCCATCTTTCTCCCTCTGTCTGTCTCCCTCCCTCTGTCTCCCTCCCTCTCCCTGTCTCCCTCCCTCTCTCTGTCTCCCTCCCTCTCTCTGTCTCCCTCCCTCTGTCTCCCTCTCTCTCTCCGTCTCTCCCTCTCTCTCTCTCTCTGAATCACTGTTTGTCTCCCTTTCGCTCTCCCTCCCTCCCCTCTGTCTCCCTCCCTCTCCCTCTGTCTCCTTGTCTGTCTCCCTATCTGTCTCCCTCTGTCTTCCCCCTCTCCCTCTGTCTTCCTCCCTCTGCGCACTCTGTCTTCCTCCCCCTGTCACCTCACCTGCTGCTCTCACTCCCTGCTGCCCTCCGTCACCTCACCCTGCTGTCCTCCTCACCCTTTGACACCTCACCCGCGCTGAGACAGCTTCCGAGAACACACACAGCCGCCACCGCACCCAAGTACTTAACATGTGTTTTAAAAACCATTCACTTGTTAATGAGGCTTTATTGTATTTCACCTCTTCTTAGTGCCCCTGCATCAGGGG
Source organism: Triturus cristatus (assembly GCF_964204655.1). Taxonomy (NCBI): domain Eukaryota; kingdom Metazoa; phylum Chordata; class Amphibia; order Caudata; family Salamandridae; genus Triturus; species Triturus cristatus. Next base: position 318,062,030 of record NC_140585.1, read on the forward strand.
CGCTAAGAAGAGGTGAAATTCAACAAAGCCTCATTTACAAGTTAATGGTCTTTAAAAGAAATCGCCCGGGCCCCAGAAGCTCCACGCTGCTGCAACCGGCAATGTAAAAAACACACAGGTATGATGTCTGTAAGGTCCGCGGGCCGCCACGGAAGGCTTGCCAGGCCGCCGCCGGCCCGCGGGCCGTACTATGAGTACCCGTGACCTAAGCCAAACAAACTGTTAGGGGCATATTTACAATATTTTGGCATAGGGAAGCCTTCTAGGTGCGCTGCTCTACGTCAAAAGAAAAGGGCAGAAATGCACTGCATCTACAAGACACAGTGCATTCCTGTCCTTTATGCCGTTGCACAAACTGCAGCCGAGCGCCAACGCAGGCAGCCTTGCACCATGGTGGAATGGTGTCTGTGTAGTTGAGATGATTGTTTTTGTGCAGGAAGGGACACCTTTCTGAACTAAAACAATCAAAGGAGGAGTTTTCCTTCTTCTATGTGTGCTGCAGCACACGTGGAAAGAGGAAAAAACGAGGAGGCGTTCGCTTTGGCACTACCCCAGATTTATGCTATGTTGTAAATCTCGGGCAGTGTCAAAATCCATGGATGTTGAGTGGGAACAACCACAGCAACATCCATGGAAAGCCCCTTCCACGCATAGTAAGGCATTGCCTTACACCATATTTACACAATCATGAAAAGCAACGCAGGGTGGTATTGCAGGGCCTTGTAAATATGGGCCGGCACACTACGCCTCCGGAGCATTACAGAAGTGACGTTCTGGAGGCGTAATAGTGCAGCAGAGGCATTGTAAATATGCTTAGTTGCTATGAAATTACTGCAACACCCACTTCCTATAACAGCCTGTTGGAAGAGACATAATTAATTAAGGATATGAGCTCACACATTAAGAACAACAGCTTGCTTTAACTTCAGTGCACAGCTTTGGCAGCTTCGAGCGGCCTTGACATTGTTACATGAGACATCATTCCCCATTCTACAACAGAACAGTTTGGATTTATACACAGACTCCATGGCTAAAGCTGTATTTTCACTAAATTTATGAGTCACATACATGTAGAAAAAAAGCACACATAAAATAAACGGACACTTTTCTTCTTCATTAATCGGAGGTTCCATCTCTCGTAAGGCCCGAGGTACCGATGGAGAGAGCGGTGCCTCACGCCCTGAGCTGTCGCCAGGTGGGGTGAGGTATGCACCCGTAAACCACGGGTGACATCTAGACCCTTGTGACATCCCTACAAATCGAGACCACAAGTGTATGTAGGTTGTATTAGTTCCAACCACTTCTTATATAATATTTATATTTTTCACTAATACTAGCACCACTTTGCTAGGCTTGCAGTAGCAAAATTACACCTAGGTCCTGAGGAAGGCCTAGATCATAATTTGATCGTTATGGCTGAAACATGTAGACCTGTTTTATAGGATCAGTGCAGCTACCATTTTTTCATACTGAACTTGCACTGTTTTTAGTTTTTGGAACCAAGAGATATCTAATAAATCTTTTTCTGTTGGTAGTCAATTTTAAATCACTTCACATTTCAATACATGCACTGCAAACGATCACCCTTAAAGTAGAGCATGCTTCATTTCTCATGGATTTTAGTTAACCCTCAAATTAGATCAAACTAAAACATCCCTGAGCTCCTCCCTCACAGTGAGGGGGTTGTAGCCCCTTGGTTGCACTAGGTGTTGCAACTAAGAGGAGATCCCAGATGATGAAGCATGCCACCTCGTGGGTGATGGGATTCCGTCCTCTTTAAAGGACTCCCCTTTCTTGTAAGAGGGTAACAAAAGCCTGTATTGTTTTGTGCTCTATGAGCTCTGTTGAGTTCTGACAGACCCACAAATTCTTTTGTTGTGATAGACTGATTGATAGTGGGGATTCTATTCGCGCAGGTCTATAAAACTTTTCCGTGCGGCCCTCCCCTTCTTTGAACTGTTGTTTGTATTATTACAATATTTTGGCAGTCAATTTTCTAGCTATGATATTTTGCAATCATAATATTCTTGTTGTTGATATTCTGACGTACAGCTGTCACAGGTGCTTCCTGTGCCACCGTATAGTGTAGCAAATCAGCAATGGCCATATTGGTCCACAAGGGCATTGCTCTGGCTCCCACCAGTGTTTCTGGTAACGTTCACCTTCTTGGCAGGTTCTCTAGATTTGGCAGTTTATAGCCCCACTTGCTCATTTGACCCCTCTGTCTTCTGCTGGTGTTCTGGTTTCTTGAAGCTGCCATCTTTCAGAGGTCTCGGCTACGTTGCCACAGAATGCTCGTATTTTCCCCTCATCTTATGAAGTGTACTAGGTGCTGAACTTCCTTGTCCTTCACCTTGAATTTCCGGGTTGAGGTATTGTAGATAAATGTCTATCTATGCCACATTTGTCACAGATCTGTAGCACTGGCTACAGATCTGTGACAAATGTGGCATAAATAGGGGTTTCAGGACTATCAGCTCAGTCTTGTGGCCCAGTTCCTTAGCAGAAGGATGACCTGGCTGATTGGTGGCTCCCAAGAGATCTTTTACCTTCTGTTGAAGTTCTCTTTTACCACCATCTATTTCCTCCTCTACTGAAGGTAAGTCTCTATGATGACAGACCTATCATCTTCGGAGTTGTTTCGCTTTACACTAGCACAGTTGCTATCTATCCAACATTGCACATGAAGGCTGCACTCAAACAGTATCACCAACAGAAGCGGAGAAGTGATAGATTGAAGTATGGTTTCCAATTCCTCACTGTAGGGAAAACTAATTAAGCAGGCCTGAACATGGGATGAAATGAGGCAACTCCTGTTTGCGACAATTTACATAGGGTGTGAATATCATTACACATGTATATATCCGGGAATAAAGCCAGGCAAAGCAACTTAAATACCTACTGTTGAGTGATTTCTGCAGATATGGTCCTCCTCCAGGACCTTACATAACGCAACCCAAGCTTGTGCAACGGTTACCATAAATAGAGGCAGGTAAATAAAGAGGCGGGTGGGTGAACTATCCTTCTGGAAAGATGACCTCACCACGAATCCAGCAGCAGCTGCAGAGACTGAAGCAATTTCTTCTGGGAGAAATGAGAGAAAGTCAAGTTGAGTCATCTTCCTTACTTTTATCTAACCACCACCAGACAAACCCTTGGGATAGCTCGGCTGCAAAGGTCAAACTGGTGCCCTTGCAGTCAGTTTCAAGTGGTCTCTGATGCTGATGTACTAGGAGAGGAGCAGAGGTGGATAGGAGTTAAAAGCAGTCAGGTAACATGTTGACACCAGTGTACAGAGTAGAGCAAGTGAGTATGTCTATCTCTAGAAGGACTGGTGTTGGGATGGGGCATTTATATCTGAAAGAACATTTACAAAGAGCCCCTTGCAGAATAAAATCCATCCCTGACACAAAAGCAGAAATAAAGGGCTGATCGCCATAGAGTAGTTTCAGTCTGTTTCCTAAGTGAAGCTGGGCCGTGGAAATGATCTAAAGTAGAGGTTCTTAACCTTTTGTCTTCTGTGGACCCCCACTGAGACATTACTGGTAGCCGAGGTTTACGGTTAAGCAAGTTGGATAATTTAAACTTCGAAATAATACACAAAAATAGAGAATAAGCAATCACCAAACAAATAAGCAAATAGTGCAATATTTGTTTCTTCAAAATCAAATATTAAAAAAATCAAAATTTTCATTTTGATGGGACGGTTAGGGCAACCAACTGAGGACACCCGTCAACCAGTACTGTATTTTGTTTGATACATTTGCACGGCTCCTACAAATCAATCTGAGGATACCAACTTATTTTTGGGCATCCATTTGCAAATTCCTTCACAATTATTTAATGTTTCAAAATGTTACATTTTAAACTTGACCTCTTTATTACCCTCAGGGGTCCCCAGACCACTGTTTAAGAACCACAGGTCGTAAGAGCCTTTCCTGCTTGAGACATTTTAGGACATCAACAACTTTTCCATGTTGAAAGTGAATGCAGGATCTCCGGGTCAGTCCAAGAGCGCTATTTTGCACTAATTTATGCTCTTTGGATAATACCGTAAGATCTATATTTTGGAGTTTCTATGGATGGTCAGACGCCAATTTGGTACTGCCCCTTTTGACGTAAGATCCCTAAGGCCAGCCTCCATCTTGAGCAGTCCGAGACTCCATTTCTCAATTTTTGTTAATTATTGACATGTCTGCTTTTGATGCAGATGTCATCTGTATTTATCTTTCCAAGAAACTGGGAAAGTGTCAAGTTATTCAGACAATGACATTGATAAGACCCCTGATGCGCAGACAATGACTTTGATAGGACAACCTGATGTGACATCAGTCTGGGACAAGTGCCTGGTTATCTCTATCTCAAGGCCAAATAATAAGGATAATATAAACAGCGTAGTCTGAATTGACATGAATTTACCATATTTGTTCATAATAGTAGGTTTAAGACTAGCATATTGATGCACACAGGGTATGTCAGACATTCCTAGGGATAAGGCTGAAATTCATTCCTCAGATAAGATATAGTATAAAAAGTCCACCAATCGACCACTTGCCTGAAGAGGTCCTTCGTCTCAGATTATCACACAAGATGGTGACATAGGATCAAGGGAACACTTTCTCCTGGCTACTGATAACTATAGGTCCATGCTGTAAGTATGTATGCAGTGCATTGATTCTCCCTAACAAATTCTACATGTGAGTTCACTACTTCATGGTCTCATAGTGTAGCACATAGAAGTAGATTTAGGGTGTTAGGTTGCTAGATGACATTTCCATTATGTTACAAATGTTAGTTTTATTGTCGTTGTTTGCAACATGCATTAGTGCTGTTTTAATACTATTTTCTGTGTTTTTATTATTACCACTTTAAACAAAAAAGGGCAGATACACTAATATTCCTAGCAACGCAATGCAGCAAGACAACTTGCTGCAATGCGCTGCATCAATAGGAAAGGGCAAGAATGCGCTGTATCTGCTAAGATATGGCGGATTCCTGCTCTCTCACTGCGTTGGTACACTTGCGACTGACGAGCTCCAGTGCAGACACCCTTGCACAATGGTGCCTGAGTTACAGCCAGGTTTGTGTTTGTGCAAGAAGGAACACCTTCCTGCAGAAAAAAAACAATCCACTGAGGCTTTTTCCTCGTTCTATGTGTGCTGCAGAAGCAGCAGATGTACAAAGAGAAAAAAACGAAGAGAACAAAACATATTTCTCCACATTATGCCTCCCCTGGGAAGGTGTACTGTTTTAACGCATTAACAGGGTAAGTAGTGTTAGTAAATCTGGGAATGCGCCAAAAACCATGGGTGGATCCGTGGAAACACCCGTGCTCCACCCATGGAATGCATTCCCAGTGCAGAGTAATGCAAAGCAGCAACTTGCTCTGCCTTATGTAACTCCATATTTGTTATGCCGCACAGAGGCATGCAAGGTGGCTTTGCGTGGCTTAGTAAATGTCACGTAAGTGCTTGCATTCTTCTTGTGTCACCTTGTGAGATGCAAGGGCAGCCCTTAGTAAATCTGACCCAAAGTGCCTTATTCTTGTATGTGATATTGTAAAAAATGAAATTGGGTTTCAAGATAACCACTGCGTCCCTGGTTCCCTGTTTAGGGATTTTTAGTAACCTAGAAAGCACAGACACCACATCAACTATGCATTGAGAATATGCGACGTTACATCGCTGTGTTTACACCGCGATAACTTAACAACGCAGGCAATACAACGCAAGTCGTTACAACAACTTATGCTGTAGGGTGCTGGACTTAGGAATAGTATGAATTACTATTCCAACTCCAGTCTATATACAGTAGGGAAGGTGTTGAAATAGTAAGTCATACTATTCCTTAGGTTAGAGTGCCATCCAGCGCAAGTCATTGTAATGACTTGCGTTGTAATACCCGCATTGTAAAGGTATTGCGGTGTAAACACCGTGATGTAACCGATGTTTCCCATGCATTGAATGTGGTTGTGTGAGTCTACAACACTTGCTTTGCACATTCAGTTGCTGGTACATTAAACTAAGTTCACTCATGACACCCGTGGGTGTGAAAGCAAACTTTGTTGAGCTAAGCCAGAGTCTTAGTTTATGCAACACTCTCTGTCTCCCGAACCTGCGCTCAAACATATATAGTGCACCATAAGTAAAGGTTTGCAAATAGGTATTTGTTAGTAAATAAAGACACATTCGTCGACACATCGATAGATGCAGTTCTTGCGTGGGACATTCAATGGTATGATAATGGACACGCAAATTGATTTACATCTGTTATTTGGGTTGAGATGTGTGTCGCAGTATCAACTTCAGTTGTTTATTATTTATTTAGCACATAATGCCACTAATTTTATAACAGCTAAAAAGTGCCGTAAAAACAAAACAACAATATAACTCCCAAGGCAACCAATCACAAATCAATTCATAAAAGACAAATTACTAACAATAAAGCAGGACACAATTATTTATCAAGGTGTTATTAGTAAGCTATTCAAAAGGCTAGTACTGATTTCAGTGGCATTCTTCATTAACCTTTAATGATTTACCTCCCAGCCACTTGCACTTACACCTTCAAATACTCAGTTTACGTCTACTGTTGACCATAGTCGGCAGACACATAGCTAGCATGTAGTGTGCTACTCTAGGTTGGAATTGGGATTTGATGGTGAGCCAGTGAAGCTGTTTCCTGGTTTGGTGCCAAACTACTCAGGCTGCAGATAGCCCTGGCTGCACAGCTTAGAAGTGCCATTAATTTGTTTAATTTAATTAAGAGTAATTATCAGTGGTTGAGATCATTCAAACTTTGCTCCCGTCCCTGTTTTTTTAACGTGAGATCGCAGTCGTGAGTCCTGTAGCTCACGGTGCCATGAGACTCAAGCTGCACCAGACTGATGAGACACTGCAAAACCAAAACTGGTCTGAGGTTGCTTGAGTTCCCATTCAGAAGGTACTTGGTCTGGAGCAGCGACCAGCAGGAGCATGGCTGATTTCCATGTGTTTGGTCCCACTTTGCAGTGGCAGATTGAACACATAACAATGGATCTGAATGTATCCTAGACCAGTGACTGAAATCAATCCAAACCTTCCACCCCATCTTGTACAGTGAACAAGACTACACTATGGCTTGTACATGGGTCTTTGGCGAGGTTCATTGGTAATTTGGAAGCACTTTTTTGGGCAGAGGATGCCAAACTAGTTTATAAATTGCATAAACCTGGGGGTTATTTATTGGATTTTGGCATATGGCAATGCAGCAAGGCACAGAGCTGCGCTGCCCCTTGCCAAAGTCAAAGAGCAGCAATGCATTGTATTTAAGCAATACAGTGCATTCCTGTGCTTTCTCCCTGCCCTGGCGCTGTTTCAGCAACCCAGCGCCAATGTAGGCATGCAGGATTGTTTGGTGCAGGAAGGAGCACCTTCCTGGACATAAACAATCCTAAGAGGTGTTTTCCTCTTTCTATTTGTGCAGCAAAATGCAGCACACATAGAAAGAGGAAAAAACGAGGAGAAACAAACATATTTCTCCTCGTTATGCCTCACCTCGGGAGACATACAGATTTAGTACTTCCCCGGGTTTGACATGTTTTTGTAAATCTGAGGCAACGTCAAATTCCATGGGTGTTGCATGGGAAAACCCACCGCAACGCTCATGGAAGGCCTCCTGGGTACAGAGTAAGGCGATGTAGCTATTTGTGCTGTGTCGTCTCACTCATGATTTATGAGGCCCCTCAAAAGCCACGCATGGTGGCTTTGCGTGTCTTCATAAATCGAAATGAAAGCCCTGCATCTCTTTACATGGTGCAAAAGTGACAAAGGGCTCTCATGTATAAGCCCCTAGGGTTCAAACGAGAATCTCCTTCGAAATAGGGTTCCTACTGCATATGTGCTTAAAGACCTGCACCCCAAACTAGTTGGCACATAATATTGTGAGATACCAGCCCTGCCGCTCTTTGAGTTCCTGTCACAACGGTATAGTAATGATAAACACTTTGATATTTTCATTTCATGCTTCTGGATTCATCTCCACAGGGAGATCAGGAAAGCCCCAAGGAGTTATGACGTTGTGTCCCATTTACCTATTTTACGGGTTTGCATGGTTGTATCCATCTGCTGTGAGCGCCAAGAGTCGATATGATTTATAGCGGGTCTGTTAAACATGGGTCCAGAAGGCCTGGATACATGCCAGATTTCCTGGACACTCAAAAGATAAATATACACACTGTGAATGTAAATGGAGCTCATTTACATTATCAATGGGTGGTCTGAACACATGGCATGGTGCTGGCTCTCTGGCACCTCAGAGTTATAGTGTACACCGTGTACAGGTTTGCATATAGGTATAAATGTAAATGAATGCATACGCATTTGTGAGACACTTTGCCACATGTGGTTATTCTGACTTGGGTCTTTGCATGTTATGATAAATTCAAATTTGCTTGCAAACAGATATGAACTGAGCTCATTCCAGTCCAGGGACGCATATTCACCTATGCTACTCCTAAGGGGGACGTAGCAGAAAAGTTCCTATGTTTCTGCAAACAAACCGGTATTGCACCTTCCTGCGTACAGCCCCATGAAACTCAATCTTAAGGATATTTAAAGAAACGGTGAAACATTTTTTACATGCAAAATCTTTTTAGTTTAATCGGTCTTATGTGCTGTTTACTGAGAACGTTTAGCTGTCTGATGTTGAAGACCTATCGTGGAGAGTACCAATGCTTACAGTGGACTTTGGTTCAGCCATTAATTCCTATTGGTTTGCAAACTTGTCAATCTTATTTGCTTGCATCTTATTCAATAGTTATACTTCCTCCTCTTGTGTTTGTCCCTCCCCTCGAGTATAGCTGCTTTACTATCCTTTTGATTGGATGACATATCCTTCCACAGCTTACAATGAGGGGACTACTTGTTTCCTTTGCCTTTAGCACTCTGGGCATACGTGTGTTTTCTTGGTCCCTCTTCTCTGTGCTGCTTACCACCTCACATTGACACCCACATGCTTTCTGTGTTACTCTTCCTGCCCTATGCTTGCCCTTCTCTTCCTCCTCCTTCCCCCATCCAGACAGCTCCTTACTTTTTAAAACGTGCTTTTGTGCACATTTAACTTATTGTTTTAATTTACCCTACAAGATTGGTGTCCGCTGTCTTGGAAAAGTAAATATCACCCCCTAAAATGATGGCTGTGTCATGCAATAAACACATGCATATGCTGCTCATGCGTATACATTATAACCAGGGGCTGCCACGGCATCGTGACATATATACCTGCTCATTTGTGATGATGTCTACAAATGTTCACAGCATTGCTCTTTTTTCTGATGCTGTTTAGAATTGGCAAACAAGTATGTTTTTATCTATTCTGCTGATGCTGAATAGCATTGGTAAAACGTATTGGCAAAGTCAATAGATCTGCATTGGCAAAGCAAAAAAACAAAAGAACAGACCGTTTGGCCTTGCCAATACTGTATTACCTCATGCTTCTTGCTTGTCTTTCTTGCACTTGTTGCCCCACCGCCACCCTTCTCTTCCAGAGGCTGCTTATAGTTCCACTGATAGTTGTTTGCTTTACTGAAGATCCCCTTTTCTTCAATACTGGCTTGTTTTAGTTTCTATGTCAAAAGAAGGTCTGTGTGAAGGAAGCCTTAATTATACTCCTTCTTCTTGTTCAGCACCGCAGAAATAAAGAAAGGACTATAATCAAAGCATCATTGTCATTCGACTGTTGTTTGATATAGAAACAAAAACAGGAGGGTATCAAAGGCAAGGAAGCCGTCAATTCAGTCCGGTTTTCATTTCTTTGACAGCTTTAATGTAATTAAGCTACGCCTATTGTTTTTGACAATTCTTGTTTCAAAACTGTCTGCAGTGGGAATGGCCAGCACCTGAATAGCTGCAGAGTATTCCGAAGGAAACGTCAGGCCTTGGTCCCTGTGCGGTCCACAGTTGGAAACTGTGCCAGTGTCTAGAACGAAGAGGTTGGTATCTCTCTCTCTTTTCATCTGTTCTCCCATCTCTTTCTTCTTGACTCCCCTGTTTCTTTGTCTTCCTGTCTCTCTTCATTCTCTGTCTTATCATACTGATAGAGCTTGAAGACATGTTTTTTTCTCTGGTTTAGACTTTTGTTCCATTGATGCTCAGTGTAAACATTGTGGCAGAAGAGGAAAAATGTGCCACAGGGACACCTTATGGCCCTATCACATTGTTTGGCAAGGTGTCAGTTTCCATAAAAGTTGTGTGTGTTGGTGCGATGCTTTTATGAATATGGACCTGGTGTCTCTGAATAGGTGCTGAGCCAGTGATGCTCTCCTACAAAGGCTCCTAGTGGCTGGTGGCCATTACTGGAGAGTGTTTTCTGGAGAGATTCAGTATTGAGACAGTGAAAACCGTCAGCTTGAAGTGGGCCTTGGGTTCTGGGATATGAATGGTGCCTAGTTTTGATTATACAAGTTCCAAAGACTTTCTCAGTCGTCAAAAGCAATCAATGTACAGCGAAATACATTTGACTGTAAGACCCACTGCAAAAGGGGACAGTTATTTTGGCCATCAAGGACATTGAACAAGATCAAGATTCTGTTGAATGCAGAGAACCATTAGACACAATAACAGGGATCTATTAGAACTTTAAAGGAGAAGATTTAACAGTGACTAGAAGTGGTGTGGAACAAGTTTATTTTTCTAGTCAACCTTCATCTATTAACATCTGCCATTTATTGGCTGCTAAAATTAATAAGAGTGAGAGGCAACTTATTATATCTGCCCCTATCTATGCCAGCTGCTCTGCTGGAATACGTAGACGTATTTCTTGGACCATTTATAGCACAACTTCAATGATATATTATGCAGACACTTAATGGCTAGTGACTTCTGACATTGAGTCGCTTTATACCTACACACCTCTGATAGTAGCCCTTAACGTTATAGCAGACCTGAAGGGCTAGCATTCTATCTTAATAATGAACATAACATAACGGATGTATGATGTTACAACGCATGCTTTTACAACGCATGCTGTTACAACGAAATTTTTACAACGCAAATGCAGTGACAACGCAAGTCTTTACAACGCAAGTCTTTACATCGACTTACACTAGATGGCGTGCTAACATTAAAAAAGTGTAATTTACTATTCTAACTCCAGTCCACGTAACAGTAGGGAAGGTGTTTGGATAGTAAACTACACTATTTTTAATGTTAGCACGCCATCTAGTGCAAGTCGATGTAAAGACATGCGTTGTAATGGCATGCGTTGTCAATGCATTTGCGTTGTAACAGTTTCGTTGTAATGGTAGTGCGTTGTAAAAGTTGCGTTGTAAAGGTTGTTCCCCAACATAACATTTACTGCTATTGTGCTTCAAGCAGACCACATACAGATATTAGAACCCAAGGTTGTCAACACACAACTGTTTAAACACTAGTAAAATTATTCTGATTAATACATAAAGATATGAAACTTTTTGTGGTAATAGCGCTATTCTTAGGGAAATAAATATTTAATTTATTACAAGCGGAGAGTTTTGCATATTCTAATAGAGATGCAACTACCGAATCTGAGGGTTTAGGTTCAATTAATTGAGATACAACTCCTTTCAATAGTTCAATTCCACAGGTCATTTAGTGTGTTTGCTATCCATCGAACATGCGTCGTAGAGTCAGACGATGCATTCAACCACAGTCCTGTGGCCACTTTCCCCAGACCATGTACGGTTCACACATCCTTCAGCGGTCTGGAAACACACTAAATGACCTGTGGAATTGAACTATTGAGAGGAGTTGTGTCTCAATTAATTGGACTTTGGTAGTTATATGTCCTTCCATATCTAGAAGAACCGGTGGATTGATGATATCACCCTGAGGAAGCCTTTGTTAAAGTGAAACGCGTTGGCTGCGCTGTCTGTGACATGGATGAAGAATTTTAATAAAGAATACGCTACAAGGATAGCAAGAATCTATGAGTCATAATTTGAAGTTAATCACCTATGTTAAAAAATTGTTGTTCGTTGTCTCTCTTAGCTGTATATATGCTTATGACTTTTGCCTGCTTTTTAACTACACACTTATTCCTCCGTTTTTCAGCAGGTTGATGGGTGGTCATAAACTCATTCCAGTGGTTAGATGGGATGTTCTTGCATCATATGCTATCAACTTCTGATCAGTGTAGTCTATCCCTGATTGTCCTGTCAAATCTGATGGTGTCTGATAACCAATGAGCATACGCTTTTGTATGGGCTATGATCAGTGATCGGGGTCTCAGAAGTAACCCTGCAACAGTTCACATTGTTTCTTGAAAGTGAATGAAAGCATGTAAAATGAAATCTTAGCAATCTGACCTCTTGCCAGTGAGTTGCAGGGTTCCTCAGGGGTCATCCCTCTCCTCGCTGCTATTCAGTGCCAATTCAACAACTTTGATTCAAATTTTACCCAGAAAAGAGCTTAAATTCAAGTATTTTAAATATGATACCGAGATCTACTTGTGAATTGCTGGCCTAACTCACAGCTTCAAGATCTCAAGTGCTAACTTGAAAAAGATCAAACTTTGGCTTGGTCCAAATAGTTTCAAACTCAACGCAGCTAAGGCAAGCATTGAACATACGTGATTTTCCTTCATTTATTTTGCAGGTTCTCCAGCGCTATTAGCTGCTCATATGAAGTTCTGTGATTCTGCCAAGAATTTTGTACATATCTCTTAATGCACACATTGATTGTCTGATAAGGAATTGCTGAAATAAGGCACACCAGCTCATCAGGTTGCTCTATTTTCTTCCTACAGTTTATCACAAGGTAGTGGTGGGTCATTCATTAATCCCAAATTTGATTATGGTAACGCACTCTTCGGTACCTTCTCGAATATCAATTAACCCGCCTCCAGCAGGTATAGAATAGAGCTGCCTACTTTATTTTTGGCTTGTGCCAGAGAGACAAAGCCTCACATCACCAGCTACATACTAGGGCAAGGACAGAGTTCAAAATCCTATTATGGACTTGCACCTGCATATCTAGGTCAAACAATCATCTGGCATAGGCCATCAGTGCACTTCGTTTAAATTTGTCACTTCTTGTAGTACCTCATGAAAAAACTGGAGAAAATTCCTAGGCTTTGGAATTCTCTTCCGCTTCACGGGCACAAAAATCAATCTTCTTAATAATTGAAAAAAAAGCTTTAAAACTGTCTGTTCTACTTATGTCCTTTATACTCATGGTCTGTTGATAAATCAGGTAGAAATACCACATATATTTAGTGTCACCGGTATCTCTCTTGCTGCTTCAATTCCCACCCTTCAGGAGCTAGCAATGGTTCTCCATTACTCCCAGCATCGTCTCCACTACACTCCAGTTTTGTCTGTTGCTATGAGGTACAGTCTTAGCTTGGTGGGATTATGTTTGAACAATTGAGGCTCCAGTGGCAGGTATGAGATCGTGGGTTGCGTACAATTCACACCCAGCATCACTGTTAGTATCTGATTTCATGAGTGTGGCTCTAAAGGTTTCATTCTATGGCCTTTGGGCAGTCCACCATAAATGTGGTTGGACCTAAAGGAGCTGCCGTGAGCAGTGGTCTACAATCGGGCCGGGTTAGGCATTTCAATGGGACTCCACATGGAAGCCCCTGGTTCTGCTGGCTCCGTCATGATGAACCCCTTAATGTTTCTTGTTTCAGGTAGAATTTTATTATATCTGTCTGAGTTTTTTCAAGTTTTCAATGAATGCATTAGAGATTTGAAGCCATGGTACTGTGGGAGCAGACCCCCAATATTCTAATACACCCCAATATTTCGGATCACTCCAAAAGTTTCCTCACTGGTACTGCTCCGGCACCATTGATCTTGTGAGAGTTACCACCCTCCTCAACATCAAGCCCAGTATAATTAGCAGAGTACTGTCTAACCGGGACCACTCAATAACGGTTCTAGATCACGGAAAAGTTAGCCGGTTTTATTACAAGATCTTGAAATAGGTATTACAGAGGAATGCATAATATACCATGAAGGCTCACATATACAGTACATAGTCAGAAATCAAAACTTCTAAGTCCCAATGGGCAGAAAACATCCTAAATGGAAGAGACAGAGACCCTAGTAGAAAGGAATTTTTTGAGTCACCCCGAACCCAAGAGGTTTATGTACGTATTTTATGAATACAGAATGAGTAAAAACTACTTATTCAGAATAGCATGACTAGTTATAACACATATTGAGCAAATTAGAAATTGAGATTGTCACTAGCAATCATATAACACTAACCCATTTCTAACGAAAGGACAACTCCATCAACTTCTACACCATCAGCATAATCTGGAGATGTACAAAACGATATGAAACTCTTTCAAACAAAGACCCATAGACCAGTGTATGCTCGCAGGCCTACATCGGAACTTTCAGTGGAAGTTTCCTTGGGAATTATACATTCAGTAGATAAAGAAAAGTCTTGGAATAAATATGCAAAAGAGTTTTAGGCAATGTGCTACCGCACCTACCCCTACAGTGGGAAAAGTAATCAAACACTTACAAAGGTGCACAGAACCGAAAGTTTAACCCCTTTCAACTTTCAATGGAAATAAATTCCACACATAAATCAATTGTAATGGTTCGGCACCCTTATTCAGTAAACCATGTTACTTATTATTCATAATAGCTCAACACAGAACTCATGATGTTCCACACACAATCTATGTAATCCACAATTTCAAATGAATATAGTTTGAGAAAATTCTTTACTCATATTCATATTCTTCTTCTTTTAGTAATCTCCATAAAATTAGCAGAGACAGTAGCACAAAGAAAAGTCTATTCACAATACCTGAATTTGACAAAATTTGAGTAAACTACAGAAAATTGTAACTTTTGATCCAAAGGTCACATACGGCCCCAATTTGAATCAGAGCACTCTTCAGACTAACTATTGCACATAGAAGAGGACGTTGATGTAGGAAAAAGTTAATTTTTTTCAAATCATAAGTCGTAATAAAAAACAGTCAAATTGAAATTCATCCCCCTTGGCACACCTTCTTAATTCTTTTTTGAAAAGGCCATGGTGGATATAATCAAAATACAAATGACAGGAGAAAAGACTGATATATCTATGTATGTAGTTGTATTATGATTTTTTTTTCTCGAGAAAATATGCGACAGGTGTTACAGCTAATGCTGTCTCTTGGCCAGACCTAATGACTTTCAGCCTTACTCTCTGCACAGGTCACACCTCCCTATATAAACCCATAAAGATTGGATTAACCTGAGCAATATCCTGTTTTGTTTTTGGAAACATAATGGAAAGGTTGCTGTAAGTGTTGCTGGGGTGAGAGGGATCATCTGTGATTTATTCCAAATGATTTTAAGGCTGTAGTATCTTCCAAATTTCGTAATTTACCTCATAATTGGATTGAGAATTGTTTCAGGGTGTACTGATGTAGAGTATTAGGTCATCCGCATATTGAAAAATGGATAGTCTTAACCAGCTATATGCAAACAACAGTGTCTGTTGTTCCTTCAGAATACTGGTCAGAGGTTCACTTGCCATGTAAACAAAAGTGGTGACAGTGGACAACACAGGCAAATAGCCTTCACAGTTGGACTGTGTATTGATACACAGTGTGGCTGAGGGGTGGATGTATAATAAGTGTATCCACCCCAGAAACCTCTCTCCCAAGCTCACACGAGTATCTTGATCATGTACGGCCATGCTAGGGAATCAGATGCCTTTTGGGCGTCTAGTAGAACTGCTGTAGATAGTATATCAGAATCAATCTGTTGTACTTATGCAAAAAAAAGTCTGGAGATTGTCTGAAGTGACTCTTTTGGGTATAAAGCCAAATTGTTTGGATGAGATCATATTCCTTAAGTGTGATTGCAGTCTGCTATTTATTATCTTGGCTAGTATTTTATTATCAAGATTTAGTAGTGATAGGGCTCTGTAGCCTTGGGGCTTGTCTGCTTTCAGTAGAGCTTTGAGCATAGTGGGGGAGAGAAAGCCCATTGTTCTTTAAATACCTCAGCGGTGAATTCCTCTAGTCCTGGGTCCTTGCTGTCAGATAATGATTTTATCACTTCAGCAATCTATCCCACCAATCTATCCTACCTCCAATTGTGCATTTAACAACGCTCGTCCATGTGCCTGGAAGCCAGCCAAGGTAGCTTCTGTAAAGTATTTCAAGGGGGAGGGTGATGCTATTTCGTAATTCATTTGGCATAGGTTCGTGTAGCAGTCTGTGAAGGCACTTAAAATTCCATCTGTTTGTATGTGCTGTATGCCATTATCATTAAAAAACACACTAGTCCCAAGTAACAATACTTTACGTGCAAAGATCCATATGGTGAATAAAATATTTTCAAAGGAGGTTAAAAAAAACTATTTCAAGACACATAGCCACGCAGTGAATATTGGTGCAAAATAAACGCGCTCTGTGCTCTCTCGTTAGAGGTGATACACTCAAGTGATAAATTGTGATCAACAATTGAATCAAAAAACACAAGAACAGCACTGCTCGTTACAGCAAGTTCTCAATATTAGGGTCTGTGTTTTTAAAGTCGACAGCATTTCAGTCCCAATAAAAATGGCAGGATCATCATCAGGACTCAGGGTGATGCGAGTCTGCGAGAGAGCTGAAACAATTATAGAGAAAGAGTGATCAGAGTGAGGCAAAACAAAGAGAAGTGAACCAGTACAAGGCATAGACAATACTCCAGAGACCGTACTAACATTAGGAATAGTAATGCAGATGCTAAAGGAGGGGGTCCCTGATGACAAGCCTCAGGAACAGGGTGGGTGGAAATAGCCTAAATAAAACAAATGGAGAGTTCATTTTAAATCAAGGATGTTCAATCTTCCTCATGTTTTAGACCTGCGTCTATAGTGTCCAAACGAAAAATCCCTCACAAGTCCTCCTTGTTTACCAGGAGTTCGACATCACCTCCTCCAGGCGTGTCCCGTGTAGGTAAGAGTGGTGGGGTGGGGGGGCTAGGTGGGTGAGAGGTTTTGACATACGATGACGAGGGAAACTTAAATTTAAAAAAAGAAAACCATTGTTTTCTTTTTAAAATTTAAGTTTACCTCGTCATCGTATGTTGAATCTCCACCCGACCCTACCACCACACCCCCCTGCCACACTGCTTTTACCTGCATGGGTCACGCCTGCCCTCCTCTCTCGGGGTGGGGGGGAAATGGTGCTGATCACTTGCATTCTTGCAATGACCAAACTCTTAAATATGTGGCACTAGAAGGGCAGTGAGAACCTTGGATCTGATGCGACCCCCTATGCTGGTATATGTGAATCTTTATTTGTTGTGTGGTTTGGCCAATGTACAGTTGGGTACAGAGATATAGAATGGCATATATTACATTGGCAGCGTTGCAATTTAAGAAAAATCTCTAAGATGTAGTGAAATGCTTATGTGGAAATTCCTTCGTCTCAATGCAAATAGGACACACAATTCAATTTAAATTTTTATTTGTTAAGGAACTCCTACAGAGGTCCACAAAAATACACCAATACAATAAAAAAGAAATATTTTAAATACAATACAAAAAATGTTTCCCCATTTTTTCCTAAAATACAACAGTAGATTAAAAAGTGTGAAGAAGGATAGACATACTTTTTATATAGTGCAGACTTCTTCAATATCCAACCATTAGACGTTACGACCGAATAGCTAGATTTGAAAAATGTCCTAATAAATAGCCAGAAATGTTTTAAAAAAATAGAATATCCTATGACAGACCATTTAATTTGGTGGGGATAAAACAAATGTTCGGGCATCCTGAGCAGAATGAATATTAAATGTATTAAATGATGATCTTAAAAACATACGCCTTGCCCTTTGTAATTCCGGGCACACAAATAGCACATGATTGAGAGCCTGGATTTGGATATAACACAATTCACACATTCTCTCCTCTCTTGGGATTTTATCCCAAATGCTAGTAACTTATCTTAAGGGCAACAAGTTAATTCTCAAAAGAAGCATCAGTCTTCTAATCCCATGTGGATGATTCGAAATTAAATAAGTTTGTGGACTTTTCCCCAAGGTACTCCCACAAACCAACTTATTGTCGGACTTAGATTTACATAAAACTATATCTCTTGCCATACTAGTCGTGCTTGCAGACTTCTTTAAGAATAACTTCCGTGCAGACTTTGGCATAGGTGAATTACTATTTGAACTGAGCCCAACTATGTCATTTGCATAAGCAAATGATCTAAAGAATGCTAATTGATCCTTAAGCTTGTCAAAGATTTCCATTCTCAAGGCGGCCCTAAGAGAGCCCTCATCCCCCCCAATGGAGAGCATTCCCCCACCTCAGGACCACTGACAGAGATAAAAATATAAGAGACTAGACCGAATTCCAAGCGTAGAACATGTGGGGCTGCCTGAGAATTCTGATTAAAAATTTGGCGGAAGAACCGGCCTTCAGCCTTCTCAAAGGCGAGCCAGTAGTTATTATCCAATACTTCTGCAGCATAAGTTAATGAGGAAGGAATTTTAACCTTGAATGCTGACAGGACATGACTAAAATGGCGTCTCCCACAGGTCACACACTACATTGTCGTCATTTGATTTGTAGTGCCCTTTCATGGAGGGAAGGGCCCAACACTCAGTAATGGTGCACGCTAGTCTGGGTGATGGTATGGCTGCATGGACAAGATGGTCTTTTAAGTTCCTTCCATGCTTGTAAGCATGCATAGGTAACTTAATGCAAGGTCAACAGCTGCTAAAACATGCCAGTGTTATTTAATCCATTTAAAGATGACGTTGGAGCATTGAGGGTTAGTAGAGTCTGACGTGGGCAGTACCATACTTTCTTAGCAGAGCGTCTAATCAAGCGTTTGGGATAGCCACATTCAAATAACGTGTTGGTTAGAATTGCTACCTCCTTGAAGAAATCACTTTTGTGTTTGCAATAATTTTGAGAACTAACTATATTGTAGTGAGTATCTTAGTGAGCGTGTATGGTGACTGTTGTATGCCAGGAGAGTGTTTTCTCTCCATGGCCTTCCTATAAAGGGTGGCGTAGAGATGCTCATTTTCAAAACAGACAAAAAGATCCAGGAAATAGATTTCTGATTTTCAACACAGACAAAAAGATCCAGGAAATAGATGTCTGATTGATGGGATTGCATAGTGAATCTTAAGGCATCACAGTTTTGGTTTTACCATGTCTGAAATAAAAGCAGTTTCTTAGAGTTACTCTTTCAAATCATGAAGATGTCATCTATATATCTCTTCCAGAGAGCAATATGTGCTCTGAAAGGATGATTAGTGTCAGAGAAAAGGACTCTCTGTCCCTGGTCATCCATGTACAATACTACAAAATGTGGTGCAAAAACTGTCCCTGGTGGAAGTCCCCTTTATCTGTATATAGAAATCTTTGTCAAATTTAAGGAAACTATGTGAGGGCCAGTTCCAGCAATGATATAATGAATGATTTTGGAACCTGGTGTGGTCTGTGTCTGAGACTAAGGATGCTATGTATGACATTTATGCCCTCAAATTGGGATACGTTCCTATAGAGGGATTCTATGTCCAGAGTAAATAATAAAGATCCTGGTGTGGGTAGATGAAAGTCTTCAATGATGTTTATAAAATCCATCCTATATTGTATAAAGCATTCTGTGAGGTGCACAAAGGGCATGATGAAGAAGTCAATGTATTGACCAATCAGCTCCAGGATGGAGGACATCCTGAAGCAATGGGTCTGCCGTGGGGCTATCAAGATTTTTATGAACTTGGCTCCGCATTGTATCCTACGCCGACGACACCCAGCTCATCCTCTCACTCACGAAGAACCCAGAAGACAACAGACTCTGCTTCCAGGGGGGAATGAACAACGTGGCAGCCTGGATTAAAGACAGCTGCTTGAAGCTCAACTCAGAGAAGACCGAGGTCCTCCTTCTCGGACCCTGCACCTCCGCTTGGGACAACACCTACAGACCACGCACGAAACCTCTGCATCATCCTCGACTCCTCCCTCTCCATGAACCCCCATATCAACGCCGTCGCCTCCACCAGCTTCAACTGCATGTGCATCCTCCGCAAGACCTTCAAATGGATCCCCCCGACTGCATAAAGACCCTCACCCACGGACTCGTAACCAGCAGACTCGACTACGGCAATGCCCTATACGCCGGAATCAACAGAGCCCTACTATACAAACTCCAGACCATCCAGAACGCCGCAGCCTGACTCATCCTTGGAATGCCTCATCACGAACACATGACGCAACACCTACAAGACCTCCACTGGTTCCCCATCGAGAAGAGGGTCACCTTCAAACTCCTCACCCACGCATACAAATCCCTCAACAACATCAGACCCAAATTCGTCAATGAGAGAGTATCCTTCCACGTACCCAAAAGGAACCTCCGCTCCGCCGACCTCGCCCTGGCAGAGGTCCCCCGCATCCTCAGAAACGGAACAGGTGGGAGAGCATTCTACATCGCAGCCAGGACCTGGAACGAGCTCCCCATAAACATCAGACGCTCCCCAACCCTGCACACATTCAGGAAGGACCTCACAACCTGGCTCTTCGACTGATCCGGAGCTGCCCCCACGCCCCATTGCCTTGAGACCCTCGCAGGTGAGTAGTACGCTTATAAACCCCTGATTGATTGATTGATTGATTGAACTTTAGGAATAGTTTTAATAACTGGAGTATGTGGGTTGCCCACATCGGGGTATGAGAACTATTTTTTTGTGAGATAATCCAGCTCTTTAGCATCATTTGTAAATCTGAGTATTTCACTTTGTACCTCACTTGATGAAACTTTATTAAGTTTTGCATAATGGTCAGGGTTATGCTGTTGCGTAGGATCTCCAGTTTGTATGAGTCTATATCCTGTAAGACAATGCCTCCATCTTTGTCTGCAAGTTTGAAAATAATGGTACTATTCATTTCGAGAGTGCGGAGGGCTCCACATTCTTGAAATAAGATGTTATATGGGGTGAAGGTCTTTTTTGTTTGTAAGACTGTGAGGTCTCTAAGTACTAGTTTTCCAAAAGTGAGAATCTCCACAGGTTACTTGGCTTCAGTAGAGAAAATTTGGAGGCAGGTCATAAGGCAGTTACATCAGAACTAGAATAGGAGTTGTCATCTCCCAAAAATGCCTTCAGACGGATTTTTTGGAAGAAAATCTCAAAAGTTCACTGTGGCGTTACAAAGAATTTAGTGTGTGTTTTGTAGAGACAAACCACATGTCTTTATCCAGTAAGGTGATTTCCGTACTTGAGACTATGGCAGATGATAAGTTGAAAATTGAGATAGTGTCTACTCTGGAGGGGGGGGCCCACAAATAGTATTTCTGACGGAATTGTTGATCCCCTAGGGCATTGCTGACCCACCTCTGGGATTGCCTCTGCCCCTGCATGGTGGGCGGGGTTAGCCCCTCTGTAAAAAAAGCTTATCTCTAGAGTGTCGACCGGAACCTGTACCTTCTCGAGAATCCGATCTGTCTCCAGAATCTTCCAAAGTGTCTGAAAAAATAACACATTTTTCACATTTATTGAAACTGCCCCATGGGCGACCAGAATTGGGGTGTGTGTCAGTGTGACTGGTGTAACATTCATCCAATAAGTATGGATAGGTACAATCGATTTTAAAAGTTTTCATATCTTTTCATACTTTATTTGATATTTTCTCCTGTTCATTACAATTAAATTCTAATATGGTCTCAATTTTTTCTAAGACTGCCTTTGTATCTTTATTTGCATCTGACTCTTTCATTTGTTTCTCCCAATTACCAATTTCTTCCAGGAGTTTCTTACTGTGTTCAATTCCAGTATCCCTTCCCAGCATCGTCCAGTATATGGAACAGGTAGTGCCTATAAAACTAAAGCTCTGTCTGTATTTTTTTATCTTCAGTAAATACTCCTGGCACATTCCTGACCTGTAGTCCTAATGGAATAGTGTCTGATTTGCATACGGGCATATTTCTTCCAGCATTTATCAACTTGGTCTGGAAGACTGTTGGTAGGGTTTATGAAGTCGTCAAATTTATCTGTAAAGATTGAGGGTCTCTATAGGATCTTTTCTATATAGTCATGAGAGTATAATGGTGTAAAATCTGACATAGTAAGTAAGCCTTGTACTGTGTGGTGCCGAAGTTAGCCAATATATGGTAAAAACAGAAAAGTTTGAGAAACGCTACTGTTTGAAGAAAAGACAAACAAAGGTGAGTAAACAAAACCCTTACAATCATTTGATTGCACAATGGTAATATTTCAACAAGGAAGACCCAAGGATCACTGGGGAAATACTATAACAAAGAAACACACTGGTCTCTAGTAACAATACTTATGTTTGCAAAGAAGTGGGTGTTGGATACTGTTACATTCCTGTTGCTGCTCTTTACATAGACAGTGATGGGGTTGGGATACTTGGTTGGAGTAAGTTAGATACTTCCTGTGGCCTCAACATTTTGTTTCTTTGGCTGGAGTCTTCACTAGTGTATGTTACTTTGATTTATTCCAGATCCATGCCCCTTCTTTCCATTTGTAAGTAGTGGCAGGCAGTGTAGTGAGATGACTCTCTTCCATTACAGCTGCCTCCGGAGAGGTTTCCAGCTGCTTGAATTTCTCCCCGCACTATCTGTGTTGCTGGGACACCCATCAGTGGGATTACAGCCGAGTTCAATTCTAGAGTGTCTGTTGTTTTAGGTTAATCATGAAATGAAATGAAATACCAGCATTTGTAAAGCTCCGCTATCTCCAGAGAGGTGTCCCGGCGCTGGGGGCCATCGGGATGATTAAACATGGTGCTGGGCTAACCTGCTGCCAGCGCCAGGGAATCAAACCGTGAACCCCGTGGTCTGGAGTCAGGCACCCTGGCCGCTGCGCCACACCTCTTCCACTATCATCATATGTTGGTGTCTGCCTTACGTCTGATGCCAGTTGTTACGGCACAGTGCTTTCTTTTTGCCCATGCAGTGGTCGGGTCTTCTATGTTAGTGGTTACCCTTCTTTCTAGTGCTCTCCAATTAGAATGGAATTCGGATGTTAATTCATGGGACCTCATTCCGATGTTCATGGGACCTTTGGTGTGTCTTCCAGATCTGGCTAATGTCCTTTGTGCGCATACTCTTCTGCACCCTGCTGAGGGTAGCTCTTGCATTTTCCTTCTTTCTGCTGTGGTGTCTGGTGTGGTTGTGATGGCTGATCTTATTGTGCTGTGGCCTGCTTTGTTCTTTGACCATGGTTATGTGTCTTTGGTTTTGGGGTCGGCACACTATTTAACCTATTTTTGCTCTTAGTTCGATGTTATCTCTTATATTCTTTAATTTATGTTTGCCATTGTTGGTCATACAAGTGAAGTATATATGGCCAACCTTAAGGTTCGAAGTTGTACCATCTCATCAGGCCTATTTCTGTGAGGATGTATTGCTCTCACACAACTTCTGTGTTGATCTCAGGTCGGCGAGACAGTAGTTCAGGCGAGTTTGCTCGCTCTGATTCTTCTTGCTTACTACATGGAGGCAACAGTGCAGGCCATACTTGTTTTTAACTATGCATACATAGTTTCATTTTCTCCACAACTATTAGCTCCTGGTTCTCTTATCGGTTTGATCACAGAGGTGAGTTGTGTATAGTGTGCTGTGGTCTCATGGCCGGGAGCCTGGAGACACCTTGGTTTAGTTACTAGGGCTCCCTCTAGTCCTATAAGCCTCCCTCTCCCTAAGGCCTAGTATTACTGATAACACAATCTGCTTTGTTCTTTTAGCTTGTGGGTAGCAGCGGCTTCTCCGCTAAGGCGGAAGAGTATCACCCCACTGCTCTCTGAGCAGTTCGAAAAGGAAAGATAAATGATACTAATGCAATGTTATTATAATTTTATTTTCCCGCACTGGCTCTATGGCTCAATTGGTTTCCATTCTAGGTGTGAGGCGGGGCAGGGCTGGAGTAGTGGGCACTCTCTAAGTGTGCATGAAGTTTTGGCTGGCCGTCTGGGCAGGCCAAACCATCATGTGCACTTAGCATGTTCTCCACCTGGCTGTATTGCAAGCCCGGGTGGAGAACATATACAGACTCCCACTCTCTGTCTGAGCACTGAACTATGGCGCTCAGACCAATCATAATGCTGCTGTCATGCTGTGAGAGCAGCGTTGTGACTGGCTAGGGGAGTCTAGGAGTCTGTGCGCTTCCATGCTGCCGGAACTTGACACAGGAAGAAGAAGAAGGAGAGAATGGAGGAGAGGCGGCGGCCGGGCGTACCCAGGTAAGTGATCATTTTTTTTCTCTCCCATGCCCAAGACCCCCGTTTGGTAGCAGCCGGCACTGCTTGTTGCCTCACGAACAGAGCTGCCCTTTTTTAAAGACATAGCAGAACTGTCACTCTTTGGTAATTTTGCCTTTATTTTCTTTTTCTTGAAGGGCTGATTGTTTGCAACCCTTTATATTTCTTTTGACACTTTCTATCACTGTTCGACTAGATTGGCCACCCACTGAACTCCTGTATTCTACTCCTTGAATTTACGCACTATGATTCTGCTCATCCTGGCTGGCTTGCCTTTCTGCTTATCTTTGGTGGCTCTCCTTGGGGATTTTGGGCTACCGTTCTTATGACTTTTGCTTTTATTTGGGCCCTGATTTTAGCAAGATCTGACTATTGCTTTTGCCCACCTCTTACAGCTTTGATGTCTGTTTTCTGTGATGATTAGGCTCTCAGTATATTTTTATATGGCTGGACTTTGTTTGAAATCTACCCTCCTCCTCTTTGTGGATGAATTTGCTCTGTTTGTGTTTCCCTGACATCCTAGGTTGATATTCGGTAGCTTTCTCCATGTGTTCTAGCAGTGATTTAGGTATTGCTCGTGATTTGAGTTGTTGGTGCTTTCCAGCCTGCGTGAAAGATCAACTAAATAGTTAGAGAATATTTATTTTTGTTAGCGGCGCCTTTGACTCCATCCCCAATCTCACTGACCCCGCCCCCATTGCACTCAGGATCATAGTACCCATAATTTTCTTTAATGCACTTCGACCGATGTTGTCAGGGCACTTTCAACTTTAAGCTGCTTTGGATCGTGACAAATTCATGTCACTTTGGTACATCCTCACAGAGTAAGGAATGGGGCAAGCAATGGTGTGAGGAGTTAATGGCTGGATGACTTACCACTAATCTTCATTACTCAGATTTTCCCTTCCTCCTCCCAGTTCTTCTTCCCTCTCTTCCTGCCTCCCTGAAGTGATTTAGCTGTGATCCTGGACTTTGCGTCTTATGATTTAGGATGTTGCTCTGGCGGATCCAAGCTTTAAGGGATCACATAGGAAGGTATGGCCTGTGGAGGGAGTAAGGCAGTACACCTTTTTTAAAGGATTTAGGGAGCTTTACAAAGGGTACCTGTCTGGGTGGAACCGATCGCCGATCATGGAATAAGTACTATGATAAAGAAAGGAGACTTTGTGTAATGAAGATTACTGGTAAGTAATCAAGTCATTCTGCTGATGCCCGTGTGTCTGAAACACATTATTTCCTAAAACACTCACACCACAAATGTATGAATGTACAACCTCATATCACTCTCTTCAAGGACTCACTACTGATGTTTAATCGTGATCACATCTCAAATACTGTGGATCTGCAATCCCTTTTTCTTCAGCCTTGCACTTTATGCACTCCCAGGCTGCATCCTAATCTCTACCACCTTCCACGTCAATTGCACATCCACATCACTCAAACAATAGTGAGCACCATCTTTACAAGAAGGCATCCCTGCCGAGCCAAAGGGCAGCCCAAGTCGGTATGTCCCATTATACAGAAAAAATGACAATTCTAGAGAAGCTACACAATGTCTTGGAAATTGAGTGGACCTGGAAGATAGTAATTGGAACATATGAATAAATACTTATCTAGTGTAGTGAAAAGGCATACATAACTGGCAGTGATAATCCAAGTCCATTTTAGAATCAGTTTTTTCCAAACTTGTGTTTTATGGGGAGAATAGTAGTTCTGACAGAGACACACCGAGCAGTGTGCCTCTGACTGGCGGCTCCTCCCTTCGAAGTGAATTGGGATGGACTTGTGTCCACCCACAATTTATTTTTTGCGGGAGTGCATTACTGCTGCACCACTGCTGCCAAAGCCTGGCACCACTTGCATCACTTTCTCCAGCATCAGATAGTTTTATGGGGCAGCCAGCTTCAGCCATATTGTTTTCCTTGCATGAGGATCCCCTCTCCTTAGATCTTCCCTTTTCCCTTGAATAGTGGCCTACCGTTCCATTTGTAGGTGTTCCTTTCCTTATTTTTAGCAATTTTTTTCACTTCCATAAGGAAGGTCTACTTACTGGGTTTGGGTCTTGGTTTCCTGTCTTCCTTTTTTGTAAACGAATGTTGGTTGATTGAAGACACATCTTCACAAGGCTCTCTAGTGGAATGTTGACCCCCTTCAACCTGTCTTTTTGTTCCTATTTTTCTAGTGATGAACTTGAATCCTGAGTATAATTATGAAAACAAAAATCCATGATCTATAAGTCACGGATCCGGGTGACGAGAGGTCCCCTGCACTCGGTGAGCATAGATACTAAAGCAGACATATGAGCAGAACGAATGTATAGGCTTGCCACGCAGCAGATGGTAATCAGAAGCACATAGCCGAAACCAAAATAATGAGAGTCTTGCAGGTGCAAAAACAAAAATAATATTAAAATTTCACTTACCTGAACGGCCGCCGCCTCTCCTTCGTCCTTTTTTCCCGGCAGCAGGAAGCACACAGTCTCCCAGACTCTCCTAGCCAATCACGACACTGCTGTCATCAGTATGACAGTAGCATCGTGATTGGTCTGAGCGGATTGATTCGGCGCTCAGACAGGGAGTGGGAGCCTGTGCATGTTCTCCACCCGGCTGTGCAATCCAACTGGGTGGAGAACATGCTAAATGGGCATTATACCACTCCTCCTCCCTCTCCCTGTGACACAGCCAGCCAGCTCTGCCCTAACCTGGCTCGGGCTTCTTACAGAAAAATAAAATGATAAAAACGGAACCTTAGTAACGTTGCGTTATTATCATTTAATTTTTCCTTTTACGTTCAGTGGGGTGACGCTCCTCCGCCCTAGCAGAGGAGCAGCCGCTGGTTAACGCAGGCAAATAGAATGCTGCTGGTGATCACAGCAGAGCTAAGGCAAACGGGAAGATCTCAGACCAGTGTCTGCTGTCAAGCCAGTGCCTGGCCAGAGCCCTGCTGGCGCATCTGGTACTGCTGTGCCCGCCCCATCTCTTCCGAGTGGGTAAGGCCCTTTATGCTTTTCTTGTTCTCCTCCTGCACACTGAGACTTTTTTGGGAAACAACAACTCAGAATCATGTATTCGCTGGCTGACAAAGTGACTGTTAAGAGCAGCTGCCGTTTGCTGGCGTATCTGGCCCCCCTGCATCACCCCTCTATGTTTTTGTAAATAGTCAGTGACAGCAATCCAATTTAAGGGAAGTGATAACTATCTCTAAGGGAAGTACAAGAGAGAAATTGTGACTATTTTAGTCAGAAAAAATCAGCCACTAATGTGGTTGGCCACAGTAAAGAGTTTGGGAGTTTTGCTGACCGCGTTCCTAAATTCGGATACAGCACAGCGCTGTTTACTCAGCCAGTGATTGTGTATGTCCACTTAATCTCCCTCCCCGTCGCCCTTTTACATTACCCCCTTACCCTCTACACGCCTTGAACCAACCGATGTAACTTGTAATTGATGTACTTTCTGTGACAATGTGTAACTTGTAACCTATGTAACTCTCTTCATGTAAAGTGCTCCGATACCTCTGGGTCTAGCCAGCACTATATAAAACTCAAGTAAATAAATAAATGTCCTTAATCTTTAGCATTTTTTTTATCCAGGTTCCGTATATTGTAATTTTATCATGCGAAAAATCTATTTTGTCTTAACAAAGTGAGTTATATGGGTAGATTTTTCCCATACACATCTCTCTTGTGCATCACTTGTGCTCGATCCTGCAGTGCATCTCAGAGTTTAGGTTCCATTAGTAAGATGCTAGCTACCCTTTCGCTGATACATTCTAAATCCTGTTGCTTACTTTGTTGTAGCCCCTTGTGAATTTGATTGTGGCTGTTTTCAGCTTAGCTTTACTATGTGTTGCCTTTGATTCTCTTTGTTTATTTTGCTTGTGCCACTGTTTTCTTTCTGATGAGATTGTATTTTTGCTTAGCTGCTTTCACTGTATTTGTTTTTTGCCCTCTTGCTTTTAGCCTGTCGGCAGATTCATAATTTTTTTGTACGTGTACTTTAGAGCTACTTCAGTTATATTTTATTCTACAGAACTGATCTGACTGACAGGATTGCTACTATGGGCATGCAACATGACACTCTATCTGTTCCGGCGGCCGAATTACACAAAGTGCCCCGAGGCACAATGGATGTTTGCGCCTGCTTTGCGTGTCCTGGGGCACTTTGGTATTATAGAAGGAGTCGAAGACACTTCTGTGGCCCCTTCTGTAATAATAAAAGCGCTGGCGCAAATACAGAGCCAGCGCTTTCTCAAGAGGGCATTCCCTCATTTGCCTCTGCGTCCATACTGTATTATAGACGCAGGTGCAGCGGCAAAGAAGCTGGCAGGGGGCACACTGAAAGAGCGCCACCTAAAAGGTGGTGCACTTTCAGTGCACCCTCTGAAAGCAGCCCTCTGGAAGGGGGACACCCCATTGCAGGTGGGTGCTGTCACTCACTGCACCCACCTTCAAGGAGATATCCAATACTCTTAAAGGTGCACATGGGTTGCCTCCTGCACAGCAAAACACAGATGGGCTGCTTCAAGGCCGCTCTGTTTTTCACCTGAATACACTGCCCCGAGGGCAGCACGAGTTTGCAGCTGCCCTGGGGGCAGTGCATTCTATGTAATAGAACGCACTTTCCCAGTCTGCATCCGGCGCACCTGATTTAGGGTGCACCGGGCGCAAGCAGGGAAAGTACGCCCTATCCATAATACGGTCCTCGGATTGGAGTTTAGGTATTCTAGGCATTCCAACTGTTTGTCTGCTGATCCTTTCCAGGTCAGTATTATGTCATTGTTTTTATTTCATTTATGTAATTTGTTTGGCTTTAGCCAAACAAGGCACACAAACATTGCAAACACTTTTACATAAAATAAAACAGGCCCACACCGACATAGTCAATCTGGCATTCCCATTCCCCTTCCTCGAATAAAGTGTTGACTGCTTCCCTTAGTATAACGTGACCTTGTGTATACATTATAAATAGGATAAAAAGATTAATATAATACAATTTAACTTAATTGGGATCGTAATAACATCGGTAACCATAACCACACCAACATAACATTAGAAATTTGAAATACATCATGATTTATATCACAAATTATAGATTCTTTTCATGAACATTTTTATTGGGTTTTTGCAATACATTAAGGCCAAAACGGCCCACAAATAGACATAGGAGATTGAAATATAAACTCAAATAAAAATCTGTAACATATAAACTTAAACAGTCAATCCCAAACATCCCACCCACACACCCCATGCCTCCCACAGAGCCCCTAATCGGATTTGACATTAGACACATTACTCAGTCTCTTGTGCCGTGGCGCATTAGTTCCGTATTTCAGCATCAAGCTGGGAGTCCATAGTGTGAACTGGGGGCCAACACTATACCCTTATAGTCGGCCCATCGCTGCCATATCTCTGTGTGTTTTTGGGGACATCCCTTTGCCTGGAACTCCGCTACCTCTAGGCCCATACTGTGGTCCACCCACCTTCACATTTAATATTGTTATCACCGCTGGCACTAACCATTGATATATTGAAATTCACCTTCTTTACTCAGCACATTGTTTACCATCTCTAAACAATTTGACATTGCTACATTCCAGTATGAAAAATAATAGATCTTGAGTTTGTCCTATCAGTTATCTCTACCTAAAACACTAAATTTCCGTGCAACTGGACAGAAGAATTACAGGCCTTTGTCCAACCCGACTCCCTTTCACATCACCCAATGAAGAGGTTGGCATGTGAGGGTTCAAACGTGACACCCACAGCTGTCCCTTGTCATTGTCTACAGATCTATATTAATATTGAAGTGCTGTTGAGTCTGAAGTCATTCATTTCTTGAATCATATTTCACTGTGTATGATAGTTTGATGAATGATTATACAAGAAAGTCTGTTCAGCATCCAGTCCTCAGTTATGTTTTATGTTTGTGTAAAGAGTCTTAACATGAAGGGTAATGAAAATGTAGTTATTTTCTCAAGGTGTCTCATTCAGTCTGTATGAAATGACGATAGAGTCTAGTGTACACAAGGCTATTTATACTTTGGTTTTGGTATTCTGATATAATCTCCGTAACAGAAAGATAATCAGAGTCGATTGGTGTTCTGTCG
Source organism: Triturus cristatus (assembly GCF_964204655.1). Classification (NCBI taxonomy): domain Eukaryota; kingdom Metazoa; phylum Chordata; class Amphibia; order Caudata; family Salamandridae; genus Triturus; species Triturus cristatus. Next base: position 318,092,347 of record NC_140585.1, read on the forward strand.
GACAAGGCCCTACTTTTAGATCTTTAGTAGCCAATAAAAAAGAGGTAATTCAGGCTAGCAATTAGCTTGGAAATGACTGGTTGCAAGAATTACACAATGATTTCTTCATGCGTTATCCTACTCGAGCCACAAGAGTGTAATTACACTTAAACAAATAATGCTAAAAATAACATTTGATAGTTAAGGAGTTGCACTGGCTTGTCAACCTATCTAATTTATTTGACAATGTAGATTCAACAACAGAAATGCAACATTCTTTAGCTTATAAATGTGAATTTACAGTACATTAAATGATAAATGTTTACAGTGCATTCCCATTTAAATAACAAGGACAAAGTCTTGCAATTAGTTAACTAGTGCTACCAGGAAACAATGTATATAGTGGTGGTCTTGGTAATATGTAGCAATACAACTGGAAATAGCTACAACTCCCATTAGTACTTGCGAGTAAAGAATGTAGCGGAATTTGATCTGTCCGTCCTTGGCAGCACCCTATCCACCTTTTGTGAGGCTAACGTTTGAACACTAGCTCATATATATGTCTCATGTCTTAAATATATGATAAAGTTTAGCGGTTAAAAGTCCATATTTTGCTTTCTTCTTTTTCCTTCCTGGTTTTAATCACTTCAAGCACACAGGTAACCTCTACTGACATTTTAGTATTTTAGCAAGGAAAAGCTCCAAGGATCTTGTCACATTGAGGAGCAAAACACATTGTGGCCAAGATCAGATAAAATTAAAACCAAATTAGAAGCAAATGAACTAATAAGAGATCAACAGAAGTATATGTGAGATAGTATAATGCACAATAAAAAAGTGACACTCTCACGAATTTCTTATTGAATTGGATACATTTCAGTGAACTTGATACATTTTCTAGAATTCTTATTCAGAACATAACCTGAGAGAGGGATGTCTAGACCCTTTAGCACTAACGATTTAAAGCCCGATGTACAGTTTGGTGGGCTAGGCACTCTGAAGCAAATGCAACGGAGTACCCTGCCCTCCAAACTCTCGTTCCACCCGCCTCATATAGAGACAAGCAGACAATAAGTATCCTGTGGACAGAGCCCCATTTGGCTCCATATGAGGAATATTTCCTCCACTGCCCTGACGGAACAGGTGCATAGAGACATAGGGAACAGAGAAGAGTATTACACTGTTTGTCCTATTTAGGGTTGACAGTGTAATACCTTTTTTTCACTGCATGGAAAACCCTAATCAAGCAGATGTCATTACTGGCAGCGATGAGGGTAGTCTTTGTGCTGTGATTGGATCTGAAATCAGATTGAGAGGGGTCCAGAAAGTGGGTCTTGTTGAGTTGGTCAACCAGCTGTTTGTTTACGAGTTTTTCCAGTACTTTGGTGGGTAGGAAGCAGGGAGACTGGTGTAGTTTGCCTGCATTTTCAGGTCTGCTAAGAGTTTCTTCAGACACAGTAGCATGGCGGCATATTTACAGGCGTTTGGGAAAGTGGCTGTGGTGAGGGTGAGCCTTGGGATGAGCGAGGAGCAGATGGTATTGAGTCCTTTGGTGAAGATGAAGTGTGGCCAAGGATTCGATGGGGCGCCCTAGTGGATGCAATGCATGGTGGGGTGGTCTCTGTGGTCATTGCGATTAGTGGGGTGTTCATCTTGTAGGGCTGGAGGGCATTGAGGGTGGATGGGTCCAGGTTTTGTAAATGATGCTGATTTGTTGCTGAGGTAGTGGGGAAGCTGAGTGCAGAGATCATGTGATGGGGTGGGTGATGATCGTGGAACTGGCGGAGGGGTGAGTTGAAGCCCTTTACAATTGTGAAAAGTACTTTTATGTTTTTTTGGAGCTGTTCTCAATACGTTTGATCAGCGTTGAGAATCTAAGTTGCTGGTAATAAGGACAGAAGGCAGATCTGGCGGTTCTTCTGTCGTTTTTGTCATGGCTGTGTCGCCATCATCATTCTTGCAATGGCGTTTGGAAACTTATACTTCTGCTGTGTACCAGCTAGCTTGAGATCTGCTACCTTTCTATACTTCTCTCACTGCCCTACTGGTCTTCTCCTGTCTCTATCTGTCTAACTCTTCTCCCAACTTTCTCCCTACCTTACACACTGCAGTATACTTCAGCCTTTCCATTTCTCTCCATTTCTTTTTCCCTATCTGTAGCTGTCAACACCTCTCTAGTTTAGCACTCTACCTCTCTTTCTCTGTGTACCTTTTCCTTTTTCTTCTTCTCTGAATTCTTTTTTCAGGCCACCTCATCTGTCTCTCGTTACCATACATCTCTCAATACCTCACCTATACTCCTTAGCCTACCTATATATCACCAGTGCTTAATTTGTAAAATAAGTGCAGATACCCAAAGTAGTTCTCTGAAGCCCGTAGCCAGCACTGCTTAGTGTCAGGGAGGACGAGTACCAAGGCTGTCTAATCATTATTCCATCTCATGCCTCTTTCATCCACCACACTACAAGCCCTGGTCCTTTATGTCACTCCTGCAAGTTCTTCTTCATCCCTGCTTTCTCCCTTTCTTACTGATGTCAATGAGGCCAAAGGTCATTTGATGTCACTTCCACTACCCCTAGTATTTTGGTGAATCTGCGTCCACGCACTACATATGTTTGTTTATACAGGTTTTTAAAAAGTGGAAACCTTGTTCGGAAGTAGCAAGTTCTGTAAAGACTACAACATGCGATTGAGGATGGAATACCTAGAATAAGAACAGGAAGAGGAAGTTCTTAGGGTTTAGGCCCACTAACTAGAAACAGAGCTGCAAAGCAGAAGTCTTTCTTTAGGAAGGCAGACACCTTCACAGGGTTTGTTAAAAGACAATGTTACAGGGAAAAGTCATGGCTTACTTTTATTAGGGATGTACACTATTGATTTTGCTGTCAGTCAGGCAGTGTCCAATACTCCGCTTTTGATAGACACGATTCATCATTAGTTTAAACAGTTAATACGGATTACAGAAATATATACAGTATTGCCTGCCTTTTCCCAGCTCCCCATTTTTAAAAAATTGATTTTAACAATAACATGACTTACAATGATGTAATTGCATCGTTTGACCGAAAATACTCAAATCAGTATCCATTGTGTCCAGTACATTGAATACAACATAATGTGGGGCACTTGAGTGTGACATGGTACAAATAATCAAGTTGGCTACATCATTATCAGTCTTTACCTGTTATTGAAAGAGGTTTCCAGCATACAGCTGTTATCGATTACAATTCAACACACTCATCTATCGTCTGCACTGGTCCTTTCGCCCACGCATCGCCACTCTACATTTAGCCAACAACAACCCCATTGGTACCAACTTCTTTTTGCAATTATCCACCTCCAAACCATGTCCTAGACGAGCCAGCAGTGGACTGGGTTCCAGGGCTTGCCCCGTGATCTCGCTTAGCTTCTGAAATATCTTTCCCCAGTATCTCTGAATTCTAGGACAGTACCAATCAACATGTATGAATCCTGCTACCTTTTCTGGGCAGCGATGACATTCCGCCCCATCTCTCATTCCATATTTGTAGAGCTTCTCTGGCGTGTAATACACTCTATTTATATATTTAAAATGTATTAGTCTGTGTCTACTGTTTAGGGATATGTGCAGCAATGTCGCAGGCTTTTATCGATTATGACTTGATTTAGATCTTTCTGCCAGTCCGGTTGTGCTTTCATTAGTTGCGATTTCTTGGTTTTCTGAGCGTACCTGTACATTCTGTCCACTAACTTTTGGGGGGCGTTTGCTTGTATATTATAAGTGAGCATTGACGTCTCTACCGGTTCCTGCAAATCATCTCCCAGTTGATCTCATCATGCATGCCTAGCTCTGAGATATTGAAATTGGTCTAGAGGCGATGTAGCTATCCCTTCTTTTAGTATATCTTCCCATTTAAGCACTACTCCATTATGAAAGAAGTCTCCTAACTGCAATATGCCCAATTTTTGCAATGTCTGAGCTGTGTCTTTTTCTCATCCCGTCGGGAACCAGGTACACCACTCCAGCGGGGTTAATGGTGAGTACTGCAACGCACCTGCCTGTTTCTCAAGCTAATTTTTCCATTCTGGGGTTGTAGCATTTAAGGAGTCTAAGACTCTATATCTCCTTTCGAGGGAAGTGAAGACCACCTGTGGTAAAATGTCGGGGTCTGCAGCATCTCTTTCTATGCACCTATGTTGTACCACCTCTGGACCATGCATCCAAATATATGCATGAAAGGCTTGAGCTACCCTATAGTACAGTTCAAGGTCTGGAGCATTTAGGCCCTCCATAGAGAAGGGCAAAGTTAGCATCTCCCATTTAACCCTCGGCTGCTTGCCAGCCCATGCCAGCCTAATCATCAAAGATTATAGTATAGTTAATATGTGACTTGGGAGTGTCATTGGTATATTTAGAAATAGGAATAGAAATCTAGGCAGGACGACCATTTTCATGATAGAAATGAATTTAAGCAGCGAGAGGGGCAATCTGATCCATCGGCCTATGTCATCCTCGAGTTTAATAATAGCCCTCCCAAAATTTTCGGCTAGTACTATTCCAGGGTCTGTGTGAATTTGAATTCCTAGGTAGTGTATTGATTCAGTGGACGATTGCATCGGAAAGTCCAGTTGTATCGGAGTAGTACATGGGGTTAGAGGAAAAATTACGGATTTTGACCAATACATTCTGAGACCCGACATCTGCCCAAATTGTGTTACTTCAGTGAGAATCGGTTAAAGGTGCCTCTCTGGGTGCCGGACATATATCAATGTGTCATCAGCATATGCAGAAAGTATTAATCGGTACCTGGGAAATCGCAATGCCCTATGCTCATGGTATTCCCTTAATGCACACAGGAGTGGCTCCGCTACCAGACCGTATAAGAGAGGGGATAGTGGGCACCCTTGGTGGGTCCCTCACGAGATAATTATAAGGCTAGTGACGGTGTTGCTTACACGCACTCTTTCCCATGGTGCTATATATAAATAGGACCATGACCCAGCGGAGAAATATCTCCCCACTCCAACTCTGTCAGGACCGCCTTCATGAGCGCCCATTCAACAGACTCAAATGCATTTTTGGTGTCTAGGAATGCTGCTGCGGCTTTAACTGCAGAATAATGAGTGATATTTACCCAGGTGTTTCACCTCACCTTCCGCAGTATCTTGACAATCTTCAAGAGTCTTTCAATAGTTTTGTGTCCCCTGTACTTTGGTGGGCTTGTTCTAAGCATGGTATCTCATATTCTAGTCTTGATAGTCTGTCCCTCAATCCCCGGAGTACTCCTCCGTGCTTGGATATTGTCACACCCCCTGACATAGACCTTAAATGTCTGCCAAACTGTGATGGAACTAACTACCAATCCTATGTTTTTTTCAAAGAACATTTCTATCAGCTGCACCATTTCGATTTTAAAGGCTGGGTCCATCAGGGCATATGGAGGGAATCTCCAAAGGAATGGTGCAGCCTTCCCCGTACGAAGGTCAATGTCTAGTAGGACCAGCAGCGAGTGGTCAGAATATGTTCTAGCAAGTGGGTGACAGGCAGCAACATGTGGGAATAAGCTCCTGGATATCAGCCAATAATCCATTTGGGTGTGCGTATCGTAAACTGCAGAATAATGAGTGAATCCCGCCGCGTCTGGGGAATGCTGCCACCAGATATCTAGGAGGCCTAGCTGTTCTACTGCTTCTGCTATCGCTCCGCAGCTAGGCGGTGAGGAGGGCCTCTATATCGATGTTTGTTGGGATCTAGCATACAGTTAAAGTCTCCCCCCCATCTTATTTCTTGTACCTTCTTCTCGCATTATTAGTGAGCCCAAAGTATGGAAACATTTTGGGTCGTCATAATTAGGGCTGTGTACATTTACTAATGTGCCTGCCAGTCCCTGTTTTTGACATTTAGCTTTGATGAATCTTCCATTGGGATCTAGTTCTCTACAGTGTAGTGTGATGCCTGATTTCGGGTTGAGTCATATGGGTATCCCCCTGGCATGCGACGTAAACCCTGCTGAGTACACCCTTCCCTGGAAGTACTTATGAGAGAACATTCTGTTAGTAGGGGTTAGATGCGTCTCCTGGAGTAATGCTACATCAACCTTATGTCGTTTTAAATATGCTATAAATTTACGTACTTTCCTATGTTCATTTAGTCCTCTGGCATTCCAGGTCAGAATTCGCACTCTCTTACCCACCCTCTGTTCCATCTCTATTTTTGCCATCTCGATAATTTTCCTTGTTATGTGCCCAGGTGCGTATCAGATTATTCGGCCATTTACCGGACTGTCGCGCAAAAACATGAACAAACGTGTTCTTCAATGCCAACATGCTCCCTCCCACGCTATGCAGCCCCAAACTTTGCATTATCAATTATCTACCCTCCCTCCCTCTGCAAACCTTCTATTAAAGCGTTCATTAGTAAAACCATTACAGTCCCTTCGTGGATCACACTCGGGGGCAGATGTTGCTGGCGTCAGATATCTCCGTAACCCGGTCTTGCCCTACGATATATATAATAATTTGCTTCTCATGTTGTGTATGTTAGAATTGCTGTGCCGCCCCTTCTCGTGTTCCGATTTGTGTCTGACTGTTCCAGGCAATTATAATATCTGGTGAAGCTACTGAGCAGGGGGGCCCCCCTAATTCCTCTCCCGCTGATCAAAATCCAAACATGTCGCTTCTCGCTGAATTTTACAGAATTAGCATCAGCTCAGATCTGTCGTCCTATATTCCCGCTAATTTTACTGTCTTCACTCCAGTGCTCACCGCTGCGGCGGCACTTTACCACCCATGTTATATGTGTGCTACGTGTTCTCCAGTGCCAAACCTGTGTCTGTTCTTTGTGCCTTATATTGTAGACAGCTTTCGCTCTACTCTTCCTGTTCTGAAGTGCCACTCTCAACCCTGCGGAGTGAGAGTTAGGAGAACCCATCCTGTGAGGTGCACTATGAAGCTTTTTTTAAAAGTGCAACGCCTGCTTAGGATCTGTAAAGGCATGAGCTTTCCCCTCCACCAGCACACGGAGCCTGGCAAGGTACAACATACTGTAGTCTAAGTGCCGTTTGTGCAGCTTTCTCTTTACTGGTATAAATTGATGTCTTGCACTTGTGGTGTGAAGTCGGGATAGATAGATATCCATGCCTTTGTGCTGCAGCTCCTGCAGTTCCCTGGCTCTGCGGAGTGCTGTGTCACGGTCCCTGTAATTAAGGAGCTTCGCGATGATGGGACGCGGAGGTGCACCTGGGACCAGTCTCGGGGCCAGTGACCGATGTGAACGCTCCACCGCAAACATATTAGAAATATTCTCCATACCCAACAGTGGGGCTAGGAGTTGCTCCACATAATGCTCCATATTTGAAATATTCATGGATTCTGCTATCCCTACTATCCGGATAGTATTACACAGTGAGTGCACCTCCAAGTCCTCTGCCTTGGCTTGAATACTCTGCAGTAGCTTGTCCATTCATTTTTGCTTGCGCTTGGGCACCTGTATTTAGTGCATCTTCTGCGTCAGACACTCTGTTCAACCGTGTTCAGGCATTCCGTATGTATGTCGAGGCTTTCGGACATCCTATCAATTCGGAAGGATAGTGCATCAATTTTCCCGTCTATTTTATTCAGGCTGTGTTGTATGGTGGCCAGGATTTGCTTCAGATCTGTGTCCGTGGATGAGTCACCCCCCTCAGATCCAGATTGATGGGTTTTTATCAACATCTTTGATTCTGGGCATTTTCCTAGGTTCAAATTGCAACCTGGAGTGTGATTTTTCAGTTCTGCCCATTGTTAGTGCTTAGTGATGCAAGCTCTCTCCATTGGGAAGCTGTGAGGTGCCAAATTCGTACGTGAGGTAGTGCTTTTAGGGATATCTGTTCCCACTGGGTTGCAGATCAGTAAACGCAAACTTGGTCCCTCATTTCTGTACCCTGATGTCTGCTATTATTTGTATTCTGCAGAGAGGGAGACCATCGGCAACACCACGGTGTAGAGTGGGGGGGTGGAGGATGCCAAGAGGAGCCGAACCAGAAATAACTGTTGGGGCGTGCTGCGCCAGATCGCCCACTATCTACGCAACATTTCCTATCGTCAGCTTTCTGCGCTGTGTGGTTCCAGCCGAGCACCCCGGAGGTCTACCCCACCACCTCCGTGTGGCTCAGCCTTAGTCCCGGCAAGCCTACGGCACGCTACCACGGCTGCCCCCCACCTGGAACGATTAGCGGTCTGGCATTTCCCTCAATCGCCGAGCTTTATCGTCCCTATGAGACTCTGAGCTGGATCTTCGGTCTGAGCTTCTGTGATCCGTGGCCTCACCAAGGTCTCCAGGCTGCTCTGTGCCTCTCTCGGGTATCGCGCTGCAGGTCTCCCAGATGTGACGTAACTGCCTGCGCTGCTCCCCAGGTCTCGGCGGCTCCTCTCCCACCTCTTAGTTCCAGGCAGTCACAGTCAGTTGTTGAGGGAGAACAGAGCGCTCATACTTCCTGGTGGTGCCAATACTCGGCGGCCATCTTACTGGGTTGACGCTCCAGTCTTCCTCGAGCCCTGACTACTTAGGCTCCCAGCGCTGACGCGCAGAGTAAAATCTTGAAACTGATCACTCCTGCGCTAGCGCTCCAGGTGACAGCACCGTTTGTGTATTGCTGCATGCGTTTTTAAAAATCGTTCTTGTGCTTTTAAAATACTGCTGTTGCTGATAATAATTGAACTGTGCACTGACTCCCCGGTCCACCGCAGCGATTTAGGCTGTTTGTTGTGGAGGGAGAACAGAGCGCTCATACTTCCTGGTGGTGCCAATACTCGGCGGCCATCTTACTGGGTTGACGCTCCAGTCTTCCTCGAGCCCTGACTACTTAGGCTCCCAGCGCTGACGCGCAGAGTAAAATCTTGAAACTGATCACTCCTGCGCTAGCGCTCCAGGTGACAGCACCGTTTGTGTATTGCTGCATGCGTTTTTAAAAATCGTTCTTGTGCTTTTAAAATACTGCTGTTGCTGATAATAATTGAACTGTGCACTGACTCCCCGGTCCACCGCAGCGATTTAGGCTGTTTGTTGTGGAGGGAGAACAGAGCGCTCATACTTCCTGGTGGTGCCAATACTCGGCGGCCATCTTAGTGGGTTGACGCTCCAGTCTTCCTCGAGCCCTGACTACTTAGGCTCCCAGCGCTGACGCGCAGAGTAAAATTTTGAAACTGATCACTCCTGCGCTAGCGCTCCAGGTGACAGCACCGTTTGTGTATTGCTGCATGCGTTTTAAAAAATCGTTCTTGTGCTTTTAAAATACTGCTGTTGCTGATAATAATTGAACTGTGCACTGACTCCCCAGTCCACCGCAGCGATTTAGGCTGTTTGTTGTGGAGGGAGAACAGAGCGCTCATACTTCCTGGTGGTGCCAATACTCGGCGGCCATCTTACTGGGTTGACGCTCCAGTCTTCCTCGAGCCCTGACTACTTAGGCTCCCAGCGCTGACGCGCAGAGTAAAATCTTGAAACTGATCACTCCTGCGCTAGCGCTCCAGGTGACAGCACCGTTTGTGTATTGCTGCATGCGTTTTTAAAAATCGTTCTTGTGCTTTTAAAATACTGCTGTTGCTGATAATAATTGAACTGTGCACTGACTCCCCGGTCCACCGCAGCGATTTAGGCTGTTTGTTGTGGAGGGAGAACAGAGCGCTCATACTTCCTGGTGGTGCCAATACTCGGCGGCCATCTTACTGGGTTGACGCTCCAGTCTTACTCGAGCCCAATCTATACAAAACACTTATTTCACCGCGCAGCGGTAGCGCCGTAGACGCGCCGAAGAGGTGCCAAAGAGAAGCCAGTCTGCGCCAGTCCGCGTCCAGACGCTTCCAGCTCCCGGTCCCAGCCGGCACTATGGTAGGAAACCTCCTCTCATACAGCGCTTCCTCCCTGCATGCACTACGACCTACCACCAACCCACTATGCTTACATTCGGTCCTCCCTATAAATACGAAGGCCCGTTGTAAAACATGTGATTGGGGTATGTCCACCCCAAATACAGGGAAACATCCCTCCATGCACAAGTGGAGGATGTTCCTCCTCAATTGCCGATCTTTGCCGAAGCACTACACTGAACTGGCCATGCTGATAGAGGAGCTCAATCCTGAAGCCCTCTTTCTAACAGAGACGTGGCTCCAGCTAGAAACCGATCCTGCAACAGTATGGGCCACTCCCCAAGGCTACACTCTTAAGCGACTGGACCGCAAGACAGGCAGAGGCGGAGGGTTGGCCATCATTTATAGAGACAACTATAGATGCCGCGTCACTCCCTCCACTACGCCAGCCTGTGAGAACCTACACTTTGCTCTCGAATTTTCCCCCACCACCACCTTCTCTGGTATTTTAGTTTATCGACCACCTGGTACCCTTAGCGACTTCGTCACTAATATGACGGACATAGTTGCCAACCTAGTGCTCACCTCGGCAAATTTCACCCTGCTGGGCGACCTGAATCTGCATCTAGACGATCCGCTTGATTCAGCAGCCAACAGTCTTCGATCGAACCTCCAGGCCATCGACCTGCTCCAGAAAGGTTTTCAATCGACGCACACCAAGGGGCATCTCCTAGATCACATCTATAGTAATCTAGATAGCCTAACTGTCGAGGTACCCATACCACTGCCCTGGACCGATCACTTCTTAGTACCCTTTACATGGTCCACAACACCCACCCCCGAAGGTGACTAACCCCAACACAGCCACTGTCAATTTTGACAACTGGATTTCTAGTACCCTTGACCAAGTCCTCCCGAAGGAATCCCTGCGCTCGATAAAGAGATCCAAAGTCGCCCCCTGGTACTCCCCCGCCCTTAGAACTATGAAACAATCCTGCCGCAAACTAGAGAGAGCCTGGAGACAAGAACACTCACAACCGAAGAAAGCTGAGTACAGAGCCGCAATAAAGCTCTACAAAAATGAAATAAAATCTGTACAAGCCCAATTCTATGAATCCAAAATTAACCTAGCTGTAAATTCCTCTAAAGAAATTTTTAAAATAGCCAAATCTCTAATTTCCCCTTCCCCTGAGCGCCTGTCATCTGACGGCGCGCAAACCCGTTGTAACAACCTAGCCACTTTCTTCTCCCAGAAGATCTAGGCCATTTATTCCTCATTCACCACTGGTAGTGGTGACACGGAGTCTATCACCACAACAGATTCTGACCTCCCTGTCCCCTGCCCGCTGGACAAATTCCCTCTCCTAGATTCCATCACATTAGACAGAATGACCCCTAAAGTCACCTCGGGATCTCCCAATGACCCAGCACCTCCGCAGACTCTTACTAAGGTCATTGTTGCCATTCGCCCGGTCATCCTGGATGTCCTTAATGCCTCCATCACCTCTAACTCCGTCCCAGCTCCATGGAAGTGTGCAATGGTTAAAGCCCTCCTAATAAAGCCCACCTTAGACCAGAACAACTTGGTCAACTTTCGCCCTATTTCCCTACTTCCCTGGATGAGCAAACTGCTTGAGAGGCACATCAATAACATCCTAGTAGATTATTTAGAATCTAATCATCTGCTATGTGCCTCCCAGACGGGGTTCCGCCCTCAGCACGGAACCGAAACTGCCCTCTTAGCAGTGACGGAAGAAACTAGAGTTGTGCTGGACCGGGGAGGAAAAGCAGCCAACATACTACTCAACCTCAGTGCCGCGTTCGACACGGTTAACCATGCCACACTATTACATCGTCTGAAAGGCATGGGCGTGTCGGGCGCGGCCCTGGAGTGGCTGACCTCCTTCCTGGATGAGCGATTCTTCCAGGTGTTCGAGGGCGAGGTAGTCTCCCCTAAGCAACCACTTAGCTGTGGGGTTCCCCAGGGCTCCTCCCTAAGCCCCACACTTTTTAATGCCTACATGCGACCTCTAGCAGAGATAGTCCAGCCCTTCGGTGTGCGTATTGTCACCTACGCAGACGACACCCAACTGATGGTCTCCCTGGACCACACTGAGGGGTCGTCCAACACCTTGGGCCCCTGTCTAGAGGCTGTCGCTAAGTGGATGCAATCCTCCTGTCTCAAACTCAATGGGGAGAAGACGGAGATTATGCTACTGGGCAACTCTCCACCGACCACTCTGGCCTCCATCTGGCCCACATGTCTCGGCGCTCCTCCCCCCACCAAACCTCAGATAAAGAGCCTTGGAATTTGGCTCGATAAAGCACTAGACTTTTCAGTCCAGGCCACCAAAGCAGCCTCCACGTGTGTCGGGCTAATGAAAATGCTCCGCAAAGTGCTCCCTCTGCTTCCTTTCCAGGCGAGGAGAATCATGGTTCAGGCCCTGATACTCTCCCGCCTGGATTATGGAAATGCTTTATACCTAGGAGCCCCGGCAGCAGTGACCAACAGGCTCCAAGTCACGCAAAACTGTGCCGCCCGATTACTGTTCAACATCCCCTGTTGGCAGTCAGCCAAGAAAGCCTTAAAAGAACTACACTGGCTCCCAGTGGCTGCTAGAGCACAGTTTAAGGCCATGTGCATTGTGCACAAATCCTTCCACCGAACAGGCCCTTCCATCCTGTTCCCCTTAGTCGTGCCCTACGCCCCGTCCAGAGTCCTCCGCTCCGGTTCACTGCATCTAGCAACCACAACTAAAATCAACAAAGCCCGATGGGGCGGCCGTTCTTTCTCCCACACCGCCGCGACGCTTTGGAATTCCCTCCCCCTAGCTCTTAGAGAGAATAATAACCGGATGGCATTCAGAAAAGCTTTGAAAACTCATCTGTTCGCAAAAGCGTGTTAATCCACCCTGTAGCCCGCCACAGTAATCAGTCAAAGCGCTGCGAGGCCTCCGGGTAGTTACGCGCTATACAAATATAATTTTTCATTTCATTTCATTTCATACCCAGGTTGTGACGCTGCTCGAATCCTGCGATCTAGCCCCAATTGGTCGAGCCCAATATGGATGGAGGAGAGGCACCCGATCTCTCAGTAAATTGCCGGGAGGTGTAGGCCTCACTCCGCGTGGGATACGCAGCTCTCTGTCCACCGTTGTGATCCAATGATTTCACAGCGGATGCTTCCCGGGCTAGCAACAGTCCTCCCGGTTGTTCTTCCAGTGCCGCACAGAGTGCTCACAGCCTACCTGGGGGCTGTGCAATCTTCCACCAGTGTGAACATCAGTTTTCCGTCTGCTGGTGCAGTATTCTCTGCCGAGGTCGTCTTTCCCGCTCCCCCGTACCACCAGCCAAAATCCGCTCGTCAGGCCACCCAGTAGTTCTCAATGTACCTTCTCGGTTACCACAGGGCGGGTTATATCTTATCAGGAAGCAGGATTGTTTACCAGGCTTGTGGAGCTCTGCTAACTTGCGGCCATCTTGGAGCCAGGCAAGCTCTGCCCCCTGGCCCCCCATTTAAAAAATACATTTTATAGAAGGGCTGCTGAATACATAGATTAAGACTTTGGAGATGTGGGCTTTTGCAATTATAAACTTAATTTATGCCTGGTTCAAATTACTTACTTCCACAAAAGGCAAGCGTTGGGTGGATGTAAGGGATATTGATTTAGTATGATTTGCAAGTGATAAATGGTCCAAAATGCGACACGTTCAATTGGCCTGTGGGCCTTTTTCTGGCTTATCGCTTACATGTATTTTATTAATGTGCATATTTATTTATTTTAATTTTAAGTGCATATGTAAGTCGGAGCACAAACAGAATACAGGAAAAACAAATGTAGCAAGTCCTTTAATTTCAAGCATTCTGATAATTGTGTTATGGTTTGTTATTGGTGTTTTTATGGCATGCTTGTCACCTGTGAGGGTATCAAGGCGCTGTGTAGCTGGTGTGTAAGGCCAGCCGGGAGGGCTTATTTGAAGAGCCAGATATCCATTATTCAAAAGTCAAGAAGAGAGGAGGAGGAGGTTGTGCAAGTCCTTCCAGGCTTTAGGAGCCATGTATGAGAAGTTGTAACCCCCTGCTCTACTTTTGTGTATGCATGGGTGTGTGTGAGTGAGAAGCAGGAATTTGCGGAGGTGTCTAGAAGGTTGGTGGACATTAATGCGGCTGTTCAGGTAGGCAGGGGCTGTGTTGTGGAGTGCTTAGTAGGTGTAGGTGAGGATTTTGAAGTGTGCATGCTTGTGTATCAGGAGCCAGAGGGGATTCAGAGGGTGTGGTGTGATGTGGGCTTGGCGTTAGAGTTTGAGGTCTAGCCTGGCTACAACGTCTGTTATCTTATTGTGAGCTGGTTAGTTATCCCTGCATAGAGGGTGTTTCCATAGTCTAGTCTACTGGTGATAAGGGCTTGGGTTATAGTTTTCTGGTAGCCACATGAAGATTTTCTTCGGCATCTGTAGGGTGTTGAATTAGGTTGTGGTTACAGAGTTGACTTGGGCAGCCATTGCCAGTTTATTGTCTATGATGATTTTTAGTTTTCATGCTTGTGAGCAAGGCATGGGGTTGGATCTATGGGGTCGGATCAGAGGTCTGTGGGTCACCAGGTGGAGTCCCATGGCGAGGCATTTTTCCAGAAGACCACCACTTCGGTCTTGTTCCAGTTCAGTTTGAGGCAGTTGGCTTTCATTCAGGGGGCCACTTCTGTCATACATGGGGTGAACTTGTTCTGGTGTTGGGTGTTTTGTCCGAGAGGGACAGTATCACTTGCGTGTCATTGGTTTATGTGAGGATATTTATGCTGACATCGGTCAGTTGGCTAATGTAGATGTTGAAGAGCATCTGGCTGAGCAAGGAACCCTGTGAAATTCTGCAAATGAGTTGCCGTGGAGGCAAATTGACAGTTTGATTTCTTCTTGTAAGAAAGAAGCAGATTCACTGGAGGGTGTGTCCATGGAGGCCAGCTACGTAAAGTCGTCGGATCAGAATGGGATGGGAAATGGTCTTGAAGGCTGCTGCTAGTTCTAAGAGGATGATTGCTGCGATTTACCCCCTGCCAGGTATAATCTGGATGCCATAAGTTGCTGCTAAGAGGGTGGTTTCAGTGCTGTGGTTGGGCCTAAATCCTGATTGTGTTGCGTCAAGAGGCTGATGATTGGTGAGGTGGTCAGAGAGGTGCTTGTTGATGGCTTTTTTAAGACCTTGACTGGGTAGGAGGGATATTGGTCTGTAGTTGACAAGTTTGGTAAGGTCGGCCAAGGGTTTCTTTATGAGGGTGTTGACGACTGAGTGTTTCCATGGTTCCAGAAAGGTGTCTGTGCTGATGGAGGTTTTGAGGATGGGTGTGAGGGGCTCATTAATGAGGGTTGCTCTTTTGTCATTGGTGTGTTGGCGCAAGGATCCTCCAGGGCCCCAGAGTGTATGGTCTCCATGATTGCTGTGGTTTCCTCTGTGCTAATGGTGTCCCATGTGGTGATTGTGTTGTCTGTGTTTGTCACTGTGAGACTTATGGTGAGATTCAGGGAGTCTGGTTGCGGGGTACAGTTGCTGCATATGGTTGTGATCTTGCTACAATAGTAGTTTGATATGTTGTTACACAGATCTTAGGTGGGGTGGACGCTGCCAGTGGCAACTGTGGGCGTGGTGAAGTTCTTGACGATTGTGAAGTTTTCTTTGCTGCTGTTGAAGTTTTCGATATCGTGTTCCAGGAGCCAGTGGGTTATGGTTTGTTCTCATGGACAATGAATGTCCAATATGTTTTCTGTTAATTTGTTCCAATGCCAGCATGATGGGGTCACTGTGGGAGTTCTTCTGCATTGATGGATGTTGATTGTGAAACTGTCTATGGTGTGGCCGGCCCTGGTGATGGGTCTGGGTGTGTTGATAGTGATGTAGTTGATGGCTGTGAAGATGAGATCAAGGATGAGTTCAGCCACATGCGTGGGCCCCTTACGCATTGGGTTAGTCCCAATTTTCCAGGGCTGTCAAGACGGGCAGTTGAGTTGGAGTCAGCCACGTCTTCTAGAAGACAATTCCTGTGAGAATGAATTTTGTTGGAGTTGTGAACTAGTGGGCTGATTATGTCAGTAATGTTGCTAGTGAAGTTGGCTCTGGGGCCTGGAGGGTGGTAGACCAAGGTTCCACCCAGGGTGAAATTTGCTGTGATTTGTATTTTTAAACTGAGGTGTTCTTTGTAGTTTGTTCTGGCTTCAGAGGAGGCGGAGTACATGAAGGTGTCTTTTATATTTGATGGTGATTTCTCCTACGGGCCTGTTTAGGTGGACTTGCCTGATGATCTTGTATCCAGCAGGGATGGCGGCAGCAATGACTGGCGCTGAAGCTGTGGTCAGCCATGTTTCCGTGAGAAAGAGGAGGTCCGGGGAATTGTCCTCCAGCAGGTCCCACATTTCCGTGGCGTGCTTGCTGAGTGAGTGGGTGTTAAAGAGCATGTAAGATATTGGTGTGTGATAGGTACGAGTGTGCTTGTTGGTCAGTGTTTGAAAGTGTGTGGGTTGGTGTTGCATGTGCTCTTGGATGTTGAAGTTGTGGGAGCAGTGGTGCCGGTGAAGTGGCAGAGGAAGCAGGTGAAAGGCCTTTATGTGTTGTGTGGTGTGGCATGCTAGTAGAGGGTTGTGCATCGTCTGGGGTTCAGGGTGTGAAGTAAGGTGGCAAAGTAGTGGTGGATCAGAGGAGGACTAGGATTTCTGGTGGTGTGCGGGGTCCAAGCGCGGACATGCGCAGACAGTCTTGCCATTGGCGCATCTGCACTGCGGCTGCCATAAAGTAGGTCCTGGGAGGGGAAAGGAGCACAGTGGGCGGTGGGCGGCACTGAGGAGGAGCGAGGTCAACAGAGAAATGCGGTAAGAACAGGTAAGGAGCGGGGAGTTGGGCGCCTACTGAGGTCAGGAAAGTGGCACTAGGAGGGGGCACTCAGAGATAGATCACAGAAGGAGCAAAGTCAGAAAAAGAGAAATGGCACAAACAGTGAGAAATGATACAAAGATTGAAAGAAGTGATACAACAGTCACAGAGTGAGGGAGGGAAAAGGCACTAAGAGCTAGAGAAGTGTCACACAAGTCACAGAAAGAGAGAGAGAGAGAGAACGAAAGGCAAAAAGAGCAAAATAAATGGGACAAAATGTTACAGAGAGAGAGAGGGAGAGAGAGAGAACAACAGGCACAAAGAGTGACAGAAATGGCACATGGAGTCAGAGAGAGAGAGAGAATACCAGGCGCAAAGAGCTAGAGAAATGGCAAAAAGAGTGAGTGAAATGTAAAAAGAGAGAGAGAGAAATCAAAAAGAGCGAGAGAAGTGACACGAGGAGAGAGAGCGAGAGGGAGAGAGGTGAGGCGGGGCCTCAAGATGCTGGAACCGGATCCGCAAGGGCCTTGTCTAGTCAGAGGACTCACCGCAGGTAAGTCCAGGGGGTACTGAGTTGCTCACTATTCCAGCCAGGGTGCTACTGTCCTTTAGTAAATAAGCACTGTAGGCGAAAGGAGTGCCTCAGATTTGGCAGTGTCTGCCAGCAAAGAAAGAAAATAGAAGAGTTAGGTCACGCAACTACAATCCACAGCTTTTTTTTATTTCCACGTTACATGGGATTTGTTTGTGTAACTGTACATTCTTATTGTGTTTTTTGTGTTTTGAGCTTAATTGATTACCACTGTTTATGCAAGAACAGCAGTTTAAAAACAATAATTTATAGCTTGCAACCATACATAAACAAGCATTGAAAAAGCCAATAGGTCGTGCCGGTCTAACCTTTTGCCTTTCCAGTCAATGCGTGTTGCCAATGCTGAAAAGCATCAGCAAAAAGGAAAAAAATGTTTTGCCGATGTTGAACAGCATTGGTAAAAAAAAAAAAATCATTGAATGATTGAATGAATGAATGAATGAATGAAAATAAATTTATAACGCGCAGAACTCAGCCCAATGGGCGTCAAGGCGCCTAACAAAATATATTGAGTAGCCCTACAATGCTTAGTAATAGGCTTTCCTAAAAAAACCAGGTCTTGAGGGCTCCCTTAAAGAGGGGCAAAGATGATAGGGCCTTGAGCTCGAAGGGGAGGGCATTCCACAGTCGAGGGGCCACAGATGCAAAGGCTCTACCTCCCCATCTTGTCTTTTTGGTGAGGGGGATGACAAGGAGGTTCTGTTGTGACGATCTGAGACATCTGCTGGGTACATATTTAGAAAGCAGAGATCCTAGTCCATCAGTCGGTCCTGCTGTGAGAGCCTTATGAACTAGGCAAGCAATTTTAAAAGAAATGCGATGTTCAATGGGCAGCCAATGAAGATTCTTCCTGGCTAATGTGGCGGAGGCAGAGCAAGGAAGGTCAAGAACAAATCTTGCTGCTGCATTCTGTGTTACTTGTAGGCGAAGTACCAATCCCTTGTTAATCTCAGTGCATAGCGCATTGCAATAATCTAGGCGAGATCCAACCAATGCTACGACTGTTTGTTTTCTTGCCTGCGGAGATAAATAGTGAGCTATTCTGCGAAGGATTTTTATAACTCCCTAGCAGGTAGCTACAGTTCTATTGATCTGTAGGTTCATAGCCAGCTCAGTGTCAAAGATGACCCCCAGTTTCCTTGCTGACTGTGAAGGTGTCGGACAAGTTCCCAGTAGTGGCGGCCACCATTCATTCGACCAGGCGTCCCTATCCTTTCCGAAAATCAGCACCTCAGTCTTGTCGCCATTCAACCTCAGAGAATTGAGGGTCATCCAGTCGGCAATCGACTGCATGCATGCAAAGCCAATAGGTCTTGCTTTAATTACTACATGTAATAAAGGTGCCCTTAATCCAGTCATGGCTTTTTCAACAAAAGCACTGAGCAGGCTGGGATTTATAGTCTGAGTTCTATAATGCAAACACTAAAACCACAACTCCCAGAATGCTTATTCTTGCTGACCACAAAAGCAGGGCTGGGTGAAATTCACTCTTCTATCATGGCGCTAGTTAATACATACGTGAAATGTAATTAAAAATTGAATGCTTCAATTCCCAAAGAAATTAAGAAAACTGAGTTCTTACTTGCAGTTTTAGTATTCTAGTTTTATAAGATTGGCTGCTTATGATTCAATACCGTTTGTGTTTGATGATGATCCTAGAGGTTGCGTAGCCATATGACTCCATGCCACCAGGGACACTATGGGCCTCATTTAGAGGCCCCTTGCACCGCCGGAACGTCACTTTTTATGACGTTCTGTGGCGCAGACGCCTGCTCCATATTTACGATGCAGCATTAAACCACTTTTTGTGGCTTAGTTCTGCCTCGTAAACATTGTCCCCTTTAACGCAGTTTTCTGTGCTAAAGGGGCATACAATGGGTGTTGTTTGGGGTGTTCCCAGCAACACCCATACCATTTTGACACTGCCCCAGATTTACGAGAAATCGTTAATCTGAGTTAGCGCCAAAACTTAAGCCTCCCCAGGGGAGGCGTAAGGGAGGCACAATGCGGAGAAATATCTTTATTTTTCCTTGTTTTTCCCTTTTCTATGTGTGCTGCAGAATGCAGCACACGTAGAAAAAGGAAAACGCCTCTTGTGATTGTTTTTGTGCAGGAAGGCTTTCCTTCCTGCACAAAAACAATCATCCCCTCAACGCAGGCACCCTTGCCCCATGGAGCAAAGGTGCCTGCGTTGGTGCACGGCAGCCTATTGCGCGCAGGGGAAAAGGACAGGAATGCGCCGTATCTGATAGATACAGCGCATTCCTGCCCATATATTTTGCCGTAGTGCTACGCAGCAGGAAGGTCTGCTGCGCTGCCCTACGGCAAAAACACATAAATGAGGCCCTATGTTTTCCCTGAGCTTTCTGTTTAGAAATCCTTGTTTTTTGCACTGTTAATCCATTCATGTCAGTTGAAAGGACCAAGACTACATCTCCCAGCATGCTCCAAGTTGATACTGACATGTTCAGAACTGTAAAGCGATTAAATTATGTTATCTGATAACCTTACCTACAGACCAGATGTACAGTTCAATATGTAGTCAGCAAAAATAACACAATGGAAACTAGACTGAAACGCTGATAATCCACAATAGCTCTGAGAAAAACAGCTGTAACAAGCAGCCAAAGTGAGTCTAACCACAGTGGCAATAAACAATGAAATTTTTTTAATGAAATTTTGTACTTGTATAGCGCACTGCTGCCCCAGCAACGGGGCGTCCTGGCGCTTGTACTCATACCGCTGTGGAACCCTTCCTGGCTTTCCCCGTGAAATGTCCACTCCTGGGCACCCCCAAGGTGAAGCCAGGCATCCCCAGCGCTGTTGGGGCCGTTGTGGAGATTAAGCAAGCTATTGCCCAGAGTTGCAGAGTGGGACCCATGATTAGAATAGGCACCAAGGCGAGAATGATCAGGTCCGAGGAAATTGAGCCCAAGACCCGCCGAGGCGGGAATTGAACTCTGGTGGCAATAAACAAAAAGTGAAACTAACCGCAGTGGCAATAAACAAAAGTGAAACTAACCACAGTGACAATAAACAACCAGTATACACAATAGGTTTTTAATTGCAGGATAATTTGCAAAAACGTAGAATTAATTGTTTAATGTTAAAAATGTAAATGGTTTGTAGAGCTGCTTTAAGCCGTTTTTACATGTTTACATTTTGAACGTATTTGATTTGGAACTCATAGGACGAAGGCTGTATGATGCTGACTGACATTGGAGTAAGGATCCATTCCCTTAATCTGTTACTTTTGCCTGCTCATTAGAGAAGCAGTGAGGAATTTCAACTCTAGTACAGTAAACATAAAGAGCGCAGCGTGCACACATAGCGACATCAGCAGCGAGATAAAGATAAAACTGATAATTATAATGAAACACATACATTCCCTTTAAGGAACGTTCTGTGGCCTGCTGGCAAAACAAAACAAGAATTTGCAATGCAAAAGGTCACGCATTTATGAGAGTTTGAACTATTGGCATTGTAAATGACAATGCCTTTTATTTATGTGTTGTTTTTAAAACAGATAAATAAAAGGCATTGCCAATTACAATACCAATAGGTGAAACTCTCGCGAATGTGAGACCTATTGCATTGCAAATTCGTGGTATAATTCTTTTTAAAAAGCGTTAGGAAAGAGCGTGTCCTTGGACAAAGCTATTTGAGAAAATAGTGCTGGGAGGCTGTAATTTAAGCCTATGAGTAACAACACACATAACGGGGGTGTTGATGGAGCAAGGACTTGTATAAAAGAGACATGCTTGGATGCAATCCTCTCATATAACTCGTAACACGGTATTAATAAAGTATTTTTGTAAAATAACATGCACCTCATTACATTTTTAACAAGATAAAGCTTGAATATGTGTTTTACTAACAAGTAACCCGAGTGAGACTTAAAATGTCTGCTAAACGCAGGAAACTGTTCTGAGCATGAGTCAACTGCATCTACGCAGTATGATGAGTCTTTCGCTTGGAGGGAATTTCCTGCACCTGCGCAAATGCTTTTAAAATGGCTGCTTGAAAGCTCACATGCTAGGCATCTGCTTTGCCGAAACGAAAACATGCTATTTACTAAATGCTAAAGCGGGGAAAGCTATTATAAATAAATGGGGTTAGAGTAGAGATAGGTGGTATACAGTGAAATCAATTTATCTTGAATTTAATATGTTTTCTTTTGACCTCTCTACCAGTTCGTATTTGGGCCTCCGAGCGATGCCAAAGTTTGTACAGCATGTGACTCCTCACGCAGGCGCAGTAATGGCAATCCGGAAGCCGAGATGTCGTATTTGAATCCCGTCCAAGGTTATTCTCGCAAAATGTCCTGGGAACCTGATGGACATCCTGCAAAGTGAACAGACCACTGTTATATGTATACATTGTTGTTGATAAAGATGTGAATACGGGTGGGAAATAAAGCTTGAGAAAATAAATTAATGGGCGGGAACATTAAACAAAGAGTCAAAGAAAATGATTAAAACTTAGCATGGTGTGATGATCATCCCCCCTTGCCTGTCCAATCAGAATTATGGCTTCCATGAAACTGAAACATTAAGGGGTGATACATGAGAAATGAAAAGTATAATTGAGGTAGCTTTAGTTAGTTAGTCAGCCTGAGACCGGAATGCTGTCTGTCTAAACACCGCAGCAAGACCAGAATGCTGAGAGACCGCGATGCTCTCCGAGAGCTGAACGAATGCTGAAGGAGAATCGAATTGCAGAACTTAGAGCCTAAACATAATTAATTAGAAGAAGATCGCGGAAGAATTGAGGTGGGAAATAAGGCAAGAATTAGTAGAAGATCGCGGAAGAATCGAGGAGGAAGTTAGTGTCAGAGAAGGGTGCGACGCAGACGTCGGATCTAGAAGAGGTCATCTATCCTGTCCTATGAAACCTGTCCTGAAATCTTTGTCACCTGATCTTTCCCTGGGGACCCTTCCAGCTCCTTTGCCAAGGGGTTGGTTTCCACACCATCCTAGGTAAATATATCTCTGTGTAGTACTTCATTGTACTGCTCTCTCTATCCTCTCCTTTCTGAAGTACTGTCATTGTGATTCTATTATAGGTGACTGATGAGTATATTAATTCATTTTTCCTCCTTGGAGAAACGGAATTCGTACTTTATTCTTGTTATGGTTCACATGAATTAACTAGATAAACCTGAGGTTGGTAACCTGCTGGATCAGTGTCGCCATGGGAGGTTACAAAATGAGACAAGGCGGCACTAAGGAGGGACTACTAAGCCTTTTGACCAACGAACAGCCACAGTATACAGTGGACAATGACAAAAGTCAATGAAAAATGTGGGCGGAGAGTGGGCAGAGCTTCAAGTCCCTACCTCAATACAGCATGCCTCGCAGGGCAGCGCATGCGCTGCCCAGGCTCGACCTAAACATGTGTGACAAGAAAGGTCCCTGACATTTTCCGATTGCCTGTTACAATGAGAGAACGGCAGTGGCTATTCACAAGGGTCAGTGCACCGTCCTCTGTGGAAGAGCCTGGGATGACAGCATCTGCGGCCATGTGATTTGGGGCATGCACGCACGTATTTGTAGATATGTATGCATGTGTTTGTTATTTCTGCGAAGTGAACCTAGCCAAAGACCTGTGGGGCATGCTTTTAAAGATGAAATGTTTTCTCTTTTGTGTATTTCTAATTTGTTTACGCAATAAAAACAGTGATTTCATAGATTTAGGGGGTGAAACTGAGGTAACGAGAATGTACATGGGATGAGATGAGGGTGTTGCGAGGAGGGTTGCATAAACTGGACTAGAGATTACCCGCCACTTGAAAAGCAATGGGGCGCCCGTGTTTTTGTGGGTACATGTATTCGGGCATCATGCAGGCTTTATGCAGAAGTCTAACAGGTATGGTGTTTACTTAATCTTTAGCATCACGTCTATTCAGTACTTGGCTTCTCCTTGAAGAAATCACTTTTACCTGGTGACGAAATTGCTCTGTCTTCTTGACCATGGGATCCTTGCCCTCTTTAAAGTGATCACCTATAACTAGCAGTATAATATTTCTGCGTGCCCATTCCAACCTTGGCCTCTCTGTTATAATCATAGACATGTTTCAATAGACTTCAGTATCGTCATTTTTGGAACAGTGGAATATACCACACCTAGGTTTGCCATACCCGTATGCATTTCAAGCCATAGCTCTCCAACGGGGGGAGGGGCTGAAAGGCAAAGCGGTCTATTTAAAGTGGCAGTGCTATCGTGTCATCTAGCGAAGATAACACAGTAGCACTGCCGCTTTAAATAGACTTCCTGATGAAGAGCTGCTGGTCGAAACGCACAGGGGCTCTGAATCACGACAGAGATCATTCATCAATGCGCTATCTAATTATGGAATCTGAAATCATGAAACATGCAACAAATGAAATTAGATTATTAAATGACTGAACCAAAAGCCATGTTAATTACTTATTCCAATTAAAGAGTGGTTACGTTTTTCTGAAAGGAAAGTGAATCTAAGTGTATCATTTGAAACACTATGGGGCATATTTACAAGAACTGACGCATTGGCAACTCCAGCAATGCGTCGGAGCACAGAGGCGAGTCTCATGTTAAAAGTCCTGCGTCAATCCTTATGCCTGGTTTGAGAAGGCGTAGGGATTTTGAAGCAGTCAAATCATAGAGTGACGCAGTGAAGAGTTGTAAGTTTTACAGCGTCAGTTCTAAGTGGCTACTAACGTGGGAACGCCTACCCTGCATACATTATACCTGGCGCAGGTATAATGTGACGCAGGCCTTTACGAGCTGATGTATTTCAATCAATGCGTCAGTTTGTACACATGGAGCCGTATGGAGCAATGATTGCACCGCCTCTGCGTCCCAAAACATTACGCTGCGGCAGCGCTAGCTTCTTGGAAATATGCCCCTATACATCACTGTGGTGCTCAGACGAGTGCCGCCGCCACCAAATTGGCACCTTTTGCATTTAAAACAAGCATTGGCATAGCCAATAGGTCTCGCCTTTGGGACCTTATAAGTGTTTAGCCATGCAACAGTTGCATAACTAAATACTTATAAGGGCTCAAAAGCGAGACCTATTGGCTATGCCAAGCGGCCGTGTTCCGCGAAAGTGATCGCAATTGCGATCAAACATCAAAGCGGCCGCGAAAGTGAAAGTAAGCTTGGTCAAGCGCGGCGTGCGTGCCCGCGCACATGCACTGTAGCTCTAGGCTGGCCTGGTAGCACTTTTTAGAGCCCTCTCAAAGGGCCTCATGTAGGTAGCATACCAGTTACCACTTCTAAAATACCGAACGTTACCGAATCGGTATTTTAGAAGTGGTAACTCGTATGTAGGTAATGAGTCGGTATTTTTTACCGATTCGTTACAATTCGGAAATTACCGAATCGGTATTTACCGATTCAGTAATGAGGCATACCTTCCCATTGAGGGGAAGGTATGCCTCATTACCGAATCGGTAAATACCGATTCGGTAATGGTGGAGAACATGCAAGGGTGGCAGGGTGTCACATTGACACCCTGTTGCACCCCTGATTCGGCCATGTGTGCACATGTGGCACACATACATGCCCTAAGGGCATGTATGTATGCCACATTGCACACTGCTACGCGCTTCAAAATGCATACACACATACATTAATTATTTACCACCAACTATAAGTTGGTGGTAAATACCGACTCCTAAACACACCCACACACTCCCCCTACATATCATTTCTGGAATCGGAATTTACCGATTCGGTAAAATTACCGAATCGGTAAAATTACCACATCGGTAACGTTACCGATTCGGTAATTTTACCGATTCGGTAGTTTTACCGAATCGGTAAATTCCGATTCCAGAAATTGACCCCCTACATACCAATAGCCAAAATACCGGTCGGTAACGGTATAATTACCGAAAATCGGCCGTTACCGACCGGTATTTGGCTACCTACATGAGGCCCAAAATGTCTTGCCAGACCGGCGCATGAGCTGGGTCAGGCGAGACCTAAAAAGGGTTTCACTGACTATGGAAAACAGCCTAGCAGCACAAAACAAACTGTTTGGCTAAATATCATCTAGACGTCAAAATCAGTGGAAGAATTAAAGCAATATTTCGCCTGCAGCTCTGGGAGTATCTTATACACCAATCAATGTGCTTTCAGGCCTGGACTTTCCCTTTACAAATAGTTATCAGGTGTGTTTGTTCAAAGGAAGCAAAGAAAGACTACGATAAGCAGAATGCACTGGTTTGTTAAAAGGAATGCCCACCCCAGAAACACTGATGCCCGCGTACAAAGAGCGCGCTGGAAATACTACTGCAAGCTGCAGTTACTGGGTTTACTACGCTCTGCTTTCTACACAAAACACACGTTGATGTTGACTTATTTTCATATATGTTTGCAGATAGAAAAAAGCAAACACTATGCATTTGTTTTAATTCCTTTATGATGCTGGCATTGGCATCTGCTGGTGACGATTACCTCTCTGTGATGGGGCAAGGGGGGCAAGAATCAAAGTCCTGCTCTGAAAAGAGGGTGAGCTGCCTCAGCCGCGGCGTTGACACACAGCAAAGAGCTGTCACAACAGAGGAGGGCCTCAGAGTGTTCTCTGCGCACACTGAACTCCGTGGCCCTTCTGTGAAAACAACAGATGACTTGTTAGAATGTGAGAAAGCCAAACTCCATTCCTGACGGGTGATGGGGCATTCCTTGTACGTCCGACCAATCACAGCACCCGCACACAAGCACATACCAAACCCCCAGCCTCCTCTTCTGGATTAAACGCCATGCTTGCAAAGAATAATGGAAGTACTATTAAGCCAAAGCTCAAACAAGCTTAAAAATGGCTATTAGCAAGGTTTATGGCGATTACTTTGAAGTCTATAAAAGCCTTGGACTTGTTAAGCCTTATCGTCCAAGATGTTTCCTTTTTCTGCCCTTGTGGATGTCTAAAAGTGGCTAAGCTGAAGGTGTATCAATGTTGCAATAATATTTGCAAGACACTGGGAGAGAAAGTG
The DNA here is from genome assembly GCF_964204655.1 of Triturus cristatus. NCBI lineage: Eukaryota > Metazoa > Chordata > Amphibia > Caudata > Salamandridae > Triturus > Triturus cristatus. The sequence goes on from NC_140585.1 coordinate 318,118,580, forward strand.
GTTGAGAGTTAAGAAGGCAAATAACTTCCATCGCCGTGGCCAGCCAAGGACACTGCAGTTCAAACACTTTCCTGGGAGTTACTAAAGACCCTAATATTCTGGGATTGTCTGTTGCTCCGCACCACGTGATACACGCCCGAGAGTGAGGAGCAAGTATGCATAAAATGGCTGCCGGGGTTCCCATGAACCGCCTGCCTCGGTTATATAATAGTGACTCCGGGGAGTGAACCTGCTTGCATGTCTGAGCAGCACTAATGAATGGGAAAGACCCTGTGGCCATCTCTCAGAAAGGCCCGGCCTTTTCACTACATTGAAAAGTTCACGGAAACACAGCAGCCTGGCTGGGCTGAGACTCTGGTACCAGGTGGCACCTGAAGTAACAGAAAATGTGCCATGGCTAGGGCAGTGTGGCCGAGTGCCCATCCTGAAAACTTCAATGAAGCTGCCCATTGTTACCTGTCTATGCTGTAGCCTAACATGAACCAGATTCCCTAAATGTTCTATCTTGCACCTTGACCCCTGAGAGTGTTCGAGAACGTTTGTGTTGCACTGCTTGTGGTATACAGTAAGGCGCAATGTGTGAATAAACAAAAAGCCTTGGCGCAACTTTGGTTCCCGCTAGGGTACATATAGCTATGGAGGTCTTGTCAGAATTCCAGCACAGCTCACTGACTCACCTGGAGAGTTGCGAGGCACATGGACAGGTTGTGTGGGAGCTCGTGCTGCACTGTTGTCTGCAGCACCTCAAATCTACCACCGTTCAAGTAATGCTGGACAACGGACAAGTCACAAGATTATGAGCAGAACAAAAACGGTGGTACTATCGCTTGTCACGAAGGGCCAAAATATGAGCCACAAATGTGGAACGGTTCAAACAGGCACACCAATGCAAAAATACAAAAAGTACCTGCATTAAAAACAAGCATTGGCAACACCAAATAGGTCTCGCATGAGAGCTACTGGCTGGGCATTGTTTTGTAGCCATGCTGTACAGCAGCGTGGATGCTTTGCAGTCAAGCTAAAACTAATTTTAAAAGCGTTATTACGCAGCCAGGGCTAATGCCCTCTATTTTTTAGGTGCATTTAGTAAGGGATACATCATAGTGCTTTTTTTATTTATCTTTAGCCATGCTGCAAGGCAGCCCCACTGCTACACAGCATGGCTACAAATCATTGCCAAAGTAGGCAATGCCCATGCTGTACATCATGAATAAAAGGCAATTTCAGAGTCAATAGTCTTAAAGTTGAGACCTATTGGCATTTCCAGTGCTTGTTAGTTCTTGGCACAACACCCCAGTGATTCTGAGCAACTCGGTTAATCTCCATATGTGTGAAAAAGAAAAAAATATACAACATTAGGCAAAACATCCTATGACATAAAGAAAGCAATGGCCCCATGTCCATGTCTTAGTGAAAATAATTTGGAAACAAATAACATCTGTTTTCACAATTAAAGCAGATAACATATGTTGTCGCAATAAACGTCCATTTCAAAGGAGAAAGGAGCTTCTTTGGAGTGCGTGCAGCTGAGTAAAACATAGTCAGTGCTGAATTTGTATGAAAGGAGTGAGGTAATTCAGTTTCCGATCTCGTTCGTATTTAGCCACCATTTTGTGTCTTTCTGCCATTTTGTGTTGCCCTCACTCAGGTGGCACGGTGAACAAAGTGTTGTTTTCCCTCATCCTACTGCAACGTGTCAAATAACCTCCTGCCTCTGTTTATAGCTGGTGTCAGGGTCCGGCCGACTCCACTAATCCTCGTCTGGTCTGACTGATCCCTGTTTCAACTATCTGTTGGTTCGCACCATTCTTTACTGACTTTATCTTATCCTCTGGCCTTCGCTATTCTTTACTCGTATTCTCTCATTTCACAACTGTCCTCTGGGCCATACAAATGTGTCCTGCCACCTGCAAGTCGACTTATAAACACTACCACTGATTAACTTGTGGGGAAGGGTGACAAACACAGTTGGGAGAGAGGCTTATTTGAGTTACTTAATATCTTGTTTTCACATTCTTCTCATTGGTTGACCCTGTATGCATTGGGAGTGTTCTTTGTGAATATGTACGTTATAAAAGATTGTGCGCCACGAAGTAAAGTGGCAGTCTCCTAAGAACATACCGAGTGTACTTCTGGGACAACTGTACTTAGCTGCAGCTAATAAATCGAACCTTCTACGCCTAACGGAGTGTCCCGTGTCTCTGTTCGACAAAGCAGGTGAACTCAGAAGATTAAGGCGTACCCTGCGCCGCCAGGCCCCTAAGGTCGTGGTTCTTCAATTGGCGCACGAATAGGGACCGGCTTCAGAGGTAGCAGTTCTTGCCTGAGGATCATGAGGAGCCCCGCAGGAAAATTCTGGAGGAATCGCGAACCACGTCAAGCGACCCCTGTATGTTGAAGTGGTCCGAAGGTCTTTTGCAGCGCGGTTTCTCCTTTCGGACGGCTGCTGGTGACTGCTGCCCTGACTGCCGCCCTGCTTTGGTCCCTTTGATGATGTTTGGTATCGCAAGACATTAAACGGGCCTCTGTTGGCGTAAGAAGACACTTAGTTAAGTATTGGTGGGTAGCTCCCACTATTTTGTTTTGATTTGGGTCTTTGATTCGGCTATTGCAAAAGCCGAAGCCGAGGGGTGAGTACGTTTGTGCTATAGTATTTGATTTAACCCCTTGATGTTTGTGAACAGTCCAGTGAAATAACGATGCCTGGTCTGAATAAGTTTAGGAAGTTCTGTTGCTTTGGTTGTAATAGGGATTCCCGGATGGAGGACTCTTGTCCGATTCCTCCGGTTGGAACTCCCACCTATGAGCTTTATTCAAAACATGGTGTCGGCCCCATCGCCTTTAATAAGGCATGGATCCGATACACGAAGAACGATGGCGTTCTACAGTGGCCACAAAATGGTAATTTTGAGCCTCACATATTAGCCATTTTGTAAGCGATATTGTTCAAAATACAAGCCCGGCCGGCAATGTTTGACTCTTTTCGCCTCTGGCGTAAGGAAGCCAAACAGAAAGAAATTAAGCAGGCAAAACGAGATAAGAAAGCACAAAATATGATGATTATACAGGCTGCCCAGCAGTTTAAAGATAATGAGATTGATAATGCAATGGAAATTTCAGAGAGACAGCATCGTATGGCAATAGATAGATGCTATCCGGTGTTGCCTAATACCCCTTCTGATAAAAATAAGGATCTGGAGGAAGACCTTTTGATGTCTCACCTATTGAGATTGCCTCCACCCTATGTACAAGGTGCTAATGCACCCCCGTTGTTACACCCTGTTCAGCTACCTGTTGTCCCCCCACCTGTTCCGGTTCTTCCACATTTGCCTCTTCCGGTATTGCCACTCCCACCTCTCGTGCCACCGATTCCTTTGTCTCCATCTCCTGAACCTCAATCTTCTTTGCCTTCGGCTCACCTTAGAACTGCCAGTTCCTCTCCTGTATCGCCTAATACCTTGTCCCCTGTCCTTATGTCTAATTCTCCTAATGTGCGCAAACGAATATCTGGTTTCTTGTCCCCTTTCTTTAAGACTCTGAACATGTCTCCGGCGTTTTCTCGAAGACAGTCTCGTAGTCAACTTCCAGGTTCCGACGAACAGATGGTATTGGACTCTCTCGCTCGCAAATGGATTGAGAAGGGTCCCCAGTATAGTGTGAAAGACATCATGACCACCTTTCATCAGTGGGAGGCGCCCACGCAGAGATATGTATTTAATGTTATGTGTGACACTCTCGCTAAAGAATGGGAGGATATGGATTTGGGTTTACTTCCCCAGGGTTTGTTGGATGTTCAGGCTAATTTCGATAAAGTGCTTATTGTGGGTTCTAAGGTTGAGGACGCCGTAAGGACACTTGTTACTTTTAGGTCCTTATTTTCCTCACAAACTTTTCTTGATTCTGATCCTGCTGTTCGGCAGACATTGAAACATTACCCGATGAGAGAGGTTCCTCCGATATGGAGGGAAGAGGTTGCGCAAGCAGGTAATAATCCAGCTATTCCCGCTCACTTCCAGCGTATATGGGTACATGTGTCCTGGAAGAGGTCTGATGTTTTGGCCCTCAAACAATCTCTACCGGATCCCCGTAAAAACCCTGCTGGTTACTATAAAGAATTGTCTCAGACTGTTGATGCCTGTATTATGAACTTAGCGGATATTGACATGGTGATGGGAAATGTAGTCCCACAAGCGTTATGGGCTCGGACTCGTAGAGAGGATCACGCTCAAGAATTGGGTGGTACATGGAATGCTATAACTGCCTCGGATAGAGCACAAGTGGGTGGTGCTAAGCCTGATGTTTTGATCACAGAACTCCCTGGTAGGATTATTGCTTTAATGAAAACAATGATGCCCGCCTTACGAGTTAATTAGGATAAATTAGCCGCATGTAAACAGAAGAAAGATGAGAGTGTCTCCGATTTCGTCACTCGTTTTGAGGAGATGTTTATTGATCACAGTGGTCAGGATATGACTACGGAGGGTGGACAGCGATTATTTGTAGATAAATTCGTATTCAATTTGCTCCCCGAGTTGTCACATAAGTTAAAAGACTCTGAAAGTTCATGGGCTGTTTCTTCTTCGGCTCAGATATTGGCTACTGCTCAATATTACGAAAACAGGGACAAAGAGAAAAAAGACAAGCAAGAGAAAAAGACTAAAGAATTAAAAACGAAGGTTCTTCTCCAACAAGCTTATCCTCCTCGCTCTGCTCAATGCCAGTTTCAACAGCCTCTCCAGTTTCAGATGAGGTTTCAAAAGCCTGAGCCCTATATTCCGCGGCCTTTGTTAGGTCCCAACCAATGCGCCTATTGTAGGGAGGAAGATAATTTTAAGAATAGCTGCCCGGTTTTATTACAGCGTAATGGAGGACTATCTACTCCACGAGGTCGTGGTGGTTCCCAGTTAGCGCCCAGGGGTAGAGGTCGAGGTATGTCGCCCCAGACACAGCGTTCCCTTCCACCTCCACATTCTATGAACTACTTTGATCAACAAAATACTCAGTCTACACAGTATTACAATGATGATTACTATGTTGAAGGTGAGAATGACGGTCTTCACGCTAACTAGGACAGCCATAGACAAAGTGAGGGAGTTGTATCGATTCCAGTAGATCAGAATGGGCCTTATGTTAATGTCACTACATGTGACATTAACATTTCTTTTAGATACTGGTGCGATGAGAAGTTCTATTATTCACTCCAAACTCCCTGGGGCACCTTTGTCTGGCTTAACAAACGTATCCGTAAGATTTTCTGGTGCCCCAGTTTATAGCCCGGTCTCTTGTCCTCTGCCTATTTCAATTGGTTCTTATGATTTGGAAGCTCCGCTTCTTTTAACGACTGGTTGCGACGAAAATCTGTTGGGTTTGGATTTATTGAAAAGACTGCATGCAACGATATATTGTTCTCCTTCTGGTGTACATCTCGTTTTGGGACGGAAACTGACTTCTCCAATGTATTTGTCTAAAGATCAATTTCCACCTGAATTGCTCTCTCTCCCTGCAACACTTTGGGCTACGGGTCCAAATGATGTTGGTTGTCTTGAGATCCCACCCTATGTTGTTACCCTCAAGCCCAATGCTAAATTGCCACGCATCCCTCAATACAAAATTCCCAATGATGGTGAAAGAGCACTTTTTGCTATTATTTATGATTTGGTTCAGAAGGGTGTGGTCGAGGAGACGAGGGGAAATGTATGCAATAGTCCTGTTCTTCCGGTTCTTAAACGCACTGATCCTTCTCAGCCTCCTGTTTATCGCTTTGTTATTGATATCCGGGAGGTTAATAAAATTGTTGTACCACAGTTTCCTGTTGTTCTAGATATCACTGCCCTGTTAACTATGATACCTGCCTCGGCAGCTTGGTTTTCTGCTATCGATCTGAAAAATGCTTTCTTCAGCATCCCCATTGCTGAAAAGAGTAGGGATATTTTTGGCTTCTCTTTAGGAGGCCGAAGTTTCCGGTTTAAGCGCACACCCCAAGGCTATTGTGAAAGTCCCTCCATCTATAGCCAAGCTCTGAAATGCCAGCTTGATGCTTTTCCTTTGCCGCCAGGTGCTACCCTTATTCAGTATGTGGATGATTTATTGATTGCTGCTGATTCAGAGGATATTTGCAAAAACGTGACTATTGCACTATTGCGTCACTTGTCTGACCTTCACCATAAGGTTTCACCTTCTAAATTACAATATGCCCGCCAAGAGGTTACCTATCTAGGTCATCTCTTGTCGAAGGAGGGAAGGCGACTGACCCCAGAACGTATTCAAGCAATTGCACAAATGTCTGTGCCATCCACACAAAGAGAAGTGCGTGCCTTTCTGGGCATTACCTCTTATTGTAGACAGTGGATTCCAAATTTTTCCTTGTTGGCTAAACCTTTGTTGGCACTCACTTTGAAAGACACTCCCCAACCCCTTCCTTGGAATGATGAATGTCTGAAGAGTTTTTCTGATTTACGTGCTGCTCTGTGCTCTGCTCCTGTGTTGGGTACTCCGGATTACAGTAAGCCCTTCATGCTCTATGTCCATGAAAGAGAGGGTTGTGCATTGTCAGTCTTAACACAACAATTTGGAGACAAGCAGCGGCCATGTGCCTACTTTTCGGCTACATTAGATCCAGTAGCCAAGGCATTGCCTAGTTGTCTTAAAGCTACAGCAGCAGCAGCAATTTCTATTCGTCAATCTGCTGGAGTGGTGCTTGATAACACTCTTATTGTCATGGTACCACATGCAGTGGATACCTTGCTAAATAGGACAAAAACGCAGCATCTTACAAGCGCTCGCTTGTCTGGGTATGAACTGACGCTCTTGGCTAGTCACGTGCACATCAAACGATGGAACACTTTAAATCCAGCCACATTGTTACCTCTTCCAGAAGAGAAAGGTATTCAGGAACAACATGATTGTTTTCTCCGTACTGAGGAGGAGATAAAAGGTAGGATTGATTTGAAAGATACACAACTAATGGACCCGGATGGGATCCTATGGGTGGATGGTTCTTGTTTTAAACTCCCTAATGGTGAAACAACTTCAGCTTACGCTGTTACCACCTTGCATACAATTGTGGAGACAGCACGCATCAGACATAATTCAGCTCAGGCGGCTGAACTGATAGCTTTGACCAGAGTATGTGTGTTATCTAAGGGGAAGAGAGTGAATGTATATACCGACAGCCAGTATGCGTTTGGTGTGGCACATAGCTTTGGTTGTTTGTGGAAGGAAAGAGGATTCTTTACCTCCCACGGTACTAAAATACAGCATGGTCAGTTGGTAACTGATCTTCTTGAGTCACTTGCTTTGCCTACCCAGATAGCAATCATAAAGTGTAGTGCGCATAAGAGGATTACTGATGCTGTTGGTCGTGGGAATGCTTTTGCGGATGAGGTAGCGAAAGAAACAGCCAGAGATGCTATGAGTCGCATGTATGTTGCGGGCCCTGCAAATTGGGTCAAGGAAAAAGGAATGTGTGAGGATACAATAGAAAGTGTGAGATCGATTCAAGGAGAGGCTACAGAGAAAGAGTTGAGTAAGTGGAAAGAGATTACAGGAATGTTAGACGCGATGGGATGTTGGATAGAATTGTCAGAACATCAGCGTTGGCTGTTACCAGATGCCTATGTACTGCCTGTAGTTGCTATGGCACATGGTCCAGCCCACATCAGTGCGAAAGGAATATGTAAGCTTCTGGCTCCAGTGTGGCTGAACGAAGGGATTCCAAAATGTGCAGATAATTTAGTGAAGCATTGTATCGTTTGCTTGATGCATAATCCAGGAAAGGGAACCCCAACTCCAGCAGGTCATTTTGCTCCCCCAACATATCCTTTTGAGGTGTTGCAAATTGATTATATTCACATGGAACGATGCAACAATCTCAAATATGTTTTGGTGGTGGTGTGTGCCTTCTCCAGATGGATAGAGGCCTACACCCTGAAAGACAACACTGCTTTGTCCACTGCCAAAGTTATTCTGAAATAGTTTTTCCCTAGGTTGGGTTTGCCGCACATTGTCTGGAGTGACAATGGAAGTGAATTTGTGGGCCAAATTATGAAAAAGGTGTGTGCCGGTCTTGGTATCGTCCAAAAATTCCATGCGGCGAACCATCCCCAGTCAGCGGGTTTAGTAGAGTGCTATAACGGCACTCTCAAACTTAAGCTTGCAAAGGTACAGGCTAGCACAAGACTTGCCTGGCCCGATGCTTTACCTTTAGCTCTCCTATCCACTAGAACAGCTGTACATTCTCGTTTGGGACTCAGCCCACACGAAGTTGTTTTTGGGCGCCCGGCTAATGTTTGGGGAGTCCCTCGCCCTAAAAAGTATTCTGACATACAGTATCCAATGCTGATTGATTACTTGCATGACCTCACCACTAAATTACGTGTTTTCCACCAACAGGTTCGAGACGCTTTACCAGAGGCCTCCACAGACCCAGGTCATTCTATCCAACCGGGAGACTGGGTCTGTGTGAAAAATTTTCAGAGGACAAGGAATTTGGAACCTCGTTGCAGGGCGCCTCGACAGGTTCTTCTAGTAACACATACAGCAGTGAAGGTCGAAGGGAAAAAGAACTGGATCCATGGCGTGCACTGCAAAAAGGTGCCCTTGCCCTTGCCTTTTGACCAGTGGGTCCGTAAGGGTGTAGGTGATTTTGAAGGCGAAAGGGTCCCTCGGTTTGTACCTTTCAGTAGTGCACACCTAGATGGAGCTCGGTCTGAAAAAGAAGATGATGACGTTTTACAAGAAGCAGTACCGCCACATCTCCGATTGAACACTACAGATCCACAAACACTATTTCAGGACCAAACTGTACTGAACAGAACTCGATATAATTTAAGGCCTAGACTGGTCAAGGACACCTAAAATTTTCATCTCTTCCGTGACATGTATCATCTGTCCAGGTTGCAGGGTCACGGTAGGAGTCTTGGTTCATGACCTATATAGTGGCTAGGCCCCCAGGACTTGCAGTGTCATAGGACGGCTAATAATCACAGCCAAGTGAGTAAGGAAGATTGCCGTGAGCAACAATTTTAGAGGATGGATGTCAAATTGGAAAAGAATAATAAGAAGGAAGAGATGAAAAAGAAATATTGTAAATTAGTGTACAGTCAATGTGGCATAACATTGTGTGTTCTTATGTTTTCTAGTATCATATTGGCTTGTATAGGTTGGATTGTTCATGTTATGCAGCACAAATCTGTTCCTACTTCTATTTCTTTGCCTTTTCATTCTACTATCTCCCCACACCAATTATATATGCTTCCCCAACATGAACTAATCAGGAGAACAGAATATTTTAACAATTCATTTGTCCAGTTATTGACCCAACACCAATTGGTAGTCAACACAACCGACTGTTGGGTGTGTGGACTTATGCCTCATACCACCGAAAAAGGGATGCCATATTTAGCCCTTCCATTTTCCTATGAGGGTTCCGCTTGGGCCTATTTTGTAATGTTTTCAAATGCATATCAGAACCGATTTAGACGTCCAGCTGGTTCATATGGTAGTGGACAAGATTTTAGTCATAGTTCTCTGATAAAAGGAATAGTGGCTATGGCTAGAATTGTGGAGAATAGTAAGATTCCTGTTGATGAGAAACGGGCATATGATGCTTGGAACGTGACTCGTTACACCACTAGCCTTACAGATAGGATTAAACAGGGAAAATCTCCACCAATTTGGACTGTGCCTCATCAAGGTAACTTTTGTTTACAAATGAATGAACAGACTACTGACACTGGACAAGGAAAGTGTGTTTGTTCCCATACATACATTCACACATCTCAGAATTCACCACAGTTAGTGCCATCCCAGGGCACGTATTTTGTCTGCCACGATAGAGCCTACACGTGGCTACCAACGGATTTTTTAGGAACGTGCTATATAGACTTTCTTCTCTCCCCTACATACACTGCTCCTTTGGGACATCACAGAAACAGATATGGCAGAGGGATTATTGATTCCAAAGACACTGCAGGACAAGAGGGAGGTGATTTCCTTAAAGGATTTCTTCCTTTTTGGCGCCCAATGGCCAACAGTAGAAACATGAGACAATTGGTTCGTGTTGTTGAGACTACCATAGACGTCACTGTGGGAGCCTTGAGCAATCTCACAGCTGAACTTCAGGCGGATCGTCTCATGACATTGCAGAACCGGATTGCTTTGGATGTTATTCTTGCGGATCGTGGTGGAGTTTGTAAATTGATCGGATCTAGCTGTTGCATTTATATACCTGATGACGCCCCTACGGTAAACCAATCCATCTCCAAATTACATGTGATCTCCGAGTCGATTCATCAGGACGAAGGAGATTGGTCTTTGTTGGAATGGTTTTGGGGATTACTGTCCAAAAGGGGATGGAAGGTATTAACATTCCTTGGAGTGGTTTTGGCCATCATTTTGTCCTGTTGTCTCTGTATGCAGTGTGGCCCCGCCATCTGTGGTCTTTGTGCCACTATGTGTGTCCCAAGACCTGTGCCACGGAAGACGGAGAGCATTAAAATGATGTTGCAGCCACAGCTTGATGACCTCATGGCCATTGACGTCGACTCAGATTAAAATGAGTCTGTGTGTCTTGCCTGAGTAATGGCGAAAGGAGGGTCTGAGGTAATTCAGTTTCCGATCTCGTTCGTATTTAGCCACCATTTTGTGTCTTTCTGCCATTTTATGTTGTCCTCACTCAGGCGGCACGGTGAACAAAGTGTTGTTTTCCCTCATCCTACTGCAACGTGTCAAATAACCTCCTGCCTCTGTTTATAGCTGGTGTCAGGGTCCGGCCGACTCCACTAATCCTCGTCTGGTCTGACTGATCCCTGTTTCAACTATCTGTTGGTTCGCACCATTCTTTACTGACTTTATCTTATCCTCTGGCCTTCGCTATTCTTTACTCGTATTCTCTCATTTCACAACTGTCCTCTGGGCCATACAAATGTGTCCTGCCACCTGCAAGTCGACTTATAAACACTACCACTGATTAACTTGTGGGGAAGGGTGACAAACACAGTTGGGAGAGAGGCTTATTTGAGTTACTTAATATCTTGTTTTCACATTCTTCTCATTGGTTGACCCTGTATGCATTGGGAGTGTTCTTTGTGAATATGTATGTTATAAAAGATTGTGCGCCACGAAGTAAAGTGGAAGTCTCCTAAGAACATACAGAGTGTACTTCTGGGACAACTGTACTTAGCTGCAGCTAATAAATCGAACCTTCTACGCCTAACGGAGTGTCCCGTGTCTCTGTTCGACAAAGCAGGTGAACTCAGAAGATTAAGGCGTACCCTGCGCCACCAGGCCCCTAAGGTCGTGGTTCTTCAGGAGGCCACTGCAGCTTGCACCACACACTGCCCCTGCCATGATACCAATGATAGTAATAACACAACTGCTAACCATCACACTCCTACAAGTGTGACAATTTGGACTATTTCAGGCCTCCAAAGCTGTAAGAATGGCTTGGGCGGCATGTAATAGTCATTTTTAATGAACATTGAATTAATAATTACCTGTTGTTGTGGTCATGTCTAAATTAGCCAGACAGTGGCACTTTGTAGCAGACTGTCACAAGCGCCGGTGTTGACAATTAAGTGCTGGTGCTGCGCACTGGAAACCACCAGCTCAAATTAAGCACTGTATGTAGCTTCAAATGGCAAGAGGTTCAACAAGGTCAACAGGGAAAGAAGAAAAAATAAAAGTAGTACCTAAATCATAGCCAACAGAAGATCAGCAATCAAGCTGAAGCAATCAGTACTTAGTCCATGCTCCAGCCGAAAGAAGAGGCAGTGACGCCAGCACACGCTGGCCAATTAGAATGCAGCCACTAAGAGTGACAATGAAACCAACAATGTTAATCAATGGGTGGGCTGCAGACCCCTGGTTGTATAAAATATCTCTCACAAGTAACAGTGCATACAGCACATGCTTTGTCACTAATGAGTGACTTCAGTCGTACAACCCACACAGCACATCTCCTTCCTTCACCCACTCTATTGAGTAAATTGGTAAAACTAGAACCGAGCGGTTTGACTTGTAATCATGTCTTTGCTACTTGATGAATCATTGTTTGATTCTAAACAAATAACGTCAGCCTCCTGTTGCTGAAGTTGAAGCAGATGATGTATATTGTTTAAAACATGTATGAATATGTATAAAAAATGCTTATTATATGGGCTCATCACCATTTACATGTTCGACCGCAAGTTCAGTATTGATTATCCTAAATCTCTGGGTTCTTTATTAGATTTTAAAAAAAGCCTGATCCTCCAAAGAGATGACACTTTTCATCACCAAGGATGGCTTTAAATCAGTCGATGGTGCAATTGATGGGCATCACCAAATTCCACCTGGCCCCCTGGAGGCTCCCATCATGCAGCTGCAAGTTTAGGTTCAGGTGCCAGAAGGATGGACCTCCTAGCTCTGGTGATGGTCACGCTTACGCCCGGCTCATGAACTGACTACATTTGTGGCCAAGCCTTTGCAGGCAGTGCACCCAGGGAACTGCACTTCTTAACCCTGTGATCACGACTTTTCCCTCCTCAAAGCGTTCAGAAATGAGCTGAAATACCATCTCTTCTTGCAGAAACGCTCTCACCGTTGACCTTTTACCTGGCTTTGATGTATTTTTATCAAGCACATGACTATGAGTAATGTCTGATGAAGGCGTCAGTTTTTACCGACATTGTACCTCTGTGTCTTTCCATCTGTGTAATTACCCAGTGCTGCAACCAAACTTGTCTTATACTCATTGTTTCTATCTCTTCCTTCAATAAACGTATATAGATTCTGCATCTGATGTAAGCAGACAACCATGTATCCCAGCACGTCATCCTAAAGTCTGGTCTGCACCGTATAAAACCACAAACACACGATAAATATCGAGCTATCTCTGTATGTTACCGTTCTCGACCAATCACCTCCACTGTTGACCATGGCCACTATGCCACCTCTTGTGAACAAATACACGGCCCTTTTGCTGTGCACAACACCTCCTGTGCAAAGGCTTGCTTTACAAATAAATTAAAAGCCACGAAAGTTCCTGCCCTGCAAGCCCATCTCAACACTCACTGGGGTCATTACGTCACAAGACTAATTTACGCAGGTGGTGATGACATCTGAACCATCCCCCACCCAGAGGTTAAAGGAGCCCCCGTTCATCGTCCTCACGGTAATTGCACTTAGTCACTCTGCCACTCTGCCACCATGTCTAAAGAGGTCACATGGCGACATCTTGCCTCTCTAATAAACAACAAACTATAAAGAAATTCATAAATACAATGAAATCTACGATTAGCATAGAGAATCAAGTTCTTAGCAGCTTCAGTTGATTAGAGCAACATAAACAAGTTACAAATGAGCTAGTGTGCTATCAAGCATGTCCTGTGAAGCAGGCACCAGCTTACATTGGGTTACCCATATATACTTCAAGACTAGTGATACTGACCATTCACATAGTGCACCCGACAAGTAAAGTTTATCTGTGACTTTAAGACTTGGGGCCTTATGTAGGTAAATTACATTTACCGATTCTTAAATACCGAATTTTACCGATTCGGTATTTATGAATCGGTAAATGTAATCAATGGGAAGCCAGTGACCATTACCGAATTGGTAAATACCGAATCGGTAATGGGGGGAGCTCAATCAAGGGTGGCAGGGTGTCACGTTGACACCCTGTTGCACCCCTGATTCCTGCATGTGTGCACATGTGGCACACATACATGCCCTGAGGGCATGTGTGTCTGCCACATTGCACACATCTAAGGGCCACAAAATGCATTTACTGAGTCATTCGTCATTTACCACCAACTTTCAGTTGGTGGTAAATAACGAATCCCCACACCCACCACACACTCCCCCTACATCTCATTTCTGTATTCGGTATTTACCGAATCGGTAAAATTACCGATTCGGTAATTTTACCGATTCGGTAAATTACCGAATACAGAAATGATCCCCCTACATATCAAAAGCCTAAATACCGGTCGGTAACGGTATAATTACCGAAAATCGGCCGTTACCGACCGGTATTGGGCTACCTACATATGGCCCTTGGTATCACGATTACCGAATGAGGATTAAAGGCTAAGTCAGCCCTACGGGGTTCGTTTCTGACAAACATACATTCTTGAAGCCACGGACATTTGAAATGATTGAACTTCATATGATTCACTGTATTTTAAAATTTAAAGAGCTTAAAGGACAGATGACAGGATTGTTTAATGGCAGTCAACTACCAATGTATGTCAAGTCATAAATCACAAAATAGGCTCTTTTGATCTTTTTCAGGTCTAGAATGAGTTCTGAAGTGGATGCCTGGAGATGCCAAATTTATGTCTGGCATGAGCTAAGGGTTAGGGTGACTCCTGACCCCTTCCTAATCAATAAGGTAAAGGTTTCCAGGGTTAACTCTACCCCTTTGTCAGTACTTCCTGTTTGCCTTGCTGCAAACAGGCACAAAATGCAATGTGTCAGGGTATTTTTAAGATGGAAAAAGTCTTCAGCCACACTAAACTTGGGCTGTGAAGGCTGTGTGTTTGTGACGAGTTTACCATGGTACTCCAAGTGTCCTCCCACATCTAACACTAAAATCCAGTTTGGAGCAGGTACTGTACTCACAACACACCCACAAACAGAAGTCTTGTAGGACAACAGCAAGGTCCTCCATCAATCAGACATCGGAATCCTGTTCTCTTTCTTTCAGATGTGCCACAATTGTTACATATGAACCCAGCAGACCTGGCAGAGCCTCAAGCAGGATTTGACATGTCAAAAAGGATTCCCACAGCCCCCACCTTACGTTTAGAGGAGTCACCTGTGCCTATTTAGGTCAGCCTATTGTTTTCTCCGGGGAGGCATTTTACACCTCTTTTCACACCTATTCAGTTCTAATCAATGGCTGAGTGAGGTTGTAGAGCCAATTCAAATTAAGCTCCTAGAACTTCAGGCAGAGAAAGGGTAACTTTCTAAGCATTACTTTTCTATAATATTTGGTAAAAGTCCAACTTCACCATTGAATTTGATTTTTAATAACTATTAAAAATAGTTGTTTCTATTGTATTTCTGGCGGGTCTCCTTCCTGAGATACAGTTATCAGTATTTTAATCTATACTCTGATTTCCTACATAAGACAGCCGGGCCTGCCAAGGGAAAATGACTTTTAGGGCCCTTTTCCTCTAGAGAGAATACTTGAACAGCCAGATCCTCAGCTTCTTGCAGAATTAAAGAAGTGAGGAGGATGCTCTCATGTGTAGTGGCAGTCGTTCCATGTTGTAGGAGCGATGTAGGCGAAGGCTTGACCGCCGGATTTGGTTTTCCCAATGTTTGGAATATGTGCAAGTAGGAGTCCAGACTATCAGAGGTTTTGTGAAAGCAGATGTGATTTTTGAGGTATGCTAGCCAATGTTATGTACCATGGTCAGACTACTAGGACAAAAATTAGGCCCTGGCACCAAAATAAAAGTGGCCCCCATTAGCGAAGTAGATAACAGAAAAAGTAGTAATAACAGGGAAATCAATAATAGAAACTGGCCCATCTGGTCCTAAAGTCGGCCCACCACTGCTAAAGAAATGGCTCACACTCTGGTCTGCCCAACAGCCCATCGGGCACTGCCTGATTGCCCTATACGCCAGTCCGACCCTATTATGTACTGCCTTTAGAGTAGAGGAGGGCAAGCCACTGAAAGCTCCAGCTCAAAGTCCTGTTTAAAGCTTGTGCCCATAACGAGACGAGTTTTCATGTGGCTTCTGCCTGCCAGCCTCTCTCCCTCTACCCAGGATGTGGCAAAACTGTCAGAGATGCTGAATGGGCCAGCAGGTTCAAGGCTCAGCGCCAGCTCACCATCCCGTGATTCTGGGCACATCACTTAATTTCCTTGTACATATGAGCAATATGTGTGACCTTGTGTAATGTAACTGGTGCTCATGTAAAGCACTCAGCCATCGGATAAAGTTTGCTATTTATTTAAAAATTGCAGAAAATGAACTAAGAGGTAAAAACAAAGCCTTAATATAAAGAAAGACAAATAGAGACCCATTTCCTTGCTGACTTGTACAAAGTGAAACCAGAAAACCTCGATAAATTGTGACTTCCCTGCTTAAATTGTATGATCTTAAGTAAATACTTTATTTCACCAAAAGTCTTTTTCTCCATTATTGAATTTGAAAGCACTTTCAAATATGTGATTTCAGACTACCAGTTTTGTACATTTTTAATAAGTACTTCTCAGTGCAGTGTTTTAATGTTCCTTATTTAAGCTTCCATGTGTTAAAGACATACACTTTTTTGAATTTTAAAGAGACTTTATCATATTTTACATGATGTTTGTTGTATAATTTACATTGCCAATATGTTCGGGGCTCGACTTGTGCACAGGCTGAAAAGATCCGAGCCAGACCCATGGCTCTGCTCTCCCTGTTAATTTGTTGGCTCGCCCACCACTCCTCTTGAAAGTGTGGGTGAGGAGTTTGAATAGTGCTCATTTGTATATGGGGAGTCAGTAGAGCTCCATTAGGTGTGGTGTGATGTAAGTGTGACTTGGGAGGCTGAGAGTGATTCTGGCCTTGAATTCTGATTAGTCTGCAGCCTCCTGGTGAGATTTTTGTTGATCCCGGTATAGAGGGAGTTTCCATAGCCGAGCTTGCTTGTGACCAGAGAATGTGTGACGGATTTCCAGGTGCTGATTGGAAGCCATTTAAAAATCTACCTCAATATCTTCGGGGTATAGAAGCATGAGGTAGGGACAGAGATGATTTGGGAGGTCATGTTGAGTTTGCTGTCGATGATGATCCTGTTTCTAGACATGGGTGGTGGGGGTGGATGTCGGTCCTAGCTCTGTTGGCCATCAACTGGAGTCCACAATGATGTGCTGTTCCCGAAGATCACAATTTCGGCCTTCTCGGTGTTCAGCTTTAGACAGTTGGACTTCATCCAGTGGGTGATTTGAGTCATGCTTTGAAGAGGGTTGGGTTCAAGGAGGATCCTCGAGGAACCCCGCAGACGAGGTCACGGGTGTCTGAGGTGTACAGTGCCAGGCTCTCTGACTAGGTCGTTTGAGTCAGGAAGGAGCAGATCCATTGAAGTGAATGTCCTTGGATTCCCCTGTTCTATAGGCATTGAATGACGATGGGTAGGAGATTGTGTCTAATGCTATGTAGAGGTCCAGGAGGATGAAGACCACTGTGTCTCCTCTGCCCAGAGACATGCGAATGTCATCTGTAGAGCGATGAGGGCAGTTTCCATGATCTGGTTTAGTCTGAAACCAGAGTGGTATTGAGGAGTTGATGATCGTTGAGACATCTAGTGAGGTGCCGGTTGATGATTTTCTATAAGACTTTGGTGTGGAATAGTAGCAGGAGTTCAGTCTGTAGTTGGCAAGCGTTGAAGTGGTTTCTAGTGGTCTGCAGCACTCTACCTACTCACTAATTTATAAAAGGGAGGTTTTTACCTGTGAGAAATGGTGTATTTTTAAATGCTGCAGTGCTAGTTTAAACTGCAACAGTCAGGCGAGACGGGGTAGGCCTGAAGCCCTGTTTGCATTGTGACTGTAGAGAATGGCACAATAGGCGCTGCAGTTCACTAGTGGCATTTACACCATATAACCATATTCTAGTGAATGAATGAATGAATGAGGATTTTCTAGAGTGCACAGCTACCAATTTAACCATGTTAAAGGGGAAGCACATGCACTTTACTAATGGTTAGCAGAGGCAAAGTGCACAGAGTTTTAAAGCCAGCAAGCAAAATTTGGATGCCCAAAATGCAAAATTCGAGGGTGATCATGCAGAAAAGGAGGATTTCCTGCAGTGGTTATGTTCACCAGCGCTCGGATTACATACACTGCACCCTTCTGCTTTCTCAGTGACATTTGCAGAGCCTGCCAAGTGGAAAAAATTTGAATTTTGCACTCCTAATATAGTCTAAACGCCTGTGCCAATGTTGAAGAAAAATTGCACTGTGCAATCTATTTAATATAAAATACACCAGAAAAATCTATGCAATCAGGCCCCAGTTTTATTGTAAGGTATTGCCAAAGTTTGACCTGAACGTGAAGTATTAGAAACAACTTCCTCTACAGTTATTTTTTACAAATTTTACAATTTTCAAAAATCGATACTTTCCTTTATTTATTTAAAGCATACCTCTATGTTTAGCGTTGTTTGTTATCTTATTGTTCCACTTCTGCCTTCATCAGATGGTATTATGTATCTTTATTTTTACTCATTCGCTCATCCTCTCAGCATCCTCCCCTCCCCAAACACAGTTTCATTACTCTTTTTTGTGACACTTTGACTTCCGGATGAAGCCTTATCGCGTTCTAAGCCCCGTGGAGAGGATGTGTGGGTTTTACACGTATGCAGTGACAAGTGTGACCAGCCAGAAAGTAACAGAACGCTCAGAGGCCTATTTTGCAAACACAATGAGGCAATATAACGGTGCTAAGACAAAGTTACAGTTTTGCAGTGTCGGGTTGTCTCACATGAGGCTTCGAGGGTCTGCTAACGCCAGTGCTTTAAATGGGCCGGTCCTGTCCGGTACGGAGTACTGGCACTTTTTTATTTTGAGAGGGGGAGTACCGGCACTTCTCAAGAGAAATGCTATGCTTTTAATTGGGGAGTACCAGCACTTCTCAGAAACAAGCAGGTACTGTGATACAGAGTACCTGCACTTCAATTTTTCCATTTAAAGCACTGGCTAACGCACTCCCGATGCTTGTTATTTGTTACAAGACCAGGAAATGCAGCAAACAGGTCCATTTAATAAAAAAAAAAGCAGTACAAATCACAAAACATGTCGGGCAGACAAAAGATGAGCGCCAGAGGCAGCTGAGGCCGCGATCCCCAACTGAAGACGATAATGGGAAACAAAGGTATGGGGAGAGGCCCACGTGGCAGCCTTACAAATGTAACGCAAGGAGGCACCTTTGAACATGGCCCAGGAGGAGAAGACACCCCGGGTGGACCTACCCTGGACAGAAGAAGGGTGAGGACAGTGAGCGGACTCATAAGCTGAAAACAACAGCACACTTCACCCAACGAGTCAAGGTGGACAAGGAAAGACAAAGCCCCTTCCCAGAGATCCTGTATGTAACAAACAAGGAATCAACCCTAAGAAAGGCACTGGTCCAATCCAAATAGTCACGGAGAGCCCTCAACACATCCAAAGAATGAAGAACCACTTTGTCGGGGGAGGAGGGGTCCGGAAAAAAGACAGGGAAGACAATATCCTCCTGACAGTGGAAAGGAGACAAAACCTTGGGCAGAAAAAACTAACTAGGACTAAGAATCACCTTGTCGGAGCAAAAACGCAAAAAAGGGGGGGAAGCCATCAAAGCTCACCAACCCACCGCCCAGAAGAAATGGCCACCAAAAAAGAACCTTAGCTGTAAGAAACTTATGGTCCACAGAGAACAAAGGCTCAAAAGGAGGCCCAGTCAAGGCCTGCAGAACCAGGGGAAGATCCCAGGCTGGGACAGGAGAGCGAGAGACAGGACGCTGAATCAAAAAACTCAGCGAAAGGCGAGCCACCAGAGACAAAAGACACAGAAGAACCCCTAAAAGCAAGAATAGCGGCCCACTGAGCACGGAGAGTGGAGACAGTGCACATGAGGAGGAAGACAGACCCTTCCGTAGGCACCAGGAGGAGAAGTTCTTTCAATGCCGGTCATAAGACTTCAAGGTGTAAGGGCGTCGAGACAATTGGAAATCGATTATGTTATGTTAGAGACATTTGTGAAGCGCAACTGATACCCTAGGGTGTCCTGGCGCTAGCTACAATCCTCCAAATGAAGCATAATTTAAGACGGGTTATCAATCAAAAAGCCAAATTTTTAAGGCCTACCTGATTACAGGTAAATCAGTAATACTCTTCAGATGGAAAGGGAGGTCATTCCAAACCTTTGCTGCACAAGCAATAAAACTTCTGCCTCCCCACCTGGCTTTTTTGTGGGTGGTACTGTCACCAATTTTGCTCCAAGAGAGCGGAGTGGTCTTTTGGGCACATACCACTGAAATTGCCACTTCAAGTGGTCAGGTCTTGTGCCTTGTAGGGCTTTGTATACCATACAGAGGGATTTAAACTGTACTTGCATCTTAACGGGTAACCAGTGAAGTCTTCGGATTTCACTGGAGACAGATGCAAATTTAGATGTGCCGGTAAGCAGTCCAGTGGCCGCGTTCTGCAAAAGTTTACCTTTATGCAGTAAATGATCCTGAATGTTCAGATATAGGCTATTACAATAATCTAAGCCTTGACATAGTGATGTAATCACCGTTCGCTGACTGTCCCTTGGCAAAAAAGGCAGTATTTTCTTGCATGTTCTAAGGACATACGACGTGGCTGAGGCTACTGCATTGACTTGGTCACCAAAATTGAGTCTGTCGTCTATTAAAACTCCCAAGTTTTTTACTTTCCTGGTGGGTGTCAGGAGAGAAGCCATAGAATCCGGCCACCAGCTTGGGGTCCAAAAGTTGGGATCATTCCCAAACAAGATAACCTCCGTTTTACTTGAGTTGAGTTTTAGGCAGTTTTGAGACATCCACCTCCCCACCGCTTCCATACAATCATGGAACCGTTTTTCTATTCCATTTTCCTGCCCAGGTAGCAGCAACACCACGATTTGTGTGTCGTCAGCGTAAGAGGTGAGGCAAAAGCAATAAGGGGGGCCAAGGAGGACACATACACATTAAAGAGTGTGGGGCTCATGAACGACCCCTGTGAGACTCCACAAGGCAGAGAAAACGGTTTGGAGCAAAATTCACCTAAAGAGACAATTTGCAATCTGTCCGAGAGGAAGGACTTCAAGAGTGTCCATGCTTTACCCTGGACTCCGACATCCCGCAACCGGTCCATCAACAACTCGTGATAGACCCTATCGAAGGCCGCGGAAAGGTCTAGCATAATCATAGAGGCCTTACCTCCCCGAACTAAGGCTACCCTGATCTCTTCCGTAGATTTTAGGAGTGCGGACTCCGTGCTGTGCCCCTCTCTGAAACCATATTGAGTAGGATCCAGAGCTTGAGCTTCTCGCAGATAAGCACTCAATTGTGCATTCATTCTTTTCTGGACCAGTTTTGCTGGAAATGGGAGACGTGAGATGGGTCGGCAACTGTTCGGATCCTTGGTGTCCAGACTAGGCTTCTTATGAAGTAGTAATATTGAAGCTATTTTCCAGGATTTGGGAAAATACAGATCTAAAAACATTGCGTCAAATAGAGAGGTAAGTGTCAGGGCAATAGGTTCAGGGGCCAGTTTTAGCACCACGACAGGACACGGATCATAAGGGGAGCCTGATTTAGCCGACATCATGAGATTATGAGTGTCCATAATGGATAGTTATGCGAACTTGTCAAAAATAGGCTGGGGGCCGGAAACAGGCTTATTTCCCTCTGTTGAGTCCACTGTCATCAGTTGTATTTATCAGCATTTTGTCTTAAGAGCTGCAGACAAAGAGACTCATAAACAACTAATTAATGTTTATGTTGATCCTGTTAACCAGCGGGCGCAGCCGGCACAGGTATGCGGTGAGCACAAGTTAAGTGTTTTTATTTATTTTTTATTTAATTTTATCTATCCTGTTATCTGTTGACTTACCCACCCCACCCGGCCCCACACCTGCCCTACCTCTCTTACCTGTGCAGGCCGCACCTGTTCACCAGCGTATCATTCCCAGTGGGAGCCCCCGCTTAAGTTGCTAAAGTGGGAGGTTCCCTACGCCCCTGTGGTCTCCAGATTCACCCTTTCTAATTCAATTATGGTTATCCCGGGCAATAGCACTGTTACTATTTGTCTGAGCCTCACAGGGGTCATCCGGTGAATGATGTTGCAGGGTGTCTCGAAATCGAAACTGACATCAAACAAAGAAACGTTCTAGAATGTCTAATATTGGTGATTGTTGCAATAAGGAACGAGGCAAAAAGAACAGGTTTCTTTCATTTACACTTTAGAGACTGGACTGAGTCAAAACCCTGCCTCCAAATTATGTTTTTTCTTAAACACTTTTAAATTGATAATCTGAGTGCCCTTGTTTTCCTCCATATCTTGGCATCTAGGTGTTAGGCTCTAGATAGCCCCCAACGAAAACGAGAAGTCAACAAAAGAAGGGCTGATGGCCCTTTCAGTTAAGGCTTTGTGTTGGGCCTAGCCTGATTGCATAATTATTATTAAATGTTGAAGATTTTAACATTTGGATTCTTTTTTTTCACTAATTATTTAATAAATACAAGTAACAAGCCAGTAAATATATTAAACTTTGACTTACTTATTACATGTTATCTGATGTTTATCAGGTGGTTATTTGCAGGGCCAGACTGGGAATCGAAACCGGCCCTGGCAAACTGCTCGGCCGGCCTCCCTGGGGGTAGGAGTGGGGTGCAGGCGAGCAGTTTTTTAGTTCCGGTTTCAGCCGATTTTGTTACAGGGCCTGATATTGCAGGCCCCTGGTAACAAAAGCGGCCCCCCAGGGCCCACCGGGTAAATGCCCGGTGCCCGCAATGGCCAGTCCGGCCCTGGTTATTTGCTTACGATAGAAAATTTGTATAATATCTAAATTATGTCATAGTGCAATAATCAGGAAATACTTCAGAAACCAATCAACTGGTTACACTAAAACAAAACTGAAACCAAATTGGCAATCTTGTTCTTGAAGTAATCAGTAAATCATTCTCCAATAATTAAGAACACTTTGATCTTTTTGAATGCAAATGATCCTGGTAAAGTAATCAGATACTAATTTTGAAATCATTCTCAAATCATCGAGAACAAACTCTTATTCTAATGTAATTAGACACTCATTTATAAGTAAATCTCAAATCATCAAGATCAATCACATCTAGAGGAGTCATCGGGTACTCATTTTTCAGATCATCGTCAAATCATCGGACACAAGTTTGTAAGCTTTGCTGATGACATCAAGAACTTGATGATGCCAGATGATGTTAAAATGACTTCTGATGTAGGTGGATGATTATCTGATGACCCTAGGATGGCTTCTAAATTAATCTTGTTAGACATGAGTAAAGAAGTTGCCCATGTTTGCAAATTGGGGCAATTTTGCCCTTGCAAAGACACAATGTATACGTATTCTGCAAGGCATGGATGACTGCATGGATTTGAGCTTTTTGCAAGCAATGTTTGCTTGTTTTAATGTTTGTTTGTTTTAATGTCAGGGAGATCAACAGTAAAAACCGTCCGAGTAGACCAAAAAACAGGTCCACAAACAGCGAACAAACCAGCACACACACTGACCTGCCAGAGCTGTGCTTTTGGCACTGCTTGATTGCCCTATAAGCCAGTCTGACTCTGACAGCGACCCTAGCAACTTGCGATATGTATGCATTTTTTCATCCATTTAAGGTTGAACACTAAGCAGTGCTGTTGATTTCATTGCCAAATCTCTGTCCCTGCCTCCTCTGCACACATGCTACCCTCTCCACAGACAATCCCATGAGTAGCACTGCATAAACGCCATCACCATCGTCGCCACACTTCTTGTCTGGCGGTGGGGCAGCTAAGGTGGTTTGATTATGAGTCTCTCAGGTACCAGTACCATCCCTTTCCCTGTCGCTCACACATCTTCCATTTTCACAAAAATGGGACTTGGCGGCTCTCTTCGAGAGTAGGCCCTAGATCAAAGGAGTGACAGGGATGGACATTGCCGCTTACTGGAAGCTCTCAACAAATTCAACAGATGCAACGCCAACGCTTAGATGGCATGGTACGTGATGCACAATGTGCACAAGTTAAAAACCTTTTCTAAGGGGTTGGCAGATACGTGTGACTTGAGTTTCACCTAGGTTAATACAAATCCTTCAAAAGGCCCATGAAATCAAAGAGTCAGTGCACAGCTCCTGTTACTCCAATCGAACAGACGCTGGATGTTCTCGCACAGGAAGACGGAAGAATTCGCTAGCAGCCTAGGTGTTTGCGTACAGGCCCTCTCTGCAAGGAGGTAAATGGAAGAACTCCAAAGGGAGGCACGGGAGGTTGGACCACTATATATGAAAAGATTAAGGAGAAATACCTCTTGTGACTCAGTATTATTAATATTTGTAGGCTAAATGATCAAGGAAACTAATCAGTTGATCAACAGATCTTTTTATTAACGATAGCTCATCATTAATATCATCAATTCATTTATATGCTGCATAAAATCTTCATAAAACACAAATCATACACATGAATACAGTGAAAAAGTGACAAATCACTAACATAATAATAAAAGAGATTGCATAAAATACATTTTGTGCTTTTCTCCGTCACCATTCAATTAGCGCAACATTGATAAGTGCCAAATAAATATAAAAAAACATGGAATTCACTTCCAGTTCCTGAAATTCACGGACCGATGTACTTTACATGTCTTTACTAATTTTATCCATACAAAAGAGCCACTGGAGTGGATTGTCGACGCATTTCGACCCCTATTGATTGTGGGGTCTCTCCAGTGCAGGGGACTGGCATAACTGTTATGAAAGGATGAATTTATGTTTAATAAAATGAAAACATGGTGGGCCACTCGTGCTTCATAAGAAAATACATCTCTTTTGTGCCCTGTTTTGTGTGAACTGGTGTTGTCCTGTTGCATGCTCAGTGATACATTGTGGTTTTGTGTGTCTCTCTCTGCAAGAACAGTACTTATTGAGTGCCTACTGTGTTAGCCGTGCCACAACTAGCCCAACTGCTGTGTGCAGAGCAACTCCAGTCCTACTGTAATAGTTGCTATACACTGGGAACCAAAACTGGCCCTGGCAAAGTGCACGGCCGCCTCCACCCCCACTGCCCGGGGGATTGGGGGTGCCGCCGAGCTTTTTGCTAGGGCCTGTTTTCAGCCGATTTGCTATGCTGCAAAAACGGCCCTGTAACAAAAATGGCGCCCAGGGGCCCAACACCTGCCCCCACCCATACGGGCAACAGGGGAATTGCCCGGTGCCCGCTATGGCCAGTCCGGCCCTGGCTATACATGCCCAAACAGAGGCTGCTGCAAGAAAATCCCTATTCTGGTGCACCTTACGCTGAGCTGCCCTCACTGGCTCTGTATAGCATCCCTCCACCCACTCAATGTGGTGTTTGCCCACTCTAACCACTCCTTTGGGGTGGCAGCATTACGAATGACAGCTGGACTGGAAGATAATGACAGCATATGGGTGATGGGAAAACACAGAAGCTTGAATGGAATGACATAACAGCATGAACTACAGCAGTGACAGTAGGACTCAGCAGGAAGCTTATATCTTGGCTGCTCTGCTGCTCCTGTTGTGTGTGTTTACACTACCTGTCTTGTAACCGTTGTGTGTGTGACAGAATCTTGTGCCACTGCTGCGGCCACCTGTACAATACTTTGTATTGAGTCAGAAAAGCTGGCACTGCTGCAGTGCTTTATGTATCTTGGATACTTGTGAAGCTTAGAAAAAAACATTTTCACTACAAGAAAGGCTTACCAAATGGCAATGCTTGCTTTAAAGCTTGATGCAAAGGAAAAAGTGTGCATCCATAAAAAAAGATAAAAATAGTTTCTTTTTAGCTTTAAAAGTAAGGATATGCTAGACGGCTTCGTAAAATTAAAAAAACACAGCTTCCAAGTGGCCTTTGCTGTGTGTGACTCCTTCAGCAAGGCCTGGCTTTTTAGGTAGCAACACTTTGCATGTTACAATGTTAAAAAAAGACGTGTTCAAGAATGTAACATGCTGGTGCCTGAAAACGATTATATGAAGGTGTCACAGTAACTTAGTAGCTATGTAACAAATTTAAAAAAACACAATTTCCAGTTTAGCATTCCAGGCCTTTGTTCTTGCAGGTTATCAAATATTCCTCAGTGAAGTGGGGAAAGTGTAAAGATTAATTTCCCTTGCAGATGCTAGAAAATCATGTTGAACTGTAAATTGTCTTTTTGCATGGTTAGTGACACTTAAAAAAAATATATGATATGGTTAGTGACACGTTGCACACTGTGAAGGTCAGTGTGTAACATCTGTTGGATTATCAAGATGAAATATGAACGCTTTTTTCAGCCCTTGAAAGAGAGCAGCGTATCCAGGGTGGTATATACTGTACCACTGATGCACCCAACCAGTTTTCAAATGCTTATTTCTAGTTTGAGTTTTATTGATATGTTCGGTGCATTGCCAAATGATGGTGTTCCTAGTTTTTGTATGTACACAAAATAATCTCCCTGAGAAGTTTGTAATTTATAGTGACAGTGATGTATCCCTCCCAACTCTACTCAGTACAGGTGTTGGACATACAAAAAAGTGTAACAAATTGTCCTCACACCCCACTAGGTGTCATGCTCCGTTTGATGGAGAGGCGTCTTACACCTGGAGTCAGGGAGGCACTTCTAATTAAGAATGGATCTGTGAGAATATGCGGTTATATCGCATGCGCTACAACGTATGCAATGACTAAGCAGTCGTTACAGCGACTGCATTGTTACAACGCAGGTCCATTACATTGCAAGCCGTTTCTACGACTTGCTGTAGAGGGGGCACGTTGGATTTAGGAATAGTATAATTCACTATTCCAACTCCAGCGTGTGCAACAGTAGGGAAGGTGTTGGAATAGTAATTATACTATTTCTTAGTTTAGTGCACCCCCTACAGCAAGTCGTAGAAACAACTTGCAATGTAATGGCTTGCGTTGTTACAACGTGGTTGTTGTAACAACCACGTTGTAATCGCCTGCGTTGTAGCACATGCGATGTAAACGCTGTTTCTCGATGGGTGATATAGGTGTGTTAAAAACAAATGTGTCATCCTAAATCAGTGTATTCGCTAGACATGGCACTTTGTGATTAAAATCAATTGTGGAGATAAGGGTCAGGATGGATGACCACTGGTGGAGATGTGGCTATGCCTAAGCCACATTTCTGCACATTGCTTGGAGCTGTACCCGGTTGGCACTCTTCTGGTCTAAGGTTTTCACCACAGTGCATGATAAAATTGGCGCGGCGGACGGTCCAGACCCAGTACCAGGTCTATTGGGGTATGTCAGTGACACACCGCCTGAGAACCACAAATTACATGCTATGCTATTACTTTTCACTAAGCGAAGAGTTGCCATGCACTGGGGGAGGAGGAGTGCCCCTTCTTTGGAGGCATGGATCCAAGATGTAACCTTCAGCTACACACAACAAACCGCGTTTTGGGAGCTGATGCCGTCTGCATCCCGGCCAAAGGAAATATGAGGCCCATTTCTGAAGTGGGCACGCACACAACAACATGTTGGGGAAGGGTCTCAAGTGGCTTCAGATGCAGCGTAGGCAGGAGCTCTCAAGCTTAACTACAAGTAACCTCCTCAGCCCCTCTAGGATTGTTTGCTTATGAAATTTAGGGGCCCAGTGTTCAATTTGACATTTCCTGCTGTACTGTTGTGTTGTATTTGTTAAATAGCACCGGATGTTGGAAGTGCCGACTTGTGCCATCCTACAACTTCGTATCTTGCAATGTATGTAATGAGCTATTATTCTATGCAA
The DNA here is from genome assembly GCF_964204655.1 of Triturus cristatus. Lineage (NCBI taxonomy): Eukaryota > Metazoa > Chordata > Amphibia > Caudata > Salamandridae > Triturus > Triturus cristatus. The sequence continues at coordinate 318,146,032 of NC_140585.1, forward strand.
CTGGCTAAGATGTTTGTACTGTTGGCAGTTTTTCTTGTATCTGAAATACCAATAAAGAAATACAAAAAATTACAAAAATTGTGGAGACAAGGGGAATTAGTATCCCATCCCCACTGTTACCATCAACGTTTCTGCCTTGTGGCTCAATTGAGCCCACAGTTTTCATCAGGACGGGCACACAGAATCCCAATGAGACAATGTGCTTCGCCTCTAAACCAGAGTGACCTGTGTCTACATCTTAACTAACCTCGCTTTCCAATACCTGTGGAGAGGCAAGAATATCCTTACCATTCCATATTCTACATGTCGGGAATGCATCACAATGTTTGTATATTTGATAGCATGCACAATGCGTATGATTCGTGGTTTTATGGCACTTCACACATTAGATAAAATCATGTCATTATTACAGTTGTGAGACCAGCTCAGAATCTTACCCCAATGGTGGGTCTCCTATGCCCCATGGAAGAAGGGCAAAAGGACCCCTGTAGTCACACTCTATAGCGTAATGAAAAGGAGGGCAACATTTTAGTGTGCAGCATACATGTTCATTAACATTCACACATATTCAGGGATATTGTATCCCTCTGATCAATCAACCTCTTACTTTGTCAAGGTGCTTCCCTTATGGGAAGCCTCTAGATGCGTCTGCTCCTTCCTCCCGATGTGTGTGGAGTGGAGTGGGGTTAGTGTTTTTATGCTGACAAAGACTCAAAATCAGCAGGTAATTGGTAGCATGTGCGAAGGGAGGAGCTGTTGTTCCTGAGACCAATGCTGATGCTACCTCCGTGACCGGCGGTCACTGTGTGAATATGTCATGTGACTCAAGGGCACTTCCTGGTGAAGGCTTATGGGAATTGTAGCCTTGGGTGTCAAAACAGGAACCCGATACACAGAACCGTGTAAATATGAGGTGCAAATGGTCTGAGAAGGCGAGTACCCATGGGGGACCTTACGTTGGATGCACATTCGCTGTACTTTTGTAATATCAACTTAATACCATCTCAATTACTGGTGTAATACCATACCACCCAACCTAGAATGGAATATACCAGTAAGTGCAGAACTCAGCTACTGGTATTATTCAAGAGCATGTATCTATTTCAGTCAGAAAAAAAATTACAACTATATATATATATATATATATATATATATATATATATATATATATATACACATATATATATATATATATCACCTTCTCACCTCCTTAGAAATGCCGGGACACAAAAGCGGCGGTGCACCCCAGGGTCCGAGGTTACCCTGCTTTCATATTATCATTCACTGTGCATCCAAGTGCGCGTGCACTCATTCCATGAACTAACACCAACGTCCGATTACTTGAAAGAATTTATTTGATTTGCATCAAGCCAAAAAAGCAAACCCAACGCGTTTCGACGGATACCGCCTTGCTCACGGGTGAATTTGTTATTTACAATCCGACATTTAAACAAACATTTTAACATTACGTGCAACGTGATAAAAAGTGACATAAAAAGTGGACCAGTGATTGAAAAAGACTGTCGGCCATCTTGTAATGTTTTTTTTTAAAGAATCATGATTTGATTTACCACATAGTTCTACATAATACCGGAGAACTAGTCACAAATATCTAATAATTAATAATCAATCAATATATTTTCATATTATCACTCAAAATAATTTGCTTTTTAACAATCCTATTTACAATCGATGATAACACTTCGTAAATCCCAACAGTATTTTATATTGTATTAAACAATAATAGTCCTTTCATAAAATAGTAAGAAATTTACGCCCCCTACATTTCAATGTCATCCAGGTTTAACAAAAATAGAAAATTAAGTAGCGGTATTCTTGTTACAGTAATGTCTACCTTATAACCTTTGATAAGTAAAGCCAAAAATGTCACCTAAACATAATTGCATTATGCCAATCATAAAACATACACGCCATAGGTGATCGCTGCCAGCGTTCCAAAAATAAATCATACGTTCATAGCTTTATTTCAGGACTAATCTGCTGTACTTTAACTCTCCACATTATAATGTACATCTAAACTTCAATTATTATATTACTGTTAGTAACAAATGAAATCAAATACCCCAGTGGTTAGCAGTCTTATCAAGGAAGACATAAAAGAAAATATACAGTATATGATATATAGTATAATATAATACTGTCATTATATGACAGTATTATATTATATTATATATCATATACTGTATATTTTCTTTTATGTCTACCTTGATAAGACTGCTAACCCACTGGGGTATTTGATTTCAGTTACTGCCAACGGTAATAGAATATTTGGAGTTAAAATGTACATCATAATGGGAGTATTGATAAGACTGCTAACCCACTGGGGTATTTGATTTCATTTGTTACTAACAGTAATATAATAATTGGAGTTTAGATGTACATTATAATGTGGAGAGTTAAAGTACAGCAGATTAGTGCGGACACGCAAGTATTTAAAACGACAATACATCACTTGTCTTCCATGGAAATAAAAGACGGACTTACAAAATATTGATAACAAAAATTCATGGCGGCCATCTTTTAACATGTTTCCAAAAGTGATATCACCACAGTGCAATAGTGCATTTAAGAATACATTAAAAATATATTAAAAACCAGATATTCGGGGAGAATTTAAGTTAATAGAGAAATACTTGCGGACATTATCAAAGTCCATTATTAAATAGCATTCATTACATCTGAAAATTGCTAAAACAAGTGTTTCTGATTGTACTTACACAACAATATTCTGTATATTGTCACCCACCATTGATTATTTAGCCCTAAATTGGCAAACGTGTCACTCGAAAAAAGAAGAAGAGGGGTGTCTAGTTTTGATTTTCATTGATTCTCAAAAATAAACCCATATATCCTATAGATAGTTTTGGAAAATCTCACCCTTCATTTCAGGCGTACCCACATCTCTACATCATTATTCAACCCCACAGGAGCTTTGGTTTGGAGATTGATAATATATTTTGACTCCAAAATCCGAAGTCTCCTAACTCTGTCCTCTCCCCTTTCATTTTTCTGTATCTGATCTATGCAGTAAAAGTTTAGGAGGTCTCGGTTGCTCTGGTGGAATGTCTCAAAATGGCGAGCAACTGGGTAGGTTACATCCTTATTTGTGATTGCACGCATATGCTCAAGGATGCGCTTCTTGGTGGGGTGTATCGTTTAAGACGTGAAAGCTCCCCAAATGGAATATTCTTAACAAGACTTCTAGGGTGATGGCTCTCCGCGTGCAGGATAGTATTACCTGCCGTGGGCTTCCTGATTAGTTTTGTTAATAAGACCCCACTCTCCACATAGACTTCCAGATCTAGGTAATTCACTGAGGTGCCACTAATGTGACTTGTGAACCGTAGGTGTAGTTCATTATTGTTTAGCGAGGCAATATACTCCTCAGCCGAGGAGCGACTACCGCGTCAAACAATCAAAAAGATCGTCTATGTATCTCGCCCGCAATGCTATTTTGTCAATCCATCGTTCATGTGATTCCCCCCAAGCCACGTGCTTCTCCCACTAGCCCACGAAAAGATTTGCATAGCTGGGGGCGAAGCATGTGCCCATAGTGGTCCAGCGTTGTTTGTATAGTTGTCCTGCAAACATAAACATTTTGCTATTCAAGCAAAACGTGATGTTGGAGCATCAAATTGTGTTTCTGGAATTTCAGAGATCTTTTGTTTAGGAACCATTCTACAGCTGTGATTCCTTCATGATGGTCGATACATGTATATAGACTGGTAATGTCTAAGGTAATAAGGAGCATGTCTGGTTCCCATATAATCCCCTCGATGAGTCTCAGGAAATCCTGAGTGTCCCGTATATACGAGGCTAAGTCTCCAACAATAGGTGCTAGAAAAAAGTCAATATATGTTGACGTATTTTCTAAAAGACTGTTGATGGAGGCCACAATTGGTCTTCCCGGAGGGTTGGCCAAGTCTTTATGTACTTTTGGGAGATGGTAAAAGGTCGAAATGACTGGTAATCCACAATGGAGGAACAGATATTCATCCTGGTCCAGCATTCCGTCGTCCCTCCAGCCTAATAGTAGTTGGTGATTTGTTTTAATTGTCAGGCGCCGAGTCCAGGCGCCTACCAACACGTAGGGAGTAAGACTACAACTCCCAGATACTAAGCCGTTTGATGGGCGGGGCATCCTCATCTTTACCCGGCGGCACGAGGCATCTGCGCGGGTAATCTTGACAATTTCCTTGCCGTGAGGATCCACGGCTTCCAGGTTCTAGAAGCGCTGGATTCGGGAGACTTTCCCCCACCCCGCGCCGCTTGAAGATATCCTGCGCTGAGGGAAGCGCAGCATCGGTGGAACACTTGCGTAGAGACCGTGCGCTGTGGGAAGCTCTGCCGTATCTGCTGTTAGCACCCCTGGCCTCTGGACTTTGTGCTAGGGAACACAAACTCGTTCCCGGGTCAGCGCTATTGGAAGCACTTCTCCGATTGGGAGCACGGAACCAGGCATCGCGCTGAGTCACACGCTGCCTTCCTTGTGGCTCCTGGTGTGTTGGTACTTTGAAGGGCAGTAGAGAGCGCTGACGTAAGCGCTATCCTGCCCGGCCTCCCTGGCTCCCCTCTTCTTTGTGGCTCCTGGCGTTTTGGTGCTTTGAAGGGCAGTAGAGAGCGCTGACGTAAGCGCTGTCCTGTCTGGCCTCCCTGGCTCCCTTCCTTACAGGAACAAGGTAGTGGGATTCTTGATCGAGCTTTGGAACACAATGCGGGGCTTTGAACAGATCTACATCCCGCCTCAGGAGCAGACATTCAGGTAACCTTTCCGCATATACAGGGAAGCGCTTTTTGGCTTACTTTAACTTGCTTTGGATTACTTTGGCTTACTGTGGTTTCTGAGTCTGGGATTACTAAAGGCTGATGGGGGATGCATCAGTGGCTTTCTCCTCTTTTGATACGCATTAAGTTTGAGCAGGAAAGGAATGAGTACGGGTATGTATGAGGCAGAGTGTTCGTTTTTTGGCTGCTAGCATGATTGATGGTGGTTTGACCTGTCTTGCTTTATCATTGTAGGTATACAGCATTCTTACGGGAGAGACGTATCTCTATGTTGCTACATGGAACGGTCGTAGTATGGAATAACGAATCCCTAGGTAATAGACAGGGGTAGTGAGACCATATGAGTGTAGCAGAGGTGTGTAGACTATGTGTTAACCGTGTGTTCTTTTTTTACAGGTCTCCTCATCCCCGCTGTTCCTACCCTAATTCCTTTCCCTCGCCTGATTGCCTTAATACTCTGTGTTGCATTTTTCAGAGTTAGGGACATCGGGAGGTGGACCCCTTTGTGCTTTACCCGGATCCTAAGGAGTCACAGTGGATCTGACATTAATACAGTCCAGATAATCCGCTCTCTTTCAAAGCGCATAACACTCCCTGTCGTCCAGCTGTCTCATTGCATTCTGGTAATGTTGTTTGCTGAAGAGGACAACATTACCTCCTTTGTCGGAGGGTTTTATCTCCAGGGTAGAATCTTCCTTGAGTGATTGATATATACATATAGTGAGATGAGTCATAAGAGTTGAGACCATGGAATCTAATCCTTTAATCCCTTCTACCATGACCTCAGGTGATACACCTATCTTTGCTCGCAAATCAGAAGTTTCTCCTGGAGGTCAGGGGTGTTGGTACTTAATTTTTCTAAGACTGCCCATGTGAGATTCATATCTCTCGAGGTAATCATGTGTCAGTTTAGTGTTATTTCGTTTGCAGCATATTGTACTCCTGTGTTCATTAATGCACACTTTTATTTTCCGTGTGGTCATTCCAACGTAAAATAAGCCACATGGACAGGTAATGAAATAGCCTGGACCTTGTGTGGAAATCCCAAATGGGGGAAGATTTGTCGCAGAGTTTTTATAGTAACAAAGCTTGGTCTTTCTAGTTTGTCCACTTGGGCATTTATCAATAGCTTGGAGTCCATGGTCATTCCGAGGTTTCTTACTTCCTTCAATACTTTAGGCGGCGTTTCTAGATCATCAGGATACGTGGCGAGTGGGTTGTAATATTTCTAATTGCCACACGTGAGTATTTCCATTGCGGAAGCATTCAATTTGAGATGGTTCCACGCCATCCATTGATCCACGGCTTCTGAGACAACTCAAAATTTGTGAGTTTCCAATGTCTTTGGGGCATTCCAGTTGAAGGAGTATTTGCGTGTCTTATACTTATAGCACAGGAAGTGAAATTGATTGATCAGTGCTGGTAATGACTTCATATAGATTTTGAAAAGCGTGGGCGAGATAATAGAGTCTTGAGGGACCCATGCTTTTGTGAAGTACGGCTTGGACGAGAAAGGTGGGGTATGGGTGACATTAGTTTTGTTTCGAAGGTAGGATGTGATCCAATCTAGAGCAGTCCCCTCTATGCCGGCTTTGTAGAGTCTTTGTATCAGAGTGTCATGGTGAAACTGTGTCAAGGCAGCAGAGAGGTCCAAGAGAAGTAGCGCAGCAACCCCGTTGCGGTCAACTGTGTTCTTCAGGTCATCCCAGATGGCAAGGAGGGCAGGTTCTGTGCCTCTTCCTGGACCGAATCCCGTTTGGAACTTCGAAAGTATGGCATTATCTTCAATGAACTGTGACATTTGGATGAATGCCACGCTTTGTATCAGTTTGCCCAGGAAAGGTCCACTTGTAATCGTTCTGTAGTTGTCAGGGTTCAGTTGGTCCAAGTTTGTTTTCCTCAGTAATGGGGCCATGTATGACTTTTTGAGTTCTTCTGGAAATATTCCAGTAGTTAAGGAGTTGTTGAAGATTCTTCCTACTGGAGTGGTAGCAGAAGTTGTTAGAAGAATTGTCTTGAAGGCTTGCGGTGGACACAGGTGAAAAGGGCTTCCGGCAGGCTTGCTTGCTTTGACCAGGTCCATAAATTCATGGTGTGAAATGTGTTGGTAGGAACTGGGAGGCTGGGTTAGAGTATTCTTGGATTATTGTTTTGTAAAAGGGTTAGCTCTGATGCTATTTCTTTGTTTTAAGTATGAGTCCAGTGTGTCTGCTTTGCCGTGTAATGATTTGCCAGTTTGTCTGTGAAATCTTGAGTAACGGGGTGAGCTCCTTCTCAGCAATTTGATTTACGAAATTCATTGAGAATTTTATAGAATTCTTTATTTGCACATTTAGCATTTTGAATTCTGTCTGAATAGTATCTTTTCCTCACTTTTTTGACAGCTGACTTGTATAATCTATTAATTTTCTGTATGCGAAGTTTGTCTTCATTTGCGTTTTTTTTTAGCCAGGCACATTGTAGCTTTCTAATTTGTTGTCTTATTAATTTTGTCTCTGTATCTCTCCAAGGTGCTTCTTTTATTTTGTTCTTTTGCATTGTTTTTAGTGGTATTGGGATATCAAAAGCTTCCGGTAGCCTCTCATATAGTTTTTGAACAGAAGTTATTGTTTCTAGATCTATACTGGATGTTAGTTTTGTTTCTAAGTGTTCCAAATTGAGTTTGTTCCAATGTTGATAGGTGGATGCAAGTAAGGTGTTTTTTTAGGTGCGTCGCTTATTGTTGTTCTATGTTGGAAGGCAAGCAAATGGTGGTCTGACCACGTGACTGGAGTCATCGTTTGAAAGGTAACTAGTACTGTATTAGCAAAAATGACATTTAGGATATGTCCAGTGATGTGTGTGGGTTTGTGGACAATCTGATGCAGGTTCAGTGCGTTTAGTCCTGCAGTGATTGTTTTGGAATGGGGCATATTGAGTTTGTCAAACCAAATATTGAGGTCACCCAGAATACATATGTTGTAGTGTAGTGTTAATAGGTTTTAAACCGTGTCTAGAAGTGTTTTTGGGATTGTTTTATTGCTAGGTCGAGGTTTGTAAATGTTTCATGGAGACGTTGTCAACTTTAGTGATATGTAATGTTTGCCTGAACACAACAGTTAGGCCACTTCCTTTTTTGCCTATACGATTTTGGATGATCTTTTGACAGCCAAAATCAACTCATTGGGAAATGAGCTGAAATCCGCCGCTATCGACCGGTCTCATCCGTCGCCGGCACAAATCAATGAATCAACACACACCCATCAGGCAGTACCCAAAAATAAAGTTCATTGGTCTACTTTAAATTTATATGACGATCACAACATCTTGAAAATACTATTGTCATTAAAACCGAATAACCACTTCAATGACTCGCTCCCCTCAAATTGTTTGTCTTTAACCAACCAATTTATTATACCCATTTGGACCACAATAATCAACACTTCCCTAACGCAAGGGTCCATACCCCACTCTCTCAAATCTGGGCAACTCATCCTCATTTATAGAAAACCTAAACTGAACCCTGCTGAGCCGGACAATTTCAGACCAATATCCAATATTCCTCTACTAGCGAAAAGTGGTAGAAAAATGTATGCAACAACAATTTAGCAAACAGCTAAATTTAATCTGCTAGATGAATGCCAATCTGGCTTCAGGCCAGATCGCAGTACTGAAACTACAATTGTCCATATAGTGGATGACAGTCTGCAAGCTCTAGACCAAGACAAAACGTGTCTCTTAATTCTCCTGGACCTATCGTCGGCGTTCGACACAGTTAACCATGAGAAATTACTAGATCGACTCATAAACAGGATGGGATTATGAGGAACTGTTCTCAAATGGCTTACATCCTTCTTATGAACCCCTCTCAAAGATTCTTAGTTAATCAAAATCTGTCTTCTCCTTCCCTGATTACAATTAGAGTTCCACAAGGCTCAGCTCTCTCCCAAACTCTTTTTAACCTCTATCTGGAACCATAAACTGAAATACTGCGTATCGCCAACATCTGTTTCCATATGTATGCAGATTACACACAGATCTACATCAAAATTTCATCCCTAGATGAGATCAAGAAAGTGAACGAGGCACTAAAGCTGATTGTGCAATGGTTAGCAAGTAACCAGCTCAAACTTAATGTGCAAATTCTTACTAATATCCCCTCCCAAAAGTTCCACTGACATATTAGAATGGACCAAGTCGATCTCTGCGCTGAACTGCACCCTGATCATAGTGGACTCAGACAAATCACTAGGGATCACGCTGGACAATAACCTGAACATGCAGTCCCAAAAATGCCAGGTTTCACCTGAGCTACCTTAAAAAACGAAAACCATTCCTAGAAACGTCTGACCTTAAAATGGCAGTGCAGGCATTAGTTATCTCTAGGATCGAATACGAATGTTCAACTCTCTCATGTCTGCCCAAGATCTCAATGGATCCCCTAAAAGCCTGTTTTAACATAGCCGCAAGACTCTTAACAGGTTCAAAACAATTTGACCACATCTTACTGCACCTGAAGGCAAGGAATTAGCTCCCTTATGCAGCCAGAATCCAACTCAAATTGGCCTATATCGCACACAAAGAGTTTCACACTAATTCACCTTCGTATTTTGCTCAAATAATTGTGTTATCTGGAGGATGCAGGCACTCCTGGAGTGCTAGGGATTTGGTGCTGAAACCACCCTTCTTACGGAAGAAGAAAACTTACAACATAGCTTTCTCTGGGGCTGCACCTAGAATCTGGAAATCGCTGCCCCCAAACATTAAAAGAATCCCAACCTCGTCAAGATTCAAGAAGGAAGCTACGATTTTTCTAATGGGCGAATTCCTTCCATAACCTCTCTCAGAGCAAACACTGAACAGCGGCTTAGCGATCTTCTATTGTTCTTTACGGGAGCATTGCCTGCTAGCTTTCCAAGACTTTGTAGATGTAACTTACTCAATTCTGTACCCCCCTCTCTCGGAGAGTTTGACCACCGATCTTCCAAGGCCTTTGCCCAATTGTAAATGTAAAATATCGTATCTTGTATGATGTTTAGCTTATTGCAAAATTTGTACTTCATTGTAACCTTAGTGGACAGAGGATCGTGTATGCGCAATTTCCTCTGCTCCTACTTTGGTTAGAATATCTCTCAGGTGTGAATCATGATCGCTTGATCTTATTCTTTGGAAAGATCTATATCTCTGTAAAGTGCTCTGATACCCAATCGGGTCATGTTCACGCTCTATAAAACACTAACTAAATAAATAAATAAAATAGCATAGAGGAACGGCTTTAAGCAGGACTGGAGCCATATCATATCCCAACCATGATTCAGTTATGAATAGTATGTCTAGTTTTGCGTCATTGAGAAAGTCGTGTTTGTTTTGAGAGAACGATCTAGCATTTAGTAGTAGTTTAGAGAATGTGCTTTATTTTGTAGAGGAGTGAGCAGTATTTTGTGGGCTTGCAGCAGGTGTGTCCTTAGTGGTGGGATTAGGTATATGAGGATAGCAATCACGTAGCTTTTTCTGTATTGGGTTCCTTGACCAGCAGGCTAAGAAGGCTTTTTGATGGGTCTACGTGTGTGGGTGGTGGAGAAGGTGTTTAAGAGTGAGTTGATGTGCTGTGTTTTGTTTTGGTGTAACCTTGCTGTAGACATGGAGATGCGAAGTTGTGAGGTGTGGCATGTTGCTTATCTTGTTTGCATGTGTTTAGGGCGGAAGGTGTATGAGTTAGAGGTGGTGGTGCAGCATGTGGGTCATGTAGTAAGGTTCTAAATTGTCTAAAGGATAAGAGGCGGTTAAAATAGAGTTGCTGTGTTGCTGTATAAGTGTTAGGTGTGGTGGAAGAGAGAAAGCTTGGCATTGGAGTTTGTTCATTTGTGTAGTTTGAAAGGTGGGTGTATGTTTGTAGTTTGTGATGGTAAGTATTATGAAATGTTTGTGCTTGAGAGATTTTGTTGTGCTGGTGTGCATGATATGTTTTGTTTTTGAGGAGTAGTTAAAAGAGGTGCTGATGTATTTGTTTTATGAGATAGATTCGTTAGTATAATATTGTTTGTGAGTGGAAGTTGTAAGTTAAAGGGGGTAGTGATGTGTTTGTGAATGAGTGTATGTTGTGTGTAAGAGGGGATGAAGTAGAGTTAAGCGTGTTTGTATTAGACTTGTTTGCTGCAATAGGTAATATGTATGGTGCAGTGGAGTACAAGTGTTGTATGGTTGTGTTATTGTGGTAGGTAGAAGAGGAGGGTGTTGGTTTGAGAAATGAACGAAGGCTGAGTATAGGTTTGTTAGTGACAAAAAGGGGTCTGATAGGAACACTTAGAGCAGGGAGTGTGTGTCTAGATGGGATGTAGTTGAGTATGGTGTGGATTTGGGATGTGTTAGTCATGAGTGGATTGTTAGTGGTATAGGATAGAGTTGTGTGCTGTTTGTAGGTGATGGTGAAAGTGTGTGGTAGCTGAGATAGACGGGTCTATAGGTGTAGTTTGTAGGGTTTTGTGGTGGGTGCTGAGACAGAATTTAGTCTTGGGTTAGTTTGTAGTAAATGAGTAGAGTACATGGGCTGTGAGTGTATTACTCTGGTTGTGGATGTGGGTGGTGTAGGGTGGGTGCTGGTGTATGTAGAATTGGGTAGCATTTCTGGCCCCAATCTAGACCTATCTCGAACAGGCTTAAACAGGCAGCTGCGCGTGTCTTCACAGCCCTTAACCTCGACGCCCGGGTTGAGACACCCTGAGCCCTGGTCTTAAATAGCCCCAGTAATGAGGTAACCCTTCAGCCAATAAGAACTCTAGCCCTAACCCTAGCCAATCACAACACTAGCCCTGAGCCCTACAACCAATAGGACAACAGTCTCTTACAGTCAATCACAGCCCTAATCCCAGCAGCCAATCAGGTACGAACCCCTAAGACCTACGTCCAATAGAAAGCCTAACCACAGCCCTAGTTCCAACCCTAGTCCCAGCAGCCAGTCATGCAGGAATCTCTAAACCATACATCCAATAGGAAGCCTAACCCCAGCCCTAGTCCCAGCTCTATTCCAGGCAGCCAATCATACAGGAAACCCTAAGCCCTATGCCCAATAGAAAGCCCAGCCCCAGGAACCAATCCGAAACCCTAAACCTACCTACCAATTAGATCACTAGCCCTAAGCCCTACATCAATAGAATCACTGACCCAGGAACCATTCAGTACCCTCAATACCCAACCAATGAGAACACTAACCCTAATCCAATAGTAACATCAGATGCAACCACCAATCAGTGCACACAAGTAGCATCCAATAGCAGCCTATACATGTTCCCAGCGACCACAGACTATGTTTGCTGGCCAGTGAGTTGGAAGCTGCTCCTCAATTCAGAATCTCCTAGGAGACAGACAGGCTAAATCCACATTTTGGAATTCTGCAGGTAAGGGCCTTTGTCATATAACAATACTGTTTGTACAAAACTTTACTCACTCTCCTAGCCACACAATGAGTGTACAATCCCTGAAAAACACAGCTTAAACAGTTAACAGCAGATTAGTGCTGTCTCAGAGCACTCTCTGTTCAGTCTCTGATGTATAATATCTCTGTTGCTTAGGAAGAAGGGGAGGGTAATCTGGTTTTAATCACTTGCTAACAAAAATTTGGTGCTGGTGGTGGATTGCTCAACACACAGGTCTGAGCATGCAGCAAGGGAGAAATTAGGAGGGAAAAACAGGTAGTACGTACATGTACCAGAATACATGCTTGTGCCTACAGAATGATGCCAGTGCCTTTTACCTTGTTTTCCTTTACAGATCCAATGTGATGGACACCACTTGATCAGTAAATCAAAAGCAATCATTTATTTTAGTGTGACTGCATGGTGGAGGGGCTGCAGAAGAGGAGGGGAAAACAGCACACAAGATATAAAACATTGGGGATTGGGGAGAAACTCACAATGGAGAGAACAATATGAAGCATGGGGGAGCCTGGCAAGGGGGAAAACATGATAGACACAACAAGCACCAGTTGAGGATGGGAGGGAGGGATGGAGAGAGAGAGAACGCATCACATGAGGGAGAGAGCAATATGGAGTGTGGTGGGGTGGTAGGATATTTGGCAGGTGGAAAAGCACATGAAGGAGGGAGCTGGAAAACACATGAACTCTCATGGATTGCTTATCCAAAAAGAAAAAAGTAGTTCCCTGAAAGTGAGCAGTGGAAAGATACCAGTCAGTCAGTCAGGATGGTGATGAGGCTATGCTCCAGAGGAGGGACAAACGCACAAACAATAAGGCAAACCATTGAATCAGAAGCCAGCAAACAAGACTGACAATAGAGCTAACCAATGGTAATTAATAGACTGGCTGTAAGCCCACGGTAAATTCACAATGATGTTTTTGTAACTACATAGCCAGCACTGTCTGATCCGAAAGGCAAAATCTAAAAACCTTGAATAAACCTTGAGTCTGCTAAACACTTTACTGCCCATTAAAATAAGAACATTCAATGGTGGTGGGTTATTTAAAACAGCGCCACCTGCAACCTTCACCCCTAATGTAGTCTTGCTGGAGACTACAGTAGCTGAATGTGTATGAAGAGACAAGAAGTGAAAAAAAGACTCCTGTGCTGGCGCCACAGTCGCAGAGCTTTGGTGGGCCTTCAAGAGCAGCATTTGTCTGAAATCTCGTGCTATAAGGGCAGTGTCTTACCCAGGTGTGTAGTTTCCATTGGTGCATCAGGTGCAGGGCACTAGGTACCAGAGACCTGAGTGGCCCATTGAACCACGATTATTGCTTTGTTTCATAATTCAGAGAGCAGTCAGGTGGCCCATGTCCCTCTTTGTACCAGTGCCTATGACGCACTGGCTACGCTGCTGGTCTTATCCCAGCAAACACAAAGCCCCTCTTCTGAAATATTGTTGGGCCCGAGCCCCAGTGTCCCACAGAAGTTGGCACCCATAGACAGCATCAGAGGTCTTCACAAAATCTGTGTGTTTTCCCTATTTACTGGGGAAGCAGCCAGGGCCGGACTGGCTGTAGCGGGCACTGGTCGTTTCCCCGGTGGACCGGAGGGTTGTTGGCTGGTTTTCTGGCTTTGGGGACTGGTTTTGTCACTGGGGGCGGGTTTTGCAGCAGTGCTGCAACATCGGCCCCCTGCAACAAAAGCGGTAGCGGTGCTTTTTACTAGCACTCCCCCTCCCTCCCACCTTCCCAGAACTGGTTGAGCAGCAATCTGCCAGGACTTTTTGCTGTTTCCAGCCCAGCCCTGGAGGCAGCCCCCTATGCCTTCGCCTGTGCCGATGGGCCTTAGGGAGGATGCCATTGCACTACTCTAGGCCTGGCCTCTTCTCAGGCTGTGCTAGGGCTCCAAAGTCCCACCCATCTCCAGTGCCCGCACCCTCCCTGCCGCCTCCCCCTCCTCTGTATGATGACAATAACATCCTATGATTCTGGGCAAATCACTTAATCTCCCCGTGCCTACCAGAAATGAATGTGCCCTTGTGTAACATGACTGGTGCTCATGTAAAGCGCTCCAAAACCTTCAGGTCGAGTTCGCGCTATATAAAACTGCAACAAAAAAAATAAAAAATAAAAAGCTGGCAGGTCTAATGTTATGTTATTTTATGTGTATTATACTCATTCCCACATTTCATTTCCCAGCTGCATACGAGTGTGTACATTTAGATCACACATTCATAGTCTGTGGCTAAATATATGGTTCAACGAGACAGTTCTCATAGTGCCAATATCGGCAACACTCCCCATTGCACATAAAGCAATATCATCAGTAAATAAACCACACGACACATTGTTGGTGGAGAAAATTGCTGCAGGTTTATTTGTAAAATAAATATGCCAAACATGGTGAGTTATCTTACGGGCGAGCCAAGGGCAGGCGAGCCCCTCCGCCACCTGCCTGCCTGATGCCAAATTACACCGTGGCCGTCGCCAATCGGTGCTTACCAATTTTGGGAGGGGCCAACCCTCCCAGCGGTGGACCGCCAGTCCACGCCCCTACTCACACCCCCCAAAGGGGGCGGTGAGTTCCAGGCAGCCTCGTTGCTCAGGCCCACAACCGCCCTTAGGACTAACGGGGCGCCGTCGCTCTTCCAGGGGACAACGCAAGGACATCCCTGGATACACTTGGCTTTTGCACCCTTGTTGTGCTCCTGCAGAGGGTACCCATCTGTACCTTATATCCTCTGGATCGCCCTGTAACTCCGCCACAGCTCTGGGTGTGGCCACCGTCACAACCAGGGCCCCCCCACCAAGGTAGGCATTCTTAACTACATCCTGATTATTCCAGGGCCTGTCCCAGGTCCCGCAAAACAAGTCCAAGCCCTTACTGGACCGGAGGCCAGCATGCCCCTTCTGGACAGGTGCCCCCATCCTTTTAAAACTCCCTGTGGACTTTAGCATGTGGCCAGCCATGCCTGATAAAACCAAACCCCTCTGTTCAGGGCCTCTACGCCTGCCACTCTAAACTCTCCTGCGTGAGTTTTTCACGGCACCCCCTGGCTGGGCCCCTCCCCTACTACATTGGGTATCTCTGACCATCAAACGCACATGCCCACTAATGGTTGCATAACTTACACCAGGAGGAATTCAATTCTGGCAGCAGGACCCTCCTACCCTGGAAAGTCAAATAATTGCCTCCCCGGTGTCAGACCACAGTGATGGGAGGGGAGACACCTGTGCCGCTGCTTCTACAGAAGCTGTTCCAGTGCCTGCACAAAACCACTACCCCACTCCAGGGTGGCTTATGCCCTCATGTGGCACTAAGGCAGCCGCCCTCTCAGGAAGGTCCCCTTCATGGACCACGGGCAGCCAACAATCGTTTCAATTATGTGGATGTATGTCTACCGAGCGTAAATCGCGCTTGCTCGTATTCACAACGGCCGGGTTACGTGCTTTGCGCAAAGTTTTGTATACAGCTTGGAAATTAATTTGAGACCATCTTTGCGCTAGCACGTTGGTACACAATTTTTGCCAACAAAGTAGGTTGTTTTGCACATCGAAAACATGCTTTCATTTGCTAATTAAAGAGGAATCTAGATTGTTTGAGGATCCAGTTCGTTTGATGTTTGAACTTTGGTGTGCAACGCGCAACTTAGATTTTTGTCGGCTTTTTCACGCGAAAATCAGAATTTGCCAGCCGGATGCGTCTGATGTTAGGAGGCTTGTGGGTGCAAGGAAAGTTCTTTTTTTATTTAGTAAATGGAAAAAGTTTTCCAGTTTATAATTATGACACTCGTTAAACCTTCGTATTTTGAAAACATGAATATGCATAACTAATTTAAAAAGAAACTAATTTTAATTCAAATGCTTTAGCTGGAGCAGAAAACATGAATATGCATAACAAATTTAATAAACAAATTTAATAAATTGACTAGTGTTATTTCAAATTCTTGATACTAAAAGTGCGTTTATTAAGGTATTAATTCGATTAATTCAGATTATTTTTAGCTAGAACCTTATTAAGAACGTAATGGAAGTAAGCACCATCCATCTACCAAGATCAGGATTGGGCCACTCCAAGGTCCAGAACTGCTAATTGTTCTGAATCAGAGATGGGGCAGGTACTGATGGGGCCTGGGAGGATGCTGGCTGCTTCATGGCCGGGGCCTGATGAACTATGGAAAGGGAGACTAAGAAAGCTAATGGAAAGAAAATGCTCTTAACCCCTTGCATGCCCGCCCCTTTCCCCGCCCAGTGCCGCGCCTTCCATTAGCGGGCGGAGTTCATGACGAGCTGGACTCGTCATGGGCACAGTGCCACCGCAGCCCATGACGAGTCCAGCTCGTCATGGGCACTGAAGGGGTTAAAGAGGAGGATGGACCATTAGGTTTCCCTGTAAGAGTGCCAGCAGGCACTCTGTGCTCAGATGCTTTGGGACATCTGTCTTCGATGGATGGATGCAACGAGCCGTGATCTTAGAAGGTTCGTCCCTCTGTTCTGCATTGGCGTGCCAGTTTTACAGGAGAAGATGATGCCTTGCCACAGTGGTAGCTCCAGATGCCAATGCAGAAGAGCTGATCCTGTCAAACGTCAGCCCAGACAGTCAACAGCCCTTCTCGAGTGGAACCTCTTCCACTGCTTTAAACAAAGTGAGGAAATCTCTCAGCGGCGACTGAGAAGTGTAAGTCGCACACGCGCTTGGCCATAGCGACAAATACATTGACACATAAGATATGTGCAGTGCCCACTTGTCACTCTTGGTCACCCAATCTCTGGTGGGGGATTTGTCAGCTGGCTTCCATGGTTTACCAGCTCTGCTGATGGACTGAACTGACCTGCTCCGTTGTCAGTAAGAGCCCAAGAAGCCGAAGGTAGGATTAACCCCGACCACGAATAAGGGAAGCGATATCTGGCTGCTTTCAGCCTGGCTGAACATCCTCCTGAGGGCCAGATCCAAGCCAGATTTTTAGCATATCCACATTTAGATTAATGTAGCTATCATGAAAATCTGGCATGGATCCAGCCCTCCAGGACCGACATTGGACAACCCCGGTCTGGAGGAATATGCTGGCACCTCATGTACTGGAGCACCATGTTGTTCCAGTCTTGCAACAGGATTTGAGCAATGCAGTCCCTGATATTCTTGTTCTTTGGCATAACATCCCACACGGCCGCTTCTGCAAGAGAAAAAACTGTGCATGGGCTTCAACTTAGCATCCTAGACAGTAGCCCATAAGAGCTGCCCTGAGAACACAAGGGGTTCATGGGGTTCACACTCCCTCTGCCCGACAGGCTTCCTCCTGGAAAAGAAAAGGAAAATGAGTGGGAACGGGATCAGCCTTGGCCTTTTTTTTCTGATGTTCTCAACTACTCATAGTCAATCCAAAGCTGCCCGATGAACATAAACAAGTTTCCAGCAACATGGAAGTGTTGGCGTTAGATATTAAGTCAGATGCCTTTATTAAATCGAGTCTCCTCTCCAAGCTGCCCAGTACACCTTCATTCTAAAAACAAATGTTCTTGTGCACAACCACTGACAATAGTGCACATGCCTGTCCAAGTTTTTTTCACTGCTTCATTCGCGCAGGCAACTCAAAACAGGAACGTGCGTCACTACTCACACACCCACCCACCATTATCGGGCACCAACGCCTCACTAAAGCTCCCGTAGCCTCGAAATGATGGTGTAGATGCCCAAAAATCCACACCTGCACCGTGACTGATCTCCAGACATCAGACATCTTATTAACTGGTAGATACCACTGCCCAAGAGTCTGACCACCGAAGTTTTCCTCAGCCCTCACTAAATAGAAAGTGAGGGACACACTCCAAATGCTGTCCACACTCCTTGTACCTCGTCCTGGACGCGCCGGTCTTTGGGGAGGAGACTCTCGATTTTGAAGCGAGGAAAAAGGTAAATTTAGTGGTCACCCACTCAAGACTTGCTCCAATCCAATGTAAGTTAATATGGAAATTAAATTCCCCTGTTTTTTCCTCCTTAGAACCAGTCCTGGGTGTTCTCAAATGTTGGCACACATGATATCAGTTTGTTGGGTTGTGATACTTTAGTATCAAGGGGGATGATTGCAGTTTCCAGTACCATTCCACGAACCCTGACTAGGGCGTACGGTCAGAGGGCGCCATTGCAATTTTCTTTCTCTCCTATTGCATAAGTATTTTGTAATTGCACTATACCTTTGAAGGGACTTGATTTAAAACTCGGTATGAAAGTTTTTGCCATGGTTCGTTTTGCCATAAAATGGCGTCTTCCATGTGGTTCTGTGGCAATTACATGAAAATGGCGCAGGATAGCCCACAGCTACCGTTCCTGAATGTGGCGTTTAGTCACTGTCCCTGTTCCTACCATATGCATGATGAATCCAGCCCAAGCAGCAGGAGGCCGCGCTCAGCTCTGTCGCGTGCGTCACGTACCCTGCCAGGCCTGTGAGAAATTCCTATCCCTTCAGAAGTCGTATTTTTAGCCTCTTCGAGTCTCCCCTCATTTTTTAGCATATACTGTTCAATTAGCAGCAGAACAAACAAAACCCCCTCCATGTGCCAGCGTTCAGTTTGTTGCCTCTCGGGAAATCTGAACAATTGGGAGGTGATATTAATATGGCGCAATTAGGTAATGTCGAGGCGCCTCATTCTCTGCGAAGCCGCGTTTCTCACAAACTGATGTCCGAGGCTGCCAACTCGGTGGTTTCAGGTTAGGAGATTTTAATCTAGGTGCGTCCTTATGGATAATATTGCCAGATTCCCTCTTGAAAAAACGCCTCATAAAATGCTACTTTTGAGGGTGGGAGGTAGCTCCTGGAGGATGCTTGGGGCGATACACTCCCATAAAAAATGCATTCTATAGTAAATAGATGGGTGCAAATGTTTTCAGTCGGGTAATGTGAATTGTCTGATTTCACCTGGGATTTGTGCTTTTTTTTAAAATGTTTTATATAGCGTGAACTCGACTAGAAGGTATTGGAGCGCTTTATGAGCACAAGTTGCGTTACAGACGGACAACATTCATTTTGTTAGGCACGGGGAAATTAAGTGATTTGCCCTGAATCACAGGATGTTGAGTGTCCCTGCCAAGACTCTAACCCAGTTCCCCAGCTTCAAAGTCGACCGTTCTAGCCGTTAGGCCACATCCTCTCCCCACACCCACACTGCTGTCAAAATAACACACACACTAGTCTTGAAAATGTTGATTAGTTTGAAAAAAATTGCAATTTAAGTACCCCTAACGACCCACGGTCCTCTTTCCTTCCACTGCCCCTTAAGCCCCCCTTATGTTCTGCTTTTCATATAATGTGTTTTATCACGATGTTGTAGTGTGATTGTTGGAATTCTGAAGCTCTCACCCGCCCAGTTATACTGACCAAGCTGGGCGCCTGCTTTGGAGAACAATTGCGTGAATAAAAGTCTATTGGTTGTCATCATTCATTTTCACCTCTTTGCGCAGCACAATGCAAAACCTTGGAAAAAAGTGACAGTCAGTCAGATACCCTGGAACAGAATGGGATGGGTAAAATGTCACTTGTCCTTTACATATGATAGCAACTAGTGGCAGTGGAATAGCCCTTGCCATTTCTCTTCTGGCTCCTTTGGAGAAATTGATGTATTTACTTAACTGTACTCTATTTTACTTTGAATAAAGGGCACCTAGTTCAGTCCTAATAATTGGGGCTCTGCTCCCAGCCAGCGAGTTCCAACATCTGCCTGAATTCTAAATATAGTCCTACTTCTGTTTCTAACTATCATCGTAAGTCCCCCCCTTCGCCTGGCACATATTCTAGAACAAGGTGCAGAAAACATCTTCCTGGTGCGGCAGGAACTATTGAGTTTGTCTTTAACCTCTGGGCTAGTTCCCCCTCAATGGAAACATGCAATAGTTAAAGCCTTTGCTTAAAAAAGCCCAGTCTGGACACCCTATGTTTGGGAAACCTCAGACCAATCTCCCTACTGTCGGGAGTGTCTAAACGCCTTGAGAAGTATGAGAGCCAACATTTTTTCTTTTCTTGTAATCGAACAATATCCTTCCCCCCCACCCAAGCGGTTTCAGACCGCAGCATAGCATCGAAACCATTCTTTTAGCCGCAGTAGAACTTAGATGACTTTTAGACCAAGGAGGCTCTGCAGCAGTCATCCTTTGGACCTCAGTGCTGCATTTGACACTGTTGACCATGCAATACTCATTCAGAGAATTGCAGGCATGAGTATAAAAAGAGGTGCACTAAAATGTTTGCCGTCTTTTCTTGAGGGCAGAATCTTTCAAGTTCCAGACCAAACGTGCTATTCAGACATCTTTCCCCTGAAATGTAGAGTACTGCATGGCTCAACTTTGAGCCCTACCTTCTTTAACCTTTACATACGCCCCTTGGTGGAGATAGTACTAGCTTTTGGGCTAGCAATAGTCTTGTACGCAGATGATACTCAATTAGTCATGTCCATCTCTCCAGAACAATGTTCCAATTGCCAACAACGTGTACCCTGTCTGAAGGAGGTGGCTGACTGGATGGCCAGTTGCTGCCTCAGACTTAATGGGGGATAGGATGGAACTCATGCTTCTGGGTAAGAACTTTACTAATCATGCTCCATTTCCCTGGCCGGACTGTCTACGTCAGTGGTTCCCAACCAGTCGTCCGGGGACTCCAGGGGGTCCGCGAAGCCTCCTCAGGGGGTCTGCGATTACTTAGAAAATTACATAATGATAACAGATTATTAAAGTGTATATAAATAAAGAAGCTATGTACAATTGAACATTTTAAAATGTATTGTAAATGTGAAGGAATTTGAAATTGGATTCTATAAAATATAATTAGTATCCTCAGATTGATTTGTGCGAGCAGTGTAAGTGCATCAAACAGAATATAGTATGGATGATGAGTGGCCCAAATTGAATTTAGAAAAGCTCCAACCTTCATATTAAAACAAAAATTTTGATTTTTTATATTTATATGTGTTTGCGAATTAAATAAAATGTGTCGTCGTTTGTATATTTGTTTGAATGTTTTTTTCTGTTATTTTTTTTCATTTCAAATCATCGACAATGCTTAGGCCTGGGCCCTCGGTTAGCAGTCATGACTCAGTGGGGTGTCCCTGGATTTTGAGGGGGGGAGGCCCCGGGCTCCAGTAATGATTAATTGGGGTTACCCAGAAGTCAAAAGGTTGAGAACCACTGGTCTAGGTAATAAACCCAGCTACAAAAAATCCCATAAAGAGCCTTGGTGTCTGGCTGGACAACACACTCCCTATGGAATCTCAGGCCAAGAAATTGTCAGCAAGTTATTATGGCATGCTAAGAATGCTTAGGAAAGTGTTAGATCTTCTCCCTTTCCTTTCCAGGAAAGCTTATTGTATAGGTACTGGTAATCTCTCAGCTGGACTACAGGAATTCCTTGTACCCTGGCTCCACTCACTACATCATAAAAAGGCTACAGGTTATTCAAAACACGACAGCCCGCCTTCTTCCTAATATTCAGAGGCACCAGTGAGCAAAAAGGGCACTGTCAGACCATCGCTTGCTCCCTGTTGAGCAAAAGGTGCAGTTCAAAGTCCTTTATATTGATTATAGGCCTAATATAACAAAGGCCCGCATCCACTACAAGCTGTCATTGAACCCTACATCACTGGACGAGCTCTGAGATCAGTGAATGCACATCTCTTAATGGTACCTAAGATCCGTAGAGCGAGATGGAGAGGCCGTTCGTTTAAGTATCTGGTGCCCAAGTTGTGGAATTCTTTGCCGAATAGAGTGTGCCAAATAGACTCAGAATCCATCTTTAGGAATTCTCTGAAAACATGACTGTTTGTGAACTAGTTGTCCTACGGACCCTGTATGCAGCTCCGGTTGAGGATGTTCTGGTTGTTTTAAGCGCTGGGAAGCCACTGGGTAGCCATGCGCTCTACAAATTCAACAACATAAATTACATTCAATTAAATTAAAGGGAACGAGGAGATCTTGACTTGACTAAATGAAAAATGCCAGGAAGCAATATGTTCAATACCTCAACATCGTCGGTTCTTTTCCCAGTCGTAATCACTGGGGATGTACACAACCCTCTAATGCAAACTGTGTTTATACAGTTCCTTTCCACATCAGTCCATTTTACAATTGGGCATACACTCCCTTCATTGGAGCTTTGAACACTCCTGTAGCAAAGTTCAATGAATAGTCTATGTTCACCTCTATCGTAGAGGGTGATGCAAAAGTGTTAGGAGAGGACCAAGTACAAGGAATCAACTCTCTTCTCTGAGAGGAAGATCCTGCCTTTGATGGGTTATTATGAATGCTCCAGTGAACATCTGTGTTCCAATAGAAGACTGGACCTCTGAAATGTATTATGAATCCCAGCAGTTCCAGACAGGAAAAGATTCTTCACTCTGGTTTCCACATGCAAGAAAGACGAGTCAGATATCAAGCAGTCAGAATTTGTTTTACAACTTGTGCTAATACCGTTTTAAAAACCCTTAGCACAGAGGACTGGCCAAAGGGGAGGGCCTTGAAATGGAAATGTTATTCCTTTACCGCAAATCTAAAACACTGCTAACTATCTTCCTTTATCAGGACATGAAAATATGCATCTTATAAATCCAAGGTCACCGGAAAGTCCTGATTTGTCAACATTGGTATCACACCTGTAGAGTCAACATCTGCTGTGTGTGTAGCTAAGAAATTTGTTGAGATATTTCAAATCTAGCACCAGCCTGTATTTCTCTCCTTGCTTTGGTACTAAGAAAATTATGTAATATACTCCACACCCTTTCTGTCAGTCTGGCTCTAGGACCATGGCACCTTACTGGCATAGAGCCTGTACCCCCAACAGCATTGCCAGCTTCTTAGCAGGGTCCTTTGCAATCAGGGTAGGATGAAAGAACTCTAAGGAAACCCATCTTATTTTATAAATCTATGGAACAACCATCGCGTATGACTTCCAATCCCATTGCTCCGATACCACCTGAACCCACTCCGTATAGAAATTCTTTATACGAGCTTCTACTGACCCCTCTGAATAGTCATGATTTATTGACTTGCAGGGTGTCAGGTTGTGCTCGGTATTTGGAGACGAGTGCTGTCCCAACCTTAAGCCCTGCCCTGGAAGGGACGTTTCTTCTCCGCAAGTGCTCGCACCAGCTTTCTCTGAAAAAACTATTTTTTTCACAAGGTGCTTGAAAGGGAAACAGCAGTTTCCACGGCTCGCCTGACTTTTTCATAGTCTCTTCCAGTTAGGTATCAAACAACCTGTCCCCCAAAAATGGAAGGTGGTGAATTAAAGATCTTTGCAAGTGATCCACGCTCCAGAACTTGGGCAGCAACAGCCTCCTACCAGCTATTGTTGCAGTCCGTAAACAATTAAAAACTGTATCTGGCAGGAATTGGGCAGGCAGGTCCATCTTCCCAAATACTTCAGTAGGGTCTTTACCCTCTTGTAAACAGTCAAATAATACGTGGCAGTCCTTCAACATCGCCTGTGAGGCATATGCAGCGTAAGAATGAGCTCTTAAAGACAATGTAATGCTGAATATCCTCTTTTAAAGGCATTCTACCTCTCCCTCAACAGCATTTGCATTGGAAGAGTCCTCTGACACTAAGAAGGAAGTGAATGCCATACTTTCCAGAATTATATTTACTTTTAGAATCTGCAGAAAAGGGCCCTGAAATTGTTCCAGCGGATACCTGTTGACAAGAAATCTAAGAAAATTAGTTTTCTCCAAACCCTTCCACTCCTTCAGGGCCAAGATCTTTACCTACCTCACAATGGAAGTGCATCAACCCGTGAAGCCATATATTGTCCCCAAAAAAATCCCTTTCTATTCTTGGTCAGGTTTTTCTTGAACTTTTTGAATATCATAATTTATGCAATCACTTCCACCAATAGGTGCCCTTGGTTGTATTTCCCTTTTGGGCCTTCATCCATTTCTTCCACAGACTCCAGTCTTTGTCTCTTGGAGTGCTGTGTTCCTTAATCAGAGACCCCAAACCCGAGCTGGTGATAAACAGCACCTTCTCCAGCTCTGTATCTCTGGTTGGCTCAAAATGGTTTGTCTTCTGTGCCCTCCTCTTAGTTAGTATCACCACAACTTCAACCCTATTCTAACTGCCAAATAAGTCCCAACTAGTCCTCTTTCTTTTAAAAGTGATGCCAATAAATCCCTAAATATATGCAGTTAACAACCTACTAGGCATTTTCACATACTTTCACCGACCCTATAGCTTAGACTCTGCGTGCGGTCCATCAGTGCCCCACGCAAAGCCCAGGAGCTGACATGTACTTGGCTCACACACAGCATGAAGGCTGCCGCTGTCACATCGCTCCCCAGCCCAGCACGAGTGGTGGGTGCCACGAACTACGCTTGCCTACTTGCTACCAGCTCTGTTAGCTGCAACATTAACAACATTGCTGCCGTACAAAACTTCCTGCAATTCTCAAAACGCTGACGCGACACACACAGCTGACTGGAATAAGTGGGAAGTGCAAGGGGGGAAGGAGGGACCTTATGATGATAGTCCAAAACAGAAGTAGGACTATATTTTTAATTAAAGCAGACATGGGAAGGTGCTAGCTGGAGGCAGAGCCTCAATGATAGTGACGAGGAGTGATGATGAGCAAGTAATGGTTAGTTGTCTCATTCAAGCGTCCAATAACCAGATGGTTTCACTGTGAAAACCCGCAGATGCACAAATGACTTTTTCCAACCAAGACTGAAAATTGAAAAAAAATCACAAGAGAACCCATACATTTAGAAAGAGAGGGAGTCATAAGGGGAAGAGTCATGGAGGTGGCAGAGTCAGGTTGAAGTGTGGTGTCATGAGTAGAAGAGCCAATAACAGTCAGCCAAGGCCTGCCAATAAAAATTCACTTTTGTTTGTTGTTTTCTTTTAATGCTGACGCCCAAAAACTGTCATTAAGGAAAAAAATTATATTGTGTTTAATCAAACAATCATCATGTAATAACTTTAACGTTGAATGTTGCTGCTGTAGAGCATTGTGTGTAATATGTAAGTTATATGTTTCTAAATACTAGTAGTTTATTGAGTTTGTTGCATAATTCCTTGTCTAATCCACAAGTTACACTAATGTCTGTGCCTACTTGACATATGCAAGGCTTATCTCTAAATCCTTGTACATTTCATTGTTCTTATTTAATGATAACATGTGTTCCAATGGGTAGCAATAAACACACATTAATGGGCAACAAAATAATTTACCTTGTGGTTGCGGTTAATGTAGTTACACAAAAGTACCTACCAATACCACAGAGCGCATGACCTATATATCTTACTTAGATACACAGCCTGAGCACATCAACACTTTTCTATTACAGTTTATCGCTTGTCAAAACTTTACCCCAATGGTGTGCTAAGTCTAGTAAGTAGCAAAGCGTGGGGGTCTAGGTATGCCAAGGTTGACCTCCAATACTTGCTCCCAGCCCGGACACAACTCATTCAAAATAATTCCCTGATTGCTAGTAAAGTGAGGCATTTATTTTGCAACTGGGTGGCACTCTGGACAGAAAATAGATTGCCTTATGCTCCCTGTCCTGCAGGCTGATGTGCAAAAGCACACACTGCTGTGTGTGTGTCCCAGAACAGACACACTTCCTGGGACACAGTCAGGGAGATATCCTGGAGCCAAATTTACAAGGGTAGCAATGGGACAATAGTCGCACATCTAAATTAGCAGCTAGTCTCTGTAAATGGTCAAATACCCCTTGAGTCCAGAGTACGTATAATGGGTCTCCATCGAAGTATTAGAGCTGTGAGGCCTGGCTACCAACAGATTTCATAGGAGTGAAGGGAAATCAATCACTCTGCAAAATAGTACGAAGGCAACTGGGTTACAGGCTAGCTTCAGCATTTCAGTCCAAAAGCAACGGCAGGACTATACCAGGTACACAAAAAGGGAGAATCGCAAACCAAATTTATGTTTTTCAGTTCTTTTAGTTACTTAACCTAGGTGCCCAAAGCTACAATAATTGTACAGTCAAAGGTGCTCTCTCGATGTCTGCTTTAGCAGCGAGTCTCCAGAGGGAGTCCAGGTGAAAACAAGCCAATGAGATACCTCATTCTTTTTTCGTATCCTTGAACAAAAATGCAATAAAGAAAATATTCAATTTAGACTTTTTAACACTATTGGCCGGGGCACCTGCTGGTCCGTCTCTTTGGATAATTTACCATTGAACACCTGTCAGACTTAAGCACAAGGCCCATGTTCACCAGCCAATTGTCCACCACTTTCACTGCTACCAGGAAGGGGAAGAGCTCCAGAAAAGGTATGTTCTTCTTCATCTCACTCTTTGTCCACCATCCTGGCAACCAAAAGCTCCCTGTTGCATCCATCTAGGACTTCAGAGAGTCAATTAACACCTTCTTGCCTCTCAATGATGGGAACTCCATGACTTCCTACATTAATCCTTTGCTTCCCTTTTGACTCCTTTGCAAGACTGGCAACAGTTGTCCTCTGCTTAAGGCATCACTGTGGGTTTGACCCACGGACTGCTAAAGGAAGGACTTAGCAAGATCATCCTTGTTGCAAAATTCAGCTGCCCAGTCAATCATTGCAACTGCAAGAGCTTCATCTTCGCACTGAATAGAAAAATAAAGCCTAAGAGTCTCTGGGACCCTTAATGTTCCGTAAGTGTGTCAAGATGAATGCCCATATCCCCTCTGCCATTGAGTCAATAGCTACCCCAAAACAATCCAAATGGGAAGAGCAAGGCCAATAATCAGGATTATTTGCCTATGCCCAGCCACCCACCCATCTACCTGGGACTGGTCCTCTGACAGGCCTAGGCCCTTTTGGACACAGCCTTGTGCTACGAGGCTCCCTCCTCGCACTCTCTACAGCTATCTCTCCCCTCTCTCTCTCACTCTCTCTCTCTGCCACACAGACTCTCGTGCCTGTCTTCTGGTCTCTTCCACTTTTGTGCCCTCCTCTCTTTAGGACCTCACTCTCTTTTATGGCTCTTGTGTCTTTTCTGCTCTCTTTTGCCACTATTTCACCCTTTTGTGCCCTTTTTTCTCTAGAGTCTTTCTTTCCTTTATGCCTTTTTGTCTCTCTGCTCTCTTTTTCCACCTTATTCCACTTTGTGCCCTTCTCTCCTTGGTGCCTTTTTGTTCTTTCTCTATTTCTGTGTAGTTTTATGTTTGTGCATCTTTCTCTTTTGTGTCTCTTTTCTATCTTTGGGCTGTTTTCAAGGTCTTTTCCCATTTCAGGCCCCATTTCAGGCCCCCTGCCTCCCCTCTCCTGCATTTTTTCCTCCTCTCGCCTCCCCCACTCCTTACTTGCTTCTCCCTCATCACCTTCCCGCCTCTTCTACCCACTCCCAGAAGGTCCACCCACTGCACTCTTACTCCTCCCCCTCTCAGGACCTACTTAATGGCAGCTGCTGCACGGATGTGGAACAGGCACAGACAGTGGGCGTGCTACTGGTGCCCCAAAGGTGTGCTAAAGGCAATACCATCTGCGCCTGTCTGTGCCTGGACAGCAGTGATCCTCCTTTTGCTCAGCTCAGACAGCGATCCACTGCACCCCAGTTCACAGTTCGGGCCGTTCACAGGCTCTCACCGCCGCTTCACCTATAGCAGCACACTCACACACATCCCCCCGGGCACCAACACATTCACCATCCACTCAGATAAATGCCCCGCATCAAACCATACCTGCATGCTTCACAACACCAGCTCGCTCAGCAAACACACAACAGAGATCTGGGATCTCTTTAGCAATGACGTGCCAGACCTCCTCTTCCTCACAGAGATGTGACTCAACCCATCGTCGGCACCAGACACCTCTATGGATAACCCAGTGGTTACAAGATCAGATGCCGAGCCCGCCTTCAGAAGCCAGGAGGACTCAAAATCATTCATAAAGACAACATCAAATGTACCACATCCACGAACACGACACCCATGGAACACATGCATTTCTATGTACAAACGAACAACAGCTTCACCATGAAAGACATCCTCGCATATCGTCCACTGGGACCACAAACCAACTTCAGCAACCTCATCACAGGCGACATCGCTCCCTCCCCCATCAACTCCAAGGACTTCAGTCTTCGAGGCGACCTCAGTTTCCACCTCGAGGACCCTAAAGACCCTACAGCCCAAAAGCCCTCCTCGAAAGCCTGAACAACATCGGACTCACCCAGCTATTCACAAACCCCACACACATCGCAGGTCATACTCTGGATCCAGTCTTCACCAGCAGCAAAAGGATCATGTACATCTCCACCACACCGCTCACATGGACTGATCTCTCCATCATACACTTTCACATCAACAGAACTGGATCAAAGTAAAAGAGGCTGACTGTCTCTCTAAATGAACCAACCCAACACAACCAACAACCTCGACAAGGACATCACCAATTTTAACGAAAGGATCAAGAACTTTGCAGACTCCCTCAGCCAATCAAAAGCAACAGAAAAACAGGAACCAACAAACAAGACTGTTGGTATACAGAGCACCTGCAGGAATCTAAACACTAATGGACATTTAACCATGATAATGATGGTAGAAGTACCTACAAGGTTGCTCTCCGGGGGTACCACCAACTTCTGTTAGACACCAAAAGAAGGGCACTAACCAAACGTATAAAGGCTAGCTCCAACAGCTGCAAGAAGATCTTGTAGATTGTCAAAAAATGTACCACCCCCATGGCCGCAGCCATCACAGGAACTATGTGAAAATGTATCCAACTTCTTTCACAGTAAAATAGAAAAGATCTACAGCAACTTCAAGCAACAATCAAATCTCAAAGATCTCATCAACAGCCTGACCAACACCAACACCAACCCTGACAAACACTTAACCTACTGGAAAACTCTTACTGAAGAAGATACCTCAGACACTCAGGTGCCCCAATGGACCCATGCCACCACCACATCTACAACATGGGAGAACCACCTATCCACAACATCCCACCCACATCATCAACACCTCCATCGAATCCGCCACCTTCCCAGAAGACTAGAAATATGCAGTAGTCAAGACCCTTCTCAAGAAAACCTTGGCCTACCCTAGATAGCTGACAGCTTCCGACCCATCTCCCTTCTCCCATACCCAGCCAAAATGATTGAGAATGTCCTCAACAAACAACTCACCAACCACCTCAAACACTACGACTTACTTAACCACACCCAATCAGGTTTCCGAAGAAACCACAGCACAGAAAGAGCACTCATCGCGGCCAGAGGTGAAATCGGCACAATACTGGACCTTGGAGAAACTGCAGCCCTCATCCTACTCGACCTCTCTGCTACCTTTGATACAGTTTTCCACAACATCCTCAGGAGACTGCACGACAAAGGCATCCAAGGACAGGCCGTCAACTGGATAAGCTCCTTCCTTACAGGAGGAACACAGCAAGACAGACTACCACCCTACACATCAGAATCCAAGACTCTGATCTGTGGATCAGCTGCAATAGACAAAGTCACATAACATTGCAATATAACATTGCACTTGCTCTGCCTGGAAGTAATGTTCTCCTGAATAACAGTCACACATTCGGAAGTATCTTATTTTGAATACTTTCCCTTTGTGTTTGAATCACTCCACAGATTGATATTGGTGACTTTTCTCCTCCAGCTGAGTAGATTCCTTCAATATAGCTTAGCTTTTGGATATGACTACAAATATATCCTGAATTCTCAGGTCCCAGAGTTTTCATTGAATGGATACCTTGTGAAAATAACCTTCATTGACAAAAGGATCTTTGTAAGAAGGAAGTCTAACACTATGCATCTTGATGAAGCTCAGAAACTTATCACATCGTGGAGTAACAATGACGTGCCAGACCTCCTCTTCCTCAGAGAGATGTGACTCAACCCATCGTCGTCACCAGACACCTCTATGGATATCCCAGTGGTTACAAGATCAGACACCGAGCCCGCCTTCAGAAGCCTGGAGGACTCAAAATCATTCATAAAGACAACATCAAATGTACCACATCCACGGACACGACACCCATGGAACACATGCATTTCTATGTACAAACGAACAACAACTTCACCATGAAAGACATCCTCGCATATCGTCCACTGGGACCACAAACCAACTTCAGCAACCTCATCACAGGCGACATCGCTCCCTCCCCCATCAACTCCAAGGACTTCAGTCTTCGAGGCGACCTCAGTTTCCACCTCGAGGACCCTAAAGACCCTACAGCCCCAAAGCCCTCCTCGAAAGCCTGAACAACATCGGACTCACCCAGCTATTCACAGACCCCACACACATCGCAGGTCATACTCTGGATCCAGTCTTCACCAGCAGCAAGAGGATCATCTACCTCTCCACCACACCGCTCTCATGGACTGATCTCTCCATCATACACTTTCACATCAACAGAACTGGATCAAAGTAAAAGAGGCTGACTGTCTCTCTAAATGAACCAACCCAACACAACCAACAACCTCGACAAGGACATCACCAATTTCAACGAAAGGATCAAGAACTTTGCAGACTCCCTCAGCCAATCAAAAGCAACAGAAAGCAAGAACCAACAAACAAGACTGTTGGTATACAGAGCACCTGCAGGAATCTAAACACTAATGGACATTTAACCATGATAATGATGGTAGAAGTACCTACAAGGTTGCTCTCCGGGGGTACCACCAACTTCTGTTAGACACCAAAAGAAGGGCACTAACCAAACGTATAAAGGCGAGCTCCAACAGCTGCAAGAAGATCTTGTAGATTGTCAAAAAATGTACCACCCCCATGGCCGCAGCCATCACAGGAACTATGTGAAAATGTATCCAACTTCTTTCACAGTAAAATAGAAAAGATCTACAGCAACTTCAAACAACAATCAAATCTCAAAGATCTCATCAACAGCCTAACCAACACCAACACCAACCCTGACAAACACTTAACCTACTGGAAAACTCTTACTGAAGAAGATACCTCAGACACTCAGGTGCCCCAATGGACCCATGCCACCACCACATCTACAACATGGGAGAACCACCTATCCACAACATCCCACCCACATCATCAACACCTCCATCGAATCCGCCACCTTCCCAGAAGACTAGAAATATGCAGTAGTCAAGACCCTTCTCAAGAAAACATTGGCCCACCCTAGATAGCTGACAGCCTCCGACCCATCTCCCTTCTCCCATACCCAGCCAAAGTGATTGAGAATGTCCTCAACAAACAACTCACCAACCACCTCAAACACTACGACTTACTTAACCACACCCAATCAGGTTTCCGAAGAAACCACAGCACAGAAAGAGCACTCATCGCGGCCAGAGGTGAAATCGGCACAATACTGGACCTTGGAGAAACTGCAGCCCTCATCCTACTCGACCTCTCTGCTACCTTTGATACAGTTTTCCACAACATCCTCAGGAGACTGCACGACAAAGGCATCCACGGACAGGCTGTCAACTGGATAAGCTCCTTCCTTACAGGAGGAACACAGCAAGACAGACTACCACCCTACACATCAGAATCCAAGACTCTGATCTGTGGATCAGCTGCAATAGACAAAGTCACATAACATTGCAATATAACATTGCACTTGCTCTGCCTGGAAGTAATGTTCTCCTGAATAACAGTCACACATTCTGAAGTATCTTATTTTGAATACTTTCCCTTTGTGTTTGAATCACTCCACAGATTGATATTGGTGACTTTTCTCCTCCAGCTGAGTAGATTCCTTCAATATAGCTTAGCTTTTGGATATGACTACAAATATATCCTGAATTCTCAGGTCCCAGAGTTTTCATTGAATGGATACCTTGTGAAAATAACCTTCATTGACAAAAGGATCTTTGTAAGAAGGAAGTCTAACACTATGCATCTTGATGAAGCTCAGAAACTTATCACACCGTGGAGTAACAATGACGTGCCAGACCTCCTCTTCCTCACAGAGATGTGACTCAACCCATCGTCGTCACCAGACACCTCTATGGATATCCCAGTGGTTACAAGATCAGACGCCGAGCCCGCCTTCAGAAGCCTGGAGGACTCAAAATTCATAAAGACAACATCAAATGTACCACATCCACGGACACGACACCCATGGAACACATGCATTTCTATGTACAAACGAACAACAACTTCACCATGAAAGACATCCTCGCATATCGTCCACTGGGACCACAAACCAACTTCAGCAACCTCATCACAGGCGACATCGCTCTCTCCCCCATCAACTCCAAGGACTTCAGTCTTCGAGGCGACCTCAGTTTCCACCTCGAGGACCCTAAAGACCCTACAGCCCCAAAGCCCTCCTCGAAAGCCTGAACAACATCGGACTCACCCAGCTATTCACAGACCCCACACACATCGCAGGTCATACTCTGGATCCAGTCTTCACCAGCAGCAAGAGGATCATGTACATATCCACCACACCGCTCACATGGACTGATCTCTCCATCATACACTTTCACATCAACAGAACTGGATCAAAGTAAAAGAGGCTGACTGTCTCTCTAAATGAACCAACCCAACACAACCAACAACCTCGACAAGGACATCACCAATTTCAACGAAAGGATCAAGAACTTTGCAGACTCCCTCAGCCAATCAAAAGCAACAGAAAAACAAGAACCAACAAACAAGACTGTTGGTATACAGAGCACCTGCAGGAATCTAAACACTAATGGACATTTAACCATGATAATGATGGTAGAAGTACCTACAAGGTTGCTCTCCGGGGGTACCACCAACTTCTGTTAGACACCAAAAGAAGGGCACTAACCAAACGTATAAAGGCGAGCTCCAACAGCTGCAAGAAGATCTTGTAGATTGTCAAAAAATGTACCACCCCCATGGCCGCAGCCATCACAGGAACTATGTGAAAATGTATCCAACTTCTTTCACAGTAAAATAGAAAAGATCTACAGCAACTTCAAACAACAATCAAATCTCAAAGATCTCATCAACAGCCTGACCAACACCAACACCAACCCTGACAAACACTTAACCTACTGGAAAACTCTTCCTGAAGAAGACACCTCAGACACTCAGGTGCCCCAATGGACCGATGCCACCACCACATCTACAACATGGGAGAACCACCTATCCACAACATCCCACCCACATCATCAACACCTCCATCGAATCCGTCACCTTCCCAGAAGACTAGAAATATGCAGTAGTCAAGACCCTTCTCAAGAAAACCTTGGCCTACCCTAGATAGCTGACAGCTTCCGACCCATCTCCCTTCTCCCATACCCAGCCAAAATGATTGAGAATGTCCTCAACAAACAACTCACCAACCACCTCAAACACTACGACTTACTTAACCACACCCAATCAGGTTTCCGAAGAAACCACAGCACAGAAAGAGCACTCATCGCGGCCAGAGGTGAAATCGGCACAATACTGGACCTTGGAGAAACCGCAGCCCTCATGCTACTCAACCTCTCTGCTACCTTTGATACAGTTTTCCACAACATCCTCAGAAGACTGCATGACAAAGGCATCCAAGGACAGGCCGTCAACTGGATAAGCTCCTTCCTTACAGGAGGAACACAGCAAGACAGACTACCACCCTACACATCAGAATCCAAGACTCTGATCTGTGGATCAGCTGCAATAGACAAAGTCACATAACATTGCAATATAACATTGCGCTTGCTCTGCCTGGAAGTAATGTACTCCTGAATAACAGTCACACATTCTGAAGTATCTTATTTTGAATACTTTCCCTTTGTGTTTGAATCACTCCACAGATTGATATTGGTGACTTTTCTCCTCCAGCTGAGTAGATTCCTTCAATATAGCTTAGCTTTTGGATATGACTACAAATATATCCTGAATTCTCAGGTCCCAGAGTTTTCATTGAATGGATACCTTGTGAAAATAACCTTCATTGACAAAAGGATCTTTGTAAGAAGGAAGTCTAACACTATGCATGTTGATGAAGCTCAGAAACTTATCACATCGTGGAGTAACACGGTAACCTATCCTTAGTTGGGTGAGCATGTCTTTAATTTTGCAACAGGAACAAGGCTTACTACATGAGCATGTTTCCGAACATAATGTTATGTTGACTTGACTCCTGAGAATACCTTGGGGCATATGTACAAGGAAATGTCAGTGCATGGAGCTGTGCCAAATTTCGAGAGCGCCAGGCTCCAACATTCCCAAAACGCAGGGTTGCACCGTTTTTACAACAATAGGGCGCAACCCTGTGTTTTCCCTAGTGCTGGACTAGACTTAACTTGAATGGAATGCTCCATTTTTAATAGTTGAATATTTTGTAGGTCAACACCAATTCTTTTCCTTTGGATGTGGTATGTCAATATGACGCTTCAGATCACCTTTATAAATTGTTTTCATTTTATAGCAATTTGAATATTCACTAAGAAGCCTTTACACTTGCATAACCTTTCAGTTGGCGTATGCTCATTGACTGGCATGCTGCAGCATTCCCTCTACTAAACCCTTTCTGAGTACACTGCTGGGATTTTCAGGCCATTTTGCAGCTAGGCCACCTTACTGTGGTCACAAGCTCTATTGTTGTTTAATGCTCGTTCTGAAACATGAACTTGCACCTATCTTGTGCGCACGTGTATATGTATAACCAAAGTTTGCTACAAAATTGAATGAGATTCCCTCACTAGTGATTTAAATATTTATCTTGACTGGCGTGGTCCCTTACCACAAACACCCACAGAGACATGAAAACCAACACTGGGTGAATTTTATATTATTCAGATGAAAAACGATCAGGCCTGTGTACAGCTCCTTTCTTTTAGAATTGCGACCCTCGTAAGTGGCTCTGTCCATTCGCCCGGATGGTGACTCTGTCGAAGATCAGACAATAGGGGTTGAAACCTTTCTCTTTCGACAGATCGGAAACATATACTTGTTGATTTCAGAATGCCAATTGAAAGGTGTTTTTAATGCGTTTGTATTATGTCCTTTCACATCTCTCACACACTGGTCACTGTCTTGTACCCCACAGTGATTCATGTATTGAATACAATGTCTGTCACTATTCGTCTGTGATATAAAACAACACAAATTACTAAACAGAGGGTTCTGTGCAATAAAATTGTGTAATGTAATTGACTTTGACTCCCTTCTCTTCTCAATCATTGAAAGATGTATCACTTATTAATGTTTCCACATATTAATTAAGTTCTGGAATACTATACATACATCCTTTGGAAACCCTCTCTTATTTGCTGTAGATGCTAAAGCCATTGGCTATCAATTGTGCTAGTTTTGGGGTGGCGCACCCCCCTTACCCATCTAAGAAGAGCAAGCACTCAGGAGGTAGCCGCAGGATCAGCTTCTCCAGGTATAACCATACTCCATTACTCACACACCAAATGGCACCAATAATGAGACAGTGGGTCCATGTTTCTTGATTGTTTCTTGATTGTCCACGGCTTGCTGGTGTGTTTCTAGGTGTCCTTTTGAGTCACAGAATTTTCTTCATAACTGTGGTGGTTTGCAAAATTGCCTTTTTATATCTGTTTTTATTTATTTCTTAAACAACATCTATTGAAACATTTTGAGGCCGGCTTTTTAACTGATGGACATATAATGATTTGTTGCACTTTTATGGTTTTTATTTCTAAAGCCGAATAAAGAAGTTTATCTTGATTGATCGATTGAGTCACAGTGTGTGTAGCACCCAGTAGCACTTAATTCTTTTTTTCAGCGTTTCTTTGTTAGATTTTGACAAGCTTAACAGCACTTGCAGACAGCAAATATGCCAACAGCGTTCAACTTCAATGGCTGCTGCAGAAATATACAGACAGTTGCACAGCTGGGTTTAGCTATGTAGATACACTTCAGATCTTTTGTATCATAGGAAGAATATAAGCAATTTAAATACACAAAACAAACAACTAAAAAACACCAACCATCAACTGAAGCCCCTGGAGCAAGTGGGTTACAAAATGTACACATTACAAGGGAAATAGACCTGTTAGAACCCGTTAACTGCATATATAGACTACTCTTGGACTAAATTTGGTATGTTCCAGAGCTCGGTGCACCCATGCAGTTGAATTGAAGGGGTTTATACCCAAGTTATAAATTCTGATTGGCCATCAAGGCAGTCGCTTATTTGTCCTTGCTTCCATTTTTTCTAGATAATCATCCCATTCTGCATAGTGCGTGCCCCCTGTCATTCATGATGTGAGCTTTAGATAAGTTGGCATGTCAGCGTCAAACCATTTCTTTAGATCTCTAAACCATACTTTCACCAATGGCGTTGAGGGAGATTTCCAGGACATAGGGATGCCCCTTTTGGTAAGTACTAAAAGAAGATCAATAAGGTTTCACACGTGTACGCATTTTGAGGGCAGTGATGTCCGAGACGCATGCCAACAGTAACTGCAAGTCGCTGGGCATTGCCATACCATGTGGTAGAAGTCTGCCTCCTCCTCTGCACAATCTAGATCTGGCCTTGCCCATAAACTGCCATCCAGACACCTAGTTATCCCACATACTTTGCTGCATAGTCATTGAAAGAATGTGCTGAACATCTTACATACCACAGAGGACATGATGCAATCCATTGGTAAACATCTACCACAGAAGAACCTTTCTTCTAAGGCAAAATAAACATCTTTCTGGGTGGGGCAGGAACAAACGGAACACGGACTTGACATCGTCCTTCGGCATTATGTCACCTACTCCCTCACCCATCATTTGGCTGAATAAAATTATGCAAAGGACTCTGAGCGTGCCAGCAGGGAGCGAGGGGCAGCCATGGCCACACTACAGCTCACAAATACAGGTCTGAGTTTATATCTAGGAGCTTCTTGTTCTAAACCATGTATTCATGACCTACTTATTGGCAGTGGCCACATGGAGAAAAATGATGACTCACAATCAGGAAATGATAATACATGCATGTACATAGCTTTGATCACGAGTAAGTGGGACTAACTTAGTAAATATTATGTTGAAATCAAAGCACAGAATCAGCAATTTAGTCCTTTTAACAACTGTAAAAGAGGAGGTGCATGGGAAAACACTGATCTATCAAGAAACACAAAATATGATCAAATTGGTAGACAGGGGTTAAATTCAGTT
The DNA here is from genome assembly GCF_964204655.1 of Triturus cristatus. Taxonomy (NCBI): domain Eukaryota; kingdom Metazoa; phylum Chordata; class Amphibia; order Caudata; family Salamandridae; genus Triturus; species Triturus cristatus. Next base: position 318,183,253 of record NC_140585.1, read on the forward strand.
TTTCTGGTTTTGAAGCCTCATCTACATATCAAACTGTGTACCCATAAATCTGTGTTTATAGCCATATCCAGGGGTTTAGTTCTCAATAGTGCAGAAGGTGCATGCACACAGCCCCTGGGCTAGGCAGATCCCATTGCACCCCAATTATTACTGTTTTTACTTCCAAACTAGGGCCTGGTGGGCATTATCCTGGATTGCATTAGGGCCAGTGACATCCTTGATATGCCAATGTCTACATCCATCACATCCTTGAATATGTCTCCAACCTACATGTTGTCCACAGGTTCCAGAGATGCTATAGTCAATCTATGTGAGGATTCTTTTCAGCAGTTATGAAGATAGATACAAACCTATTTGGACCAAGTGTAGCTGGAACATTACAGTTGTGGGGGGTTTCACTCCTAATATGACATTTTGTGCCTTGTCTTGCTCGGTTGCATATCTGAGAGTTAATCTGCAGATGTGTTTGTCGCTAGAATAGAGTTGCTAGTCTAGCAACAAAAATTGTAAAGGAATTTCCACAGCAGACAGTTTGTTCTGTCTAAGCTTCATTAGCAGCACAGTCACGTGGGCCAGGTTTTGCTACACTTAATATGATTTGGGAATGTTCATTGATTGGAATGGTATTGTGCTGAGGGATTTGTTCTTTTCAATCTCATTCTCATCATATGGAAGGTTCTAGAACATTTGTAAGCCATGGTGTGCTCCTCTGCAGGGTCTTGGAATTCTTAATTCCTTGTACTTTTAATGGAACAGATTGACTTTTGAAGGTGATGTGAGCTAAATACGGTACATGGAGATCCTTTAGCTAGAACTGTGCCTGAACATTCTCCAGTTGGTATGCTTTGTATAAGCAGGTTCTGAGCATTTTATATCCTACAAATCTCCATGCTGGATCACTGACAGAATATCGGAACCAAAAATATTGTGTGGATAGAATAATGTGTCAAAAGTATTGAGGACCAAAATTTGTAGAAGGTAAGTGCAAATAGGTAAGTATAGATTTACTATTCTTAACTCTACATCATCGGTACCATGAAGATATATACATATATATATATATTATCTCGGAGAGCGCGTTGTGATTTAAACAATTTGGATATACATATATATATACATATATATACATATATTCTTAACTCTACATCTTCGGTACTTTGAAGATATATATATATATATATTTATATATATATATCTTCAAGGTACCGAAGATGTTTATATATATATATATATATATATATATATATATATATATATATATATATATATATATATATATATATATATATATATATATATATATATATATATATATATATATATATATTACCTACTGGCGGTCGCCAGTAGGTAGTTATAGTTAGGACCACGTTTCCATAGGAAATCCGCAACATTCTATTTTGAATAACTTTGGCGCCGGTCGACGAATCCTCGCGAATTTTTCAAAATAGGTGGGGCGCTACGCTCCGCTCCTACCCTGAAAGTCTCGGGGGGATTCGTCAAGCGGGGGCTGAGATAAAAGGGGGGTCCCAAAACGCGTTTTTCCCATGCATTTTTCCATAGGACCTTTAGACAGGGCTACAGCCCGAACGGCTGAACAGAATTTAATGAAATTTGGCAGAGAGGTAGTCCCCAGGTCAAGGAAGTGCCTTTTGTAGGTTTGGTGTAAATCTGTTCAGTAGATTCTGAGAAAATAGCCTTTAAATCAATATATATATCTGTGGCAGCTTACGGTGCGCTTACCGTGCGCTTACCGTAAGCTTACCGTACGCGTACGGTGGCGTGCGCGAGCGCGATTCTGATAGGCTCTTAGTTCTTAGTAAACATTCGAATCGGTCAAAACCAGGAAGCGGCGGCCGCCATTTTCTCTCTTGCTTCCTGAGTAGGGCAGCAAAAACCAACCCCAAAAATGGTTAAAGAGGCAGTTTAATGAGATCCTAACCACCCAGCATTGATACAGGGGTCCCCAAACCACCCCCAAGCCCAAAAAAAAATAAAAAAAAATTTCCGGAAAATCGCCGATTACGCTTACCGTACGTGCACGGTAAAAAATAGTAAAAAAAAAAAAATTATCCACATTCTCCCCACCCCGTGTGCAAATGGTGCCCGAAGGGCACCATTTGTGCATGGCTTATCATAGGTAGGAAGTTAACAAAGAATACATTTCACAAAGATGCGCAAAATATGTCCCCCATGTGCGCATGGTGCGCGAAGCGCATCGTGCGTACATGGCCCATCCCGCTTAACGTGGGCACGCGGTGCGCGCAGCGCACCGCGTGACCACTGTGCGTGCACGGCACTAACTGCGTAAAGTGGGCGCGCGGTGCGCGAAGCGCACCGTGCGCGCACGGAACGAACTGCGTTAACTGGGCGCGCATGCCACGAATGGCGTAAAGTAACTTAGCATTTAAAAAACCTTGCAAATTCACTGAAAAAACCATAGGTTTCACACATGTTATAGTTAGCTGGACATTTTACTGATAAAAAACCAATGAAATTCCCCCGTTATAGTTACTGCAGGCAACTATAACTCACGCGACCGCAATCTTCTGCTGATGACATATGTGTCTTTATGAAAAAAAAATATTTGTAATATATGTAAAGCTAAAATTTAATGGAAGAAGACATGGGCAAATAAGTGTCTAAATACAGTATTAGCATCAGCAGAGGATTGCGGTCGCGTGAGTTATAGTTGCCTGCAGTAACTATAACGGGGGAATTTCATTGGTTTTTTATCAGTAAAATGTCCAGCTAACTATAACATGTGTGAAACCTATGGTTTTTTCAGTGAATATATATATATATATATATTAATCCTCAGTAGTTACGTGTTTCGACCGAAGTCTTGATCACACACTGAGTAACAAACAGAGGTGCTTTACATAGTGCATTATGTGGACATGAACATAAACAATGGACTTAGAAACCGGAATCCATATTTCCTGTCAATACATCACTGTTGTAATCTCCTTCCAAGATAGCGGCCATCTTGGAACTATACGTTTCAAAATAAAAACATAAGTTATACACTGTTATTTCTGGTGTTACTTCACAGGCCAGGCAGACTAATATCCGAATCCGACAATAAATTGTATGTTGAATGGATCATGGGTGAAATTTGAAACAGAAAAATAAGATGCAAATCTCATCATTGTGAAACCACCACTTGATACAAAAAATGACATGTAATATCAATATCAATACCACCTAGAATAAGTACACATGGTTGTATGATCACAGTGTAAGAGTGGTGATAGGCAGATATTAGAAATCAAAGAAACAGGAGTTTTCAAACTTTCCCTCGTGTCAAACTAAACGCGCCATAGTGGCTCGAGTAAACGGGAAATTCAAAGATAGTCAAGTGGCCAAATTCCCATTTGTTCAAATTGCGCCATAGTGGCTAGGTATCGCAATACAATGGGAGTGCAAATATAATCAAATAGGTCTGTGATAGTTTGGCCGTGCTAGTTAAAATTGGGAGCTACTATGTGACATATAAACTACAATACATATGCTGAAAACTATACAGGCGCCAAGTGGCAGATAGTTCTATATAAGTCCACTACTGCAAGTGATAAATAAAAACAAAGTGAAGTGAACCTGAAAAATCTTATCTATTGAGATGTGTAATTCCTGGAATGGAGGCAGAAAAGGGTGGGGAACCCGTGAAGTGACCATCAGCATACGGTGGGTCCCTTCCTTTCCTCCTGTGAAGTAGAGAAGAAAAGAAAAAGAAAAATCAATTAAAATCTCAGTATTGTACATTTATAATTATACATGCACATAATATACAGTGTCAAATATTCTGATCGAAAATCCACAAATACTTAGGTTATGTCAAAAATCAGTCCACATACAACACTATCAAAATAATTCATTCTTCAATTAGGTGTGTTGCTGTAAGTTGATGATCCATCTAGATTCCTTCTTTCTCAGTTTAAGTTCTCTGTTTCCACCCCTAGGTCCTATCTCTACCTGTTCTATTATATAGTAGCACAGGAGAGAACTGTTGTACAGATGGTAATTCTGAAAATGTCTTTCCACAGGGTAGTGTGCATCTTTAGTGTTTATTGCCCTGAGATGTTCTAGAACATGTTTTTTTGGCCATCAGGGTGGTGCTTCCTACGTATCTTTTAGAGAATGGGCATTCTAAGATGTAGATCACATAGGATGAGCTACATGTAAGAAATTGGTTGATAACGAAATTACGGTCAGGTTTAGGTCTACTAAATTCCTTGACCATGTGGATAGACTTGCAAGCCTTGCAGTGTCCACAGGGATAAAAACCTTTCAGATTATGTATATTGTTTTTGCGTATTTCAGTGATATCCCCATGTACTAGCATGTCCTTCAGACTCCGGCTTTTTCTATATGTTATTCTAGGTCGGTTACTGATGTTTTGACCTACCGTTATATCACTTTTGAGAATGCCCCAATTGTCTATGAGGATTTTCTGTATTTTCCGGGAGTCTCTATTGTATGTGAGAATCAGTCTGGTTTCTTGGGACTCCTGAGTTGGTTCTTTAGGTTTGAGAAGGTCTTTTCTATTCATGATTCTAATTTTAGACAGTGCCCGATCCAAAACCCAATCCGGATAGCCTCTTTCTTTGAATCTTGCTATCATAACCTTTGCCTCTCTGTAGTATGACTCATCACTACTACAGTTTCTTCTTGCCCTCAGTAGCTCCCCATAAGGAGTGCTCCACTTGAGAGCATCTGGACGGCCACTGAGGGCATGACGGAGACTGGTTCCTGCGGTATCCTTGCGGAAAAGACTAGTTTCAATGGAACCTTGTTGTATTGAGACCTTGACATCTAAAAAATCTATCTGATTCTTGCTCATAGTGTGTGTAAGTGTAATATTGTAGGGATTTTTATTCAAAACATCAATAAACTCAAGTGCATCTTCTGTACTACCCTTCCATATTAAGAAAAGGTCGTATATGAAACGAAGCCACACTACGACATTTTCCAAATATGGAATAAGGTTTGCGTCTTCTCTCATTTCTTCTTCCCACAAACCAAGGAAAAGATTGGCGAAACTGGGGGCAAAACATGTGCCCATGGCTGTTCCTAGGATCTGTTGGTATAGATCGCCATTAAGCATGAAGCTGTTATGCAAGCATAAATACATCATTTCAATTAGCATATGGGTATGAGCTAAATAATTGATGTGTCTCTCCTTCAAAAAATGAGTACATGCCCTGATTCCCTGGTCATGGTCAATTATTGTGTAGAGGGAGTTTACATCCATAGTAATAAACATGTACGTATCTTCCCACACAATACCTTCTATTTTACACAAAAAATCCTTTGTATCTCTAACATGTGATGGCAATTTAGTTACATAATCTCTCAAGAAATGGTCCACGTATTTTGAGATATTTTCGAATACGCTTCCAATGGAGGATACAATAGGCCTCCCGGGGGGACCTGAGCATTCTTGTGCACTTTGGGGAGAAAATACATTACAGGTAATTTCGGATAGTCCCTTTTGAGAAACAGATATTACTCCCATGCAAGGATACCTTGCACCTGCCATTCAGACAGTTTACCCCATGTGTACACAATGCTGTCATTATACGTTCGGGTGCTACATCTGTTGTAAAATACATTGTTGTTCAGTTGTCTCTGTGCTTCCGATATATACATTTCCTTACTCAGCAACACAATATTACCCCCTTTATCAGCAGGGCGCACCACAAGGTCTTTATCATTAGCCAATGATAAAATAATTTCTTTTTGTTTCAATGATAAATTAAATACCATGGACCCTTTAGAATTCCTTTTGTGTTTACATTGTTGTAATGCTTTGGTGACCACCTCATGAAATGTGTCTATATTATCATGCAGGAGGTTTGGATAAAACACTGATCTAGGTTTGAAGGTGGTAGCAGCTGCCCTATCAGTGGTTATATCCAATGTCCCTCCGTTATGAGGTGCATTGCTCTCCGTTTCATATGTCTGTGTGGATTCTAACACCTGCATAGTAATTAAAACGCCCGCATCTCCAACAGTAAGACATGTAGGACCAATTATGTCACTTTCATTCCCTTCAGTATGCTTCGTTCCTTTTAGATTGTGTCATTTTTTAAGTTTAAGTTTTCTAGTGAAACGGAATATATCGATCTGAGTGTCAGAGTAATTGAAAACTTCCGTTGGGCAAAAAGTCAAACCCAGGCACAAGGTTCTTTTCTCCAGGAAAGATAATGAGCGGGTCTTTAAGTTTATTATGGTTTTATTTACCATTTGATTGTCCATCATTACTTCCTCCGTCCTGAGCCTCCCTGTTTGTTTCCCATGGGCTCGGAGTCTTTTCCTCTTTCTTTGTTTCCTTCTAAGTCTCCTCTATTTACTTCTCCCCTGCCTCTTCCTCTTCCCCTGCCTCGGCCACGTTGTCCTCTCCCTCTCATCGATGGTCCTGGTGAAGGGGCGGTTTTCCCCGTCTGTTGTCCCCTCTTCCTCAACACACGGTACTCGTCTAAAAAAGTCGGCATTCTTGTAATTACTTCCACTTCTGATGTGGAGCTGGTTGTATTGACCGACATGTCAGTGTCAGAGTCGCTTGTAACTGCTGCAGCATGAGGGGGCTTTCATTTTAATTTCTGGTGTCTTGGTTGAAACCTCCATTGGTACGATGTTATACATATGGTCATACTTATGGCTGTAGGTCAGTATGCGCCCACTCTCATAGTCGGTGCAATCCCGGTGGAGTTTTCTCTGTTTACGAAGTTTAATGTCCTCATCATGTTGTACCAGTCTATTCTTCATTTCGTCCTTGAATTTCGTGATTGCTTGTTGGTTAGTATTTTGTTTAAACTCTTCCAATTCTGAAATCTCCTTTAGAACTGGCTCTCTATCCACGCATGCATACTTGACAAGTATGCACAGCATTTTTCTTGAACTGGAGGCTGAATTTTCAGCCCATTCTACCAACATACGTGGATTAGGAGACTCATAAGATGGTGTTGTATATATCCGGAGCCCCCGTGGCACCATATTCTTGTCTATGTAGTCTTGGAGAGAGATTGCCTCCCACCATTTTGATGTTTCCGTTTTTTGAGTTTTTCATATTTCTTGAGTTTTATGTTCAGAGAGGTATCTTTTTCATTTGTGAAACTGATGCTCTGCACTTTCCCTGGTGCACGAGCAAGTAATGTTTGTGCTGCCAGGCGCCTTTGTGAATCTTCATTCATGCTTTCAAGTATTCTTCTCCGGTTCACGTTAACTCACGAGTTTGCTTTATTTTAATGTCCTGGGATTGTGCCACTCTGACACACCCGGTATGTTTGTATGATATTCGCTACACTCTATATGCAAATGTCATCTCCCCACCTCTCTATGCGGTTCCGGATGCCGTCAAGGTAATGTTAGGTGCATGTGTAGAATCCGGTGATGCAATCAGCCTTAATTAGGGGGTGTCCGTTATCCTTGCACGATACTGTAGTTTGCCTGTGCTTTTACACCTGCACCCCTTCTACATGAAAAGTCGCGGTTAGCCACCAGAGACGCCCACCCTCCGTACACAAATAACAAAAAAAACGCCAGTGCTGCAACTGCCTTCAGACTCTATTCATAGCGCATTGAAACAAAATCAATGTCACAGCAACCACTGTTTCCGTTGGATTTAATCCCAAAAAAATTTCAATTTACATTAGAATTTTGACAACAACGCAAAATATTGTCTACATTTTTATCAAAAATCTTTTTGGAAACATATAAAACAAACCAACCTTTTCCTTCACACTCTAAATAAGAGACTACTTCACTTTCCAACCAACTTCACTTGTGATCTCTCAACAAACACATTCGCTCAATCAAGAACTTAAATTCTGTCAGACTATCACTACGTACCACTCACACCACTCTTCACTTCCAATCATACATCCACTCAAACTCCTTTTTACAATTTGTTTTCACAACACTTATTAAAAAAACCGAGAAAAAGCCATCAACAAAAAAGATTAGACTGAATTGCCGACATATACAAATTTTATGTTTGATTGGCCTAAACACCGTGGTCTACACGTTTCGAATCCTTCCAGATATGGGGATTCTCATCAGGACCGAAATAGCTGAAAGACATAAAAAGGAAAAATCCTTGTCTTAATTAGTGTCCTCATAAAAACCCTGACTCTAGCCACCTCTTGTGTGCATAAGCCCTTACCTTTTGCACTAGTCGAAACTCAATCGTTCATACATCTACTGTCACTCCTGGAAAAAATAATAATAATCGTCCTGTCACAGTCCTGTTACTTTATGGCCAATGAATGCATAGAACATATTGGGCCTCATGTAGGTAGCCAAATACCGGTCGGTAACGGTTGATTTTCGGTAATTATACCGTTACCGACCGGTATTTTGGCTTTTGGTATGTAGGGGGTGAATTTCTGTATTCAGAATTTACCGAATCGGTAAAGTTACCGATTCGGTAATTTTACCGATTCGGTAAATTCCGAATACAGAAATCAGATGTAGGGGGACTGTGTGGGTGTTGTTTCGAGTCGGTATTTACCACCAACTAATAGTTGGTGGTAAATAAAGTATGGATGAGTAAAAGCATTTAAAAGCGCTTAGAAGTGTGCACATGTGGCAGACATACATGCCCTTAGGGCATGTATGTCTGCCACATGTGCACACATGGCCGAATCAGGGGTGCAACAGGGTGTCAATGTGACACCCTGCCACCCTTGCATGTGCTCCCCCATTACCGAATCGGTATTTACCGATTCGGTAATGAGGCATACCTTCCCCTCAATGGGAAGGTATGCCTCATTACCGAATCGGTAAATACCGATTCGGTAATTACCGACTCACTCCGATTCGGTAACATTTACCGAATTTTTACCTACATACACTTTACCGATTCTTAACTACCGAATCGGTATGATTCGGTATTTTAGAATCGGTAAAGTGTATGCCACCTACATGAGGCCCATTGTGTCCAAAATCTTACTTGGGACATGCTGAAGACGGCGTGGAGCCGATCGCGGATCATAATGTTGTTCACATATCTGTTAAATAGATATCTGTCATTAAACACTGGAATTACTATTATTTTCAATTTTTTATACATAATAGAGCACAGATGTAACTTCATATACCTGATTGAATCTTGGTCTCGTCCCAACTAAATTGAACCGGCACAAGCTGTGAGGAGGCGCTTGGCAATAATCTGAGGAAAACCAAAACGGAGGCGCTTTTTAGCATTGGAGATACGAGTGTCACGGCGGGCCTTAAAATTGTATATTCTGACCGTCACGTTATCGGGTTTTTGCCGTGACTGCGGAATCCTTAAAAACTCCTCTTACCTCCAACAATATCTTGGATGTTCACACGGGAAGTCTCTCTGTTTCTTCTCACCGGAATTAGTTTTCCGGTCCGCGCAAGCTCTCGTCTCTTTAGCGCAAAGCGGAAGGCACGTCAGACACTCAGGGATACTGGGAGTTGTAGTCAAGCATTTGGTTTTGTCAGTCCGCCTGTACTTTATGTTTTTATCTTTTGGCCTCCATGATACCTCGGAATGTATTTACAGATTCAACATAACGATTTGAATTTTAAATATCTGAATCTTTGTAGAATTGTTGACCCGCTGTAATTCGCGTGAATGCACTTGTCGAAACATATCGCGTCGTAATCACTGACAAAATGGGATGTGTTGTCCTGGAAGTTAAAGTCAAAATGACTTCACGATTAGCCGGTACATTGCACTGACATTTGCCTAAGGATATATATAAGAACATTTTCAAACCTAAGGCAGTGCCATCACAGCAAATCAAAATATAATTATGTGCATCTTTAAAAATTAAATGTCGAGAACCTTCGAGAAAAAAGTAACAACCTGTACTCTAGCATTATGGGTTTTGGAGTCCGGATAAACCTGGAAATTCCTCTGATCCTAAAGTAAAACTTGTATTATTTTATACAACTCTTCATGGGGCTTGATCTTACCCGATGTCCAAAATAATGGCACCATCATGCCTCTACGTATGTTCATAGTAACCAGGAATTGATTAGAAGTTATTCGGACTGATCATAGTTTGTAAGTCTCAGTAAGTTCATTTAGCCCATCTACTACTGTGTTGAATCTTATGATCAACATTGCTTCTGTTTTTGTTAGTTTTGCTTCTAGATCTCCACCTCTGTCATCTTGTTCAACCTTAGAAATGACTGTCCATCTTAGATCTATCTCTGTATGTGTATTTCCATGCCAATGATTCACTAGAGGGGCTGTTAGCACGTTCTTCCTGATTCTGGATTTGTGTTGCGAAATTCTATGACGAATTTCCTGATTCGTAGACCAATCGCAATGGACCGCACTCCGCTAGCACCTCCTCCGGGTCGCCCCTGGGGAAGCTGGTACATGGAGTTCTGGAGTGGTTCACCCCAATGGGTGCAAGTAAGTACTTGTAGAACTGATGATCTCTGACATGGAGTTCTTGAGTGGTTCACCCCAGTGGGTGCAAGTAAGTACTTGTTGAATTGATGATCTCTAGACCCGATACATGTCCCGGGTTTTAGAATATCACCCGAGACATGGCTCGGGTTTCGGGATAACTTCCCTCCTCAGTAGAGAAAATAGTTAGGGGTGGAAAAGAGGGCCGCCAAACAACCGTCAAAGGCCTCGTTGCCCACACAGGCACGCAGGTGCGTCGTCCAGGAGCTCGTCAGCTCAAAGCTCGAGGGAGCCATATTTGTAGACCAATCGCAATGGACCGCACTCCGCTAGCCCCTTTCCTGATTCGTCTTGCCTATGTATAGTTTTTTACACGGGCAGAGTATCCCATTCACTGTTGTAAATTGAAACCACGATGTGATTAAGCATTTACTAAAGACATGAATTCTCCTGCCTTACACATGTCTCTTTCGTTATGTTGACTGAAGTTTGGACTCCATTTTGTATTGTTATGTCTCCACGTGCTCAACACGAGAAGAGTCCTATCTTCGTGTTAGTTGCTCTTGTAATCTGCCTAGTAACAGTCTATAAATAGTTCCTTTGTCCGCCTGGCGCATGCCCAGGCTTGACCACATCTGTTATCAGTTAGTCCTTGCTTGACCATGTTTTCGCGGGCTCAAGGAGTATGTCAGCTCCGCCCACATATTGATCTTGTATCGAAAATGTCCATAAAAGGTAACATTCCTTGCCTCATGTTGTATCCTCCCACTTATGAGCCCCTCTGTTTGTGTATAAAAGGGGACCGTGTACGCAAGTTCTTTGTGCTACTCTATGCAATACTGAAGGGTATTGTATGGATTGTAGGACCACCCTTAAGGGTTAATAAACCTTGTCTTTGTACTTTGCAGTTTCCGTGCCAACTTCCTTATAGATTCCATTGCAGGAGAGCGAACCCTTGTGTCCTGCGGGCCTAGCTGGGGCCTGCATTCATCAATTGGCGCCCGTCACGTGGGGCTCATCGGCGACTCGGATGCTCGAAGGATTGGTCGCGACGAAGGTGAGGAATTTGGCCGGGGATGTGATCACTGCCAGAGGCACTTTAGTCCTGGCATCCCGAGGTTTTTCTTCCTTCCCTTCCGACCTGACCATCTGGGTGGCGCCGGTCCTCGACTGAGACCTCTTCTGTCGGTCCTGCCGTGACAGCCGTTTGGGCGAATTTTGGAGCTTGGCAGTTGGAATCTGGACTCTTGATTGGTAAGAACCGTTGTACGGTACTTGCTCCGAGTTTTTGAAGCCTGGTTTGGCTATTTGAGTTTGATTTGTGATGACCGGTCATATCTTGTATTGATTATTGTGAGAATATATGCGTTGCAACACATATAGGCAGGTAATGTGGAGATATTTCTCCGGAACTGTGTAACTTTGAACGGCACAACGTTTAAGTGCCATTTTTTTGATAATACTGCATATTCTGCATTATTTTTGAGCATGCCTGCTTTTAGCGCACTCCGTAAGTGGTGCTGCTGCTTTGGAAACCGGTTAAACCTCGAGGAATCTGCTCCAGCTCCCCCAGAGGGGACTCCTAATAGGGATATGTATGTGAAGCATGGTCTTTCTTCCATAATGTACAGCACAGTATGGAGGAAATATACCAGAAAGGATCCTGAGTTACGGTGGCCGTTGTATGGGTCGTTTGATATGCGTAAGATTGAGTATGTGGAACAGTGTATGTGTAAACGGCGTGCTCGTCAAGACATGTTTGAATGTGTGCGATTATGGGTGAAGGAAGTGCGTGAGCGAGAGAAACGTGAGAAAGCGCTGTTTGATAAAGAGCAACGAAAGAATGATCATGTGAGAGCGCAGGAAGCAAAGCGTCGGGAGGAAAGAGAACAGACGGAGAGGCAAGAGAAAGAGCGTAGGTTACAAGTCTCGGGTCAGTATGCTGTTCGTCAGTCACTCTATCCTGTCCTTAATAATCATGACGATGATTTTTATTTATTAGATCGTTCTCCGCCTCCTTATGTCGGCGCGTCTGCCCCGAGGCCACAAGATTCTGGATCGGGTTCGGGTAAGGTAGACACGCGGTCCATGTTATCGGCTGAGCGAATGGGTGAGCTTCGGCAAGTTTCCTATCATGCACTTAAGGGCAAGTTATCCCTTGCTGAGTTGTTGGATTCTTGGGAGTTGTGGCAGGATAGAGAAAGGTTGTATTTTTTGGGCCACTTTTCTGAGGAAGTGATTGCTGCTTTCCGGAAATATTCCAGTGTCTTTGAACCTGACGATGTGGTATTAGATGCTAAAGCATTGCGTAATGGTGTTTTCTCTCCCTCTAAGGCGCCTGATGCGGTTCGGCGACTGTTTGCGTTGCGGGATGCGGCGAGGGACCTTAAAGAGAAAGCACACCAACAAGTCGAGGAGGAGAAGCGGTCGGATTCGCGTACCGGAGATGGCCACTCATCCACCTCTCAGTCAGATAAGAGCGACCTAGTGCATGCTAAACCAATGCGAGAGGCGGCGCCTTTGTATGTTCCTCCTAAAGGAGCGGGGACTAGCTCGGATATTACCTCCGCCGATGCTAAGGGATATTTTGTGTATAATTGGGTTTATACTCCCTGGCACAGGGCTGACGTCATGGCGTTAAAGAATGCGTTGCCTGATCCCCGCAAGAATCCAGGGGCCTTTTACGAAGAAGTCGAGGGGGCCTTGAATTCTTGTACTATGACCTTAGCAGATATAGATTTGTTCTTTGGGCTTATTTTACCACCAGATATGTGGCGATCTGTGCGGAAGGTGGACGATGTTGCCGCTTTTAAGGCTCGGTGGTCTGAGCTTGAGGATGAGGATAGGGAGAGAAAGCCCGCGCAGAAACCACCTCAGATTATCTTAGATCTCCCTGCTGCTATTCTGGCTAAGTTGAAGACAATCATTCCCCCTAAAAAGATTGACTGGAATATGCTAGCCTCGTGCAAGCAGAAAGTCGATGAATCAGTTGCAGATTTCTTTACGTGCTTTGAGGAGACGTTTCATGATTTTAGTGGTCAGTCACTTACGGACGATACGGGTCGACACCTCTTTGCTGATAAATATGTGGCGAATTTATTACCGGCGGTCGCAGCCCGCCTAAAAGCGAGTGAAAGTTCTTGGTCCACTGCGACCCCGACAGCCCTCCTGACTATAGCTCAGTACTATGAGCGCCAGGAGCAAGAAGCGAAGGGGCAGGAGGAGTAGAAATCGAAGGATTTAAAAACGAAGGTGATGTTAGCACAAGTATATGGTCCGCCCCGACGGGGTGTAAATAGAGGTAGGGGAGGATTTTATGGTCCTCCCTCGGGCCGATCTGATTTGAACAGGAATCAATGTGCGTATTGTAAGCAATCGGGACACTGGGCCAGAGATTGCCCGCCGTTGCATGCTTCGCGTCAGGGACACAATCAGGGTGGCCCGAGAGGTAGAGGGGGTTTCTCGAATTTTAGAGGGAATTCTAACGATCACGCTCGTTTTGACCCTGCCGGGCAGCAACGAGATAGGCCTAATGTTTTCGATCGACAAAACCAGTATCAAGTGTCGGGGATTGACCGTTCTGGGTACCATGATTCTCAGCATGCATAGGAATGCGTTGGATGGGGGTTAGAATCAGTTGAGGTGCCGGTTGATCAGAAGGGTCCTTACGTATCAGCTGAGGTTTTGGGTTCTACTGATCAGTTCCTAGTGGATACAGGAGCGACTCGTAGTGCGCTGTCTAAACAATTGGTTCCGAGGGCTCCCCCATCTGGCTTAATGGTTACATCGGTAGGGTTTGATGGCACACTCTCCCGAAGCCCTCTTTCACGGCCCCTCACATTTCAGGTTGATTCTTTTTCTGCACCCTGTCCGTTTCTGCTTGCCCCGAACACGCCGGACAATATTATGGGCCTTGATATGTTGAAGCACTTCAGAGCTACGATCCGCTGCTCCCCTGCTGGAGTGCGGGTGATATTAAATGACAATTACCCCCTGTCTGAACGGATGTGTGTGGTTGCAGAAGATGCTGTGTTAGCTACCCTCCCTTGTGCTCTGTGGGCCACCTCGGATACTGATGTGGGACAGATGGTGATTCCGCCTGTTCACATTAGTGTCCAGGAGGGGGCGGTGTTACCACGCCTTCCACAGTATCGTATTTCGCAGGAGGGGGAAGAGGCTCTTATACAGATAGTGCAGGATTTGATTAAGGTGGGAGTAGTGGAAGAAGTTCCCTATAACGTCTGTAATAGCCCGATTTTACCCATTTTGAAAAAGGATACGGATGCCAAAGTCTATCGGTTTATAATTGATTTGAGAGAAGTGAACAAGATCGTGATACCTCAGTACCCAGTGGTTTCTGATATCACGACGTTGCTTACTTTGGTCCCGCCTACGGCGACCACGTTTTCAGTTATTGATTTGAAAAATGCCTTCTTTTCAATTCCTATTCATCCCGATAGTCGATACCTCTTTGGTTTCACTCTAAATAATAGGTCTTACCGATTTTGTAGAATCCCTCAGGGTTATACGGAAAGCCCTAGCATTTACAGTCAAGCTTTGAAAAGACAGTTGGACTCCTTTGTTCTGCCCGGGGGCGTCGCCCTCATTCAATATGTCGATGACATCTTGCCGGCGGCCGACACTCCGGAGTTGTGTGAAACGAGTACGTTGTCTTTGCTTTCCTTTTTGGCATCCCACAATCACAAAGTATCTCGGAAAAAGTTACAGTTCTGTAGACCAAAGGTGACTTATCTGGGTCACCTTTTGTCTAAGGAGGGGCGTGCACTCACACCAGATCGTGTCCAAGTAATTCTGGACACGCCGACGCCGTCCACGCAGAAGGACGTGCGTGCATTTTTGGGTCTCGTTTCGTTTTGTAGGCAATGGATACTAGGGTTTTCACACATAGCTAAGCCATTGTTAGCCCTTTTGACAAAAGACACACCTATTCCGCTTCCTTGGACGAATGAGTGTGATACTGCCTTTCAGAAATTGCGACAGGCTCTCTGTTCAGCACCAGTGTTAGGGACTCCTGATTATACCAAACCTTTTTCGCTGTATGTGCATGAGAAAGATGGATGTGCATTATCAGTTTTAGTGCAGATGCACGGCGACAAGCAGCGCCCTTGTGCATATTTTTCGGCTGTACTTGATCCTGTTGCCCGAGCATTGCCTGGTTGTTTTCACTCGGTTGCGGCGACAGCTGTGTCAATACGCCAAAGCGAGGGAATTGTGTTATCTCATAAGCTGTTGGTATTAGTCCCCCATGCTGTTGATGCCCTGCTTAATCAGACAAAGACGCAGCATTTGACCAGTGCCCGTTTAACGGGATATGAGCTGACGCTTTTGGCTCCTCATATTACGTTAAAGAGGTGCGTGACGTTAAATCCGGCCACATTGTTGCCATACCTTGAGACTCAGTCTGAAGCACGGAAAGCACATGATTGTATTCTTGTGACTGAGGAACAAACAAAGGGTCGTATTGATCTCCAGGATACGCCCTTTCCAGATGTAGATGGAGAACTGTGGGTGGACGGGTCCTGCCTGAAGCTACCAGATGGTACGACTTCAGCAGCGTATGCAATTACCACATTGCAAACAATAGTGGAGGCAGCACGCATACCACAGAAATCAGCTCAAGCAGCGGAACTGATAGCATTAACACGAGCATGTGAGCTCAGTACAGGATTGTGTGTGAATGTTTATACAGATAGCCGGTATGCCTTCGGAGTAGCGCACGATTTCAGCCTGCTCTGGAAGGAGAGAGGGTTTTTAACGTCACATGGAGTACAAATAATGCATGGGGAGTTAGTTCATAATCTTTTAACTGCATTGACATATCCGAAGAAAATTGCCATCATTAAATGTAGCGCCCATAGGAAAGTAGTCGATAAAGTTGGAGAAGGGAATGCGTTAGCAGACCGGGTGGCACGGGAGACTGCGATGCAGCCCGGTGCTACTGCCATGTATGTAGTGAAGTCGCAAGTAGAAAGATGGCATGATGCGAAGGAAGAAGTGCAAGAAATACAGAGGACCGCTTCTGATAAAGAACGGGAGCAATGGTCCAGTGAGGGAGAATTGGATGATGAGGGTTGCTGGAGAAATAAGCAGATGGATAGATGGAAATTACCCACGGCTTTTGTACAACCTATGGTTCAGATGGCACATGGGCTAGCACATGTTGGAGCTTCCGCAATTGTAAAATTGCTTACCTAAGTCTGGGAGCATCCAGAGATTGCTAGCACGGCAAAGAGGGTGGTGCAGACCTGTATGATCTGCTTGAGGTACAACCCAGGAAAGGGTACTCGAACTCCAGCAGGAGGATTTGTAACACCCACTGCACCCTTTGAGGTTCTGCAGATGGATTACATCCAGCTTGAGCGCTGTAACAATTTGAAGTATGTTCTAGTAGTGGTTTGTGCCTTTAGCAAATGGGTTGAGGCATACCCTACGAAAGACAATACTGCAATGACTACCGCCAAGATGCTGTTGAAGGAGTTCTTCCCTCGATATGGCGTTTGTAGACTTCTGTGGAGTGATAACGGACCCCACTTTATAGCGGATGTTATAAAGTATGTTTTGAAGGGTCTGGGCATCACCCAGAAGTTCCACGCAGTATTTCACCCTCAATCTGCAGGACTAGTCGAGAAGTATAATGGTACACTGAAGCTCAAGATCGCTAAAATCCAAGCTTCGACGTCTTTGACTTGGCCAGATGCTTTACCGCTGGCGTTATTGTCAATTAGGTCGGTACCGCACTCTCGAACCGGTCTTACACCGTACGAGATTGTCTTTGGACGTCCAATGAATATTTGGGGTCCACCAAAACCTAAGACTGTGTATGATGTACCTTGTGTAATGATGAATGATTATCTGGCACAGTTAACGGATAACTTGGTTTCTATTCATCAACAGGTCCGGGAGGCGCTCCCTGATCGGTCCACCGGTGAAGGACATAGTCTCCGGCCTGGCGACTATGTCATGATAAAAATCTTTGACAGGACGAACAGCCTGGAGCCGAGATGGGTTGGTCCTGAGCAAGTCTTACTTGCAACGAGGACGGCTGTGCGAGTTTCCAACAGAAAGAATTGGATCCATTCCCTGCACTGCCGCAAAGTACCGCCCGGATTGGTGGAGCCTGCTGTATTGACCGATCAACGAGAAATTCTGGCTGCAGAGAAAGGCCGTGCTGGGAAACCGAACGACACTGAGGAGCTCTTTCCGGACCACGCAACTCCTGGAGGAAAGCGATATCATCTGAGGCCAAGAAAGTGAATCCTTCAGTATCGGGACATGTTGTCAGAACGGCCCTTGGGTTAGTGAAACGGAGAGCCAATGAGGCAAGGGGGGGGGATCAGCCCTGCATTAGTGTAGTGACACCCGTCTTGGCCCGTTGGTGAAGAAATCGACCGCTGCCTAAGGGGAAGAGTTCTGACAAACCTTTTAGTTTCAGGAAGATATTGATTCTTTATCTTGACATGGAGAAAAAGAAGATCCTTTGTGCAACAGGTTTTATGCTCACAGTAGCTATTGTTGGGATAACCACATGGTTTGTGGAGGATGTGACTCCTGCTCGAGAGTTACTTGTGTTGACCACTCCAGTGCCTGAGGAGCACTACTTCTATACCCTTCCGTATCAAGAATTGAAGCATCGTCAGTCTTATTTGAATAACACTTTCATCCAGATGTTGCATCATACCCACGTTGCCACGAATGCTACGAACTGTTGGATATGTGGTATGATGCCAGCTCATCAGAAGAAAGGAGGAACGCCATTCATACCTCTTCCTTTCTCTCATAATGGCTCTTGTAGAGCATGGTACACTTTGCTTTTTGCCACCCGGAAACCCACAGTGGGACGATTACTCTTCAGACTCAATAAAGAATGTCATCAGGATAAAGATGGATATCCGCAAGCGAATGGGACAATTTGAGAATGGGAAGAGTATCGACCAGACAATGAATCGATTCCTTATATTTTCACGAACACCAGAGACACTGTGGGAAAAGACAGATTTGTGATTCAAGTGGCACAAGCTCAAGCGGACCTGTGTGTCCAGAGTGTGGGTTATATTCCTGTTGGTGTTAGTGATTGCATTACCATATTAAACATCGACGGGTTGAATAACAGTACTTTCTTAGCATCCCATAATACATACTTCGTATGCGGAAATAAAGGTTATTACCGTTTGCCAGCCGGTTGGTCCGGAGTATGTTATGTAGCATTTCTATTGCCTCCTGTATTTTTGGCACCTGCATCCTATCATAAGGATTTGAAGTTGTTAAATAATGTGACTGTAAATAGGTATAAGCGTACTCTATCAATTGATGACGTGGATCAGACTGACACCAGTCTGCAGCAGTACGTTGATTTTAATTTAGGATTGTTTTTCTTCGTTGGAGCTGCCCTAAATAGTAGGAAAGTTCGAAGATTAACAAGAGTGGTAGAGGCTGTGACAAACCAAACCGCTGCTGCTCTTGGGAATCTTACGGAAGAATTGCAGATTACCAGAATTGTTGCATTGCAGAATCGTATGGTGTTAGATGTTATGTTAGCTGATCGAGGTGGAGCTTGTAAAATTATCGGGAGTAGTTGCTGTGTGTTTATCCCTGACCACACACCGTCAGTCTATAATGCAATCAACAGGTTGCATAAAATTGCAGCTGAAATCCATACAGAAAACGGCACTTGGTCCTTTTCTGGATGGTTTTGGGCATTGATCACTGCTTGGGGTTGGAAGGTTTTAACTGGTCTCTGTATAATTATAGCAGTTCTGTTTTCTTGCTGCATCTGTGTCCAATGTGGTCCTTTGCTCTGTTCCTTATGTGTATCATTCTGTATTCCCGATAAGAAAGCTATTGCCAATGTCACTTATCAGAAACGTTTAGCTAAAGAAGTAGAAGAAATGATGACAATTGACATATACGATGATTATCCTAACAAACCGGATGTCTTCAGTAAATGCTGAAAGGGTCGTCTGTTGTAAATTGAAACCACGATGTGATTAAGCATTTACTAAAGACATGAATTCTCCTGCCTTACACATGTCTCTTTCGTTATGTTGACTGAAGTTTTGACTCCATTTTGTATTGTTATGTCTCCACGTGCTCAACACGAGAAGAGTCCTATCTTCGTGTTAGTTGCTCTTGTAATCTGCCTAGTAACAGTCTATAAATAGTTCCTTTGTCCGCCTGGCGCATGCCCAGGCTTGACCACATCTGTTATCAGTTAGTCCTTGCTTGACCATGTTTTCGCGGGCTCAAGGAGTATGTCAGCTCCGCCCACATATTGATCTTGTATCGAAAATGTCCATAAAAGGTAACATTCCTTGCCTCATGTTGTATCCTCCCACTTATGAGCCCCTCTGTTGTGTATAAAAGGGGACCGTGTACGCAAGTTCTTTGTGCTACTCTATGCAATACTGAAGGGTATTGTATGGATTGTAGGACCACCCTTAAGGGTTAATAAACCTTGTCTTTGTACTTTGCAGTTTCCGTGCCAACTTCCTTATAGATTCCATTGCAGGAGAGCGAACCCTTGTGTCCTGCGGGCCTAGCTGGGGCCTGTATTCATCATCACCACGTACTTGGTCTTACAATTAGAGAACGTCTCATGTTTCCAGTGAATGGCATTGTGTGAGCACAACTCTCCCTCCATCGTAGATTCGCAGCAGGTGCAGGTCCCGCATTTATGATGTCCTTTCACTGGCGGCAACCCTACATAATCACGTTGGGTCGCTCTTTTTAATTTTGGTAGTGCTGCTCGCACTATCTGATTTGTGATGCTTCGATCTTTCTTGAACGCAAACAGTGGAACATCTGTCAATCTTTTGTCAAGATTTTTGACCAAATGCCAATTCTGGTAGATTATTTTCTTTAGCCAATTCGACGTGGGACAATAGGTTGACACACAAACAATTCTCTCTATCGTTGTTTTTTCATTTCTCTCGAGTAGGGTTTCCCTTGGAGTCCACTATGCTCTTTTCATTGCTCTCTTTAAGAGCTTTTTGGGGTACCCACGGACTTGGAGTTTCTCTTTCAGGTTATTCGCATGGAGTATATACTCCTCTTTAAAGGAACAATTCCTTCTTATCCGTAAAAATTTCCCATAGGGCAAATTTTCTTTCAGACTTCGTGGGTGATTACTTGTGAAATGAAGGGCTTTGTTTCTGTCCGTTTTTTTCTTAAACAATGTTGTTACCAGTCGTCCGTCTGTCGCGTACACCTCTACATCCAGAAATGGCCTTTTATGGTTTGAGTAGTTCATGCTGAATTTTATATTAGCTGTTCTGTTATTTAGCCAGTCATGGAAGGAGTGTAGTTCTTCTTCACTTCCTGTCCATACCATAAAAAAGTCATCGATGTATCTAACCCAACTTACAATCCACTTGCCGAAGGGGTTGTTATTATTGACAAATCTATCTTCATATTTAGACATGAACAGCACTGCTAGCTCTGGGGCGAATGGACACCCCATCGCTACTCCTTTTATCTGATAATACAATTCATCTCTGAAATTATAATAGTTCTTTTTGAGGGTAAAACTTGCCAATTCCATGATAAATTCTGTTGTAATTTTTACTGGTTTGATTCTACTTTACAGAAATGAAATTAGCACTGCCAGGCCTTCATCCTGTGGTATTTGAGTGTATAAAGATACCACGTCCAAGGTAACTAGGAGATGTTTATTTTCTTCGAAGGCTATTGTCTCAAGTTTATTGATAAAATCTGTGGTGTCTTGTAGAAAGGATTTAACTTTCACCATAAATGGTTTCAGGAAGTGGTCCACAAATTTCGAAATGGATTCCATTAGAGACTCGCACCCAGAGACTATTGGTCTCCCTGGTGGGTGATTTTCGTCCTTATGTACCTTAGGAAGTACAAAATTGGTATTCTTGGGTGTTTATTCTGTAAGTAATTGTATTCCTTTTTACCTAGGAAGCCTTGATCGTATCCGCTCTTGAGGATCTTGAAGAGTTGTCCTTGAAGTTCCCATGTGGGATCTTTAGATATTTTCTTGTAACACTCATTGTCTCCAAGTTGTCTATGTACTTCAGCTGTATACTGTGGAACTCCCCACACCACAATCGAACCGCCTTTATCGGCCTGTTTTATCTATATTGTCAAGTCATTCTTCAAATTAAAAAGGGCCTCCTTTTGCTCTTGCGTGATATTTGATTTCATGTAGCTTTTTTTCTTCTTTTTCTAAATGTCAGTGATTGCTAATAGTACTTTTTTTTCAAACAAGATGACTTCTTTGGGAATTTTACCAGATGGTGGACAAAACGTGGATTTTCTCTTAAGACCTGTTGTTTTCTGAATTAGTTGGTAATGAATGCTCTGCAAAAAAAGTGGTCAAACGGATTTTTCTGCAGAATTCAATGAATTCCGCCTTCATTTGTACAAAATTGGTGTTTCTTGTTGGGACAAACGTTAAACCCTTCTCCAAAATACTTAATTCTGCACTTGCCAACATTTATCAGATAAATTGTAGATTGATGATTCATTTATTTTTTGTAATTTTGTCGCCTTGTAGACATCTCCCATGGTTGATCGTTGTACCTGGTTTTGCCTTGTATTTTTTGCTGGCCTCTCCCTAAAAAAGACGGCCTCTGTTGTTGTTGAAAATTTGGTTGGAAATTCTGTTGGAAATTGCCCCGTCTGTTGAAGCCTGGGCGACTTTTGCTATTTTCTGTTTCGCTCCCACTTGATGAAGACGACGTTTCAGAAAATGTAATGAAATTATTTTTATATCTCCCTTGATACTCTGGGAGAAATCTACGTGATTCCGATCTGGAATAAAAGTCTGTTTGCAGATTGGGGTATAAAGAGAAGTTCTTTTTGTCCTTTTCAAATTTTGTGCCTTTCTGATTGATTGTATAATCCTTAAATTCTAGGATTTGTTTTTCCACTTTGTCTAATAATGCTTTTAAGTCCGTAATCATCTGATTTGTTTTAATCTCTGCTTCCAAAGTTGCAATTTCCTCTAATTGTTGTTTTGAAAGTCTTTGTGCTGTTTCCACCGTAAGGACCATCAGGTCCCTACTGCATTTTGTTTCTATGAAACAGTATCCTTTCTTATAAAGGGGAACAACAGGTCTTAAGAGAAAATCCACGGACAGAGTGGTGATAGGCAGATATGGCCACTGTGGCGCGTGTAGTTTGACACAAGGGAAAGTTTGAAAACTCCAGTTTCTTTGATTTCTAATATCTGCCTATCAGCACACTTACACTTTGGGCATACACCGATGTGTACTTATTGTAGGTTGTATTGATATTACATGTAATTTTGTGTATCAAGAGGTGGTTTCACAATGATGAGATTTGCATCTTATTTTTTTGTTTCAAATTTCACCTATGATCCATTTCGGGTTTACATACAATTTATTGTCGGATTTGGATATTAGTCCGCCTGGCCTGTGAAGTAACACCAGGAATAACAGTGTATAACTTATGTTTTTATTTCGAAACGTATAGTTCCAAAATGGCCACTATCTTGGAAGGAGAATACAACAGTGATGTATTGACAGGAAATACGTATTCCGGTTTCTAAGTCCATTGTTTATGTTCATGTCTACATAATGCACTATGTAAAGCACCACTGTTTGTTACTCAGTGTGTGATCAAGACTTCGGTCGAAACGCGTAACTACCGAGGATTAAACGCTACACTGCTACTTATCTCTGAGTGCGCGTTGTGATTTAAACTATTTGGAGAGAGTTTACTGCTGGGCTTTGCTCTGCCGGCACTTGCGCACCACGGGACAAATGGGCGGGGATCCAGAAATGAGCTTTGTGGTTTGCAGCATATATATATATATATATATATATATCCAACAAAAGTTGCCTACATAGATATATAAAACCAATACCTCCTCCTCGATAGGAAAAAGCACGGCACACTCCGGAGTTTGAAGGCAAGGGCTTTATTGATAAAGTATGCGCGCGGTGCTGGCAGTCCCTTGAAACGCTAAGGCAGACGCGTTTCAAGCCTTCCAATGGCTCTCATCAATGCCTGTTCCTGGGTCTCCGCGCTCTCTCTGATGGTCTAACAAGGTGCAGGTGAGTAGAAAACCACTCCTTTATGATGTCATCACGCTCCTCCTCCAATGGGAGGTATCCTGACCACTCGCGCTTTCAGCCTGCCAAGCAGATGCATGCTGGTAAATGCAGTCCATAAGGATGTCTGTACAGTGGCAAAGACTCTCCTCACATCAAGTGATGTCCCCAATTGCTGGATATGGGCACTACTCCAGCTCAAGTGCCCAGCAGGACGACCAAAAGTCTCTCACCCAACTCCTAAATCAGGCGAACAGCATCGCCTCCTCTCACCCCAGTGCAGCATGTCACACCATAATGGCCGTCCAAGCCGCTAGGGGGGGCTCCGTGTTTATGCAGTTCATGCAAATGTCCAAAAAGAAATGCTGGTCGGAACACGGTGCACCAGACCGAGAGGGTGTGCCGTTAGTCAGCGACCTGCTTGCTGACAGCACACAAAACCAATACCTCCTCATCGATAGGAAAAAGAACGGCACACTCTGGAGTTTGAAGGCAAGGGCTTTATTGTAAAGTATATATATATATATATATATATATATATATATATATATATATATATATATATATATATATATATATGCAAAAAAGAAGTAGAGAACTCTGGGTAGTTCTCAAGTTTAGGTGGAAAGCAGCTCCTGTATAGAGCACTCTCAACACCAGCGACACTCTAGATCTGCTCACCTCAAATGTCTGCTTTTCTATCAAAGTTTTTAAGCATAGGATTAGCACAGTGCTATCCACGCCGAGATAGAAATGGACAAAGTCTTTTGCCATTTCTACAGCAAAGTCTTTAAGCATAGGACTAGCACAGTGCTGCCCTTGCCGAGCTGTAAAATGACAAAAGCCATTTACCACTCCAGGCACAGTATTACAGCTTTGAATTGGTAAAATACCAACCAAGCCAACCTGAAATGAGTAAAAGCAACCCCTGACACAGTGTTTCGCTCTAATTAGAGCTCTTCAGAGAGGTATAGCTTTGTCCAGACACAAGGGAGCACCCAGTATAAGTCAAAAAAATACCCTTTCAGGCATAGAGTGACGAATAAATTATGCAAAAACGAAGTAGAGAACTCTGGGTAGTTCTCAAGTTTAGGTGGAAAGCAGCTCCTGTATAGAGCACTCTCAACACCAGCGACACTCTAGATCTGCTCACCTCAAATGTCTGCTTTTCTATCAAAGTTTTTAAGCATAGGATTAGCACAGTGCTATCCACGCCGAGATAGAAATGGACAAAGTCTTTTGCCATTTCTACAGCAAAGTCTTTAAGCATAGGACTAGCACAGTGCTGACCTTGCCGAGCTGTAAAATGACAAAAGCCATTTACCACTCCAGGCACAGTATTACAGCTTTGAATTGGTAAAATACCAACCAAGCCAACCTGAAATGAGTAAAAGCAACCCCTGACACAGTGTTTCGCTCTAATTACAGCTCTTCAGAGAGGTATAGCTTTGTCCAGACACAAGGGAGCACCCAGTATAAGTCAAAAAAATACCCTTTAAGGCATAGAGTGACGAATAAATTATGCAAAAAAGAAGTAGAGAACTCTGGGTAGTTCTCAAGTTTAGGTGGAAAGCAGCTCCTGTATAGAGCACTCTCAACACCAGCGACACTCTAGATCTGCTCACCTCAAATGTCTGCTTTTCTATCAAAGTTTTCAAGCATAGGATTAGCACAGTGCTATCCACGCCGAGATAGAAATGGACAAAGTCTTTTGCCATTTCTACAGCAAAGTCTTTAAGCATAGGACTAGCACAGTGCTGACCTTGCCGATCTGTAAAATGACAAAAGCCATTTACCACTCCAGGCACAGTATTACAGCTTTGAATTGGTAAAATACCAACCAAGCCAACCTGAAATGAGTAAAAGCAACCCCTGACACAGTGTTTCGCTCTAATTAGAGCTCTTCAGAGAGGTATAGCTTTGTCCAGACACAAGGGAGCACCCAGTATAAGTCAAAAAAATACCCTTTCAGGCATAGAGTGACGAATAAATTATGCAAAAAAGAAGTAGAGAACTCTGGGTAGTTCTCAAGTTTAGGTGGAAAGCAGCTCCTGTATAGAGCACTCTCAACACCAGCGACACTCTAGATCTGCTCACCTCAAATGTCTGCTTTTCTATCAAAGTTTTTAAGCATAGGATTAGCACAGTGCTATCCACGCCGAGATAGAAATGGACAAAGTCTTTTGCCATTTCTACAGCAAAGTCTTTAAGCATAGGACTAGCACAGTGCTGACCTTGCCGAGCTGTAAAATGACAAAAGACATTTACCACTCCAGGCACAGTATTACTGCTTTGAATTGGTAAAATACCAACCAAGCCAACCTGAAATGAGTAAAAGCAACCCCTGACACAGTGTTTCGCTCTAATTAGAGCTCTTCAGAGAGGTATAGCTTTGTCCAGACACAAGGGAGCACCCAGTATAAGTCAAAAAAATACCCTCTATGCCTGAAAGGGTATTTACAGCTCGGCAAGGTCAGCACTGTGCTAGTCCTATGCTTAAAGACTTTGCTGTAGAAATGGCAAAAGACTTTGCCCATTTCTATCTCGGCGTGGATAGCACTGTGCTAATCCTATGCTTAAAAACTTTGATAGAAAAGCAGACATTTGAGGTGAGCAGATCTAGAGTGTCGCTGGTGTTGAGAGTGCTCTATACAGGAGCTGCTTTCCACCTAAACTTGAGAACTACCCAGAGTTCTCTACTTCGTTTTTGCATAATTTATTCGTCACTCTATGCCTGAAAGGGTATTTTTTTGACTTATACTGGGTGCTCCCTTGTGTCTGGACAAAGCTATACCTCTCTGAAGAGCTCTAATTAGAGCGAAACACTGTGTCAGGGGTTGCTTTTACTCATTTCAGGTTGGCTTGGTTGGTATTTTACCAATCCAAAGCTGTAATACTGTGCCTGGAGTGGTAAATGGCTTTTGTCATTTTACAGCTCGGCAAGGTCAGCACTGTGCTAGTCCTATGCTTAAAGACTTTGCTGTAGAAATGGCAAAAGACTTTGTCCATTTCTATCTCGGCGTGGATAGCACTGTGCTAATCCTATGCTTAAAACTTTGATAGACAAGCAGACATTTGAGGTGAGCAGATCTAGAGTGTCGCTGGTGTTGAGAGTGCTCTATACAGGAGCTGCTTTCCACCTAAACTTGAGAACTACCCAGAGTTCTCTACTTCTTTTTTGCATAATTTATTCGTCACTCTATGCCTGAAAGGGTATTTTTTTGACTTATACTGGGTGCTCCCTTGTGTCTGGACAAAGCTATACCTCTCTGAAGAGCTCTAATTAGAGCGAAACACTGTGTCAGGGGTTGCTTTTACTCATTTCAGGTTGGCTTGGTTGGTATTTTACCAATTCAAAGCTGTAATACTGTGCCTGGAGTGGTAAATGGCTTTTGTCATTTTACAGCTCGGCAAGGTCAGCACTGTGCTAGTCCTATGCTTAAAGACTTTGCTGTAGAAATGGCAAAAGACTTTGTCCATTTCTATCTCGACGTGGATAGCACTGTGCTAATCCTATGCTTAAAAACTTTGATAGAAAAGCAGACATTTGAGGTGAGCAGATCTAGAGTGTCGCTGGTGTTGAGAGTGCTCTATACAGGAGCTGCTTTCCACCTAAACTTGAGAACTACCCAGAGTTCTCTACTTCTTTTTTGCATAATTTGTTCATATATATATATATATATATATATATATATATATATATATATATAGATATATGTGGGGTTATCGGGTATTCTGTCTAAACACCGTTCTGTAGAGCACCACCTGGACACCTTTTACCAATTTCCATAGCTGTGAATGCAAATGCAGTCCTAGGAGTGACTCAAACCACATGTCTGTGTCCGGCTTGGTCCTGGGTTGTGTTAGAATAGAATGCCACACCCAAACCCGGGTACCTCCCTTTATCCTCAGTTTTTAAAAATAAAAAAAAACTTTTGCTAGACTGAAGGAGAGCATTACCTCCTCATCCTAGTCCTTATGATATGACGCACTGGTCCACATCTTAACTATTTTTTTAAACTCTTTTAGACAACTATACAGGAGAAGGACCCCAGTCAATTCCTCCCTTTCCTTTTAAAATAAAGGAGGAAACCTATTACAATATCTTACTTTTGTACTACTGAAAGATAGGCCTGCTATAGCGACCTTCCTGTGCTGCCCCAAGGGGCTTGAACTGTTTCGGCGTGCATACACTAACTAGCAGCTGTTTCTTTTATACGGCCACTGTTGGTGCTTCACTTTATTATATCACATCATCTTTTGGGTTTTCATGCTCCCGCCCTCCTTTGCTGAGCGATTAAGACGTGTGAATGGAAGCTGGCCAACACCACGAACTGCTATGCCTTATGCCAACACGGCGGTGGCCCTATGAGACTTCTTGGTTGATTTGTGGTCTTGTTGCCTGGAAATAGGCGACATGAGAAGCGATCTCCTACTCCTACCACGAGGCCAAAATTGTGAGATGGATCCCCATAAGCGTTCTGCCAAATACCATCATGTGGAGCCAGTCTGCTCAGGGAAGGAGTCCAACAATCCAGAAGGATTTTCTTCTTGTTTATAATTTACTATCCTCAAGAAATCATCCAGTGGAGGTTGCTTTTAGTGTCAGCGAGGGGCCTCCTCCTTCTAAGCACAACAGACCACATGCTTCTTCTGACCAACATACTGATAGTACTAAGACATTTGACAAATGGGAAGACATGTGCAACAGACTGACTTAATTGAGGTAATCCAGCACCTTCCCAAAAATCTGGCCTTCCCTTCCTCCTCTGAACAGTAGAATGAGGATGAATCTTCTTGCGATATCAGAAAGAAAACACAATTCCTTCAACTTAATAATGCAGCATGAAAAATATTGTCAAGAGAATAGAAGGATATGGAAAAAATGAATTTTGCAAGATTATTAGCCCGTTTTACCCACTGACAAACTTCCAGGAAGAATTTCCGTCCCTAGTTAAGACTGCATCCCTGAGGGCGCGACTGGCAAAACAACGAACAACTGTTTCAGAAGACACAGCTCCTACAGATGCGGTTGTTAAGAAAGTAGACCGAGCTATAAAAAGAACTCATAGGCACTAATCTAGCAGTATGAACTGGAACTAATTCATTCTTTGCGTTGGAATTTTTGACCTTTAGCACAGGAAATGTATCAAGACATATACTGTACTTCTCACCTCTCAATAAAGGAACAGCAGATCAGGTTTTTATCTGACATTTCCATTAACCGTCTCTGTGCTGCTGCAGCTGCTAACGCAGACAATTCCCAGAATACACTGTTGCATCATCTCCCCTGTAATGGCTCATGTTTGTTTGGATCCCAACTAGAGGAACTAGTAAGAAATCTGAAGAAGGTGATATGTTTCTAGAGCCTGATCCATCTAGGACAGTGGACTTTCCGTAGGTCTTTCATGGGTCTCCTCCTCTTTCTAAAAATATTTCTTTTGAGGTAGGGGACGTGGCCGAGGAGGTCCCTACACTGACTAACCCTGACTTCAGCTTGTTATCTAACCTTTAAACCCTATACCCTCCAAATTCTGACTTTGCTGAGAAAGTGGGAATGAGGTTTCTAAACTTATACAGTGCCTGGCTAGGTTCAATCAAGATCAGAAACATCCTTACATACCTGGATGGCTGGTTAATATATGCAACTACTGTTTTGAGGACAACAGAAACTGTCAGACAAGTGTGCAAAATGTTGGTTGTGCATGGATTTCTTCTAAATTAATCTAAGTCTCATCTGATTCTGCTACAGAACCTTCAGTACATCAAAGAAACATTACAGACAGATGTAGGAATAATGTTCACTACCCATCAACGACAGGTCAGGTTGAGGAATCATCTAAAGACACTGCAGTACCTACCAGAAGTGTCTGTCAGAGGCACATGGCTGCACGTCTTCTTCTTGTCCTCTGGGCTTTCCTTCATCTTCATCCATTAGTAAACTATCTTCTGGCTCATTGGCACCTGAAATCAGAAAACTACAAACTGATGATTTTGCTCACCCCCTAATTTATCATGATCCCCAGTGATGGTTCTCAGAATCTCTCTAGCCCCCCCGTGGTCATACAACAGATGCCACCAGGTCTGGATGGGGAGCCATTCTGAAGGATTAGTCAGTCCAAGGCACTGTGGTCGCAAGAGGAAATATTTACTTCCCAATTAGAAGAAGCTAGCAACAGTCTACAAGGAAGGCCCTTCTTTCCTTTTCTGCTAAGATTGAGGGACAATCTGAGTCTGCACCAACAATAGATGACTTGAGCCAATGTCAGCCACTTGGTAGGAATATATTTCTCAGTCCCAGTCTCAATCTTCTGCCAAGGCTGATAGGATCCTCAGCAGAGGCCAGTCTCCTCTCCTTGTCTGTGAAGTAATTTCCGGGATGGAGAATGGGTGTGCAGGCCAATTACGTTAGGTCTTCCCATCCACAATCTCCCTTTTCTTTTGATTGCATCTATTCTGATTCTAATGAGGTTTGACACTAATAGGTTGGACCTCTTTGTGGCAGCAAAACACTCTCTACTCCCCAGATTTTGCTCCCTTCTTTCGTCTCCAGAAGGTTAGGGGAAAGATTAAATGTCTCCACCATGGTAGTGAGCACTCCTGTGTGTCTTTCATTCTTTCCCCTTACTGAGTAGAATATTTCCCAGAGCAGGCGGGAGTTCACCCTCCCTAGATATTCTTAATAAATGAATCTACTCACAATATAAGTTTTAAGAGAATTTACTTTGAGGTACCCCGCTGTACAGTCTGCGGTGCAAGCCTGGGATCTCCTTCTTGATCCTCAGGGTCTTCAAGTAGATCCATACAAACCTCTGGATTGTAATTCTATAAAATTCTTGGCAACTTTTCTTTCTAGTGGCAGATACACTGGGGCATAGACTGGAGGAGATTGAAGCTTTACTTTGTCATTACCCTTTCATCAGATTTTGTACGGAGAAAGTATTGCTTAGATCTGATTCTACTTTCCTTTCAAAAATACTTTAATGTTCCCCAGAATCTAATCCTTAAGGTTTTTTTTCTAACTCTACATCTGTAGAGGAAACCTGGTGATATTACCTGGATCTTCAAAGAGCTGTTGATTTATTTATACAGGACTTTCTCTTGTCTCACGATTGATTTCCTTTTTGTGATTTTTGTGTTGATCTATAAGGGTCAACATCCCTCTATGGCTTCTTTGACCTGCTGGATTAGATGGACTATTTCTTTGACCTGTCAAACGGATGGCGTGGATCGTCCTGCCCAAATTCTGGGACGATCTAGAAGTATTTTATTATCACAGGCCATTTTCAAAGGAGGTTCTTCTAAGGGCATTTGTGCTGCAGCTACTTGAGTGTCCAACAATACCTTCATTTTGCCTTACAGTATACACAGGAGGGATGTAGTTTATTTTTCACGTGGCTCTTCAGTACAGAGTTGAGACCCATACAAATGTTGGTGACACAGGTTATGGTGCTTCTTTGAGGAAAAATAAATTACTGGGTGCTACATTTTGGTCTTCAGTCTTTTTCCTGCTCAGATTACTTGCTGGTAAACTTTGAGTCCCAGTTCTACACGTCACAGTTCATACTGCCTTTCACCCTCCCAGAATAAGATGCTTTCTGAACCCG
Organism: Triturus cristatus; assembly: GCF_964204655.1. Lineage (NCBI taxonomy): Eukaryota > Metazoa > Chordata > Amphibia > Caudata > Salamandridae > Triturus > Triturus cristatus. The sequence continues at coordinate 318,214,314 of NC_140585.1, forward strand.
TGTATGTAACAGCTTGGTTTTAGGACAAGAGATATGAGCACGTGTAGGAGGGATCCTTAAAATATATGGGCTGTGAAGAGGAGGACTAGACTTGGAGTAATTATTTTAAATGCCAATATTGAGGTTTATGACTTCTACTGAAATAGGGTTGAGTGATAAGTCAGTGCAGAAAAGTGATATTAGCACCCATGTACTGCTTTAGTAATGTTGTCCTGTTTGTGATTTAGTCTCACTCAGTTTGACTAACTTGTAACTATAAAGCTTTCCTATGTATTCTCAGGCTGAATTATCAAGTGACTTTTACATTTCATAAATCTGCTTTATTGAACATTAAATTGTAAAATAATAAGTGTCAGTGGCCAACGTTTTTCTCCCAAGATTGCAGTTGGTGCTGCGGAATGTGTCCGGGTTGCTGAATACAAAGGCTGTCTAGTCTTGATGGCACCTCATGTCCCTTTCATCCTCCACCCTCGCCTCCTGTCTCTTTTTCTTAGTCTTGCAGGTTCTTTTTCATCCCTGCTTTTCCCCCATGTCGTTTATTGTTATTATTTTGAGTTTTATATAGCGCTAGCTAGACCCGAAGATATCAAAGTCCTTTCTCTATTTTCTGCCTTTCTCTCAATTCTTTTGGGTCCAATTGTGATGATAAAAAGTAAGTCCCAGCCCCCAAAAATGAGAAAATGATTCTCGGTGGGCCCCACCGAGAACCAAGAGCTCAAATTAAGCACTGGTCGGGCTGCAAGAAAAGCCCATCAGAACAGCCCTGTAAGCACTACAGAGCGATGAACCACACCCTCTGCGCACTATTATGTAATGGCCGCCATGAGCCACGTGGGTAGAGTGATGAACCCCTGCTGTTGTTAGAAGGCTTCAATCCCTGCACCTACAATATCCATTAGAACAATTTGCCATGTACAGGTACGGTGACAACATCACTCCAGGTTCTTATGGAAAGTGTCTGCAGCCCTTTCAGATGGATAGATCCAATTAGTTAAATGGAAGGAAAGACTACAGTAACCAGACTGCTTTAGGGGATCCCACGAAAGTCCAGGACTGGAAACGGTGTTTTTAACGACCTGGAAAGAGGTGTTCACCCAATGTGCAGGCCATAAAGAGCCTTGTGTATGGGAAACATAGCTCACTAATTTCTGTCCCCAGCCTGTAAAGCGCCTTTCCCCTGCACCAACCTCGTAGGGGATCAGTGTGCAAGGTTTGGGTTTCACCACACCCCACTTAGAATGATTCATTGAATGCACCTGAGTGCAAATAGTTCGTCATGGCAAATGCATGCAAGTAAAGTGGTTTGCACACCTGCGGTGCATTGTGTGTAGTGGGTTAATTTATACTTTGCACAAAACACACTTTTTACTCAATCTTGCAGGTGGACATCATGAAAAACGTTCATGTATCAGCCCTTGTACGACTACGAAAATGGATTAAAAAATAGAAACATCCTACATGATGAAATTGTGTGATCTTTGGCAAACTATTTTTCATCGCTTAAATTTTTGTGCCTTACCTGCAAAATTTTGAAGCACCCAAAGTCATTCAGTTCAGTATGTGTGCTATATAAAAACGTTATTCATATATATTTTTGCCCTATCTCTAATAACAGTATCAACTATTGATACAACGCACAGTAAAATCTTGTTGTCTCTTAGCTCATTCACTGAACCTTTGTCAAGGCAATCTCTCCTTAATCTTTTAAGTTTATGAATTTAAGTTTTCTCAGTGTAGTTGTGAAATGTAATGGATTAAATTGAAATGTTTACGTCAAAAAATAATGTACGCTTGAATTTTAAATAAGTCTTATATTTTTGGCGTGACACACATGATGCTGCTCACGGCTGTTGGCCAAGCCAGACCTTCTGTGGCACTAGTGGGACTGTCCTGTGACGGGACTGTCCTGTAAATCTGTGGCTTGCCCATCTCTAGCCATTTTACAGCACAGATGCTGAAAGAAAGGCCAGCATTCAGAGAACAGAAAGTTCATATCATGCATCAGTGGAGTCAGAGAGATTGCCTTCCTGGTTCATATAAATCCATAGAAATTGACAAATAAAAAAAGAGTCCTGTGCCCATGGAGCATGGCTGAACAACAACTCTATACAGACCTCAGATGCGTGCACTGGCATGGTACACCCTCAACAAAACTGTGATATAAATAAAGCAATGTGTAAAAACAAGAAGCAAACACTGCCTCTTGTGAAGTGCCATGGTCCTTTGCCAGCGTATTTTAATTGCAGTGCCCCTCTTGCCATCTGTATCACAATTATGAAATCGTGTGCCACCCCCAGCCGGCGCCGGTTCTGCATCCCACTCTGGGTCTATGAATGGCCAGTCTGTTTCTGCAGCTGGACTCCTTATTCCAGTTAAAAGATTGCAGCTTCTCTAAAACTAGGCTGCCCTCGAGAACCGTCGACAAGGAATCTGAGTGGGACCAAGAGAGGAAGACCGAAGCGACAAGCAGGCCCGGAGAACGACAATGGTGCTGGAGCGCGACAACGCCGGCCTTCAAGTGAGTGCAACCTGGGCTTTCGGGCACCAACCCTTGTGGTTTTTCAATTATGTTTTTAAAGCTCTGTGTTACTTTTCACAGTCACCCACCAAAGCCAAAATTACGACTGTGGGCTACATATTTTATGTTTTTTCACTCTCACATGAAGAATAATTAGTTGCTCCTTGTGAAAGAGGGGAGGTTGTAAGTAAAAGGACCAGCAAGGTGGCAGGACAACACCCTTTCATTTCAGAAGCTCAACTGTCTCTCGCTGGGCCCTTGTAATGAACGTTCGTTACATTTCTAAATTTAAAGGTACAGTCCAAATTTCTTGTGTCTGACAAAATAACACACTGCCCTCTGCAGCCCACAAAGGGAGCTGCAAGGGGACGAGTGTTCTTTAGACAACCAGGAGGATGTGTTTTCTCAGCTGCACAATGCAGTGGATAGGCTTCTAGACAGACACTTTCTGTCTTTCACAGAATGACAGCCATATTCCTTCCCAACACCATCATTAGGAAAATATAAACTGCTAGTGATAAGCTCCACGAACCTTGTGAGGATTAAGGTTTTGCTTGCGGGAATGCTTTCAACACACAAAAATAGATGGCCTTGGATAGCTCTCATTGTTTGTCAGTGGGAATACACCAAGGTGTTTGTTTTTTCTGGATTCATATGCCAACTATATTTAACTACATTTCATGGGCTATTGTAGCATGTGACTGACCAGGGCTTTAGGTGGGCTGGGTCCCTCCAAGTCTCAAACCCAGTAGTAATTAAAAACAGACATTGAAATAGGTCCCTTTCTGGCCCTATATTCATCTCCTTAACTTATCGGGCATAAACATGTATTGATTTCTGAACAATGAATATAAAAAACATTAAAGTAATACATGTAAGCAATTTAGTTCCTGTTTATATTTCATTTTTTGATTATTCTTGCAATCTCAAAGAATGTAAGCTATTTCCAGGATGTTGTCTTTCTGTTACTTGTTTGTGTGGCATATTAATCTTGTTTAGTGCATACATTGAACTGAGTTGCCTCCAGGTTTCATGAAGAACTTCGATTAAGAGCTCTGGAGTTGAGGATGAAGGCAGTGTGAGTTTCTCACACAATCTGTCCTTTTAATGGACAGTAAACATATGTAAGGGTTTACTAATTGTTTATTATCTTGCAAAGGTTTTTATGGACTGTTTCTACGGCTACACTATATTTTACTATTTTGTATGGTTTTTAAGGACTGTTTATATTACTATTCAATGGTTTTAAGTAACTATACTAATACATAAACTTGACTTGACACACTACCTGTCAGTGGGTCAAAAAGGTCTTTGGAGTGCATGGTCATCCAATCCTTGGCCTCTCTGCAGAGTGCACAAAGCACTGATCATATATTGCAGTTAATATTTTGATTCTGTGCAAGTATGTGTTAAGCTGGTACACCGTTGTCAAAATATTGACAAGGTGAAAGTAAAAGAAAATGCAATGCAAACAAGTGAGTGGGTGCGCTGTATGTTTGGGGGTGGTGAAGTGTAAGAGATGCAAGGAAGCGCATTCAGGAAAGAATAAATGGAGGGTTCTGAAGATGAAAGAGATGAGGGTTAAGATCTATAGCTAGATGAGGTGTGGAGAGAAAAATTGCATACATGTCTAACATATAGTAAACATGATAAAAGTGACTGAGACACTCTGAAGACCAGTGCCCCTTCCATGGCCCTCAGATGTGTTTAATTGACCGTCTCACAATTTCAGATTTGAAACATTTTCAATGTTAATGTAGTTTACGTGTTTAAGGCATAACTTAATTACCCCGGCCACCCCCTTTTAGCGCTCACCCCCACTTTTTTCATTCAACTTAACCCTGTGGCTGACAAAGACTGTGAAAGCAGATGTTGAAAGTGCCCTGCTAGGCACTATGGATGGATTGTAGGGTAGAACAAATAATGAAAATAACTTTTTTTGTATAGAGTTTGCGTGTTTATATAGTGTTTGCTAAATAAGTGTTGTTCCATATCACTGTAATTAAAAGGATTTTAATTTTCTTGTTATTAAAATTGTCCTGTGTTAGTACAACACTTTTCAGTGTGTAGTGAGCTGAGCAGAGCTCACCGATACAAACTGCAAAACAGGCGTCAGATGTGCTGGTTAATGACCTGGGAATGTATGTGGATGCCACACAGGGCATGTGATGGGTTTAACAAATGCCTGCAGCGGACACTGGTTACTACCACAAGACGATGGCGGTGGGCGTGGGGAAAGCCCCGCTGTAATGTCTGCAGTTTGATACTTTCACTCCCCTGATATAAAAGGATGCTTGCCTGTGCAATGCTGCACGCGCCTCCCCAGAAATAAAAAAGAGGAAGGCAGTAGAAAGACAGAATGATCTTTCCTAAGATGGAAACTAAGACATTGAGAAATAAAAGGAAGGAACGGAATGATTAACAGGAACAGTGATTAAATAATAGAAAATCGAGAGCAAAATGTGGAAACGGTGTGAGTTGGTGTTTCCCCTGTGGCCGCCTAGAGTGGAGAGCGTCCCCCCTCTTCAGGGTACTGAACGGCTCCAAAAATGCAAAGGCACCCATAGAGTGTCGTCGCTAAAAACGAGGGGTGTCGTACCATGGAAAACATAGGCTTATGGCACATGATTCATGTCATAAACACGTGCGACCAATAACCCCACCCGTATAACCTTCCTCAGAACGCAGGTGCAAACATTGGGGCATATGTATCAAGTTCCGTTTTTGCAATTCTCAAATAGCGATTTTTAGGGAATCGCTATTTGAGAATTGCAAAACGGGATGTAATAAAAAATTCGCAAACGTATTGCGATTCCTTGGCATTCCTTAATTGCGATTAGCAAATTGCTAATCGCAATTAAGGAAAACCTTCCCATTCATTCCTATGGGCTAGGAGGCCCATAGGAATGAATGGGAAGACGTTCTCATTTTGCGATTCGCAATTTGAGAATCGCAAAATGAGTATGCAATTTCAAGGGTGCTAGGGTGTCAAAAGGACACCCTGTTGCACCCCTGAAATATGTATGTATGCACATGTGGCGCACATATATGCCCTAAGGGCATGTCTGTGCGTCACATGGCACTTTCAAAAATGCCAAAAAGTGCATTTTTCAATGAAATCGCAAATTAACACCAACTTGAAGTTGGTGGTAATTTGCGATTTCTTACGGCCAAATTGCAATTTTTCTAGTCTTCATACATTGCATTTAAGGAATCGCAATTTGCGATTCCTTAAATGCAATCGCAAAATAGAGAATCGCAAATTTTACTATTCTCTAATTTGCGATGTCCTTTTGGGATGATACATCCCAAAAGGCCTTTTCCCGTTCGCAAACGGCCCGATCCTGAGAATCGGCCCGTTTGCGAACGGGAAAAGGGTTTGATACATATGCCCAAAGGTGTTTTACTGCAAAGCATTTATAATGGCTTCCAAAGGCACCGTGTTAAGGGTTAAAATTCCATTTATTGAAATGAGCCTCAAAGTGCAAAATTGCCGTTGTGTAACAAGCTGTCAGAGAAGTAATGTAAAAAACAAACATTGGTCAAGCCAATAGGTCGGGCTTTAATGTGCATTTACATCAAAACATGAATTGCACATGCTTGGGTTTGCATGTATTACCACCGTAAAGCCAACTATGGGCTTTGATTAAGTGTTTTTGTGATCCTGTCATTGAAAGAATGATTTGTACCCCCATAACAAATATTTAAAGAAGAATTAGGCGGGGTTACTTGGTGAGATGGCTGCCATAGTCCCTGTTTTCAACAAAACTCAGCATTATGAAGCAACTGCAATAAAAAATAGTAGAATACATTACAGAACTGTAGGATAGATAAGAAAATAAAATAAAAATCTTGGATCTTGAAAATTGCCCCTAAAGTTCTATCAGTGCTCCTGTTCTAGTCCAGCGCTGCTCTTGTTCTTTCACCTTTGACTTCTGGTGGGCAAAAGACTGCTGCAGATAAAAAACAAAACAAAAAGGATTGCTTTCATAGTTCAATGCCTATATGAACTGAATAATTTAATGTGTGAGGACTTAGTCTACTTTTGAGATGTAAAATAGCATTCATAGCATTCGAAAGAGGTGGAATGATACAGCCAGTGGCAAGTGGTGAGAGAGAAATACAGGGGCGTAACATAGGCCCCAGTGGCGTAACGAAACTTGAGGGGGGCCCCCTGCAAAGCACATGGAGGGAGCCCCCTCCAGCGGGCCGACCCACCACCTACCACTTTGCCTCACCGACAAAAATAAGCAGTCATCCAAAGCCGTATTTTCAGCCCTTATCTGTGCATACTTCAAACAGCAAATATAAATAGAAATCACTTTAATTGTGTTCTAGGGCTGCCTGAATGATGAGATCCATGACTGACAATTAAAGGGAACAAAGACAGAAAAGTCACATTACAAATCAATACATACTTTTTTATTTATAACCCTATTTAGTGCCAAGACGAGTTCTTTCCAGGCTCTTTAAACACATGGCTGGTATTTTTCTTTTGGCAACCCTACTTTATATTCCTTTTCATGAACTTCATTCTCACACTACAGCAGTAAATGTAAATTTCAAATGCAAGGAATAGGCAGAGTGGGGGCCCAGGGTGTACTGGAACCAGAAAAAAACTAAGTCTCAGTAACCAGCTTACAAAGGTATGTTGACTGTGCACCTCAGATAGAGCGTACCGCTGACTGTTGTGGTGCACTTAAGCACCCATAACACTTTTAGATGATGTACATCACACCCAGACATGTAATAGCGCACACTGGGTAGAGCTTATATTGCACATAGCTCAGAAATACCATATAGCTGGATGGCACGCAGCTCCCAAGAGCATTGTAAGTAGTTTAAATACACGCAAGCATTGAACAGAACTCACTGAACAGACCTTGCATACACCCACATAGAGCAGATATACTATACAGCTGGCTACAATGTGGCCCCAAAGAGCACTTTTCAATAGCATTGAACACACAAAAACATCCAACACAACACATTAAATAGAACATTTTGCTTACATCTAACTAAGCACAGACATGGTATTTGTGCCATGGACCATATTTTCCATAGAATGCAGTATATAAACATAAATAACGTAACTTAATATGTAATTGCTGCCCCTATAGTAGTGTAGCTCTATTTAAAACTTGGTCATCAGAATGTGCTACAACAAAGTCAATGATGCTGGGCTGGTAAACAGGAGAGAGGGTCAACCCATCTTCACTATTGAGAGGCTCAGAAATGCACATTTAATTTATGATGCAGGCCGCCTAGCCGCTGGACTGATATGAGGCAACTGGTGCACCCATGCTGCAGCTGCACACTACAACTACTGCGCTGATGGCCTGAACTCTACGCCACTCTACTCTATGCCACTGCACTCTACTCCACTGCAGTCTACTCTGCACCACTCCGCTCCACTCTGCACCACTCTAATCTGTGTCACTCTACTCTACGCCACTGCACCAATACACTCTGCGTCAATGCAGTCTATACTACTTTACTCAAAACCAATCTACTCAATGCCAATCTACTCTGCACCGCTATACTTAATGCCACTTCACTCTAGGCCACTCTACTCCACTCTGCAACACTCCAATATTTGATGCTCTAGTCCACTCTATGCCACTCTGCGATACTACTCCACTCTATGACACTACCTGCGCCATTCCACTCTATGCCATTGCATTCTATGAACTGCAGTCTACTCTGCACCACTCCACTCTACTCTATTCTGCACTACTCTACACTGCACCACTCTACACTGCACCACTCTACACCACTCTACTCTACGCCAATTCACTGTATGCCAATTACTCAAAAACAATTTCTGTAAAATTATTTATTGAAAGAGATACATCTCTCTCTTATAACTAATTTGTTTTCATAAAATTAATAAGAAAATTCATTGTAACAGTTTTCCACTGTTAAATAATCTTACCTCCTATGTTTCTCTACACAAAATATTCCTCCTCCTACAGGGGCTACCCTCACACCACTAGCGGATGGAACTCAGGCACCTCAAAGATTTATTGGGGGTGAGAGTCTTGTTTTGAGGTGTTAGGGAGTAGGAGTGCGTATCTGTGAGGGAGCTGTAAGGAGAGATTGGGTGGGTGAAGTGGGTGTTTGGGAGGTACAGGGATGGGTGTGGTGCTTTGGGATGATTTATGTGTTGTGCTGGCATCATGTGTGGTGGTGGTTTGTGATGTGCCTTTTAGTGTGGATGAGGTTGTGTGTTTGAGTGTGGGTTTGGGTGAGGGGGTGTGCTGGGTGATGGTATGCTTGGGTGAGGGTGTTCTTTGAGGGAGGGTACATTTTCGGATATGCGCTTGCATGAGAGTGTAGGTTTGGGTGAGGGTTTTTTTTGGGTGGGTTTTGAGATGTGGGTCTGGTTATCTGTGTGCTTCTTGTGTCTAAGGCATGGTGTGAAAGTTGTGAGTAGTGGTGGGTGTATGTGAGTCTGTCTGTGTGTTCGATGGGTCTGTGGTGGAGGTGGTGTGGTGCTGTGTGTTTTGTTGGTATGTTTTGTTTTTTGTTTGTGTATGTGTTTGGTTTGTTGTGTTAGTGATGCTGTGGGAGAGTAATGTTTTTTTCTGTGTGTGCACATTGGGGTCTAGGTTTAGAGCTGGGGTCTGATTTTTGGATTGTTTTTGGAGAGGGGGAGTCTCAGCTTTGCAGAGCACTCTGGAATATGTTTAGAGTGGGCCGTGGACACTTGCACTCTGGGGATGACCCCTGTGCTCAGCGTCTTGTTGGCCACTCCCCCAGCATGTGTCTGGCCAGTAGGACAGCCCCCTTCTACAATTTTAGTACAGAGATCCACTCAGAGTTGCATATGTTCACAATCATTTCTGATCTGCAGCTGGCACTTCTAGCCCAGTACTGGGGCACCTCACTCACTGGTGCATCTCTACCCAAAATGCTGTAGCATCACCTCGGGTTGGTTCAGTGCAGAGCCCATCTTACAGATTTGCCAATCTATCGAAATCCTGACATGACATTCACTTCTGTTACAGTGCGACACCTTGGTCTTCCAATGTACCTCAATCTCGACCTGTACCATCATCAATTCCAATAATGTCTTGAAAGGCAAGGTTTGGAAGGCTAAGGCAATTATTTTTGGTAAAGTAAAGAACAAACAACATATGCTCAAAACTTGTTTGGAGGTCGCAAATGGCCAAATTCGCAGAATAAGGCCATTTGCCACTGCAACAAAGCATTTTCATATGTACAAAAATCAAATTGCTATTAATTAACTCGCAGTGGTATGTATTAATGTTTTGCGACGGAATTACGGTTTCAAAACTTTAATTTTTTACTGACACTTCGAAGGAGGTGATAACAATTCACAAATAGGTAGGGGTCGTGAGGGACCCCTTGGACCACTTCCCATTTGAAAATGTTTAACAAAATATTTTTTTAGAACAGAACATCAGTGGTATCATGTACCACTGCTTACTCTTAAACAAGCATTGGCAAAGCCAATAAGTCTCGGCAATGCAAGAGCTATTGGTTTTGCCAATATGTTTTAGCCCTGTTGCACACTAGCTTGTCAGCTGTTCAGCATGGCTAAAAGATAGTTAGTGGTGTAAAGGAGAATGGCGTGGTGGGAGTATCGCAAAGCACAGTGTCGTGGAGTAGAGTGGGCTGTTATAGAGTGGCATAGAGTCATGGAGTGGTGTAGAGTTGAGTGGAGTGTCATGGAGTTGCACAGGGTGGACTGGCATAGTGTTGTGGAGTATCATGGTGGTAGTAGAGTGTCATAGATTTAAAGGGTGTAGAGTGTATTAGAGTGTCATATAGTTGAGTATTGTAGAGTGTCATAGAGTGGAGTGGCATAGAGTGTTGTGGAGTGGTGTAGAGCAGAGTGGAGTGGCATAGAGTGTGTTGCGTAGAGTGGAGTACAGTGTTATAGAGTGGTGTAGAGCAGACAGATTGCTGTAGAGTAGAGTGGCATATAGAGGAGTAGTGTAGTAGAATAAAATGGCATTGAGTGAAGCAGTGTCGTAGAGTGGAGTGGCATAGAGTGCCAGAGTGGAGTGGCATAGAGTGGCATGGAGTGAAGTGGCAAAGAGTTGAGTAGTGGAGTAGACTGGAGTGTACTGCAGAACATAGTGGAGTAAAATGGCATGAAGTGGCGTAGAGGGAGTAGCATAGAGTGTCGTAGAGTGGAGTAGTATCGCAGAGTGGCATAGAGTGGACTAGAGCATCATAGCGTGGAGTGTTGTAGAGTGGATTAGAGGGGCCTAGAATGAAGTGGAATAAAGTACAGTGGTGAAGAGTAGATTGGCATAGAGTGCAGTGGCTTAGAGTGCATCATTGTTTTTTGAGTAATTGGCATACAGTGCATTGACGTAGAGTAGAGTGGTGTAGAGTGGTGCAGTGTAGAGTAGTGCAGAATAGAGTAGAGTGGAGTGGTGCAGAGTAGACTGCAGTTCGTAGAGTGGAATGGCGCAGGTAGTGTCAAAAAGTGGAGAAGTGCATCAAAGAATGGAGTGTTGCCGAGCGGAGTAGAGTGGCCTAGAGTGAAGTGGCATTAAGTATAGTGGTGCAGAGTAGATTGGCATAGAGTGGATTGGTTTTGAGTAAAGTAGTATAGACTGCATTGATGCTGAGTGCATTGGTGCAGTGGCGTAGAGTAGAGTGACACAGATTAGAGTGGTGCAGAGTGGAGCGGAGTGGTGCAGAGTAGACTGCAGTGGAGTAGAGTGCAGTGACATAGAGTAGAGTGGCGTAGAGTGCAGGCCATCAGCGCAGTAGTTGTAGCGTGCAGCTGCAGCATGGGTGCACCAGTTGCCTCATATCAGTCCAGCGGCTAGGAGGCCTGCCTCATAAATTAAATGGTGCATTTCTGAGCCTCTCAATAGTGAAGATGGGTTGGCCCTATCTTCTGTTTACCAGCCCAGCATCATTGACTTTGTTGTAGCACATTCTGATGACCAAGTTATAGGTAGAGCTACACTACTATAGGGGCAGCAATTACATATTAAGTTACGTTATTTATGTTTGTATACTGCATTCTATGGAAAATATGGTCCACGGCCAAAATACCATGTCTGTGCTTAGTTAGATGTAAGCAAAATGTTCTATTTAATGTGTTGTGTTGGACGTTTGTGTGTGTTCGATGCTATTGAAAAGTGCTCTTTGGGGCCACATTGTAGCCAGCTGTATAGTATATCTGCTCTATGTGGGGTGTATGCAAGGTCTGTTCAGTGCGTTCTGTTCAATGCTTGCGTGTATTTAAACTACTTACAATGCTCTTGGGAGCTGCGTGCCATCCAGCTATATGGTATTTCTGAGCTATGCGCAATATAAGCTCTACCCAGTGTGCGCTATTACATGTCTGGGTGTGATGTACATTATCGAAAAGTGTTGTTGGGTGCTACACTGCACCACAACAGTCAGCTATACGCTCTATCTGAGCTGCACAGTCAACATACCTTTGTAAACTGGTTACTGAGGCTTCGTTTTTTCTGGTTCCAGTAGCCCCTGGGCCCCCACTCTGCCTATTCCATGCATTTGAAATTTACATTTACTGCTGTAGTGTGAGAATGAAGTTCATGAAAAGGAATATAAAGTAGGGTTGCCAAAAGAAAAATACCAGCCATGTGTTTAAGGAGCCTGGAAAGACCTCGGCACTAAATAGGGTTATAAGTAAAAAAGTATGTATTGATTTGTAATGTGACTTTTCTGTCTTTGTTCCCTTTAATTGTCAGTCATGGATCTCATCATTCAGGCAGCCCTAGAACACAATTAAAGTGATTTCTATTTATATTTGCTGTTTGAAGTATGCACAGATAAGTGCTGAAAATTCGGCTTTGGATGACTGCTTATTTTTGTTGGTGGGGCAAAGTGGTAGGTGGTGGGCTGGGCCGCTGGAGGGGGGCCCCCTCCATGTGCTTTGCAGGTGGGCCCCCTCAAGTTTCGTTACGCCACTGTTCTGGGAGGAGCCACAGCCCACTCAATTTATATTTTACATAAGTGGTAACAATAGGCCATCTAGACTCCTGCGCAGTCATGCTGAGCCTAAGAAGACAGTACACCCGGGTACCAACACAAGGAACAACAAGTGATATGTTCACATGTTGAGGTTGTTGTCGATGTGCAAATGCGACAAAGTGCGTCAATAGATCGAAGATAATGTATGTATGTTTGAGTGGACTGAGGACTGGTTCAAGAAGTTTGTGATTGTAGCACAAGTATTGATTTATGATCGGTCATATTTCATGTACCTGTGAAATACTTATTTTTAAAAATAATATTATATATAGATTTTCATTAGTTCTGTTTAACAAATGTACATATTACTAATAGTTACATTATTCTATGTTTTTAACATGTATATAAGTGACTGCATAAATAAATAAATATTTTTATCATAACTATTTATCTACAGTTGCTTCACTATTGATCTAAAAATATATATATAAATAAATACATGTAATTTAAAGCACAACAACTCTTGAAAGCCATAGTTTATTTAATGCATCTTTAATCTACATATACTACCTTCCTTTATGAATCTGTATACCTTCCATGTACTTATATATTTATTACTTTTGGATCCATATATTTATTAGCTTGACTTATTTATTACTTTTCTACTAATTCAGCATATCCAAAGCACTACCCTATTTTTCACCCTATACCGCTCTCAATATATCCTCTAGCTCAACTCTTTAACTCCTCTCAAACCTCTTTCTACTACTCTTTCCAATGAACTAGCCTATTTCTCGCCTTATACCTCTGACAATATATCCATTACCTCTACTCTTTCATTCATCCCAAACCCCATACCACTACTATAAAAAAAAAATAACCATTTCGAGACTCTTCCATACTCCACCCCTCCTTGCATCATCTCATACCTCTTTTTAATATTCTGATCCCCCCAAACAAGCCTTTCTAAACCCTCCCTCTGACTCCTGCCCTCCACCTACCTTTTACTCATCCCCCTACACCTCCCTTTTACTCATCCCCCTCCACCTCCCTTTTACTCATCCAAAGCCTTCTCCTACTGCTTTGAGCTCCAAAACAATAAAAAAGAAAACAAGTTTCAAATCCTTCCCTTCTACCCCTCCACTATCCTTTTCAATCCAAATAACAGACTAACATGTCCACTACTCAAATTAATTTCATATTTCACTATATTAATTCACCAGTAATCCTTTTTGGGTTTCGGAGTAGCATGCTACTCTCCGAAAAAGCACTTCAACACCTCATCAGGGGTAGCAAGCGCTATTTAAATGCAAACCTTTTTACCTCTTCTACCCCTTCTCAATCCAAATAACTAATATATCCACCACTCAAATTACTTTCATTTTTCACTATACTAATTAAACACTAACACTGTATGGGTTCCGGAGTAGCGTGCTACTCTCTGAAAAAGCCCTTCAACACCTTATCAGGGGTAGCAAGTGCTATATAAATGCAAACCTTTTTCCCTTCTCCATCCCTCCACTATCCTTCTCAATCCGAATAACTGACTAACATATCCAACACTCAAATTACTTTAATATATTTCACTATACTAATTCACCACTAATCCTTATGGGTTCTGGAATAGCGTGCTACTTTCCCGAAAAAACGCTTTGACGCCTCGTCAGGGGCAGTAAGCGCTATATAAATGCAAATACAATACAATACAATACAATAAATATCAATTGCTGTACACAATATTTGTGGAAATAGGTTTAGACGTAAGTGTGGAAATATGGATTTAGAGCATAGCACAAATGTGAATGTTTATCAGTGTAAGTTCAATTAATGTCAAAGTGTTTATGCTGTGAATATGTGACCATGTACATGTAGTAATGGACTGTCTTCAGAGACTGTACTGCGCATGCCAAATGTTGGAACAAATTATTAATGCCTATGTGGCAATGTTAATAGTCTGACTATATTTATGTCAGTATAATTAAGGTTGAAAGAACGTACCAGAAGCCAAATTATGTGAGTGGTTGTGTGTGTGTCAAATGCAATGGCCAATGTGTGTGAATGTTATTAATGTTAGTATAAACACTTATAAGATGTGATTCATGACTCTGAAAAGTGCTGGGGTACGAGTGTAACACAAGTGTTAAAATGTAAGCGCGCCAAATAAGTGTCAGTGTGTTCTGTAAAAGTGCAACCTGCATCAAGTTGGAAGTGCACAACTCGTCAAAGGGTAAACATTGCAGTGTAGATGCATTCGCAGGAATTCAATGATCTTACATACATGTGTCAACGTCTGGGAGTCTGACAAGAGACTCCCTGGCCAACCAGCTCCTTGTAAATCAACAACTCTAAAGGGAAATACGGATTATCACGCTCTGTACAGTGAAGCACAAGAGAAGCACTCTGGTTTTACAAGAACTTCTCACAATCAAGTTGACCTTGTCTCACTCACAATTAATCAGTGATACAGAAAGCCTTCTGGCTTTTAGAACGTCAGCAGTCGATTTATTTGCAATAGAGTGAATCACGTACAACAGCAAACATTGCAAGCAAATGGGTTTGTCCTTGGCAAGCATGCATTTTCTTTATATTTTCCATTACATGAGCCTGTCAAGACAGCTGAGGCTGTCACTAGGCCAGACCTAAAAATGTAGATAACAGATACGTAGGCTAAATACTTATGAATGCAGAATAATTCTTAACTTTCTTAGTTACATTGAAAAGGGAGCCAGGCTCTTCACTGAGCCCAGCTGGGAGCCGGTCAATAGTGAATCGAACGGCTATCAACGAAAGGGCTTGCACACTTCTATTATGTATTGAGAGGCTGAAGAAAGTGAGTTGCAGATCCCAGTGTTGTAGGTTGCTACGGGTTTAATGTTCTCTTTGAGTCTCGTATCATGACTCCCTTCCTGGGATGACAGGCTTCATGAGGAACTACTCTAATTGGCTTTCTCTTTCTGTCATTCATGTAATACATACTCGGTGAATGACCAGAATATTGTTTCAGAAATATTGTCGGGCAACAATATTGTGTCAAAAAATCGTCCAGCCAAATATATTCTGGGACAGAATATAGAAGGTATGAATATAATTTTTAGGTATATAAAATATTGCTTATTTTAATATAGTTGCCTTAAATATGCTGTATTAATTATTTGATATATGTTAGTTATTATTAAATTTTAGGTATCAATATTAGTAATTTTATAATAATTGTTCTATTTTGTAAGTATAGTGTGTACATTTTAACGTGTAATGAAATTGTTTTACATTTAATCGGTAATTTATAATTTAGCAACATGCTCGGTTTGTACGGGAATGAGATGGGAAGTTATTTTAATTATGAATGTTTTTTTTACTTTAAATAATTATTTAGGTTAAATACTTATTTGGTAAATTGTGTTATTTAATTGGCAACTTGGTATTTTAATTATTTAAGTGTATTCTGTGATTTTAATTTGTAATTTAAGTGTTCTAAAGTTTAATTACTATTATTTATTTATTTCATCCTTTTCTACGACATCTAGTTTTGTTTTATACAATGCATACATTTTACATTTTAAATATGTTTTAATACTTTTATGGTGTTAGGTATTCAAATGTTTTTTGTTAAAATGATTACCAATTGGAATGGTAGATTCAACCTCTCCAAAGCCCAAAACTTTTCCTGCTTTTGTTTACGTTGAAGTAGCGAATAGTAAATCTAACCCCTCTGAAGCCCAACACTTTTCCTTCTTTTGCATAAGCTGGAATAGTAAATGCTAGTGTTGTTAATTGTGGACTGTTGTTAATAATTATTTTGTTTAATGCATTTATAAAAAAGAATTGCAATTTTTATATTTACATTTAATCTTTATATGAATTTTAATTTTTATAATTAAGTGTTATATATGTTTTATTTATATATGTGTTCATTTTAATTAAGTTATTGTCAATATTTTTTATATATTTTTAAGTGTGTGTAAATAATGTTTTTATATTTTAGTCTGTGTGTATTTAAATCATGTATATTAATTATATATTTAGTTCACATTATTAATTCAAATTATTTTTTATAATAATTGTATTTGTTTAAATATGTTTCATATTTTATATTTATGTTTGTTAATTTTAATGCTAATGTTTTAATGTAATTTTTCAAAAAAATTCTTTGATTATTGCTTTTATATGTTTAAATAAATATATGTATATATTTTAATTTACATTACTAAACAAAACTATCTATTTTTAAATATATAATTGTAATTTTAAATAAATTATACATAATGGTATATGTATGAATATTTTGAGATGCCTTTTATTTGACGATATTCTGTTTGGCTATATTTTTCACTTGATATTTTGGGGTCTTTACATACAATGTAAATAACTTGATAGTTTTGTGAATGTTATGTTATGTTATGTTAATAACTTTTATTAGGCGCACAGCTGCCCCAGCAAAGGGGCGTCCTGGCGCCTGATCAGGTACACAACACAACAGGTCAAGGCTAAGAAAGAGAAAGATCAAATAGCAGAGGCAAACAGATGTGTTTTAATGGCGCGTCTAAAAAGATTCAAGCTATTTAGGGCACGAATGTGTAAAGGAAGGGAATTCCATAGATCAGCCGCCAGGACACGAAAAGAGCGACCTCCCATCCTACTCAACCTGAACCTAGGCTTAGTCGCCAGATGGTAAGATTCAGACCTGAGAGACCGCGTGGGGACGTATGGAGAAATAAGGCCCGCCAAAGCAGGGGGAGAGGAAAGCTTCAGGATCTTGAATGTCAGACAGAGAGCCTTAAATTTGATTCTCTGTCTGACCGGAAGCCAGTGCAGGGAGGTCAGAACAGCAGAGACAGAGCCTCGTCTTGGAAGGCCAACAATGGCCCGTGCAGCAGCGTTCTGCACCCTCTGAAGCCTAGTCGCCTCAGCCTGGTTGACTCCAAGTAGCAAGGCACTCCCGTAATCCAGCCGGGAAAGAATAGAGGCCTGAACCACCAGTTGCCGAGTGGGGGGGTCAAAAAATTTGAGGACTGGCCTCAGCCCTCGCAGAATACCAAAACAGGTAGCTGCTGTCTTCTTTGTATGGCTGGTATAAGAAAGATTGGAATCCAGCCAAACCCCCAGATTTTTAACTTCGGCCGCTGGAATGGGGGACACCCCCAGATCAGAAGGCCACCACTGGTCTCCCCAAAGTTCCGCCTGCTTCCCCACAACCAGGACCTCGGTTTTCCTAGCATTAAGCTGTAGGCAGTTGCTACGCATCCAACTAGCCACAGCTATAAGTCCTGCACGGAACCTGGGCGCAGTCACCTCAGGGTCCCCACTGAGTGTCACCGCCAGCTGCGTGTCGTCGGCATACGATGTCATAGTAAGGCCACATTGCCTGACGACAGCGGCCAACGGTTTCACATACAAGTTGAACAATGTGGGGCTTAAAGCAGAGCCCTGAGGGACTCCCAGTTCCAAAGAGTGGAAAGAGGACTGGCCAGGTGGAATGGCTACTTTGAAAAATCGGTCCGAGAGGAAGGAGCGGAACCACTGAAGAGCCTTCCTCTCAATACCCACTTCCTCCAAGCGCCGCATCAAAATGTCATGTGACACCGTGTCAAACGCGGCGCTCAGGTCTAATAATAGGAGCGCCGCAGTCTGCCCCGCATCCAGCACTGACCGCAAATGCTCGGTCATGAAGAGCAAAGCAGTTTCGGTGCTGTGTTGGGCGCGGAAACCATTTTGGCTCTCGTCAAGAATGTTATTACAAGAGAGATGGGCAGACAAGATGGAATTCATGTGTGCCTCAGTGACCTTGGCGGTCCAAGGCAGGAGGGAGATGGGCCGGTAATTCTCCGGGAGCAAGGGGTCAGAGTTGGGTTTCTTCAGAATGGGGCTGACCACAGCTTGCTTCCAGGATGGCGGGACCACGCCCTCACTGAGGGAAAGATTAATCACGTCCAGAATGGGTTCACGACAGAGAGGCGGGAGACGGATAAGGAACTCCGGCTTCAGTGGGTCTAAGGGGGAGCCAGATTTAATTTTAAGGCTCAGAGTGTCAAATGCCTCGTTAGACATGGCCGGCAGGATGGACAGAGTTTCGGACACCGAGACCTTCATATCACTAAGAGCATCCCCGGAAACAGAAGGTATAAATCCTCGATAGATTGTCTGCACCTTCCCCACGAAAAAGGATGCCAGACTTTCACAGTGAGAGTCCGTGCAGATTTCTTGCGAGGTGGCCCGTTTCCCCATCAGGTCTTTGAGTACCTTGAAGATTAACTTAGAAGGGTTAGGGCTGTTGGTAAACTCAGCTGCATAATAGGCAGCCCGGGTTTGACAGATAGCTCTGTGATAGGTCTTAAGCTGGGCAAAGTACAGTGATTTTAACGTGGGATCAAAGGATTTTCGCCAGGCCCTCTCAGCTTGCCTACAAGTTCTCTTGAGTTCGGCAAGAGTCTCATTATACCAAGGGCTGCGATTTTTAACGTGACATTTAGCCCAGCGCAGAGGTATAAGAGAGTCGAGGGCAGTAAGGACCCAGTTACAATACTGTTCATATCCCTGTTCCACATTCTGCAGTTTGCCCAGAGGTTGTGCCTCCAATATCCTGACAAACTCCAACTTGAGTTTACGCCAATTGCGCTTTAAGATCTGTTTATCCACAGGTTTAAATTGCGGATTTTCTAGGAGACATGACACCTTAACCAGCAGATGGTCAGTCCAACCCACCACCATCGGGTCAGATGATCTAGCCCGAACTAAGGTGGTAAAAAAGGGGTCAAGTATATGACCTCCTATATGGGTGGGGGAGGTGACTAGTTGGTTAAATTGCATCGCTTCCAGGTCCGCTAACAAGGAGCTGATGGATGGAGATGACGTCTGATCAAGATGTATATTTAAGTCACCTACTATGCTAAAGTTAGCACACCTAGGAGCCAGCGAGCCAACCATATCCGCAAGGGCGGCCTTAAAAACAGTGTCGTTCCCAGGTGGACGATAGATAAGCACACCACTGAAAGTAAATTGATGACTGATCCTTACCTTAAACAAGGCGCTCTCACACATTGGAAGATCCAAAGCCTTCCACTCAGCTGGGAAGCAGGATTTAGTCGCCATAGCTATACCACCTCCCCTAGTCGAGCGGTTCAAAGTAAACACCGTGTAGGTAGAGGGGAAAGCCAGATTTATAATGGCAGTGTCAGCGTCCTGTAACCAAGTTTCGGTAAGTAAAATGATGTCAGGAAGGTCCATATCTATCATGTCCCGTAATGACTGATAGTGCTTGACCAAAGATCTAACATTCAAGCTCCATATGTTGAGTTTCTGCTCGGTGCAATCCGTGTGAATGCTACGGGCAGTCCCTTCAGCAGATCGTACCCCAATGGGAGTGGCCAGGGAAAAACTACCGCAAGAACAATCATAAGGTCCCGAGAGAGGAGGTACAGGGACAGGGTTACACGCCAAAAGGCTGTCTCTTATGGAAAAGAGATCAGCACGATCGTACTTGAATGTCGCTATATTACACATGATGGTGCAATGGCAGGAGGCCAGAGTCCATAGCCCGCACCCGCTACCTCGACGCGGACGAGCGCAGACGGGCAGGACTCTGGCACGACTCCGGCTACGCGACGGCGTCCCACTGCGCGTTCCCGCTGCGCGGGAGAGGACGACTATAAATAGGCGTCTCCCCAACCAGCTCGAGCGTCGGGACGCTCCAAGATGGCGCCCGCGCAAGGACACACTCACCCCAAACCAAGATGGCCCCCACAGCTATCCAGCCCCAGGAATATGTTTGACACGATATTCTGATGGTATGATAGTATGATATAGCTGCTCTCAATATTCTGTCATATAACCATATACTTACAGTTTTCAGCATTTTTTGTTAAACATATTTTATTGGGATTTTTAAAGTACCACTTGGGCAATCGCCCGACATATACCATTATGACACAAAATACTGACAAATTACCAGATATGACAATATCATTGGGAACAATTTGTATATAAAGAAATCAAAATAGAAACAAAAACTTCACGCAATCTTTCCCACCCCACCCCCACTGGCGAGCAGGTGTAATTGCAAATGTACATCTTAAAGAGAAGAACACAAATTCACATAACATGGCCCCTAGCGTTCCGCGGAGGCTGCTTTTTAAGGTGTTTGCGAAGGAAGAGGAGGAAGGCCTATGCCCCTGTATGTAGCCCATCTCGACCATCTTCCTATGCTTTTAAGGGCAACCCTGCGCCTGGAAGACCGCTATCCCCGCACCCATGCATTTGTCTAGTTCCTTCCGCCATTTCCCTATTGTCGGTGGGGAAGTTCCTTTTCATAGCTGGGCAATGTCACGTTTGGCAATTATGAGTGCAAGGAAGAGTAAGTGTTGTTTGCAATGATTCCCTCCGATATCATCTGTACTATGGAGTAGGAACAGTCTGTGGTCAAGTGGGAGGTCCCAAGACAGCACCTCTTTACGGTAAGTTGAAACTGTGCCAAAAGGGCTATATTGCAGCGCAGCTCCATACGGTGTGAAAGAAGGACCCCTCCTCCCTGTCACAACGAAGGCACTGAGGAGATGCTATGGCCCCCATCCTCCAGAAGAAAAGGCGTGTATAGTTCACACAATGTACCTGGAAGACACAGCAGCTCCACAGGGACTAGCTATAGCCTCCGCCCAATCAACATCAGTGAGCTCTGGAATATTATCCTGCCATGCCTCCCTAGTCCTATGAAGGGTCGTGGTAGAGTGTGAAGTTAATGTAAGAGCATGACGTAATTGAAGATATTTGTAAAACTGGGATTTATAAAGAGGAAACTCTTCTTGCAGTTGCGTGAAGGATTTTAGAGTAGTCCCTTTAAGGATATTGTAGTGTTCTCCTCCAGATTTAGAATACTTGGGCCATGATGTTCTGGCCTCAAGATTCTGTTTAGAGTGTTATGATTTGAAAAGGATGTAACTGCAATTGCATGAATGCACTGTTTAAGCTGGCTGCTGCGCAGCACCTGAGAATTCAATAAACTTTGTTACTTCATACTATGCTGAGGTGAAGTGATATTACTACAAATTTCATGGCGACGAGCTGTCACAGGTGCTGCAGAACCCACGAGAAAATCGTTTTGTCAGCGATTCGAAGAGTCTGATTATCGGCGCAAGAAAAGGAAGTCGGACAATCGGCGCAAGGAAGGAATGTAGCATCATACACTTACTGATTCTGGAACTGAAGTTCTTCCCCCTGACATGAAAAAGAGGTACTGTTTTCATTACAATCGCAGCAGCGGAGGACAAGAAGTTAATCCTCACGTCACGGCTCTCCTCACAACGTCAGTGAAGGTCGGCGTTTCAGTCTTTGTTTTACGTTGTACGCCATCTTGCATGTACACGTAACGTAACACGGAGGTCGAAAGTATAAAGGATTCTTACTTCCTTTGGAGACTCGAGTTACATCTTACGTCGGCGCCTTCTTATGGTTGGCGTTTGAATCCATTTTCACCATATTGAATGTCAACGTGTAAATCTTAGTTTCAAGTTCCTATTTTCTCTAGACGTGCGTCATCGATGACACGTACATCATTTGTTGAATATTTCATTTGCGTGTCCATGAACGGTGACACGCACACTTTTCTACTCTGAAAGTGTCATCGTCTAATTTTCGTCTCAATTTCTTCATTCTCAAAACGTGTGTCATCGATGACACACACATCATTTGTTGCCTATTCCAGTTGCATGTAATTGATCGGTGACACGCACACCTTTCCACTGTACTTTTTGTTGAAAATTTGACTTAAAGTGACATTATTTTAAATTCAACAACCTTTACCCTATCACGGTGATGCACACACCTAACGCGCATGCCTTCCACAATTTAAATATAAACGTAGAATTATATACCAACCTAAAGTAAGGAAAAATAATATATATTAAAAATAAAACAGTGTTAATACTTCACAAAGACCATGTTGACAAGCATTTAACATTCATTTCTTTTTTATGTAAATACAACCAAACTGAGAATACTCTTCAAGCACATGAGTATGTAATAAAAAGAATGTTATGTACAATTTAAGCATTCATGAAGACTTAACATTTCTTTAATGCTTTTGCACAGTCTTGTGCACAAAAAGTTAGATTTACTTTATATCAATATTTATGGTGAAACACATCATTACTCTAGTTTGGAAAAAGTTTGTGAAGATTATTTTGTTTTCCATTTAACAAGTTTTGCCCAATTTTCTTCTACTTTCATTATGCAGTCTGTTTCTCCACCTCCATCTTTTCTTGAGACACCGGGTGATCCACCCATCACATGGAAAAAATGGTATGACTCATTCATAACGTACATTGGTGCTATAGGTGGTTCGTGCTACAGAGCTGAGAGGAAGAAGTGTCTCCTATTAAATGTGTTGGGGTTCAAAGGGAGAGACATCTTTAAACATTTACCTCCTCGAGTAAGTACTGCTGATGAGGAAGAGATTGATGAATTTCAAGAGACTGTTAAAAAATTAGAACTACGTTTTGATGTTCAATCCCGTCTTGTTGTTGAGAGGCACACATTTTTTAAGAGAGAACAGAAAGTTGGTGAAAAAGTAGAAGATTTCATTTCCGCATTGCGTATTCTAAGTGCAGCATGTCAGTTTGAGGGGTTTAGAGACCAATTGATAAGAGACCAATATATTTGCAAATGTACTGACAAAAGCATTCAATAAAAACTACTTTTTTTAGGTAATCCTACTTTGGAAGAGACCATTCGCATCGCGAAAAGCATTGAACTTTCTAAGTTCTCAGTGAAAGAACTAGATGAGAAATCTTCACCTACGGCCATCAAAGAAGAAGAATCTATCAATGTTGTAAGGTCCAGGGACGTTAAAAATAGCACTTTTACATGCAATGACAATAAGTTTTTCAAACAAACAAACATTTGTTTTAAATGTGGACATTTTCCTCACTTTAAGTCAGGGCGACCTTGTCCCGCAAAAAAATGTGATTTGTAGAGCCTGTGGTAGATTGGGCCATTTCGCAAAAGTTTGCCAGAATGGAAGGAGAAGTTTTTCTTCTTCTCAAGATGTCAAACAGAGCAGTAGTTCTTCTTCTTCTGTTGCTAATGTTTCTGTTTCTGAATCCAAGCCTGATGATTACAGGAAAATTCAAGATGATTTGAGGGACATGGTTGTGGTTGTGGGGGATATAGTTCCGGAATCTAACATGCTTTCTGAATGTGTGGATCCTTACGTGGATGTGGAAATTGGCGCTAAGAAGGTTTGTTTGTTAGTTGATTCGGGAGCGAGAATAACAATGTTAATGCAGGAAAAGTTCAAAAAAGTTTGGGGCTCTCGTTCACTACAACCGCCTGACAGATCTCCTGTTTCTTACGAAGGGAGAACTATTGAACTAGCGGGATACTTTGAGGACTCTAGTATTTAGGGGAAGGAACATTTTTGGCTAAGTTTATGTAGCCATCAAGGGATTAAACATCCTTGGATGGTTCCATCAGGGACTATTCAAAAGGGTACTTAGACCAGGCACTAAGGACCAAGTCTCTATTCTTCATTCTGACGATTTCATTGATATCTTGACAGAACGTTTTCCAAATGTTTTTGGTGATGGACTTGGTCAAGTTAAAGGATTTACTCATGTTATCAAGGTAAAGGATAATGCCATACCAGTTAAACATTGGCTCAGAAATGTACCATTTAGTGTGAGAAATCAGCTAGAACAAGAACGTAATGGTCTTTGCAAGAAGGGAATTATCGAACCTATAGAATCTTCCCTTTGGCTTTCTCCCTTGGTAGTAGCTAAAAAAAAAAATGTCGAGATTCGTGTTTGCATAGACTTGCGCAGTTTTAATAAAAATATTTGGATCGATTCTCATCCCCTCCCGAAGATTCCTGAGATGTTGTCACTTATCAATGGCTCTAAGTGGTTTAGTAAGCTAGACTTGGCATCAGCATATCCCTCGTCTAGGCATTTAACTGCTTTTGTTTCCCCTATTGGAACTTTCCAATACTGCCGTATGCCATTTGGTCTGGCCTCTGCGGCAGCAGTCTTTCAGAGGATTATGTCTAATTTGCTGAAAAATATCAACGGTGTTGTCGTCTTTCAAAATGACGTTTTGGTTCATGGTGAAACATGCGAGTCACATGATGAGACCATGTTTTGTGTTTTGGAGGCCTTGATTGATGGTGGTGTTGTCTAAAAAAAAGAAAAATGTGTCTTCAGAGTACAAAAAGTGGAATATCTGGGGCATGTTCTTTATGAACATGGAGTTGAACCTAGACCAGGTCTTGTAAAAGCCATAGTTGAGTGTCCTACATTTAAGATTAGGATCTGGGACAGGGTAACAGTAAATGTTAGGGTTTGCATCATGTTAGTGATAGGGAACTAACATGGCTAAATCAGAGTTGAGGTTAGGATAGGACTAGGGTCAAGGTAACAGTTTGGGTCATTGGACGGTTACTGGACAAGATTTGAGTTGAGGCCATGTTAATGTTTAAAGTAAAGGTAACCTCAGCAGTTAGAGGTAAGGTCAGCGTTAGGCTACTGCCTTCCTAACGATTAAGTAAAGTTGAGATTACGTAAGAGATGGTCACCTAGAAGGGTGAGCGTTAGGTTAGGATTAGAATTTGGTCTAGGTACAAAGGGTGAGGTATGGCTGGGCTTAAGGAGTGGGGCTAGAATTTCAGGTGTTTTATAAATATTTCCAAATAATAATGGGAATATCATTTAAAAACAGTATTGTTTTCAGTTAAAAGATTTTCAACTAAGTAGTTTTCGCTGAAATGACCACTTCAATGCAAGGCTTAGGAAAATCTGACTTTTTCAGACAAATGTTTTTAATGAAAAGGCTCTCTCAAATTGTATTTCTCTGAAAATGTTCTGAGATAAAATGACACTGAAGCCACACATATATGTATTGTGGTTATGAGTATAGAAATATAACAAGTGTAAATAAAGAAGATTTGTCACACTGCAACATAAATGTCTATAAATTAAATAAGTGTCAAATTGGAAGAGTAAAAATAGGTTTAAAGCATCTACATGGTGTAGGCGGGGAATATCTAGTCCTGAATATTGATGGGGCAAAATATTGTTACAACAATATCGAGGAACAAAATACTGAAAGGTAAGTTTACATACATTTTCTATACCTAACCCACATATACGTATCTTGGTGACATACATATCTTCCAGGTTTGTTGGCACGGAGAACCCTACAATATTGACACCCTAACCTTTATTTACCACAATAGATCACCCACAATTCGATGAAGTGGAGACGCAAGTTGTCCCTTTGGTAAGGCAGTGCATCAAAATATCTGAGTAACATCAATTTAAGTAAAAGGGCCCATTCAATAATTGAGTTCTAGAATAGCAGAATTATGGAAAGGATTTATTAACAAAAGTAATAAGAAATTCAAAAATCAATGCCGTGAAGGCTCTTTAGAAGTTTGGACATTACAGTGAAGTACAGAACCAAAATATTCTAAGTCCCAGGAGAGCAGCAAAATCAGAAGAGAAATGGACAGCATCCCTAGTAAATAGGAAACGTCTTCCATATGAAATTAGTATAACTGCAGAATAACTGTAGTGTGAGCAAATGTATCATTTCTTTACTAAATAAGAACACAGTTTTATTAAACACTATATTGCCTTAACACCTAAGTACTATCCCACCATACGAATATTGATTCTGCTCACTATGCTAATACCATCCAGAGATGGCAGAACGTACTAGTTACACCAACAACAGCATGGTATTTTTGCTTACTTGGTTCTAAACTCTGGAATTCCCTTCCGCTGCAGCTGAGGCAATCCCCGTCAGA
The DNA here is from genome assembly GCF_964204655.1 of Triturus cristatus. NCBI lineage: Eukaryota > Metazoa > Chordata > Amphibia > Caudata > Salamandridae > Triturus > Triturus cristatus. Next base: position 318,240,554 of record NC_140585.1, read on the forward strand.
ACCTCAGTTTTGCAAACACCTCAAGACTTTGCTTTTTGAGGCCCCCTCATCCATCTGTCTCCTCAGCTTCATTCCGACTGCTCTGCGCTGGAACACTCCTTATAGGAGTACCTATGCGCTCTACGTGTATTATTATTATTAATATTTTTATGGATGAATAGGGCACAGTGAGCTTTACAGGAGAACCTTGAAATGTAGTTACAGTTCTTACTGTTGCTTGACTGCGTGCTGCTGAAATAACAGACATTGAAATGTTCAGGGGGAGAAAAGAGTGACATCCATTCTGAACAAGATGGCCGCTAGGCCCAAATTGATGCCCCGTTAACAAAACTTAGGAAAGCACACTTCTACAGTTCATCTCAAATTTGTTTCAAAAGCAATCATATTCAATCAATTTGTACATGTGTTATTGAGTATAAAACCACATTCTGCATGTTGTTAATAATTCACAAAAAACTATAGCACATAAATCCTCCACATCTACTTAGATGTGTAGTTAAGAATACTATATCCTTTCCTCCGTCTGTGCACTTACCTCTCAATATTTTGTCCCTTGACATTGTTGTAACAATATTCTGTCCGATCAATATTTAGGATTCGATATTCCCAACTAAAATCCATCTACATGCGTAGGTGCAGCCCCAGCCAGTGGTCAGACTCTATGTACAGGCTACACAGCTGGGTCATGTCAGTGCAGCCAATGGAAATAAATGAAGTATGATTAAGGAACTTGGCTCAGAAAATTTAAGAATATGGGCAAGCATTCTCTGCCTTTATTCTTAGCTTTCTGTGGCAGACCGTTTAAGTTTAACTGTTGGGAAAGACCTTACATCCTGATGGGTTCATGGTGCAAGTAGGGTGGGAAATGGAAGAGAGGCCGGAAGGGTGTCCATGGTAAAAGCAGGTTACAGAGCCAGGTTGGAAAGGAGGAGAAGCCAGGTTTAAGTTTGGTGCTGGGAGATAGTACAGAGTGGACTTTCAGTGCAGGGCTAGAAGGAAGTCCAGAGAAGTACTCTTGGTCAAACCTGTTGTGTTAACCCCAAAATTGGCCCTTGTGGGTATCATGGGTGAGTTTGGTGGTGCGAGTGGAGATAGGGCACTGGTTGGTTTGGTGGCACGGGTGACCAAAAGAGATATGGCAAGTGCCTGGACGTCACTTGTGCGCCAAACAAGAAGAACCGATCTATTTTGTTAGGGGCTGTCCTCGGACATCTGGGGGTAGATAGTGTGAGTACAATGGCCTGTCTTCTACCTTAAAGACTGAGCCTAGGGATGTTACCTGAGTAAATGCCGGTAGTGTGTGTGGGCAGAGGGATGAGGCCATGACCAGGATGCAGTGTTTCATTTTCTTTGTTACTGTACTTTTTATTAAAAGCAATAAAGTCAGTTTATAAAACAAAACTCTTCTATCTCTGCAAATGTAGTTTTTCAAATCTTCAGTTCAGGCCTGTAACACAAAACACGGCAATAGTTTAAAGACAACATTTTAAAACACATTATTTCCAAGCGTAGCTGTTTTCATTTGAATTTAACTACTGGCAAGGTACTTTTCCTTAAACTTTTCTTTCTAGGCTTTTGAGGCTTGTTTCTTTATTTCTTTTGTCACAGCATAACGCCTTTTATCCATATGGCGCTGCAGAACCCACAGGATTTGCCTTTCATAGCTCGTAAAATGTGACTCACTTAAACGTGAAGCAGCCGCACCCCTGAGAGGTTTTACTTGGAACACTCATCCTAAAAAGTGGGTGATGTCCTCAGTCCCGCCAAGATGACATGTACACTTCTGGGCTTCTCCCAAAAACTCTCTTTCTTCTCCCAGACGTTTATTTTTGGAAGTCTGTAAAATGTGTCTTAGTCACACATATTCTACTCTCTTGTTCTCATTCCCCTAAATGGGGTGCTCTGTATTAGGCAAAATAAATATGTTATGATAGCTTAGACCAGAGGTGACTGGGTATCTTTGAAAGTGTTAGGGTGCAAATACCCCCCTGGATCTGGACCAAACATATGATCAAAGTGAGTGCGAGAGCAAGGCTTCTTTTTCGGCACTTCAAACAGCAAAGTGGCTCATTTTACAGCTCAATTGTCACATAAGTTGGCTAAAAGTCTAGAGGTTTTGAATAAATAATTAAATACCAAATATTTTTGTGGTTTGAAAGGCAAACCTTACTCTCCTCAAGGATGGTGGGGATCACTCTTGCCAAATATCATTTGAATGATGGCACCGAAATACTACATGCTGCATCCCAATGTCCCTAACATTGGACTAAGAGCTATGTGTTTCAAGTTTCACATCTTATTATTCAAAACCTAGTGGTATCTTTCCCTTTATTTCCCCACCCTGCCTTTTCCAAACAGATTCTCATTCATATGTTATAGAGGAAAATCAAAAGTTATACAAATCTCACAATCACACGTTATACCTCGCAGAGACTGGCAAATCCTGCAGGACCATACAGTACTTTTTCTGCTCAAATGCCAGTACTTAATTTGCAAAAGAATGAGTGCTGGGGTTGCCGAACACAAGTTCTTTCGTCTTGTTCCACCTGATGTCTCTTTCATCTACCATAATACATTACCTGCACCTTTATCTCACTCTTGCGGATTCTTTTACATCCCTGCTTTCTCCCTTTGTTGCTGTTTTTCCACTTTTTTCCTCTCCTTTTTACACCATTTAGGTCTTTCTTGCTGTCATTCTAGGTCAAAATCTGATGACGAAAACTAAGTCCCAGTCCCCAAAATTGAATGCTGGTGAGCTCCACCTGCAACCACTGGCTAAAATTAAGCACTGTCAAATCCATAGAGCTTAAAGGACTAGACTGCAAGCAGACAGATTACAGCCAAGCTCTATGCCTATTTACATAGGTTTCTTCCATTGTCCCAGTGTATTTATTTATCTGTTACCAACACTCCCACTCTATCTAAAACGTCTAAAGTAGTGTTTGGGCAGAACCTAATATCTTTATTTTGCATAACACTTAGAACTATATAGTGTTTATAATGAACTTTGCATATGACTGACATGTTTAATTGCACATGGTTGCTGATTAGGTCAAACGCATTCTTCACGGCCTAAAAATAGCGTGTCGGAAACCGATATACACAACAGGGAAGTGTTTATCATCTTATTCCTAATGGTAGGTGACTGAAACCCACTCCACATCAAAGTCAGTGCGGCCGAATCACTGTAAAAGCACATCAATATTTTAACTGATTCTACTTTGAATTGAATAAAACAAATAGTTTTTGCAACCCAGTCACCTCTTAGACCGCTCCGTCCACATGGCATCTGATATGGAGTCTACGGGCCTGATTAAGATCTTGGCGGACAGGGTTACTCCGTCCCACACATGAGGGATATCCCGTCCGCCGTATCACAATTCCATTATATCCTATGGGACCTGGAATACGGCGGGCTGGATATCCGTCACGTTTGTGATGGAGTATTCCATCCACCAAGATCGGAATCAGGCCCTAAGTGAAGATTAGGTGATAAAAACGACAAGCAGTTTACACCCAACGAAACAGACTTGGTACTGCGGTGTAGGTGGAAAGAAACCTGGGCTTGTCCAAGAAGCTATTTTTCTCAAAACTTTTACCAATATTACCATGGGTAGGAGGGAGGTGGATCCAAAGCTGCCAGGGAGCAAATGGTTCGGTCCAGGTTTTAAAAAAAAAGCAGTATAACCACTGCCTTTTTAAATTGAGAAGGTGTCATCACCAAAAGTGAGGGAACATAAGGTTGCTAAGTGTGACCTACTGTTCTGATCTGTTGGATAGGAATTGAGTCAAGAGGACAACGTCAGCTAACAACTAAAATCGAAAGACAATAAATCAAAGGAGAACTATATCAGAGTAATGGAGACATCTTTAGCTCCAGTGATGTCGTTATGGATATTGTTGACCATATCGGTGAAAAAGGAGGAATAGAATTACCCAATGTTTGTGCATGAAGCACTGAAGGGATATCAGTGTGTGGACTGGTCAGGTTGAATGATAGGAAAAAAGCCCTTCCTTAGTATATCCTTCTAAATTCCTAGAAGAATAATATACCACTATAGCCGACTTATGCTCATTTTGCCCCCAAGGCTGAGGAGAACAACAGAGCCAGTTTAAGGCTAGAGAATATGGTTTTAAACTTAAACTGAGCTATTGCCACAAAAGCGGTCAGAAGGACTATGTTTTTCTTCACGCTTGTCTAATCAAGCAGAGAACAATTCCTAGTTAAAGTCTGGGATGTCTTACTTTTAGGTGAGGTCTAAGAATAGAATGAGAAAAGGAAAAAACGTGATCTAATGAAATTAATGCCAAAATAGTTGCACTGCCTAAATAATCAAGGGGCCAAATAGATCTATGGTGTGCCTAATCTGTGGAAGGGTTCCTTGACACACAACAAAAGATCTAATTCACTAAAATGACCTGTGAGAGCTGTGGCTGCCTAAGAGTTAGGATTATCAGTATGTAGATTGATATCTCCCATTACTTCAACATTGATCAATTAAAGGGCACCAGAAGTGCCAAAATGAAGGAAGCTATCAAGAAACAGAGCACAAGGGCAAAGTGGGCAATAAATCAGAGTAAAACTCAATATGAAATGTCAATTAGATATTGTACTAGGTGGTACTACATGCCCAAAGCTCACCCAATAGTGGGAAGGTGGTACATAATATTCACAGACACTTTGCAGACTAAAAGATGCTTTTATAATGTACCAATCCCATTTCAGGAGTAAGTACGCTTTTATTGACTCCTAAAATGGAATTGCAACTCCATACAGATTTGCTATTTGGAAAGGGCGTGTTGTGGGCATCCCTTCTAAGTACCAAATCAGCACGTTATGGATCTATGTATTGCGACCGGAATCTGGTCTCAAAAGCTGGAAAAGCTATAGACTTTCTATTTAGGGTGGAAACCCATTCACAAAAAAGAAGGGTTGTTCCCCTTGGGACCCATTCCCCTTTCTGAATGTTCAAAAACGTTTTCTGCAGAGCAGGCAGGGGTTCACAGGACCACTGCCAGCTCTCCAACAAACTTCAACAAAAAAGTAAACTTTATTTTCTAACTGCTGCACTGTTTCCTTTAACGAAAACGGACTGCATTTACTAGACAATTTTACTTTATGTAAAGGCAATCGCAGACATGGTGGTCTGATGGCCCTAGCAGGTCACCATCACTGTGAAGTCCACCAATCAGAGATAGGCCGGATTATGACCTACTCATACTTGGAATTTTGCAAACCTAAAAAAATACACACAAAGGATTAAAAGATATGGTATTATATATCCATGAGTCTTCCACTTGGAAAGCGACTGGCGTGAATGATTGTATATCTGGAAGAACTGGGTATCTCCTGCATAGTTAGATTATTAAACTGTGGGGCATATGTATAAGCCCCTATCGCCACTTTTTGTGATGTTCCAGTGGCGATAGGGGCCTTGCCTTATGTACAAGGCAGCGTTAAGCCACTTAATGTGGATTATCGCTGCCTTTTACAAAAGGCACCCTTTCACGTTAACTTAGCGTGAAAGGGGCGTGCTGTGGTGGGCGTTCCACCACAACACCCATTGTATTTGACGCTGCCCCCTATGTACAAGGATGGCGTACATAGGAGACAGTGCCAAAATTAAGACCGGGAAAATCCTGGTCTAAAGTTGGTAAAACGAGGAGAAATAAATTATTTCTCCTCATTTTTGCTTTTTTCATGTGTGCTGCCTTGTGCAGCACACATGGAAAAATCAAAATGCCATGATGTGTTTATGTACAGGAAGGTGTCCCTTCCTGTACATGAACAAACCTTTTTTAAAAATTCAATTTTGTAACTTTCATGTGTGCTGCACAAAGCAGCACACATGAAAGTTACAAAATGGCATTTTAGGATTGTTTATGTGCAGGAAGGGACACCTTCCTACACATTCACAATCCTCCCCTGCACACAGACACCCTTGCGAGCCTGCGTTGGCGCAAAGTTGTTAAACTTAGCGCCATCGCAGGGGAAACGCAAGGCTGCACCACATTCTTGTAAATATGGTACAGGCTTGCGCTTCCGAAGTGGTAGAGCGTGTCGTTAAGCCCAGAAGGCTAACAACACGCTCCGCCACTTCATTGTACATATCCCCCTGTGTGTTCCCAATTTGCGTTGTTTACTTTGATGTGGCACAATGAGAAACAATGCATGTTAGGTAATTTGCCATAACAAAGCATTTACTAGCGTCAGACCCAAATCCAACCTGTCGACCAAATTTCCTGGCTCATCCTAACATGTGTGTGAGAAATGATCATATTACATGTTGTTAATATATTTGAAATTCTCATGTGGTGGAATGCTAGTTGTCAAACTGGCCTGTCATCTTTTAATTTCCACTCACTGAAATAATTCTTGAGAATTCCACCCACTATTAAAGATGCTGCATATATGTATAGTCAATCCAGGTAACGATTCCTGCCACTGAAGAGTCCGGGTTTGCGACACCAGAGTTACAGTATGCCCAAACACAGTGACACTGTGCACAGACCACAACAAGTATGTCAGATAAAGATACGTTAAGATGTTATTGTCATTAGTACAGTAAGGACAGTCTTGAAGTGGTGTTGGCCCTCAGGGGGCCTGTAAGCGTGCGATCCTCGGGTTTACTTTCAGTCTTAGCTGACTTGATGATCTGTTCTGGGTATTGTGTTCTGACTCAGTTCTGGGTGCCTGGCTGTGTCATGTTCAATGAGTTGTTGCAGCATGGATTTTGGTGTCTAAGAGTACTGGCTGTGTGTAGAACCTCTCAGCATACCGGAGTTAATAGTAGAAAATCTACAACTAAAGTGACAATGTTATTGCGATGATATTTAGGACACAATATTTCTGTCAGACAATATGTTTGCTTGTGATATTCTGACATACAGCTGTGCTGGTGTATGGTGGATGACTGTCTGATGTGTTCTACTGGAGGTCTTTCTGCATCTGAAGAAAGGGACTGCGGACCTTGGAAAGCGTACGCTTTGTACCAACCCAACCTATAATTTCCAGGATTCCAAATAAAAAGTATCACCCTTGGAGTTTCTGGAAGTTGCCATTCATCAATTATACAACATCAGCCTCTTCAACTTCACACATTTAGATAAAGGCAGACAGCAGAGAAAACATTCATGAGAGTAGAGATCTCAGACACTTTTTGGCTAAAATGAAGCTCTATTTTGGGATGTTAGAATATTGGAATGTTGGGAACTCCACTGAAGACAGCTGGGAGGCAGAGGGCCAATAATGGCTGTCTGACTGGGTGAACACTTACCTGGAATATATTTTTAGAACTCTACAATTACAATTAGGTCGGAATTCCATCCTGAGATTCCTGGCAGCCTAATTATTACGAGTTATTCACACTGTGGTTTACAGCAGATGGTAAATGGGAGCAGGGGCCTCTCTGTCAGGCAAGAGTGAAGGGGGAGGGTTGTGATGGTGGAATGAAGGAAGGGGAAAATGTTCCCTGGCATTGCATGCTTCCCCTTCCCATAGAAAATGGTTGGCACTCTTCTATTAGAGCCAAATCAAGCGATTTTACTGGCTGCAATTTCTGGCTTATAACATTAAAATACTGTGCCTCTGGCAATCTGGCAGAGTAGAATTTCACACCACATAGGAATTCCACCCACCTATCTCATAATCGCACCATAAAGGATTGAAGAATCAAAAATCAATCCGCTCAAATATGTTTCTTGGGTGGGGAGAAATTTGATTTTAGATTGTAGATCAAAGGTACTGAACTTTGACATTTTTCCTATGTTCTGGCAAAGATAATCACAACTGTAAGCAGGGGATCGGATCTCTTTCCACCAATAAGAAAGGCAAACTAGTGAGATGGTCAACAAAGTACCCAAGTATTATAAAAGAAAGGTGTAACAAGAATAGGATGAGTGTGCCAATTGATTCTAACCTGCTTGTTGCCCTGAATAAAATAGTCAAATACTTTTTCGGGACCTCACATCAATCCATGAAAAGCACATAACTATGGAGAGTCTTGTATTTGTATAAAAAAAGGGCCCAAGACATCAGAGACCATCAAAGAACTCTAATGTCTAGAAATGTGACCAAGTTTCCTTAGAACCATCTAATGCTGTATTCCAGCCCTACATAAAATATTCTGGGCAAATATACAGGAACTTAGTTTACAACTCAAAAAATCAATATTAGTGTCAGTAGTGCCGACTATACTGATCTTGTAAAAGTAAGAACAGTAAACAATTTTGGCCAACAGTGGCCACGACTGATGGTAGAGCAGAATAGGAAGATGATACACACATCACAAAGGCCCATTGGATAGATCACCTTGTGAAACTATACGGGGAATATTCACTATTCTTGCAGATGCTTAATGGGTCTAATGAAAGGTTGCTGATTAGGGCTCAGTTGTAATGAGTATTCCACTGAAATATTAATTTTGAGTTTAAATTTACTTTTTGTTGGCCGACTTTTACAACCAAGGAGGAAATTGATGCAATACTTAGCCAGAAATCAAACAAGGCACATGGCTTAGCATGCCTGACGATGTCGTTCATACTTGGGTGCATCTATGAGCCCCAGTCCTGAGCCTGGTCTTAAGTCCACTTTATAACAGCGGCCATGTCCAACACTCGTAGAGATTGGCGATGGTCGTTCCTATTAGCAAGAAAGACACCTTTTCAGACCATGCTAATTGCCACCGAATTTCACTGTTAGATGATGTGGGAACATTTATGGGAAATTGCAATTTCACCAATCATCCTGGCAGGAATTCAGGCTGGATTTGGAAGGAGTTGGAGACAAACAAACAGGCCAGAAGGCTTTACCTGATATGCACAAAGTACATAGAACTGAAGAAATCCCTCTATATATCTGACCCTTATAGACCTTAAGATATTGTTTGATTTAGTCGATCTAGACTGCCTATATACTGCTCCTATGAAACAGCTCGGAATCCAAGACCAACTGCTTTCGTCCTTGATAACCGAACAACAGTTAGAGTCATGTAAAGACTTTTACTTAATTTGTACATGAATGATGTGGGCATTTATCTCTTCTGTTTTGAAGTTAGATAAACCTAAGCTGGAAGAAGAAAAAGTCGTGATTTTCCTCTTTGCGGACGATGCAGTGCTCCTAACACTAGTTGAATTGACAATGGACCACCTATTGAAGCGCTTTGAACTTATTAATCCAACAAGAGATTTGCTATCAATGCAAACAAGACAAAGTGTATGATCATAAACCGAAACGACAAACTGAAATGAACCTTCAAACAAGTGGAGCAATGCTGGAACACGCATCAACATTCGACTACATAGGTATAATGATCTACAGCAAATTGGCATGGGCCCAGCAAAAGAATGAAATGGTGTGTGTTATGAATCAGAGCACAGGATCTTTCCTCACCTTTAAAAGTAAAATGGGGGAGATTCGGTGAAACAATTTTCATTAGAGATAATTTTATGAATCCTAATCTTTAACAAAAAAGTATGGCATAGGTAAAGTCAATAGGACTTATAATTGGTCTATTGCTGGGGGCAAAATAGATTGAGTAGGGCATTATGACTCTCTGAGAATGACCATTGGGAATAGACTAAATTGGGGACTTGAAATTGAAAAGTTAAAGCTCAAAAGTCAGATAGTGGGCAGAGGAATTAGAAGGATATACAGTAAACATGGTGTTGTTTCGCCTCTGTATTTCTTAAAGGTGGTTAGGTAAAAAAAAAAAACATTTTAGGGTATGCTTCAGGAGTTTGAATCGGGAAATGCAAAGATTATTGAATTGAATGATGTGATCAGTTTTCACATACCAGTGTCCAGGCAGTCCTTCTATTGAAATACCGGATGTTACTACTGTGATGCAAGCCGATGTTAATTTGTTAACATTTTTCTCCACTTTGAAAAGAGCAGTTTTTGAGGACCAATCAATATAACAGATGGGATTCTGTAATCCCTCAATAAACGCCAGTCTCTAATTTCTTAATAATCGCCGAATTGTGGCGCACCCACTCAGTGATTGTAAAGAAAAGACGTCACAATGCCTGCTGGCAGCAGCCGAGGTGAATAGCAGGTCAGGTCACAGAGCAGAATTGAAGCAGCTGTTTAAGGCAACAAACAGAAAGTTGCTTTCCTTTCTCCTGTTCCATTTTAATAGTTTACAATGACAAGCATAGAAAATGTGTTCATTTTTTGCACTCTTTATGTAGAGAACAGCTAGAAACTTTCTGCATGTTTCTACTCATTCCAAGCTACTGTAGCTTTATTTATTTTTATGACTTGTATTGAACTGTTTCTTATATCTGCTTGCTCACACAAGGTGTTTAATTGGTCGTGGGAAAGATTTTAAGGTAGATTGAGTGGACTCCTGAAATTGATCGAAACAGAAGCGCTGCTGGGCTGTGCAGGCCTGCTTAGAGGCGAGTTGCCTTTTAAACTTCGCCTGCTTTTACATTATTTTAAAATTGATTACCTGCACTCTGCACTTTATTTAGGTCGCCATTTTGGGGCAGACTGCCAAGCCAATCACCTGACCTGCGGTGCCCTATGTAAGAGTGTGCCTGCTTCAAACCAGGTCAGCGTGCTAGTGGTTGCGACACGCAGGGGGGTATATAACAGAATGCTGATGCAACTGCGTAGCGGGCGTGCTGCCGGCCCGCCGAGGGCGCGGCAAAGGCAAGCTTGTCTGCGCCCATCAGTGCCCGGAGTGCGCCGTGCACCAGCACCCCTGCCCGTTTTTCTATCACCACCTACTCCAGGGACCAACTAGTGGATTTAAACAATGGCAAGTGTGATAATCACTCTCTGGACATTCATAACATGTACACTTCCCCCATTATCTGTCCCCAGTGTAGCTACTCCTTGGCCAGCAACAATCTATCACCCCCAACCCGGGCCACAAGCTCTCCTGATGAGGTTCCCCACCCATCAAATACCTCTAGGTTAAGGAACAATCAGCCTACACTGTAAGGTTCACAATCCTCCACCTTCACACTCAACAATAACCTTCCATTAACAAAAACAGGCACGCCTAAGGCCATATTGCTTAATGCAAGATCGGTTATTAAACACAAGCTGGAGTTAGAATGGCTGTTGCAAATAACTGATCCTGCCCTAATTTTCCTTACGGAAACTTGGGCTACTCCCACCTCTGAGCCGGACTGGCTGGAGGCACTGCCACCAGGCTACTCTCATGCCTCGGTGCCTAGAATGGGACAAATGGGAGGAGGGATAGCAACCATCTATAGAGCAGAATAAAAGTTTAAATTTGAGCCAGTACCCCTCCCCGGAGCTGAAGCCATGACGTTTAATATCAAAATCAATAATAAGGTATCCATTCCAGGTTTACTCCTCTACAGACAACCGGGGCCTAAGGCACCATTCATACAGGGCTGACTCTCCTTCGTGGAGTTCTGTTTAGACACTCCCTCGTTCACAATACTAGGTGATTTTAACTTTCACTTAGAGCTCCTTAAGGACTCCTCAACCATGACACTACTTAATAACCTGGAGGGCTTTGTCCTATCACAGATAGTAGTAGGTCCTACACATAAGGTTCTTCACACATTGGATGGAATTTTTACCAACTATACCGCTACTGAGATTAATAGAATACTGCCACTAACATGGACAGACCATAGGGCGATATTTTCTAATTTACCTGTTGGGCATACCCCAACCCCTTCAGCAGTGCATCTACCCCCAACCTAATCACGGTCCTGGCGGAACATCAGCCCTGGCGCCCTTACCAACCTGCTGGCTAAAATGTGCCTGCACTAGCATCTGATCCCAACTCGGATGCGGACAGCTATGATAACTGGATCAGATCAGCCATTGACCAACTGGCTTCTTTAAGATCGGTCCCCAACAAAAGGCACACAATTACCGTTCAGACTACCTCCGCGCTACCCAAGCTCCAACTAGGAAATCTGTTCTCCGCTGATCAAACCGTATGTAACAAAATTGCCTCGTTCTTCCAATCGAAAGTTCAAACATTTTGCAGGGAACTTGAAGGGTCAGGCTCGGTCCCGCGAAACCCTCTGTTGCATGCAATGGAAGAGGGGCTAGCAATTACTAATCACCTAACCAGTTTCTCACCAGTGAAACCGGACTTTGTGAATGATCTCCTTCTGACCGTTAAGTCTGGCTCTCCGGATTAACCGTGCCCGCCGGACATCATTCAGAGTGTCTCAAATCAAATCAGCGTGCTACTCGCCCCCCTTTTAAACCCTACCAAGAGGTCTGGGGACTTCCCCTCAGCATGGAGGAAAGCGTGTGTTAGACACATTTTAAAGAAGCCCTCCTTGGACCCATGAGACGTTACGAGCTACCGACCTATATCCTACCTGCCTCTGGCATCTAAGGTTCTGGTGAAAGCTATAAACTCTGAACTAAACCTTTTCCTGAACTCTAATAATTTGCTTGACAGCTCTCAATATGTCTTCCGCTCTGGCCATTCCACTGAATCGGCATTTGTCATGGCCACGGAGGAAGTCCGATGGCAAATTGATAGGGGTGGCTGGGCAGTCCTGATCCTACTTGACCTATCTGCCACGTTCCACACGGTTAATCACCTAGGGGCATATGTATCAAGCGATTTTTTACTCGCAAACGCTGCGATTCGCAAAAAACAGCGTTTGCGAATAAAAAATCGCTAAACGATATGTATGAGCCATTTTTCAGCGCAAATTTAAGGAATCGCTAATTTTGCGATTTCCTAACTTTTCGCAAGCATTCAAGAAATCGCAAATTGCGATTTCTTAAATGACATGTAAAAAGCACCCAAGTTGTGCGAATTATCCTTAAGAAATCGCAAATTACCACCAACTTCCAGTTGGTGGTAATTTGCGAATTCCTTTCAAAAAGCACTTTTTTTAATTTTACAAAGTGCCACGTGGCGCTCATACATGCCCTTAGGGCATGTATGTGCGCCATATGCACACACATGCTAATTTCAGGGGTGCATCAGGGTGTCATCATGACACCCTTGCACCTTTGAAATTATTCTCAAATAGCGATTAGCAAATTGCGATTCGCTATTTGAGAATTACTTCCCATTCATTCCTATGGGTCTCCTGGCCCATAGAAATGAATGGGCAGGTATTCCTTAATTGCGATTTCGCAATTTGCTAATCGCAATTAAGGAATTTTAAGAAATCGCAAAAAGTTTGCAATTTTTTAAATACATCCCGTTTTGCAATTCTCAAATAGCGATTCTTTAAAAATCGCTATTTGAGAATCGCAAATGGTGATGTTGATACATATGCCCCCTAGTTCTTACACAACGGCTGAAGGCAAGTGGGATCTGAGACAGCACGCTGGCGCTCCTCACCTCGTTCCTGACAGGCAGAGAACACAAGGTATGCTGGGATAACTTTAAGTTGGATACATTTCACCTTCCTTGCTGTATCCCACAGGGGTTGGCGCTTTCACCCACATTATTTAACGTATATGTGACTTGGCCAAACTAGTCAAAGACCAAGGCTTCTCGCTTGTATCGTATGCTGACGATATGCAAATCATAATTTCCGTATCTTCCATGGAAGATGCGTTGTCGGCTAGGTTCCACAGCTGTCTCGACCACATCATACAATGGATGCACCTTAAATATCTGAAATTAAATACTCAGAAGAGGGAGGTTATGGAGTTCGGCACTGGTGCTCTCATTTGGAACTCTGATTGGTGGCCGGCAGCCGCGGCCCGTGGAGGGAGTTCCGTGGGCGGTAGGGCGGGGCGGGGGAGGGACAGGGTGGGGGGTTCTAAAAACCGGACTATGGATAATTACAGGTAAGTAAACAATTAAATAAATAAAACGAATTTCGTAGCGCGCGCTGCATGCAGCGCGCGCTACGAAATTCGTTTTATTGAATTGAATTCAAGGCAGTATGTCTGGTTCATAAAACCTTGCATGGAGGTGGACCAACGGTATATTGCAAAGTATTCCAATGGTACACCCCGGAAGCGTACTGAGATCAGCTAATCAGGCACTGGTCAACGTCCCTATAATCAAGAAGGCAAAATGGGGAGGTAGATGCCTCTCCTATCTAGCTTCCAAGCTCTGGAGCAATCTGCCACTCTACATTAGATCCCAACCTGCTCAGACAAAATTCTGGGGCTTACTGAAAACCTGGCTCTTTCCCATACAGTAATGACCTGACCTTTCTGGGTTTCACCTCACATCTTTGTCTCCCCAGCGCCAAGAGGCCTCGGCATTCGAGCGCTTCATAAATCTCTTACTTACTTACTTAAAGGTGATGGTGTGACCATGTATTATATAGGATAAAGTACCCCCAGGCGTAGATGATAAGGATAATGCAAATCACCTCGGAGTTCCATAACCTGCGGCCTCCTTCCTCTATATGGCTCTGGAACTCTTCTGTGGCTTGTAATATTCTTATAATGTATGGCATGGGGTAATTATTCCTAATATATTTCTGTTGGAAGAAACGAATGAGAACTCTTCACCCCCTATAATTTTTATCAGCAATGTAAAAACAAACTATAATGTATGTAGTACCTGGGATGTACCCAATACAACTAGGAGTATTTTATACAAATGTTTTAAAAGTTTTGTCTTGAATCAGATATGTTTGTTGAATTCTTGTAGCTGACATTTTACGTAGTTGAGAACAATTATTGACAAGAACCTTTACGCAGTTCCGGCCGGTAGCACCTTGTGCACAAGCTGTTCTATAGTTCCCTCTTTGACTAGTTCCTTCAAAAAGGACACATGATTCTTTCAGTCTCCTATTCTGTCTCCGATACCATTCCTCAATGCGTCCTTGTATTGCACTTGTGTGACTTTATAACCACTTAATGCAATATTGTTCAATTATGACTCTTATGAATTAACTCATGCACCCTTGTGCAAGGCGCTCTGATACCTTAGATCCTAACTAGCACTATATAAAACTCAAAATAATTGGAGGTGTGGCCAAGGAAGCCACGATGGCGGTTGGCTCTTAACGGAGCTCATGATGCCTCACTAATATCGTCTACCACCCCGGGGCTCCTTTACCTGCCCACCCCGTGGCCTTGGTCTTGTGGGCCCCACCTGAGCCGCTTCATGATGGCAGGTGGGCTGGCAATATTGGTGTAGGATGGCCGCCGTGTGGAGGAGAGAGGTGCTCAAGATGGCGGCCACCACACTGATGTGGAAAAACTGGTGAGCGGTCACGCTGGACTCCTGGGTTTGTTGGGTCTGTCGGTCCAGAGATGATTGCTGACGGCCTCTGCCAGAGGGGTGAATCTAACCCCTCTGCAGTTGAGAGAGACCAGGCTGTGGATCCGGCTGGGTCGCTGTGTGACTGATAACCACCAGGAGCTGCTATGGGTGATCAGATGGACCTGCTTGCGGTCTGTGTATCGACTATGGTGACTCGCAGCACGGAGGTAGGAGGGCCATTGGTTGATGCCCCTCTACCCCGATGCAATTTCTTACACAAGGGGACGAGTGCTTTGGTGGACTGCCTCCTCCATTGTGACTGGACTGGGAGGCTGGGTGGGCCTCTGCGGGGGTCTCTAGCTGCCCGGGCCGTGATCAGGGCCTGCCTACTTGATGACTGGACCACCCCCCTGGGAGATGGCGTGGGGCCCCCAATTGCTGCCACTTCAAGACTAAATGAACTGCAAGATGGTGGTTTAGGCCACACACGAAATAAATAAAAGGTGGCAGGGGTGGAACAAGGCAAAGCCATACTGGATGGAGTGACTTCTATAGGGAGCATCTGACCCCCCTGCTGCCTGAGTGTTGCATGTTGACCCTTTGAACTATGGCTTGCTCCAGGACGCCTTGTGGGCAGTGACATTGTGGGGTCTACAACTAGTGCCTAATACGTAGCTCCTGAGTGCCCGAGGGAGCACTGTCTTTGATTTGTCTGCCTTCTCTGCCTGCTCGTGCTGCCTTGGGCAAGTGGGTCGGCTCCACATAACTCCTCATCTGTCTGGCTGGCCTGCTTTTCTCCGGAGGGACTGTGCGGGGGCCCCTTGTGGCCTGGGACCAGGGATCTTCCCCCAGATCCGCTCCTGGTACCCTGGGGCAGGCGGGCCAATTTTGCTTGACTACACTCTTCTGATCTGCCTGGTTGGACCCCTTGTGACTGAAGATAGGCCGTAATAAACCTCCGCCATCAAAGACAGCCTAAACGAAAATGGATCTTCAGTGCCTTACACCAGAGGTGCATCAGGGGAATCCTCATCGACATTCCTGGCCCCCAACCCCTGTGGTCCTCCAAGCCATCCTGAAACGATTCAAGACTCTAGGGAGGCGGTTGAAGCCAAGGTGGAAGGCACCTGTATTGACCTCTCCCTCCAGCGTCACAACCTTTGTAGGGTGGCGGAGAGAGTTACTGAGGCAGGACCATGAATCTCGATGATCGAAGACAACTTCAGGATCCTCAAACGTCAGGTCTCTCAGCTGAAATCCACAGTGGCAGTCCTCATGAGAGGGCAGAAGATGCGGAAAATCGCTCCAGATGGAATAACTTACATCTGATTGGTATGTCGGAGGGGCTAGAGGGGTCCAGGAATGGAGTACTTTTTGGAGGGATAGTTCCTATCCTGGGTTCCAACTGACAAGCTGTCCTGATGCTTTGTAGTGGAGCGGGAACACTGTGCTCTGACCAAGAAGCCCCTCCTCGTCCGATGGTGCCGTCCATCTTTAACCACTAGGACCGAGGCACCATCCTACGAGATGCCCGGGCTCAACCCAACCAACTTCACTCCAACACCAAACTTTTGATCTTTCCAGAGTATACCAAGGCAGTCCAGCAGTGACTTCACTCATTTAAAGAGGCCAGGCAAAAACTCTGTGCACTTAACATCCACTTTATGCTCCTCCGTCTGGCCCGGTTCAAAGTTATCTTTGCATCCACCACCTACTTCTTTGACACTCCCAAACAGGCCTGGGAATGGGTCATGGAGCAATGATCGCTCCACAGACGAGGCATGGTAACCCCAGAGGAATCTGTGATGGGGAGTGCCAATTGTTGGCGGGAGAGATGTGGCGCAGTGGCCAGCGCAGCTGACTCCTGAGTGCGGGGCTCATGTTTCTATCCCCAGCCCCAGCGCCAGAGACAGATCAGCTCAGCATCATGTGACTCTGGGCAATAGCTCACTTAATCTCCCCGACAGCCCCCTGCGCCTTGAGACCCTTAGGGGTGATTAGTTCCCGCTTTACAAATACCAGGTTTAGAATTGCTGCTTCCTGCCTAAGGACCTCGCAGACAACGTACCAGATAAAGAAAAAATGTGCCGAGTCCGAACGAGCAACAGACCTCAATGAGCCCGGCTTCAACGGTTAAAGCACAGTGCTCTGCAGATTGGGAGGCCTCTCTCTCTGATACTCCAGTAATCTTCAAATCTACGGAAATTCTGCCCACCTCGTTGACTTAGCTGTCGGACGCTCCCCAACAGAGACACAATTTGCGCCCTGTGCGGGGGACCGGACTGCTTTTGTCTGAACCGGGAGCAGTAATGTATACCTGCTGTCTGGACTGCTGAACTGGTTGGGGCAAAAGGGAGTTCCTACATTAAAGAATGCACACAATGACTTATTATCAATCTATCAGATGTTGCTGTTAGGCAATAATATCCTTACATGGGCGAATGATGTTCCTGACTGTGTTTTTCCCTTACAGTTTTTAATTTAATTTAAAAAATGTTTTGACCCCGAACAGTATCAGAGCGCGTCACAATAGTGTGGAGCTTCCTTCTCTTTATTTAAAAGGTCTGAGGTTTCAGTGGTAGAGAATTTGCACTTCTTGATGGTCTACCCTCTCCTGATAGTTCTAGTTTTCGAGCCAGTGGTTTTGAAGTGGAGGGTTTTGTGCGTCAAACAAGCAATCTTTAGTTGTATTCTTGCTTCAAAGGGTAACCACTTTAGAGATCTTAGGACTGGAGATATGTGATAGTTTCTTTTAGTATCAGTGATCAGTCTGGCAGCTGCTTTCAACGAAGCCCTCAGAGGGGCCATGGTATATTTGGGAAGGCCACAGAGCGTCGCACTACCATAATCTAGCCTCGGCAGGACAAGCGCTTGAACCACTTGCTTGAAGTCCTTTTGATGGAGGAATGGTTTTAGGTTTCTAAGAATCCTCATTTGGTGGTTAGCACACTTACACATCTTACTAATATTTTTCTTCATGTTCAGCTCCGAGTCTAGGGTGATTCCAAGAGATTTAGCTGAGTCAATGATAAGAGGGGAGCAGTTGAAGATAGTGAGGTGCTTCATCCAGAGGTCAATATTGGGGGGTGCTTAGGAGGGGATATGAGAAGGAATTCTGTTTTGACGATGTTGAGTAGGAGGTGGTTCTCAGTTAGCCAGTTTTGGGTAATCGGCAAGGAAGAATTGAGTGACATGAGGTCTTCAGAGGAATTGATTTTCATGTAGAGTTGCGTGTCATCCGCATATATCTGAAAAAGAATGTTCATGGATTTTAGAGCATTCGCTAGTGGTTCCAGGAAAATATTAAAGCATATGGGAGAAAGTGTAGAACCTTGCAGGACCCCCATGGAGACTGTAGACGGGACGGCGCGTCGGTAGAGGGTGTTCTCCCTGCCTCCACGCGAGAGGCTCGCATGGTCCCCCCCCTCAAGCCGGGCAAGCCTACCTGGGATCGTTCATCCTATAGGCCCCTAGCGATGCTCAATCTCGATTACAAGATTTTAAGCAGCATTTTGGCCAGTCGTTTGATGCCTTATATAACGGCGTTGGTCCATGCGGACCAAGCTGGGTTTATTCCCTCTCGCAATACTGCGATGAATGTCCGCAGCCTTCTGCGCATTTTGGGGTCCAACTCCTATGACAAGGAAGCAGGTAGTGTTTTTGCGGTTGATATCGAGAAAGCTTTTTAATGTATTGCGAGAGTTCGGATTGGGAGAAAACTTTGTGAAATGGACGGCGCTGTTTTACAGTGCTTCCACTGCACGGGTACGGACGGGGGGTCTGATTTCTGTCACCTGCACGGTAGCTCGGGGAACTAGACAGGGCTGCCCGTTATCCCCCTTATTGTTTGCCCTGGCAATAGAACCCATGGCTGTGCACGCCAGGTCAGGGCAGTATTTCCCAGGGCTCGTAGTGGAGGGAAGAGTACACCACATAGCGCTGTATGCAGATGATCTCCTTATGTGTCTGCCGGATACTGGGGATGCGTTGCGGGGAGCGCAAGTCTTGCTGGAGACCTTGGGGAGGGTGGCGGGCCTCAGGGTGAACTGGAATAAGTCCTGTCTGTTCCCTACCAGACCGGGAGAGCAGGATCAGCCGAGGGTGGGGGATGTCTTGTGGGAATCCCGGTGTTTACCATATTTGGGGACACAAATTTATCATGACCCCGCTGACCTGCTGGATGGTAATGTGGGGTGGGCAGTGTGGGGAGCAAAGTCCTGCTTTGAGTTTTGGGGGACCCTTCCGCTGTCGGTGGCTGGTAGGGTTGCTTTGGTGAAAATGATCATCTTGCCCCGGTTTCTTTATTATTTTGGGACCCTCCCCATTTGGATTCAGAGCAGGCTCTTTGCACAGCTGAACACTTTGATTACGGGGTTTCTGTGGGGAACTGGCCGAAGGAGGGTGGCGTTAACAACTCTGCAAAGGCCCAGGGCGGAGGGGGGCCTTGCGCTGCCGGACTTTGAGGCTTACTATCATGCTGCGCAACTTCAGTGGTTCACGAAATGGGTGGCGGGTCACATTAGGCAGCCGGAGGAACAAGACGGGTCGGATACAAGTTGGCACCTTCTGTCCTGCGTGCTGCTGTGGGCGCCACTGAGAGGTACCCTCCTGCCGCCGGAGTTTGGAACGATCCGACACTGTTGGGCACATATGATCAGGAGGGCACATGGGGGGACCCCTTATGCACCTGAGATCCCGTTGCGGATGTGTGAGGCGTTGCCACATGGGGGAGACTGGAGTCCGCTGCTGGCCTGGGAGGAAGCGGGAGTCACGGCAATAGGTGATCTTTATGAAGACGGCGGTCTTCTTCCCTTTCAAGACCTCTGTCAGCGCCATGATCTGCCGCGGGGGGATTTTCTTTTGCATGCTGCGCTGTCTACAGCCATCAGGAATCATTGGCGCAGTGGACTGGTGGAACCAGATACGTCTCCCGCTTGCCAATATGTGGTGATGGCGGCGGGTACTTTTAAAGCGGTGACCTGTCTTTATCGTCGGATCACGAGCGACATGCGCAAACCGCTGACGGCGCTGCGTCTCAAATGGGAGGCGGATCTAGTGGAGCCCATTGCAGAAAAGGCTTGGGAGGCGATTGTGGAGCGGCCGTGGAAATGTTCTCGGAATGCAAGGTTCCAACTCATCCAATTCTATATCTTCCATAGGGCCTATCCCACCCCCGGTAAAATTGCTGAGTACTTTGGGGGGTCGGGTGATTGCCCCCGTTGCGCTCAGAGTGGGGCGAACATTCTGCACATGCTCTGGGACTGCCCGCGGGTGGTAGACTTTTGGCGGGAGGTGATGACTGCCCTGCTGACTGTGACAGAGAGGGAACTAGTGATGTCGCCTGGACTCTGCTTGTTGCATTGGTTCCCGCACACCACCAAGACCAAGGTTACTAGCCGGTTTATAGACCTGGGGTTGATCCTGGCTAAGCGAGAGCTTACTTCCCATTGGAAGGCGAGGCAGAATCCTAGTTTGGGGCGGTGGAACAGGGAGATGGTGAAGTGGGCTGAGAGTGAAGGGAACTATAGGTTACAGATGGCCCGGCGTAGTGGCAGTGAGAAATCTCAGGAAATGGCGCAAGCATTGGTGGCACTTCTGGAGTTGCTCAAACACCCTCCGGATGATGGTGCAGAGAGTTCTGAGGAGAGGGGCGTGGCAGGGGACACTTGAGCGACCCTTCACCGCAGGAGGGAGGATGGAGTGAGGGGAGGCTTCTGGCTCATGGGATAAGGAGAGATGATTTTTCCCGATGTTCTTGTCCGACTCACGGCTGTGTCCTGTATGATAGGGAGCGTGGGAGGTGGACTGAGAGGTGCATCTGGTCTAATGAATAACTTAGTGGCTGGCGACATGCTTAGGTGGGTGGTTGCGGGGGGTTTTGTTGGGAATGTTTTCGAGTAGGAGGGGGAGAGGGTGGGGGACTGCTGCTCTACTCTGTTGCATTGGAGGGTACATGTATGGCGGGTGGCAGGGTAATGTGGATATCTTATGGAATGTTCGATATGGGTCTAGGCTGCGATTGTTGGACAGTTGATGATACTTCCTGTTGATCCTTGCTATCGCCCAGGCATTGGGCGGCGGGGATGTGTTTGATTTTACATGAAAATTAATAAAAGTATGTTTTAAAAATAAAATGGAGACTGTAGACGGTTGGGATAGGCTTTGATTAACTTCACTCTTTGGGATCTATTGTGAAGGAAGGAAGAGAACCATTGCAATACCATACCGGAAAGGCCCATCCGGTGTTCCAAAATGGCTATGAGGTTATCGTGATTAACTGTGTTAAATGCAGAGGAAAGATCAAGGAGGATTAGTAGGCAGGATTCATTATGGTCTAACATTTTTAGGATGTCATCCATTATGTGAAGGAGTGCCGGTTCGGTACTGTGGCCGCTCCTAAAACCAGATTGGTGTTGATCCAAGAGGTTGAAAGACTCAATGTGCGAACAAAGTTGCAATTGAACACATTTTTCAAGGAGCTTAGCCAGAGTAGGGATATTGGAGATGGGACGAAAGTTGTTGAGGTCAGATCAGTCCACATGAGGTTTTTTGAGAATGGGTGAAACCTGAGCTGCTTTTAGATATTCGGGGATCTTGCCTTGAGATAATGAGGCGTTGACAATCTTTGTCCAAAGGGGGATGAGGGCAACCTTTTTTTTTTTAACCTTTTTTTTTTTTACCTTTTTAAAAAACGTTTGTTTATTGGCATTTTACAAAACAACAAAACAATACAAAAACAACAACAAAACAGCCAGTCTGTTGCTTGATCAATACAGAGTCAATATTACATACCACCATCATGTGAATTACGATTATACTTATATATATATTTGCTCCCTCGTACAATCGCAATAACAAAAAATAGGTAAATCCCGTTATGTAGGATGAACACAAAAGGACCTCCCAATAGTTTGCTGCCGGGCATATTTCATCCATGATTGGAATAACTCATAGAGAAGTCACGATAGCAATGTACAATCACTAGTTTGCCTACCCCACCAATGGCTACCCTCGTACCATCTTGTTTCCCAATTCAGGCTACTCCAGGGACCCTGTGTCCATAGGGCCTATCTCACCCCCGGTAAAATTGCTGAGTACTTTGAGGGATCGGGTGATTGCCCCCGTTGCGGTCAGAGTGGGGCGAACCTTCTGCACATGCTCTGGGACTGCCCGCGGGTGGGAGACTTTTGGCGGGAGGTGATGACTGCCCTGCTGACTGTGACAGAGAGAGAACTAGTGATGTCGCCTGGACTCTGCTTGTTGCATTGGTTCCCGCACACCACCAAGACCAAGGTTACTAGCCGGTTTATAGACCTGGGGTTGATCCTGGCTAAGCGAGAGCTTACTTCCCATTGGAAGGCGAGGCAGAATCCTAGTTTGGGGCGGTGGAACAGGGAGATGGTGAAGTGGGCTGAGAGTGAAGGGAACTATAGGTTACAGATGGCCCGGCGTAGTGGCAGTGAGAAATCTCAGGAAATGGCGCAAGCATGGGTGGCACTTCTGGAGTTGCTCAAACACCCTCCGGATGATGGTGCAGAGAGTTCTGAGGAGAGGGGCGTGGCAGGGGACACTTGAGCGACCCTTCACCGCAGGAGGGAGGATGGAGTGAGGGGAGGCTTCTGGCTCATGGGATAAGGAGAGATGATTTTTCCCGATGTTCTTGTCTGACTCACGGCTGTGTCCTGTATGATAGGGAGCGTGGGAGGTGGACTGAGAGGTGCATCTGGTCTAATGAATAACTTAGTGGCTGGCGACATGCTTAGGTGGGTGGTTGCGGGGGGTTTTGTTGGGAATGTTTTCGAGTAGGAGGGGGAGAGGGTGGGGGACTGCTGCTCTACTCTGTTGCATTGGAGGGTACATGTATGGCGGGTGGCAGGGTAATGTGGATATCTTATGGAATGTTCGATATGGGTCTAGGCTGCGATTGTTGGACAGTTGATGATACTTCCTGTTGATCCTTGCTATCGCCCAGGCATTGGGCGGCGGAGATGTGTTTGATTTTACATGAAAATTAATAAAAGTATGTTTTAAAAAAAAAATGGAGACTGTAGACGGTTGGGATAGGCTTTGATTAACTTCACTCTTTGGGATCTATTGTGAAGGAAGGAAGAGAACCATTGCGATACCATACCGGAAAGGCCCATCCGGTGTTCCAAAATGGCTATGAGGTTATCGTGATTACTGTGTCGAATGCAGAGGAAAGATCAAGGAGGATTAGTAGGCAGGATTCATTATGGTCTAACATTTTTGGGATGTCATCCATTATGTGAAGGAGTGCCGGTTCGGTACTGTGGCGCTCCTAAAACCAGATTGGTGTTGATCCAAGAGGTTGAAAGACTTAATGTGCGAACAAAGTTGCGATTGAACACATTTTTCAAGGAGCTTAGCCAGAGTAGGGATATTGGAGATGGGACGAAAGTTGTTGAGGTCAGATCAGTCCACATGAGGTTTTTTGAGAATGGGTGAAACCTGAGCTGCTTTTAGATATTCGGGGATCTTGCCTTGAGATAATGAGGCGTTGACAATCTTTGTCCAAAGGGGGATGAGGGCAACCTTTTTTTTTTAACCTTTTAAAAAAAAGTTTGTTTATTGGCATTTTGCAAAACAAAAAAACAATACAAAAACAACAACAAAACAGCCAGTCTGTTGCTTGTTCAATACAGAGTCAATATTACATACCACCATCATGTAAATTACGATTATACTTATATATATATTCGCTCCCTCGTACAATCGCTATAACAAAAAATAGGTAAATCCCGTTATGTAGGATGAACACAAAAGGACCTCCCAATAGTTTGCTGCCGGGCATATTTCATCCATGATTGGAATAACTCATAGAGAAGTCACAATAGCAGTGTACAATCACTAGTTTGCCTACCCCACCAATGGCTACCCTTGTACCATCTTGTTTCCCAATTCAGGCTACTCCAGTGACCCTGTGTCTACATTCGTCTCTTGATGTTCGCGGGCCCATGCTACAAATGGTTCCCAAATATCCTTGGGTCGAGATGCAGAAGGCATCAACTCCCAGAAAGTTGTCAAAGGTTACATCTTTAATTCAATTATCTTTAGATGGAACCCTCCTGCGTCCCCAGTGAATGGCAAACCGTCTTTTAGCAAAAAGAAGTAGTAAGGCGTGCAGTTTTCGAAATTTTGCAGGTGTATCCTTTACATACCCCAACAGCCTCTGTATGGGATTTGGATCACCAACCAGCCCAGTTATTTGGTGGATAATGTGAAAAACCTTGGACCAGTACATTCCTAATCTCGGACAGTCCCATGCGACATGCAAGAAACCAGCAAGAGCAATACCGCATCTCCAGCAACTTTCGTCATCTTTGAGCCCTATATGGTATAAACTGGTAGGTGTCCTATAAAATCTGTGTAGGAATTTAAAATGGATTAAGCAAAGTTTGTAATTGGGGGAAGAGTGCCGTGAGTTGATTGCAGCAATACAACCATTGGTCTTCCGTAAGCGGTGGCTGGAGGTGTACATTCCACGCCAGCAATGCCCGAGGTTTCGTCAGAGGCACTGATGTCTGCATGTGGTTATATATCCTGGTAATTAGTCGGGGAGGGGATGCTGATTTAAGTACCTTTTCTAGCGCACTTAGGGTGGGCGGGGCGTCTGGAAAACTGTCATGTAGAGACCGACACACTGCCTTGAGTGTGTGATATGCACATAATTCAGAGAACGCTACCTGCCTATCCCCCCAGCCATCGGGGGAGGTCAGAACGATCCTCTTGGATAGAGGTCTGCAAAAGTATGTATGTTCAGTTTATGTGCCAAGTCTTTACCAATACCGTCGCCTGTGGAAAACAGCATTGGATTATGTGCCAATGGCACAGCCGGGGCGTATAGGATGGAAGTGTCAGCTCTCTTCCGCAACTCGTTCCAGACCCAGCGTAGGGTCTCCACGGTGTCTATATCGTCCTGAGGGCGTTTGTACGTCTGAAACAGGGTGACCCGCAGGGGGAGGGCCGCTGCGATGTCCACCTCAACTGCTACGTGAGGCTGAAAAGGAGTGGGGTGTACCCAATAGTGTAAAAACTGAGCTTGTGCACTCCATGCATACAATTGCATGTCTCAGGCCCCCAATCCACCCTGACATAAAGGAAGGGTCAAAAGATCCCATGAGATTCTCGCCGGTCCACCCGCCCACACTAGGGAGATCAGTAGGGACCGCAAGGGTTTAAAAAAGGCTTGTGTAAGGACTAGGGGAGATTAACAAATAAATAAAGGAATTTGGGTAATACCACCATCTTAGCCAATATATTTTCTCGGCTAAAGAGAGCGGGAGCCCCGCCCATGCAGTGATCTTGTCTTTCAGCCAGGTTATGGCACGACCGTAATTCATATTCCATAGGACCTGCATATCTCTGCTAATCCATATGCCTAAATATTTCACAGGTTCTACCGTCCAATGAAGAGGGAACTCAGAGAGGCATTGGACAGTGTTAGCCGTTAGAGGGAAAATAACAGATTTAGCCCAGTTAATCGAGATGCCGGAAAGGCCACCAAATTTAACAAATTCCCTTAGCAGCGGATTTAGGTTTGACGCCGGATCAGACACATACATAGTAACGTCGTCGGCATATAATGAGATTAAAAGACTTTGGGCACTGAAGTCAATCCCTTTAGCAGTATGATGTTGTCGGATACGCGCTGCAAGTGGTTCCATCGCAATCGCGAAGAGCAGAGGGGACAGCGGGCATCCCTGCCTCATACCACGTGAAATGCTAAATGGCTCCGAAAGGAGACCATTCACCCTCACGCACGCCAGTGGCTGTGTGTAAAGTAAACATATTAAATATATAAATAACGGACTAAAGCCAATACGACCAAGGATTGCAAACAGGTATGGCCACTCCAAAGTATCGAAAGCTTTCGTGGCGTCTAGAAATACTACTGCCGCTTGTACCTCGGGATGCAAATAATGTAATACTGAAAACAAAGTTCTGAGATTTTGAAATGTTGCTCGCCTAGGAATAAATCCTGATTGATCCAGATGAGAAACCAGTGGGAGCAGAGGCTGTAGCCTATTAGCAATCAGTTTCGCAAAGATTTTTACATCTACATTTATTAAGGATAGTGGCCTATAGGAATCTAACTCGTCCTCCGGCTTCCCAGGTTTTAACGGTAATTATTATCGCTTCACACATCGATGGCGGGAGGATGCCGGAGAAGGCGCTAGTTCCTCAACATAAGTTTTATGAAAGGCGGTGGTTAGCCTGTCGGAGCTGGGGGTTTCCAGGGAATCAAGAAAAGGCAACAGGCCTTCATGGCTGGAACCCTGTGTAGTAGTGTAGAGTTTAGAGTAAAAAGCAGAGAACTCATCTAATATAGCTCTCTGACCTCTAATGACTGATCGGCCTGTAGTTTTCAACTCAGTAATAAAGGCGGTAGAACGTGGAGCATTGCCGTCAGTGTTCTTCCCGGACTATCTCCCTCCCTGTATCTCCTAGCCTGGGCATGCTTACCTAGAAACTTACCTTACCTTTGTGCCTCTTCCTCAAACCCGAGCAACTTTTCATTCAGTGTTGCCAGCGCGTTGGGATTCCCAGAGGAGTAGAATTGGGATTCTAGTTCCCTAATTTGTTTTTCGAGTGTAGCAAGGGTCCCCCAGATGGCCTTCAACACCCCGGCTTGTTGGGCTATACAGTTCCCTCTAACCACAGTTTTAAAGGCTTCCCACAATGTAGCCACAGTGTCCACAGTGCCCATATTTAAAGAAAAATAATCCTGTATGTCTCCCCTGATCTTCTCCTTAAAAGCATTGTCTAAGAGGGCGTTTTGCGGCAGTCTCCAGGTGTTCATCCGTGGAATGGAATTTGGTGATTCCAAGCGAAGGAGACATGGTGCATGATCCGATAAAGACCGGGAAAGATGTAGGACCTCCTTCGCCCACGTAGCCACATCGCGGGAAACTAACCAGTAATCTAATCTTGACCATGCTTTATCGTGTTCTGAAATACATGTCCCTTCCTGAATCGTCGGGTGTGTATGTCTCCAAATGTCCACTAAGTCCCTGTCAGATAATATGGCTTGTAGTGTAGCGCTGGCCGCTGGATGTAGTGCTCGAGATACCCCTTTCCTGTCAAGTAAATCATCAAGAATGGAATTGAAGTCTCCACCCCAAATAATGGTGTACAGTTTGTTGCTTTCACCTTGGCCCATATAGATTGAAAAAACTCGGGGTAGTCAGTGTTGGGGCCATATATCGCGACTAACACCATTGGATTACCACCCAGTGTGCCCTGTATTATAGTGTATCTACCTTCTGGGTCTAGTTGTATAGCGCCCGCTTTCCAGTCCAGACCTCACATGATCAGCACAGCAACCACCCTTGAGTAATTTGAATAAATAGAGGAGTAAATCGATCCCCATCTACTATGTAGACGATGGAAGACTAAGATGTGTCTCTTGCAACATGCAAACATCAATGTGGTGTCGAATCAAATAGGTGTGCACTAATCTGGCTTTCCTACCATCATTCAGCCCTCGAATGTTCCAGGTGAGCAGATTTAAAGAGGTCATAGGGTGTCTGTGTCTATATAGTGCAGCGAACCACAAGGAGCGAAACACAATGGCATCAAGTTTAGTATCAATGTTCCGAAGACTGGACCTCATTTCCAGCATAAGAGTACGTAAATCCTCCCCCTAGTCCTCCGCATGGTGGTCTGGTGGGCGCTCCGCACCCGCCTCTGAGTCATGCTCAGTGAGTCTCGTGGTTCGCCGTTGATCGAAGGTCAGTTTCGGCTGCTTTGCGTCCTGTTTACCCATGCCTCAACCCGTTACACAAAACTGTCTCATGTGTGCCGCCAGTCAGTCTCAAAGCACGCTGATGATGTCCAGTCTGGATATACCCACCAGACACCTGTCCACCGAAGAGGGGCATAGCTGGGTGTCGCCTGTACCCCAGCCACGCAGGAAGTGGGAGTGGGCAGGGCAGCCGGGCAAACAGCAGGTAAGTCCCCCCACACTGGAGTGTGCCACTTTATCGATCTTTGCAATGATGACAGTTTGTTGTCTGTAGTGGGCCGCATCGAACCCACTTAGCGTGGATATAGCCTAGCGATTAGGTGTGGCAGACTTTAAGGGGAAGAAAGATGGTGTCCACCTGTAAACTCTATGGGGTCGTTGTGGTCACTCTACTAGAGTGGCCCGGTCCACACCAGTAGTCAAGAAGCCGCCGGAGATTCCACCAGCAGTGCCCCAATCGTGCACAAGGCTGTTCTCACCCTCAGGAGGCCCACCATAGGATTCAGGCCCGGTCCCGCTCACTTTCCCCGGGCGGTCTGAACCACACCTACGGACCAAGGTGCTATTGGCAGAGCCTCCGGTGTTGTAACAAACAATTGCTGTCTGCATTGTCTTAAATCACCAGTGGGCCTCGGCTACATGCCGGGCCATGCAGCAGTGGCGCGCATTGTTACATTAAGTCCTTCCCCGGCCGCGCCAATGCGGTGACGCTTTCCCTGCAAACTCACTCTGGAAGGTCGCACCCCTCTCCAGGAGCATCGGCGCCGGTGTAATTTACCCTCCAACGCACCGCACTTTCATCTAAGGAGCGCTGACCCCCCGCCAACTCCATGCTGTCTGGACCGCCATTCGGGGGGCTGTACAGAGCGTTTACCGCCCCCTGCTGTTTCCGCCAGTCGTCCAGTGTTACCTGTAGAACGATCCGCCCAGAAGTTTTGCGGCAAAGTGCTCCGAAGTCTGTGTCGGATAAAGCCAGGGCCTACTGCAGTCCCGGCGCCGCAGTCTCAATTTTCGCCACAGCTGGCCGCCTGCGTATCCACCGCCTAGCAGTCTCAGGCCGTTGTAGAACGGGACCCACAACGCTGTCCTCGGATCACTTCCAGCGATGAGCGTCGGCTTGATGGGTGCTGCACACCCAAAGCTAAGTGGGATCGTTTAGCACAGTAAGTGCGCACCAGTTGTGCGAATTTGTGTAGGATATTATCTCGGCCGGCGGAGCTCGCCTAAGTGGCGGCCATTTCACAGCACGGCAAACCACGCCCCCAGGATGAGGGCAACCTTGATTTCTTTGAAGACAGATGGTGGCAATGGATCGCTGAAGTGATTAGAAGGGTTAATGCTAAGAAGAGTTTTGTAAATCTCGTTTTTACTGAGGGGAGAAAAGGAGCCCAAGTGGCCTTGTTCTTGGTGCTAATATTCAGAGGTTTTAGACTCTCAGAGAGGGCAGGATGAGCGGCACTTTCAGATGAAGTAAGTATGGCCCTCTTAGATTCAAGGTCAAGACTGATGAGTTTAGTTTTCTCCAAAAAGAAGATAGCCAGATAATTGCATGAAGGTGATTTGTCTGCTGATTCGAGGTGGTTAGGTGCTGTCACTGATTGCTGTTTGACAATTTCAAAATGTTTTTGGGGCAATTTGAGGCTTGACTAAGTTGGGCTCTGAAATAATCGGCCTTAGTCACCTTAATTTTTTTATTGTAGGAGCTCCTAACTGATCTAAGGACTTTTAGATGATGCAAGGATGGTTTTGATCTCCATAAACGTTCAGCTGCCCTTAGGTTCCGGCATTCAGCGTTTAGTTTGTCATTGAACCAGGGTTTAGAGATTTTGGAGGAGGCATTTTTTTGCTGTAGAGGTGCTATTGAATCAATGATACCGGAGATAGCGGAGTTATAGAAGTCAGTCAGAACATGTACATCAGTCATGTCATCTTGGGAAGACAAGGCATTTTTACATTCTATAGCTAAACAGTCTGTGTTAATATTCCTGAGGTCCATCTTCCACTGTTTAATTTTCTTTGGTTGGACCTTTTTCCGTATCACCTCCCTGTTCATTGAGAAGAAGATGCTGTAATGGTCGGATCAATCACATGGGATAATGTCCTCCAGTGAGATAGTATTGCCTTTTGCGATAATGAGGTCCAGAATTTCTCCTTTGTTGTGAGTTGGCCGGTCACAGAATTAGGTAAGGTCCAGATCAGATAAGAATGCGTTAAGGCAGATCACCGCTTGGTCATTAGGTTTAGACCAGTGCAGGTTGAAGTCACCTAAGTAGATTTGGGATACTGAGGGGTCATCATTGGAAGAAATAATTTCCAGAAGTTGTTCGATGAAGAGGAAGTTATCGCCGGGAGGATGGTAGAAAGTATGGAGTTTGCAAACAGGGAGGTGATTACTAGAGATGTTGAGGCCAAGGTATTCAACTACGAATGAAGTGGAGGTCTCCATGTGGGAGACAGATAATGTGTTCCGGTGTATACATGCTAGTCCACCGCCCTGTTTCGTGGATCTGTCTAGACGGATTATGTCATGACTAGGAGGCACTAGGAGGTCTAAGATGGGGGTGGAGGAAGGATTTAGCCATGTTTCCGTGAGGATGATGATATCTAGCTCATTGTTTTGGATGAGATTGAAAATCTCTGCGGCATGTTTGTTTGCTGATCTACAACTGAGTAGTGCGCATTTTAGACTTAAAGGCGTGTGTGATGTAGGGGTCTGAGTGATGTTCACTTGCTTGAGGTTGTCGCTATTTACGACTCTGTGTTTGTTAGAGGGTTCCCTGTATGGGTTGGTGAGAATGGTTTGAATTTGGGCCACAGGGACCTTATCAGTTTCTAGAGTGATCGAGTAAGAGAGGAGTAGATCCTCAATATCATTGCTCGCAAGTTCGACCATCATTCTTCTAGGATGGGAGGGGGCATTAGGGAGGGGTAAGGTTTTAGAGATAGGGTGCGAGGAGTGCTGGTCAAGGCCAGGGGTTCACAGTTAGTTCTAAATGTTCTTTATAAGCGTGACAGATGCTTCCAGGGTAGACGTATGGGCTGGGGGGTCATTGGGGGGAGGGTATGTTGTTTTTGGTAGAACTGTTATTTTGACTTGTTTTCTCAGGTGTTTACTACACAAGCTGTCTGCTCTCATAAGCATTATTTCTGGGCAGAATCAGGGAATGCTGGCTAGCATCAAGTCCACTTCTGGGAACCCAGGGTTGTCTCCGACACTCTATATCGTGATTCTCTAATGGTTAGAATTGTCTCCTGGAATGTGACTGGTCTCTTGGACTGCATTAAACGATATGAATCAGAGGCAGTATTGATTCAGGAGACACACCTCCTAGGAACTCACTGTTCTTTCCTGGGCCAATATGGGTATGACCGAGTGTATCATGCGGGCTATTCTAGGGGCTCGAGAGGGTTAGCAATCCTCTTACACAAAACATTCCTGATGGCAATAGATGATGTTTAATGGGATACTCAAGGGCAGTACATGAGCAGAGAGGGGCGACTGGGGGGGCTCACCAATCCAATTTCGTTTCCTGTTATGTTCCCCCACAACTCCTACAACCCACGCTATGGGCAGTTCACCCCCTTGTTGCATGCCTCCCTCCGGGGACAACCGTGATCGGAGGGAACTTCAATGCGGTTCCCAACCCCGCACAGGACACATCAGATGCTCTGCGGCCAGGCAGGCTGGCGAGCTCTAAGAGCCTCATTTCCTGGGCGACCTCCATGGGTCTTTGTGACGCTTGGCGTAGTTGGAATCCTGCACAATGCTCCTACACACACCTATCAGCATGTGACTTGCTACAGGTGCCGAATGTCCAGATCCTGCCAAGAAGCATCTGATATCATGCTCCTCTTCTGCTTGAATGGGATGTTCCTTTCGAGTCCCTTCATCCCATGTGGAGACTCAATGCTTGGCACCTGATGGACCAAGAATATGTGGACTATGTGGAGAAGGAGATACATGCCTTTTTCCAAAACAACCGGGGCTCCATGTCCACTGCCGGTACCTTGTCGGCGGCAAGCAAACCCACATTGCGGGGTCGTCTTAAGGGGTATGTGCAATATGGGATGCGGCAGTGGCAGGCACAGATAACAGAGCTGAGAGACCCAGATCCTTGATCTAGAGCGGAAGGCAAACTGCTCCAGATCGGGGGTTACTGACCATCCACTGGAGATGACAAGAGCCAAATTGGTCTCACTAGAAGAGGTGCAGCAATGTTGGAGCGCATCTGTACAAAGAGTATATGCATCGAGAGACAAATCGGGCAAACTATTATACTGACTAGCAACTCAGGAGGTCTCTAGCAGGGTGTGCCTGGCCATTACAGTTAGTTCCGGCATCTTATGTAAGGAACTACCTGTAATTACTCAAGCCTTTGCGTCCTACTATCAGGAACAATATGTAGCATGCCCATCCCCCTCGATGAACTCAGTCGACTCCTTATTGGAGATCTCCCTCTACCTTTCATCCCACCCACCTTGGCCTGACAGTTGGATCTGCTGCTATTGGCAGAGGAGATAGGGCAAGCAATAACTGATCTCCAGTCTGGGAAGACCCCTGGTCCTGACAGATTCCCCATGAGTTTTTTAAACGGTACTGAAATCTCTTTTCTCCAAACTTATTGGCCCTCTATGCCGACACCCTAAAGCGTGGTTCTTTTATCCCAGACTTATACACTGCCACCACAGTGGTTATACAGACGGGCAACCGGCAGAATGATGCTCATCATATCGCCCAATTTCTCTCATCATCGCCGACATCAAAATCTTTGCAAAGTGTTGGCGACCAGGATTAGTGGAACCCTCAAATAACTCGTGCACCCAGACCAGTGCAGCTTTATGACGGATAGGAGCACCCACCACTGTATTCAGAGGGTGCAACAGGCTCTCGCTCAGGCACACCATCTGGGCGATGGACTGGCTCTCATCCTGATTGACTTCCAAAGGGCCTTTGACATGGTCTCTTGGTCCTTCCTTGAGGCCATACTTCATGGAGCGGGCTTTAGACCTATTTTCTGCTCAGGTTTGGGTAAAAGGGGTCCTCTCCCTGTCTTTTCTGATTTGCAGAGGAACAAGTCAGGGCCGCCCCCTGTCTCCGCTGCTCTTTGCTCTTGCCATAGAGCCCTTGGCATGCATAATGAGATGTGTTGCGTGGGTTCGGGGGTTGGCAGTGGGGAGGTGGCATGGAATACTGCATTGCCCTATATGCGGACGATGTCCTGCTTTTTCTCATTGATGGGTCCTAGGTGACTTGAAAATATGCAGAGGCATCGGCTTGCGGGTGAACGCTAGGAAATCTGCTATTTATCGGTAACTGGCGATGCGCCGGGAAGCCACTGGTGCCCCAGTATCCCTACCAGAACTCCTTTATGTACATAATGATTCATATCTCTTGACCTCCGGACCTGGCTTGGACTCTCAATTTTCACCCTCTCGCGTCGAGGTTGGATCAAGATTAACGTAAGTGGAGCCGCCTGCCTTTTAACCCGATGGGGCGCATCGCTCTGTTTAAAATGATGTGTTTGTCCGGATAGCTATATGTCCTAACAAATTACCCTCATCTCATTCCCTGTGCATGATTCTGCTCCTTTACTTTTAAAGTAACTTCTTTCATCTGGGCAGAAGGGCGACATCGTGTGGCCTGTGCATCCACCCGCAAATCACCGTTCGATGGAGGCCTGGACACTCCTGACCTTTATGGGTACTATCTTGACACACACCTAAACCCTGTGAATGAATGATTTGCCGGGGGATAGGATGACCCTGCCTATCATCTTGAATTGCACCTTCAAGTCTTCGACTGGCTTCTTGACAAGCTGTATGTGCATGCTGCTCCACCCCGACTGTTGACTCTTCCATATGGCAATGTCCTGCCTGCTCCCGACACCCTTCTGGAGTGGAGTGAGACATGAGATCTCTGTGGTCCTAGCCCCCGGGAGGCACTCTTGGGTCTGTTTGAGGGAGTTGGCGATTCTCGTGCGGAGAGAATGTTTATTAGGTGGCATCCTTTGTGGCCAAGAGAGATATTGCCCACTGCTGGAGGCATCCTGAGCCCCCCTCCCTTGAGATGTGACAGAAGGGTGTTGACTGGGGTGTGCACCAAGAACAATCAATTTACGAGCCTCGAGGTTGCCCCTTGAAACACGAGAAAATATGGGGAAATTAGCATACTTACAAAATAATAATAATAATTACACCATTGAAGCTACTTGTACTAAAGTTGACGTAGTTCTAAATGTCAGCTATTTTCCAGAGTCACAAAAGTATCCAGCTTTGTTTTATAAAGCCACATACTACTCAAAAATGTGTGTACTTTAGATTGCACTATGTATCAGTAAAGGATTGTACATTGGGAAGCTTTGTCTAAGTTGAAAGTGTGGTTTAGGCGTTTTAGATCTTGAGTCCTGTGTGCACTTGTTATGTGTTTGTTCGGCTCTTGAAAGTTGCCAGAGAGTGAAAATGAAAAAAGGTTTTATGATTGATTGATTGATTTCATACATATTAACTATGGCGTGAGAAAACTGAATAATACATTGGTCATATCAATGTAGGAAGGAAGTAATGAAATGTGTATTAAAATTGGGGACTTTAAGGATATTGTGTACAAAACATTATTAGAAAACAAGAAGAATTGTAACTAAATTATATTTTAAATTATGTATCATACACCCAGTACTTCAGATTTTTTTGTGTATGGTTTATGCAAAGTAGAACCTCTCTTGAAAATATATTTTATTCAAATGCAAATTTTATGGCACCATTGTATATTTAATGAACACAAAATACAAGTTTAGTCTGCTTTAACGCTGTGTACTTGGAGTAGAACTTTCAATCCCACCTGTGTACCTAGAAAGTATTCTTACATCCATACAATTCTATGAACTAATAAGGTTTTCAAAAATGATACTTTTATGGGGTGCTTACAAATGCACCATTTGCCATTAATTTTGGAAAAATCCCTGAGGCAGAATCCTCAATTGTCTTAAGAAGTAAACTTCACGTTATTAAATTCTACAATGTTTTGACCAATGTTACTAGCCTAATGTGCTTAAAAATACATTCTTTGCAACTGTATTCGCCTCAAGCTCTTTCTGACCAACTCACTTTGAAGTTTTTCCCTACCTAACCCTTATCTTTTATTATATAACAAGCGTGTCAATAGGTCTCTGACAGAGGTTCTGAAGTGTAGTGAAGCCACTATAACCAAATAATCACTCCTGGGTTTGAAAGGGAGTCAAAGTACTCTCATTAGGGACCGTGAATGGTTTCCAGTGGACTGCCTCACCTCACGATTGCGACAATTTACATATGGTCCCTGACTCCACAGGGTTAGCCTTTATTAGGTTGTACCTGACATATAATTAGTGGATGCTTTTGGGTACAATGTCCGCAGCATCCTTATGGTTCGCCAACATGTTTCTGCACTATTCTAGCAATAAACTATTCTTGGACATTCTTCAGGGCTCCAGATGGATCTTTATTCTACACTAAATGTGAGAAAACTTTGCTTTAATCAGGAAAGGAAAGTCCTACCTTCCCTCTCATTTATATTCCCTTAGGATAGAGAAAAACATTTCTACATTTCAAACATGCCATACTGCTCCATTGGTAGCGGTGATTTAGCATAACATTAATTCGATGGCACACATGATGGAGGCGACACTGCAAAATCAAACACACACCATGGAATTAAAAGTGATCAGAATATACGTGGAACTTACATACATTGTTTAATATGTGCTCTTCTGCCTTCCTATTTGGGTGACTCATGTACATCCTGGTCTGAGGAGGGGTGGTGACTCCTGTAGTCACTCACTGAATTATATGGCTGTATATCATAAGAAACATAACAGTGGCTTAGTAGTATGTTATAATCAAAAGAAACATGTACCATGAGGGGGGAGGAACCTTGTCTTGTACCAATAATAGAATATGTTTACCTTTCTCTGCTGGTAAACTCTGTTGTTGCTATATTTGTGCTCCAGGTACTACAGAAAAGTACTTTGTTTTTGCAAAAGATAGTATTCTCACCCAGATTGTATGGATGTTTCGTCAATAATCATCTCAGCCTTGTTCTACTTACGCCCTCAAGGAGATGCACCGCTATTAGATTTATCAGCCCCTGCCGTCTGCCCAACTGTGGTACAGAGCTTCTCATGCCTTTTCCTCTATATGTGCATGGCTGGTGGTGGCATATTGAGGTGTGGAGTGGCCGACACGTAGGGGCACATGATGTAGTTACGTGAGTGGCAGAATGCTCACCGAGCACTCCGTCCTCCTAATGGGGTGCGGCTTACCCTTTGTGGCCTGTTCCTGCGTGGGCATCTGTTTCCTGGCTGTTGTGTTTGCCCTTCCCTTGTGGGAGGGGTTGGTTGAAACCACCATGTTTGGCCTCATCTTACGGGACCCTTTGCTTCCTGAATAACCTCTGTTGTTGACCTCAAAAATGGGGTAGAGACTTAGGGGAAATGTGGTCCATATGTTCAGTCTCTTAGATGGATCAGTTATGTTCATGTTTCTCTTTTTAAAAAATGTATTCAATGTTAGGATGGAAGAGTACGGGAGAATAAAAATTTAAACCACTCATAAAAGACATAAAAAAGACGGAAGGAGAACTAACTGCGGCCATATCTCTTATATGGGGATATTTTAATTTTCCTACGTTTTACCACCTTAATTTTATGGTGATATTCTACCACCCGAGGAAAACTTCTAGTAAGTGGATCTGACAGATCGCTGGTTTACACTATAGCCCACACGGGGTGTTCTATCCAGTATGTCGAATAACTGTACCCAGGCTTCTAGAAGTAATTTTCCTACTGCCTCACTAGAAATACCCACAGTATCTCATCATTCCAGCCCTGTGTGTCTGTCCGGAGCCCATATGCTTATTATTATTTGTATTTTAGGACAGCTGCTGGCATATTTGTTTGTAAAGAATTTATTTTTTCAATCACATATCATTCTATGTCATCTTCTGTGTGCCTTTTTTCGATATAATGCCTTGTTAATCTGATGTTGTCTTTTTCGCATCTTATTGTGCTCCTATGCTTGTTAGTTCTCACTCGTATAGTTGCCATTCCTATGTACAACAATCTGCATAGACATCCTAACATATTTATGGCTTTACTAGGATCACAATTTGAGAGACTGTTTATTTTGTCATGGAGGGATCTAAATATCGACTGTCCAGAATATCGATGCCAAAATATCGAGGGACAGAATATCGAGTCCCTATCTCCAAACAGGGAAGTACTAAAATATCGAGTACAAAATATCGATGTTTAAAATATAGTTAACTAAAATATCGAATTTTTTAAATGTATTAAAAATAATATAAAAGTAATTAAATAATAAACACAATTAAATAAAACATAGTTATAATAATGTAAAAAAGCTTAAAATGTAAAAATAATAAATGTAATGTAAACACATATATATTTACTTAATAGTATAAAATAATTATTAATCTTAATGATAAAATATTTAAAACATTATTAAAAATATATTTACATTTATAAATAATCCTATTATATAAATATATAAATAAATAATATATAATTTGAATAATTAAAGTAATAATTTTATGTTAATTAATAATTTACACTACATTAAATTTAACAAAATTAAAAACGTTGCATAGCTAAGGGAATAAAGTTAGTATTCACACTCCAACAAGTGCAAAAGTAGGGAATTTGTTGGATAGCGGGTGGGTACAAATTCCCATTCCCATTCCAGTGAGTGTAACAGTAGGGAAAGTGTTGGATAGCGGGGGGGTACAAATTACCATTCCCATTCCAGTGAGTGTAACAGTAGGGAAAGTGTTGGATAGCGGGTGGGTAAAAATTACCATTCCTACTACAGCGAGTGGAAAAGTAGGGAAAGTGTTGGATAGCGGGAGTGGAAAAATTATTATTCCCACTCCAGTGAGTAGATAAGTAGGGAAAGTGTTGGCTAACGGGTGGGTAAAAATTACTATTCCGACTCCAGCGAGTGGAACAGTAGGGAAAGTGTTGGATAGCGGGTGGGTACAAATCACTATTCCAACTCCAGTGAGTGGAACAGTAGGAAAAGTGTTGGATAGCGAGAGTGGATAAAATTACTATTTCCACTCCAGTGAGTGGAACATTAGGGAAAGTGTTGGATAGCGGGTGGATAAAAATTACTATTCCTATTCCAGTGAGTGGAACAGTAGGGAAAGTGTCGGATAGCGGGAGTGTAAAAATTACTATTCCCACTCCAGTGAGTGGAACAGTAGGGAAAGTGATGGATAGCGGGTGGGTAAAAATTACTATTCCTACTCCAGCGAGTGGAACAGTAGGGAAAGTGTTGGATAGTGGGAGTGTAATAATTACTATTCTCACTCCAGTGAGTGTAACAGTAGGGAAGGTGTTGGATAGTGGGAATGGAAAAATTACTACTCCCACTGGAGGAGGAAGAGGGTTCAGGCTATTCAACCATAGGGAAAATGTTTCTGCTTCTACCCAGGTGCCCCTTCAGATCAACAGGACATTATATATATATATATATATATATATATATATATATATATATATATATATATATATATATATATTTATATTATCTACTGGCGGTCACCAGTAGATAGTTATAGTTAGGACCGTGTTTTCATAGGAAATCTCAAAATTCTATTTTGAATAACTTTGGCGCCGGTTGACGAATCCTCGCGAAATTTTCAAAACTAATGGGGCACTCCGTTCAGCTCCTACCCTGAAAGTCTCAGGGGTGATTCGTCAAGCGGGGGCCGAGAAAGAAGGGGGGTCCCAAAACGCGTTTTCCCCATGCATTTTTCCATAGGACCTTTAGACACAGCTACAGCCCGAACGGCTGAACAGAATTACTTGAAATTTGGCAGAGAGGTAGCCATAAGGTCAAGGAAGTGCCTTTTGCAGGTCTGGTGTAAATCTGTTCAGTATTTCCTGAGAAAATAGCATTTAAAAGCATATCAATATCCATACGCGCGCAGGGTGCGCGCACCGTGCGAGCACCGTGCGAGCACCCTAACGTGCGCGAGCGTAATTCTGATTGGTGGTTACATGTTAGTCAACGTTCGAATCGGTCGAAATCAGGAAGTGTCGGCCGCCATTTTGTTTGTTTTCAGTGCGAGAGTGAAAAAGGAAGGTGGCGAACGTGAAAAGGGGGCAGGGTAGAGAGTTCCTGACCCCCTAGCCTTGGTCAGGGGGTCCCTGAAGGCCCCCGAAGGCAGAAAATATATACTTATTTTTTTTAAATCGTGGGGTTGCGTGCACCGTGCGCGCACGGTGGAAAAAAAAAATACATTTTTAATACGTAGTTTATTGTAAAATAAATATATAAAAAAAATAATACATAAATAAATTAGCATTTAAAAAACCGTACAAATTCACTGAAAAAACCATAGGTTTCACACACGTTATAGTTAGGAATTAGCATTTAAAAAACCTTGCAAATTCACTTAAAAAAACCATAGGTTTCACACATGTTATAGTTAGGTGGATATTTCACTCGTAAAAAACCAATGAAATTCCCCCGTTATAGTTAGTTCAGATAACTATAGCTCGCGCGACCGCCACTCTATCACAAGGATGATGTCATCAGTGATGTCATGAGTGATGCCACTGACCATGTCATGAGTGATGTAATGTGTGACGTCATGAGCAGTGGATTGCGGGCGCGCGAGTTATAGTTATCTGAACTAACTATAACGGGGGAATTTCATTGGTTTTTTACGAGTGAAATATCCACCTAACTATAACATGTGTGAAACCTATGGTTTTTTAAGTGAATATATATATATACATATATATATATATTCTCCATAATCTCAGCTGGCCTCTAAATGGATTGCCCTCGCTATAGATAAATTCCATTTCAATATTGTGTGCATAAAGTTATGCCAGACAAGGAGCACATGTGCTTGCCATGGAGGGGCGATATGTTTGCAAGAAAAACTCGCCCTCATACTCAAAGACGTTCCTTGTCAACACCATATGTGCACAGTCTAATACAAAATCTGGGGAGGATCATCTGCCTGCTGCACCACTATTTCACTAGTTTCTCAATAACCTTAAGGGTGGATGTGTGTGGAATATTTGTATTAAGTGATTCCACATCTAGAGGGATCATAAATTGTTATGTTACTCCGCACTTTTTGAGCGCACGGCTACCCCAAAAGGGTGTCCCGGCGCTTTGGCAAAGTGACCCAGAGAAACACGAAACCAGAGGGAAAGACCTACTGCCGTCACACTAGGTTACTTAGTAAAAAGCAGAGTTTTCAACTCCTTCCTGAAAGCCAGAAGATTATTCGCTTTCCGAAGGGAAAGTGGGAGCTCGTTCCACAGGCAGGCTGTCACATACTGGAAGGAGCGGCCTCCCATCCGGACGCGTTTAACCACCGGCACCTCCGTTTTAGCCAGGTCCGCTGACCTCAGCAGCCTCCGCGGCACATAGAAGACGATACGCTTCCTCAGGTAGTGAGGGCCAATCGCATGAAGGGCCTTGAATGCCAGAGAGAGGAGCTTGAATCTGATTCTCCCCAAAATTGGGAGCCAGTGCAGCCTAGCCAAAAGCGCAGAGGCACTAGCTCTCCTAGGCAACCCATAAATAACTCTGGCCGCCGAGTTCTGGACAATCTGCAGTTTGGATAACAAATACTTAGGTAGGCCTGCAAAAAGAGCATTTGCATAATCCAGGCGGGAGCCCACAAGCGCCTGGACAACCTTCCTACGATACTGCAGTGAAAGTAGGGGAAGAAATTTCTTAAGCATCTTAAGGATGCTGAAACATTTCCCTGCTAATCCCAGGATGTGTGGACGAAAAGATAGAACATCGTCAAACACCACTCCAAGATTTTTTACCTGGGAAGATGGCTTCTCTGGGGGGGACATGTCCTGGGGCCACCATGACTTCCAGCCCGGATCAGGGGCACAGCCGAAAAAGAGCAGCTCAGATTTGTCTGAGTTGCATTTCAGGCTGTGCCGCTGGAACCACGCAAAGACTGCACTCAGGCAGTCCTTAATTCTGCCGCCGCTAAAGGCCTCTCCCTTCCTGCAAGTGAACAAGAGCTGGGTGTCATCAGCATATGAGATGACCCGGGCCCCAAACGCCTCCGCTACCTCCGCAAGAGGGGCCATGTATATGTTAAAGATGGTGGGGCTCAGGATAGAGCCCTGAGGCACCCCCACCTCCAGCGGAAGCATTTCGGCCGAGAACGGTGGGGCCCAGATCACCTGTCGACGGTCGGCAAGAAAGGATTGAAACCAGTCCAACACCGTCCCTCGCAGACCAATCTCCCTAAGTCTTGAGAGAAGGCCTGCGTGTGGGACGGTGTCGAATGCCGCCGATAGGTCCAACATAACCAACATAGCCTTTCCCCCATGATCGAGCGTCTCCCTGATGGCGTCGGTGACCTCAACCAGAGCCGTCTCCGTGCTGTAATTCGCACGAAAGCCGGACTGGGAGTCATGCAGCAGTTTGTTGTTCTCAATAAAGGTGGTCAGAGTATGCTGAACATGTTTCTCCAACACCTTCGCCAGAGCAGGGAGGAGGGAGATTGGTCTGTAGTTAGCACATTGCAGGGGGTCGAGCAGAGGCTTCTTGATCAGCGGCAGAATAAGTGCGTGTTTCCATTGGCGTGGAACCACCCCTGAGCTCAATGAAAGATTAAGCAGGGGGTTCAGCAGTCCGTTCACCGCCGGAGCCACCTTGCCCAAGCATTTCGCCGGACAAACATCCAACGGCGAACCAGATTGTAGCCTGGATAGCAGCTCAAGCGATGTTTCACAGGACAGCTGGGGAAAAGCAGACAATACGGGCCCAGTTTCAGCCTGCAAGGGCGCTGAATAAGTCAACTTGTCCCCTGACACCACGTCCACTGATTGAAAATCCGCCGTTGGAAAAGTGGCCTGAATCTTTGTGATCTTAGTCACAAAAAAGTCAGCGAGCTGTTTGATCCATTCCTCCGAGTGAGAATGGACCGGGGTCCCAACTGCCGGGTTGACAAACTCCTTCACAACCCTAAAGAGTTCCCGGCTC
Organism: Triturus cristatus; assembly: GCF_964204655.1. Taxonomy (NCBI): domain Eukaryota; kingdom Metazoa; phylum Chordata; class Amphibia; order Caudata; family Salamandridae; genus Triturus; species Triturus cristatus. The sequence goes on from NC_140585.1 coordinate 318,282,500, forward strand.
ATATTATCCGCTTTATCAATCCTCTGCTCCAAATAGTTCTTTTTGGCTGCGACAATCTGTTTATAATAAGATTTTATCGCACCACGGTAATTCATTCGCTCCACAAGATCGTACTTGCGCCGCCACTGCCTTTCCAACTTTTTGCAGTCTTGTCGCATTGTGCGTAGAGCGGACGAGAACCATGGAGCAGAATTGAGATGAGCTGTTCTAGCAAGCTTCAGAGGGGCCAACTCCTCAAATCTTGCCTGCATCCAGTTCTGGACCAAGATGAGATCAGTTTCCAGAACCCCTGTCACTGGACACGGATATTTGCCGAGAGCCTCGGATAGCATATCTGCTGACACAAGATGGTAGGCTCTGAAATGCCGGGGACCTTCCTCTCGAGCCCTTTGACTAAGCTTGGATTCAAGCACCAAGTCAAAATTTATCACCAAGTCAAAATTCTTCTGCTGGATTGAATTCAATATCTTTCAAAACATTTAGTACATCTTTAATATCTGTAAGATATGAGGGCATTGGTACCTACCAATGGTTTCAAGAAAAAGTCACAGAATTGTGACAGTGGTTCAGGTGTCGAGTCTATTCCTGATACTATTGGACGGCTAGGAGAGGAATACTTGTTTTTATGGACTTTAGGAAGTATATGAAAATATGATATACAGGGTTTTTTTGTATTGGGAACTTTACTTGCTTTTTTGTAATCCATTCCAACCATGGAGATTTCCTATATAATGTCAGAGGTAGGATCCCTGCTTAGTCTTATGTAATACCTCTTGTCATCAAGAAGTCGGAGACACTCCTCATGATACATTTCCTCCTGTAGTATCGCCACAGCTCCACCCTGGTCGGCTGGTTTTAAAATGATTCTCTAATTCATCCAATGCTTCCCTTTCTTTCCTTATAATATTTTGGAATGTTTTTGTGCCTGTGTTCTTTCATGCATCTATTCCAAGGTTGCCTGCTTATTCAAATGCAGCCACCTCAGGAGGTGAATGATGCAATGAAGGAGTGAAAGCAGACCTTCTTTGAAGACCTGTATTTTCTACCACTTAAGTGTCCCCAATCTCATTGTCCTTTGTAGCAAAGAAAACGTGCAATCTAATTCTTTTTAGGAACTCCGCAATCTCAGTCCTAAGTTTGAAACAGTCATCCCTTGGTACCTTGCTTCATCGCATCCTTCTGGGTGTCTGTAGGTCTCTTGTTACCCAGGTTGATGATATCATCCCTTACTTGTTTTAACCCTTGCTTGTTTCTGGTTGGGGTTCCCTGATGTTTTGTCCACTCTGTTTGGTGTCTGATTCCTTTCAAGACGCTCTGCGGCCTTTTCTTCTCCATCATTCATGTCCTCTGCCTCTGTCCAATGAAGATAGAGGTGGTTGCTGCAATGGGACACCCTGCGGGGTGAGTATTGTGGGGCGACCCCTTTTGTAGCTTATAAGGGGATCCATTTTGTCTGTATACTCTATAATAAATGGGTGGGACCTGCCCAACATGGGCTTGGCCATGCCGCCACCCCAATTAAATGGGGCATCAGTCTTTCTGAACGCCCCCTGGTCACATCAGGGTAATTACCTGTGATCTGCCCCCAGGGGGGCAGAAAGACCACTTGACAGCAGGAAAAGCTTTAAAAGAAATATACGGGTGTTGCTGCCCAACTAAATGGGGCATCAAGCTTTCTGGCCCGCTGGGCGGCAGATGAGGTACTTACCACTAGATGGCAGCAATCTCAAAATGGCGCCAAAACAAACAAAAGGATGCAGTGACCTTGGGGCCATATCCCTGACCCAGTGGGGTCAGTAGTGTCTTTCTGCACCCTTGGGGCAGATAGGAGGCTTGTCTCAGTTGGGGAGGTTGCCTCAAACTTGCCCCTGGGGGGGGAGTAGAAAATCCACCTGACACCAGGGATTTTACCTTTGGGGCAAAACAAAATGCTGTGGCTGTTGCACTCTGGCATTAGTCTCACCCGACCCCAAAAAGGAGAAAGCAGTCCCCCCAAGGGCAGACAGGAGGAGTCCTCCCAACCTACCAGATCCAGACAGTTCTGAAAACTCAAAATCTGAGGGAGTTCAGGGTGGTTGCTTCGCATGCATCCCACCCCCTTTTCTTATGCACAATGCCCTGCACACCTTAAACATTTACTATTTTTTAGAAATCATTTTACTAAGCATTTGAAATCAATGTGATAAAACATAAATAAGAAAAGCTCCCACCCCCGCCGAGGGTGCTGGGGTGTGAGTTAGATCACTGAACTACAGAATAACGGACTTGAATCTGAGAAGTCAAGTATATGATTTCAAGGAGATCTCAGCCCTCCCATTGGTGCATTATGGCCACCTCCTCCTTCAATAACTAGAGCCTCTCCTATCTCACCATGGAGGTTGGTCAGTTGAACAGAAACATGCATTGGGTCACAGACAGCCCAGTTCACTCCCTCCAACTCTCCTGCCCCTGGCTACATATCTTTATGTGTTTTGGGGACAACCTCTTGCTCGGCAAATAGGTTTTTCTGTCTGCACTGCTCCACGTTAGAACCCCACACTGTCGGAGAGCCTCCCTCCCTTAATGTCTCACTATCTCTCACCAGGCAACTGCAAGGGAAGTGTTGCAGAGTGCCAGCGTATATCTGTTGAGGGTCACCTCCCCCCAGATCCCCAATGATATCAAGTGGAGGGTGAACATCAGGTTGTCACCAAACACCTGGGAGGGTCATCTCTTTATACTTGACCAGAAACCCTGCAGTTGTGGCCATTTCCAAATTGTATGCAAAAGGGCACCCCGCTGGCCACCCCCCCTTCAGCAATGATCTGAGTCGGTATCTCCTGTTGTGTACAATCATGTTCATGTGTAGTGGGCCCGGTGTAGGAGCTTCCGATGGACCGGCTGGAAGCCCACCCGAGTGGCCACCACCCCAGGATATTGACAGACAATCCCCCATTCGTCATCCTCCAGTCTTCACGGACCCGTTTACCATTTCTCCCTTAGGGTCTGCAAGGTGGATTGACAGTGTGCCATGTGTGCAGCGTAAATCTGGGATGTGGCATGTCTGTGCAATGGAGAAGCTAACACCCTGTATTCTAAGGGACTCAAAGGTGTCTCCAGAGTCAGGTTATCCACCCACCCCATCATCCGCAGTGCCCACTTCCAGGTCTAGACCACCACTGCAGTGGGTTCTGGAAGGCATACAACCCTAGTAGGCCCATATAGGTGCCCAACATAAATTCAAGAGTCCGCTGCCTGTCGGTCCGCCAGCAGAGAGGGCTCTCCCTGGTCTGCGAAGGACCAGTTATTGACCACCAATAATTGAGCCACCCAATAATAGAGGCGTAGGTCAGGAAGTACTATGTCCCCATCCATCTGCTGCCTGGTCAGGGTGGAAAGCGCTACTCGAGGGCTACCACCATTCCATAGTAGGTTTCTCTTCTCGGCCTCTTGAAAGCACACATTTTCTTCATATTCCTGTGAAGAAAACTTCTGTAATCTGCGGGTAGCCACAAACTTCCTACTACACAGCATTCCACCAAGTCTTGCGATAAAAATGGTACCTGACTTCTGTGAGTGGGCCAAGAGATTTTGACGCCAAAGGCCCTATAGCGCTATTTGGAGAGATCAGCAATAGGGGTTGCTGCAGGATTTGGGGCCGTGCTCGGCTGCCACCCATGGAAACCTACCAACCACAGGCATTTTTGAAAACTAGACAACCAGAGGATACCAAGGTGGTGTGCCTTGCATTGATGCCACAAGTTTGTCTTACCCACAATGCCTTGCAAACCTCAAACTGTGCCTGAAATCATGCATTTTCCTCATGTTTCTGTGATGGAAACTTCCCTTCCAGAATTCACAGGAATTCACAAAATTCCTACCACTCTGCATTGCCCCACTTGTGCCGATAAAAATGCTGCACAACTTGTGTCATTGGGCCTAGTATATGCGACAGAAACTAATCAAACCGGGGTCAGTGGATTCCCTTGCGAGGGCTCCCTTGACCTTGGTTCGATCCATTTCTGTTGTGGGCACCACTTTTGGCAAAAGAAGTGCTTTATATGAGAAGGTACTGCCCCACACTGAGTACCAGCACTTACTTAACTTCAAAAGGCATAGTCCCAGCACTTCTAAGCACTGTTGTATTACATTTAAAGACAGAGTACCAGCACTTCTCAGGAGCAAGCAGGTACTGTGGATGTCGAGTCCCATTACTTCTACATTTCCATTTAAAGCACTACAGCAAAAGGCACGACAGAACGTGGGGAGGATTGTATGATGGAACGACTCCCTAAACCACGCATGCCTTAACAACACGGTCTTTACAACTGCCAAGTCTTTACCATGCATGCCTTTACCACGCATGCCTTTACAACAATTTTCATTGTAAAGGCTTTATTGGTAAAGGTAGATGCGTGGTAAAGATCACACCCCAGCCACCCCTACCCTGAGCCCTAAAGCCCAGCACTGAATTCTACCCGCCTCAGCACTACAAACTACTCTGACCCCATAACCTGAGCCCTAAAACCCGGTCCCCAGCCCAAAAAATCTACCCTGACCCCAGCTCCCCGCCCTGACGGCCCCAGCCCTAAAAACGACCCCTTCCTCTTTACCCCCCGGCCCCAGCCCTATTTACTAAGCCGCGTCCCGGTCCTTCCTGTTCCTCTCCTCGCCCATCCACTCTGCATCTAGAGTGCTGACTGCCTTAACCACGTGCATGTGTGGTTAAGGCAAGCGTTGTTCCGCTTGCGTTGAAATGGCTTGCATTGTAAATGAGGTTTCCCTGTGGGGAGGAGCGGTCCCAATCAGGAAGCAGCCCATTGTGGTGGGTGATTATCCCTCCTTAAGCGTAACGAGGTTTGTGTCCACATCAGTACATGAATATTAATTCAGGAATCTCTGGCCTATCATACTGTGTTAAAGTAAAGGTATAATCGTGAGATAATGTGTTTTAGATTGAATAATCAATGATCCTCAGGATCCTCCTTAGATTCAGCCCCCTTCGTATTATTGAACATGGATCAGAAAGTAGTTACCCTGTCCTGCTTGATTTGATGAACACGTCTCTGATCAGCGGAGTGTTCCTCCTGTAATGAAAACATGCAGTGGTAAAACCACTATTAAAAAAGTCAAGCCTAGACCCTCCATGCCTGGGCATAGGCCGATTTCTCTGCTGCCAGGTGTATCAAGGCTCCTGGAGAAACCTGCAAACAAGCATCTTTCGATCTTTCTTGAATTCAACAAAATCCTCCACCCCACACCGCCCAAATGGGATTCAGATCTCAACACAGCACTGAAACAGCACTGTTGGCTGCGGTGGAGGAATTGAGACGGCTCCTAGATCAAGGTGGCTCTGCAGCCATCATTCTCTTGGATCTCAGTGCAGCTTTTGACACTGTCAAACCATGCTATACTTATCCAGAGAATTTCAGATGCTGGCATTGAAGGTAGGGCTCTCTTCCTTGCTTGAAAATAGAACCTTCTAGGTGTTAGACCAGTTTGGTTATTCAGTCTCCCAGTAAGCTGTGGGGTACTCCAGGGCCATATATGTGCGCCCTTTGGCAGAAATTGTACAATCCTTTGGGATTTCGTTACTGTCATGTCAATTTCTCCAGAAGCCAGTTCGATTCATCTCTAAATAGCCCCCTGCCTACAGGAAGTGGCCAGATGGATGGCAAACTGTTGCCTGAAACTCAACAGAGACAAGACAGAGGACAGGCTGCTGGGCAACATTACCAGAAACCAGGAGCCGACACTTTGGTCCATTTGTCTTGAGAGCCTTCTGAGACCAAAAAGGTTGATAAAGATACTGGACATTTGGCTCGATAACAACCTCTCCATGGACTGCTAAGTAAAAAAGCTTGCAGCAAGTTGTTACGGCATTCTTATAATGCTTAGGAAGGTGCCTGACCTCCTCCCTTCCCCATCCAGAAGGCTGATTACCCAGGCCCTGATAATCTCACACCTTGACTATGGCAACTCTGTGTACCTTGGCTCTCTCCGATATGTGCTAATAAGGCTTCAGGTTGTTCAAAATGCCGCTGCTCGCCTCCTCCTGAGCATTCCAAGGCATCAGTCTGCCAAAAAGGCATTGATTGAACTACATTGGCTACCAGTAAAGCAGCGGGCTTAGCACACATCACTTTACAACAAGGGCCACATCCTTTAGCCTCACCTTGTACCCCTGGTAGGCTACTTAGAACGTCCTTGGGCCCCCGTCTGCCGGTCCCAAAGATTTTCAGATCTAGATGGGAGGGGGGGGGGGGGCTGCTCGGCAGCCTAACCAGCTCCCAAACGTTGGGACGAGGGCTGGAGTCGGTACACGCGAGTGGACAGCGTCCACCCACTCTTTTCACAGGGTGGACGCCGCCCACCCTGCCAAGAAGTTGAGCCCCACTATAAAATATGCTGAACTTGTCCCGCTGTAAGTTGAGACATCGGGATTCATTCAGCAGCGCCTGCTTCTTAGCTTTCCTTCCGAGCAGCATTGAGCAGACGGGGAGGGGGGTTTTATCATTTGAGGATCCAGTTGGGCCATAACAAAGGCCGAACTTACGGGCCCATTTGGCCTTCTTTGTCCGAGTATCCAGGCTGGGGGCTGCCTGTAGCAGTGGCAGCTCGCCATGGGAATGCTGCGGGGGAGAGGGTAGTAAACGCCGGCATACTGCCGAATGGAGTAAAGTAAATAAATAAATAAATAAAAAATTTACATTGCGCGCGCTGCAATGCCAACTCGGCAATGCAGCGTGCGAAATGTAAATTGTTTTAATTATTTATTTACTTAACTCCGTTCAGCCGTATGCCAGAGTTTACCGCCCCCCCCACCGTGCCTCTGCCCCTCCCCACCGCCCCGCAGCACTCCCACGGCGAGCCGCCACTGGCCTTTAGCCTCACATCTAGATGTAAATGCAGAGGAAGGGAAACAAAAGCATCAGCTTGTTAACACTTCAAAGGTGCATAAAAGAGGCACGATTTTGACTTCGTTCAGACCCCCATCTATCATAGATATTCATGCACTGTAAGAATGTCAGATGCGTTACTTCGTCCCAGTGCAAAGTAACAATTTAAATACCAGTATATTTTATTTGTTTTACAGCGCTATTCATCCCAATGTAGGGTGCCAGACCACTTTACAGCAAACATACATATTATATTTTCAATAAATCGCACAAGTATGTAAATCATTGTACAGGATGTGTCACATAAGACAGTGAGGGTTACTGGGTGTAGGACTCACATATCATCATAGCTCACTGTGCTATACTAGAAGGATTGCAATGCAACTGCATGTAACAAAAGGATCTCTGTGTTCAAAGCAGTAACCTACTTACCTATCTGCATAAAATAAAATCTGCCATCTGCACATAACATGATGTGCTTTGCAGGAGGCGCATTAACCCTGTATGCTACTTTAAGTCTAAACAATGACAAGAGAAAAAACGATCTTTCCATCAAATGGGTTAACCACCAGGCAGCTAAAGCAATCATATCTACATGGAAAAGTGCAGTACATGGAATATTACGCCTGGTGGGGTAGGCTGGCATCAGAGTTAGTTTGTCAATCCTTGGGTAAAGAAACTTGTCACACGCCGTGATGTCACTTCCTGTGATACTACCTAACTTGGAGAGTCCCCCCACTTCTATTTTTAAGGACGTGTGCCCTTGTTGGGACTCTTTACCAATTGAACTATACAAATGGACCAAAAACTCCCTTGCAGAAAGTCCCTGAAAATCTGGTGGTTCGTGGGTTAGCCCCCACCCCATTCTGCCATGAGCTTTACAAATCTTGCAGAACAGAATCCTATTACTCTATTGTTAGTATAGGTCCTCGTTACAATAAATCTCCATTGCGATTATTTGTAAATTCGACGCCTCATAGATGCGGTTTCATTGAGCCAATTTTGAAAATCATGAATTCACTACTCGGTGCGTCCACCAGCCCAGCCTAGCCTAGCCTTAATTTCAGATGCGCAACACGCGCGGAAAATGATGAAACGAGCGCCGCCGAGTTGCGGAACAGTTAGAACTCTTGTGAGCCGTGGTGTAAACTATTATGTTTATCATTGTAGCATAATGGCGGCGAATCTTAACAGGGTACAGCGATGGGGTTTGACTCACATATATCACGTAGTGACGTAACACAAAACGGCGTTGGGATGGTGTCGACCGCACAGGGGAGGCCTGAGGTGTTTGTGCTGTACCATTGCATAGCGGTGTTTAAGGTGCTTATGAAAATGCGGGGGAGATTTAAGGCGCTTTAATGTGTATGGCGGATGGAGTGAGCTGCGTAATCTTCTTACCGGGCGTAAGTGCAGCGGATTTCAGCCCAGACTCCGGGAGTGAATAATTAATCTGGAACGAAAGTGAATGGAAACTACACGGGGACAATGGGGCCGTCGTCTTATGTTGTGTTTTGTTATGTTACGTTAGTTCGTACCTTTGCTCCTGCTGTTGTGTATTACTTGTGTTGTGGTTCCTGTATGTCTTTCCCTCACTACCAAGAAGTCGGCCAGGATCAGCGGACGCCACCAGCGGCCTGTTAGCAGACAGAGGCGTCGGGGTTCAAGGGTGGGGCCTGCACAGGGTGCTGAATATACGGCCCTTGCCCCTGAGTGGTGGTATGTATCATGTTATAACGAGATATCCAGTGATGGAGTGTGTGAATCTGTCTAACCCTCGTAGTCCCTCTTCGCTGTCTCCACGTCAGTCAGCCATCATAGATCATAGATTGGGGCCTGATCTTGGCAAAAGATATACATCCGCGAGCCTGTGGTGGAATCAGCTACTACCACGACACAGGTTCTCCAAAACATCAACAAGGGGAACCCAAAAGTTATTTCTGTAATTGCTGTAAACATGTTGTCTGTGGATTGTACATATTCGTCTCTCTGGGTGGACTGCACAGACCCCTTGTTGAGTCGTCTGTGGATTTCCTTGGGCTGCGCCTTGAACTTTTCCAGTTGGACCCTGTAGACCCTTTAACGAGGTGTCTGTGGATTCTCCGCAATGTTGGTCCATCGGCTCTTCTGGGTGGATCCGACAGATCCCTTACTCAGATGTCCTGAGTTGTGCTTTCACCACTTCTGGGTTGAAACCATAGACAAATCTGCTACTGCTTTACTTCGATCCTTCTGGGTCCACCACCACCCTAGTTTATTCCCATTCTCATCAGGCTGGCGGCGAGCAAGCTTCCCGGATCCATGTGTATCTCATCCAGTTCAGGTTTCTGCTTTGTATCATGGAGCTCGTAGCCCTTTTTTGGTTCCATTTCAAAATGAGCACTGAAAGACCCAGGAAGCAAAGACAAACCCCTGGACAGGATGAGCGCCTCACGCATGGACCTAGGAAACTTGAGAGCTCTGTATTTACAGCCCTACGAAGACAATGGTCTCGGGTGTCCTAAATCCATAGTGCCAATATCGGCAACAGTTGTCACAAAACACATAAGTACATAAATAAACCACACAACACTATTGTAAGTGGAGAAATATTGCTGCAGGTTTATTAGCATAAACAATATGCAAACACGGTGGGTTATCTTACGGGCGATCCCAGGGCAGGCCAGCCCCTATGCCGCCTGCCCGTCTGATAAGCCTAGAGTCACCATGGCAATGCCAGATGATGTATACCAACTAATGGGAGGGGCCACCCCTCCCATCCGTGGACCCCCAGTTCACTTGCTTCACACGCCCCCTGTCCCGTGAGGGGTGGGCGGAGCATATATGGCAGCCCCCGGTTGCTCAGACCCACAACCGCCTGTCGGCTAACGGGGCGCCGTCGTTCTTCCAGGGGACAACGCTAAAACATCCCTGGGTATCCTGGCTTAGCACCCCGCGGTGCTGCTGCATGATGTACCCCTTGGTATGTGCAGACCCTGGATCACCCTGTAACTCCTCCTGCAACACAAAGTAACATTGTTAGAAGACCTAACCCCCCCTTTGTACCTCCGGACGCTGGGTAAGCGGAGGGGCGGGCAAGGCGAACGAGAGGACAAGAGGGCGAGGAGGGGGCGGAGACAGTATAAATACCCCTGTCTCCTCCCCGCCCCCGCCGGAAGCAGCCATCTGCTGGGGTCTCCCCTGGTGCAACCCAGGGACTAGACCTCCCACCCCTGTGCCTTCCTGTGGCACTAAGGCGGCCGCCCTCTTAGGGGGGGGGGGCGCTGCGCAACCCCCCACCCCCGGGCAGCCTTACACAGCATGTGCAAGTAGCTAATCCGGGTTTCTTATTTGCATTCTGCTACTTTGAAGTCTTGTTTATGGACAATAAACGTATACCACAACTGCCAAAATGCAAAGAAAAGGCTAGACTGCCTCCGCTACTCTCACACAGACCTGCAAAACGTGAGAGCTCTGTGAAGGTGCATTATTCTTTGGGGAACCACATTATTTAGTTTGTGTTACAGTGCAAGACTGAAAGGAAAAACAGACATTTTGTGGTGGGGTTGCTTAGCTATGAAGTGGCCTCATTGCTTGCATGGCGCGGTCAGCCATTAGTCCTTGTAACCCTATGGCATGTTGCATTTTGGGGCTTGTAATTTCACTACTCACGTCGAGTATATTCCCAGAAAAATGTCATGCAAGATGCATCTGGCTAACATGTCAGAACTGTCTGAAGGTGTCGCATGACATGGGCCAGTAAGTAGGTCTTCTTGGGGGTTGCAAGGCATGTAAGGGTACTGGAAGAGAGGGCTGCATAGCAGATGTTTAAATCTTCCAAGGTCCATTCATGCGTGAATCGTCCTTTCCTGTGTTTTTCCCAGTGCATTCTGGAACTTGTAGTCCTGTTGATCCCAGAATAAATTTAGGCCTTCTGGTCCCAGAATGTAAAAAACATAAAACCCTGGACTGGATGAGCTACCCAGACATGGACCTGGGTAACTGGAGTAGATAAAATGAGCCAGCACAGCTACCACATGGTGGCTATAGAGGAGGAGGATTCAAAAACAACCTATCAGAAGCAAACACAGCCAGCTGACAGAGCAGACAAACAACAATGCTAGCCACACACAAAAACAGAAACAAAAAGCCAGCCCAACCCAGCCGTGCAGAACGGTTTCCTTTTTAAAAATGTTTTGTTCTTTTTCAAAGGCAGTCGCCCTCATGGAGAGCTTAAAGTGAGGAGTCGTATTTCAGGGTCTGAAGGGCATATTTGCAAAATGTTAATGTTTTCTCTGTTCTGGTGTTTTTTAAAATGTTTTTTACTGCTACTGGAGAGATGGGATGTATATTAGTCCTGTCCTCAGGATTTCCGGATAAGATCTCTCCGTTTGACCAGGATTCAACAGTTGTACAGTCTCCCCGTATGCCTCACAAAAGTGATTTTGAAAGCTATTTGGAGTACCTTAAAGCTCTGTCCTCTCCCTTAATAGTTATGTGGAGGTTATGGAGCAATTTCTCTAAGCACACAGCACACAGAAATGCAGGCTGAGGTTGAGGTTTCAGAAGTCTTTTATTCCAATATCTTTGTTGATGCCCATATTATTATTATTATTATGAAATTTATATGGCGCACAGCTACCTGGAGGTTTCCCGCGCTTACGGACACGCACTTCAGGGAGAATGGGCAGGAGCGCTACTGATTAAAAAGCCAGGTTTTTAAATGTTTACGAAATTTAAGGTAACTAGTTTTGTGGCGTAAATTAAATGGAAGCGAGTTCCATAGGGAAGGGGCTAGAAAGGCAAAAGAACGTCCGCCCATTCTAACTCGTTTGATCCTGGGCACTTGAAATTTTTATTGATTGGAGGATCGTAGTAGGCGTGAGGGGCAGTAATAGTGTACCAAGCCACCTACATAGTGAGGAGCGGAGCCCATGTTTATCTTATGCATGTAGCAGAGGGCCTTAAATTTAGCACGATTGTCTATTCTCAGCCAATGTAGTTCACGTAGTGAACTTGCGGTTGAGGTCATTCTGGGGAGTTGACAAAGCAGTCTGGCTGCAGAGTTCTGGACTACCTGCAGCTTGCAAAGCACTTCCTTACTAGCACCCAGATAAAGCACGTTTCCATAATCCAATCTGGACATAATCAAGGTCTGGATGACAGTTTGTTGCGTAGATGATGGGAGCATCCAGAGAATCTTTCTGAGCCATTTTAAAATAACAAAATAGGTAGGGGCGACCTTAACCACTTGCTGCTTCATAGACAATTGGTCGTCAATAATAACGCCAAGGTTGCGAGCCGATTGGGATGGGGAAGGAAGATCGCCCATTTGAGGAGGCCAATATTGGGGGCACCAGAGAGTTTTGTTTCCACCATAAATGAGGAGTTCTGTTTTCCCACCATTTAGTTTCAATTTGTTTGCGTGCATCCAGTCAGCAATCATTTTTAGCCCCGACTGGAGCGATGATCCCTTCGAGATCTCTTTAGAGGAAAGAGAGAAGATGAGCTGGGTGTCATCCGCATACGAATATATTGTCAGCCCCGCTTCCTCTGCTATCGTTGCCAAGGGGCTGACATAGATGTTGAAAAGCAATGGACTGAGTATGGAGCCCTGAGGGACTCCATACGGGGAAACCTGAGTCTTGAGAGTAAGCAATTGAGGAGAAGACCTGAAAGGTCCTGTTAGACAAAAAGCTGGACAACCACTTGAGTGCTGGGCCGACAATGCCCCTCAAATGTAGAATTCTTAAAAGGGACGTATGAGAGACAGTGTCGAACGCAGCACTCAAGTCCAGTAGAATGAGTGCCACAGTGTCCCCTTTGTCGACATGTTTGCGAATAGTCTCAGTGACTCCCAAAAGTGTGGATTCTGTGGAAAATCCTGCTCTAAAACCTGATTGAGACGGATGAAGAATGTTAGGTGACTCAACAAACTTGGTCAATTGAAGATTAATATGTTTTTCCAGAATTTTGGAAAAAACAGGAAGCAAGGAGATCGGGCGAAAGTTAAATAGGACCTCTGGGTTAGAATTAACTTTTTTTAACAGAGGAAGAACCATGGCATGTTACCAAGCCGCTGGAACCCTTGCTTCGTGTAACGATGCATTGAGGAGTTCCATAATGATAGTGAGTATGGGGAGGTCGAGTTTTTGCATCACAGACGAGGGAACCGGATCCTTGGGGGAACCAGATTTAATACTGGCGACAATATTACAAATGGAAGAGATATCGAGTGGAGTCCATTCCTCAAGCAGGATACCTCGATTATCTCTAAGGACCTCCTGCAGGGAGCCAACACATAGAGGTGCATAATTATTCGGTTGCAAATATGCCAACAAGTGTTTCGTCTACAGCTGTTTTAGTCACAGCAGACTTCATCAAGGTAATGCATTAAATCAATCGAAAGGAATTAATGTTATATCCAAGAAAGGGTTGAAAATATTAAAGTAATAATAATAATATAATAATCCACATTTGTAAAGCGCGAACAATCACCCATAAGGGTCTCTAGGCGCTGGGGGCCGTCAGGAAGATTAAGCAAGCTATTGCCCAGGGTCACATGGTGCTGGGCTATTCTGCCGCCGGCACAGGGGATCGAACCGTGATCCCCAGTTTCCGGCATCTGTCGCCCTGGCCGCGGCGCCACACCTCTTCCTGTAGAGAATCTTGTATCCAGTATCAAATATCTTGAATCCAAGGTTTGGGAAATTATTTATCCCGCAAACGTGTTGAAAAAAGAGGAGTTGGGCTGCAGAGTACGCAAAGGCCAAATTCAGCGTCTGTGACTAAAACAGCTGTAGACGAAACATGTGTTGTCATATGGGCATCAACAGAGATATTGGAATTAAAGACTTCTGAAACCGCGACCTCAGCCTTCATTTCTGTGTGCCTGTAGAAATTGCTTCATAAGTTCTGGACTCGGTACTCATTGAGAGGGAATGGCTGGCTTCCTCTCCTCCTGAAGCACCAGATGGACTATTTTCTTAATTGGACAACTTAATTTTGCACTCTCAAAACAAAGGGGTAGGGTGCGCCTTGTATACCTAGACAGTTTTTCTTGCTTCTTTGAAGCTATGTGGAGCTTCTCTAAGTTATCCTACGCAAACATGGTGTCTCATTTCATCAGTCCTCTGATGACACTCAGTCTCTCAAGAATAATCAGTTGTCTCTCTGATATTCAATACTTGAATAACATGAAGCTTAAAATAAACGTCTAAAAAGATGGATTCTTCATTCTCTCAGACAGAATCAACAATGAATTACGAAGAGACTGGATTAAGAACCCATATGATAGAGCCATCTACCCCAAATTGATCACATCGGCAAAATACCTAGTTGTCTTACTGTCTCTCAGCTCAACCTAGACTCACACAGCAAGGCAACTGAAAAAGGTGTAAGCTTTCACCATAAACCTTAAACTTTTAAGAAGCATCAAACAATGTATTCCTAAACCGGACCTCAAACTTCTAGGGAAAGCACTGGTCAGTTCTAAAATGAAATTCAGTAACTTGCTGCTCAGCTGTCTCCCCAAATCTTGACTTAAACCTATGAAAGTCATACTGCATTCTGCTGCCGACTCTTTGCTGGCAAAAGAAAATGTAACCATATCACTCCTGTTCTCCCTCTGTAGACCGGATGCATCTGGAGGCTAAAAGCACTCTAAGACCACTTGCATCACTCACAAGGCGATTCACGTAAACACCCCTTCATTTTTTTTTTTTAAACATAGTTTATTGGTTTTTGCACATCCACATAGAAAACCTTACACAATTTGTTTCACCATACTTTCTGCAAAATAAGCGCACGCCTCCCTCCCAATTATACAACACCTAAGACAGGTTCGTAGAATTCCCTCCCGGACTGTACAACGCATAAAACCAATTATCTACATAACAAAACTCTACCCTTAACCCCTAAGCAAAACACTTCTAGATTCCCTCCCCCTCCCTCAATCCTCCTCACCAACGCATGCGATAATCCCTGCCCTCTAATGTCGTACAGCCCAAGGAATACCAATGTGTCAAGTTATGTGATGTGCCCAATTTGCTCCGGGGGCACTCCCTCAGCCCCGGGGCGGTCATCTCCCTCCGCGCCAGGTTCATAATCTCGCAGCGCCTGCACTAGCGCCTCCCACGCAGCTGCTGCCTCTAGCGCCTTTTCATCGCTGCGTCTATGAGCCCATTGATACCGCAGCGCACCCTCGCTGGTGGCCCATTTAATAAGCTCCCCCTTCCACCGCTTGCTAGTGGGCCCCACTGTTGCCTTCCACCGCTTCGTAATTTCTCGTTTCGGTAATATAAGGCCCATGTCTACGAATTTGCTCGTGATTTTAGTTTTGGGCGTGTGCGGGAACCAGTGCAGTATACTAGCGGCCATATCAAACTCCAGTCCCCTCTCTGTTACCTCATTCAGGGTATCTCCCACCTCTGTCCAGTAGGGCCCCAGCGCTGGGCAAGACCACAGCATATGATCCAGTTCCACCCCCGTTCTCAGGCATCTGGGACATGCCGCCTCCTCAGCTTTAAAATATTTCTGGATTTTCCCGGCGTCAGGTATGCTCTGTGGAGTATGTAGAAGTGCACCAGATGGAATCTTGCGTTTCTCGTGCTCTTCCAAGCCCGTCTCACTAACTGTGCCCAGGTCGTCTCAGGGATAGCTCTGCCTAGGTCACCCTCCCATTTCCCCCGAAGGTCAGCTAGCGGCTGTAGGTTGTCAAGGAGCATTCTAGAATATAGGCACGTGACCGCCTTAACAGTTCCTGCTGCCATCATAGCATACTGGCAGGCCATCGACGTCTTAGGCTCCATCAGCCCCTCCCTCCAATGTGCCTGCATCGCTCTTGTAATCGCTGCGTGCAGCAGGAAGCCTCCCCTAGGCAATTCAAACCGCTCTTGGAGAGTCTGGTAGGGCAGCAAAACCCCGTTTTCATAAAGGTCTCCTACCACCTGTAGTCCCGCTTCTTCCCAAAGTTGTAATTGCGACCAGTCTCCACCGTGTGGTAACGCAGTCAGCATCCCCAGTGGCATCTCCGGCGCGTACGGATGTACCACCCCCGCACATCTCTGGGAGCGATTCCAGCAGAGCCTAAAGGTTAGCTCCTCCGTGAGGAGGTCCCGGGCGTCCAGCCTCTGCTGCAGGGTGATGTAGGAAAGGACGTGGTGTGGCGTTCCCCCCTCTCGTCCGGCCTCTGGACCGCGGAACACCCGCGCCACATTTTGGGTGAAGATCTGCAATTGCGCCGCTAAGTAATATAGCTCAAAATCGGGGACCGCCAGCCCTCCTTCACTCTTGGGCCGTATAAGCGTTGCATGCGCCACTCTACGCCTGCCCGTACCCCACAGAAAAGACACCACCATCGATTTCAGCAACCGGAAAGTGGAGTTGGGTATCCACACCGGAAGCGTCCTAAAATAGTATAATAAGCGAGGGAGTGCCACCATTTTCAGAAGGGAGATGCGGCCCGTCACCGATAACGGGAGGGTTGCCCAAAAGGCCATACTCCCCTTCAAGGCCCGTACGCTGCGGCCCACATTCCCCTCCAGTATATCTGCCATCGTATGATAAATATGTACCCCTAGGTAGTTCAGGCAGGTGGGTTCCCAGCGGACCGCTCGGGCCACCTCCGGCCTTGTCTCCCCCTGTCGCACCGGGAACAGGCACGTCTTAGCCCAGTTAACTCGTAGACCTGATACGTCCCCAAACTCCGATAGTAAGCTCTCCGCCCCGTCAATGCTCCGCCAGCGTCTTCGAGGAATAACAAAAGGTCGTCCGCATAAGGCGAGATATGCTGTCGCCCGTCTCTGCCATCTAAGACCCCGTAGTATCGGCCCGTCTGAAACTTAGCCGCAAGGGGCTCCACCGCCAAGGCAAACAGTAGCGGGGAGAGCGGGCAACCCTGCCTCGTCCCGCGCTCAACTAGATATCTCTGTGAGATCAAGGACCCCGCTCGTACTCTAGCCACTGCCGAAGTATATAATACTTTTGTCCATTGGAGGTAGCCCTCCCCTAATCCAAACCTTCGCAATACCTTATACAAATATCCCCATTCTAGGCGATCAAAAGCCTTCTCGAGATCCACCGAGAGTACCATAGGCGTAAACACCCCTTCATATCTTGCCTCAACGCTTAGGGCATGATTACGAGCTTGGCGGATGGGATATTACGTAACAAACGTGGCAGATATCCCATCCGCCGTATTACAAGTTCCATAGGATATAATGGAATTGTTCGCTCCGCCCTCTATGGTCATGGTCTGGCCTATCTGAGAGCAAGATTTAGCCTCTACGCTCCGACTAGGCAACTACGTTCTACTACCAAGTTAATGGCATGCGTCCCCAGGCTTCGCAAACAGAGGACCGGGGGCAGCTGCCTGTTGCCTGGAACCAACTCCAGGTGGAGCTGCGTGCTCTGAGTGACCGAAGGTTTTCAAAAGGAGATTGAAGGCCCGACTTTTTAAATAGGCCTCTGTGATTCGTCTAATCACCACCGCAGGGCACGCGCCGGGCCTCTCCATGGAGTAGCTGTACGCATTACAAATGCTGTTTAAATTAAAATCTGTCCCTTTTTGTCCACCAAGATAGTAATCAGGCCCCAACTCTTTCTAGTGGAACTAAAAAACGAAACATCTTGTGTTGATGACCCAGACGTTCCTCAATTCCTAGATACAGAACTTGCTCAGTGGCCTGAGCCTGTTATTTTATGCGGCGACCTGAATATTCATGATTCAGATAGTAGTTTTTTGGACCCTAATAGGAAGTATGCGGGGAGGAAAAAAAGAACATATAGGGCTCTAGCAGATTTAGCAAGGAATAACTCTCTTGAGGATCCTTGGGTATACTGCCATCCAAATCTCGATGGGAGTACTTTCTTTTCAGCGCCCCATCAGATTTTAGTCAGGCTGGATTATTTTTTAATTACAAGAAGGCTGATAGATGGCGCAAGGATAGTAAGAGAACCAAGGATCATATCAGATCATAGCCCGTTAGTGTTAGAGGTAAACATTGGGCAAAGGAGAAACAAGGAGCCGACGCAATGGACATTTGACAGAGCACTCCTTCAGGATCATCAATATAGGGAAAGAATGGCTGAATGGATTAAGGAGTTTTGGGTAATTAACAGAGGTACTGCGTCACCAGGGAGTGTCTGGGACGCTTTTAAAGCTGGAATACGAGGTGAGACCCTTAGCTATGTTATTAGAACGCAAAGAAGAGAAAGGGAGGAACTAGAAAGAAATAATGAATTAATTAGAGAGGCAGAGGAGGAACTCACGATGGCTATACATATGCATACATCAGCTGAGCAGATATTGTTAAAATTAGTCGCTCTCAAAGCAATGGTCATGGAGGAGATGGCAAAAAAAACGGTGGAGAAATATTTAGCCAATAAAGAAAAGGCGTATGAGCTTAGCGAAAGAGTAGGTCATATATTAGCGGTGCGAGCTAGACAAAGAGATGGTATGGCTAATATTAAGGAGATCAAAAATGATCAAGGAATTAAAGTTAAGGGTGTAGAACAGATTAGAGAGGTTTTTAGGCAGTTCTATATGGAATTGTATCGGGCAGATGGGCGTGGAAGTGAGGAGGACATGAGGGCTTATCTGAGGGATATTGAGCCTTCATATTTGGAGGAGTCAGACAAATTAGAGCTGGAAGAGAAATTCAAGGTGGAAGAACTAGTTGAAGCGCTGAGGGAACTCCCATCGGGGAAGGCTGCTGGCCCGGACCAGATTCCAGTTGAATTTTATAAGGTCTTCCAGACCTCTTTGCTAGCAGACATGTTTAATATAATGGTGTCAGCGCAACTGGGTGAAACTGTTCCATGTTCCTGGGGTGGCGCAGACATCATTGTTATTCCAAAAAAGGGTAAACCGCCAGATGTCCCAGGCTCCTATCGACCCATCACCTTAATGAACGCCGATGTCAAGGTGTTTTCAAAAATATTGGCAAAAAGATTATCCAAGATAATTGAATCTTTAGTTGCACCCTCTCAGCATGGATTTATTCCAGGGAAAGGCACAACCCACCACACCAGGCAGGTAATAACGGCACTTGATGTTGCAGACATCTTGGAGGACCCAATGGCAGCGGTGTTTCTCGACGCTGAAAAGGCTTTTGATAGGGTCTCATGGGGGTATCTATGGGAGGCTCTAAGGTGGCACGGTATAGGACCAGGGTTTATAAAGGCTCTGCAGACGCTATACATAGCACCGACGGCCAAGATAAGAGTCAATAGAGGTTACTCTGCTGCAGTTAACATCCAGAGAGGAACAAGGCAGGGGTGTCCCTCTTCTCCCCTATTGTTTGCTCTGTATCTTGATCCCTATATTCGTAAATTGGAAATGAATCAGCAAATACCTCCATTAGTACTAAATGGGTGTAGGCTTAAATCACTAGCCTACGCGGACGACGTTGCCATCCTGACTCCAGACCCTGTAGTCGCCATCAGGGTAATTGAATCAGAAGCTGAGAAGTTTGGTCAGTTCTCTGGATATAGTTTGAATATAACTAAAACACAGATAGTCAAGAATCAGTGGGTGATGTGTAATGATGTAAGAGTGGTAAACACGGCAACCTACCTAGGGGTGCAAATGACGGCAGAAGTAAGTAAAATTGTGGAAAAAAATATGGATCCCCTGATAACTCAAATGAAAAAAGACCTAGAAAGAATGAACAATTTACATCTGTCGCTAGTTGGTTGCACAAACACTATCAAAATGATGATTTTACCCAAATTTTTGTATGTATTCAGGGCTGTACCATTGTTGATTGAAGCCAGCTGGTTTAATCGCATAGAGTCTATTTGTAATAGGTTTATATGGGCCCAAGGTAAAACCCGGAGAGCTTATAGGTACATGACGCTCCCTAGAGAAAAAGGGGGATGGGGGGCACCAGATTTTCGCTTATATTATATGGCCTCTGTGCTGCAATACATTCAAGGTCTTATCGGTGGAAGCTCTGATGATGTTAGAATGCAGAAAATGTCTACAGATGTGTATGCTGTCGCTTTAGGGGTAAATGCTGAGAATTGCTTTCTGAAGTGCATTGATTATAGCTATTTCAAGAGGACTAAGTTTAAAACTGTTAAAGCGGCAGTGACGACGTGGAATGCATTCTTGAAGAGGGTAAAACTTGGGAGGTATAACAGATATGTCTCATTAAGTAACAACAGGTCACTCCCTAAGGAAATTTTTGGAGATTATACTATGGCACAGTGGGCATTAAAGGGGGTTATGCAAATTGGAGATTTATATACACAAGATGGCCTTATACAATTTTCAGAGTTGAGAGTAAAATATGGCTTAGATAATAGGGGATTTTTCAAATATCTTCAGGTTAGAAGTTTCCTTGATAATAAAGTGGGGGGCCCGGCAGGTTTTAATAAAGTGGAAATAATGGAGAAAATAAAGCTGTCGGGAGATTGTACCATCGGGTCCTTTTATGCAGCATTGATGAAAGATAAGCAGGACGATCTAGTCAAATTTAGTAAAAAATGGGAAGATAAACTGGGTATTGATAATAGGCTTTTTTATGATTCATTGAATCTTGGATCTACGATATTATGTGCTGCCCCGCTGCAGTCGCAGCATTATAAAACATTATACTCTTTGTACTTTACTCCTGCAAAGATCGCAAAATGGGGAGGGAATCAAGGAATCAATTGTCCTAGATGTAATGAGCTGGAAGTAGATAGCGTACACATCTTTGCTACATGTTCAGAACTAAGAACTCTGATTAGGGAAATTGAGGGGTTTTTAGCAAACTCACTGGATATTGAGATATCCCTTACACCAGTTTGGATCATGTTAGGAGTGAGTGATGACGAGCAGGCTCAATATGCTGATTTCCTTTTTGTAGCAATGGCGGTCTATAGACTAACAATAGCTAGGGCATGGCTAGATAAAAGTCCTCCGAAAATGCAATGTTGGCTGGCAAATACCCTATATGCATATAATATAGAGGAAAAAATTTTTGCACGAAAGGGGAGGAGTGGAAGACGTTTGGGGAAAAGAATCTGGGAGCCATTATGTAAATGGAAAGAGAGACAAAGAAGGAATAGCTAGGGAGAGGGGTAGGTTGTTGCCTGTACTTTGATGTCGAGTATTTTAATTATAGCTGATTTCTATAAATGTGTACACTTTGATCGGTCAGATTTACTGTATGATTTAGTATTTAAGGCTTGTGATATGGGTAGTGCTCATAATCCATTGTTGTAATGAAGAAAAATAAAAAATTCCACAAATAAAAAAAAAAAAAAACGAAACATCTTAATCTACCAAAGTTCAAGAAATTCTCCCCACTTAAACGTTCCTTCTCAGGGAATTCCCCCAAATTCCGCAACTCACTTCCCACTAGCCTATGGGCAGCTCCGTCTTTAACTCAATTTAAATAGGGTCTAACACAACTGCTAATAAAAATGGCAACTACCCGGAAACGCAAACTGATCAGACGTAATCCTTGAAAAATGTATTGGGATTTCCCTCTGTTCCGCATACATTGCTTCTGTCTAGCACATGAAATACGTGCACGTCTCTTTGCTCGATGACCTAAGTTTCTGTACTTATATCCTGAAATGTCTTTACTGCCCTCTTGAAATCCCCTGTATATTGTAAAGCGCTCTGGCTCGAGAAGCACTATAGAGAAAAAACAAATGCATAAATAAAAGTTTCCGAAAGTGCAGCTGGAAGACGGCGCAGTGCAACGTTTAGAGACATGCTTCATGAAAAACATCCTGCATTGACGTATTTCCTGTGTGCAGATATTTTTGTCTGCATACATTTAAAGGCTGTACAAAGTGGGCTTGCTGAAATGCCATCGCGCTCTGCAATAGCACATTATTTTCAAACCAGGGGAATTATATTTCCATCCATTAGGTGGTAGTTATTGAGTAAAAATATGACTGACTGACTGAGTCATAATTTTACACCATTGTGGAATAAAGTTGCTTTAGAGCAAAAGATTTTAAAAGTTCACGGACACCTTTTCTAAATCCAGCCATACAGGCATGGAAGCCATACATTACTTCCACGTGGAAATAGGTCTCAGGATCAGGCCATGCGCCTTTTGCACGGACTCTCTCGTGTGACAGCCTCATAAACAGCGCTCTCTTCCCCCTTAGCACAGGGGCCCCTTCATCACCAGGCCCACATCTGCATCAGCAGCTGTGGAAGAAGGCGTCCATTACCAGCCCGTGCCAGGGTCCCACGGAGACACGGGGGGCTCTGGTACTGTTTCAGCACATGACTGTCCCCTTTCAGGCCAGCATCGGGAGGAGCTGGGAGGCTCATCCCCCCCCCCCTCCCCCGACCGGGGCCCCCAGCACTGGGAGAACTGGTTATTCTTAGGCAAGTCGGTATCTTTAGTCTGTCTCTCATGAGACTGACAGTGCTGTTCAGTATATTTATACCCACGGAGAGACCACGTATTACGGGCGTGCACACTGCGTGAATACATGTGTAGTGTTACTCATTTCCTGTGC
This sequence comes from Triturus cristatus, assembly GCF_964204655.1. Classification (NCBI taxonomy): domain Eukaryota; kingdom Metazoa; phylum Chordata; class Amphibia; order Caudata; family Salamandridae; genus Triturus; species Triturus cristatus. Next base: position 318,304,834 of record NC_140585.1, read on the forward strand.
TTCTAGGCGTCTGTGTGATCTTGGACAAACAGAGCCAGAGTGTGCTCTGCTGGCCGCGGCTGCAGAAATATTGTTAAATTGGTCGAGCAAGGCGCCCATTATAAATAAAGATGGCAGTGCCACAAGGACGTTAAAAGTTAGTTTATTTATATGTTTTCCGTTATTATTTATTTCTTTTTATTCCAAAACATTCCTTTCTCTCGCTCATCCTCGCCTCCGTGGTAATAGTATTTTTAAACCTGGTGAAGAATTTTGCTACGTTGCAAGTGTGCACCTCCTATCGGACACCGCTGGACAGTTATTTTTAAGACGTTGCATTCTGGGACTTGTAGTTTCACTGTTAAGATTGAAAGCATAGGCTCAAAAATCCCACCCTGAAAGATGATGCTGATTAATATGCCAGGACTGGGTGGCGGTGGATATGGGGCAGTGGGCACCGGGCAGTTGGCAGCGATGGGTCCTTCATCGGGAAGGATAGAGGACTCTGATCTAGTCTTTGGCTGTCTCTAATCAGCCAGGTCCTAGGTCAAGATGGCTGGAGTCAAGGGAGATACTGTGACATGCTCAAACTGCCCCCCCCCCCCTCTCTCTCTCTACGGATACCCTAAAACTTGAAGTACTTTGAAAAGAAAAAAGAAGGGACATTTTCTTAAGAGACACTATGATGAAGCAAAGACAGTTGTGCAATTCTATTACAGGACCGGAGGCTTCGTATTATGCTTCTCTTTCTATTTATTGCTACTCACAGCAGCCAATGAAAACTTTTCTTATGTAAAAAAAAATTACATTTCCCATGATGCATATAACACATCACTTCCTGCAGGGCCCCATAAGAGCCAGTAACACCGGAACCAGTCCTCTTTCTTTGCTGCTCACGCAGACAGTTAAATTGAGAGCTCCGTTATTGACATTGATTATATTGATTGTATTGATTGTATTAATTAGCGTATTGATGGTATTGGCGATTTGTGAGTACTGTTTATGTTACAGTGGTTGTCGTGGCAACGGTTGCTGAGGCGCCTCGATTGCATTTACCCTTCGGGGTTGGGCGGACCTAGCGCGGCGCTTGGCGCTCCGTGACTCCCGCTCAGAGCGGGGAAGTGTTGGGGGCACTTGTGGCAGCGAGCGATCCGAGGCACATATGTGCGGATCTTCCTTCCCCTAGACGCGGCGATCAGCCGGCTCGTCGGGAGACGGCACAGCGCGCGAGCACTTAGTTTTGCATCCTTATGGCACCGGTACCGCCCCGCCTTCGGCGGGTGTTCTGGAGGGGGATGTTGGCGCTACGGCTTCCCTAGTATGCCGAAGACGCCGGGAGCCATCTACTTTCGGTTTAGCTCGCGTTTCCTCGTGCGTAGCCCAATTGGGCTATTTTAGTAGGATTTGGGCTACGCACGTTGCAACGACCCGTTTTTAGGTGTTTTGCTTTCGTTTTGGGTATTAGAGGCTGCGTTTTTCATCTGAGAGCACTGCTGACGCCTGGCTGGCTGAAAAAACGACCTGGGCCTGGAGGGTGCACACCTCCTTGAATCTTTCTTCTTGCTCTTTGGCTCCATGACGCGCTGTTGCTGAGGAGCTAGGTACCGGTGCTGTTGTGCTTGGGTTGGCTCCCCCTTTGATTATACCTCCTTGCTGTTGCCTTATGAGCAAATACGTTTATAAGTTTGCTTCCTCCATGGAGAATTGGGTGCATTATGAGGAGGGTGACGCCTTGTATGAGGAGGAGGTGGAGACACCTGCCATTGAGGATAACATTGTTGAGGCCCTGGACGCTTCCGTGCAGGAGTCTGTCAACAAGGCCCTGGAGAAGGCGGTCCCGGGAACGGTGCAGCAGGCCTTGGCGACCGCTTTGAAGCCTATTACCAGGCAACTGGAGAGGTTCGCGAAGCAGCATGGCTTCACTACCCCAGATGAAGCTCTGGCGGGGGAGCCGCAGCCTAAGTCTTGGCCGCATTCTGATTCCTATAAGTCGCTGCCGCGCCCGGCGTGGGAGCGAGAGAGGGTGCAGGACACTGACACGGAGCCTTCCTCCCCCTCCTCGGACACCCCGGAGGATTCTCCTCCCCGAAAGAAGTCTCGGAAGGTTAAACATACAGAGCCTTCTCCACCGGCTCCCACGCATTTTACTTTCAACCCCTCAGATATCGTGCACCCCAGATCTTCCGATTGGTTGCCTGCCCCAGAGGTGGCTGCATACTTGCACGAGAATTTGCGCAAGAGCTTCGATAAGGAGATGCGCAACAGGCTGCGGTCTGAATGTCCCAGACCGGATCTCTCGGATAAGGTGGCGGAAACGCCGGAGATTGACCCGAGTTTGCTTACCTTTCTGAAAAAGTTTGCCAAAGATCCCAAGAAGGGTTTAGACCGCGCATGGCGAGGGTGCCAGGATAAGCTTTGGACGTGGTCGGACCCCTAGCAAAAATTTTGGAGATGGCACTAGAGGCGCAGGAATCGGGCACCGATATTGACTCTCATGTTTTGGCAGGCTGGACCCAGCGGTATCTGTCTATTGGGGAATGCCAACTGCGCTATCTCCACGGAGCGCAGAAAATCGATTCTGATGCGCATGGACTCGAACCTTGCTGAGTTGGCTGCGGCGGAGCCGGGTCCGTTGGCGGACGGAAACCTCTTCGGCGATCGTTTCGTCAAGGATGTGGCGAAATATGTGGGTACCTTCACTATAAACACTGATGTAAGCAGGAAGGGGTTCCGAACTTGCAGGGGGGGGGGGGGCTGAGAGGACAAAGAGGGGGAGGAGTACACCCTCCCAGGTTATACACTATTCTACCAAAAGGTACTCCCCACCACTAACTCAGAGATGAGATTATGAGTTAAATTTAGAACAGACCTAGAGTTTTCAGATGTTACGACCCCTAAATGAAGATTGGAATTGGATACCACTATTCAGTGGGGAAGGAGGCAACTCCTTTTGTTTTATATTCCCTCACACACCCTAGTGGTGTCATGCTTCATCATCGGGACACCTCGGCCCCTATAAGTCGAGGTGGGCTCAACCATATCTCAGGGAGCTCTTATGAAGATGTTTTTTGGCCAGGGGGATAAAGATTAAAAGCCACAGCAGTTCCCAGTATCCCTTTTATTCTTGGAACTGTCAGTGGTAAAATAAAATACAATGTTAGGGTCAAGATGGGATATTATGGTCCTAAGACCCTAAAGCCAACATGTTTCAGTCCTGCTTGGCCCCATAAAGGGTGCTGGACTTTCTTCAGGGCGGAAAAAGATGCCCCCTGGATTAGGTATAGGCAGAAGAATTCCCTGCACTAATCGGGATGAGGGCGACTAGCACTCCTCATCTATTCTCATAGACTGATTGGTCTTGTATTTCACTCCCTCTAGGTAGAGAAACAAGGAGACAAAAAAAGGGAGAAAAGGGTAGGGAAAAAAAAAAGACACCACATATAGTTACATATGGAGTTCCAGGTAAGTTCATGTCTGCAGGCGTGCTTTTCAACTCAATTAAGGTGAAAACACCAGGCAGTTCCGGGTGGTGGGTGAAAAAACTCTTAGATTTTCTCACACGTACTTATTTGTGTGTTACCCGGTTCTTTGTGGCGGCTGTATGCCGCATCCTAGCTCCTTTTATTCCTAGGTGTAGGTCTATAAATAATGTACTAACACCCGTGTAATCCTCTAGTGAACAAACACTATAAAAACACTATAAATTGTGCAAAAATCACCGTGGTTTAAAAAACATCTATATATATCTCTGTGCACGTAACATAATCGCGTGATGACATGTTCACCATTCGCGCTCTTACATACGTCTAAGCATTCTCTCTCTCTCATGTATGCGTTCTTACCCCGTATTTTGAGGGGTATCGACTCCAAGTGGAGGACTACCGTTAATGGGGTAGCCCTGTAGTCAAACACTTCGTGATTGTGAGCGTAAGTATCAGAGCCCCAATGAGATGTAATTTTCCCCGTTATTCATGAGGGGATGGTCATCAAGTAAGCGTACATATAAAAAGATACACAAAAACATAAACAAAAGGCAGAGTCTATTTAGAGTCATGTTTAGCGCTGGATCCCGCGAGGGGACCAGCTCTCTTCTCATACCTTAGCGTTGTGGTCATTCAGCAGCATTTACTCACGCCATCAAGGGTCCTGCCCCTCGTAACAACCTATTCGGTGGTGGTTCCACTGCTTGGAGTGCTGTTCAAGTTCTTTCGCACGCTTTTAGTAACCGCTTCGCTACTGACTGATGTCCCGCCTACTTCCGTATCCTGTCTCCGAATCCGTCGATTCTCCTGGAGACTCTTGGGAATTGTAGTAATTTGCTCGTTGCGTGTTTGTTGTTACTTTACTTTAAGAGTTTTTTTCAAAACGAAACTTTATCACTTATACTATTGTACGTTTACGATTTTTGGTATCAATACATACTACACCTAAGTGTGTTAGAGGCTGTATGGGTGGCAAAATAGCCGGTGCAATTACCGGTTATAACTAAAGATGATCAGTGTACATCCATATGCCTAGGATGTCTGACGGTAGTGTGATTTCGATATGCCTCGAGCTACTTTCCTTTGGGAAAGTTCGGAAATATATCTCGTGGGATACCCGTAGGGGGCCGCCACCTGGTTCTGCAATGGTCCAATCACAAGGCTAGTTGTTTGATCAAGATTATAACATTTTAATATATCTCAAATACATAACCCACGGCATTCAAGGGGATAGATAAACAGGTGATCTAGCTAGTGGTTGCTATAGGACAGATTCCTGCTAAGTCACTAGTACCCGTTACATTACATTACAAGTCAGGGTATGACTATGACTATAAGGTCTGAAAGTGGGGTTCTGTTTCTGTTGTGCTATTTATTCTGAGGATTACCTCTGAGTAAGTTGGTTCCACGGTATTGAGTCATTTAATCCAGTGATGTGGGTTTTGAGTCTATACACCCATCGTTGTTCACGTTCTAATAGGATTTTAGACATATCGCCGTCCCCATTTACTTTCTCAATGATTGTCCACCACAAATCTGAATCTGTGTGTTTCTGTTCTATGTAATGTGCGGTCAATTTGGTAGATGTGATAGCTCTCCTGATCGTGCTCCTATGCTCACATATACGCACTTTAATTTTTCTTCCTGTCATTCCCACATACTTAAGTTGGCAGGGACATTTTATCAGAATGATGACATTATCTGTATTACAATTCATGTGTGATCGCTGTTCCCACGGGTATGACATTCCCAGATCTATTTCTCTAGTCTGTGCTGTAAATGGGCAAACCACGCAAGTCCCGCATGGGTAATGTCCAGTGACCATTGGTAGATTCCATAGTGTTGTCTGTATCCTGGATTGTGACTTTGGTTTCTTCAGATCTGTGTGCACGAGGGAATCCCTCAGACTTTTGTTCCGTTTAAACGAGAACATTGGCTTCTCATATTTCAGCTGATTGGATGTGAGAACTGTCCACTTCTTATTGATAATTTTTTTGATCTCATTGGATGATCTATTATAAGTGGTAACACAAATGAGAGCATCTGGTTCTTCCTTTGGGTATGTCTCAAGTAGGGCCGCTCTAGGTGTATTACGAGACCGTTTTTTCGCATTTTCAACAACCTTTCTGGGGTACGATCTTTCATATAGTTTCTTTGCCAGATTATCTGCTTCAGCTTTGTATTCATCCAAATCGGCACAATTTCTGCGTATACGCAAAAATTGGCCTATTGGGAGATTTTCTCTGAGCGATCGGGGATGTGCGCTATTGAAGAGGAGTAAACTGTTTTTGTCAGTGGGTTTGGAGAACAAAGAACTAGTGATCCCTCCATTTTTTGCACTTAACTTCACATCAAGGAAAGATATCTGATTTCGGTTCAATGTCATAGTAAATTTCAAATGTGGATTGAGTTGGTTAATCCACATGTGGAAATTGGTCAGTGTATCTGTATTTCCTTCCCAGATTACCAAGATATCATCTATATATCGCCACCACCCTTTGATATTCTCGGAGTATGGGTTGGTGGTCCATATATGTTCCTCCTCAAGATGACCTACATAGAGACATGCTATGCTGGGAGCAAATGTGCTCCCCATAGATGTACCGTGTGTTTGCAGGTATAGTTGATCCTCGAATCTGAAAAAGTTTTCTTTTAATGTCAGACTCATGAGTGTGATAACCCAACTTATTGGTGCATCCCAGGTCCACTCTCCTTGTTGTAGATATGCTTCAATCACTCTGATGCTCTCGTCTTGTGGAATGCTGGTGTATAATGCTTCAACATCCAGACTTACCAACATGTTCTGTGTTGGATCGTATGTAACATCCCGAAGGACGTTTAATAGATGTTTTGTGTCTTGGATGTAGGATTTTATTTGGGTCACCAGAGGACGGAGAAACCAATCTGTGTATTTAGATAGTGGTTCTAAAAGGGAACCTATCCCTGACACAATGGGCCTCCCTGGTGGTGGTATTCTTCCTTTATGGATTTTGGGTATTGTGTAGAATATGGGTGTTCTAGGGTCATCACAGTTCAGGAAATCCTGCTCTTTCTTGTTTATCCACTTTTGTTTCAGTGCCTCTGTTGTAAGAGTGTTTATGGTTTTCTTGAGTCGAGCGGTAGGATCTCTGTGGATAGGTTTGTAAAAGTTGGTATCGGCTAACAAGTTGGTACAGGCTGATCTATATGCTGAAATGCTCTGTATCACTGTTGCTCCACCCTTGTCAGCTGGTTTAATAACCACATCGGGTCTTGTACTCAGTTGTTTAAGAGCTATTCGTTCCTTCTTGCTCATGTTGTCGAAACCCCCGCCCTGCGTGGGTAGATTTTCAATCTCATTCGATACTGCGTCTTCAAAGGCTAATACTTCCGGGGGCATCATTGAGGATGGAGGGAAGAAACTGGACTTCGTCCGTAACGATGTATACCTATGGTCTTCAATAGGTCGATCAGATGCCGCAAAAAATGTTTTTAATCTTATCTTCCGAAAGAATTCACTTAATTCACATCTTATCTTGAATTTATCAAGATTCGAGGTGGGTACAAAACCCAGGCCTTTATTCAAGACTTCGGTTTCTTCTGTTGTTAAAGTGATGTCGGTAAGATTCACTATTAATCCCGGGACGTGCTTGTCCCTGCCACTGGCCCCTTCGTCATGCTCCGTGTGTTCATAGACGAGCTGTTGTCTTCCCATTGTACCTGCTTTGCTCCATTGTTTCGTCTGCCACGTTTCCCTCTTCTCCCGCCCTGTCCTAAAAACGGCTCTAGTTGAAGTTGGGCTGGAAGTAAGGTCCCATATGGAAGTGTTGTGGTCCCTGGAATGGCGGTGGTCCTGGCCATAGGTACATCGGTGGGGGTTGGAAACCTTGGTTGTATCTTCCCCTTCTTGGTCTCCTTGCTCTGCCTCTCCAACTTCTATTAGAATCGTCACTGGACCAACCTTCTTGATCAGTATCTGGATTGCTAGAATCCCCCTGATAAGAAGAGCCCAAATCCGAAGCATCTTGGTTCTTGTAATCCTCTTTTAAATATGGGTAAACTTTTTCATGGGAAAATTTCTTTAAATCTTTTTGTAGTTTGTTTACCTTGCTTTGCATTAGGAACTCCTTGTGTTCACTAATTTCTTTATTTACTTCCTCCAGCTTCTTTTTATACAGACTGATTTTAATCTCGGTTATCAATGCATCTTCGCTTGTTTTGATTTTCACCAGGATTGCTTCTGACAGGCGTTTGGCGGTGTTGATAATCAGTATCAACCAATCGCGGGTGCATCGCCACGCGATTAGTGACCACTCTTTTTTGAATTGTTGGTCTTCCAAAAAGATTCTGGGGGCATTAGTTACTATAAGTCCCCTGGGTGCCGCATTACCTCGAAGATATTCCGTTAGGATGGCCCCATGAAGGAGAATCCGCATCTGGGATCGTTTTAGTTCTTTCAATTCGTCCCAGTTCTGGGCTTGATTAAGGCTCTGATTTATGTTAGTGTCTGCTAATAGGGATGGTCCAGCGAGGATGGCTGATGCCATTTCATCTGTGTATCCAAGTCCCAATGCTTCGCACGAGGTGAGAGTCCCTAAGGAATTCATTTCTTTATGCAATGATCGTAACGATTGACAGGGACAGAGGAGATATTAATATTGGTCTCTTTTTCTTGGCGATTTTAAAAGGGTATAGTGTTAATCAAAAGGACAATTGGTGTGCGTCGTACAATTATAAAAAAAAAAATTCAAATTATAAATCAGGAAAACCTATTTTAGTTTGTTTTATGTATGTACACATATATATACACACATATATATGGTAGGTGAGTCAAAGAAATTTTCTGCTAACCTTACCAATGTATTCTTTATGTGCCTTTTGGTGCACTTTGAGGCGAGCCCCGCAGCTATGCGCTGCTAATCACGTTAAACACTGATGTAAGCAGGAAGGGGTTCCGAACTTACAGGGGGGGGGGCTGAGAGGACAAAGAGGGGGAGGAGTACACCCTCCCAGGTTATACACTATTCTACCAAAAGGTACTCCCCACCACTAACTCAGAGATGAGATTATGAGTTAAATTTAGAACAGACCTAGAGTTTTCAGATGTTACGACCCCTAAATGAAGATTGGAATTGGACACCACTATTCAGTGGGGAAGGAGGCAACTCCTTTTGTTTTATATTCCCTCACACACCATAGTGGTGTCATGCTTCATCATCGGGACACCTCGGCCCCTATAAGTCGAGGTGGGCTCAACCATATCTCAGGGAGCTCTTATGAAGATGTTTTTTGGCCAGGGGGATAAAGATTAAAAGCCACAGCAGTTCCCAGTATCCCTTTTATTCTTGGAACTGTCAGTGGTAAAATAAAATACAATGTTAGGGTCAAGATGGGATATTATGGTCCTAAGACCCTAAAGCCAACATGTTTCAGTCCTGCTTGGCCCCATAAAGGGTGCTGGACTTTCTTCAGGGCGGAAAAAGATGCCCCCTGGATTAGGTATAGGCAGAAGAATTCCCTGCACTAATCGGGATGAGGGCGACTAGCACTCCTCATCTATTCTCATAGACTGATTGGTCTTGTATTTCACTCCGTCTAGGTAGAGAAACAAGGAGACAAAAAAAGGGAGAAAAGGGGAGGGAAAAAGAAAAAGACACCACATATAGTTACATATGGAGTTCCAGGTAAGTTCATGTCTGCAGGCGTGCTTTTCAACTCAATTAAGGTGAAAACACCAGGCAGTTCCGGGTGGTGGGTGAAAAAACACTTAGATTTTCTCACACGTACTTATTTGTGTGTTACCCGGTTCTTTGTGGCGGCTGTATGCCGCATCCTAGCTCCTTTTATTCCTAGGTGTAGGTCTATAAATAATGTACTAACACCCGTGTAATCCTCTAGTGAACAAACACTATAAAAACACTATAAATTCACCTTCACTACCCTGGACAAGGCCCAGGCTGGGATCAAACGTGTTTTCCAAGCCGGGGTTTTCAACAGGGCCGGACGAGGCCGGGGACGCTCGTTTGGCCGTCAATATTCCCAAGGTCCTCCACGTGGAGACTTCGGACGGGGCAGAGGAGAGTGGGACTCCACCCGCGGTGGCACCTTCTATCCCACCAGACAGCGCTTCAACAAGCGGCGCTTTAACAAAGGCTCCTATCGTGGAGGGTTCCACGCCTCCGAGTCTTCAGGTGAGCGCTCCAGACTTATTTCTTCTTCCGCTGGGGGGACGTATTCGGCTGTTTTATCACAACTGGGTGCAAATATCACAAGACGCATGGGTTTTGCAGACAGTTCAGGGGTTCCACCTAGAGTTTTTTCAGGCACCCTGTCAGGTACAGCGTCCCAGACAGCTTTCTTTTTCCCAACTAGAGTGCGATTTCATAGATTCAGAAATAGACGGATTGCTGCAGAAACGCGCGATAGCTCCTTGCAAAGAGGGCCCTCGCGGTTTCTGCAGCAATATTTTTCTGGTGCAGAAGAAAGGAGGTGGTTACAGGTTGGTACTCAATTTGAAGGATTTCAATCACTTTCTGACTTACAAACATTTCAAGATGGAGGGCATCCATCTGCTGGCAGATTTGCTAAAGCAAGGGGACTGGTTGGTCCGTCTGGACCTGAAGGACGCTTATCTGTCCGTTCCCATATATCGTCCCCATCGCAGATTCCTTCAATTTCAATGGCACAACCGGTGGTACGAATATTTGGTCCTTCCTTTCGGACTTTCCTCAGCACCGTGGTGCTTCACCAAGGTTCTGAAACCGGTCGTTGCCTACCTCAGAGAACCAGGTGTTCGCATGATTGTCTATCTGGACGACATGCTCATTATGGCGCAATCTCCGGCGTTGGTAGCTCAACACTTGCGCATGACCATTCATATTTTGCAGAATCTGGGGTTCGTGATCAACGAACCAAAATCGGTCTTATCTCCCACACAGACGATAGATTTTCTGGGGTTCGTCATCAACTCTCAGACGGCCCAACTCAGCCTTCCAAATTCCAAACTTCGGGATATCAAGAAGGAACTTCGCTCGTTCCTGGCCAAACAGATGGTCTCGCTCAGGGGGATTGCCCGGATATTGGGACTTATCGCGTCGTCCATTCAGGCAATATTTCCGGGTCCCCTACACTACAGGGCCCTGCAGCGACTCAAAATTCAACACATGCAGAAGGGCCTTTCTTACACGGACGTAGTCCCTCTTTCCCAGGAAGTGAGGGAGGAGATGCTATGGTGGTTGGCCCACGTCGAGGCGTGGAACGGCAGATCAATCTTCGGTTCTCTTCCAGAGGTGGTCATAGAATCCGACGCCAGCCGTTGGGGTTGGGGAGCGCGCTGCGGAAATATTTCCACAGGGGGACGATGGTCCCTAGAGGAGTTAGATCTTCACATATATTGTCTAGAGCTCCTCGCAGGCTCGTTTGCGATCCGGACGTTAGCTCCCAGGCAGATCTCATGTTGCATCCTTCTTCGAATGGACAACATATCGGCGGTCCGGTACATCAACAAATTGGGGGGCACGAGGTCCTCAATGTTGGTGGAGATAGCGAAGGCCTTTTGGCACTATTGCCTGAACCATCAGATTTCCGTGATAGCAGAATACATTCCGGGCCAGTCCAATGTGGTGGCGGATTGGAACTCTCGCCACCTCAGGGACTACAGCGACTGGCAACTTCTCCCACGAGTGGTTCGGTGGTTACAGGAGATTTGGGGACCTTGCCAGATCGACCTCTTTGCCTCCAGGCTGAACCGTCAAATGACGAGATTTTTCAGCTGGAGGCCGGACCCTCTGGCGCTGGCGACGGATGCCTTTGCGCAGGAGTGGACTCAGGAATTGAATTACGCGTTTCCACCATTCATCCTCATTCCCCGCGTGTTCACTCAGGTGATGCGCCAGAGAGCAGAAGTGATATTGGTGACTCCCTTGTGGAAGTCGCAGCCCTGGTTCCCGTTGTTGCTGGAGGCGAGTTGCGACTTCCCCAGGAGGATTCCATGGTCCTCAACGATGCTCCAGGGCCCTCAGGGGGAGAGACACCCGATGGTTCTATCGGGGCACCTGTACCTGATGGCCTGGAGACTTTCCGGCAGCGTTGGCAAATGCCAGGATTTTCGGACCAAGCTTCGTGCTTTATCAATCAAGCGTGGGTCCCCTCTACCAGGAAGCGATATTCTTCAGCCTGGGGATGCTGGGTTCGTTGGTGCATGGGACAACATGTGGATCCCGTGGGGGCAGGATTACCCTATATTGTGAATTTTCTATCGGAGAAGGCGTCGGAAGGTTTAGCGTACCGCTCTGTTAATAACTTCCGTTCCGCCATCTCGGCAGGCCACTCTCAGATCGAGGGCAAGCCTGTCGGAATGCATCCTTTAATATGTAAGCTCCTGAAGGGCATCAGAGTAGCTAATCCACCCAAACCAAGGTACTCTTCTTTGTGGGATGTCTCACTGGTTCTGTCACTCTTTAATAGGTGGCCCGCCAACAATAGGTTGTCCAGGAAACAATTGTCGGCCAAGCTGGCCATGCTGCTTTGCCTAGCAGCTTGTAGGCGTTCTTCGGATGTTAAAGCTCTTGATATTACAGGTAGAGTATTTACTCCGGAGGGAGTTTCGTTTTCTATTACTTCTAGAACTAAGACAATGTCATGCAGTGTGGATTATCATGCTTTTCCCGATAATGCTAAACTTTGTGTGGTTCAATGCCTCAAGGCTTATGAAGAATGTACCAGGTCTACCAGGCCGGAAGGGGTGGCACAATTGTTAATTGCTCTGCAGAAACCGTCCAAACCTGTGACAGCGGCTACCATAGCCAGATGGCTCAAAGATGTCATGCAAGAAGCAGGTGTTGATACCCAGGTCTTTGGTGGACATTCTGTCCGACGCGCTATGGCCTCTAAGACTTTCATGTTGGGTTCCACCGTGCAAGATATTATGCATTCTGCAGACTGGTCGTCTGAATCAACGTTTAAACAGTTTTATTATAAACCGGTGGGTGATATATCCTCTGTTGTTTTTGGATCAGCGTCAAACTAGCATAATACGAATGCTCCGGTCCTGTAATAGAATAAAAAATTAGCTAGCATTCGCGCCAAGAATTTTCAATTCTATTAAGGACACGGAGGCGAGGATTATCCCACCCAGTTAAATTACTGTAATGTAATTTTTGCCCACCCGTTGTATATATTCTGATTTTACAGAAGTTACGGGTTGTTTTATCTCTGTTCTTTCAGGATCTGATAAGAAGATGGATTAATCCGGTGTGCAGATTGACGTTCTTCCCAGCTGGTCTGGTGTTCTTCCACGTTGGAAGCTGTTGTTGAACTTTAATACTTATTGGACTTTTGTTCGGAGCAAAGAAAGAGGACTGGTTCCGATGTTACTGGCTCTTATGGGGCCCTGCAGGAAGTGATGTGGTTTATGCATCATGGGAAATGTAGTTTTGTTTTACATAAGAAAAGTTTTCATTGGCTGCTGTGAGTAGCAATAAATAGAAAGAGAAGCATAATCCTCGCCTCCGTGTCCTTAATAGAATTGAAAATTCTTGGCGCGAATGCTAGCTAATTTTTTATTCATGCAGACTGCAGAGTGAGACTGTAGCTGGTAAAGACAAAACGGTGTCTGTTTTTTTACACTGATATTGAAAGTGGTTTAGGGCCTGTGATAGTTAACTAGATATGGGAAGTCTTCCTCCTCTCCCCACCCCATCCCTAGCCAGCGCCCCTAGTAGAGCTGTGCACAGGCCTGAATTTTCACCACTTCAGAGAAGATTTGAAAACCCATTTTTTAAATGTGATTTCTATTAGACCCTATAGAGGTTACAGGTGATCGTTATACTGTATATATTGAAAAAACAGCACGGGGCCCCTGACTCACGCCTCGTAGCTGCCCTTGGGGTGCAGGTGCTGCTGCTACAAAGAGCTTACACCTAACAAAAGGTTACTTCAAAAAATCTTTGATGTGTAACAGTTATGTTATGTTATTCTAATTTAAATATCTGCACAAATCTGCACGGAGGAGGTTGGGGGTGCTGGGGGGGGGGGGGGGGTATATCCAGGGCCAGACTGGCCATAGTGAGCATCAGGCATTTGGCTGGAAAGGTGAGGGCCGATTTTGGAGTGGTGGGAGCCAGTTTTGTTACTGGGGCCCAGTTTTTCAGCGGTGCTGCAATATCGGACCCCAGTAACAAAACCAAAAGTTCAGGGGCTCGGTTTTGTTAGGCACTAGTGCTTCATGCGTGCGACCCTATGTCCCACGAACCACTGTCCCTACCCTTAAACAAGCATTGGCAAAGCCAATAGGTCTCACCTTTATTTTTTGCTTTGGTGTAGTTGTTATTGCAATACAGTATAATGTGTTATAATATTTGTGCCGAGGGTGTGTGAAAAACAGACAGGTGTTCTCATTACTGTGGTCTTTTACTGTAGCTATAAACAGTTTGATATGGATCTACAGTTCACTGAGCAATACAATAGGCGTGATAAGGAAAACCAACCCTGGCTGCATCATGATGCTTTGTTTTCTTGTTTTGGGTGGGAGTGGGGTGGGCAATTCGGACAATGGGAGGGAGGGGGATGGGCATGTGAAGGAGGGTGAGAACGGGAGAGTAAACCATTTTCTATGGCATGGCCAGGGCTGGCTATGTCATAGATCTTTTTTTGTTATGTCAGGTGGGGGGAGGGGCAACACAAACAAATAGGGTTGGGGCTTGAAGGGGAAGAAGAAACGGGGAAGAAGTAACAGGAGCACGGGGTTGGAAGGGGAACAAGCAACAGGAATGCAAGCCAGGAAGGGAAGAAGCAAAAGTAGCACAGGAGTGGGAGGGGAAGCAGCACTGGGGGTGGGAGGGGAGGTAGCAACAGCAGGTCAGGGACATACGTGGGATGGGCAAAAAGCAACAGTAGCCGGGGGCAGGAGGGGAAGAAAAATCAAACCACAGGGGGAGAGGTGAAAAATCAAATAAAGAACATGTGTCTGAATTACAGCACAAACAATGAGTAGACAGTGAAAGGACATTAATCAAGCTTAATCAATCAGACGTTGGTCCATGCTCCACAAGAAAGAAGAGGAAGTGTAGCCAGCGTGTGCTGGTCAACTAGGAAACAGCAAACAAGAGTGACAATGCCTGATTTGGAGAATAAAAGACAACGACTGGAGCATTGTGACCTCAGTGGCCTGCACAATCTCATAAACTTACTTCTTTCAACACGTCCACAAATACCAACAAAAATCTGGACTGAGTGAGATACACCAGGCCATAGGAAACTTGAGAACTCTGAGATATTCTCAAGTTTGCACTGCAGGTTGTTTTATTACCATGCTAAAACTCTTTTTTTTTCGAACCAGAGCATCTCTACTCTGGCTGACACTGCATGCGAGATAGATCCTGTCACCGGTTGCGCCGAACCGTCAGTATAAATGACACAATGGTAATCTTCGAGCGGGCGCAAAGACAGAGGAGCCGGATGAACAAATTTATATTGCAAGTACTCCTGTGTCTGCAATGAGGCATCAAAGATATAGGTGACATCTGGCGATGTCAGAGAAGTGGCCTATTGTATCCAATGTGGATGCAAAGCTTTTGAATTTGGTAAACTGGCTTTCGTCACTGCCTCTAGGGCAGGATACGGTGTAACCACCAACATGCGTTTTCCTTGCGACAGCGCCCTTTCTTTAAAAATCGCCATCTGCACCGCAGTCAAAACTTTTTCGACTGAGGAAAAGCGCAATTCAGCCGAAGTGTACAAGTGTGATTTGTAGGCAATGGGGACTGTGTCGCCCTCATTGAACGTTAAGTACGTGAAACCCACTGCGCCTGGCACAATTCTTATTACCAGGTTTGTGTGGTTATCGCGTGTCAGTAAGTATTTCGAAGCAAGAAGATCAACCTGCAAAGATTGCAAAATAGCTGAATGCTCTGGCAGCCAGCTCGATTTGGAAAAAGTAGGTTGTACCAAGGCATATAGTGGCATGATACGCTGGGCATAATCGGGAATGTATGTACGACCGAAATTCAGAAAGCCCAGCAAAGACTGCAATTTTTTCAATGTTGTAGGAGCACGCAGACATGCGCACTTCTCCAGAAAGTGAGGAGTTAATCTTCGACCCTGATTGTTGAGCTCGTAGCCCAAAAACAACACTGTATACTCTGCAATGTGAGACTTCGCAAAGTTGTATTTGTAACCGAAGTCTGCAAACATAACAATAATGCGATGAACGCAACACAGATGCGGCCACAGCTCGTCGTCTGTGAGATAGATGTCATTAACATACAAGTACGCATCAGGGTCCATGCTCTCTAACAGAGAGACAACACGTGCGGCAAAGACGTCAGAGCTGTTTTTATAGCCCATGGCTAATCTCTTAAATTGCTTTTGCTTGCCGCCAGAAGTAAACGTTGTCCACTGACTACTAATAGAGGACAGGTTATGGCTGTAAAAGCCATTGGATATGTCAAGTGTGGTTTTACACCTTATTCTCACAAGACTATCAACGAGGTCAGAACTGTGGGTATTCTGTACCGCGCACGTCCGGCAATGAGAGTTCAAATGCTGGTAATCCAAAACTAAGCGGTACGATCCATCAGGCTTCGTTACAGTGAGTAAAGGATTATTCATTGGTGACACACATGTTTCAATAACTCCCTGATATTCCAATTGCTCAAGGATTTCCGCGACGTGAGATCTAGCTTCGCGGGGCATGGGATATTGGGGTTGTGGTTGAGGCATAGACTGTAAGGGAATCTCATGGCTGGGAGACAATTTATCCCAGCCCACCTGCGTACGATACAAAGCCGGTGCAAGTACCTGAGCCCACTCTTCGGCAAACCTTTCAGCGTGGTCCTTCGGCACTGTGTGCACAAAGGACGGGAGGATTACCTCCTCCCCTTCAGGAGCATCTAAAATGAAAGCCGGGGGCCAGTCCCCCTCTGCCAAGAGAATGTCATAGGAAGAGGTCAGATTATCCCAAAAATCCCTTGTATTGTACTTTGTATGTCACCTTCGATTAAGAGGACTATGTCATATAGTCTGTCAGGGGGAGCCACTCTAGTGTCAGCATTTCTACAGTAATGAACGTGTCAGTTGCTGTCGCCTCCAGAAATGGACGCAGTGCTTGCCGCATTACTGTAACCTCTGCTGCGCTGTCGAGCAGCGTTAGTGCCCATGTCAGGTCCTGAAGCTGCGTCTGCACTATCTGTGGCATACCTCGCTATTAATGCAGCAACTTTCTTCTTCTGAAACGGGGGACGTTGATGTGCAAACTCGTCCTGCTTGTCTTTACCGTCAGTCTGACGGGGTTGCTCATGTCCTTGTTGGGCACCCCGACCTTTTCCACGTTCTCCGCCACCGGACTGTGAGGCCGAGGTTTCCTGTGAAGAACGAGGAGAACGTTGTTCAGTAACCTGAAATCTATCAGGTGACCTAATACTAGTGCGATCGTGCAAATCGTATGTGCGTTCACCAGTCGTCTGTACGGGAGATGCAGGACGAGACCCCTGTTTCTGTTGCTGCTTTCCCTGTTTCTTTTTTCGCCAATTTTGTTTTGGAAAAGTTGGACGATTGTCTTTGACAGACGAACTCACCTTAGTCTGCTGTATTAAGTCAGGAATGACTATAGTCGGTTTAATCCCTAAGCTACTGCGGCCAATAGTTCTATATGCTTATGCAATAATTTTAGGCAACTCTTTGGGCTTGTCGAGCTCATCAACGCGGGCTAAGCCATTAGCCACTTGGAATTGCACCGCATCTCCCTTGAGATTACCAAGGACGAGAGAGGCAACTACGTCGAACACACCGACAAGCCGCATTCCCAACTCTACAGCTGCCTCCGGACCGTGGTTATCTTGAACACATTTAATGACGGAGGGAAGCACAGCCATAGATGGGGTGCCAAAGCACTTTGCGTAGACTGTGGCAAAGACCTTGCCCCAGTTGTCACAATTGGACACCTCTGGGACTAAGTCCTTCTGCAAACTAAAGGTGAGGATCCTGTGTTTCTCCACAGGGGTAGAATGTGGAAATACAGCTTCCAGTTGGTCAAATTTCTCAGCAAGCCAATAAGGCGAATCATCCTTATTCTGGGGGCGCTTGCCCATTACCGAATTAACCATGACGGGACTAATAACAACCGCGGCTTGGCCAGCTGGCTGTCCCGCAACATCAGGTGCCCCCACCTGCACGTTGCGTGAAACGTATTGCACTAAAGCCCTATATACTGTAATAACGGCTGTATGGAGTACACGCAACTCATCCACCGCAACAGTCAGATAGCGGGGATGAGGCGTAAATCCAGCCAGCACCGGCCATGTGGTCCCTGGAATTGACAAAGGGCCCATTCTAGCCGGTGTAACCGCATGGGGAAGGGTGCCATTAAACCAAATGCGATGCTGCCAGGCCGAAAAGGGAATCTCCTGCATCCTATACGGCGTATAATTTGCTGGGATCCGTGTGTGAGTAAATGAGTGAAACGTATTATCATCCGCATTCACTGCCGGCAGTGTCACCCAAGAGTAAAACAACTCGTAGGGGTAAGACGCATCGGCACTCACTACAAAAATAACGGCCATCCCATCGTCCGGCACCCCATACTGCGTCAAATGACGCCGCTGAGGCGTACGGCTATGCGCTGCAATATCGACCGCCATAAGGACACAGAGAAGAACAACATTGGATATTACAGTAGCACAAGGGATCAGAAATATAAAAACCTTTTTAATTACCAAGCTTGAGGGAACCTATCGTACAAACAGGTAGGTTAAAACCGTCACTCCCGCTATCCGGAAACAAGAGTGAGGGTGTCGAGGACTAATATAAGCACTACTAAGGCGTTTCAAATCAAAAGACCAAACGTTAGGTGCGCCATGTTGCAGGGATTCTGCTCATTCACAGAACTATGCGCAGGAAACCAGGACCTCAGTGAATTGCGGTGTACCAAAAACTCACCTCAGTACCCAGATCCCCTAACCAACCAGCATCAGTGTCCCATTCGTTATCCGTATTCTCTCGGAGGTCCCAATGTATAGACAACCCAGAACAAGCGACTTAGAGTACTCTCAGGAATGGTGGGAATCAGAAATACCTGTTCGTTATTATTCTCATATCAGTCCACAACAAGAGTAATCAGAGTCACGGTAAAGTTTAAAAGGTTTATTTTATTAACTACGTGTCCTAAGATGCAGTACTTTGGCTAACATAAGCAGACAAATGATTATAATTAAAACCATCAGCATTGTTACCATACCATAGAAAATGAAGGGAGAAATCATATTACAAATGACAGTGGAATACAGCCACCTTCCCTTCGCTAGTATTATTAGACTAATAGAAGGTCTCTAGGCTTGAATGGGGAACCCCATACCGTAAAGATCAGCTTAGGTGAATCACATCACAGAATCAGCTTTGCCCTGCGCCTGGAAATGTTCTTCTCCAGAATGTGTTTCTAACGCATGCAAACTGTAATATTAAAGGCTCCCGACATTCAAGTATTTGCAGCTGTGTGAGTATTATGGCTAGAGAGTGGGCCGATCAACCTGAACTCAAAAACATACATTGTCTGGCGGCTCAGAGTGTTTTGCACACAATGTTCAGACTAAGGTCGCAGTGCACGTCTAGGGATGTGAACAACAGACAGTTCTCATGTGAATAAAAAGGCAAGCAAGCAGTTTTCAAATAATAACATATCTCTGCAGTGTCGTGTACAAGATCAGCAAAGGTGGCAAGATGGCTTTCCTAACGTCTAACGCGCTTATGCCAACATAGCAATGTATGCATCTAAATCGCTGCCTTCACTACACTGGCATGACATTATCCTTAACAAATAGAAGAACTCGAAAGTGTAATCCGGGCGTCCATGCATGCCTAGACTGAGTGATCGTGAGCAGATCCCATTATCTCTTGCAGTTCTGGAGCCGTTAGAAACCAGCTAAATAGTTTCATTAGCATTCTTAAAAACAAGCATTGGCCGCGTGGCCGTAAAAGTAACGCCGCGTGGCCGTGAAAGCAAAAGTAATCACGGTGAAAGCGAAAGTGATCGCGATGACGCTCTCTGTGCAAAGCACGCGAGGGATGCGCGCAGCAGTTATTGGAGAGGCAGAGCGTGGCACGCGTGATTGTGCGCGTGACCACAAGCTGGTGGCCGCTTTGCTAGCACTTCAAGAAGTCGCTTACTAAATATCTCGCCAGAGCAGCGCATGCGCTGGCTCAGGCAAGACCTAAAAATGAAACAGAAACGTTTCATTTTTCTTTTTGAAATGCCTTCTGGTTTCCTTTGAGTAAGGCAGACTGTATTTACAAAAAAAAGTTGCTTCATTTAAAAGCAAACACAGACATGGTCGCCTGCTGTCCCCAGCAGGCCACCATCCCTGTGTTATTGCCCATTCCCAGTGGGTGACAAATTGCGACCTGCCTCATGATTATTGAGAAGACAGGTAAATTGCGACCCCATTGGGAATCGCTAATGGGTCTGAGATACAGTAGTACATTTCATTTTGCGAGTCAAATAAAACACAATTATAGAGACTCACAAAATGAAATGGTCGTGCATCTGGCCCTAAGTGTCACCTTTGGTTTTTCCCCCGTAAGAATGCACCGCTCAGCTCTGCAGACATGCATCACCAGATATGAGCATCTATGGAATTATGCTGCTGCTTTAATTTGGTAGTGTACCCAGTGCTGGTGTTGGACGGGCAAAAACGTACAAAACTACAAGGATTTATCTATAGGGAATCAATTAAAACCTATGTTAATAATCAATTATCATTGAAAACCTGACTTAATCAAGCATGATTTGTTAATTGATGAACTATGATGCCACCCAATACATATATCTACAGTTCGTCAGAGTCTCTGAATATACATAGTCTAGTTTATTAATGTGTGCTTTATAAAAGCAATTACATAACTAGCATCATAAAACACTTATTACAATAAAACAAGTTTGACATAATCTTGTAGGAACAAGTCTAATACTTGCTGCTGGTTTCTAAAGAAGATTTTCCCCAAGTAAGCACGGCGTCAGTTCCCAAGGGGGCATGGGAGGGAGGCTTTGTAGTCACACATTCATCAAAGGTCCTTCCCAGCAGCGACCTACTTTGTGCTCTGCTCCCCTGCTTGTCTGAACTGACGCCCTGTTTACTTGGGGAAAATCTTCTTAAGAAGCCAGAGGCAAATATTAGACTTGTTCCTACCAGATTATTAAATGTGCCTTATACAAATTGCGTACGTATAGTGCACTCGCGTATCTGGGGGAAGTGACCTCATCGCATCCCACCCTGATAAAAGCCCAGGACTTTTTTAGGTCAATAGAAAGGGCTAAAACATGTTGGTGTCCAGCTTAGGGTCATAGGACCATCACATCCTCAATACCCTACTATAGTGTTTTTACTCTTGCCTCCCACTCCAACAATAAAGGATAATTTAGGAGTGGGTGAGGATTTTTATCTTTAAAGTTACGCCCCCATACACCTTTTTCATAAGTGCTCCCTGAAATATGGTTAAGCCTATCCTGACCTTTAGGAGTTGGGGTGAGCCTGATGATGAAGCATGTCACTATTAGAGTGAGTGAGGGCCATAAAGAAGATAAGTGTTTTCCTCCCTTCCCACCCATAGCTACAGGTTGGTTCCAGAGTTGGTATAGAAACTCCCAGTGCATCTCACTGGAGAGAGAACCATCACATACAAAAAGACCTAAGTTTCCCCCCTCCTCTTTCTTAAGAAACGCTTTGCGTTCTTCTGAAGGGACACCCATTACGTTTTGAATGTATTAAATAGAGAGGACGTGTCCCTTTCTACCTCTTGTTTGAGAGCTTCTCTACCCTTTTAGGGCCCTGGTGGGTTCCTCACAGTATTGTATAGACTTTATCTTAACTATAACATAAATAGAAATCTGAAATAAATCTCAAACAATGAAATGACAAGACTGTTGGGAACCCCAAAATATCTGTGGAACTAGCAACTGGAATGGATTTTACGATGCTACAACAGTCATGGTTTCCTAACATGTCAACAAGTGAGCTAACTGTAAATTCTGCAAGAAACATTACACACTACAGAGCAAATCATTATCAGGTATTGCCAGCAGCCTACAGTTAGTAAATTGAAACTCATGGAGGGAAGGAGGCTTTGGGCAGGTTAGTTGAGGAGTCACTGTAGCCTTCTCGAAGAACATCAGGGCAACCAGAGCCCAGAAAATCTGGATATAGTTTATGCACTGGCACACTAGATTCAAAAAGACAAGGTCGAGGAAAAAGTAGAGGGTAGGGTAGAATCATAATCGCTTTCAAATGTTAGCCAGGGGCACACAAACCCTGGAAGAAGCTCGTACTCTTTGTGATGAACACACATAAAAATTGCAAGGCTCAATATATAAAAAATATTGCACAGTGCACTGTCTCCTGATGGTATACATGAACACATCTGAACTTAGCTTACCTTAAGAAATGTTGCAATGGCGTCTTCTAATGAAGTATGGGGTCGTGGAGGGTGAAAATAGGGGCGAGCGTTCACCTTCATCCAGTAGGGGTGTGCAAGGTTCTGAAATTCTACACCTCGTAACGGCACAACATAAAAAAAAATATGGGTAGAAAAGAAACCCTGAATTTAACAGAATTGTTTGCTTTGGCAAGCAGGGTTGCGAGTGAATCACACATCATGTAGTGTACTGAACAGCTGCGAAGCATGCAAATGAACATGCCCCACATGGAGCTCTGTATTAGACGTCTTTTTTCTTCAGCATATGATCACACATGGCACACATTGCGGCCCGACTTAATAACCACACCTTAACACCTCCCAGCAGCTTACGTAATTCCTGTTAAAGTCCTCCCAGAACCGTGAGGATC
The DNA here is from genome assembly GCF_964204655.1 of Triturus cristatus. Lineage (NCBI taxonomy): Eukaryota > Metazoa > Chordata > Amphibia > Caudata > Salamandridae > Triturus > Triturus cristatus. Next base: position 318,327,104 of record NC_140585.1, read on the forward strand.
CTAGCACTCATAATCTTAAAGACTCTGCATCTCCCCCTTTGTTAAATAAAAAGTACAAACAACATTAACATCATATTTCCTCAATGAGTCGTCGAGGCGCTCGCACTGGTCTGCCAGTTCGGGTGGTATGAAGTAGTTGATGGGTACATTGATGATTCACCAATGACATAGGCTCAGATACTTGATCTGGACGTTCAGGCAGGGTTGTCTTGTTCACGATCTCAGGAGCAGACAAAGACAGAGACAAATGTCTAAAGTGTGAAGAGGCCAGTGTGATAGACTTTCCATGACTATGTGTGGTCACCATGTGTTCTTTGGTCTTTACAACTCCCAGAGGGTTAACAGAAAACAGACTATCCATTTTCCACTTCTGTTTGACTAGTACCTAGTCCCCTTTACGGAAAACTGTTTCCTGGGTGCGTCATCGCTGATCAGTATAAGTTTTCATCCTGCACTTTGGAGAAGTGTCTGTGACATAAACCTTATCAGTGTTACATCTATTGGTTCGGTTTCGATTGTGGTAGTTTAGTTCCGGTAGCTCTCCCAAATAGCAAGGTGGCAGGACTCTCACCAGTGAGTGGTGGAGTGTGGAGTTGATTGATAGGCATGAAACACTTTACATATGTTTTTGTTTAGATCCATTCCTTCATCGATGCTTGCTGAATCACTCTCTTTAGGTGTGCTTAAATCGTTCCACAGCAACGGAGGACAATGAAGGCGTACTCCTTTGATGCTCGATATTGAGTTAAAACAAGAAGCTCCTTGAATTCTTTGCTTTTGAAAGGTGGGCCATTGTCAGATTTGAGATCAGCGGGGATGCCCCACACTGCAAAGATGTCATCAAGCTGCTCAATGACTTTGTCATGGGTTGCTGATGATAAATCTTCCACCAAAGGAAAATGTGAGTATTCATCAATGACTAACATGAGATGATGTCCATTTTCTAGAGGCTCAAACAAAATCATCAGCCACTCTCTCCTAGGCATGCGCAGGAATGTCAGACATGGTCAATTGATGTTGCATCCCTTTGGCATATAAGCAGTTACACAAATGGCACGCTTTAAGTTATTTCTCAACTCGTTCGTCTAGGCGAGGGAACCACACTTGATCTCTTAGTGCTCTTCTGGTAGCTGCAATGCCACAATGTCCTTCATGGGCCAGCTCAATGACTTGCTGTCTCAGGCACTAAGGGATGACTATTCTCGAACCTCTCAATATGATACACTCTTGGGTGACAGAGAGTTCATCATGCACATTTTTTTAATTCAACATTGTCAGCAAAGGGTTGAATGCTTTTCTTCTACGCTTGAGTTGTAATAAGATCTTAGAGGATAATAATGCGCTTATCTGTATTGGCCGCAGCAAAAATCTGTTCAATGGATAGGGCTGCTGGTGTGCTGGACCTCAAAATGAAGTTGACATATTCTGCAGTCGCTTTGGATGTCGAACTTTGGAGATGTAGTGGCACTTGTGAAAGTAATTGGCAGGGTTTTGATCTTTCCCCGGCTTGTGCACGGTTTCATAGTCATACTTTTGCAGTAGCAACCCCCACCTTTCAATGTGAGGTGTCATTTTAACTTTTAGGTGTCCAAAGATAAGGAGCAATGCCTGGTGGTCCATAATAATGGTGAAACGTTTTCAATATAGAAACCCATGAACATTTTAGCAGGCCCACATTACAGCCAGACTCTCCTTTTCCCGCTGAGAATCTAGGCACATTCAGTCTCAGACAAGCTTCAACTGTCATAGACTACAATGTGGATGGCCCTACCGGGCTGGCATCTACTGTTATCTAGGTATGTAGTTTGGGGTTAAATTAGGCCATTTCATTTGCATTCTCAATCACATGTTTTATTCTTTTAAAACTTTGGTCACATTCAGAAGACCCCCTTGAATTGGATAAGTCTCTCAATGTGGCAATTAATGCAGCAAAGTCACGACTGTACTTTGAGCAGTAACTGGACATGCCTAAGAAGGATCACAGCATGGTTACATCTTGTGTGGGGGACAAGTAGATGACAGTGCTTTCACCTTATCTGGGTCAGGAGCCATTCCCCCATCAGAGAATATGTGCCCAAAGAATTTAAGTTTGGTCTTGTGAAACTCGCTCTTTGCTGAGGCCTGCATCAGCAAGTAACTGACACACTCGTGTAAGAGCCTGGTCATGCTCCTTTCCTGTTGTCCCAAATACTAATATATCATCACTATAATTAAAATCATGTCTAACAGGTTGAATCACTCGGCGTATAACATCCTGAAATATTTACGCAGTCCAAGACACTCAAAAGCTCAGTCTTTTGTATCTAACAGATCAACGTAAGTCGAAAAAGTAGTAATCTACCTGCAATTCTCTTCCAGCTTGAGTTGATGGTATCCCTTGCTCAAGTCAAGACAGGAGAAAACTTTGGCTCCGTTCAATTGCATGATCATGTCCGCTATGTGCAGACCAGGATGTCTTTCTCTCTCCATTGCTTTGTTGGCCTGGCACATATCAACACAAATGCGCACTGCACCTCCACAGTCCTTTTTTGGCACCACCACTATAGCTAAGACCCATGGTTTAGGACCTGTGGAGCATTGATATCATGCTTCAACAGCGTTTCTAGTTCTTTCTCAACGGCTTCTTTCAAGTGAAAACAAACTCTGTGGTGCCGTTGTGGAACAGGGTGAATGTCCTCATGAATATGAAGTTGCACTTTCATTTTCTTGAGTTTTCCTAAACCATGAAACAATTATGGGAACTGACTTACAATTTTAGACTGAGTAAGAAGGTTGTAATTGAGAGATATCAGTCCCAAGTTAGCAGCAGTGGCAAAGCTGAGTAGCTATGCACTGGATGAAGTTCCTTGAAGGACATGGATTGGTGCTTGCACTGATGTAGATTTGTGTTGCATGGTTGCTGTGAATGACCCTTGGCTTTGCAGTGGTCCAGAGGCAGCCCACGTGTACACGTTTGTGCCGAATGGACTGAGGCGAGGCGCAGGGAACAGGCTGTTAAACGTTTCCATTGGCATGATGTTGAGCAAGGCATCAGTGTGATTTTGGGACAACGTTCAAATGAAGTTTGTCATTTCGCTTAGTTAATTTCTTGTCAACTTTGGTCCTCTTTACAAGCAGCTAGTCCTACATGCGCACGTCGCTCTTTGGTAGCTACCATGATAGCACACCGATCTTCTTTATCGGTACTTGACAGCGATGTCGAGGTGCCTTTGTACGATGAGCTTGACAACGATTGATCTAGCTGCGTTTCTGTTTGTCTTAGCTAATGCTGCTTTTTGGTTTAGTGGGCGTGGCAAAAATGTTTCTGTAACTTTCTGGCACCCATTTTCTTTTCTCGCGGTCACACATTTGGTTTATCTTTTGCTATGCAGACGATTGTAAAATGGTTTTCTTTCCCGCAACCTGTGCATGTCTGTCCTATGGCTCAACATTCACCTTCATGGGAAAATGAAAATCCACATCAGAAACAAAATTTTGATTTCTTTAAAGATTTCCACCTATTTGCATCTTGTTTTTGCTTGTGCTTGCTTTTCATGGTAAGGGCTGATTCATGATGGGCCGTTTCCGCTTCCATATCAGCAGCTTGCCAATCTGCTAGTTTTTCTGCTCTCGTAGCCATTAGCATTTTCTCCAGACTGTGTGTTTCTCTCAACATGTGCATTCTAAACTAATCAGAAAGTCAGCCATCGATGATTCTGAGATGCATGGCTTGTTTGTTGGTGAAACTACAGAACTTGCAATGCCTAGTGCTTCTATCAAGTCTTTCAACAAACTTATCCATTGTTTCACCAATCTGTTGTGCTTGGTTGAAGATGTATCTTTCATGATCGACATTCGGCATTGGATTGAACTTCGCTTCCAACGCTTCTTTTATCTTTTAGTATGATTTTGCTTCAGTTGGCAAAACTTTCTTTATCATTTCTTTCACTCCATCACCAGCAAGGTTCTTTAATATTTATTGATCTTCTTAGAATCTTATTCTTCTATCTCATCTATGAAATCATCAACTGTTTCAATCCATGCAGCCCACCTGGCACCAATGTTCTGTTTCTTCGCCGTGTCAAATGGTGGTGGTGGTTTCAGGAACGCGGCAGCATCATAATTTATGCTCCCTTCTGTCGCCATTGCAAGTATATGCTACCCGGCCAGCATTCGTTGAATTGGATGCCACCTGCAACGTTTGTGCGCATCGGCCTATCACATGGGCCTGGGTCGTCACATCCGATTCAAGGTCGTGTGGCACTTCACTGGCTTGTGCTGGTAAGTGAATTTCTGCTTTCATATCCGTTTATTACTTTAGCATTTGCTTTGCATGGATGATGGCTCTGTGTTATGGCGCAGCACAATATCTCTTCTTTCATCTTTACCAGCAGATTCTCGAGAGCCTTTTTGAATGTGCTCCTCTGCCAGGCCTTCAACTTCTTCTAGGGCCTTGTACAGGCTTCTTCTAGGGCCGAGCAGGGCTTTGACTCCATACTCACCGAACTCAGACTGCCTCGCATTGATTTGGGGAGCATGTGGCATGCACGAGCAGTTTGCTGTTCCATTGCAAACTCTAAGGGAGAGCAGTCATGTTTCTTCGGGGTGCATATCCTATCCTCGTCACCAGTGTTAGCGTCCTCCCCAGCCCGGGAGCATGCAAATGAACACTCTACACATGGAGCTCTATAACAGACATCTTTATTTTCAGCATACGATCACACACTGAATGCATTGCGTCATGACTTAATAACCACACCTTAGCACCTCCAAGCAGCTTACGTAACTCCTGTTAAAGTCCTCGCAGAACCGCGAGGGTCCTAGCCATCATAATCTTAAAGACTCTACAAGTGACTGCAGGGAAACACAATTACCTGTGGCCTGATGTCATGTTCATGTTGTGTGGGACATCTGACTGAATGGAATGGGAGAGACAAAGTGAAACTGTTCCTTGGTTGATATAAGAATAATTTGCCCTTGTTTGTGAAATGCGACCATCCTCACCTTTGCTTGACTTCAATGGCATAGTCCGAAGTTTCTGCAGGCACGGGTCAAAAAACTCATGTGGGGCCCCAATAAGATGAGATCAGGGTACACTTTAAAAAAAATAAATGTCCTTTAGGGAAAGAGAAAACATGTTAGATTTAGCATTAACATTTGCAGTATGAATATAGGGTCTTGAAAAAGCATGGGTTCTGCGGATTAATGTTGATGCAAGAGATCTTCATGGAGAGATACAGAATTGCAGCAATGCAACTCATCCTCATATCTACTGCCTGTATTTGGATGGTGAAACCACATTGACAATTCACACAGGTATATCAATGTGCCAAATTATAAATCTTGTGCTCGATGTCAGCATTTAGCCCTTTTAGGGAACTGAAACAATGGAAAGGAATACATTTGCACATGAGCTATACTTTGCAAGGATCGAAGCTTGCTCGGTATGAAGCACTCAACTGGTGGTGTGCTTAGTTAGACACTGAGATATACTAGATTGAACCAGGATGGGCTTCAGAAAGCGATGGTCTGTGCTGTTGGCTGACCATGGATGTAAACCGGGCTCTTTGTGGGCTGCACTAAATTCTGACGCAAGCTGGGCTCTGGGTTACTCTGTTTGTGGATTTAACTGGAACAGGACAAGGACATGCAGCAATGTATTTCTGAATCACAGCCAAACCACCCCCAATGGAAGGCTGTTCATTTTAAAACACCTTTAAAACAAAAGAGCGAGTGCGACAACCCAGTCGTTTGAGTACCTCCCCAGAGACCTGCAAATCCGGGGTTTCAGTATGAGGTCCTTCCAAGGTTGATAAAATTAAAACCAATGATTTGACTAATCATAACTGTATTGGAGTGCCTATAAACAATTCAGTTTCTGGCGTGTGACATATTAGTAACTGTTTTTAGATTGGGCCTACCAGACGTAATGAAACTTGAGGGGGCCCCCCTGCAAAGCACATGGAGGGGGCCCCCCCTCCAGCGGCCCGGCCCACCACCTACCACTTTGCCCCACCGACAAAAATAATCAGTCATCCAAAGCCGTATTTTCAGCACTTATCTGTGCATACTTCGAAAAGCAAATATAAATAGAAATCACTTTAATTGTGTTCTAGGGCTGCCTGAATGATGAGATCCATGACTGACAATTAAAGGGAACAAAGACAGAAAAGTCACATTACAAATCAATACATACTTTTTTATTTAGAACCCTATTTAGTGCCAAGACGAGTTCTTTCCAGGCTCTTTAAACACATGGCTGGTATTTTTCTTTTGGCAACCCTACTTTATATTCCTTTTCATGAACTTCATTCTCACACTACAGCAGTAAATGAAAATTTCAAATGCAAGGAATAGGCAGAGTGGGGGCCCAGGGGGTACTGGAACCAGAAAAAACTAAGTCTCAGTAACTAGTTTACAAAGGTATGTTGACTGTGCACCTCAGATACAGCGTACAGCTGACTGTTGTGGTGCACTGTAGCACCCAACAACGCTTTTCGATAATGTACATCACACCCAGACATGTAATAGCGCACACTGGGTTGAGCTTATATAGCACAAAGCTCAGAAATACCATATAGCTGGATGGCACGCAGCTCCCAAGAGCATTGTAAGTAGTTTAAATACACGCAAGCATTGAACAGAACGCACTGAACAGACCTTGCATACACCCACATAGAGCAGATATACTATACAGCTGGCTACAATGTGGCCCCAAAGAGCACTTTTCAATAGCATCGAACACACACAAACGTCCAACACAACACATTAAATAGAACATTTTGCTTACATCTAACTAAGCACAGACATGGTATTTGGGCTGTGGGCCATATTTTCCATAGAATGCAGTATATAAACATAAATAACGTAACGTAACATGTAATTGCTGCCCCTGTAGTAGTGTAGCTCAATCTATAACTTGGTCATCAGAATGTGCTACAACAAAGTCAATGATGCTGGGCTGGTAAACAGGAGAGAGGCCCAACCCATCTTCACTATTGAGGGGCTCAGAAATGCACCATTTACTTTATGAGGCAGGCCTTTTAGCCGCTGGACTGATATGAGGCAACTGGTGCACCCATGCTGCAGCTGCACGCTACAACTACTGCGCTGATGGCCTGAACTCTACGCTACTCTACTCTATGCCACTGCACTCTACTCCACTGCAGTCTACTCTGCACCACTCCGCTGCACTCTGCACCACTTTAATCTGCGTCACTCTACACTATGCCACTGCACCAATGCACTCTGCGTCAATGCAGTCTATACTACTTTACTCAAAAACAATCCACTCTATGCCAATCTACTCTGCCCCACTATACTTAATGCCACTTCACTCTAGGCCACTCTACTCCACTCGGCAACACTCCATTCTTTGATGCTCTTCTCCACTCTATGACACTACCTGTGCCATTCCACTCTACGAACTGCAGTCTACTCTGCACCACTCCACTCTACTCTATTCTGCACTACTCTACACTGCACCACTCCACACCACTTTACTCTACGCCAATGCACTGTATGCCAATTACTCAAAAACAATGTACTCTAAGCCACTGCACTCTATGCTAGTCTACTCTTCACCACTGTACTTTATACCACTTCATTCTAGGGCACTCTAATCCACTCTACAACACTCCACGCTATGATGCTCTAGTCCACTCTATGCCACTCTGCGATACTACTCCACTCTACGACACTCTATGCTACTCGCTCTACGCCACTTCATGCCATTTTACTCCACTATGTTCTACAGTACACTCCAGTCTACTCCACTACTCAACTCTTCGCCACTTCACTCCATGCCACTCTATGCCACTCCACTCTGACACTCTATGACACTCTATGACACTCCACTCTTCGACACTGCTCCACTCAATGCCATTTTATTCTACTACACTACTCCTCTATATGCCGCTCTACTCTACAACAATCTGTCTGCTCTACACCACTCTATAACACTATACTCCACTCTACGCAACACACTCTATGCCACTCCACTCTGCTCTACACAACTCCACAACACTCTATGCCGCTCCACTCTATGACACTCTGCTTCACTCTACAATACTCAACTATATGACACTCTAATACACTCTACACCCTTCAAATCTATGACACTCTACTACCACCATGACACTCCACAACACTATGACAGTCCACCCTATGCAACTCCATGACACTGCACTCAACTCTACACCACTCCATGACTCTATGCCACTCTATAACAGCCCACTCTACTACACGACACTGTGCTTTGCGACACTCCCGCCATGCCGATCTCCTTTACGCCACTAACTATCTTTTAGCCATACTGAACATCTGACAAGCTAAGTTTACAACAGGGCTAAAACATATTGGCAAAACCAATAGCTCTTGCATTGCCGAGACTTATTGGCTTTGCCAATGCTTGTTTAAGAGTAAGCAGTGGTACGTGGTACCACTGCCTGTTCTGTTCCAAAAAATATATATTGTTAAACATTTTCAAATGGGAAGTGGTCCAAGGGGTCCCTCACGGCCCCATTCATATTTGTGAATTGTTACCACCTCCTTCGAAGTGTCAGTAAAAAATTAAAGTTTTGAAACCGTAATTCAGTCGCAAAACATTAATACATACCACTGCAAGTTAATTAATAGCAATTTGATTTTTGTACATATGAAAATGCTTTGTTGTAGTGGCAAATGGCCTTATTCTGCAAATTTGGCCATTTGCGAACTCCAAACAAGTTTTGAGCATATGTTTGTTTGTTCTTTACTTTACCAAAAATAATTGCCTTAGCCTTCCAAACCTTGCCTTTCAAGACATTATTGGAATTGATGATGGTACAGGTCGAGATGGAGGTACATTGGAAGAGCAAGGAGTCGCACTGTAACAGAAGTGAATGTCATGTCAGGATTTTGATAGATTTGCAAAGCTGTAAGATGGGCTCTGCACTGAACCAATCCGAGGTGATGCTACAGCATGTTGGGTAGAGATGCACCAGTGAGTGAGGTGCCCCAGTACTGGGCTAGAAGTGCCAGCTGCAGATCAGAAATGATTGTGAACATATGAAACTCTGAGTGGATCTCTGTACTAAAATTGCAGAAGAGGGCTGTCCTACTGGCCAGACACATGCTGGGGAAGTGGCCAACAAGACGCTGAGCACAGGGGTCATCCCCAGAGTGCAAGTGTCCACGGCCCACTCTCAACATATTCCAGAGTGCTCTGCAAAGCTGAGACTCCCCCTCTCCAAACACAATCCAAAAACCAGACCCCAGCTCTAAACCTAGACCCCAATGTGCACACACAGAAAAAAACAACACTCTCCCACAGCATCACTAACACAACAAACCAAACACATACACAAACAAAAAACAAAACATACCAACAAAACACACACCACCACACCACCTCCACCACAGACCCATCGAACACACAGACAGACTCACATACACCCACCACAACTCACAACTTTCACACCATGCCACAGACACAAGAAACACACAGATAACCAGACCCACATCCCAAAACCCACCCAAAAATACCCTCACCCAAACCTACACTCTCATGCAAGCGCATATCCAAAAAAATACCCTCCCTCAAAGAACACCCTCACCCAAGCATACCATCACCCAGCACACACCCTCACCCAAACCCACACTCACACTCAAACACACAACCTCATCCACACTCAAAGGCACATCACAAACCACCACCACACATGATGCCAGCACAACACATAAATCATCCCAAAGCACCACACCCATCCCAGTACCTCCCAAACACCCACTTCACCCACCCAATCTCTCCTTACAGCTCTCTCACAGATACGCACTCCTACTCCCTAACACCTCAAAACAAGACTCTCACCCCCAATAAATCTTTGAGGTGCCTGAGTTCCATCCACTAGTGGTGCAAGGGTAGCCCCTGTAGGAGGAGGAATATTTTGTGTAAAGAAACATAGGAGGTAAGATTTTTTAACAGTGGAAAACTGTTACAATGAATTTTCTTATTAATTTTATGAAAACAAATTAGTTTTAAGAGAGAGATGTATCTCTTTAAATAAATCTATTTTACATTTCTGATCACAAGTTTGCATTTCTCTTTTTCACATACACTATAAAAGAATCTGTGAAGTTTAATTGGAGTACTAGGAGCAACATGTACAATTTTAATTTTGTGTTACCAGGATACTTGTGTGCATATCCTTTTTAATGGATTTACATATCATACGACATATGAAAACAACAATGAAGAGAAAACAAAAAAAGTATTGTAGCTGTATTTTAAATGTTTTCTTAACATTGATAATTAGGTGTGCGCTTCCGTCATATGAGTGTATAATATGACAATGAATAGTAATGCAGGAAAACAAATAGGATCTAGAAGGTTGCTTGAAAGTTTTTATTTTTTAAGCCTAAAGACTATAGGTAAACATTTGCAATAATAATAATTAAAAAATCATGTTTAGAAAAACTAGATAACAACACTTCAATAGATCACATTTCGGAACAGGGTAATTTAGGGGGAAAAATTAACATACTTGGATTATGTCTGCGACATCGGGGCTTGTCATCCATATCGAACCGCAGGTAAGAGAAGCCTCGCAACATCAGGTGCATGATGAAAAAGTGAAGATGAGCTCTGTTTCCTGCTTACTATGAAACCGCCAGGTCTGGTGTGGAGGATTACCCGCCATGGCCATGATGACAGAAAGCAAAGTCATGACCTGCGGGTGGAGTTCTGGCTGAAAGGCGTCCATCAGCCGCATTTTGACAGGCAGTATCTGTATTGTGAAAGTACTGATTCATTGTGGCTGGAGTAAAGTAAGCCCTGTGTACAATGTATAATTGAATTAGACGAAACTGGGCATTGCGAGGAATTTGAACAGGAGAGTAGACCACTCTTGATCTGTGCTGGGTCAATTCAGGTCATTCGCCCAGTGATCGGGGATGGGTGCGAGCGACGGCGCAGTGTGCATGCACAGGGAATCAGCTAGCCAGTCTACCAGGTGTCTGCCCTGACCCAAAACGTGAAGATACTGCAAAGGGAGATGGGTTGTGGGTTCATGGCTATGTCACCCCATGCACGTCCCAATGCCCCAATGAGGGAACTGTGGAGGAGGAAATGTCCAGGGGGCAGGCTCTCATCCACCATCAAGGACTCGAATCTTATGGTTTTTAATAACCTTTATCTGCCTGCTTTAAATTTGGACTTTTCCTTGTCTTACTTCATTTTGAAAGACTCTTTGGAAATGTTTTGTGAGAATTTCAAATAATTAAGTAGTCAGCAACAACCTATATCCAATTGTTTGGCAGTTGGCTAGCCTAGTCCAAAGACAAAGATTTTTAGGGCTTCTGAGTAATTATTGCAGAAGGTTTTCTGTCATCCCCCGAACAAAGCAAGGGGTATTCACACTTCAGAAGAGTAATAGTACAAATAAGGTACAAACCTAGATGGGTTCCTTCACAGAGATATCAAGTTATTTACCATAAATCGCAATTTTCAGACAAGTGCTGAGGTCATGACTTGAGCTCAGGCCCCCAGTTTCCAAATGTATCAGCTTAGCCTTTAGAATACATCTTACCCCCGCCCTCACCCCTTCACTTCTAACACGTCCCACAGTCCTGGCTTTTTAGCTAAAATTATGTTGCAGGGTCAGGCGTTTAAGCCTTCATCTTAAATGAGAAAGTGAAGCTAAAGTCCCGCAATGGAAAAAAATGTTGGCTAAGAGGCTACCATTAGCTGAAGGCATCACAAATGACATGGGGGCTCTTATCAGTTAAAGTGTTTCATAAATTCTTTGACAACTGTACGTGCTGTTTTACGAATCAGACACTTCGACAGTTTCAGTTCTTCCCACACTCTGAGTATAAGCAATAACCAGGAGTTGAGCATAGAGTGAGCAATCACTTCCTGTTGACCTACTTCACAGGGAGATACGAGAGCCTTGCTCCAGCTCGTGCAGGAGAGCTCAGCCCGCCTTGCATTCCTTAGACTATGAGTAAGCCCTCAATCTATGATGCCAGTCTTGGTGCCAGCTACCACACCTGATACGTAGACCTGCCTTCCTAATTTTTTACTTCCCTCATCTGTCAACACCCATGTTGCCTAGCCAGACTCGCTGAACCGAACAGGACCTTGTCTGACTACCTCTGTCGGTCACCGGTGGCTTCAGGTGGAATGCTGGGGGTAGCGTGGAGTACTGTGTAAACAACAGCGTCACTGGCTGGTGATTTGATGGTAATACAAAGGGCCTGGGTGTGGGAAAGGAGAGATGCATGTGCAACGTCAGCAAAATGAATCCACAACCCTTTTCACGCACCTTCTCAGCCTCTGTGGGAAGACAGCTTCCAACCTTTGTAAACTGTGAGTCATTGTGAATATCCCACATTAGGGCACTGATGCAAATTAGAAGCAACCAGCCACCTCGTCAAGATTTCTCCATGAGGAGTGGGCACTCCACTCCAGTGGTAACTACTTTTCCAGTTAAGGGCATTAGAAACAGTTGCCATCAACGATTCAATTTTATTTATTATGTTTTGGCACTCCGAAGAGGGCCACATAAACAAAATACACAAATACAAATACATATTCCCAAAGAATAAAATAACAATTACAACACTCTCCGCTGAAAAAGACAGACTACGACACAGACCTCCATATTTCATCAATAAATAGCTAAAAAACCTTTAAAAAAGTTACAAATATTGAAGCAAAACATTTCATTTGGAGGACTATATAAAGCCTGCAAAAAAGAGTTCATATCCAGGATACTCAATTGCAAACATGTTGATCTTAACCACTTTAAGTCAAGTGGACGCAATGCCGGACATATAAACAATACATGATTACGATCCTGTGCAGACATATTACATAAGTTGCATAAAGGAGAGGACCCATACCAGTTTGCCAAAAGAGTATTAAGTGGCAATAGATCCTGCCTCAAGAGGAACCAAAATCTCCGAATACCATGAGGTGAATTCCAAATGACATAGGGTTGGACAAACTTCCTTAGGTATGTATTAGTCAGAAGAACACCTCCCTTCTTAGCTACCATGGACTTTTTGTCCAACATAAAACAAAGAGTCCAGGAAGCCTGTTTCAGAAGAGATTTTAGCTGGGAGGGAGAGATAACAAAAATAGTGCTCTCATCTAATTCAAGAAGAGCCACAGCCTTTCTGAAATTTTTAACAATTTGAGAGTACTCTCTAAAACTTCCCAACAATTCCCCCTTGAGAAGGGATCTCAGAGACCCCATTTCACCTCTAGCGAGGCTGGCAACCCATCGTACTAAGGCAGATAGGCCCTGCACCCAACTGCTACGGAGACCAAACTCAAGTCTGCAGGAAGCTACAGAACAAGCAGAATTAAGAGAGGTTATAGACCTTAATAATTTTCCTTCGACCGTCTGTAGAAAACCCCAATGCTTTAGATCGACCACTTCTATTCCATACAGGAGGGTTGATGGAATTTTTGCCCTATAAACCTCGAGTAAACAAGCAAAGTGTCTTCTCCCTGTGGCGGAATAAAGAGCACTCAAACTTTTACCTTGGGACATGGCTTTACGAGAATTGTTATCGATATGAGGTTTCTCACTCAGGTTTGCAGAAATTATTTTTTCTAAAAAGGTATATGTTTTAACCACCTCCAATTTCTGACCACCGACTGACCAGCCAAAATTCTCAGATTTAGATTTTTTCCTCCCTGAAATGCACATAATTTTACTTTTTGTGGCATTTATCCTCATGAAGTGGGTCTCTGCAAAATGGTGTAAAGCCTGCAGACGATTAGCTAAACCTTTAGGAGTTAAATCAAGGATAAGAATATCGTCTGCATATAAAAGGCAGGAAATAGAAGAGCCCCCCACTACCGGGGCTATGCCAACACAAGATGCAAGCGAAGCTGGAAGCTCAGCAATATACAGGGAGAACAGTAGTGGTGCCAGAAGACAACCCTGTTTTAATCCATTAATAGATGGTATAGCCCGTGATAAGCCCCTTTCTCCACCCTGTAGCACTCGACACCAAGTGTCTGTATGTAAGGATCGAACTAAATCTAATAGAGGTGAGGGCATACCCAAAACTGCTAACTTTCTCCACAGCAAAAGGCGATCTACTTTGTCGAATGCTGTGGAGAAATCAATAAAAGCCGCATACACTCCTCCTCCCCGAACTCTTACATATGTATCCAAAATAACCTGCAGGGCTGTAAGGTTATCCAAAGTGCCATGCCCCTTACGGAAACCAGTTTGTTCGAGGGGTAGTATCTGATTCACCTCAACCCAATCAGTAATTAGAGATAGGAGACATTTGGAAAAAACTTTTCCAATAGCATCAAGAAGGGCTATCTGGCGATAGTTCATTGGCTTATCCCTATCGCCTTTCTTGAATAAAGGAACCAAAATGCTCCCTTTCCAAGAAGAAGGTACAGTTTTACTAAGGAAGCACGCTCTAAATAAAGGAAAAAGTATCTTGCTCCATAAAACAGGGTCTAACTTCAATATCGAGATAGGGATAGGAAGTTAGACCATCAACGAGTTACAACCTTCTTTAAAGTACTTGCTCTGATGGTGAGCAAAAGGGCAGCTGCCCTCCCTCGGGGTATTCACTCCCATGGTCCATTGTTCATATGGGAGAATGCCATTAGCCATGGTTATTTAGAAATATCTTTCCATTTTGTGCCCAAATGTTTGGGTTCACTCTTTCACTCCAACATCCATTCTTCTTTTGAAGAGTGTCTTGAACCAAAAAGATCCTGCAAGGTAACCCCCATTGTCTCTCAATTGTCCCATACTGGAGACTTCATCTTGTTGCTAAAATCAAAATTGCAAATGGTAGAAATATTCCCAACATAAACTGGAATATTTCATTACATTCCCTTGAGAACTGCCTGTGAATGCTATGCCTCTACCGCCCATATGTTTAAAAATACTGTGGTGTGTTATGTACCCTTTCGCCTCAATTATTCCCAAATGTTTGGGGTGCAGAACCTTCAAACCCCAAAGAGACTGATCTTCTTACTTCGAGGTACAATGGGGGGCTGGTGAAACATTTTGCATGGGCGGCTCTTACTTTCACACCCGACCCCTACTGTTCCACTTCAATGACGCTAAAACTGCAGAGAATTTGCAGAACTAACACATCACATCAGCTCAACGCATAGAGCCTGATTACGAGTAACCATGTTGTATGCAATATTTGTTGTACCTAATCAAAATCCGACTGGGGGGTGTCGGTGTGTTCAGAATTCATCAGTTGTAATAGTTATCACCCACTCCAACATTTTGGGGAATAACATGCGGATTTTGGTGCCTACCGCAACAAATCCTCATGTCCGAGTAAAATATGGACCATTTACCCCTCTTTAATGTGGGCACGTTTGAACTGTCTACATTTAATAAAGGGAGTGAACTTAATCCCCCTGGCGCGGGACCGGGTGCGATAACCAAACACAATTTATAATTGTGATTACTGAAAAAATGGGTATTTCTGCTGGGATCGCAATTTAATCGGCCACCTGTCATCAGAGCATGCGGGAAGCTGCAGATCACGGGAGAATTAAAAGTACATTCCACAGCATGCTTAGGGGCGTTGAGTGGAAAAACAGGACTGGCGAAGGTCACCATCGTGGCCTGGGTCTTGGGAGCTTGTTGGCTTTGTCATCATAATGTGAAAGAGGGAAAGCATGCACAGAGAATACACACAAAGGAATGGTGCCACCACTGTCTCCCAGACAGTGATTTGACAAACACCTTTTGTTTGTTTAATACCATTGCTTATGACGTTGTCTTCCAGCAGATGGGTTGGAAAGTCAACTCCCGCTTGCCCAGCACACAACTTCATGCCATAAATCAGAACCTCCCTGCTCGTTTGCTGGCTCGGTTCTCGTGTATAATCCCAAAAGAAGAGCAAGCAGGGATTCCGATTGGTTGAGGTATCCACCCTGAATTCTCTTGTTTTATCTCCAAACAATGCCATCGCCCCAGGCTCTCAGGTGTCTTCCCCTTGGATGAGAAGTTGTATGCATGGTGCCAAATGGCACATCGTTAGAGACAACAATTGATTCTCTACCTGCCTTTACAAGTCCTGAAGACATTTGCAGGTATGGTCTAATGCAGGGGTGTAGTCTGTGGTAATTTCTAAATTCTGGCCATCCTCAAAACACCTGAGCTAATAATCTAAAAGTCTGGAATATGTAGACGGTGTCAATGTGGATGGGGTGGTTGTTTGATATCTATCTATCTATCTATCTATCTATCTATCTATCTATCTATCTATCTATCTGTTTGATCCTCTGACAGAAAGTGTGTGCGAGATTCCTTTGGAGTCTAAACCACTTGTTATCAAAAGGAGCATAGAACCTATGTATAGGTGTACGTAAAGATATATATACATATATATATGTGTATATATATCTATATATAGATATATGTATATGTATATGTGTGTGTGTAAATATATATATATATATATATATAGAGAGAGAGAGAGAGCGTTTTTGTGTGTGTGCGTGCGTGTGTGTGTTTGCGTGTGTACCACTTACATGCTTGTGTCTGTTGCTCTTGCCCTTTTAGGCAGCACGTTTTATAGCCTTCTATTATAGACTGAACCACCTTACACGTAGGGAACACAATAAAATGAAAAATCTAATTTTAATAGACAGTATTGAGCATTTTCTAGACTGGCCTTTAGTGCAGAGGAGTTTCTCTAGACACCTTTCACCACTGAATCCCTTAGATTGTGCAGCCCTCCAACTACCACCAATGAAGTGACATGTACTGACCCTGTTATTTGCATCCAACAAAGGGACATGTATTTACCCAATTGTTTACAACTTTATAGAAGGTACTAATGCAATAATATATTTATGGATATATGCGGCATAAAGTACCCCCTGCTGTACATTATAAAAAACATTGCAAATCACTGTGGAGTTCTGTGACCGTATAGAGGATCAAGGGCGAAGGCCCAGTTCCTTTATAAGGCCCTGAAGCTCTGAGGTGACTTGCAATATCCTTTCGATGTAAGACCGAAGGTATTGTATTCCTTATATTATGTGGTCACACCATCACCCTTCACAAAAACAGATGAGATCACTGGCCTCTTGCTCTTACATGTTTATTGTAGACCAGAATAATAAGAGTGGAATCTGTACTGCAAAACTAAACCCACCAACCAGCAGTTAGTATTTTTGCTGAAAGATATTTGAATTAGTTTAATGTAAGTAAGGTTAAAAAATGTTGTTTTTTAGATTGTGTAGAAAAATGCAAAGTTTCTATCTTTCCTGTAACACCTATGGCTTGGAAAAGATATAAACATGTTGCCATAAACATCTCCGTTCTGCTGATAAGTTTTTCCTTTTTAGAAAAGACATCAGAAGTAGAAAAGGCACGTTACGGTTGAGCAGCTAGGTTATTTCTTTATTACAGGCGACTAGAGATGTCACAAGTCACCTGTAATAAGGAAATCAGAGACCGGCTTTCATACAGGGATTGCAGGCTCCCATGTATTACACATTTTCAGTACGCATGGAAGGTTCATCACCCAAACTAGGGGCATATTATCAAGAAAAAGCGTTAAAATTATCGCCGCTTTAGCGGCAGAAAACTGCAGCTAAAGCGGTGATAATGGGCTTGATAATATGCCCTTGAGAATTCCAATAGAAGCCCATGTTCTGGTGTCAAAGTGGTCTTCTATTGGAAAGCTCTGCGGCATATTATCAAGCCCATTATCGCCGCTTTAGCAGCAGTTTCCTGCCGCTAAAGCTGCGATAATTTTAACGCCGTGCTTGATAATATGCCCCCAAGTCTTTTCTTTACAGGAGTGCATTCCTGTGCTTGGCAAGGGTACATGTGCAATAGGAATACAAGGATGCAAATGGTACATGAGAAGCTGCTGCCAAGCTACGGCTGGGGGAGCCCAAACATCAGAAGTTGCTGCACGGATGTTTCCACCAGAAAAGTCTGGTTACAGCACATTATAGCATGGCCCACTGTGATCAATGCCAGAAGCTACATATACTCATGAAGTTACACTGCTAGTAAAACGTGGGCGGAGTGCAATCTGTGGCAGGAGTACTGCCAAGTGGTGGGAATGGTAGTAAAGGGAGGCTGCATGCATGCTGCGCATAGATAGTATATGTCTCTAAGTCAACCTGTCCTGCTATTGTGCCACCAGTACTCAATGCCCTAGCCAAATAATTGCTTGCTGTTGCTCCAGAGATCATGGAGGGAAACAAGCAAAATTCTGGCGTTATGTCCTCCATGTGTCTCTTGATGTTTCCTAAACGTCAACTCAAGTCCTTGTTGAGGACAATCCTTGTCCAGTCAAGAGCCCCGAGAACTCACAGGAGGAGCCTTCTGTTATGCTATGTGCATTTGTTTAGCCCCCAACTCACCCCGGAAGTTATCCTAGCGTCTATTAATAGCAGCTAGCAGCTTCTAGGCACCCTGGGGGAGTTCTTATTCTCCAGAAGCACAGTTCAGGCAAGCCCTGGCTATGTGAGGGGCGGGACATGGACTTCTGCATCTTGTAGAAAGCTCCTCCTTGAACCTTTCGCCTATATCCAGTCAGAAGCCCAAGCACTTAGCAAATTTAGGGGGGTGTACCTAGTGCCCCCCCATGCCTCCATTTGACTCTTCATTTGTGGGTTTGTGGCTCAAATGCATTGATTTGGAGGATGCGATGTAGAAGGTCCAGCTGACAATATTGAAGGAAGAGGGCGATCTCCTGCTTCCCGGCGCACTCTCTAGCTTGCCGCAATATATTTCTAACAGTCTGCCATGATTTCTTACTGTATCAGGCTATCAAGATATTGATTTACTAAAATGCCACGGATAGCTGAAGTGGCATCATCTGATCCGAGACGGCTTCACAAGGTTGACCTTTTCCTCTATCCTCAGCTTTTCAACAGCCTTCTATTTGGTGTTGTGGAGCCATGCTAAAAGCAAGAATTTCAAACTAGAGAATGTAACAAAAAGCTCTTAGACCCCTGCTTACCATCGATTCTTGCTGCAGGTTTCTCGATCTCTTAATTTGGGGTAGTAGGAGCAGGGCCAGTGGCCCCAAAGGGTTACTCTGATACATTAAGCTACATTAATTCTCTGTAATGTACTATTCGGAACTTTCACGTTTCCCAGGCACATGAGTGAATAAATCTTTCAAGCCAGGTTCTGCTTTGCATTCTGGGACTTACAGTCCAGACTAGTTCAATAGGACTGCAGGTCTCAGAAGAAAAAGCAGATGCCTGGCGTCGATGAGCCACTCGCGACTAGACCTGGGATTTGACTATTCATACAGGGCTTTTACAGCTGCAAGCGCTGCTGCTGATCCCAGCGTCTTAAACAAAGGCCAGAATGTCAGGAAATAGTCCCCTAAGCTGCATTCTCTGTGAGTCATGGTGCGGTGTGAACTCGAAGGCTGACAACTTTGACAAGCAAGATTAGAGGGTACATGAGCGGTATACTCATGAGTCTGACCTTCTTTAGAAGGTTATGTGAGGTGCCTGGCAGTCCCAGGAGCCAGCACTCGCCTCCAGGTGACTGGTACAGGTGTGTCTGGTCCTGCTCTGTTAGTCACAGCGCGCCAGGCATTTCCTACTAGGATTGCGGAAGCATGCCCTCCCTGAGAAACTACTGGGTGAAGCAGGTTTCTATACAACTATTGCAATCACCCATGTCTCCCAGATGAAAAACAGTTCTTACCAAATGTTCACAAAGTAATTACTGTCGAGGTTTCAATGAGATGCAGTTATTAATGCATTGGCTGAGAGGCCACGTCATGTATGGGCAGGATCGCCAGGTCGCGCCAGGTCGCGCCAGGTCCCTAGGATACCTAGTTTCCAGGTTGGGCTTTAATTTAAAAAATCGTTATACTCAGGTGTGTTAATTCAGTTGGGTAAACCGAAGTCAAAGAACACTGCAAGAAAGCACGCGATGAAAGGCAAGAACACAAAGCTGTCGTTCGCTGGGCCACTGGAATAATGCTTAGCAGAGGACTAAATTATCCGTAAAACGTAAAGGCAGATTATTCAACAATTACGCAGCACCTTTTGCTATTAAAAAGAGCTATGTCAAACATTGACACACATTTGGATCATTTCACTAGTGAGTACTACAGGATTCAAGATATGGGACCCTAAAAAGAGACACAAAATATGAGATTCTTCTTAAGTTTGAGGGGAATATTAACGAGACCCTGTGCATCGCTCCTGTACCACGCAGCGTGGTGCAAGGTGATACCAAAGGGGATGATGGACGGAGCGTTTGAGCAAATCAAACACTCACCCCCCAGTCAACTGGTCTGGGTTTAATCCATCATCATTCTTTAGCTCACTCCACCACCCCAGTTCAGACATGGCCATATGCAAATCAGTCTGACCCTGTGCCTCATGGGAACAGTCCAGCCCGAACTGCCAAGCCATGTCTTTCGTGGACCAGAAACAAGCATCCTGGGACCGGTTTCGGGTTCATAACCCTCATCAGTCAGGCTATCTTGAATCCAGTGGCAAAGTGAGCAAGGGCCCCACGTCTGGGCATACCCTGCCAACTTAGGGGGAACAAAGCGATACCAAAGAGGATGATGGACAGAGCGTTTAGTTTTTAAGGCATCTTCTGCCAGTCCTGGTCTTTTAGCCCACACACTACATCAGCTTTACATTAAAATCCTGACAGGACAATACTTACAAGGTTCACATGGGTCCTGTGTAAACATATCCTTGTTCTCCATGCAGTTCCCCAGTTAGCTGGTTCTTTCTCTTCATTCTCTTGGTTAGGTCTGGGCGGTCCCAGCAGTTATTCTAGCAGGGCCGAGTATAACACTAGGGTGGTTTCAGTGACCTGGGCTTAGTCTCAGCAAAACGGTGGAATGTCCTAGTGCATGTCAGACACTTTCACTCAAATGGGTTGCCAACTTTCTTTGCGATCCAAATCAAATATAGGAAAATGGCTCTGCAAGGTCCAAAAATGTCTCTTTTTGGGGAAAATGAAGAACGCTAGGGCCAATGGGAAGGTGCGCCATCTTCACGTCATAACTCACATAAATCCAGTGTAGGCCATTTTTATGAATAGTTCATGCTAAATTTGGAAACATTTAAAAGAGCAGGTTAATGCTATGTCTTCTCGTGTACAAAATCTAATAACTGTAGGCCACATCTTTCTGGGTGTGGCCCAACGTATATCGCATCAAAGTGTGAGATCATCACCCAGGTAAATCTGTGAGATCAAAACACCTTATAGGATATATTGTTGAGTCCTCACCCACAGTTACAACCCTTGGCTTGCTTCATCATCGGGCCCTGTTATTGATTCAGGGTATCAGGCGCCTAGTAGGTGAGGATGCGAATGCAGTCCTTTGATGCAAGTGTGACTACAAGGACAGTCCCACCCGTTAATCCTATGAAGTCTAGCTGGATAGTAGGCTATTGCAGACCATAACCAAGGAAAGTGCCAGAACAAATGGTCTGTACAAGATGCATGCACATTTTTCTACCAAAATTAAGTAAGAAACCCTGTAACATTGGCTGCAACAAGTAACCTTAATATAGGGATTTTTATTATCTTTAAGGTCCTAAAGAAAGCCAACTGACTCGATTGGGCATTTAAACGGCTGAAACATGTCGATTACAGATGTTTGGGGCCACTATACCCCTTTAACATTGCAATGTTTTTAACCTTGACAAAAGGAACAACTAATTAAAAAGACAAATAGGATCTGGCAGGTAACTTTAACATAGCAAATCCCTGAACACATGCCAAGTGCTCTGCTTAAAAACGTGTCGAGCCCGCCGACCAACACTAGGTGAGTGAGGCATGGGTCCGATGATGAAGCATGCCACAGGTGGTACCTGTGGGTGAGAACCCAATAATATATCCTATAAGGTGTACTGATCTCACCAATTTTCCTGAGTGATGATCTCACACTGATGCAATATATTTTGGGCCACGGAACAATCTTGTGGATGAAAGTGGGATTTAGAAAGCAAGAGTGACCCTCTCTAGTGATTGTAAGAGCTTATATTAAAGTCTGTGCCACAAATGGCTGAACAAGATGGCAGTCCAGAGGGCTTTGGGTCCTAGATGAAACAGGGTTGACGGACAATCACAGAACGCAGAAGAGACATTACTCATTGCAGGCCAACATCCCCAGCAACAAACACTATGGGCCTGTGTGTTGTGGGTCGAAAAAAAGGCACTATTTATCGCACCATATAAAAAAACGATATCCGAGGGTAGTTTTTGGGGAAAGAGGATTTTGAGACTTAACAAACCAAAATCTGCATGGTACTATAAATACTGTACACATTTATCCTGTTAAATTCTGGTTGGTTTGGCATGCCGAAATATGACGATGGTTGAGGTATTTCATGCAGCTGATAATTATCAGATGTGATAAATACCTTCCAACTAGGAATTCCGAACTGTACACAAACCGGGGTTTCCATACAGGTCGGAATACAACGACCCACTAGTAATCAGGCCCTTCATGGGGAGCTGACAGGTGCCGAGTTTTCCGGCTGAAGGGGTTCAGTAGTAGTCAGCTCACCACTGGCTCAGCAAGGTCCTGCCCTCAGAAACACACTGCTGGACCTGTACCGCAATATATTCTTCCAGTTCTACACTTGAGAAGCACAGGAGCATAGCTCCCCTTTGGATGGATCACGAGAGACACCTCTTTGTTGAAGGGCTCTACATGCTTCCCCCTCCCCCCCCCGGGTGACTACCAGTGGTGACAGCCAGCTCCTGGATAAAGCAGGTGTCTTTTCTTCCATGGTGTAGAATTTGCCTAAAGGATCACCATCTCACTGGGTGAGTTTTTTTGTGGAAGATTAGAGGTATGTCAAATTGGGGAAGCTTACAATAGGAACAACTCAACAGTGTCCCTTTCACAAGCTCTTGTCTATAGTTCTTTTGTCTGAAGCCTACCATGGAGCTGGGAATCTCCCAGACTAGGGTGTCATATAGCCCATCAAGGGAGATATCCTACTGGATGACTGAGTATCATTCCTGGTGGACAGCAACCACAGCACAGACTCTCCATCTGCTGTTATGTGGGCAGAGCTCTGGGCCCTTTATGACCTTTTGCACGATGAGACGCAGAGAACTAGTGTGTCATCATCCCCTGGCCGGCTCATTGCCAGGGCAGGAGGACTGCAATTCTCTAGATGGCCAATAGAGTGATAAGATCCCTGATTCCATGCAGGAATCAAATTAGCTGACAATGCAATGTGGAGATGCAGGGTGGACTGAGACCCCCCCCCCCCCCTCAACAAAAGGTATGGTATCCCAATAAGGATCCAAAAGGACCACTCATAAAGGGCGAACCCTTGCACCTTTCTTTCAGACAGCAGCATGAAGGAAGACATGACTCCTAGATCTATGCTTTTCATGAGAAAAGTGAAATTATACGCCCCAGCATAATATCCCCGGGTCTGACTGGAAACCATCCTAATGGCAAGTAGTCAGCTGGTATTCTAGAAATCAAGATCTGAATACCACAATATCACACAATATCAGACCCCTCAATTAGTCCAACATCTGATATGAGTACCCTTTCTCTACATTCTTGCATTCGTAGTGGCGAAAACAAACCTGTAAGTGCTATTCTTAAGAGAAAAACAAGCCTTGCAAAGCCAATAGGTCTGATTTTAGTGTGTGAAAGCATGTGAGCAAAGGCATTCACAAATGATGTTTTCATGTGTTGGATGCGCAAACACTATTTATCACATTGAAGCTTGCCAATCCTGGGAAGAGATTAGCAAAAAAGGATTGCTATGCGTATTTGAGATCAAAATTTCAATGTGAATGTTTGATGTTTAAGTATATATTTCAGACGTAAGATAGTCCCTCATGCATCCCAATGCCAGGACTTACTGGAAGGCAGAATGATACACCGAGTAGCCAATGCCTTGAGGTGAGAAAGTGATACACCTCTGGGTGGAGCTAAAGCCCACTCTCTGTACATTTTAAAGCAAAACGTCTACCAAACAACCATGCTATCAGGCCAGACCTAAAAACAGAATTAGATGACGGACTCACCCAAGAAGTAAGATAAGATGAGAGTTCTGGAAGGTCATAGGACACACTGGCAACGCTCACTCACCAGTGGGCACCTTGAGAGCTCTGACCTTTCTAAGATAGTCACTGTAGGACAGGGCTTGAGTCGGGCTACCACGCGGGTAGACGGCGTCCCCCCACTTATTTTACTGGGAGCTCGATAACTGGAGCAAATGGAGCCACACATTCACTCTTTGGCCTCTCTGGGGCGAGATCGGAGATCATTCAGAACGCTGCTCACGCGCTGGCTTCTCTGATGCAATCGCATCTAAGGGGTGAGCGAGGGGAGGCTATGTGTCTGATAGTGCAAGCCACCTTTTGTGACGTCACTTCCGGCTGTGACGTCAGCGTCCCCCCACTTCCTTTTTTTAGGACTCATGCCCTGCTGTAGGACCATCATCACTAGCGCAGTGGATTTGACTAGGTGACTGCAAGGTTGAACTGCACTGCAGCGCAACTGTAAGCAGGAGCCCATTAGGCTGCTACATTTACTATGATCACATTTCCAGTCCCAGTTTTGCCATTTAATGGCTGCCTAAGTGTCCACATATTATGTCTGACACTGTCCGGTCCTGACTTTTGGGGGTACATTTTGATTTGAAATTTGTAAGAAGAATGACAGGCTGCCCGGGGTCCACGTAGGGGACCCTCCTAACAGGGCGACCTCCTTAGTGCCACAGGAAGGCACACTAAGCAGCATACCAGTGCCCCCCCGCCTATGGACCAGGGGGTCAGCCGGCCACGTCACTTCCGGCCGTGGTGGGGGAAGGCAAGGGTACAAATACCTTCCCCCGCCCACGATGCAGCCTCTTGTCTGCTGCCCGTCTCGCTGTTTCCCGCCCTACCGCTTACCCGGCAGACGGCCAGAAGGTGGTAAGGGGAGGGGAAGAATCTAACTTATTGTTTTGTGTTGCAGGAGGAGTTACAGGGCGATCCAGAGTCTGCAAGGTACAAAGGGGTACTACATGCAGCAGCACAATAAGGGTGCAAAGCCAAGTATACCCAGGGATGTCTTAGCGTTGTCCCCTGGAAGATCGACGGCGCCCCGTTAGTCCTATGGGTGGTTGTAGGCCTGAGCAACCGGGGGCTGCCTGGAACGCTCAGCCCCCCTTTTGGGGGACGTGAGTAAGTGTGATGGGAGGGGTGGCCCCTCCCAAAATTGGTAACCACCGACTGGCGACGGCCACGGTGTAATTTGGCTCATCAGGCGGGCAGGCGGCATAAGGGCTGGCCTGCCCTTGGATCGCCCGTAAGATAACCCACCATGTTGGCATATTTGTTATGCAAATACACCTGCAGCAATTTTCTCCACTAACAAAGTGTTGTGTGGTTTATTTATGTATTTTGCTGTATAAAAACTGAAGAAGGTGTCTTATGGTTTATTTATGTATGTTGTGGTATGAGAACTGAGAAGTGTTGCCGATATTGGCACTAATTACAAGTCCCAGAATACAAAGTGATCTTGGCTAAAATGGCATAATTGGATGAAACTTTCACACATCTCATAGGCAAATCAGCAGCTTTGATAATATATTTTTTAAGCTCCACTAGACAGTTCGGTTTGTTGTTATGAGAGATATCGGAATGATCTTGAAATGGCATCTCTAAATTTACGCATTCTCTTCCTGTCGCTGTGGCGCCCTAGTTTCTGTACACACTGTGTGCTGCACAAAGGAATTATTGTGACACAGAGAACTTTGTGAAGCAGTGATCCGATAACGGAGTTAGAATACCAAGAAACATAGCAGGAGTGCACGTGACCCCGCACCACGCTCTGTTCCTGTTCAAGGTCGCTCTGGCCTCGTGGTCAGAGCAGCAGGTTTGGAAACAGGAAAATGGCCGACTTGAAGCCGGGGCACACGCTGTGTGACGTCAGCGAACGCTCTGCCTCAGCACCGCCTAAGCTGTCATTTGAAAAGTATCCCCAACTTCCACACCAGTGGAATATGTGATCCCAGTGCCAGCACTCGGCCATGTATCTTGGACCACGACTGGCTTTTTATTTGAGGTTGTGTTGTTATGACGAAAACAGTGTGAACATGTAAATGAAAGTTATTAATGTACACGACTGAAAAAAAGACTTAGTAATAGGAACTTCAGTAAACAATTGTGTTGACATACCTATCTCAGCCTGTGGCCTCTTTTGCACAACAGTGGCAGCAGCGCTTTGCTGCCTTTTGGCTGGTTTGCGCTATGCAGATACCACACAAGTTGGATTATAACACACGATATCACGATATCTGTGAGTACCCCATACAGTTCTATTTTTTTCCTATGCATTCTGGTACTTGTATTCTTACATTTTCTAATAGGCAAAAGCAAAAACTACAAGTTCCATAATGTAAAGATCAAAATTCAAGAGTGCATAAGGCACTGACACCTGACATAAGACATCTAGAATGCAGACATCATACAGGACGTCCCATTCCGGCTTTCCCTTCTCCGTTTCATAGTGGCTCGCAGCGGTGGAGAGAAGGGTTGGAGTAGCCTATCGGGCAATCGGGCAGTGCCTGGTGGAACGGTCTGACAGATCAGTCAGTGTACGGCCGTTCTTTTTGGCAGTTGTGGGCCGGTTTTCTGGCTTGGTGGGCCGGTTTTACTGTTGATTTCCTTGATATTTACACTTTAACTACCTGGTTAGCTAATTGGGGCCACTGTTATTTGGGTGCCTGGGCCTATTGTGTGTCTCAGTCCATCCCCTGGATGGAGAGTGATTTGAGCATGATTATGGCATGTTTAACCAGGGTGAAACATGCCGGAACACTCCTTGGAGGAGCAGTGCGCTTTGAAAGACTTTATGAAGATGATGATGGTTTACTGTGCTTGCTTTAGGGCACATGGCTACCTGGCAGCACCACTACAGGCCTGCAATCACTGCATTGTTGAGATCAGAGCTTTGAAGTTTCGCATTTCCATATGTGAGTAGCTCATCCAGTCCAGGGATTTCTTTGAATTCCGGGGCTTGTAGATCTAGTTTTAGACTTTATGGCACTGCCTCAGTTCTCTTGTCTCCTCAGCATGGCTGAGGGCCTACACACAGGCAAGGCAGGGCAGGCCAGCATAGCTCCATCAGGAGCTGGGTTTTGCCAGAGCCTTCAAGCAAATTTCTAGTGAGGAAGGAATGGCCCAACTGCAGAGCCACACTCTGGATGCTTCACGTCAACAAGGTCCAGTGAGCTTGAGTGCAACAACCTCTTATATTGCAAAAGAAAGGTAGTTTGTCACAGGACCCCTGCCTATGAGTGTTAAGCATATCTCACAATTCATATGGTCAGTCAAACTGGCTGGATTAGCCTTTCCCTACCGAGAGGTGTCTAGGGAGGTAATTTAGCCTGAAGGGGCATCTGCCTGCGTGCAGAGGCCAGGTACACATTTCAGGGTGCTGTTGTAACAAATCAAATGAGAACAGGAGATGAAGCAATAGAGGACGGAGTTGTCGTCTGTGGAAAGCATGCATCCTCCATCTTGCAAAGTGCATTCTTGCAGTAGAGTAAATGTTCACGTTATACTACTGGTAACCCTAATGCGTGGTGCACCAGCTGTGTTCGCGAATCATTGTTCAGGTGCATTTATTCTGTATGTTAAGGGTTTACAACGGCAATGAGTGAATGGAAGGTTAAAAAATAATCATTCAACACAACATAAACATAAAGGGTCCTTCTATTCCTCCAAGAATCTGGACTTTAATTACACTGGAGGCTAATAAGCAACTCCCTTGCATGCCATTAGGAACCTCCAAAGAAAAATGAGCTGCCACCAGGCAGGGTTTGCAGAGGAGGTAAAGGCAGCAACCTTCTTGAGACTATAAGTGGAGCTTCTCCCTAATCTTAGGACATACAAAGGTTGTCCGTACGAAGCATCAGATCTTGACTATAAGAGGTCCCTGGGGATTAGAGGATGCACAAACACTGCCAAAACTCCTGGGAACATCTGGGTACGAAGGAAACATTGTGGGGATGCTCAGCTGCTGTGCTGGTTTTGAACTGTCATCTCTCAATAATTATCTGAAATTATGTCACATGGTTAGGATCAGATCTATCCCAATTATCTTACCATAGTCTACATGCCGAAATAATAAAAATAGTTTTGACCAAAAATGCTTAACGTTTTCAACCTTCCTCAGGACTTTGTTTGTCACGAATCCCAGCATATCATGGTACATTTTCCATATTTGCTCATTTTTTAAAGGACAATATTCTTGTCTTTTGCCTCCCCCACAGTATCTGATGCAATATAAATCTTATTATTTGGAGCCGTTTTATTTTTATTTTACACTAAGATATGAACCAAAACATATTTTCTTTCTTTGTTCCCTGGGGAAAACAGATTAATTCTCAGCTGCCTCTCTCTATGTTTTCACAGTAGTGTTGATTAGGCATCACCTCTCATAGTTTGAAGAACAAAGGTAGACTAAAAATTGTTCTCGGTATCTAATGTGTAAATAAAACCATCAGATCTTTCCCATAAAGAGCAAAAGAAGTCTGCATCCACGAGAACACTTTGTGCATCTCTAGTATCTCACCTACTCCGATAAGTCACTGAAGCATAAATACTTTTCTCAAGTCTGGGATTTTAAGTAATCTAAATTCAATTGTACTGCATTGGTATTTCTATAGAGTTTACTATCACTGACTAGGACTGAGATTATTTCGAGGCTGTTTTACGTCTGACTCACAACTCTCACTATAAGCTGGCGGAGGGAGAGCAAGACCTGGCTAAATTTAAAAGTAAATTTGCATGCCACAAAGTAAACAAGCATTTGCAATGCAATAAGTCTCGTATTCACAAGACTTAGAGTCATTGGTTTTATAAACATGAAAGCAGGCACCGTGCTGAAACAAAATGCAGCACCAATGTACATAAAACTTATGCACATGGCAGGCCGTGATGCGGGTGCCAGGGTAATAAAAAAAATCATAAAAGTTAATGCCGTGATAAATATAAAATGCAGGTCCGCTGTACATAAAAGGTACGCATGTGCACGGAAACATGAAAGCAGGCGCCATGCTAAACCAAGAAGCGCGGCGCCAGAGTACATACAAGTTACGTGCGCGCCGACCTGTAAAGCTGCCGCCTTGCTGATATAATATAAACAGCTAAAGGTTCCAGGAACAGGTACTCACACCACACAGTAACACTAGCACGAAATAAAACAAGTAGTCCCCAAAGGAGCACATAAACACCTACTAGAGTAAGGAGACTGTAGTTGGCCAATGCTCCCGAGCTAAAACAGGAAGTAATGTCTCGAGAGTGCCAACCAATAAGGAGCCAGGAAATAAAAGCGATGCAGGAGTGAACCAATTGCAAGCAGCAGGCAGTATTATACTCCGTATAGCGATTACAGCAGGTCTTGAAGACAGCGCATGTACGCTGCCTAAGCTTGACCAGACCTAAAAAAGACTGGTTTTACATACATGGATGCATGTGAAGGCTAGCCACGAGGCTGTCCTTGGACCTCCAAAAAGAATTGTACTTGTTTCTCTTCCATTGCTGTGATGAAAGGGAGTGTCAGCCCTCCAGAATGCAAACCTTGTTGTGTTTCAGACTTTCCTGCACAGGTTTACCGACCCTTTCCCTTTGCCTGCAGTTCTCTGCCCTGTCCCAGTACTGGGGTTCTCGAGTTCTCGAGTTTCCTTCATTCTGCAGACCTCAGTCCAAAGGAAGAGTGATCTAACGTTCTGCCCCCTTGAGGAGGAAAGGAGCCTGGTCAAAGGTGAACAGTGCATGATCCAGAACAAGGCTCAACACTCCGACTATGTCCTGTGTCTGCTGAGCAAGTGCACAGCACTGCTGGGAGCAAGCAGAGTGTACTCAAAACTGTTCTGAGCATGCTCGTGCGCTTGCAGAGTATGGGCTATGGGGTACAGCGCATGGCAGACGATGAACAGAACATGTGTGGCCAATATAAGCAGTGTCTGAGTGGCTGGGCAGAGCAGGGCATCGATTGGAGTGTGTAGGGCACACATGACTGTAATTAAGTTTGTTCAAAGCACAGCTGAAGTTGTGATTATATGGCACAAGATACACAGGGCATGATAGAGAGTATGCAGGCAGAGGGTGTGTAAATCAAGCATTGCTATAGGATTGCAATGTGTCTGCAGCTCAGGTGTACAGCAAGTGTCAAAACGGAGATTGTTTAGGAGTAATTTTTCAGTACCACTATATAATACCAAATATATCTTAATGCAAACACAGCATCAGCAGACCTACCAACTCACAGGGTGCCAGCATGTGTCACATAAAATCGTCTTTCTTCACCAGGCAAGAAGCCAATATTGCACTCTGACAGGTAAGGCGCCTTTGGAGGTTGTAAGCAGCGATGTTCATTAATTGGTGTGAAAACACCCCAAGGCTGCCTCAGCAAGGTTTTGTTTTTTCTGCAAGGGGTGCCAGGTTGGTGAGGGCATGGAGCAGAAATTCCTCTCATGCAGTTCTCGGCAAGAAGCCCCACCCCCTCCTCTCACAGTAACTTAATTTTTAATTTGGCAGATCTGCACTGAATGTATGCACATTGTGCACCATGCATCATGGACGTCATTTGGGGGTAGTCAGGGGTCACAGCTGTGACTTCTAGCTTGCTCTCTGCTACTCCTGGCGCTTCCTTTGCACCCCCTGGCCTCAAAGGGGGCATAATATGGGATCCAAATGATCAAATGTTGGAAGTGAACCGGGCTCCCTCACTTCTGACTTGCATTGAGCGATATGGTGTTGGAATTGTGTGGCTGCTTTTAGCTCCTACAACACCTCTTGGGTGTATACTGGCTTCGAGATGCATAGTAAACGTTTCATATATACATCCATTTTTCAATTGCCTATTTAAGTTAGGTGTCACATAAGAATCGCAGCTAGCAGTACTAGTGGAGTTCTGTAATTGACATCTGGACAACTTTCTATACATTTTGCAGACATATTTTCCTAATGTACTTCAACATATTTAAACACTTTGTTTACATTTTTATGAGTTCTGGACCACTTTTAAAACATTTTCAAAAAGCATTCATTTTTTAGTCTTTTAAGTATGTATCCCTTTGGCAGACATATTCCCCTGATGTACTTGTAAAAAGTTCAAGCAAATTGGTAACATTTTTATATTAGTTCTGTGCCACTTTAAAAATAATTTTAGAAGAGTATTTATTTTTAAACTTTAAGTATGTATCCATTTGACCAACATATTTCCTTGCAAAAACAACAATTGATGGACAGAATGCAGAACAATGTCATACATTCACCCCAGTACAGAGATCTGGGCCTAAATCCATCGTTTTTTTGCTCACCATGCCGTTCCAGTTTGAACCCAGCCATATGCAAATCAGTCTTGACCCTGTGCCTCATGGAAACAGTCCAGCCCGAACTGCCAAGCCAGGTTCTCCCTGGACTGGAAACAAGCATCCTAGGACCGGTTTCTGTCATTTCAGCCGTCTTCAGCCAGGCTTGCTTGATTTCCAGTGGCATGGAGAGCAAGGGACCCACGTCTGGGCATACCCTTTCCACTCGGGGTGACAAATGCAAAAACAACAATTGATGGACAGAATACAGAACAATGTCATACATTCGCCCCAGTACAGAGATCTGGGCCTAAATCCATCCTTTTTTTGCTCACCATGCCGTTCCAGTTTGAACCCAGCCATATGCAAATCAGTCTTGACCCTGTGCCTCATGGGAACAGTCCAGCCCGAACTGCCAAGCCAGGTTCTCCCTGGACTGGAAACAAGCATCCTAGGACCGGTTTCTGGCATTTCAGCCGTCTTCAGCCAGGCTTGCTTGATTTCCAGTGGCATGGAGAGCAAGGGACCCACGTCTGGGCACACCCTTTCCACTCGGGGTGACAAATGCAAAAACAACAATTGATGGACAGAATGCAGAACAATGTCATACATTCACCCAGGTACAGAGATCTGGGCCTAAATCCATCGTTTTTTTGCTCACCATGCCGTTCCAGTTTGAACCCAGCCATATGCAAATCAGTCTTGACCCTGTGCCTCATGGGAACAGTCCAGCCCAAACTGCCAAGCCAGGTTCTCCCTGGACTGGAAACAAGCATCCTAGGACCGGTTTCTGGCATTTCAGCCGTCTTCAGCCAGGCTTGCTTGATTTCCAGTGGCATGGAGAGCAAGGGACCCACGTCTGGGCATACCCTTTCCACTCGGGGTGACAAATGCAAAAACAACAATTGATGGACAGAATGCAGAACAATGTCATACATTCACCCCAGTACAGAGATCTGGGCCTAAATCCATCGTTTTTTTGCTCACCATGCCGTTCCAGTTTGAACCCAGCCATATGCAAATCAGTCTTGACCCTGTGCCTCATGGAAACAGTCCAGCCCGAACTGCCAAGCCAGGTTCTCCCTGGACTGGAAACAAGCATCCTAGGACCGGTTTCTGTCATTTCAGCCGTCTTCAGCCAGGCTTGCTTGATTTCCAGTGGCATGGAGAGCAAGGGACCCACGTCTGGGCATACCCTTTCCACTCGGGGTGACAAATGCAAAAACAACAATTGATGGACAGAATACAGAACAATGTCATACATTCGCCCCAGTACAGAGATCTGGGCCTAAATCCATCCTTTTTTTGCTCACCATGCCGTTCCAGTTTGAACCCAGCCATATGCAAATCAGTCTTGACCCTGTGCCTCATGGGAACAGTCCAGCCCGAACTGCCAAGCCAGGTTCTCCCTGGACTGGAAACAAGCATCCTAGGACCGGTTTCTGGCATTTCAGCCGTCTTCAGCCAGGCTTGCTTGATTTCCAGTGGCATGGAGAGCAAGGGACCCACGTCTGGGCACACCCTTTCCACTCGGGGTGACAAATGCAAAAACAACAATTGATGGACAGAATGCAGAACAATGTCATACATTCACCCAGGTACAGAGATCTGGGCCTAAATCCATCGTTTTTTTGCTCACCATGCCGTTCCAGTTTGAACCCAGCCATATGCAAATCAGTCTTGACCCTGTGCCTCATGGGAACAGTCCAGCCCAAACTGCCAAGCCAGGTTCTCCCTGGACTGGAAACAAGCATCCTAGGACCGGTTTCTGGCATTTCAGCCGTCTTCAGCCAGGCTTGCTTGATTTCCAGTGGCATGGAGAGCAAGGGACCCACGTCTGGGCATACCCTTTCCACTCGGGGTGACAAATGCAAAAACAACAATTGATGGACAGAATGCAGAACAATGTCATACATTCACCCCAGTACAGAGATCTGGGCCTAAATCCATCGTTTTTTTGCTCACCATGCCATTCCAGTTTGAACCCAGCCATATGCAAATCAGTCTTGACCCTGTGCCTCATGGGAACAGTCCAGCCCGAACTGCCAAGCCAGGTTCTCCCTGGACTGGAAACAAGCATCCTAGGACCGGTTTCTGGCATTTCAGCCGTCTTCAGCCAGGCTTGCTTGATTTCCAGTGGCATGGAGAGCAAAGGACCCCCGTCTGGGCATACCCTTTCCACTCGGGGTGACAAATGCAAAAACAACAATTGATGGACAGAATGCAGAACAATGTCATACATTCACCCCAGTACAGAGATCTGGGCATAAATCCATTGTTTTTTTGCTCACCATGCCGTTCCAGTTTGAACCCAGCCATATGCAAATCAGTCTTGACCCTGTGCCTCATGGGAACAGTCCAGCCCGAACTGCCAAGCCAGGTTCTCCCTGGACTGGAAACAAGCATCCTAGGACCGGTTTCTGGCATTTCAGCCGTCTTCAGCCAGGCTTGCTTGATTTCCAGTGGCATGGAGAGCAAGGGACCCACGTCTGGGCATACCCTTTCCACTCGGGTGACAAATGCAAAAACAACAATTGATGGACAGAATGCAGAACAATGTCATACATTCACCCCAGTACAGAGATCTGGGCCTAAATCCATCGTTTTTTTGCTCACCATGCCGTTCCAGTTTGAACCCAGCCATATGCAAATCAGTCTTGACCCTGTGCCTCATGGGAACAGTCCAGCCCGAACTGCCAAGCCAGGTTCTCCCTGGACTGGAAACAAGCATCCTAGGACTGGTTTCTGGCATTTCAGCCATCTTCAGCCAGGCTTGCTTGATTTCCAGTGGCATGGAGAGCAAGGGACCCACGTCTGGGCATACCCTTTCCACTCGGGGTGACAAATGCAAAAACAACAATTGATGGACAGAATGCAGAACAAAGTCATACATTCACCCCAGTACAGAGATCTGGGCCTAAATCCATCGTTTTTTTGCTCACAATGCCGTTCCAGTTTGAACCCAGCCATATGCAAATCAGTCTTGACCCTGTGCCTCATGGGAACAGTCCAGCCCGAACTGCCAAGCCAGGTTCTCCCTGGACTGGAAACAAGCATCCTAGGACCGGTTTCTGGCATTTCAGCCGTCTTCAGCCAGGCTTGCTTGATTTCCAGTGGCATGGAGAGCAAGGGACCCACGTCTGGGCATACCCTTTCCACTCGGGGTGACAAATGCAAAAACAACAATTGATGGACAGAATGCAGAACAATGTCATACATTCACCCCAGTACAGAGATCTGGGCCTAAATCCATCGTTTTTTTGCTCACCATGCCGTTCCAGTTTGAACCCAGCCATATGCAAATCAGTCTTGACCCTGTGCCTCATGGGAACAGTCCAGCCCGAACTGCCAAGCCAGGTTCTCCCTGGACTGGAAACAAGCATCCTAGGACCGGTTTCTGGCATTTCAGCCGTCTTCAGCCAGGCTTGCTTGATTTCCAGTGGCATGGAGAGCAAGGGACCCACGTCTGGGCATACCCTTTCCACTCGGGGTGACAAATGCAAACACAACAATTGATGGACAGAATGCAGAACAATGTCATACATTCACCCCAGTACAGAGATCTGGGCCTAAATCCATCGTTTTTTTGCTCACCATGCCGTTCCAGTTTGAACCCAGCCATATGCAAATCAGTCTTGACCCTGTGCCTCATGGGAACAGTCCAGCCCGAACTGCCAAGCCAGGTTCTCCCTGGACTGGAAACAAGCATCCTAGGACCGGTTTCTGGCATTTCAGCCATCTTCAGCCAGGCTTGCTTGATTTCCAGTGGCATGGAGAGCAAGGGACCCACGTCTGGGCATACCCTTTCCACTCGGGGTGACAAATGCAAAAACAACAATTGATGGACAGAATGCAGAACAATGTCATACATTCACCCCAGTACAGAGATCTGGGCCTAAATCCAACGTTTTTTTGCTCACCATGCCGTTCCAGTTTGAACCCAGCCATATGCAAATCAGTCTTGACCCTGTGCCTCATGGGAACAGTCCAGCCCGAACTGCCAAGCCAGGTTCTCCCTGGACTGGAAACAAGCATCCTAGGACCGGTTTCTGGCATTTCAGCCGTCTTCAGCCAGGCTTGCTTGATTTCCAGTGGCATGGAGAGCAAGGGACCCACGTCTGGGCATACCCTTTCCACTCGGGGTGACAAATGCAAAAACAACAATTGATGGACAGAATGCAGAACAATGTCATACATTCACCCCAGTATTGAGATCTGGGCCTAAATCCATCGTTTTTTTGCTCACCATGCCGTTCCAGTTTGAGCCCAGCCATATGCAAATCAGTCTTGACCCTGTGCCTCATGGGAACAGTCCAGCCCGAACTGCCAAGCCAGGTTCTCCCTGGACTGGAAACAAGCATCCTAGGACCGGTTTCTGGCATTTCAGCCGTCTTCAGCCAGGCTTGCTTGATTTCCAGTGGCATGGAGAGCAAGGGACCCACGTCTGGGCATACCCTTTCCACTCGGGGTGACAAATGCAAAAACAACAATTGATGGACAGAATGCAGAACAATGTCATACATTCACCCCAGTACAGAGATCTGGGCCTAAATGCATCGTTTTTTTGCTCACCATGCCGTTCCAGTTTGAACCCAGCCATATGCAAATCAGTCTTGACCCTGTGCCTCATGGGAACAGTCCAGCCCGAACTGCCAAGCCAGGTTCTCCCTGGACTGGAAACAAGCATCCTAGGACCGGTTTCTGGCATTTCAGCCATCTTCAGCCAGGCTTGCTTGATTTCCAGTGGCATGGAGAGCAAGGGACCCACTTCTGGGCATACCCTTTCCACTCGGGGTGACAAATGCAAAAACAACAATTGATGGACAGAATGCAGAACAATGTCATACATTCACCCCAGTACAGAGATCTGGGCCTAAATCCATCGTTTTTTTGCTCACCATGCCGTTCCAGTTTGAACCCAGCCATATGCAAATCAGTCTTGACCCTGTGCCTCATGGGAACAGTCCAGCCCGAACTGCCAAGCCAGGTTCTCCCTGGACTGGAAACAAGCATCCTAGGACCGGTTTCTGGCATTTCAGCCGTCTTCAGCCAGGCTTGCTTGATTTCCAGTGGCATGGAGAGCAAGGGACCCACGTCTGGGCATACCCTTTCCACTCGGGGTGACAAAGGCAAAAACAACAATTGATGGACAGAATCTAGAACAATGTCATACATTCACCCCAGTACAGAGATCTGGGCCTAAATCCATCGTTTTTTTGCTCACCATGCCGTTCCAGTTTGAACCCAGCCATATGCAAATCAGTCTTGACCCTGTGCCTCATGGGAACAGTCCAGCCCGAACTGTCAAGCCAGGTTCTCCCTGGACTGGAAACAAGCATCCTAGGACCGGTTTCTGGCATTTCAGCCGTCTTCAGCCAGGCTTGCTTGATTTCCAGTGGCATGGAGAGCAAGGGACCCACGTCTGGGCATACCCTTTCCACTCGGGGTGACAAAAGCAAAAACAACAATTGATGGACAGAATGCAGAACAATGTCATACATTC
Organism: Triturus cristatus; assembly: GCF_964204655.1. Classification (NCBI taxonomy): domain Eukaryota; kingdom Metazoa; phylum Chordata; class Amphibia; order Caudata; family Salamandridae; genus Triturus; species Triturus cristatus. Next base: position 318,363,886 of record NC_140585.1, read on the forward strand.
ACCCCAGTACAGAGATCTGGGCCTCCATCCATCGTTTTTTTGCTCACCATGCCGTTCCAGTTTGAACCCAGCCATATGCAAATCAGTCTTGACCCTGTGCCTCATGGGAACAGTCCAGCCCGAACTGCCAAGCCAGGTTCTCCCTGGACTGGAAACAAGCATCCTAGGACCGGTTTCTGGCATTTCAGCCGTCTTCAGCCAGGCTTGCTTGATTTCCAGTGGCATGGAGAGCAAGGGACCCACGTCTGGGCATACCCTTTCCACTCGGGGTGACAAATGCAAAAACAACAATTGATGGACAGAATGCAGAACAATGTCATACATTCACCCCAGTACAGAGATCTGGGCCTAAATGCATCGTTTTTTTGCTCACCATGCCGTTCCAGTTTGAACCCAGCCATATGCAAATCAGTCTTGACCCTGTGCCTCATGGGAACAGTCCAGCCCGAACTGCCAAGCCAGGTTCTCCCTGGACTGGAAACAAGCATCCTAGGACCGGTTTCTGGCATTTCAGCCGTCTTCAGCCAGGCTTGCTTGATTTCCAGTGGCATGGAGAGCAAGGGACCCACGTCTGGGCATACCCTTTCCACTCAGGGTGACAAATGCAAAAACAACAATTGATGGACAGAATGCAGAACAATGTCATACATTCACCCCAGTACAGAGATCTGGGCCTAAATCCATCGTTTTTTTGCTCACCATGCCGTTCCAGTTTGAACCCAGCCATATGCAAATCAGTCTTGACCCTGTGCCTCATGGGAACAGTCCAGCCCGAACTGCCAAGCCAGGTTCTCCCTGGACTGGAAACAAGCATCCTAGGACCGGTTTCTGGCATTTCAGCCGTCTTCAGCCAGGCTTGCTTGATTTCCAGTGGCATGGAGAGCAAGGGACCCACGTCTGGGCATACCCTTTCCACTCGGGGTGACAAATGCAAAAACAACAATTGATGGACAGAATGCAGAACAATGTCATACATTCACCCCAGTACAGAGATCTGGGCCTAAATGCATCGTTTTTTTGCTCACCATGCCGTTCCAGTTTGAACCCAGCCATATGCAAATCAGTCTTGACCCTGTGCCTCATGGGAACAGTCCAGCCCGAACTGCCAAGCCAGGTTCTCCCTGGACTGGAAACAAGCATCCTAGGACCGGTTTCTGGCATTTGGGATGGGTATTCCCAGACGTGGGACCTGTGCTCACTGCGCCACTGGAGTCAAGCTATCCTGGCTGATGACGGCTGATAGCCAGAAACCGGTCCTAGGATGCTTGATTCCGGTCCAGGGAAGACATGGCTTGGCAGTTCGGGCTGGACTGTTCCCATGAGGCACAGGGTCAAGACTGATTTGCATATGGCCATGTCTAAACTGGGGTGGCGTAGTGGGCAAAAGAACGATGGATTTAACCCAGATCTCTTGACAGGGGGAGAATGTCTGCATTGTCAGCATTCCGTCCATCATTTGTTTGTTGTAACGCTTTTCGCCCTAAGTGGGATGGGTATTCCCAGACGTGGGACCCGTGCTCACTGCGCCACTGGAGTCAAGCTATCCTGGCTGATGACGGCTGATAGCCAGAAACCGGTCCTAGGATGCTTGATTCCGGTCCAGGGAAGACATGGCTTGGCAGTTCGGGCTGGACTGTTCCCATGAGGCACAGGGTCAAGACTGATTTGCATATGGCCATGTCTAAACTGGGGTGGCGTAGTGGGCAAAAGAACGATGGATTTAACCCAGATCTCTTGACTGGGGGAGAATGTCTGCATTGTCAGCATTCCGTCCATCATTTGTTTGTTGTAACGCTTTTCGCCCTAAGTGGGATGGGTATTCCCAGACGTGGGACCCTTGCTCACTGCGCCACTGGAGTCAAGCTATCCTGGCTGATGACGGCTGATAGCCAGAAACCGGTCCTAGGATGCTTGATTCCGGTCCAGGGAAGACACGGCTTGGCAGTTCGGGCTGGACTGTCCCCATGAGGCACAGGGTCAAGACTGATTTGCATATGGCCATGTCTAAACTGGGGTGGCGTAGTGGGCAAAAGAACGATGGATTTAACCCAGATCTCTTGACTGGGGGAGAATGTCTGCATTGTCAGCATTCCGTCCATCATTTGTTTGTTGTAACGCTTTTCGCCCTAAGTGGGATGGGTATTCCCAGACGTGGGACCCGTGCTCACTGCGCCACTGGAGTCAAGCTATCCTGGCTGATGACGGCTGATAGCCAGAAACCGGTCCTAGGATGCTTGATTACGGTCCAGGGAAGACATGGCTTGGCAGTTCGGGCTGGACTGTTCCCATGAGGCACAGGGTCAAGACTGATTTGCATATGGCCATGTCTAAACTGGGGTGGCGTAGTGGGCAAAAGAACAATGGATTTAACCCAGATCTCTTGACTGGGGGAGAATGTCTGCATTGTCAGCATTCCGTCCATCATTTGTTTGCTGTAACCCCAACATATTTCCTTAACAAGCTTGAACAAATTGAAAGCAATTGGTACAATTTTATATAAGTTCTGGACCACTTTATAAAACACATTTAAAAGAGAGTTTGTTTCTATAAGTTTGTTTTGTATCCAATAGAGACATAGCTGCAACATTGATCCTTGTCATGCGTAACACAATCAGGTAGTCCTGAATTTTTATTCTGTACTTTTTATTTCCCTGCTAATACACTATTACACACTCTCATATGCCGCCCTGCACAGGGTGATCCCACATTATACTCCATGAGTTAGACATTATACGGGGGGCTTGGACTGCAGGGGCAACACGCCGGATGCGATCTGAGCTCGCTCCGCCACTGATCCCCTATATCTGCTGAATTTATCCGGTATAGACGAGGCATCCACAGTGCATAGCTGAGGAGAATCGCTGTGCGGACCCTCATGTGTTGATATGCGGAGAGATACCGGGGAATCGGTGCTTAATCTGAGCAGGTGCTTTCCGGTGCTCAGCACCGGAGCTAATAGCACTGGTTAAGGACACACTCATTAGGAAGGCAGGTGATTTTCCACAGTTTCACAGGATGTTGGGCCATGCCGAGACTCGAACCGGGTTCCCCAGCCCCGAAATCAGGAGCTGTAGCCATTAAGCCAAGTCCACTCTAGAATAATAAGTGCCAGGGCTCTAATCAGGAGGCTGTTTGCCCCAGTACATTTCTCCTGTTAGCGTTGCCTCCTGAGGAGAGCCCCGGTACTTTTTATTTTACAAATTAACCACTGCGGGGAATGGCAATGAACCAAGGCTTACAGTCAGGATTTGGCTCCCGACTTCATGCACGAGTCCTGGGTGAAGTCAGCTGAATCACCCGAGAGAGGCTTGTGACCGTTTAGGGCTTGGAAACTGAACGCAGTGGCATTTATGGCCCGCATCTCTCGGATCGACGATGTGATCCGGTGGTTCGTGACGCGAGCAGCCCACCTGTCGCTTGAAGGGGTGAGTGGTGCTGCAGACTGTGGCCTGGAGGGTGCCGGGCGCTGGGCCCTGCCTACTGCGCAAATCATCGGAGCGGATGCGGCCTGCCTGCCTCATTGAGGAAGAGTGATGAGAAGTGGAGCTGCAGACCGGTCCGAACAGTGACTTTGTGAGAGGCCCGCCCTGAACCGGCTCGGGCTGCAGAGACAGGGCCTGGTAAGCAGGACACAGAGCGGAGGCCATGGAGCCCGGTGTTGGGTTCCCGCCACTTCCCAGCGCAGGGAAAAGGAACGCGGCGGCTGACTGCGCCGTTCGGAGAAGGCAAGGCGGCCTAGCTGTGATCGAGGGAAGGGAGTGAGCCTGCTCTACCTGGCTGCAAGGAGAGATACGAGCGGGCCCACGGTGACGCAGCCGCCCACTGGAGGAGACGGTTTGGAGTGCAGGTGGCCCAGGCTGAGTGTTGTTGTGATTGTGCCCCCCTCCTGCCTAGCACACTAGTGAGGGGTCTGGGGTGAGACGTGGCAGCCGTATCCTACTCTGAGGGTCCCTGTCGCAGGCACTGTATTTGGGGCTGCGTGGTAACGTTGAGTGTGGACGACAGGACGAGGAGCTCACTGGATGAGACGCCAGTGAGTCCTGGGCCTGAGCCTTCAATTGCTGTAGCCGCAGGAGACTACTGAGAAGACAGGTCAGCGCGGCTGTGGTCGGTTGGGGAAGTGGATGCTGCAGAGGACACTGTGCTGGGGAGCTACGCTCTACATGCGATGTCTGACGTGGTGAGTGGAGAGACTGTGTGTATTCCCCCTGCCACCACTACATGCTGAATTGTGCGCAGATAGGTCTTCCCAGCTTTCTTGCATTGCCCTGCATAGATATTGTATCGCACTAAGATCACCTGTCGGCCTCTTGGGTTGCACTAAGGGTACCGGGTTGAGGACCTCTTCCCAAGTTGCTAGCTCAGTGGACATGAACTTAACGCAGCCATCAGTCCAGCAGGACCTCCCGAATGACTGTCTGGATGCTATCTTGCACACCATAGAACGTATCAGGGAATCGATGGAGTCTAAGATAGACAAGGTTGCATTGGACCTTACATTATTACATGCAGACCATCGGAAACTAGGGGATCGAGTCACGCCAGTAGAGCAGGATGTCGCAGAGCTAAAACCGGCCACCTATTTCCTGGAAACGCAGCAGAATGCACATGAAGCCCGTTTGCGATAGCTTGAGGACAGCGTGGAGGATGCCGAGGGTCACTCTAGGCGGAACAATGTACGCCTGATTGGACTGCCGAAGGGGGCGGAGGGCCAGGACGCAGTGGCCTTTCTGGAACAATGGCTCAAGGACACGCTTCCCTCCTCCTCCTTCTCCCCCTTCTTCACCATAGAGAGGGCACATGTATTCCGGGTAGAAAGCCAGCGCCAGGCTCTGGGGCACATCTACTTATCTTCAAGCTGCTACATTTTAAAGACAGGGATATGATCCTTCGTGAAACAAGGAAATTAACGGAAGTTACATTTGAGAATGCTAGGATCCTTCTACCCGGATTACACACTCAATGTCCAGCGTCAATGAGGGTCCTTCCTTCAAGTCAAGCAGAAACTTTGCCAATTAAATGTAGTATATTCCTTGCTCTATCCAGCAAAGCCCAAAGTGGTCCTGGATGGGAAAGCTTGTTTCTTTGATACACCGCAGGATACCTTGGACTGGCTGGAAACTACGGGCCAGTTCAAGGTCCTAGACATTCTGGCACAGTGGACACCTGGCGGAGGGAAGCAAATGGCATGAGAACTCGTCGGCGAAGATTCGAGAGACGATATCCTGGCCTTTCAGTGGCCCCTGGACAAGACCAAATTTGTCAGGAGAGACAGGCAGCAGTCCGGGAGGCGGAGCGGCTGGCAGTGACTGAAGAGGTGATCAGCGGGGAGGGAATGCCACCCCACTGGTCAGAGGATGAAGGCTCGTCGGCAGCTGGACTATCGGATGTGGTGTCATAGCGAATGCCAGATGTCACGCCACAGACCTCTGTTGGTATTGTATAATGACTGGGGCACAGGTGTTTATACTACAAACTATTGACTGCCTTGCAGCATGGTGGCATGTGGTATTGCTGCCCTCGTCACTTTGGGTGGGGTATGGGGGTCTGCGCAACTGACATTGCATGTGCTTTAATGTATGACTATTTCAGTTTATCTTGATTGTTTGTACTCCCTCACGATTAGATGTGTGGTGTATGGGGATTATGCAATGGAATGCCCAGCTTTGGCCTTGGGTTTGGGCAGCACCTCTAGTTTATGGGGGCCGCTCTGGTATGGTTTATCTATGGCCATGTTGGCATTTTTTCCTTCCTTCATATTCACAAAGGTTCCCGGGGGGGGGGGGGGGGGGGAGTGGGCAACGTCATAGTTCTTTACCGACCTACACTATTGATTCCAAACGTGGGATAGGTCGGATAGGTCACGGGTTGTTGTTATATGATGCAGTGAAATGACTGATCACACCATACTTACATGGAATGTGAGGGGTATCCATACACCATCTCGCAGATATACGGTCTATTGATTTCTTAAAAGACATAATGTGCGCATAGGCCTACTGCAAGAGACGTATTTAGACAGTGTTGAAGTGGCCAGGGTGCAAAGGAAATGGAGCGGTAAGGTGTACGCTACTGATTACTCACTATTCGCACCAGGGGCCCTGATATGGGTCCACCCATGTACACCCTTCACAGCGAAGGAAGTAGTGCTTGATAGGGATGGTAGATATGTGTTCTTGAGAGGTAGGTTAGACGAATGTTATATATTGCTTGGTAATGTATATGCCCCCAACACGGACTTAAGCCCATTTCTCAGATCACTCTCCCAAATACTCGCTAAATGATGCGATACTCCGTGGTTGATTGGAGGGGATTTTAATGTTGTCTTGGACGTTGGGCTTGATAGCTCATTTCCCCGCTTACACACACACTGCAGCCACAGCTAACTCTGCCGAATTGAGTGGTTGGACTTGTGGGTGGGATATGGTGGATAAATGGAGACACCGGAACCCTGGTGTGCGGGTGTATACCTTTTATTCTGTGCCACATAATTTACACGTCTGGCTAGATAGATTCCTCGGTTCTCCCTCCCTACTCCAATATGTTACGAGCTCGGATTATCGGGGTCGTACACATTCTGACCATAACCCACACTATGTTTCAATGCATGGGAAACTGGACCTCCTACCATTCCAACATAGCGGCAACAGCCGTCAACACTAGAGGAACTGCTGTTTAGAGATAGGATAAGGGAAGCCCTCACCGAGTACTTTGCACATAATAAGGGGACGGCTTCTTCTAGTATGGTAGAGTGGGCTGCTATGAAGGTTACAACACGAGGGAAATGTCTGGGGCTGGGCTGCAGCATCAAGAGACAGGTGGATTCAGAGCTGCTTGTAGTGGATAGGGATTTAATAAGGTTAGAGTCCGCAACAGTAGGGATCGCCCTGGATCTGGCACCGCTATTAGAAGTGCGTAAGAAACATACAAAACTCCTAGAATGCCAGAGATGTTCAAATTATGTGGCGCACTCAGCGGTGGCTCACGCGAAAAGGTATCGAATTGGGTCTTTGTTAGCATGGTTGATCAAGCGGGATCAGGACATGAGCCTCATCACTGCAATCCAGTGCCAGGACGGCGGGTTTAAATATACGCAGCATGAGATCCATAAGGAATTGACTTCACACTTCGCACATTTGTATAGAACTGCCCAGAGTGCCTCTGATGTGGATATTCATTCCTTTTCGGATGGTATTACTTTTCCTACGCTCACACCAGAGCAGCGCCGGGAACTAGATGCACCTCTCACGTTGGAGGAAGTAAAGGGTACGATGCCTGCGCTGCCTACTGGCAAGGCCCCAGGACCAGATGGTCTTCCTCATGAGTTCTATAAGACTTATGCGGATCTGTTAGGTTCACAACTATTGAGAGTTTATACTGGAAGCACTGGAGGGGGTTGCTATCCCGGCCTCGATGACAGAAGCCACTTTGGTTACACTTCCTATGCCAGGTAGGGATCCCACGAGCACGAGCGCCTTCTGACCTTTGGTGCTGCTAAATGCAGATTATCAAATACTGGCGGGAGTTCTAGCGGGTTGACTGGCCCTGGTCACCCCACAATTGGTTCATCAGAATGGCTTTGTTCCGGCTCACAACACCTCATTAAATATTCGAAGGCTAATTTGGGTGATGCGCGGGGCTGCAGCGGCCTGGCCTGCAGGGGCTGCCTGGTCTTAGACCTAGAGAAGGCCTTTGATATGGTGGAATGGCAGTATATGTTCGCAGTGTTGCAACAATTCGGGTTTGGGCCCTATTTCCTAAATTTAGTTAAGCTATTGTATTACACCCCCACCATACGAGTTCGCTTTGGGACCTTGTTTTCCACGCCTTTGTCGATCGGCAGGGGAACTAGACAGGGATGCCCCCGCTCCCCGCTAATATTCTATCTGGCTGTAGAACCTCTGGCCATAGCTTTACGCCAACTGGCGGGTCAATGGGAAATACAGCTGTGGAAAGAAACAAACGCCGTCTTGCTATACGCAGATGATATCTTGCTTTTCCTTAAGAACCTACAGGTGATTCCTTCAATTATACGTACCCAACACACTGCAGCTGTTTGCTAGAGTGTCGGGGGGAGTTGGGGGAAATCATTTTTATTTCCCTTTACTCCTGGTGTAGATGCTCCTCAGTGGATGGTGGACTGTGCAGTAGTGGCCTGGCAACCGGCGTAGTTTCGATACTTAGGTGTCGGCATCTATCACACGGATCGTGATCTACTAGAAGGCAACCTATCTAGAGCAATTGCAGCTCTGTGCCTTCAGGTAGACTTCTGGAAAACACTTACCCTCTCTGTTGTGGGCAAGGTGGCAATCATTAAGGTGGTGGTGTTGCCCAGACTATTATATTATTTCGCGAATCTTCCATTATACCTACCAGCATCATTTTTCAGTCCATTGTAAAGCCTGATGAGGGACCTCATTTGGAGCAGCACTCACTGTAGGGTAGTTCTTGCTAAATTGTATCTGCCTCAGACACAGGGTGGATTGGCCTTACTCAATCTGGAACATTATTATCTGCCGTCTTAAATACAGTGGGTGGCGAAGTGGCTGGGAGAGCTCAATCTCGAGGATACGGCGGAGGGCGGCCCGCCTTGTACGCTAGATAGGCTTCTTTTCATCTTCCATCTGTGCGCTAGGCCAAGTACGTCTCTCCCCTTTCTAGTACAGATATCCCAGAAATGCTTTATATCTCACTAGGCATGTTGTACTATATGCGCCCACGATACCATTCTTAGGAATGCCGAAGGGAAAAGTTGGAGTCAGTACAGCTGAACTTGCAGTTTGGTGCGAGGCTGATGCACACACACTGGGTGACTTGTATGTGGAGGGTACCTTGCGGCCGTTCTGCTCTCTGGCAGATGAGGAAGGCATCCCACCGGGGCAGTTCCTTAAGCATGCCTCCTGGATAGCTACATTGAGACGTCTCTGGGGGGTTATCACGCAGGAGCTCCTGACGAACCTTCTGTTACAGTATATCCATGTAGTGGACACGGGGCAACACCTTATAAAATGGTTTGCGGAGTCCATTGGAGAATACACCTTTACTGATTTAACACCCTTGCGCACTAAATGGGAGACAGAACTTGCACGACCATACACACCCAGGGAATGGGGAATGTTGCTTGAGAGTCCTAGACAGAGTCCTAGGAATGCAAGATTTAGGCTAATTCAATTCTACATAGTCCCTAGGGCCTACTTATCCCCAGACAAAATCAACAGATTCTTTGATAGGGTGGATGTTTGTTGCCCACGATGCAAACTGACAGACGCTGATTTATTGCATATGATATGGACATGCCCCAGACTACTGAATTATTGGCTTGGAGTGATTTGTTTACTAACCACCAGCACAGATAGAGTACTACCGAATACATGGGTGGCTTGCATAACAGGAGATAAAAAACACAGGGCCACCCCCCGTTTTCTAAATCTGGGACTGGCTGTGGCCAAGCGGTTTACTCACAGCCTGTGCTCACTCATTGGGCTAAAGCTGAGACGACTTCATTGTTGAGAGAATACACACTGGGTCTCCGTAAGTATCCCATTTTGGCAGCATGGGGAGTGATGCTGACAGCGCAACAAGTGCAAAAACAACAGTTGATGGACAGATTGCAGAACAATGTCATACATTCACCCCAGTACGGAGATCTGGTCCTAAATCCATTGTTTTTTTGCTCACCATGCCATTCCAGTTTGAACCCAGCCATATGCAAATCGGTCTTGACCCTCTGCCTCATGGGAACAGTCCAGCCCGAACTGCCAAGCCAGGTCCTCCCTGGGCTGGAAACAAGTATCCTAGGACCGGTTTCGGGGTTTCACCCCTCTTCAGCCAGGATAGTTTGATTCCAGTGGCATGGAGAGCACGGGACCCACGTCTTGGCATACCCGTCCCACTCGGGGTGACAAATGCAAAAACAACAGTTGATGGACAGAATGCAGAACAATGTCATACATTCACCCTAGTACAGAGATCTGGGCCTAAATACATCGTTTTTTTGCCCACCATGCCATTCCAGTTTGAACCCAGCCATATGCAAATCAGTCTTGACCCTGTGCCTCATGGAAACAGTCCATCCCGAACTGCCAAGCCAGGTCCTCCCTGGACTGGAAACAAGCATCCTAGGACCGGTTTCGGGATTTTACCCCTCTTCAGCCAGGATAGTTTGATTCTAGTGGCATGGAGAGCACGGGACCTCAAAACAACAGTTGATTGACAGAATGCAGAACAATGTCATACATTCACCCCAGTACATCTTGTTTCCGGTCCAGGGAAGACATGGCTTGGCAGTTCGTGCTGGACTGTTCCCATGAGGCACTGGGTCAGACGATTTGCATATGGCCATGTCTGAACTGGGGTGGTGGAGTGAGCTAAAGAATGATGATGGATTAAACCCTGATCAGTTGACTGGGGGTGAGTGCTTGATTTGCTCAAACGCTCCGTCCATCATCCCCTTTAGTATCGCTTTGTTCGCCCAAAGTTGGCAGGGTATGCTCAGACGTGGGTCCCGTGCTCACTTTGCCACTGGATTGAAGATAGCCTGGCTGATGAGGGTTATGAACCTGAAACCGGTCCCAGGATGCTTGTTTACGGTCCAGGGAAGACATGGCTTGGCAGTTCGGGCTGGACTGTGCCCATGAGGCACAGGGTCAGACTGATTTGCATATGGCCATGTCTGAACTGGGGTGGTGGAGTGAGCTAAAGAATGATGATGGATTAAACCCAGATCAGTTGACTGGGGGTGAGTGCTTGATTTGCTCGAACGCTCCGTCCATCATCCCCTTTGGTATCGCTTTGACAGCGCTACAAGTGGCATCGGCCCCGGACGACCCTTCAACTACTCCCGACACCAAACATACTAGCCCACACTCAGGGCACGGTGTGCCCAGTCATTAATGAGTTCTGAACCAAGTGTGATACATAACATCTGACGAAATGGTATTTTGAAATGTGACACTGAGATTGATGTAACTGGGATCGTGTGAAGGATGATATGGTCATAAAAACGGATCGGTCCCCCCCCTCTCTGTCTCTCTCTCTCTCACCCTCCCTTCTCAGCCCTTACCGTTCTTCCCAGTTGACACTTATGAGTGGATGTATATAGTTTTGTTATAATGTATCTGGTTGCTTACACAATATTTGGGACCCTTTGGCACACCCGAGAGGAGTAGCTGGGAATGGGCAGATATAAAGTCGTGGGGAGTGAACTGTGCCCTTCCATGGTGCCTGGATATTGATCCAATGACAGGCCGCGAATGTTGATATAAGATTTTGGTAGTACAAACTATTTTGGCATACTGTCTGCATACGACTGAGACGAGAAATTGTTTTTCATTCGTGCAATGACTTCATGCAATATTTAACAATGTAAATTGTCGTTCCAACTGGCACGCATTGCTTTTATGCAAGTCTGTATCATGTTTCATGTATCTAAAACTTCAATAAACAGATTAAATAAAGAAGAAAAATGAGTTAGACATTCTACAGGGATATCATGTGCCACACAAAGTTTTAAGTGCCGCTATTCTGATTGGATGTCTAGAAAATCCTTACTTGTGAATCTTCAAAAGAAACATTATCACAAGCTGATTGGTTGCTATACTCTCAAGGTTTATTCACAAACCAACCCTGTCACAACTTTTGGCAGAGTCAGGTAAAATATCCCTTTGTGGTACCCGTATGCACATTCAGTCCCTCCTTCTGTCAGCCCTAGTGGCTCAAATACACTAGTGATGTAGCATTTATTTCCAGGGGCAGGTGCATCTCACTCCACTATGATGGTGGTATACCTCACAAAAAATGTCCTAAGCCCTTTGACAAATAAACCGATCTAAGGGGGTATATCTTCACTTTTCCTATGCTCATTGAGTGGATCTAGTGCTGCAGCTGTGCTGAGGGGGATGGGAGTGCTGCTGTAGTCAGTACTCACCCTGTCATGAAATGTGTGGCCCCTGAAAGAGGAGTCATCCCCATACATTTTAATCAAGCTATCCTAGCTGAAGAGGGGTGAAACCCCGAAACCGGTCCTAGGATGCTTGTTTCCGGTCCAGGGAGGACCTGGCTTGGCAGTTTGGGCTGGACTGTTCCCATGAAGCACAGGGTCAAGACTGATTTGCATATGGCCAGGTCTAAGCTGGGGTGGCATGGTGAGCAAAAGAATGATGGATTTAACCCAGATCTCTTGACTGGGGGTGAATGTTTTGATTTGTTCTGCATTCCGTCCATCAATTGTGTGTCTTTTTCCATACATTTTAATAGCACTCTGCATGCTGGTACCCGTAGTTTCACTTTCCCATTATGAGTATGGGCCTACAAATCACATCATAGCTAGAGTTGTTGTTTGAAAGAAACAGGACTAACTGAAAGTCATCATCATGACATGGGGTCAGTGGACTACTATGAATAGCATTATCTAGCAGGGGGACTTACCCATATCCAAGTGCTGAGGAAGAGAGCACCGACCACCATTGAAGAGCCTTCCGGAAAACACCATTGCTTCACTGCCTGCATAAAGGCTGCAGAGAATGATTCTGTGGAGTATGCAGAGTCCACAGGCTCGGCCTTAGCACTGAGAATCGCCTGTATCCCCTGGACTATCGTTTCATCCAGGGAGTTACTAGAAGCGCTGTCTCAAATGATGGACGCTACCATCTCAGTTTATTGGCAGCATAGGCCGAAGCTCGCAACTTAGTACTTCGAAGACCAGGGTCAAAATCTTAGACCCTATTCTCAGACTCACAGGGAGTCCGAGGATAGCTATTCCAAGGACAGCCGGATACATGTTCCTGAACCCTAAAACAATTGCAAGTGCTGCAATCTCTGAAGTTGAAATCCAAGACCCACCCCTATCACCCCCCCCTCCCCCTCCCCCCCCATAAAGGGCATCACCACAGTCCAACTTTGGGGATGATGGAACACTTTACAAATACAGTAAGTAAATAAATAAATAGTCATGGGCAGATGGCCAACGCCGATTACAGGAAGCTCGATCTAAGTGAAGTTTACTGGAACCCATTTTTTGAGCCCAAAACAGAATTCTCGTGCTCAATAGTTTTGACTGTTTTATGTGGCTTTATGGTAATTTTTCAAATTTCTGGCTAATAAACCTCGGGTTGTTTCACATGGATAGTCAGTCAGTGGAAGAGCCAATTCCAGAGTAGGGGGGTGGACAGGCCCAGCCTGATGTGCGGCCCCCACCCTTTCCCCTTCAATGCAGGAGTCAGCAAATCCTCTCCTCTGCGTTCACCTATCAGAAAGAAAGACGGAGCTCAGCCTAGTGAATCAAAAATACTGCCGTAAATGGTGCTTAATTTGTGCTGGTGGTTGCAGCGCAGGTGGTCTGCACCAGAGCTCATTTTTGAGCACCAGGACTTATTTTTTCATCATCAGAATGTAACTCGGTGCAAGAGAAAGAAAGAAAGCCATGAGGAAATGAAACAAGGAAACGGTGTCTAAGGGATAAAAGAGAACCTGCAAGAGTGAAATAAAAAAGGAAGCGCAGGGCGGTCGAGGAAAGAGGAATGGAGCAGAATAACCACCAGGCAGTGTTATTATTTGACCACCCTGGCGGTGACGTCGGTGAGAACATTGCGGCACTGCATTGATTTATTTACAAATCCTATCTGGACTATGGAGCTCCATAAGAGCGTTTGCACTGCTGAATATCGACTGCCAGAATATCGTGATACAAGAATATCGAGAGACACAATACCGAGAGGTAAGTCCATGTAAGGAAGAATACATGTACTATTCCTAAGTCCACATCTGCATACATTTTCATACCTTGAAGATATATGTAGCCAAGGGACATATATTTGGAGTTAGGTGCAGAAAATCTAGACTTATCAATCAATCAAACAGCATTCGTAGAATGCAGCACTGTCACCCAAGGGGTATCTGGACGCTGCGTCTCTGTCAAAAAGCCAGATCTTGAGTCTCTTTCTGAAGTCTGCCTGCGAGGGGGCTGTACGGAGCTGGAGGGGAAGGTTGTTCCAGGACTTGACAGCAATGTAGGCGAAGGAGCGGCCACCACTGCGGCTGTGACGGATGTGGGGGGTGCCAGGGCGAGTGAAGAGGAGCGCAGGTGTCTAGAGGGTTGGTGGACGTTGTGAAGAGGAGCGCAGGTGTCTAGCGGGTGGTGGACGTTGTGAAGAGGAGCGCAGGTGTCTAGAGGGTGGTGGACGTTGTGAAGAGGAGCGCAGGTGTCTAGAGGGTGGGGGACGTTGTGAAGAGGAGCGCAGGTGTCTAGAGGGTGGGGGACGTTGTAAAGAGGAGCGCAGGTGTCTAGAGGGTTGGTGGACGTTGTGAAGAGGAGCGCAGGTGTCTAGAGGGTGGGGGACGTTGTGAAGAGGAGCGCAGGTGTCTAGAGGGTGGGGGACGTTGTGAAGAGGAGCGCAGGTGTCTAGAGGGTTGGTGGACGTTGTGAAGAGGAGCGCAGGTGTCTAGAGGGTTGGTGGACGTTGTGAAGAGGAGCGCAGGTGTCTAGAGGGTTGGTGGACGTTGTGAAGAGGAGCGCAGGTGTCTAGAGGGTGGGGGACGTTGTGAAGAGGAGCGCAGGTGTCTAGAGGGTGGTGGACGTTGTGAAGAGGAGCGCAGGTGTCTAGAGGGTGGGGGACGTTGTGAAGAGGAGCGCAGATGTCTAGAGGGTTGGTGGACGTTGTGAAGAGGAGCGCAGGTGTCTAGAGGGTGGGGGACGTTGTGAAGAGGAGCGCAGGTGTCTAGAGGGTTGGTGGACGTTGTGAAGAGGAGCGCAGGTGTCTAGAGGGTTAGTGGACGTTGTGAAGAGGAGCGCAGGTGTCTAGAGGGTTGGTGGACGTTGTGAAGAGGAGCGCAGGTGTCTAGAGGGTGGGGGACGTTGTGAAGAGGAGCGCAGGTGTCTAGAGGGTTGGTGGATGTTGTGAAGAGGAGCGCAGGTGTCTAGAGGGTTGGTGGACGTTGTGAAGAGGAGCGCAGGTGTCTAGAGGGTGGGGGACGTTGTGAAGAGGAGCGCAGGTGTCTAGAGGGTTGGTGGACGTTGTGAAGAGGAGCGCAGGTGTCTAGAGGGTGGGGGACGTTGTGAAGAGGAGCGCAGGTGTCTAGAGGGTTGGTGGACGTTGTGAAGAGGAGCGCAGGTGTCTAGAGGGTTGGTGGACGTTGTGAAGAGGAGCGCAGGTGTCTAGAGGGTGGGGGACGTTGTGAAGAGGAGCACAGATGTCTAGAGGGTTGGTGGACGTTGTGAAGAGGAGCGCAGGTGTCTAGAGGGTTGGTGGACGTTGTGAAGAGGAGCGCAGGTGTCTAGAGGGTTGGTGGATGTTGTGAAGAGGAGCGCAGGTGTCTAGAGGGTGGGGGACGTTGTGAAGAGGAGCGCAGGTGTCTAGAGGGTTGGTGGACGTTCAATCGATGGTTGAGGTAGACTTACTTACCTGTCGATGTTTCATTTTCGACATTGTGTCCCATTGATAGTCTGGTGTGGATATTCAGGGTGCACACCACAAGCAACAACGCAATTCTCAATCACTCTTGTATCCACTTACTCACCCTGCCTTAAACAGGAGGCCGTGTCTTGGTGCTTTTTGCCCCCAGACCCGTGCTGTTTCTAATACTACACTGCATTACCTTCAGTAGCAAAGATAAACCATTGCTACACCCTCACTGTCTTTACTTCATGTTTTTTTACCTTGTCCAGTGTTTGGGGGTTTAAGGTGTTGGTGCAGCAAACGGAAGGAATAAGTAGCAGATTCTTTTCTCAACAAACAATAATACATGGTAGGAGTGCTAATGATAACGTGTCATTAACAGAGAACTTTATGTAGAACATTGTAATGTGCAAAGATCCAGGAAGACATGCCAGAGGGATACATAGAGATAGGGATACGTAAACAAAATAAGGGACAGATAGGAGGAGACAACAAAAGACATGGGTGACTGGAAGGCTCGGACCGGGACAGAAAACAGTCCGGGGAACCAAGATGAAAGCAGCCACCAGTAGCGAATCAGACATCTACAGACGTCGCCCACATTTGCAAATGGAGGCCGTTTTGAGCCTGTACAGACACGCTGCAAAGGTATTTTGCAAGGTATGGGAGTCCTCATGCACTTGTGCTTGTCTCAGACAATATTTGTGGTAATATCACGGAAATCAACATTAAAAGCGAGCCCACCAATCATAACAAAAGGCCACAACCAGTCAAACAACCGCCAAACACAAGGACCTGTCAGACCAGCCCTTCTGGCACTGCCAGATTTACCTATAGGCCAGTTCGACCCTGGTGACTGGTGTCTGGACATTGGGAAACATAGCAATGGGATACACAGAGCCAGGGAGTCCTGGATACCAAGCAACCAATGTGGAGAGGAGTTGGTGTATGGAAATATGAACACGGGGGATCAAGGTCAAGGGGAGCAGACGA
Organism: Triturus cristatus; assembly: GCF_964204655.1. Taxonomy (NCBI): domain Eukaryota; kingdom Metazoa; phylum Chordata; class Amphibia; order Caudata; family Salamandridae; genus Triturus; species Triturus cristatus. Next base: position 318,380,271 of record NC_140585.1, read on the forward strand.
ATGTCTGAAGATACGCAGTCAGTCGACATGTGAACGTAGGAGAAGTGTGGCGAATGGGAATGGCAGCTAGCAGTCTTACCTGCCTTTTACCTCCTCTCTTTCCTCTCCATAGACCTGAGGAGAGTGGGAGAACCCGGGCGGCGCTGTGCCTGCACCAGCCGCCTTCTTCCCTGTGAGCACGCCTGCACTATGAAACATGCAGCAGCTTGGAAGCAGCCACTCCGTATTTCATTGAATGTACTGCCCTGGGGGCAGCGGGTTAATTGTAATAGGGCGCACTGTCCCTGTTTGCGGCCAGTGGACCTACTTAAAAGTGCACCGTGGCGCAAACAGGGACAGTACGCCCATTACATAATATGGGACCAGGTATATTTTTATTCATTTGGAGTAGGGGAGTTTATATGTTAAAGGTGGGGGTGAATGGCAAGAGATCAGATTTTTCTTTTACAACTTTTTCACATGTTATATATGGCTCTACCATTGCTTCTCGGCCCCTGCGTTGTTTCATTTTGGAAGCAGGGGCAGATGTGGAGGGCCATATACAACATAAAATTAGAGATGAGTAAAATGTAAACTACAGGGATGTTTTTCACCTCATGGTTCTGAGTGGCATTGACAACTTGAGCTTCCCTCATGATGTCTATTTGAAGCCACTCGGAACCCCTCTGTGAAAGCATCTCCGCCATTCACAGGTACACATCTTGTGTGTGGGAACTACAGGGGTTCTGAGGTCTGGCATGTGCTGTCTGGTCTCCGTGCTGTATTTACCTGTGGCTGGGTTTTCCAAGAAATCTTTTGGGCCTGATTCACATAGATTATGTTGTGAGTAGGTATGTCTTACTCTTCTTCCACTCTTGAGGTTTCCCTTGAAACCGGGAATAAGTCAAGAGTAATCAAGAAGTGAGTTATAGCAACATCTATGGAGATCAAGGCCAAAACTAGCTTAAGTGTATTTTTCCCATTGCACTTAGGGTGCGCCATTGAGAATAGTACTGACATTGCACCTCATTGATGAGGCCCGACAGAGGTACAGAGGGTCTGGAGTTACTTATGAGCCCCCTCAGAGCGGACCAGGCCTGACAGTTTGGGATGGACTGTTCCCATTGAAGCAGGACCAAGGCTGATTTGCATATTGTTGATCCCTGTCTGGAGTGGCACAATGAACCAAACAACGCTGGAATGGAATGCAACCCAGAGTAGTTACCAGTACCTTAGAATAATTAAAATATTCCATGTATCACTTTATTGCTTCTCTCATTCACAGGACACAGGGTATGTAACATCAGTGCTACTGCCCGTATGATTCGAGAAAATGGCGGTACTGATTTGAGGAGATCATAGATTGTCCTTCACCCAACTAATGCTTTTCTTCACATTCTGGTGCTAGTACTGTTGATTCACTATTATTGTTTTCCAACATTTGTACTAATTTTTTTGTATGCAAATTCAATACTTTGCAGACGAGAGCCACTTGCACATATCACTCGCTATTCCTTGCGAGCACAGTGCCAAATATATTGATCTGTATTTACTTATCATCTAACAACATCAAACATTGCAACTTGTCACAGATGTATTGTGACCACTTTCCTGCCATGGCACATTAGCCTTGGCCGATTAGGTCCGCCCACGGGGAGTTACCCGAGTCCTTACTTCAGGGACAAGTAGAGGCACTTGGATGGCTCAAACCTACTTAAGCAGAAAGGGAGCACTGAACATAAGTGAGAAGGAGAGCCAAGAGTGCAGAGAAGAGGGTTACCATTGTATAAGTTCTGTGATGAGTTAGGTGTTGGTGTTCTATGAAGAGATTTGTATGCAATGTCTTTTGAAATTGCAGAGGGGGTTGAGCGGTTTTGATGTTAATGGGATTGCAGTTCCAGCTTCTCGTAGCGCAGAATGAGAAGTTTGGTGAAGTGTAGGCTCCTTGTGTAGTGTTTTCGTGATATGGACATTTTCTCAGCTAGGTATGAAGTTTTCTTGCTTCTGATGGTTATGCAGCCAGTCTTGAAAATCATGTGTGCATGGAAAGTAATGCGGGAAACCAATAAAGTTCTTTTAGTACTGGGTTAATGTAGTTGAATGCCTTCTGTACCTCGAGGTGAGTGGTGAAAGCACATAGGATGCCTTTCATGGGCCTTATTACACATTATCACTGTTTGCGCGCGGCGCACCTTTCAAAAGGTGTGCCGGGCGCAAACAGTGATAATGCGTCCCGTTATGGTGTATGCCCTGCCTCCAGGGTAGCCGCGAACTTGCACTGCCCCCAGGTCAGCACATTCATGTGAAAACACAGAGCAGCCCCTCCGTGTTTTCACAGTGCAGGCGGCACCTGCCTGCACTTTCAAAGAGGTTTAGAGATCCCCTTGCAGGTGGGGGCAGTCAGTGACTGCACCTGCCTGCAAGTGGATTTTTATTTATTTGTTTATTTATTTTATTTATTTAGTGTTTTCCATAGCGTGAACATGACCCTGCGTAGGGTATCAGAGCGCTTTACAGATGCATTTTAACAAACAAAACCTTATAAGTCACCAAATCATTAGTGATTTATCATGACTAGATCAAACATTAAGCTTCAAGGAAAACATCTACACATACATATAAGTCATCAGTTAAGTTACCATGACTAGATTAAAACATTAAGCTACAAGGAAAACATATATACAAGCCCATATATGGTTAATGAGCGGAAGCAAGGAAACAGCCATGAGACGTTTGTAGACAGCAGTTCTGCTATATGGACTTATGGCAGAAATTTCCTCATATAGAACGATTTTGCTTCCTTTTTAGGTCTCGGGACCATCCGGTCGGCAGACCGGAAGTCCGGAGATTTAATGTCTTTGAGAAGAGGGGCTTGCACCCGCCCCTCTTCTTCCCTGTTCTCCATTGGCTGGCCTAGTAAATGCTGGCCAGCCATTGGAGAAGAGGTCCCGTCACTCCAATCATGCCCCGTCCTTTTCGGATCGGGGGGCGTGTTTTTTAAAGAAAGTCTCATTCTCTCCTCCAGCCAATGGCTGGAGGAGAGAAAAGACAAACACGCCCCCCCGAATCCGAAAAGGACGCTGTTTCTCCGAGGCATTTTTGCTCTGCCTCGGAGAAAGGCGGCGGTGTTCCTGGCGTCCTCTCCCCCTGCTGTATACACAAAAACAAAAATAGTAATGAAAGTAAACATATTTAGTTTGCATCGTGAAAACAGCAGCTCGACAGCTAAGTGCGCGTGGAATGTCCGCCTTTTACAAGACAAAGCAGCTCTGGGCTTCAGCAAGATCTAGTTGGCAGGCGGACAGTGCCAAGACACGATGACGTTATTAAATTAGTATTCCAAGCTTGTGACATAAATGATATTCGCTGGGTAGAAAAAATACACAGAAACAACATACAGACAGCACGTGACGGCACACGTAGGGTCCGCATTTCCTCTCTAGGATGTAAACGGGCGTCCACGTTAGGATCAGGCAAGCACAGCGGTAAAACAAAGCTGCGGCACGAAATGGAAAGGAAGGGGGAAGGAAATGTGTGGCAGCTGATGCGACGTATTGAGTCACATGCGCAGCATCAGACCTTGGATTTTAGGCGTCCAGTGCCTCGGTTACAGGGAGGGTGACTTCATTGAGCTACCAATGAGCTTCGTCGCTTTTCTCCGACCCTTCTTGTCTCCTGTTTCGCTGTGGATGATTAAAAAACAGAACCGTGGAGACAGAGCGGGAGAGGGACGGCTCTCCGGCTCAGAGATAAGTGGGAAGACAAAATGATCCAAGCCACACAAGCCCTGCCTCGTTCTATCTCTCCCCCCGTCTTTCCTATTTAACCCTCTCCTTTTCTCGACCCACCTCTTTCTGTGTGTACTCTTTCTCGCCGCATCTATAGGCCGCTCTCGCCCTGTTTCCAAGCTTATAGCTAGCTTTCTTTCCCTTCTATATATCTCTTCCGCTCATCTGGTTCCTTTTCTTTCTCATTCCTTATCTCATTCACTCTCCCTCTGCCTTCCAGTCACATTTACTTCCCCATCCCTCTGTCTCAATGTCTTTCCCACCACTGTGGTTGACAATTTATATCTCTCGCCTCTGTGCCTGTTTTTTCTCTCTGCATACCCAGTCGCTCGTTTCCTAAACCTACCTACCTACCTACCTACCTATTAGCTATTTCGTGCTCTCTCTGCCTTGGCCTTTCTCTCCTCTCTCCTCTCTCTCTCCGAACCTTCGCTTCCCATGCGGGCCATTTGCTTCGTTCATTCTTTTTATCCTTCCTTTTCACATAACCTCAGCTCCCCCCCCCCCCTCACTCTGGAAGGTTGCCCAAAAATCAGGAAGTGGCCATATCGATTATGCACTGAATACTGTCTTGGGAAAACAGAACTCGTCGTCTCCTCCACGTATACTTCAAGGCAATCTTTATATAGACATGCATACAGGTTTCTGTGTATTCAGGTGCATTGACATATAGCTATATAATGTATATGTAAATGCGTGCATATATACTGTATTTACAAAGGCTTCCTACACACATTCAAGAAAACACTGACGCGCCTGCAGCACGCGCATAATATGTGCCGATCTATCAATATTTAGCGTCTATAAACATTCACAAGTCGGTGGATCATTAGGCACCACTGCAAATCTCTCACAAAGGAACCTTTTATATATTTACAAATCTTTAAAAATTAAGCTTTGCATATTATTGTTGCTAACAAGCCCTCTAGGTGAAGTTTTCATCCTTCCTTGAAGGATTTCGCTGTTCTAAAGTAAAATGTAGTGGAAGTGCGAAATTAGCATACTTTGTTTTTGCATAATTTCAGGCAAAATATTCTGTGTGATTACTGAAACACAAACCCTGCGTAGCATAAAACGCGACATCGCATCCGTTTTAGACGTGACAAGGATATTTCGCGCGCAAAAATAAATACAAAATAAATACAACTGCTCCAAACAGCAGGCGCGTGCATTCTGATTGTCCACGTTGTTCCTGTGCAATCTCGCTAAATATGCGATGTGGCATATAGAGTAATTTCGAGGATGTTACATAACAAGCGTAACACAGAATTACGCAGCAAACAGGAAATGTCACTTGGGCCTCGTAAAATGATAGTGTATGCCTATACTATATACCGCCTGCTGCACTACTAAAGTCCAGTTCTGGGTGGAAAGATGGAAAATATTCTGTTTTTAATTAATATCTCATTCCAGGTAAGTTATTTACTCAGAAGAGCTGATTCGTGTGAAAACTGGTTACCAACTCATGTGGACGCTGACTGGGTATTCTTAGCCATGCATTTTGTTGTTCTTATTGCACATGCTTAGTTGTTTCTTTTTTCCATCAGTTCCCCCGGTAGGCCACCTACAGTCTGCCTGATCCCCTAGCTGCCAACATGCCTCCCTACCCGTCTACCTGCCTCTGTGTACATATCCATCTACCTGACTGCCCACTTGCAGACCTCCCTGCCTGTCTTCCCATAGAATCCTGCAGGCATCACTATCTGCCTACGTATACACCTACCTCTACCTACCTAGTGCCCTGCCTGCCAGCCTCCCCCTTTCTATCTACCCACCTGCCTGCCCGCCCGCACTAGCTGTTTGTCTTCACCTACCTACCTTCCCATCAGTATGTGCCTCCCTACCAGCCACCCTGCCTACCCATCTACCCACCTACCGGCCTGACTGCCTTTCTGACCAAGTCTCATCTACCTTCCTGTCGTCATCTCTAGCTACCAGCCTGCATATCTGCCCACTTACCTTCAGAGTAGTGTACAATGCATATATGTATACTTATTGTATACAATCTAACGCCTACAGACACAGACACGTAGCTTTACGTCAGCGTGTGTGAGCACGCACACACACACAAGCAATATAATCATGGCCACGCGCGCGGACATGCAGGGTATGGACGCACGCATACCTGCACTTACAAATGCATATATTTATGTGTGCGTTCATTTATTTTATTCCACACTCTGGAGCTAAGACCTGAGCCTGCATCTCAGAGCTGGTGTCAGGCTTCCCAAGTGTGGGATTTACTTCTCTGCTGATGTTGGGGGACGGAGGGGAGGGTGTAGAGGAGGGGTGGGGGGAGAGGGATGCGGGAGGGAGGCAGGGAGGGCTGTGTGCGTGTGTGAGCCAGGATTCCGCTCGGCTTTCCCCTCTCTGCAAACTCACCGGATCCGTCAGCTGGAGGAACAAGCATTTACAATGCAATGGTCTCGGCATTGGTAAAATTAGAGCTATTGGCATTGCTCATGACATTATTTTTGTTTATGTTTTTGAGTTTAAAACATTTAAAGAAACGGCATTGTCATGAGCAATGCCAACAGCTCTAACTTTAACAATGCCGAGACCGTTGCATTGTAAATGCTTGTTTAATGCCGCGATGGATGGAATTCTTCTAATGTTAGGGGGGAGTGCATTCCAGATTCTCGGAGCTGCCCCGGAGAATGCTTGGTTATAAGTTCTTTTCTTACAAAAACGAGCCGGTTTCAGTAGTAGGTCTGCGTGGCTCCTGGAGAACCGGCACCCTCCTGATAACACGAGTTTCTGTGCTAGGTAAACTGGTGTTTTGTGGTGTAACGGTTTGTGAGTGATGCATGCCAACTTGAATTGAATTCTTGCTTCAAAGGGCAACCAGTTGAGTACTTTCAAGTGAGGGGAGATATGGTCGAATTTTTTGGATCCAGATATAAGTCTTGTGGCTGCATTAAGACATGCTTTCAGTGGGGCTGTTGAGATCTTGGGGAGCCCGGCCAAAGTTGTGCAACCATACCCAATCCTTGATATGACCAGTGCCTGAACAGCTGTTTTAAGATCTGTTTTATTTAGCAATGGTTTTAGTTTTCTCAGGTAGCTTAAATGGAAACGGGCGTTTTTTGCCATTGTGTTGATATGTGCTAACATGTTCAGGTTTTTGTCTAGAGTAATTCCCAGAGATTTAGTAGAGTCGACAATCTTCGGAGTACACTTTAGAGCCGTGATAAGGTTGGTCCATTCTACTATATTTGATTTGCTTTTCTGGGGTGTAATCAGTAGGAATTTGGTTTTCTGAGGGTTTAGCTTCAGGTGGTTCATGGTTAGCCATTGGAGGGTTCTCGTTAGTGCCTGGTTCATGGTCTTTATCTCTTCTGTCGGTGCGAACTTGATGTACAGCTGAGTGTCATCTGTGTACATGTGGAAAGAAATGTTCGCTTTTTGTAATATATCCATGAGTGGTTCTACGTATAGACTAAATAGCGCCGGAGATAGTGTCGACCCTTGCGGAACTCCGATTGTATTTCTGGTTGGGCCTGATAGAGTTTGGTTGACAATTAATTTTTGCGATCTATTCTCAAGAAAGGAACGAAACCATTTTAGGACTGTTCCCTCTATCCCCATTCTGTTTTTCAACCAATCTAATATTTTGGCATGGTTTACCATGTCGAAAGCCGACGACAGGCCCAACAGGATTAGGAGACATGTTTTGTTGTGGTCGAGAGCCAGTAAAGCGTCGTCTACGATGTGCAGAATTGCTGTTTCTGCACTATGGTTTGGTCTGAAACCAGATTGGAAATCATTTAACAGATTGAAATCCGAAATATGAAGACTCAGTTGTTGTTGGACACATTTTTCCAGTACTTTGGCTAGCATGGGAATGTTTGTTACTGGTCAGAAGTTGTTAGGATCAGAGTTTTTTTTTTTAAGAGTGGAATGACTTGACCAGTTTTTAGGCAGGCCGGTATTTGGCTTTGTGACAATGAGGCATTTATGACCTTTGTCCATGACGGGATTAGCAGGTGGTTTATAGAAGACCAGCACTTTGCCGGTAAGGGATCGTTATAGTGATTGTTAGGTTTAGTGGTCGACATGATCTTTGCAATGTCTAGTTCACTGACCGGCTTAAATCCTGACCATCGAGCATTGTTTTTGGTTTTTCCAATTCTTGTTGAGCCTGTTGTTCATCTAAAGTACCCTTATCGCTTTCAATGTCTTCGGCTGCTTTTTTGAGCCATCCCTCCAGTGAGTTAGCTTTGTCTGTAAAGAAAATGGAGAAATCTTCACTATTTAAGATTGTTTTTGTAATGGCTGTTGCCGATTAGGCAGATTTATTAGATTGTTCTTTTAGTGGATCGAATAGTTTCCTTGGTCTTTTTACTGCGTTATCCAGTTCTTTCCTGAAAAAGTATTTTTTTGATTTTAGAATGCTTTTATTATAGGCTTTCCTGGATTGTCTCAGTTGGGTTAAGTGGGGCGAAGAAGGGTGTTGTCGCCATTTACGTTCTGAAAGTCTCAGTGACCTTCTTTCTTCATTAAGGGCACCATTGAACCACGAGTTTTTGTCTTTGTCAGAGATCCTTTTTAGTTTTAGAGGGGCTATGTCCTCGATAATGCTTGACATTGTCTTGTTATAGTGCAACGTGAGGTCACTGACATCAACCATGCTCTTAGGTGGCTGCAAATCTATTTCACAGCGAGCTGCTACGTTTTCCATATTGATTCCTCTAGTGACCCGTGTACATTTTTTGGGCTTAATAGATTGAGAGGACGGTTTGGTTTTTATGAAGGGAATTTCGAATGTAATTATGTGGTGATCGGACCAATCACAGAGGGTGATTACAATTTTCTCGATCGCTTTCTCTTTAGCATTGATCCAATCTAAGGTGGAACCTTTGGAGTGGGTTGGGAGATTACATACTTGGACCAACGATTGCTCTTCCGGGAAGGCTTTAAAGAGGGTGATCTGACTGTCAAAATGATCCTCCCAGTGAAGGTTGAAGTCTCCTAAGAAAATATCATTAGTCTGCAGATTAGAGTTGGTAGTGATGATTTCTATCATCTGGTCTATGAACTTGGTCTTTGTACCCGGGGGGTGGTAGAGTGCGTGGAGTTTACAGTTTTGGTTATCCGCCGATCTTAAAGACATGCCCAGATATTCACAAGACTCTAAGGGGTCAGAATGTATTTTTGTGATGGTAATGTCTGATCTGTGTATATAAGCAATGCCTCCTCCCAGTCTGTCTCGTCTGTCCTGTCTCATAATCCGGTAATTCGGGGGGACTATCAGGTCTAAGCATGGGAAGGATGAGTCACAAATCCATGTTTCTGTTAAAATGGTTACGTCATTTTCATGGTTTAGTATGAGGTCGGCTATGTCAGCAGCGTGTTTTTTTGCTGAATGACAGTTGAGTAGTATGCAACGAATGAGTTTCTGAGAATTGATCATTGACGAAACAATCTTTTCAGACATTAACGACACATTCTTTAGGTTGCTAGCATTTAGCCTTCTATTGTTAGACTTAGAAGTTCTGCCAGCATTCGTTGGGATTGTTTGGATATAGTTTTCACCTATCTTAGTTTGAGAAGTGGGAGTAGGTTTGTATGTAGACAGAATGGATAATATCTCACTGTCTGTCAAATAGTTGAGTTGCGTACGGGGGTGGTAAATTCTGTTTGATGCCGCCATTGGGATGGAACGGCGTTTAACTTGTGTTTCATGAGTGGAATTCTGAAGAACCTCCATTTTTGCAAGCCATTTTTCTGATAAGCACTGCAGGTTCTTCATATCTCTAATAGCGAAAAGCATGGCTTTGTAAGTCTTGCTAGATCGCGAACTGAGATTTTCAAATTCCCTATTTGTTTGAGGAGTTCTAATCTTTTCCAAATCTAATCTAAGTTGAGTAATGGTGGGCGGTAGTGTGGGTGCCCCTATTGGAAGGCTAGCTTTGTATGTCTCTGATGGATCTGTGCATGTTTTTTTGTGACTAGAAACAGATCCGCAAATCCCTGTATTGGTCACATGCGTGCCTCTCCAGCTATCCTGTTCAACTTGTGTTGTTTCCAACCTGCTGACAGTTCCCAGTAGCGGGATGAGATCAATGTTACGGGTAGGATGGGAGCTACAGTCGAAGGGTGAGGTAACTAAGGATAGCTGTGTGTTGACGCTCCTATCTTCTGACTTACTGGTTTCGTGATTCAATTGTTGGGGCTCATCATTGGTGGTAGTGCATTCTAACGCCATATCATGATCTGTCTGTTGGAGTTCTATCGCACTGGCGATTCCAGTTGCGCTATCATTCGAAATACTGGCTTCCTGATTTAACATTTGGGGCTCATCATTGGAGTTTATGCAAAGTAGCGCACTGGCGCTTCCATTTGCACTAACATGCGAATTACTGGCTTCCTGATTTAACGGTTGGGGCTCATCATTGGTGTTTATGCAATCTAGCGCCATTTCCTAATTAGTCTGTTGGGGATCTATCTCACTGACGATTTCAATCACAGCCAGTTGGTTCCCATGGTAGACGATGGCTTGAGAATTCTTATTAGGTTGGTTTGTTCTTGAGGTGGGGCTGCTGAGGACGTGTTTTTTTAATATTGAGAAATATTCATCAAAACGTTCCAGGTCTTTGTTGGCAGCTTGAATGAGAAACGTGCCGTTTTTATAACACGTTATGTTTAATGTTGCTCTCAGTTTTCGAGGGTTTTAAGGTGTTATGAGCAACTTAGTTCCATAGGGAATGTTTTTCGATTCCTGTATTTTCATCGAGTTATTTAATGTATTTCTCCATTTAGCCATTTTAGTAGTAATGAAAATAAAGTCGTTAATAATCGCACCTTTTTTTAAGTTGAAAGATGAATCTAGTATTAGCGTTTCTGGATTAGTTCTGAGAAGGTTATGTTTAAAAGTTTTGGAGGCATTTTTAGAAAGATTAGGAGGGTAAATTATTGAGTATGAATTCCTTCCTTCCGGTTTTAGATGATGCCCTGACATAGTTGTGATTAAAAGATTTCGTACCTTATTATTACTGAAGTGCTTCTGTAGGTAATGCAACTGTCCATAGTTTCTTTGGCTGAAGTCAGAGTCAAAGTATCAGACTGGAGTATAGCTTAAGATACGTGCCAGCAAGCTAAAGTTCTTAGACTTACCGTGGCCTACAGTCTAAACAAAAATGCGAAAGGTAGCAATGTTTTGCTCATGCTCTCAAACTTCACTTGGAAAAAAGTATAAAACAAAATTTCAATTATTAGCAATGCTCTGTCCCCACCAAGATGGCTGCCAAGAGAGCATCAGTCTGGAGTGAAGTCCTATGTCTCCGTTACTGGACCAGATTCCCTGAAATGTAGTCCTCTGTTCCTTTTTACTCCTCCATCTCAGAGATGTAGTCCTCTGTTTACTTCTATTCAATAGACCGAGTGTTGAAGTCCTCTGATACTTTCTGAGTGCAATAGTCTTATCTCTATTTAACTTCTACACCATTTTGAACCAAGCCTGTATTGAATTCTATCAATCAATCAATCAGCCACCCCAAAATGGTGGCAGCGCTTCTTACATCCAGGATACAACACAACTGGGGACAGTCAAAGCCGGTGTGCAACCAGTCCAGAAAGGTGACAAAGTTCTCATATCCTGGAGACAATACATAGCAAACAATCAGTGCCTGTGTTTAGTGGCCCCTCTGTACCTCCCCGGTTCACAGCCAGTCCCAAGTTAGTGTCTGAGCCTCAGTACAAATCAGCCCACTCGCCCGAATCACTTGCCTCTCTCCTGCACCACTCCCAAGGGAAAGTCACTGCCCTCGCGTGTCTCGCCGCTCAAAAAGGAGACACACCAAATAGCCTCACTGTCGATTCTGAACGTGATGGCCGCCTCTCACCAACCAGCCCCCTGCATCGGCGAAGATCACGGCAGGAAGCTGAATCCAGCTCCACAGCATGACCCGGGCACATCCCCCACTGGTTCAGTGGTGCCCTGCTTCCCCTATTGAGGGACGCGTAGGGAGGAGGGGTGTTAACGCCACAGGACGAGCTCCTGCGAAGCGGAAGGCTCTAGGCGCTGCCCTCCACCTCGCACCACAATGCCCGCCGCCACTTCCAACGCTCGAAAATGAAAATGGAAAGGAGCGGATTACAGGGAGGCAATGAGGGAAGGACGCTCCCCTCTCGCACTCAGCCCCTCGGCAGTAATTACGGCAACACACTCCCAAGCACCCGCACTCCACACCGATACCAAGGAACTTGCCTCCTTTCCCCTCCGATCCTCCAGGGCCTCCCCACAGATCCTCCACCGTAATTGGGAAGACCTGGCCATCTCCAACGATGGATCCCTCATCCGCTCCGCTCCATCCTCGCTCCGTGCCCACAGCGCACAGACTGGACCAGCTCAGCCTCGGGCAAGCGTCTCTGCCTTCCACTAGACATCCACTTCGCTCTTCGTTCGGGTGTTAGACTTCCTTCACGTAAGTGAGATAGCAATCCAGTTTCTTTCAAATACCAGTTTCTTTCTCGCCAACTCGGCACATTGAGGCTGACTGGGATATAATCACCACTTTGATCCCAAGCCTGCGGAGCTCATGATGTCTCGGGGGTCTATGGGACCCCCTTTTCCCCCCTACAGAGGACTGCTGTCAGGAGGTGCACTGACAGCGTGCCACTTTTTAAATGGCGCACTGTTAGTGCGCCTCCTGAGGGCTTCTTTGACTCTGTGCCCGCGTCTGTAATATGGTGCGGGCGCAGAGTCAAAGGAATCCCCTCATTTGCATTGGGCACACCCCTTTGCAAATGAGGGAACACCCTCTGTTGATAGCACTCGCTCTTTAAGTGTGCCAGCGCTATCAGTATTATAGAAGGGAACGCACAAGCGTCTGCGTCCCCTTCTATAATACCAAAGTGCCCCGGGGGCGCGCAATGCGGGCGCAAACACCCGTTGCGCCCCTGGGGCACCATCTGTAATATGGCACCAGGTGTGCCAACGTAGAGTGAGAGAGGCCATTCCATGGAGCATTGCCTCATACAGGTGGTAGAGGACCAAGGCCTTTACTACTGATTTGGGACTTTGTTTTCAGATAGGAAGGGTTTTGCTTTTTTTCAGGAGGACGAGCTGGTACGATGCTGTTGTGATTTGTTTAACAATGTTATCTTGTAAGTAGAGGTCTGTGTTAAGTATAAATCCAAATAAATTTTGGATTAGCTGCCAGTAGCAGGGTGAAGTGTTGACATTCATGTCTTTGAGAACTTTGAACATCGATGATTCATGAACACTTTGCAGCACAATCATTGCTAACTGATCGATAGTGACTGAGTGAGTACCCCTGTTTGCTCCAACCACTAATTCTGGACGTTGGTTGTGCCACTTGTGGAAGTGGACCTGGGCATCATCCTTGACAACCAACTGACCATGAAACATCACCTTTAGGATGCTCCGCGGAATCTTCAAATGGATCCCAATCAACACCAGAAATCACCCCCCTCAGAAACCTCTTCTGGCTCCCTATCAAAGAGAGATGCCATTTCAAGATCCTCACACATGCCTACAAAGCTCTACACCATCTAGGACCGGCTTGCATCAACCATCGACTGAACTTCCATCTGCCCACCAGACACCTGCGCTCCTCTTCACTCGCCTGGTAACAAAGCCCTATCCATTTCTTACCTGGGAGCCATGAACGTCTTGGTTTTCTGAGCATCCTCCTGTTTTCCTTTTTCCTGCCTCTGACAATTACAAGAACATTCGACATGACAAAGACTCTTACTGGGCGCAGGTCTCCACCATCGCTGGGCTTCTTTGGGTTATTTCTTGTTGTGCTTAAAATAAATTGGGAGCACATTATGTACTTTGGTTGAGCCACGGCAAGAGCTGGCGATGCAGTGTCTCATTAAAATGTTAATAGATTTAGGTAAGAAAGAGTTTTGCTTTGTTGGGAGACCTGATACATTGGCAGGACCAACTCTGTATATATGCTGAAATACTTCCTCACTCCTCACGTCCCTGTGATATATGGGGCCCGCTACAGACCTACCTGCTGGAACACCCGATTACTGCTATGGACGGGTCCTGAGACCTGCTCACACTGCCCCTTGGACACACTCACAATTGTGCACACTGTGGCCCTTGCTAGTACTGGCCTCGTGGGCTACGCCCTCTCTTCCCCTACCCCAGGTAACCTGTGCTCGATGCCCCTGACATCCTGCATATGCTGGCTCTCGTCCTGGAGACTCTGGGAACTGCTTCTTTACTCTTCCATATGCCTCCTTACCGATCCCTGGCAATGTGTATTTGTCCTCACTGATTGCTGTCATTTGTTCTCATTACTCCAGGTGTCTTTTGATCCATGATATTTTATTACTGTTTATGATACGGCTGTATATCCACTGCAACTGCTGAAATCTTGATTGTATGTCATTGTTGAAAAAACTCGATAAAAATAAAAAAAAGAGTTTTGCTTCTTCAAAAATACATGTTTGTGTCAAGAGTATTCTTGTGTCTTGTGTGAGGATAAGACAGAGATTTTTTCTTCTTGGTTCTTATATTTGCAGCAGTTAATCAGATGTGATGGAATACTATTCGCTTGTGCTTGCACATTAAGAAAGTTGTTATGCACATGCACAAACTTTCAGTTCTCCGCGGAGCACGTTGCAGCGTTCTCCCTAAATGCTGGCAGAGGGTCACTCTGTGTTTTTGGGACAGATCCATATAGGAATCTGAAATCTAATTTCTTGGCTCTCTTACTAGTACGCAGTTTGAGTTAAGTTATGGTGTTATAGTCATCTTATGGTTGCTTTTTTAGGTGTTTATTTCTTTAGGTGCATGCTTCAAACATAAATGCACATTCATTAATGTTTTTTATCTATTGCACTGTGATAATTCAGCTTACTTGAATATATATTTATAATTTTAAGTACATTTTTTAACTGCCTTTCCTGTGATTGCTTATAAATAAGGAACAAAGCTTCATAGAAATTGATATCGCAGCTTCTCACTTATTGTTTTAGATATAATAGAAGTGTAATATTAAAAGGACTTCCTAATGATTGCTTATTTTGAAAGCGTTCAACTTTGTTCAGACAAAATATATGTACTAGAAGAGAATGATGGAGAGGATCTTCATGCCGGGGATTCAGGACTGAGGAGTAGGAATCACCTTCTCTTGCTGATGGCTTCGGTGAAGGCACATCTGGTCTTCACTTGCCCTATCCGCTGCCTTGCAGACGCGGCTGCTGCTGATGATTCTTTACTGAACATGGGTTCTATTTTTCAGAAAAGGAATGCGTGTGCGAACCATCTATGGAGCTCTCAACTTTTTGGTGCAAGGTTTAGCATAGTCAGCAGAGAGAAAGGAGGGATTTAGGGACATTGATGTAAAATTGATGTAAACAAGCTTTTTGATACCATCATAATGTTATACATTTTATTATTATTCTGCTTCCTGATAAGTATCATTGCTACTACATTGTTAATTTTTATAATAGTTATATTTAAAATTGTGTGCGCTAGGATAGGATTTTGATTTTAATAAGTCTTAAAAAATAAATTGCAGGTGTCCTAGTGTTCATGAGTGTGCCGATTCATGATTAAAAGACGGTGTGGGGATCCACTAACTTCTCCCAAGGACTGATCGTTACCTGAATGCATCTCGTTCAAATAATGCCTAGTGTGTTGCAGGATGGTTGCAGTCCATCTGGTTTTTCTGTCTCCAGTTGAAATTTTGAGGAAGTATGTAGTCCTAGCGGTGTCTAGTAAACCCATTCCCAGGCTGTGCTTTGGAAAGAAATACAGAAAATGTACCAACAAGTAAACAGCAAAGAAAGAGGAAACATGCAGATGACTCTTCCTTTCTTCATGGTCTCTTTCCCCAGCATCGAAAAGGGAGATAGGAGGTTAAGAATGATTGTAGCCAACACTACAGCATCCCTGACGAAAAAGCCTAATAGTGTTACCTCAAAAACAGAAAGGCAAATCAGTTGGAAAGATTTTGTTGTCTTATATTTTAGCTCCTGTAAGAGAGACATGGGTTTTCCAGCTGCAGATCTTCTGAGTACCTCCTCAGAGTCCCTCTTAAGAGAGTTTCAAAAAGCCTCTCAAACTGAATCTACAGATCCACCCCAGGTTCATGACAAGTCTGTATCCTCTGCATTAAATGGTGTAGTGGCTGATGACGTGGTCGTCAAAGAACAAAAAGATAGATTTTTCTTTGAAACAATGATATGCTTCCCAGAAGCCTGCAGGTTTGAGAATGCTATTTCAATGCTGTTAAAGTAACTGCATTGTCTCTTAAAGGAAAATAAACATATGTCATCTTTCGGATGTCAGTAATGCCAATTATCACCAAAATGGGGGAAACAATCCTTTACGTTGTTATCAAGAAATGAACAATAGAACAATCAAGCTAAAAAAACAAGGAAAGTTTTGGTTGAGGCCAACAAAAGCAGAGGCAATTCTCTCCATCTAAGGAGTCTTCATAATCAAATTGAGAGAAATCGACCTCGGATGCATGGGTACTGCAGGCGATCAAGAAGGGATATGAGATAGAGTTTGTATCTATCCCTCCAGATTCAGGCCTTGGAGGAACCCTGTGGCAGAAGTGTCCAGAGAAAATGTTTGCATTTTTTAGGCAATCAAAAAACTTTGAGAAAAAAAATGCAGTTATACCAGTCCCAGAGAAGGAGAAAAGGACAGGCATTTACTCTATAAATGTTCCAGTCCTCAAGGTGTCGGGGGTATTCTGGCTGGCCATAGGCCTGAAGTTTCTAAACCGTTAGGTGAAGAGGATATGTTTCAAAATGGAAACGCTTCAGAGAATCATCCCGCCAAAACAAGCAGACAGCTACATGGTGAAAGTGGATCTAATGAATGTATATTTCCATATCCCTCCGATGTATTAAAAATACCCGAAGGTTTGTGTTGAGAGCAGTCATTTTCAGTTCCAACTTCTACCCTTTGGGTTCAAGTGTGCATCAAGATTCTTTACAAAGATGGTGGCTACTTTGCTGGCCCTATTGCATGAGCAAGGATAAAACATTTATCCATCTCTGGGTGACTGACTTCTGCCTAACCCATCTAAGGGCTAAGCCTGAGAAGGTCCGAAGGCAACTCAGTAGTTGCTGGAGCAACATGGCTCATAATAAATTGGAAGAAATATCTGATTGAAACTTCCAAAGGCAGTATATTCAGCGGGGAAGGTTCAGGACAGATCTGAACCAGGTGTTGTTTCTGGAATACAGGCTAACAGTGATTCAACATCTGACTTTGAACAATTTGAAGTTGTCCCAGGCATCAGCAAGAGGAGAGAGTTGACAGCAGTTGCCAGGACATTATTAAGGTCCAAACCATCTATTTAAAGTAACAATGTCTTGATAAGATAAGCCAATATTGTGACAGTTTCATCAGTCAGCCTCTAGGTGGAGGGGGGGGCGAGGGGGGGTGTAGACCCGCACCATATCCTTGAGTCTGATAGGCTTACCATGATTTTTAGTGGAAATTCATCTGTTGTCACTTTGGGGGGACAACAAGGAGGCATGCCACCTGAGCAGGTTTTTTATCAGTCTCAGAGATGGCCCTGACTCCTTTGTGCTTCAGGAGATATGCAGGAAGTTTGAGGCACCATTTATAAACCAGTTTACATCCCAGAGGAGTGTGCATCTTCTGTGGTTTTGCTCCAAGTTTCACGAGAATGATTTAAGTGAGGGGTGGGGGGATGGCGGGTGGACTGTTTAGCCAATATCTTTAAAACTCTTATACACCTTTAACCCATGCCCGCTAATTCTCAGTCTTTTGGAAAGAATCACAGAAACTAATCAAGAAGTGACCTTGATGGTTTCAATGTGGCCAATAAGATCATGGTTTCCACTTATGCATATCGTGGTAACATCTCCCTGATTTTTTTTTTTTTTTTTTTAATTATTTTTATTGCAGGAATCAGTAAATCGTTACATAATCGGTCAGCATTATATGTCAAGCCAGATCAATGAGACATACCCCTCCGTCCCCCCACCCTGAGTCGCCTACACAGCCATTTAGCCCACAACCCTGGGGTCGGGCGGCGGAATTCAATGGGGGCTCAGAAGGATGTCGAAGCTGGCCTGGATGACCCACTGTCCGTCATCTGCTTTTCCAAACAAGCCTATAAACCCAAAAAGAACACCCCACCCTGAACACCCTACAAACCCAGGAAAACCCACCCACCCCCGCCATCAGCGCACGGCAACAACCGCAACAGGATCTACTAAAGGACCCATGGGGAGAGCCACAAAGCTGAAAGGTGCCATTGTCTATCGGGACTCGGGGCGAGCCGCTTCCTCACTCTCAGAGTCGCTGGGGGCGCAATAGTCCCTAAGGGCCTGCACTAACATCTCCCATTCCAGCGCTGCCTCCTGTGCCTTCTCATTACCCTGCCTCCAAGCTAGCTGGTATCTTAGCGTGCTCTCCCCCGCCGCCCACTTCAAAAGTTCGCTGTGCCACCGGCCTCCCGTCGGACCAGCTCGCGCCTTCCAGTTCCTGGTCACCTCCCGTTTAGCAAGGAGCAACCCCAGATCGATAAACTTGCTAGATATTTTATTCTTTGGGGTATGAGGGAACCAGTGCAGGAGACCCACCGCCGCGTCAAACGATAAGGATCTCCCCGTCGTCTCCTCCAGGGTCTTCCCCACTTCTACCCAATAGGATGTCAATCCCGGGCAGGCCCATAGCATGTGGAGAAGGTCCGACTCTTGGGCCGGGCACCTTGGGCATTCCGCCGAAGTTGTAGCAAAATATCGCCTGATTTTCACCGGGGTCAAATATGCTCTATGGAGCACGTAGTAGTGGACCAATTGAAAGCGGGCGTGGCGTGTGCCCTTCCAGGCTCGCCGTACCAGCTGGGACCAGGTCGTCTCCGGGATCTCCTTGCCAATGTCCTCTTCCCAACGGTTTCTCAAGGTGGTGAGGGGAGCCAGCCCCTCATTGATCAGCCTGCCGTAAAGGCAAGTGACCGCTTTTACCGTGCCCGCAGACATCATCACGTATTGGCATATCGGGGATAAGGGGGGTTCCTCCTGCCCGCATCTCCAGTGCGCCTGGATCGCTCGAACAAGGGCCGAGTGCAGCAAAAAGTCGCCGCGGGGAATCCCGAAGCGATCAATGAGCTCCTGGAAGGGCAAGAGCGACCCGTCCTCGTATAGATCACCGACTAGCTGTAGACCGGCGTCCTCCCAGGTCGCCATCCGTGACCAATCGCCCCCATGGGGCAAAGCCGTTAGCATCCCCAGAGGTATTTCGGGCGCATACGGTGTCCTCAGGTGGCCCTGGGCATGAGCTCGGTTCCAGCACAGGCGAACGGTCCGCTCCTCCTGTGACAAGTCCTGCAAGGTCAGCCGTTGTCTCATCGCTATGAAGGAGAGAACATGCCTGGCCATGCCCGTTCCCCTCCTGTCTTCTGGGCCCCGGAACTCCCGGGCGATCTCCTGGGTGAAGGCCTGGAGCTGCGCCGCTAAATAATACTTTTCGAAGTCCGGCACCGCAAGCCCACCTTCCTCCTTCGGCCTCATCAGGGTCTTGAGGGCCACCCGCCGGCGGCCCGAGCCCCAGAGGAATCCAACTATCATTGATCGTAATAGGCGAAACGTGGCCGGTGGGACCCAGAGCGGTAGTGTCCGGAAATAATATAACAACCGGGGAAGCGCCACCATTTTAAGCAAGGCGATCCGCCCCGCCACCGATAGCGGTAGCGTGGCCCAAAAGCTCATACTGCCTCGAAGTGCTCGAATGCCCCGGGTAATGTTCCCATCCAGGAGGTCAGAAGGTTCATGGTAGATATACACCCCTAGATACTTAAAGCATTCGGGTTCCCATCTGATCTCCCTACTTAGAGCAGGGGTGGGGGTGCCCCTGCGGACCGGGAAAAGACAGGTCTTAGTCCAATTCACTCGGAGGCCCGAGACCTCCCCAAACTCCGTGAGCGCCGTCGCAGCCCCATGTAGGGCAGCGAGCGGGTCTTCTAGGAAGAGCAACAGGTCGTCTGCATACAATGAAATGTAGTGCGGGCCCGAAGGAGTCCACAGGCCCGTGTAATGGGCTCCCGACCGGAGATGCAGCGCAAGAGGTTCCACCGCCAGCGCAAAGAGCAGTGGGGATAACGAACACCCCTGCCTCGTGCCTCGCTCCACCGGATATTGTGAGGAAATCAGCGGTCCCGCCCGAACCCTGGCTGACGCCGAGGCGTACAGAACCCTGGTCCACCTGATGAAGCCCTCCCCGAGGCCGAACCTCCGTAGCACAGTACAAAGGTAGTCCCATTCCAGGCTATCAAAAGCCTTCTCTAAATCCACTGATAGGACAACCGGGCACGGGGCGTCCACCAGTGGGTCCCCTAGCAATCGAAACAACCTGCGAATGTTCATGGTCGTGTTACGCCTGGGGATAAAGCCAGCCTGGTCCTCATGTACCAAGGAGCTCATGTGTCCGAGCAGCCTCGAGGCCAAGATGCTGCTCAGTATTTTATAATCCACCGTCAGCATTGATAAGGGACGGTAAGACCCCGGATCGGATGAATCCCTTCCGGGCTTGAGGAGCGGAACCACCAATGCCTCGCACATCGAGCCCGGGAGACGCCCAAGCCTCCTTGCCTCCCCGTATACTACCAATAACCTAGGGGCTAGGAGATCAGCATAAGCCGCATAGAACTCCACAGGAAGGCCGTCCAGGCCCGGGGTCTTGTTTCTCGCCATCTTTTTAATAGCGCTACGGATCTCTCCCAGTTCTATGTCGGACCCCAAGGCTTTCGCCACGTCCCGCTCCATTGTTCGAATCTCCAGAGGCCGCAAATAATCATCGAGCAGGTCAGGGTCTCGGTCCGAGCGACTGCGGTACAAGCGCTCATAATATTGCCGGTAGCAGCTCAGAATCGCAGGCTGGGTGTACACCTGGGTTCCGTCTGCCCTGCGCATGGACGTCGTCAGCGAAGACTGCCGCGTCGGGTTGGCCAGCCATGCCAACAGCGCGCTCGACCTATCCCCCTCTGCGATGGACCGAACCGTATAGGCCTTATAGTCAAAACAACGGAGCCGTTCGACCTCCGCCGCCACCGCCTCCTTCGCCTCCGCCGTGCGTGCCTGTAACTCGGGGCGCCCGGGGCGGCGTAATTCCAGCTCGCGGAGTTTTCGATCCGCTGCCTCTAAGTCGGCAAGGATAGTTCGCCTCACGCCGACCTGTTTAGAAATGCAGTACCCCCTCACCACCACCTTAAAAGCGTCCCACTCTAACGCTCTCGAGCTCGCAGTGCCACCATTGGACGTAAAGTACTCTGAGATCGTTTCACCTAGGTCCGCCTTGAAGACACTGTCCTCAAGGGTCTCGGGCCGTAATGGTAACATCTCCCTGATGTTACCTTTTGATAAATCCACCCCCTTTTCAACACAGTCTATTCTCACTTCCTCTACCGAAGCAGCTACGGCTTTCAGTTTAAATGTTGAAAGGGGAGGATTACAAAGGAAGGGAATTCCTCAGCATTTAGGAAATGAAATGAAATGAAATACCAGCATTTGTAAAGCGCACAGCTACCTTCAGAGAGGTGTCCCGGCGCTGGGGGCCGTCGGGAAGATTAAAAAGATACTTTGTCTGTATCAATTCTCAGGTCTCAATGGTTTGCAATAGAAGCGTTCAGAGAGCCATAGGAGAATTTGTACAACGGGGAAAGCCTGGTGCCACGATTAATTTCACTGGGTCCTTCTATTAGTTCTTCATGCCCTCTGGCAGAGACACCTCAGCCAGAAGAGTAAGTGTGTTTTTACGTGAAGGACTTTTCAATTTTGGACGAGAGGGTAATTTTGAGATCACATTCAAATTTTCTTCCTGAAGTTTCACCACCTCTACTGAGAACTCAAAAGATTATTCCACCTCTTTTTCAGCTCATTCTTTTACTGAGGAAGTATTATGGCATCTGCTGGATGTTAAAAGAGTTTTTGGTTTACCTTCAGAGACAGAGTGATTTCAGAAAGACAGGTCATCTTCGGGCACCCATTGAGTCTACAGGGCTTTGAAAACTATACTTATCAATGACAATCAGCAGGAGGACGCAGTCGACAATTGATCTAGCCTATTCAACTGCTGATTGCCCTCTTCCAGAAGGTATTTGGGAAAAATCAACAAGATGATTGGCTGCAACTCTGGTGGAGGTTAAGAGGGTACCCTTACTGGAGATTTGTAGGACTGCTACAAAGACTTCTCCATTATATATCTGTTCAATATTACAGGTTACAGGGTATTGATAATGATGACAAGAACTCTGATGTTGAAGTGTTCAGATCTATTCATCATACTCTTCACACTTAAAGTTTGATTATATCTGTTTGGATGGCTTGATCATAGTGTGAAATGTTTTTCATTATATTGTTATTTAGGGAAGCACAGGGTTTAGCTTGTGTAGTCCTCACAAGTGATAAATGGAAGTGGAGATGAAGTCCCAGATTACTCACTGGCAATCTTCATTACTCCAAGTCCTGCGGTCCTCATGCCAGTCATTACAAAACACTCACTCCTCTCTTTTTATCTTCTAGTCTTTGTTATTGAACTTGGATAAACACAGGAGGATGTTGGGTGAGCCAAGTCCTTTATGGCTCCTAAGGAGGGAGCGGGTGGGGCTTGGTTACAAGCTTTTCCTGTTTTAGTTTTAGGTGGTAATCATCACAAGTGGTATGAGAACTACAGGACTAGGAGTAATGAAGATTATAAGTAAACTATCTGGGACATGTCCTTCATTGTTGGGCTGACAGTTTCTCCCTGTTCCAATGGCAGCTCTGCAAACTTCAAGTGAACTACATTATTTTGACCCCCATGTACCATGCAGTCTCCCTCACTGCGGCCTTTCGTATTTCAGCACCAGGAGAGGAAATCTTTGCCTCATTTGGCTAGGGCCACAAAATTCCTGCAATTGTAGATATCTTTTGCAAGTAGCATTCCAAGTTAATGGATACACAAATTCCAGTGTACTAGTAATATATAGGCTATCTGAGGATTTTGTAACTTGTAGTATTTAATAAAGGGCAACCTTTGCCAAAATGTCTGCTGAAGTGCTGAACACAACTGGAGCACACCATATAAAAATACGAAAAACAATACAAGACATCTTCACTGTTAACAAACCAACTGCCTACAGCATCCTCAAACTGGCCTCAATTTGCTATTGTAATACGACAGCAACATAATATACTGTTGCAGTGTGTTAGAGTTTACACCATGCCATGTTGGGCACCTTCAAAACATAATCATTTAATAATGTTCCAGCTGTGATGTTTCACATGAGATGGCTCACACCCTTGAGGCTCTGTTAGAAAATTTGCTATTAAAATACCAAAAACAAGTACTAGCAAGAAAATAAGTCCCGCCTATGTGAGCGCTATTGTATTTGTCAATTACTTTTAGCTATGTTGTACAGGAGTGTGGCTACTATTCGGCATGGCTGAAAGTTAGTAAAAAAATGACTATGACTTGGCCAGTGCTGGCCGTGCCACAGTGCAGTTTTTTCTGGCAGGAGGGCAGGTCAAGCAACATAACACGGTAAGGGGACAGGACAAGCGACACAATGGAACAGGGGGGAGGCATGGAACAACTCTGGAGGCACAGGGCAAGCCACACAGCGAGTGAGGGGGACGGGGCAAGCAACCAAACTCTGGAAGGACCGGGCAAGCAACAGAACGCGGGAGGGGACGGGCCAAAACAGACCATGGAAGGGTGAAGTGTTAGACCTGTCATGGTGGTCTTCCCCCAAATATTTTGCCTTGCCTTCTTCTGAGTTGCTAAATTTGTTTTTGTTGGCTTTAGAACCTTAGGTAACCTGTGCTAAAGTGCTTGTGCTCATTCCATAAAACATGGTAAAATTGGCTCACACACCTCATTGGCATATTTACTTAACTTATAAGTCCCTACTAAAGTAGTGTACCATAATCCCCGTGGTAGCAAATTAAATGCTACTAATGGGCCCTCTGGCACCTATTGTGCCCCTCACAAGGAGCCCCTTAAAACATGTCCCAGGCCTGCCATTGCAGCCTCTATGCGGTGTTAAACTGCCAATTCGACTTGGCAAAATAAACCCCTTGTCAGGACTAAAACTCCCTTTTTAGTACATGTAAGTCACTCCTAAGGCAGGCCCAAAAGGGCACATAGGGTAGTGTGCATTTTATTTAAAAAGTTGGACATGTACTTTTAAGTTTTACATGTCCTGGAAGTGAAATCCTCACAGATGTGTTTTTCAGTGCTGTGAGGCCCACCTCTCCCATAGGATAATATTTGGTTCCCTTATTACATTTAATAAGCGGTAACTTTGGCTTAGGATCAGATAGATGTGTTATGTTTGGTGTTTAAGGAATTGTAATTTACAATTTTCTTTAAGGCAAGGTCAGATTATAAGTCACAATTCTGAAAATACCACTTTTAGAAAGTTGCCATTTTCTTGTCCTAACCATTTGATGCCTGCAGCCTGTTTTCCTGGGTCACATGACTAGGTGTAGTTGGCAGTTGGCTTTTGGATATTCCTTCCATATAGCCACACAATAGAGGGACTGGGTTTTGGCAGGATGGGCCATCCAAGCAGGGGGGGGAGGGTGAGCTGTGCTGCACTTCAAAGACCCTGCCTCAGCTCACACACAAAGATCTTCATACTAACCTTTTGTACCCTAGACAGACTTGGACAAGAGCAGGGAGGCAGGAAATTCCAGACACATCAGTGGAGGTTAACACTCCAGAAGTTTCTTCCACTTCAAAGCTGGCTTCAGGTATAGCAATAGGATCCTCAGACCCACTCTTCAGTTCACTTCTGGGCCTGCGGAAGGATCTCAGAGGACTGTCCTGTTGACTGTGGTCTGCTATGCACTTCAGAGGACTGCCCTGCTGCACCAAGATGATTGCCTTTCTGCCTGAAACCTGCCCTGCCTGTGCCCTCAGAGGACTGCCCTGTTGCTTCAGGCCTACTTTCCTGCTTGAACCTAAGGCTTCCAGAGTGACTCCAAGGGCTAGTTGTCTGGATTCCTGATCAGAGCCTCAGGGACAAAAAAAATACTCCACCCATCTTAAACCTACACCTGGATCCACCCTGAGTGAGTTCTGACCATCCAAGTGATGCCCCTTCAGTCCTGGACCGAGCAAACTGATGCTAAAGGTGTCCAAAAAGAACAAATCCCAAAATTACTGTTACTGTCTACCAAAAAATGCTCTGAGAACCAAGAGGAGACCGGGACCTACTTGCTCACCAATCCTCCTACGGTGCATAGGCCACTGGCCTGACTTTGCTACAGCTCCCACTACATTCCTTTCGGCAGAAGCAAATCCTGTTCAACGGGTCCCTGCAGAGGGGTATCCAGCCTTGTGGAGCCCTTTTTAGGTCTCGGCTCGAAGGCTGCGCTTGCGCAGTCTCGGTCCGAGATTTAATGACTTGGAGAAGAGGGGCTTGAACCCGCCCCTCTTCTCCCCTGTTCTCCATTGGCTGGCCTCTTAAATGCTGGCCAGCCATTGGAGAAGAGGTTTGTCTCTCCGATCAGGCCCCGTCCTTTTCGGATTCGGGGGCGTGTTTTTTGGCTACTTTTCTCATTTTCTCCTCCAGCCAATGGCAAGAGGAGAGAAGAGAAAAACACGCCCCCGAATCCGAATCCGTCGCTGCATTTCTCCGAGGCATTTCTGCTTCAACTCGGAGAAAGGCGGCGGTGTTCATGGCATCCTCTCCCCCTGCTCTTGGCTCCCTGATATCTGCTATGGTTACTTAAAATTGTTTATATTGTCCGGATGCAGTCCGTAACCAGCACGGAGTGAATGACTCTCCAATCGTGTCTCAGAGGATCTAGGTCCATTACACTAAATTTTCTCCTTTATGAAAAGTTCTATTTAAGTAGCATGTCCGAGCCTTTTCAGAATCCTAAAATGTAAACGTACGGCGCTATTTTCCCCTGGCAGAGTTGGCAATCTATTTTAATTGGCATCTTGAACCCTGAACGATACGACAAATTGTTGGTTACAATATTTTGTCGTCACTCGGAAGGGCGTGGCTTAACAGCTTCTTTGCGTGACGTACTGGTGTTTACAGCTGGTAACACTGTGGTCGCCGGGAATTGTAGTCCCGCCGTGTTCCCTGATGTCAGTGTTACCGACGTTTTGTACCCCACATCCCACCATGCCTCTCGGTAGCTTCGGGAGAGCTGTGTGTGGAGCCGTACAGAGGGAGGCGGTACAGGGTGCAGCACCGACGGGCCAGGATAGAGGAGGCAGCAGGTATGCACAGGAAAGGGAGGAAAGTAGGCCAACCTAAAAGTTAGATGAGAGATATGAATTGCAATGCGGTTAGAAAAAATGACACATCGCCTACAGTTCCTGAAGAGGTGCAGGCCTGGACGTTGACAATCCATTAGAGAGGGATTCATTTATGTTGAAGGATAGGGGACATCTGGCATAGGGCTCTCCACCCTGGAGGGTGAGGGGAGAGAGGAAGGGAACTCAAGAGTTAAAAGGTAGCACGGCTGCATGTTACACATCATAGATGGGTGGGGGAGGTGATTCAGAGTTTAAAGGTAGAACGGCTGCTTTCTGCAAATTATAAATAATGAGCGAGCAGAGTGCATGAGTCTAGGCGCAGCTACATACTCCGATCTGGTCCAGGTGTAATCATGGCTTCAGTGAGCTCTTCAATTTTCTTGTAGTTTTTATATAGCGCGAACTCGCCCCGAAGACATGGAAGCGCTTTACTTGAGCACCAGTTACATTACACACAAGTACACATTCATTGTTTTGTAGGCACCGTGATATTAAGTGAATTGTCCTGCGATTACAGGATGTTGAGCTGACGCCGAGACTCGAACGTGGTTCTCAGTTCCGAAGTCGGCAGCTCTGGCTGTAGGATTGATGACGGGAGTGGGATTCATGTGCGTGTGTGTTTTGCTTCCTGTGCTAGAGAAAAAGCACCCTGGGGTGATGGTGGGGGAGAGTTTAGCTGCTGTACCCACGGAAGATCTTGAAAGCGACTCGTTGTACTTGTGGCTTTGTCTCCTTGCGTTGAATGGCTGAACGTTTTGTTGACATGGAAATGCACGGAGCTCAAAGATTTATATCCTGGGCACAAGCCGAGGGTTCACGCAAGTAGACAGCCTCTACCCACTCTTTTCACAGAGTGGAAGCCGTCTACCCTGCTGAGAGGTTGGGCCCCACAGAATTATGCTGAACGTGTCCCGGTGAAATATTCAGACACCGGGACACGCTCAGTAGTGCCTTCACGTTGTCTACTTTCGTTTCGAGCAACGACGTCTCGTCAAGGGTAGTAAGCACTAAATAAATAGAATACAATATACAACGTGCAGCCGGGGAAGGGCATTATCCGATTTCATCGGAGCTTATAACAAAGACCAAAGTTAGAGCTATTGGCATTGCTCATGACAATGCCGTTTCTTTAAATGTTTTAAAAACAAAAACATAAATAAAAATAATGTAATGAGCAATGCCAATGGCTCTAACTTTACCAATGCCGAGACCATTGCATTGTAAATGCTTGTTGGCTATAGCCTGCAGCTTGTCAATGCAAAGTTTCGACTTCCAAAAAAGAGACTAAGTACGAATGTAGAAATGTTCACCGCAACTTCATTCATCAGCTCTCCGACAATGATGCCTCCTTCTTGGACACTGCCATCTGCGTTCTCCCACTGAACTTTACCTTCTCAGACATTTTTCTCTAAAACCTCTTCTAAGTCTGAAGGTAAGCGGAGCCTGGCCCAACCCACTTTGCGTATCCGAACTGCGCTGCAGTACCGTCGGCCATAATTTCCAAATTTGCCCCGGTATCGCATGACTAGATGTCCATGGTTGGCGCTTTGATCTTTTAGGCTCTATTTAACACTTTTCGCGGTTCTACTGATTGGATGTTTGTCATTTTGGTGTCAAATTTATTCAAATGTATTCTATATTTTTTAATTGGTGTGGGATTTTTCTTTTTTTTTTGTCCCAAAAACGTTTAATTAATTTTATATAGTTAAGAAACCAAAACATTACACAGGGCTCATATATGCCCGTTCAAACCAAACTCAGCAGCCATTGTGGAACAACCAGAGCCCGGGTCTTCCACTGCCCCTCTCTACACCAATGGAAAATTGACACACACATATACCCAATCCACCCACTAATCCAGTCCCTCTTGCATCCCAGACGGTCCCAACCTACCCATCTCTAAGGTCCACTGCAATCCTCCTTCCCCCCCAGGTCCCCCAAATGTTTTCATACTTGCGCATACAGCCTCAGGTGTTGTATATCAATATTTCTTTGGCCCTGCACATTTCAATCCCCTGTCACAACTACCTCAGTCCCGGACATTGCGGGCTACCCAAATGCCTTGCGATGTCCTTCTTTGCCACGATATACCCCAGGTTAATCAGGAGTTTAGCATAAGAGGTGACCTCAGAGTACTTCCAAATCCACAGCAATGGCACTCCCACAGCCTCCGCCTGGGCTGCCATCACTCCCTCCCAGAAAGGCTGAAGTATGGGGCAGCGCCACAGTGTGTGGATAAAAGTACACTACTGACCACACTGGCGGAGGCAGTGGTTGTCCATGGCTCTGCCTATTTTATGTAGTAGGACTCATGTGTGATATGTCCTATGCAGAATTTTCAGTTGAATCGGTCATCCCCCCATGGGAACTGTAAGGCATCCTCCCAGTCCTCGTCCTCCAACTCTCCTACGTCAGCTTGCCAACACGCCTGTAAACGTGTGAGCTCCCCCTGGGTGTTCCTCATCACTGTGGAATATGTGAGGGAAGTGGCCTTGCTAATCAAGCGCCGATCCAGCCACTGCAGCTCTAAAGGTGAGTCTTCCATTGTTTTCTCATCTCTGGGAATCCTAGCCTGCAATGTGTGCCGTAATTGTAGGTATTTAAAAACCTGTAATGGGGCTAAACTAAACTCCACTTGCAAATGCGCAAATGAGACTATCCCATTGGCATTCCATACATCTGCAGGGCAGAGAGGCCAATAAGATCAATTTCTTAAACCCCAGCAAGTCCAGAACTGGCCAGAGCCACATGCCCACCCCCAACCATGGTAGTGGCTGGTGGGCTGTCCCCTGGCCTCCTCCCACTATATAGCACGTGCATTTTGCCCCCTCATCCCAGAACCTCCTGCCCCATTCGGAATGCGGTATTCATCTGGGGAGCGTATGCCCGTTTTGTTAACTATCTGCACTTGCGCAGCCTAATAATACCGGCAAATATGCAAGAGCGCAATGCCCCCATTAAAGACTGATTTCTGCAATGTGGCTAATACTATGTGTGCTGGGCCACCAAACCGCAGGAGGGACCTGTGGGATTTTTCTTATGTTGTGTTTTCACTTTATTACTGTTTAAGTGCTTCATAAATACTTTACATGTTGCCTCTAGGTAAAGCCTGACTGCTTTTGTCCCAAGCTACCAGAGGGTCAAGCGCAGGTTAATTAAGTGACTATTTGTGGTTCATCCTGACAAGGAATCTGGCTGTTGCTTGAGTAGGGTTTCACCCCCCTAAGTCAACAACCTAATTTCTCACAGCCGGCAACACGAGGAACATAGAGAGAAGGATGGGATGGGGTAAGGAACACGATGGACATTGGAATACGGGTGTGAGGGAGCAAGAAACACAACGGACAGCGAGAGGAGGGCGGGAGCAGGTAAGCAACATGGCAGACAGTGGGAGGAGGATGGGAGGGGTCAAGCAACACTTAGGTCTGTGGGAGGAGAGTGCAACCAACATGCACTCTTGTGGAATGCTTCCACAATAAGAAATAAGTAGCTCCGAAAGTGCAAGCTGCGGAAGGAGACTCACTGAGCAAGGAAGCAGCACTTGGGCTATGCTCCAGGGCAGAGGCAAGCACAAGAAGAGGAAGTCAAGCCGGCACACGCTGACTAAAGAGGAGCAAGAAAATGTGAATGGCTATGAAACCAACCAATGGTAGCCCCCTGTAAGTAAAATAATTGTGTTGCAAGTGACAGCGCATGTATATTTATCATAGATAGGACTATACTAGCTTCAACTTAATTATTTCACTCACTTAAACTAAGTATGCATAAATATCAATAAGATGAGAAAGTTGTGAACAGGAATGCACTCATGGAAATATATATATGTTTAGATAGATAGATAGATAGATAGATAGATAGATAGATAGATAGATAGATAGATAGATAGATAGATAGATAGATAGATAGATAGATAGATAGATAGATAGATAGATAGATAGATAGATAGATAGATAGATAGATAATTACACCACTCATTATTGGCAGCATGAAGGGACACTCAATTGACAAAATTTCTACTTTTCAATCTTTTTTAAATAAATACAGACAAAGGGACATACTGTTTCCTGTCCGTATTTATGTGCAACAAAATACAGTAGAAATGGACAACTGACAGTTTTAAATAAATATCACATAATGCATATGTGCCTCTGAAATGCACCAGGTCTGCTGACTCAAGCTTAAAATGAAAGCTTTTTGGATTGCACATGGTGTTTATTCGTGGTATATTACTCTGTAAACATCTGCAAGAATACATTTTGCATTTCAGTAGATCAAAAGTACTCCTTGACTCTTTAAGTATCTGTTTCTCCCCCTGCCTCCGGACAAGTCAGGTGCTAGGTGCTGGGGGGAGAAAGGTGTGGATTTAATATGGGTGGAGGCAGGGAGGACATGCGCATGAGTCATGAGATGATCAGGCAGCCTGAAAGCTGGGATTACATCACTTGCAAACTATCACCAGCAGCTGGCCGCCGGACTTCAAGCAGGTCAGCAGTTCAAGCCCAGGCAGGGATGATTGTCTTGCTATTTGAAGGCAGCTCAATTACATATTTGTCAGCTCTCTGCTATCAGCAGGGGAGGGGAGCCAAGGCAACAAATCCCCAAGTACTTAACTGTGTTCTCTCTGCCTCCTGGGGCTTCAGCACTGCCAAGAGAACAGTGGCCAGAGTGACAGTGTGACATAAACAGCTTCATGGTAGGTGCCACAGGGGACCTGGTGTGTTCACAGCTGTAACTGCAAGTGGCCACCTGGGCAGCTATGCCACTGAATAAACACCGTCACCCAGGCCTACATTTTAGTCAACAGCAATTTGCATGCCTGAAAATGTGTACCATTCACTTTCACCAACCCACCAGACACCTACGCTCTGCTTCACTCTCACTCGTACACATTCCCGACTCCGCAAAAGCAAAACTGTAGGTCGTTCATTTTCTTACATCGCACCCAAGACATCGAACATCTGCCCTCAACACATCTGAGCCTCCTCACTTCTTGAGTTCTGCGAGAAGCAGAAGACCTGGCTCTTCGTGCAAGCACCTTGAGGACCTTGCACCTACACACCTGCCCAAGAGCCTCGATATCCTCTCGGGTGATTAGTGCGCTATAAAAATCAATATGATGAAAGGAAAAGAGTATGCTGTTCCTATGTGGGAAGCGGGGGGGAGAGAAGAGGAGGGGTGTGAATAGGGGGAAGGCACAGGTAGTGTATTGTTTCAGCCAGGTGCTTACAAAGGAAAAGCGTGATTGCATTTGATCCTTGTCTTTCTTGCCACACCAGCGAGTACCCTGGCATGTCGTGGTAGGGGCTAACTGACCCCCTTTCTGGGTGCCTTTTTCGAGAAGGTATACATTCTAACCTCTTGTTTTCACCACTTTATAGGACTATAGTTTGAGTCCAGACTATAGGGGACGTGGCCCTTTTTTTCACACATAGTAACGCCGTCTCCTAGGAGTAGATGAGGATATTTAGATCCTGATGAAATGCCTAGATCCTCTTGGACGTTATATGGCATGAAACATGTCGACCCACTGCATACCTTATACATTCCTTTGAACTGAAGCGGGTATAATTTCCCCTCTCCAGTCTATGACTTTCTAGTCGGTGTTTTTACTTATGGCACAGGAACCCAGTGAATACATTACCCTTGGAGAATCCCGTAGCTATGTTTAAACTGCACTCACATTATCCCACTCCTACTCACTACCCATACGCCCTCACTAGATCTTTTTTAGCTTCACGTAGGCAACCAGAAAAAACCTCCAGCAAAGAGCCCCCTTGTGGGTTCCGTTGTGCATTGCAGGGCCGGCTCAATGAGGAGCTGCCCTATGACACCCCCTCGGGGTGTGTGAGGGCCCTTGCTCCTTATTGGAGCTATCCCTTTGCAATCACGTTTTTCCTTTGTAAGCACCTGGCTGAAACAATACACTACCTGCGCCTATCCCCCGGTATTCCCACCCCTCCTCCTCTCTCTCCCCGGCTTCCCACATAGGAACAGCATACTATTTTCCTTTCATCATAATTGCATGGGCCTGTATGCTGGACCTCCCAAGCCCCCGTCCCTGCTTGTGAGATTAATCAAAATCAATATAACATAACATACCATACTGGCAGTGGTAAAAGAAAACTACAGATCCCAGAATGCAACACACTGTTAGTTAAAGAATCTGGCCCAGCTCAAGGTTTCACCTGTGATGGTCCTGTGTTAGAAGGCACTCCATTTGAGCCTTGTCTTTCTCGCTACTCCAGCGAGTACCCTGGCATGTCACAGTAGGGGCTAATCGACCCACTTTTTAGGTGCTTTTCTTCAGAGGGTATAAATTCTAACCAGAAAAGACCTCCGGCAAAGAGCCCCCTTGCGGGTCCAGTTGGGCATTGCAGCGCTGGCCCAACAACGAGATGCCCTATGATGAAGCATGACACCCCTGGGGTGTGTGAGTGCCCTTGCTTCTTATTGGAGCTATCCCTTTGGAATCACGCTTTTCCTTTGTAAGCACCTGGCTGAAACAATTCACTACAAGTGCCTTTCCCCTCCCCCGTATTCCCACCCCTCCTCCTCTCTCTCCCCCGCTTCAAACATAGGAACAGCATACTCTTTTCCTTTCATCATAATTGTACGGGCCTGCATGCTGGCCCTCCCAAGCCCCTGTCCCTCCTTGAGAGATTAATAAAAATCACTATAACAAAGCATACTATACTGGCAGTTTTAAAAGATAACTACAGATCACAGAATGCAACACACTGTTAGTTGTTTAACCTGTGACTGCATGGCAAGAGCAGAGACATGCTGGCCAATGGTGGAAAGTTTGCACTGTAGGAAGGGTGGGGGATTCTCCATCTCGACAAACAGTAAAGGCTCCCATGGGACTTTTATAATCTTGCTGACGTTGCATTTTCATTCACTAAGTGAACAGGCATGCTGTGAGTTCTCATTAGTTCCAGACAGATTCCTCACATGTCACCTTAATCTAGGACTACCAAGCCTGCCCAATACTGTGTCAGGCGAAAGTCCATCTGACCATTTGGGCACATGCACAAATAAATACCTTCTGCCAACCGTCCTATGATGCCGTCCCAAACCAACCTGTGCGCCTTTGACACTGGTTTTGCATCAAAAGCACCTCAAACACTGCTACGGTGCCCACAAGTCAGTGAACCAGATCCCATATTTGTTGCCAATCATTAATCCTCCTACTTCTAGACCGTCTGCTGCCTTCGGTGCTGTTGACTACTCGACACTTCTATCCTCGCTTCCCTCACTTAGCCTCACCAGCCTAGCACACCTTACGGCCTATCTCTTCAACCAGTTCTTTACTGTCACTTGGAGCTCAAAAACTTGTGTAAGCACACCTCTTCCAGTGGACGTCCCACAAGGATCACTTCTTGAGTCACTTCTCTTTATACATCGCCTCACTTGGTAATATCATTTTCTCAGATCACCCTTATGCTGATGCGAAAAAAAAGATGCATCTTTTTTTGCTTCGTCTAGATGGTTGAGGTGCAACTTTACTTCTGTTGTCCCGAATTTGGGTTCATCTGACACCGAAACCGCAATCCATGGTGCACCTACGGTAGTACCTTTACGCAATGCCTCCTAACTTTGACCCCACTGAGATCAAAGTTGTTTATTTAAGATGCACGGGAGAAGAAGTGGGTGCCACTTCTGCTTTGGCTTCCAAGGTCGGTCCTCGGGGGTTGTCTCCCACGAAAGTTAGTGATGACATTGCCAAGGCAACCGGTGACTGGAAGGGCCTGAGGATCACAATTAATCTCACCATTCTGAATAGGCAAGCTCAGATTGAAGTTGTCCCATCAGCCTCTGCTCCGATTATCAAAGCCCTGAAGGAGTCATCACGTGACAGAAAGAAGTAGAAGAACATCAAACAAAGTGGCAGGGTCAGCATGGAGGAGATCATTTCCATTGCCCGTCAGCTGAGGCACCAGTCCCTGGCCAGAGAACTCTCTGCTAACATGAAGGAAATCCTTGGCAATCAATCAATCAATCGTGCATTTGTAAAGCACACTGTTCCCCTGTGGGGGTCTCAAGGCGTTGGGGGTGGTGCTACTGCTCGAACAGCCAGGTCTTGAGAAGTCTCCTGAAGGTCTGCCGCAGGTGGATGGGGAGGGTGTTACATGTCTTGGCGGCGAGGTGGGAGAAAGATCTGCAGCCGGCGGTTGCTCTTCGGATGCGGGGGACGGTGGCGAGGGCGAGGTCAGCAGAGCGAAGCTGGTGATTCGGGGTGTAGAAGGTGAGTCGTTCGTTGAGGTATGCTGGTCCGGTGTTGTGGAGTGCTTTGTGAGCGTGGGTGAGGAGCATGAAGGTGATCCTCTTGTTGACGGGGAGCCAGTGCAGGTCTCTCAGGTGGGGTGTAATGTGGCTGTGGATGTCGAGGATGAGGCGTGCAGAGGTGTTCTGTATGCATTGTAGTCGTTTCTGGAGTTTTGCCGAGGTTCCCACGTAGAAGGCGTTGCCGTAGTCCAGTCTGCTGCTGCCGAGGGCCTGGGTGACCGTCATTCTGGTTCCGGTGGGGCTCCATCTGTAGATCTTGCGGAGCAGGAGGAGGAAACCGCGTTGACTTGCTGGGTCATTGACAGCGATGAGTCCAGGATGAACCCCAGGTTGCGTGCGCGGTCGATGGGTGTCGGTGCAGCTTCCAGGGTGGCCGGCCACCTGGAGCCGTCCCGGGTGGAGCCGAGGATGAGGACCTCCGTCTTGTCCGAGTTCAGTTTCAGGCGGCTGTTCTTCATCCATTCGGCCTTCATTCCTTCGTGGAGGTTGGTTTTGGCGGTGGTTGGGGCCTTGGTGAGGGAGAGGATCAGCTGAGTGTCGTCGGCATATGAGATGATGTTGAGGTCGTGCGATCGGGCTATGTGGGCGAGCGGTGCCATGTAGATGTTGAAGAGTGTCAGGCTGAGGGATGATCCTTGGGGTACGCCGCAGATGATCTTGGTGTCTTTAGATCGGAATGGAGGGAGGCGGACACTCTGGGTTCTGCCGGTGATGAAGGAGATGGTCCAGTCCAGGGCTTTGTCACGGATCCCTGCGTTGTGGAGACGTGTGCGTAGGGTGTGGTGGCAGACGGTGTCGAAGGCGGCCGACAGATCCAGGAGGATGAGGGTCACGGTTTCTCCGTTGTCCAGCAGGGTCTTGATGTCGTCGGTGGCGGCGATGAGGGCGGTTTCGGTGGTGTGGTTGCTGCCCAGTCTGTTGGATGCAATGTTGATAGAAGGCCGCCACATAATATAATTGATGATATAAATAGTGGCACCATCGAATGTCTGGCTACTTAAATTTTTGGAACTGTGCATTTTAATAAAAACATGAAATATGGGGGGAAAAAACCTTTATGCTAATGCTACCCAGATTTTAGTCTAATTTCCAGATTTCACAGCTGACCTCTAAGCAGTGTCTCTGACTGTCTCAGAGCCATCTGTCACTGATGGTTCTATGGCCATTGATCCTAAATTCTTGAGGGATTAAAAAGTTACAGAACGTGGAAGGCCATCCAGATGTAAGTTATGGTCTGAATATTTAATAGGTGAAGGTGAGCTATCCAGCAGTGAATGCTGGTCCATTAATAATTGCCATAAGGTAGAGGTACTTAAAAAAAAAAAAGTTCACCAAGTAAGGGGATTAATGAGGCACCCAGCAGTGAACATTCAAAGGGCACAAGGAGTATATGTTTAACATTTTGAAATAGAGCGCAAGGTGAATGTAAAGAGGGGTTGCTTATAGGTGAAGCCATGGCAATATACCTGAGGTCTTTACTCTTCCAAAGAAAGCAAGTGGTGTCTCCGTTATTGGGATGTGGGAGAGCATCATTAACTGACTGTGATTGCCACCGCTATGGCTGTCTCACTTGCTGCTTTGGCAAAGAGTCAAACTCTGGGGCCTCTTCTCAGGTGCCGTGGGGCAGATTTACAAGCCCATTGCAACACTTTTGCGCCGCTGTTGCGTCACTTTATGTGAATCAGCAGCAGCGTAAACAATGAGCCTTGTTGCGGGCCATTTACAATGTGACGCATCTAGGGAGATGCGTCAACTTGTAAAGCCCTGTGCCACATTATACCTGTGTCAGGTATAATGTATGCAGGGTGGGCATTCCCATGCAGGAAAGCCTCATAGATGTGACGCAGTGAAATCTACAAGATTTCACTGCGCCACTTCTGCGTCAAAGCCCTACGCCTGCTTTGAGCAGGTGTAAGGAGTGACGCAGTGTATTGGGAATAGGCCTCCCCGTGCATTGCTGGAG
The DNA here is from genome assembly GCF_964204655.1 of Triturus cristatus. Classification (NCBI taxonomy): domain Eukaryota; kingdom Metazoa; phylum Chordata; class Amphibia; order Caudata; family Salamandridae; genus Triturus; species Triturus cristatus. The sequence continues at coordinate 318,416,521 of NC_140585.1, forward strand.
TTGCATTGTGCGTGCAACACAACTTCAGCAATTCGTGACTTTTGCCCCAGTAGATGCGTCAGAATTCTGTCAATCCTTTTTTATTTATTTATAACGTTTTATATAGCGCGAATATGATCCCGAGGGATATCAGAGCACTTTACAATTGAAGGGAGAGGAGAGGTAACAGTTGCAGTACATGTGTCAAATAGGAATACCAGACAGAACACAAATCAAATAGGACTCACAGAACAAGAGCGGTTACAATATAAGGGGTCAACAGAGAGTAAGATAATCACTGGTACATAGCGAAATAGGAGGGGAGCAAATGATTCGGCGAGAAAGAAAAAACACTAAAGAATAGTATCCAGCGCAGGGCTAAAGGTGTAGGTCCAGTGCATTAGAGCAGATGATTCAACATCCTATTAAGGTAAGAACTTGTTCATAAGGAATCTTTTTACTTCCATTTTGAAAGCAACCTTGGAGGAGATTCTACGTATTTCCGGTGGGAGAGAGTTCCATATCTTCGGTGCAGAGCCGGCGAAAGCTCGGTGACACGTTCTCTTTTTGCGGAAGATCTGAGGTTTCAGGAGGAGAGAGTTAGCACTCCTAGAGGGTCTACCCCCTCCGGATTGTTCCAGCTTTTGCGCTAGATAACTGGGGGTTTTGAAATGAAGGGCTTTGAGAGAAAGGCAGGCAATCCTGAGCTGCATTCTTGCTTCGTAAGGCAGCCAATTTAGACCTTTTAAGACTGGGGAGATGTGTGCATTTCTTTTGGTACCCGTAACCAGTCTGGCCGCCGCATTCAATGAGGCCCTTAGTGGGGCCAAGGTATATTTGGGGAGACCACAGAGCGTGGCACTGCCATAGTCTAGCCTCGGCAGAACAAGCGCTTGGACCACTTGCTTGAAGTCAGCTTGTGGGAGGAAAGGTTTGAGATTCCTGAGTATCCTCATCGGGTGGTTAGCTCCCTTGCACACGTTGCTAATATGAGTCTTCATGTTCAAGTGCTTGTCCAGGGTGATTCTGAGAGGTTTAGCTGAGTCAAAAATGAGGGCGGGGAGCAGGTGAAGGCCTTGTGCCATGGTGCGCCGTATTGTAAATACAACACATCCATTGTGGCGCAAGGGTTTCGAATGGAGGCGCAGGGAAACTGACGCATCTGTACAGATGTGTCAGTTTCTTGTTAATCTGCCCTGGTGAATTTATGTAGGCATTCAGAAATTATTTGCAGAGCAATTCAACTGTCTAAAGCAGCACCTCTTCCAATGTAGTTAGTCAGGTAGTCTTGGAACTACGTCAACGTCACTTACGTGTCTGAGCCTGGTTGCAGCTCAGCCTTGTGACGTAACTGCAGGGTTTTGCAAACTGTGAAGCTGAGTTATGAGATCATCATTTCAGGTCGCTGAGAATAGAAAAGTCACTGTGCGCGCGGGAAGAGAGTCAACATGCAAAAATTACTTGTCATTTAAAGGCTTCACATGCACGCAGGACTTGTGGCTGGGCCTGGGGGCCTGAGCTGCAGAATAACAGCTCTAAGTGGATGAGACGAAAGTAGGCCGCATCCTGCTCTTCATCACGTGACCCGCTCACACTTTGAGCTTGTGCTTTGCAAGCGGAAATCTGTTAAGAGCAACAAAAAAAAAACAGCAGAGTATGCTAATCCGTGGTTGTACTGAAGAAAAAACACAGACAACATTTTAGAGTTTACACAAGCTTTCTTTTGCATATGGTTTTTTTTGTTGCTTTTTTTGGTTCCTGTCTACATCTGTAACACTGCCGTGAGGTAACATTTCCTCCCTTTCCTTCCTGTGTTTGGCAACTTGTGAAGAAAGAAACAATAAAACAAATTTGTTGAGAATGTTAGAGGCGCTGTCCTTGTACACATGCCATTATGCACAGCAAACACCTTCTTTCCTCAACACCTTATTTTATAGAACACATACATACATAATTCATAATTTTTTGACTAAGAAGTAGCGCAGTACAGTCCTCATTCCCATAAAATGCAGGTGGCCCCAGTCTTCAGTAGGGGGCACCCTGGAGGGGGTTGGGGGGACAGCAGTCAGAGTGGTGACAAGAACAATCAGTCACTCATGATATTGGTAACATGCCCACTTCCTGTAGATCTCCTAGAACGCGCCAACAGTGATTTCCTAAAAGAGGATGGTCTTTGAGGCTTTCTTATAGGTGGTTATATTAGATCATAAGCTTACGTTTAAGAGGAATGGCGTGCCACCTCTTTTAGGTTTTACCCTGAAGATGACCACAAGGCACTGTGGCAGACTCTTTAGGTTCAAGTGGGGTACTAGATTGATTTTCTTCTCAAGATAGGAGCAACGTTAATAATGGCCTTAAATTTGATAAAAACCTTTCTGAATTGGACACGGTCCTGCACTAGTACCCAGTAAAGGGCACGGCTGGCTTGAGCCGCATGCTTCCTTCTCTTGAAACCTGAGATCAAACGAGTGGAAGCGTTTTGAACACGTTTTAAATTCTGTATTTGGTTGGAAGTTAAGTCTGCATACAGGCTACTGTAGAAGAATATTTGAGTGGACTGTGATTTCAACAACCATGGGTTAGAGAGTAGGAGATAAAAAAGGGAGAATGGATCCTTGTGGAGACACCTTACAACATGACAAATCTGTACCGAGATGGGCATGTCTGCATCATTCGTTTTGACGGAAATGGGAAGTTAGAATGGGAAATAAAAGTTGAGGAAAAGTTGTCCCCTCACTTACTTCCAGAAGAGTAAGCTGTGCTTTGGTGTTGTAAAGTTGTTGGAGACTATTGCTGATCTATGTCAGGGCCTTTAGCATAAATAAGACTTTGAAGTTCCATATTAGTAGCTCTGTGTTGTGCATATTTAATATACACTGATTATCGCCAACTTCCGATTACACATTGTACTGGACAGAAGATAGTGGACAGCCCTTTGGCAGAGATGTTTTAAGGTATTGGCAAAGTGGGCAATTGCCCAGGGCCCTCACTTTCCAAAGGTCCACCTGGGAAAATGAACTTTCTCTCTGTCTCACCTCTGTCTCTTTCTATATCTCCAATTCTCTCCTTCCCTCTGCATACGGTACCTTTGACTCTATCTCTCTTTGCCTAGTGTCATCTGAAGTTTTTTTGGGGTCCTGGGAAAACCACATTTTAACTCTTTAAGTATGACCCCGTTTCCGAAAGCTTGTTTGGCATGATGCAGGTTCGAATTATCAAAAAATGGGTAATAAAAGTCAAAGTCATCGTGGATAGGAGCCCCCAAAAATGGTTCTTGCCCGTTGCCCCAAAACTCCTTAAGATGACACTGCCCTGTGGTACACCACAGGTAGTATGGACTTCCTAAGTCATGTAAAGGACCAAAAAGACTTTTTGGGCTCGATTGTGAATGAAAGGTTTAAACCATTTTAAGGTAGTGAGCCACAGAAGCTGATCTTTTTAATAAAGTGGGTGACTGACAGTATCAAAAATGGTGAATAGCTACAGTATGGCCAAAAGGCATCCAATCAGTCAATCAATCAATCAGTCAAGCTTTTGAGGGGCGCGACTACTCACCCGTAAGAGTCTCTAGGCACTGCAGGGGGGGTTGATGGGGGTGTCTGCTGTTGAGTTGAAGAGCCAGATCTTAAGGTCCTTCCTGAATTGAGGCAGAGATGGTTATTGCCTGAGATGCAGAGGAAGGGAGTTCACTCCTTTGTAGTCCGATCTCATGGGCATCACCCCAGAACCAAAGTAAGGCAATCTCTACCCATATATCAGTATAAAGCCAGACTGAGAGGGAGAGCGATAGTCGGGCCATGCAGATGATGTTGAAGTTGGGGAACCACGATTTTTCATGAATCTTGGCTAAGATTGGCAAGTTGGAGATGAGGTTAAAGTTAGCAAAGATAGTAAAGTCTAAATGAGCTTTTGTTAAAAGTGGTATCACACAATCTTTTTTTAGTAGATCTGAGACTATTCCTTGCTATGCCTGTTCATTTAGGAGGAGACCGATGGTAGAGGCGAGAACAGGAGTAAACTGTTGAGGGAACCTTGATGGGGCAGAGTCAGAAGGCTTTAGAATGTGGCTGCAAAGGAAAGCGAGAGCTAGTGTCTCAAGCTTGACTGGTCAAAGAAGGAGACTATTTATCCATCGTGGTTATCTCATGCCCTTTTTTATTTATTTTATCTAAGAAAAGAAGGTTACAGTTCCCACATAGATATATTGAAGGTAAAATTCAGGAGTAGCAGCGGGAAGTAAGAGTCAGAAACCAGCTTAATATTTCTACTAGGTTGAAAGTTGCTACAATAATTGAGTCCCATTGATGCTATCTCCTTTTTTATAAACTTATATTTTCTAATAGTCAATCAATCAGGGGGTTTATAAAGCGTGCTACTTACCCGTGAGGGTTTCAAGGCACTGGTAGGAAAGGGGGGGAGGTGTGCAGCTCCGGGTCAGTTGAAGAGCCAGGTCTTGAGACTCTTTCTGAAGGTGTTCAGAGTGGGGGGGCGTCTGATGTTGGCTGCGATGTAGGAGAAGGCTCTTCCGCCTGCTCTGGTTCTGCGTATGTGGGGGTTTCTGCTAGGGCGAGGTCGGTGGAGAGGAGTTTCCTCTTGGGTACGTAGATGGAGACACTTTTGTTGGGGTATTTGGGCCCAATGTTGTGGAGAGCTAATTGGGCCTTTGTGCCAGCTTGCTTACAATATTTCCTCTTGCGTGACTCCACTCTACATATGGGTTGCTTCATTTCTTCGGTTGCATGTTATACGAAAGGCCATCATGAGACCCTGGATTTGTTTGGTGCGGAGACTAATATAAATCTAGAAGCCATGACTGCGGAGAAGAGCTCAACTGTTTCACTGTATGAAACTTTAAAGCTATTTAGGATCCTTTTTAGTGAGGCAATCTGTTGACTCAACCATGGCTGAATGCTGCACAAGAGCTTCAACACAAGAGTATTTCAAGCTTTAGGAGGCGGAGAAAAAGTAGGGGCATGCATGAAAGTTAACCTAAGAGTGATCTGACCCTATGCAGTTATAGACGCTCTGGATGGAGGTGCTGTATTTTTATTTTTTGTAATTGTATTTGGGCGATGCGAGCATTTCGCTTTCTCTCCTCAAAGTAACCCAGAAGGAGGTTTAGGACGATTGGAAAAGATTGTATAGTCTTTTTAAGAGGTTGAGTTAATCACCATGAACACCAAGGAGATATTGCACCCTGCTCCTGATGGGCATAACCTTGAAAGGTAGAACCAGCTGGATGACGAGCTCAGGCAGCGGGGATCTATTATGAGATATTGTTGAGGTCCCAACTGAAGAACCAGCGGTGGCAATTTCTTTGGTTTAGGATGACCGCTCACTTGTTGAGAGGATGACAGTGGAAGCTTAGTTACTTCACATGAAAGCAGAGATGTATCCCCAAGATAAGATAAGAACAAATATATTTGGTTAATAAGTGCTTTGCCTCCTTAAAGCATTAAGAGCCTGAGGTGCTACTCTTTCCTTTCGCAAACCAGAGATGTGTGTTTTCACCGGGGAACAACCTTTACAACGCAACTTTTACAACGCACTACACTTACAACGCATTTTTTACAACGCAACATCCACTACCACGCATTCCATTACATAGCATGACACTACAACGCATTTTTAAAAACTACCTTTACAACGCATTCCATTACATCGCATACTACCTTTACAACGCATACCATTACAACGCATAATATTACACTACACTATCCAACACTTACCCTACTGTTGCACCCCCTGGCGTTAGAATAGTAATTTTTACCCCTATACTATCCAACACTTACCCTACTGTTGCACCCCCTGGAGTTAGAATAGTAATTTTTACCCCTATACTATCCAACACTTACCCTACTGTTGCACCCCCTGGAGTTAGAATAGTAATTTTTACCCCTATACTATCCAACACTTACCCTACTGTTGCACCCCCTGGAGTTAGAATAGTAATTTTTACCCCTATACTATCCAACACTTTCCCTACTGTTGCACCCCCTGGAGTAAGAATAGTAATTTTTACCCCTATACTATCCAACACTTACCCTACTGTTGCACCCCCTGGAGTTAGAATAGTAATTTTTACCCCTATACTATCCAACACTTACCCTACTGTTGCACCCCCTGGAGTTAGAATAGTAATTTTTACCCCTATACTATCCAACACTTACCCTACTGTTGCACCCCCTGGAGTTAGAATAGTAATTTTTACCCCTATACTATCCAACACTTACCCTACTGTTGTACCCCCTGGAGTTAGAATAGTAATTTTTACCCCTATACTATCTAATACTTACCTTAAATGCAATTTAATATTATGCGTTGTAATGGTATGCGTTGTAAAGGTAGTATGCGATGTAATGGAATTCGTTGTAAAGGTAGTTTTTAAAAATGCGTTGTAGTGTCATGCTATGTAATGGAATGCGTTGTAGTGGATGTTGCGCTGTAAAAAATGCGTTGTAAGTGCATGCGTTGTAAAAGTGTGCGTTGTAACGACATACATCCGTTTTCACCCCCTGATTGGTTTGTGAAGGGGAAAGCAATTTACGATGCAACCTTTGTACTATTAATGGGGGGCGCTAGGTGGCGCCGCACAAGATGGCCGCACGAACGTGAGGCTCCTGCCGCCCGGCGCGTTAATTCACCATTTATCCTGCCCACAGGAGGCATAGAGGCCGGCCGCCGTTTGTGTTTATACCCTGGCACTAGGTGCACCATCGGTGAAAGTATTGGCCGATCGGAGGGCCCCTGCTGCCGCGGAGGAGCGGTGAACGCCGAGCCGCTGCACTGACGGGGCCGCGGGCCGGGTGAGAACCGGCGGGCGGAACTGCGTGAGCCCAAGGCTGCGCACGAGGAAACTGGGCCTCGCAGGCAAGCGGAGTGGGGCGGGCGGCCTCGAGGGGCTGTCGAAAGGTGGCTGCTCCAGGTGAGATTCGGGGCCCAGGCTGATGAAAACTGAGGGAGAATAAGCTGCGGTGGGCAGCGGGGGCAGCCAAACATATAGTTCCCCCGGGGACCTGTACTCAATCCTCTCAGCCTACAGACTGAAGCGGAGGCGGCTGAAGTCGTGGAGTGGCGCTTTTAGGGACCCATCGGCGCCCTGTCCATACAACGCTTGACCTGGCCATCAGGAGGTGCGGAGTGGGGCGTGGGGGACTGCATTGGTGCGGTGAGGACTCGGGCTCCGCTTCGCGGGCCATACACGCCGGAGACCCCCCGAGGACAGAGAAGAAGCATGGGGCACGTAGAAGGGCTTCGGGAGGCGTCCCCTTGAATCCCCAGGCTGCAAACAAACAAAAAATAAACAAAAAAATAAAAAGCAACAGAGAAGTGTATAGAAGTCTGCCCTCCGGTGAGAGGAACCCACAGGTGTGGCCGGCCAGCGGGACCAGCCTGAGGGTCCAACTGACTAACGGAGCGGAGGCGGGCGGCTGTGCCCGGGACCACACATTCCGGGGCACGGGATTTACGGAACGTCGCACGGCCTCCCGACTGAAGTTAGAGATGGGCAAGGCTGACACCAAGCAATCCCGCCTCACGTTTGAGGCAAATAAGACAAATCGCGCCCCGCCTGAGGAGCGTGCTGCCTCGGGGGAGATGGGCCCCGCTGCCGGCCCCGCCGAGACGCCGGGGGAGCTGGCGACGCTCCTCCAAGAGGTTAGGCAAGGATTTGCGACAATGGCTGGGAAAATAGATGGCATGTCCACGCGCATGGATGCCATCGTGCACAAATTGGATAATCACGAGGACCGCCTCTGCGAGGCAGAACGCCGTATCTCGGATACTGAGGACACCTCCGCTCAGGTCTCCACGCAAGTAGCGCAAATAGACAAACTTTTGAAACTGATCGCAGCCAAGAATGAGGATTTGGAAGCGAGGAGCCGACGCAATAATATTCGCGTTCTTGGTGTGCCGAAGACCACCAACACTGGCAGACTAGAGGAGTATGTGGAGAAACTGTTGACCTCGGCTATTGGAAGGGAACATCTATCCTCACAGTTCATTGTGGAACGTGCCCATCGGTCCCTGGGGCCCCGCCCGCCACCGGGGGGCACGCCTCGCCCCATAATCGCTAGGCTCCTCAACTATAGAGAGCGTGATACTGTACTCCGAGTGGCCAGAAGCAAACAGCAACTCAACTACGAGGGAATCACCTGTTCCATTTATCCGGATTTTACAGCCGCGGTGCAAGAGGATCGGCGCAGGTTTATGGCGGTCAAGATCAAGCTGCGACAGGCACAGATAGACTACGCTTTGCTGTACCCGGCCCACCTCAGGATCACTCATCAGGGCAAGCAGAGATTTTGTACTAATCCGCAACAGGTGGAGGACTTCCTAAAACATCTTAAGCGCACTGATGGTGGCCCTGGCTCGCCGTCTGCCTCGCGGCGATCCGCCTCACCGGACTGATGTATAACTCCACCGGTGGGGAACTGACCGAGAGACAGTAAGGAGCAGTGATGAACAGTGATGGACAGGGGTGGAACTTGCAGTACATATCTAGGGTGGTCTGACGCTGCGTCAGGTTTTGTAAAGAACCCACCTGTGGGTCTGGTATTCCTGGTTGCGCTGGGCACCTCCCCTAATCCCACACAGGGCTTGGTTATCTCATCACCCTTGGGCTCTGGGGGAGGGGTGGACCCAGAACGCCGCCTAGGGTTTCCCCCCAGCGGCGATCCCCTTTGGTTTCTTTTTGCATGTTCAGAAATGCATTCACAAAGTTGTTCATTGATGGGAGGGAGGAGGGAGGGTATAGAAATTCTGGCAAGTTGGGGCTGCTTCAGTGGGAGGGGGGAGGATATCACGGAGCTCTTTTACAAGTTAGGGGGCACACAACACAGCATCATGGTTCGAAGGACAGAAATACAATGGATGGTGAGAGCATGATCATAGCACAGACAGCTATTCAGGGGAGGACTGGCTGGGCCCTCTGCCCCGCAGTTACAGTTGGCTGGTCAACCATGGGGGATACGGAAGCTAAGCTGACCGCATCACAACTAGGGGTCATCTCCTGGAATGTTCGGGGCCTGGGGGACCCTAGGAAGAAGCGGCAGGTGCTGGCATATTTGGACCGTCACCAGATTAGCATAGCCATGTTGCAGGAGACGCACATCAATCCCAGAAACTCCAATACCTTTGCCGCTAAATGGGCGGCTCATGGGCTGTTCTCCTCTTATTCCTCCTAGGCGCCTGGGGTGGCGATCTTAATAAAGAAACAGACGCCATTTGCTCTGGCGGGCTTAGTAGTGGACTCACAGGGGCGTTTTGTTATTGCATGGGGTAGACTGGGAACAGACTCCGTTACATTGGTTTGATGTTATGGCCCCAACTCGGACACGCCGGACTTTTTTACCACACTTTGGGGTAAGATCGTGGATATAGGCTCTACGCACATCATAAGTGGTAGGGTGACTTCAATGCCGTACTTGACCCCGCGCTGGACAGAGCCAACCCCAATTCCCACCAATACAGTTGCACTCAGGGGGTACTACAAGATATCTTAGAGGAGGGGGGGCTAGTAGACGCCTGCCGCCATTTTCACCCTCAGATCAAAGAGGGCACACATTTCACGACACATGCAGCCACCTGGGCTAGACTAGATTACGTTCTCCTCACAAAGGGACTGGCGCCGACGCTAAGCGCAGCAACGTAGCCTGCTAGAACACTCTCAGATCATTGCCCTGTGAGGATAACGCTTCACCCACCGGGATATGACAAACCCAGGCCTATCTGGCGATTGCAACCCACAGCACTGCTGGACTCCGTGTTCCAGCATGAGCTGAGGGACGAAATACGCGACTTTTTTCAACGGAATAAGGGCTCGGTAGATAACATTGAAACGATCTGGGAGGCTTTTAAGGTAACAATACGGGGGTTCTGCATCTCTAAAAGTTTTGGGGTGCTTCGGGATATACTAGGGACGTTACGTACCCTGGAAGAAAAACTTAAGATATTGGAGCGTCGAATGGGGCGGGGTGAGGGGGGGGGAGGTGCAGGCTGACTTTCGGGCAACTCTGTCAGAGTACAAAGAAACAGCGCAACGCGAGTCGAAATTCCGGGGGCGGTACTGGGAGGCCCGCAGGTATGGTGAGGGGGAGAGACCGGGGAGGGCCCTGGCTGAGGTGATTGGGCGGCCCCGGTTCTCCGGCTACGTTTTAGAGATCTTGGATCCTGAGGGGACGAGCCATAGGGACACTCCACGCATACTAGAAACGTTTACCACGCATTATACTGGCCTCTACACCTCGCAGCGGGGCGGCTCGCTGGATATCGAGGAGTTCTTGGGAGACGTTGCGCTGGGCTGGCTCTCCGACACCCATCGCGGCTTTCTCTGCCTACCGTTCGAACTCGACGAAATACGAGAGGCAATAATGACAACGCAGACAGGCAAGGCACCAGGCCTAGATGGCCTCCCTATTGAATTCTATAAAACATACATAGACAGAATGGCTCCAGTGCTTTGGGAAGTATACGAGGAGTCGATGGAGGGTGGGGAACTGCCCCGATCAATGCGAGAGGCACTAATAGTTTCACTCCTGAAACCAGGCAAGCCTCGCGACTCTTGCGACTCATACAGACCGCTATCCCTCATTAATTGCGATATAAAAATCTTAGCAAAGGTCATTGCTAATAGGGTGTCGTTGCTACTGGATAGGCTTGTACTTCCAGATCAGTCAGGGTTTGTGCCGGGACGCGACACCTCTCATAATCTGCGCACCCTCTTCTCCCTGCTACATACTGTTGACCCGGAGCTCCCGCTGGCAGCGGTGTTCCTAGACGCAACAAAGGCGTTCGACTCAGTGGAATGGGACTACCTGTTTGAGATACTGGGACGGATGGGGTTCACTCCACTCTTTGTGTCTTGGATTCGGCTATTGTATCACAAACCCACTGCTAGGGTGCTGATTAATGGGCATCTTTCTGAGGCCTTCCCCATAACTCGGGGCACGCACCGGGGGTGTCCGCTTTCCCCCCTGCTGTTTGCCATAGCGCTGGAGCCCTTAGCACCCCAGCTGCGGCAACGCCATGGAGAAAAAGCGTTCCGATGTCTCCAGCGGCAAATACAAGTGTCCCTCTATGCAGACGACATTACACTGTATGTGAGAGACCCTCAGCAGAATATTAATCCGCTGCTTCGCGAATTTATCACTTTTGGTAGACTATCCGGGGTCCATATTAACTGGGGAAAATCACAAGTCTTCCCGCTGACGGCGACTGCCACCAGGTTTGCATTGGACTACCCGCTGGCCTGGTGCGACTCTGATCTTCGGTACCTTGGGATACAGATCTCTAGGGATCGCGATGAGATGCTTCGTCTCAATTATGGCACTGCAATGCAGCGCCTCTCTGATGCTGTCACCAGGTGGATCTCGTTGCCCCTTTCGTTCGCTGGACGGGCGTCCTTGATAAAAATGGTGGTGCTCCCACGATTCCTATATTTATTCTTGAATATACCATATTACCCTGGGAGGCACTTCTTTAGGACTCTCCGGTCGGAGCTCATCAGGTTGCTTTACGGTGGCAGACAGCCCAGGCTTAAATGGGCTATACTAACCCAGCCCTATGCTCAAGGAGGGTTCGAAATTCCAGATTTCAAAATATATTATATTAGCGCGCAAGCACACTATGCATATAATTGGATTCGTCCCTCTCCATATATGCCACAGGTGGCTGCAGAGCACTGGCTGTCGGACCTTATCCCACTGGACGGAATGATACAGGCCCCAAGGTGCACCCGCAACATCCCACCTAACACTGTCACGTGCACAGTGGATGCGTGGCACAACATAATCAGACTATGTGGATCCCCATGCCTATACTCCCCGAAGCTCCCGCTCTCCTATCATCCCGGTATGCCGCTGTAACAGGAACAGGTATTCCATCTTATGTGCGCATGAGTGCAGATTGCCACATGGGGAGATCTCTTTCGGAATGGCATGTTTTGCACGCTCGCACAACTTTTTGGTGAGGCCTCCCCCACAGCCCTAGATACATTTCTATACATTCGGCTACGGCAGGGCCTTCGCACGCTTTTCCCAGAGTTTCCGCAGGAGCCCAAGGTCTTTGCACCATTGCACCAGATGTTGGGATCCGCAGATGGTAGGCGCCTAGTATCCCGACTTTCTCATAACATACGCACACATTGTGCGGGGATCCGTAGTACGGCAAGGACCCAGTGGAGCGAGGAGCTGGGAAGTGAAGTGACTGAAGAGCAATGGGAATATTGCTGTCTCCAAACTGCAAGGGTGTCTGCCAGTGGCAGATTGCGAGTCATCCATTACAAGTTCTTACAGCGCCTCTACTACACCCCTGCTAAAAAGTTCTGATTTGCGTTGGCGGATAATGACAGGTGTGAGAGATGTCGCAGGCCAGGTGCGGGCTTTCTGCACTTGGCATGGGAATGCCCGAGAATACTGGACACGAGTCTTCCAAGCTTTGGGGAGAATGGTGAATACATCAGTTGAGAGAGATCCCGTACTGGCGCTATTGGGTTACACAGCACACATCCCTCAGGCGTATCGCAAATTCACTGGGGTGGTTTTTCTGTTGGCCAGGCGCAAGGTGGCTTGCAGGTGGGGCAGGGGGAGGGCACCCAAATTCAAAGATTGGATTGCTGACCTGACCTATTGCCAGGGACAGATGGCCACCTATGCCGAGACCCTTCCATTGATGTCTAGACCAAGAGACATTTGGGGACCCCTTCAGAGTTACCTGTTGCTGACTGCGGCAGAGGGGGCAGACCCCCCTACTTTGGAGCAGGATTCGGGGTCTAGGGGGAGACGTGTTTCCCCTGGACTAATGATGACATACAAGCTGCTCGCTCTGGGGGGGGGGGGGGGGGCTGAAGGGTTGTTCCCTCGTAGCGCAGACTCCTCTCAGCTGGGGCTCGGGACACCCTCCCCCTGGTGCTTATTTCTTGGCACCAGTATGCAGGGAGACGGGTTGGGGCGTACTCCCAGAGGTTTGAGGATGGAGTGTACGTTCCATATGTTGAGTGCTTTCTTTGTACTGTACAATATTATCCAGACAATGCAATGTAAAGATCCCAAGGAACTGAGGGAGATGTGTATAGCCTATACAAAAGTGGACGGGTATGCGGTATGTGGGAACAAGTGGCCAGATGGAGCTGTGATCAGTGGTTAGTTGCATGCTGTCCTTGCATTTTGACTTATTTATGCTGTGTCGAGAGGTGGTGTAATGTGCCAAAAAAGTTGAAAAATAAAGTTAACAAAAAAAAATACCTGCCTAATGAATATTTTTTAGGCAAGTTGCAATTTGAAACCCACAGTGATCAGCTCTGAATGAAGGGATAAAGGCTTGAAATAGACATCAGACCTCATTATCTGTATTTGCTTTCCCAAAAAGAAAATGTTTTTCTAAAAGCAGCTTGTGTTTATTAAATGTACAGGTGCTGCTTTTAAAACAAAAATGTTTCCCATTTGGGTAGAGACCTGGGGAGCAGGCAGTTGTTTTGCGGAGCACTGCCTGCTTCCACCACAGGGGCAGCTCTCTGTAAATCAGTTACCCCCCCAACTCGAGGGTTAGTAACTAATCAATGGTTTTCCTCCACAATTGCAGTCACAAACTATTGATACATTCCACTGCAAATCCCTCAGAAAAGGGAGAAACTATTTCATGTTCAATCAATCAATCAATCGGTAGCGACTTGTCAACCCCGGGGGATCTCCAGGCGCTCTGCTGCAGGTTTCATTCAATTCGAAAAGCCTGGTCTTCAGTTCCTTCTTGAAGTGCTTATGGGAGGGTGAGGTGCAGAGGTGGAGGTGGTGGGTGTTCCAGGGTTTGGCGGCGAGGTGAGAGAAGGCGTGTCCTCTGGCGCAGCTACGGCAGATGCGTGGAGTCTCTGCGAGGGCGAGGTGAGAGGAGCAAAGGGTTCTGGATGGTTGGTGGAAAGTCAGGCGTTGGTTCCTGTAGTGTGGCCCTTTGTTGTGGAGGACTTTGTAGGCGTGGATCAAGAGGTCTTTGAAGTGTTGGGTTTTGTGAGTCCTCCTAAGCAGGCTTAGGATCTGCCTAGCTGCTATGTTCTGGAATCTTTGCATGAGTTCAGATGTTGTGCGGGTGTAGAGTGCGTTGCCGTAGTCTAGTCGGCTGGTAATGAGGGCCTGCATCACAGTTTTCCTGGTGCTTATGGGGAATCATCTGAAGATCTTTCGAAGCATGCGGATTGTGTGGAAGCAGGCTGAGGCGATGGTGTTAACCTGGCGTTTCATGGAGAGTTTGCCATCTAGCACGATGCCGAGGTTGTGGGTGTGGTCTTTTGGTGTGGGGGTGAGACCGAGCTCAGTGGGCCACCAGGAGTCATTCCAGAGTGCGGTGTGTCTGCTGAAGATGAGGACTTCCATCTTGTCCGTGTTCAGTTTGAGGCAGTTGTCTCTCATCCAAGTCATGACTTTCATCATGCAGTTGTGGAAGTTGGTCTTTGTCTGGGTGCGGTTCGCTGAGAGTGAGAGGATGAGTTGGGTGTCATCCGAGTAGGAGATGATGTTGATGTTGTTTGCTCTGACGATGTCTGTGAGTGGTGCTAGGTAGATGTTGAAGAGGATGGAGCTGAGGGATGAACCTTGGGGTACTCTGCAGATAGGTACGCTTGGGTTGTGAGGTGAGGGGGGGAGGTAGACTTTCTGTGTGTGACCTGTGAGGAAGGATGCCATCCATCTGAGTGCATCCTCTGTGATTCCGATCTGGTGAAGCTGCTAGATGAGTGTGTGTTGGGAGACGGTGTTGTAAGTTGCTGAGAGGTCCAGAAGTATGAGAGTGACCGTTTTGCCTCTGTCAAGTAGGGCTTGAATGTCATCTGTTGTTGCGATCAGGCCTGTCTCTGTGCTGTGGTTGGCTATAAAGCCTGTCTTCGAAGGGTCCAGTAGCTTGTTTCTTTCCAGATGATCAGGGAGTTGAAGGTTAACGGCTTTCTCCAGGATTTTTGTGGGGAACGATAGGAGGGTGATGGGACAGTAATCAGTGGTGGCTCCTCTGCTAAGGCGGAGGAGCGTCGCCCCACTGCTGCTGTGCAGCAATAAAAATAAAATAAAAACAAAATGATAATAACGCAATGTTATTATCATTTTATTCTTCCCTGCTGCAGCAGCATAAGGGTGGGGCTACTCTGCTGACAGAGATGAGGAGGAGTGGTGGGCACACTAAAGCGCGCATAATGCATTGACCGGTCCTCTCTGGTCGGCCAAACAGTCATGCGCACTTTAGCATGTTCTCCATGCAGGCTGCACTACAGCTTGCATGGAGAACATGCCCAGGCCACCCAGTCCCGTCTGAGTGCCGAACCACGGCGCTCAGACCAATCACAGCGCTGCATTGCAGCATTGTGATTGTTTAGGGGAGCCACTCACATCTCTGCATTGTAGCATTGTGATTGGCTCAAGGGAGCCTGGGTGCTTCCTGTTCGGCAGAGGAGAGACGACGTGGGACAGAGCGGAGAGGAGGTAAGTTAATTTTTTTTCTTTTTTACAACTATACCTCCTTACTCCTCCGCCCACCCGCCTCACCACCACAGATCCGTGCTGGCCGGCACTGAAAATCATTCTGGAGATCTCTGGGGTCTGCTGACGGTTTCTTGAGGTTGGGCCTGACGTGTTTCCATGCATCAGGGAAGATGATTGTAGTAATGGAGGATTTGAGGATGGTGGTGAGCTGGTGGCTGATCTTGTTGCTTCTGAGGTTGAATATCCGATGTGGGAAGGGGTCAGTGGGTGCTCCAGAGTGGATGGATTTCATCGTGGTGATAATAGTTGGAGTATTGAGTTGTTCCATTGTGAATAGCGAGTGGTTGCTGGTTGTGTTTGATGGGTTGCTGAGGATGTCAAAGGGTTGGGGTTCGAAGTTTGTGTAGATGGTTGCTTTATTGTTATGGAAGTGCTTGGCGAGGGAGTCGCAGAGTTATTGTGAGGGAGGGGTCACGTTTTCTGTGACTGAGGGGCAGGAGAATTCTCAGACGATGGTGAAGAGTTCCTTGGTTTGATTGGTGCTGGTCTCGATGTGGCATGTAGTAGCTGTTAAGGATTGCTTGAAGGTAGCTCGGTCCGCGTCGTTCGACATTTCCTTTCTAGTTGCTTACATTCATGTTTCGATGTGCAGCATTCAGGTGTGTACCAGCTGGATCATTTGGTGGGCCTGTCCTTTTGGGTGGTTTGATGGAGACGACTTGGTTGGCCACGTTAGTGAGCCAGGTGTTGAAGTTATCTACCACTTAGTCCAGGTTGGTTGTGATCTTTGGCTAGGAGGTGCTGATGGCGTTTGTCCATTGCTTCGGAGTTATTTTGGTTCAGCTGTGATAGGGTGTTTTTTTTTCAGGTGGTGGTAGTGTGCGGTGGGCCATCGAGGGTGAAGTGTACTACCGCTTGATCTGTCTGTCCTATTTGTAATTCGTAATGTATCGCAAAAGCCATTTTACAAGTTGGATACACTTTACTGTAATAGGGCTTTGATACATTGTAAAAACCGTTTTGCTGCAACAACACTTTTGAGTTTGCAAATTCCAAGGGCAAAATGGCTTTACACATCTGACCCATAGGAAACAATACCTAGGTATGAAGCTATTTAGATTATTGTCAATAAAGTCATACACCATCTTGATCCTTTACATAAAACCTGCCCAAAAAATGTTAAGACACTCGAAAACCACATGTGCAAAAAGCTACTCTTTCATTTATTGCAGCCCCTGCATGTAATTTTAAATTGACCACAATACCGCATATACACCCTAGTGAAATACTACAAACATCCGCTGAGAAAACACCATTCCTAGACCTAATGAAAAGCAGAAATCAGCATTCAATAAAATGATACAAAAAGGACACAAATCCAATGAGGGGAACCGGATATAGGACTTTTTAAAGATTTGAGGGAAAATAGTGCCAAAAAGCACTGATTTCCAATGATAGTCAATAGTGATGATAGCCCGGGACCTAGGCGTAATTTAATGCTGACCGCAATGGAATGTTCGTCGGAATGATCTACTATGTTCGTCCTGGTCAAACATTTTACCTTATGACTTAGTCTTTTAAGTCCAAATACACCACATGAATACACTTCTAAAGCCCCACAGGGCCTCGGGAGGCAGATAGACTCACAGGATGTCAAGTAAAGGCCAACAGCAGGGCATAGTACAGGCCCAGTTGCCAATGGTCAGCTGGGTACGTCCAGGAAACTACCTCTTGCAGCTTGTTGTCTCCATGTTGCCACACATAAGGTCAGTCAACTGACCACTAGAGTGCACTCCTTTGTGGTGGGTACAAGAGTGAGCAGGTCCAGTCCTTCGGTGCTCCTCTCAGGTCACAGACAGCTGGTCTAAAAAGTGTTCTGAAGTGAGTGCCTAGAGATGCCACATTTATAGCTGGCACCAGCTTGTTGCTGAGAAAGACTCCTCACCTTTCCCTAACCAATGGGGTAAAAGTTCCCAGGCCCTGACCTACCTACTTTTGTAGTAGCTCCTGATTACGATACTGCACCCAGGCCCAAAATGCAATGTGTCAGCACATATCCAAGATAGCCGAGCGATGGTTTTCGGTCACACTAAACCTGTGCTCTGAGGGCTCAATGTGTAAGTGGGAAGTGTACCATGGTAATTCTAGTGTCCTTTTACATTTAACACTAAAGTTTGAGGCAGGCGCTGTAACCTCAACAAACCCAAAGGCAAAAGCAGGGCCCTTGAGCAAAACTGATAGGTGATACACAAGAATTGCCTTGGAATCCTGTTCTATTTCAAAAGCAGCCCAAGTGTTACATGTGGCTCAACAGACTTGACAAGCCAGATTTGACACCGTGTTGCCACACCCAGGCCCTCAGCTCCCATCCCGCATATTCTACAGATCCCAGAGCAAACATCTCTGCCTATTCAGGTCAGCCTATTGTTTGCTCCTTGGAAGCATTTCACACCTTTTTCACACCTATTCAAGGCTAATCACCAGCTGGGAGAAGCTGGAGAGCCAATGCAAATGAGCCTCCAGTAACTTCAGGCAGGGAAAAGGTAACTGTCTTAAAGTTACCTTTCTGGAATATTTATTGACAATCCTGTTAAAAATAGTTGCTTAATTGTTTTTCTAGCTGGCCCCTATTCCTGAGGTCCAAGATTAGTTTTTAGGCCGAGTCTGCAACAAAGCATTTCTTGCAAGCGCTCTTCCTTGTAAGCTGTATTGTTTACAATAAAGGGTTGGAGCCTGCCCATTGCTTACCATTTGTTGGCTTCAATATCACTTCTTTCCTGCCTCCACATTGGCCAGTGCAGACCAAGCATCACTTCCATTCCTTTATGTGGAGCATGGACCAAGCACAGATTGATTGACTTAATTAGCACTCGCCCGCTCTGATTGAGTTACTATTTTTTCTTTCTCCTCCCACCCATCCCTTCTCCTTGTTGCTTCCCCCGTCTGCTGCTCTCTCTCTTCTCCCCTGCACCTCCATCATGTTGCTTTCCCCTCTCCCAATGTTGCTGCTCCCACACTCTTCCCCCATGCCTTCCTCAGGTTGCTTCAACCCTGCTTTTGTTTTAACATATTGTGCAGCAGTGTAGGTTGCTGTGCCACATGACTTTTAAAAAAGTGCGGTAATGCTGCCATTGCTGGCCACGTCATAATGCTTATTTTTCTTGACTTCAAGCAATATTACACAGCAGCTCAACCTGCTGTGCAACATGTCTAAAAAACAGTGACAAAGCCAATAGCTCGTCCATAGGCAAGACCTATTGGCTTTGCCAAGGCTTGTTAATATTGCTTCCCAGTGTATCTTTATGGGCTAGCCAGCCTTCCTACAGTGAAAATCACTTTTGGGAGCTAACCACTGTAAGAACACGTTAATATTAATTTTCTAAATGCCCTATTTGAATGAACGCTACCTTCTGGGCTACAAGGACTACACATGCCACTCTTATTAATACTTAAAAGGAAGGTTTTTACCTGTAAAAAAGGGTTTATTTTGACAGGTCATAGTGCACGTTGGCATTGTTACAGTCATACCACAGTGATAGGCCTGAAACCATGTTTTCACTGCCACTATAGCGGATGGCACCATGGGTGCTGCAGTCCACTAATGCTATTTAACTTCTAGGATCTGGCTACATGTTGTGACATATAATAGGGACTTATAGGCAAGTTAAATATACCAATTAGAAGTATGCCAGTTCAACCATGTTTTAAGGGGGAACACCGGTGACTTACGACTGGTTACAAGGTGAAAAGTGCACAGAGTTCTAAAGCCAGCAAAAATATAGGGTCTAGTCAAAAGATGAAAAATCTTGGGTGACTCCACTCAAAAGACATATTTCCTACATGCCTCATTTCCAAAGCCAGCAGGACCAGCACCCTTGCCTACCTGGCTGATGAGCTCCAAATTTCTGGTGGTGCTCGGTGTACCCAGAGTCAGGACATCACAGGACTGAAGATGAAAAGGGGGTGGGGGGGGTGGAAGGTAAAAAAACAAGGCCACATGCCCTCTCCATCTGTGCACATGAGACCTGAAATGATATCCCTGTAGCCATCAGGGCTGCCCCAAGCTTGCTTCAATTCAGGAAAGAGCTGAAGTCTACCTCTTCAAAGAAGACTACATCACGAAGCAGTAAGAGTCTGCTCACGAGCCACCACTTTTATCACACCCTGAGTGAGTCTTTATCAGTTGACCCTGTACAGTGCTCTCCTGCCTTCCAGCTATGTTTGTGCTATATAAATACTGCATACATACATACGTTCTAGACTGACCTATAGCCAGTACTTCAAGTGAGGCTGTATACGTTGCACAGATGTACCTTAATGCTCAGTGCCTTCTAACTCCCAGACTGCTGAAATGTATCATTTCACTGTGCTATGCTTCAACGCACAAGCAAGAAACGCTGGCGAGGATTGCACACTTGATGATGTCACAGTCGATGTACCATTGACAGTGCGTGCACTTGATTTTGTGCTCACATAATATCCTATGAGTAGTGATTATGAACACGCTAAAGTGCACACAGGGTGCATCCTACAAAAATACTGTAGATATATCTATGGCCATGTACCATGCATGCTTCATTCAGTAACGCGTCACCTCAGTCGCTATCCCACAGTAGTGATGCGCACAACAGCATCAGAGCACCCAACACAGGGCCACACACCGATACTCTCAGCCTGCTCAACGGGTGCGCTCAACAAGGCTTAGCACGAGAGTGCACAGTGCACTTTGCCACAAAGGCCTAAGGACAGTAACACCACAGGGTGAGGTTCAAAACTCAAGCATCCCACTGCCACAGCCAGGTCCGGGCAGACTGCACTGGACCTGACTGAGTCATGCATTCCCTCTTTGCACCCTGGTTCTGGAGGTCATGGAGTTATAAAGGGATAAAAAGCACCAGTAGGAAAAAATGAACGGGGCAAGCTCCAGGCCACACCTGACATGAGCCCACTGGAGATTACTGGTCTAAAGGTGCCTCCCAGGTCAATAGAACAGCAGCCAGAAGGCAACCTTCGTAGCACGTGTCTTGGGGTCAGGAGTGTTATGAGCGAGTTGAGGCAGCCTATCACGTGTCCTTTCACAATAACATTCCATTAATGCTTGACCTGCCTCTTATTTCTTTAGACATACCCCTGGCACCAGAAATCTTTAGCCTTGCTGTGTTATTGAACTGGAGCTCAAAGCAGACCTTTTTATTTTCTCTATGGTTTTAATTTATAGTTTTCATTTCATGCTGCCAGATTATCACCCGGACACCGCTGCCATGTAGTCCCTCACTGTCCCTTGCTATGAAAAATACAGCGCTTTAAGTGGACAGGCACTGTCCGGTGCTCAGTACCTGGACTTCAAGTTGAAAGGGAGATGGCCTTCACTTCTCAGCAGTGCTGCAATACATTTAATGGGAGAGTACCGGCACTTCTCAGGAGCAAACAAGCACTCTAAATAGGGAGTACCTGCACTTCTATTATATTTAAAGCACTGGAAAAAAGTATTTTAGGAACCATGTGGAAATGAAATAAAATCTAAAAGATACTCGCCTGTCTTCTTGGATGGTTGGGGTTATTCTCCCTATAAAACATTGTTACTCCGTGGTATTAGCCCTAGATTAAGATAATTTTGCACACATATTTCCACATTTTTTGCTGGAGGGTTTGTGTCACAGAATTTCTGCGATAGAGTGCAGTGTTAGAGTATCACTAAAATCAGTGGTAATGCCGAAGTGTGCCGCAGTTCAGTCCCTGCACATTTCTGCCATGACAGTAGATCTCTACATGCGCCAGGGGCTTTAAGGGCCATACTTTATACTCGAATTCAGAACGCAATCTCTGCCGCAGCGCCTTCCTGGCATGCAGAGAGTGGGCGCGTGTTAGGCGCTAGCACTGGGGGGCCCCACTTGAGTGTGAACGGACCGCTTCTTGGATGTAAAACTGCACAGCCCTGGGGGACCGCCTGCGGCTCCCGGCTCTGTGCCCAGTTCATGAAACGTTTTGGGCTCGTCAGACCAAACCCCTCTCCCCTGCCCCCCTCCCGTGCTCGTTCCCTATGGGTGGATTTATCTGAGTGTGTGTGTGCCAAGCCAACAGCTGCCTAACTCATAGAAACGTTGATATGAGACATACAGCTTTGCTGAGTGAGGCCTTGCACAGTGTGTCTTGCCCTTGGGACCCTGAGGCCCTGAGCCCCCGGATGCAAAGCTCTCATGTTACCAAGTCTTGCATGACACTGTTTTTAAACTGTCACCCAGAGCATATGTCTCAATCTAGAGGTTTGCCAGCAGATGTACACGACTACAATAACCAGAATGCACCGAGGTGTCTTTGAAAAACCAGCAGATTGGCATACTAGCCTCGAAAACAGGATCACCAGGACGTTGGCCATTACATACCGTACAGCTTGAGTGAGGCCCTGCGATCTTACTTTCTTTTTTTAACCTCTTGAGTGCCCATGACGAGATGGTCTCGTCATGGGCTGCGGTTGCGCTGTGCCCATGACGAGACTATCTCGTCATGAACCCCGCCCGCTAATGAAAGGGCCGGCACAGGGCGGGGAAAGGGCGGGGCACTCAAGGGGTTAATGACATCATTTTATTGATTTTAGACGATAACGATACACCAGACTTTTGCAGAAATTACCACATGGACCTTCATTCACCAGGGAGACTGGTCCCGTGACAGAAATATATTATTACAATCAGCCCCCCTTACCTCCACCACTCCTAACCCCGAGATATCATTAAATCACCCTCCCCCCACTCCTAACCCCGGAATATATTATTACAGTCAGCCCCCCACACCTAACCCCGGGATATTATTAAAGTCAGACCCTCCCCCACACACACACTCCTAACCCCAGGATATTTTTACAGTCAGAACCCTCCCCCCACACATACACTTCTAACCCCGGGATATTTTTACAGTCGGCCCTCCCTAACTCCCCCACATGCACTCCTAACCCTGGGATATTATTACAGATCAGAACCCCGCCCCCCACACTCGTAGCCCCAGAATATTATTATTACAGTCGGACACAGCCGGTCCCTCCCCCCCCCCCCACCCCACCCCCGGGGGGCCGCCGTTTGTGCCCTGCCTGCCCGTGTAAGAGTGTAAAACTGAGTTTCGTTGTCTAGATTATGGTGCGGATTTTCTACCCTCTGGAGGGCGATGGCTGGTGTTGCCCAGCTCTGTGTGTCTTGTTTTCGCCTGTCAGATTCCATCTGACAGTGGTGAGTTTTTGGATACCGAGGCGATAGCCTCATTAGTCCACATTAATTTAGAGTTTTTTAGTTACTGTTTAGGTTGTCTTATTGATGTGTGACGCTTTGCCACAGTTGAGGTTGGATCACAAGGTCAGCGCTGTGATAGGTGTTGCCCCCATGCGGCCCACATTTTATAGTGTTTGAGTGGTGAGCGGACAGCCTCTCGCCTTAAATCACCCTGTCTTAGATAAAACCATTGCTTTGTTAATATGTTGAATACATCTCTTTCGAGTTACAATTTGTTTTAATTAAGTTGCTTGAATGGAATTAGTTAAAATATGTTTTTACATTGAAATTGCTTTTTGTTCAGAGCAATTTGTTTGCACTTTTATTCTGCTCAATTTCTTGTTCTTTAAATAGTGTGCAACTGAGTTTAGCAGTCAGAAGATATTTACTTAATTTATATAGCACCGGTTTCCTGGTTTATATAGGCAATAAAACCTTCGACAAGTTCAATTTAAAAGAGAGCAGCGCCTTGAATCCTTGCTGACGCTATCTCTGGACAGCCACGTGCACTAAGGGGGTGAAGTGATGACGCAATGAAAATCAAACAGATTGTAAGACCTTGAGCCACCAATGATGAATGTCAGTGTCCACTGGGTCGCATCGCCCCCTGTCACAAAGGACCCCGGACAGGTTCAATGCAAGACCTGCCCCCCCACCACACCCGCCTTAAAGCACTGTGTGAAACCCCTCTGCCTCATCCACATCTTCACTACCCACCCTCGCCCCCAACTAATCACCCAAATTGACTTCCGGCCCCCAGCCTCCTTTTCTAATATGTGACCTAGAACCTGATGCATACAGGTACTTTTCATTAGCAAGATAGCACAAAGGACTTTGCAAAAGGTAGGTACCAATTTTTAATGCACAAAGGTGCATTGAGATTTGCAAATTTCATCACCAATAGCAATGCACACATTGCAAACGGTTGCCATTTGCAAGGGTAAGAAGCAGCCGCGGACGCTGCAGGTAAGAGCGGTGCGGCGGTGGGGCCAGGTGAAGGGGGATTTCGAGAGACGACCACGAAGGAAAATTATTTATTTATTTTTCCCTCGTGGTCGTCCCTCGAAATCCCCCCTCACCTGGCCCTACCGCCCTACCGCTCTTACCTGCGGCGGCCGCGGCTGGTAAGAAGTAGACAGAGGGCCTTTCCTCCCCTTTGCAAATAACAAGGTGACTCACAAATGCTTTGCAACCTCTTCACAAAGCATAGAATGGTTACTGACTGCTGGGGGCAGACAGCACATTCACACAATACCGGATTACCAAATAGGCAAAGTAGGCACCGGCCTCTAGGCCCCACTCCTTTTAGGGGCCCAGCAACAATGGATCAAAATAATATTGATTTGATAAGAAAACTGCAATTAAACTTTCTTAAATTTTTTCAAAAGATAGAAAAAATTAATCAATTTTAAGAAACAAAAACTTTACATTAAAGACTCCATTGAGAAAATACTGTACTAATGTAATGTACCCATTAACAACTTAGAGTGCATAAACCAGAGACAGCAGATTCATATAAAAGTTTGTCTCTTAAAATCTCATCTTCTGGTAGCTGTCAGTTTGTAAAAAAATCTGGTGCACACTACGTACGTGTAATGTGCAGTAGTGATGGTCGTCTCCAGCTAGCGGCCGACGAGTTAACGTGTCGCGAGTTCCCGCTGAGTCTGACACCAGACTTTAGTAGAATATTCGCCAGTAGAAGTTTCGAGAATACCGACGTTACTAAGGGGCATATTATCAAACCAGGCGATAAAATTATCGCCGCTTTAGCGGCTGAAAACTGCCGCTAAAACGGCGATAATGGGCTTGATAATATGCTTTATGGAATTCCAATTGAAGCCCATGTTAGACGTCCTTTACATTTAACATGGGCTTCAATTGGAATTCCATAGAGCATATTATCAAACCCATTATCGCCGTTTTAGCGGCAGTTTTCAGCCGCTAACGTGGCGATAATTTTATCGCCTGGCTTGATAATATGCCCCTAAGTTAGCTCTTTTGAGTTAAAATGAAGTTTGATTAACTTCCCTGTCTAATTTTTACTGTAACAGAATAAATCTATCTAAATTAAAAACGTATTAGGAGATAATTTACGAGAGGCCCCCCGAAACTTCGACTGCCTAGGGGGCTCCACAGGGTTTAATCCGGCACTGCATGTATAAAGTATAACGTGTCATGTCTGACAGCTCGCATTGTGTGTGTGCAGGCTTCGGACAGTGTGGGACAGACAGCAGTTCCTTGGAGTGCTGCACGCTCTTCCCAATGTCCCATTCACACTATGGTAGATTTTGTGGCATTGTACCCCTGTCCTGTCAGATATAGGCGCGGCACTGCTGGCCCATTTAGAATCTGAAGGCTAACGCAAGTCTGCTGTCCCTTGCAGCCTCTTTCCCAGCATTTGCTATTGCGCGCAAGGAGACGCAACGCTGATTTCCCTCTCCCATTAATATCAATGGGGCAGGTGTTTGCCCCTCACAGCGTCGTCTTATACTAAAAAGAGCAAACCGGAGGCTGCTCGCAGCGCAGTGCAGTGTGCTCCTAGTAGCATCTTCCAAAACCAGTCTCCTGTTTAATACAGAACAAGCATTTACAATGCAATAGGTCTCGCATTTGCGAGCGTTTAAGCTTTTGGCATTGAAAATGACGAAAACCTTTCATTTATGTGTTTTTTAAAGCAACACACATATATAAAAGGCATTGTAATTTATAATGCCAATAGCTCAAACTCTCGCAAATGCAAGACCAGTCTAATGGTGGCCGCACCCCTTTCATTAGATGCTGCTCGCCGTATTCAGGTTACAGTGAACAGCGTCTAAAGAAAGTGGCGTGGCCAACATTAAAGTGAAAGTGCATACAATGCGCTTTCACCCAAAGCAAAACAAAAAAAATAATAATATAAAAGGTTCTGTACCAAGGCCATTAATGTGAAAGCGGCCCGCGCCGAAAATTAAATAATTAAATAAGTGCTGCCGCTATAGTTAAAGCGGACCATGCTGTAATTTAAATAAATACATTACTAAAAGCATGCTGCGATGTCGTGAGTGGAATAGGGGAACATCATTAAAGAAAATAGTGCTCATCGATTTATAAAGCAGACGATTTAACAACACAAGTAAAAAGTCCAATCATTATGGGAGGTTACAAATGCAGAAAAGGCGGTACCAAGCCTATTTACAAATGAAAATCAATGATTTCGCAAGGACAGTAACAGGAGCCAATTGAAAAGATGGGTGTGAAATGTGCAGAGCTTCTATGCCTAACCTCAATCCAGCATGCCTCGCAGAGAAGCGCATGCGGAGCGATTGCTCGACCTAAAAAGGAGTCACTTTCTTAATGTCTTTTCTTATCATTTCTTTCCTCTGAATGTTTCGCAAATACAATGGCTCTGAAACCAATCTATTCGAAGTAATCCTATTTCTGCTATTCCATTGAAAATCATTTCTATTCATCAAATTCTACTAACATCAGCCATGCTCTGCCCTGTGACCCCTATATCTCTTAAGCTTTGAACCACAATAGGCAGCTGTTGGTCAGGGAAAGTTCTCGAGAAAGTGGTTCAATGCACCTTATTGGACTGAGTATGGTTGGAGTATGGTGTATCAGGAAGCATGAACACGTGTCCTGTCTCACCCATCCTGGTCAACATCTAGCTGAGGCCCCTGACAGCACTGCTCAATGTGTCCAGATTTCTGCAGTTCATGCATTAACTGGAATACATCTGCATACATCATCAGCCAAAACTGGTGAGCAATCCACCTTCAATCAAACCTTTTTACAGTTTGATGGTACAGTCAGGATACAACTTGACTCAAACGTTCTGTAATGTTATCTCTGAATGAAAGATTAAAAGCCCGGGTTGAGGGTCTGTTTAGTAAACCTAATGAGACAGGTCATTGCAGTGGTTGCCTGCATGTTTGTTTTGGCCTATGTTAATTTGTGCTGATTTGTGGCCTTTGTATTGGAAACTTACTAGTCACATGAGTGTCTACTTAGAACTGTTCTCTTCAGCCTCCATTGGTAGAGGTGAGGCTATAGGTGCCACAGGTAACTCTAGGTTAGACTTGACAGCCTACCTGCTGGGTATGAAGTGTACCATCGGCAAGCGACGTAAACCATAGAGCGCAGATCACAGCCCATAGACTGGTATGTGGACTGAAGAGAAAAAACAATTTCGCCTTGCATGCTTCTCCTACAGATGCATTCAATTCATGCATGTTATCGATCCCTACCTTGATGTTCAGTGCCATGATATCTGTCCTCTAATATTTGTTAGGGCATTGGAATGTTGGGAGCTACTTTGAAAACAGTGGAGTGCTATGACCTTTTAATGGCCACTAGATGCTGGAGCCCCAAAATTCCAATGTTGTTGTTCACAGCTGTTGCTGTGAACAAAGGCCTCAGTGAGCCCAAGGGGATTTTAATCCCCTTGGGCTCACTGAGGCCTTTGTTTTATTTGTTAGAACATTCTGCCCTCTGGAGGCGGAATGTTGTAATAGCCTTATAGCCCTCCTTAGCTGGGCTATACAAGCATTAAAGTCCCGATCCCTTGTTAAAGGCCCGAGCCAAATCAGACCTTTAATGGGGGTCACCCTACTGCTAGCCGCATGGCTGAGATCTCATGGCTCCTGTGTTGATCAATGGGGTGCAGGGTTGGTCCTCCGGTTCTGCCTGTGAACTTGTTCAGCATGTTATTAGCAACTCATTCACTTTAGAATATTTCCATTTGAAACAATTTAGCATGTACCCTCGTCCAAGTCCCACTGTTTGGATGACCATTTCTCTGGTCGTTCCCAAATATTTAAAGTGCTCCTTTATTTTGGACTCGGAGGCTTACCTTCAACTGCTTTTTTCTAGCAGTCAGCCACATGCAGGTCCCCTTCTCTTCTTAGGCCCTGATGACACAAGATAAAATATCCCAAAACCTGCTTTAACATCAAGCTGCTCCCCATGGATGGTGCTTCTTAACCACAGAGCTTCGAATTAAAGCTACATTGCTGCTCCTGCATCATACCACGACAAACACCACTACCCCCTAGCTGGGAGCCGTTTCCATTTTTTGTGGGGGAAATTCTTTTTTATGTTGCAGATCAAACCTGACATTTCGGCGACAACAACAATTCTGCTGTTCATCATTATGACACAGAGCAACAAGCTCCTCCTTTTAGCTTCTAAACCCTCAGCGTATCCCCGCCTCTCTGACATGACAGCTCCATGTAACCACCTAACAGATATACATTCAAAACATTTCACGGGGATAACCTTGATCGATGGGTGTACACAACATCCCCCTGTACTCTTTTCACTTTGCCCAGATCATAGTCCATATATTTGAACAGCCTCTGCTTTCGTAAACGACCCTCTGCCTGCATACACCAGTACATATCTACTGCCCATTCTTGCAGAGTAGGAGTGGACGATGCCCTTCACTTCCTGACTATATTGCGTTTGGCCACCATAAATCCCAACGGCACCCAGAGACGATCCTTACTACTTACGTCAGTTTCATCCCAAATATTCAATAAACACCACTTTGCCAATTAACTCTTTCCAGTTTTGAATTATGTCACCTAGGTTTCACTGTTTGACTATGCGCGCCACAGCATTCTGTTCACAACTGACTTTCTGCAGGCCTTTGTCTCACTGAGAGGAGCAGGTGTGAATGTTTGGTTGCATGATGCAGTCTTTATCAGTAAGACTGTTTTTCCAGCCTGTGAAGACAGGTAAGCAGTGGGATGCAGGAACTCTTCCCCATCCACCGAAAGTCTTTCTTTCACCCCATGATCCTGAGAATCTTAAGGATGAAAGTTCATATCCATTTAGCCATCCGGGCTGGCAATACTTTGGAGCTTCTTCCTCCACAAGAGCTAAAAATGTGACACCTTTGTAACAGAAAGTGGCACAGTGCGATAAAACCATAGCAGGCATCTCATAATGTTCTCAATTTTGTATTTAATTCCTTTTGTCCATCATATAAATTCCAGCAAAACCCTATTAATCCGCTCAATTAGAACATTGGTCTGGGGATGTTACAATGAACTTCTCATTTTCAGCTCAGAATTTGGAAGTTCCCATAACCCCTCGATATATCCTGAACGTATCATACCATTTGCCTCCACGCAATGGGTGGTTCACCTGGAACCTTTAAGAATGGAGGAGATAGATTAAGTGACTTCATTATTAAAGAAACTAATGATGAAAGATGTGTGGCACCCCCAAGAAAAATGCCCAAACAACCTCGGAGTTGTGCGGCATCCATGCCACTGACTTGTACTGCCAGTTAGTGGTGGGTGCTTGATATCTGGCGTGGCTCCTCTCCGGCTGCCCCCCTGACTGCGGATGCGGCAGAGTCTCTGATATCTATTTGCTGTTGCTGAGTGTTCGCTGCATTGTTCCACCGCGCTGCCGACCATGGGCAAGGGAAAGCCTAGGGCGTCTACAAGGTCGGGGAGAGCGGGTTCTCGCTCTCCGCCTTCAGGTCATTCCTCCGCCCTTTCTCATCAAACGGAAGGACGTGTAGTTACCAACGCTTCGGAGGACAAACTGGACATGATCTTGCGGGAGATACGTGATTCTCGTTCTGTGTTGGAAGCGCAACTGGGCATGATCTCCGTGGATCTCAACTTATTGAAAGACGATCATAAGAAGCTAGTTGAGAAGGTTAAAACAGCTGAGCAGAAGGTGGACAGCATGGTACCTCAAGTACAAGCCCATGATGAACAACTAAACCATATGCGCCAACATATCGACTCCCTCCAGGCCCGGGCTGATGACGCGGAAGGCCAGGCACGCTGGAATAATCTCCGAATAGTGGGTCTGCCAGAGGAAACGGAGGGATCTACGCCCACGGAATACATAGAAAACTGGTTAAAGTCTAGTGTGGCCCCGATCGGATGATCTGCACATTTCACAGTCAAACAGGCACACCGTGTCCCTACACGTCAGCCTATTCCAGGCGCCAACCCACGTCCCATCTTGGCCAGGATTTTGAATTTCAGGGACCGGAATCACCTACTGCAGGCGGCAAGGGACAATGGTCCACTGCAGATTGACAACACAAAGATTCCCATATACCCAGATTACACCCTGGCGTTTCAGCGCAGAAGATTTTCCTTTATGGAGGTGAAGGTACGAGCTCGGGCTGCGGGCCTGTCGTTTGCCTTATTGTTTCCAGCAAAACTGATAATCCTCTACAATCAACGCTCCCTGTTTTTTGATACTCCTGACAGTGCGTGGGACTGGCTGGACAAGACGTTCCCCGATGTCCAGTCTCTGAGATGTATGGACTCCTCGCTGCCAAAGACACAACGCCCCCCTCGGAGGCGCAAGAGAGGGCTTCTTACTCAAAGTTCAGCCTCCAGTCCCCTGATTCATCAACAAGTGATGGAGGGCAGGCGAACGTCACTACATACTGCCTCGACCTTCCGCACCACTCGTCCAGCTATCAGCTCCAGTCTGTCTGAAGGCTTGAATACAGACACTGATTCCGATGGCAGCGAAGCACTGTTTCCTTCTGTGACCACACAATTTAGCAATGATCCTCTGGCCTTTACTGGTTCTTAGTTCTATGACATGTTCCCTCGTAAGGCGCGCTCAGCCTTTTGTTGACTCTCTGTTCTGTTCGAAGTGCTGTTGTTTTACATATGCTCATTTACCCGAATGGTAGTATGTCATGAAACTTGTCCGTCTGTACGACAGGTGGGGGCGGTGTAGTAAGTCCCCCTGGCCCGGCCCGCGTTCTGGGCATTTTTATGTGTTGTTTGCTGCTATTGTGTGGCTGTTGATAGTATTGGCGACCTTCCCCCGTGGGCGTTAACATTTGTTGAATGTGAAGCATATTAACTTTGTTTTCACGGTTTGGTCGAATGAAGTTTGGGCGTTGGACCCAGTATTGGGACATTGTTGAGTTATTTGTAACTAAGCCGCATGGTCTGTGGGTTGTGGGTGGGTGGATGGGTGGGGTTGGGATCGGGGGGGGATTTCTCATTATTTTTGATGATGCCTGCTGTTAATTCTTATACTTTTGTCTCATGGAACGTTCGAGGGATGGGTTCTATTGCTAAATGGCATAGAATAACTGCGCAATTACATCGTTGTAAAACACATATAATATGCTTTCAAGAGACACATCTGATTCCCTCCGAATCTATGAAACTACACAGGAGATGGCGAGGTCAATTTTATGCAACTGCATATTCGGCCTTTTCTAGGGGGCTGCCATCTGGATTCGGGCGGGAATCCCCTTTTCCCTTAGTGAGAGCAGAATTGACGACTAGGACCGGTTTGTCCTCCTACTGGGATCGTTAGATGGTAGGCAAGTAGTGCTGGGGTCCCTCTATGCCCCAAATACAGATCAAGAGGCATTTTTAACACGGGTCTCCCGAGCACTTGCTGGCTGGTCCCATTTCCCGTGGCTCTTGGGTGGAGACTTGAATGCGGTGTTTGACGTATGTCTGGATCGTTCCCATCCCCCTTTATTTAACGTGAGGGCGCAGGCCTTGGCCTTAACACGTTGGGCACAAGGCTGTGATTTATTGGACGTATGGAGGGCTTTGCATGTGAACATGAGGGAATATTCCTTTTACTCTTACACCCACAAGCTGCAAACACGCTTGAATTACTTTCTTTGCTCCCCAGATTTATCCTCTTCTATTACTCACTGTGAGTACCTGGGCAAGACTATATCTGACCATAATCCCATAGAGTTATTGTTGACTTGGGGCCGTTCCCCTGCTCCTATTCCAATGTGTAGAATGCAACCTATACAATTGGAAGACCAGGTGTATCGGGCCGCATTGTCTACAGCCATTGAAACATATTTTGTGGAGAATGAGGGTACTGCCTCGTCCAGATTTATTGAGTGGGAGGCCTTCAAAGTGACTGTACGTGGGGTCGCCATGGGGACTTTGGCGGGATCACGTAGGGAAACGATCAGGGACATAACTGACCTAGAGGGGGACTTGCAGGCTCTGGAAGTAGCAGCTCAGAGGAGTGCTGACGGCGTAGAGCCCCTACAGTCTGCTAGAATTAAGTATGGTGAATTGCTGGAACGCTTACGTATGATAGATTTTAATGCCTATACGCAGCGCACACACTCTGAGGCGGATAGGGAAGGTACACTGTTGGTGAGACTGATCCACCCTACAGTGAGTCTTACTCCCATTTTAGCTGGGAATACAATCCATACCACGTTAGTTACCTCTCAGGATGAGATCAATGCTGCATTTCAGGAATATTATGCTCGTTTATATAGCGCCCCAAGCTTGGATGTCTCGGCTCCCACACTCTCCTTCTTGACCAGGGTCCGACTTCCCACAGTTTCTGATTCAATCGCTAAGGACTTGGCAGCTCCGATTACTATTGTAGAGATCCGGGTGGCGATAAAGGCATTGGCCCGTAACAAAACGCTGGGCTCCGACGGCCACCCTGTGGAAATGTGGATTTTCCTGATCAGTTATGTCCCCTATCTTGGACCCCAACGGTTCTATGTGCATGCCACAAGTACATGTATGCTCCCTCCAGTTCCAGTTTTGATGACGCAAACACATGTGCATCCACTGTCAACATGTCCTCTGTCAGATCCGCCATCAATGGGCTGGATATTCGATTCCTAAGTATGAAAGGCCACCGACTTTATATGGCTAAGTTACTCCATTCTTACAGTTCAGGCAAGTAGGCCCGATTCTGTCTTCAAAGCCTTTCATTGCTCTCTGTATCTGACAGCTTCAGCTTGAGCTCGCATCTGTATCCATGAACTTTGTCCTACTCCCTGTGCAGCTAACGGTGCCTGCCTCGGCCAGTTTTCGCCTGCCTGCCAAGAAGCTGTATTTCACCTTCGAATTATCTATTTTGCTCCTCAGCCGATGCATTCCTGTCTAGTAGTTTAAGTAAACATTCTTCCAGCTACCAAGCAAAGGACTCAGCCTTTCCGTCCTCCTGCAAGTGATTCATAGCCCTGCTGCCATGGAGAATTTTCTGCCTCTCGCATCTCATATAGACACTTAGGCGTTTGTGCACGCACACAGTCAGTATAGACTAGATTCTGTCCGAGAGTCCTTCCTTGTGGATAACATAGTTCTTTAAACATAGGATGTTAGATATGATTTGGGATTAGGTTGACTTGACCCCCCAGACTTCTCGTCTCCACATGTAGAGCTAAATGTCAAGTCCCTTCACCCCCTAGTTGAACGTCACTCACACGTCATGCTGCTGCGCGCGCATCTATGCCAAGTATTATCTTATAGATCCACCTATGTCTGATAATCCTAACCAATCATGTTTCTTTTATTCCTTATTACGCCTAGTTTCGATTACGTACCCGTTATGTCACTTTTCTTATCAAATGTTACGCCTTCTACATTCGTTTCATTGTAATGTACTTATTATAAAAATGCATGTCTGTCAATAAAGTATTGTACTTCACTTCCTGAACCCTCGTGGTGACGGAACCTGAAGGCCGCGACTCGAGTCGGCCATTTTGAGTGGAATAAAGCCCATTTAGAAAACCTCTTATACCACGGATTCTGCCTCTTGTTATTTTGAGCTATTTTACTTTATTTTAAGATTCTGTATGAAATTCAGTCCGGTAAAGAAGATTTTATTTACCACATAATGGCGCCCGAACAGGGACACTTTCTCATCTCACGCGCCGGCGGTGCGTTGCAGGCCCGGTCTCCTGCCACAGCTGGACGGACCATAAACGCGTACCAACAGGATTTCCTGTAAGCTCCCTCCGGTCAAGCGGGGGCGACTGAGGCTGCGATCAACCCAGACGAGGCGGTGAGAAGTGCGAAGTATCCCAACCAGAGCCTAGCTGAGAGAGCAAGATCCGAGGTATACAGAGGCCCACCAGATATTTCGAAATCCCGATGTCCAGAGGGTCCGCTGTCCGCAGTCATCGAGTCCTGTCCATTCTCTGAGGCCTTCCGTTTCAAGGAGCTACTCGGTGAGTACCATCGCCGGGGAGGCGTGTTGACGCGCACATAGGTTGTGCCGGTCAAGACGGATTTGGGTACACAAATCCGGTCTGCACTGTTTAGCAGTGTATATGTACTGTTTAGCAGTATATCAAGTATTCCGAAGTATGCAGTTATTGTCAAGAATTCAGCGTGGTGATTAGTTAGGCAGACTGTCATCATTGTCGGTCATTGTTAAATGTTTAATGTTTAATGTTTTCAGAAATGTCTTGCATATTGTGGTATGAATGATTGTTCATTGTACACTGTTCATTATTGGGGTTTTTTCCGTATTAAGTAAGTTCAAGAGTAAGTATCAGATCAGTTGTCAATATGCCGCTCTTCTCGAAGTTAAGGCAGATTACTACCAGAAAAGGGGTGCTTGAAGAAGCAGTTCCTATCCCTCCTAGGGACACTCCAGGGCATTTTATGTACCATAAGCATGGCTTAGATGCCATATTGTTTCTTGATCTATGGGTAGATTATACCAAGGAATTGCCGGAAAGTCGAAGGTGGCCCGTAGCGGGAACCTGGGATGCAGAATGCATCCTGAAAGTGGAGGAAGAGTTATGGAAAAGAAAGGTCAGACAATCACAGAAAGACGCTGTTGAGTTATGGCGTAAAGAATCTCATAGACGAACAGAAAAAGCACGTAGACAAGAAGAGAGGAGTAAAGAAAGTTCAAATAAAGTTCAAGAAAATCTATTAAGCAAGATGAAGTATCCGAATCAGGGAATTCCGCAAGACAGTCAGAGACCATAGCCTATGTAGGCAGAGGAGGATCCTGTGATAATGCTAGATGTTTTTCTGATCCCATACACTCAGTATGCCCAAATAATAGCAGAACGTATCCGACGCCTATAATAAATCTGAAGTCTCCTGAACATTCGTTTCAAGCCGCAGATAAAATACTACGAGAACGAAGGGGTTACCACCTCCTCGATTCCATGGATGAGCAAGAATTAGCCAGATCAGCCGTTCACTGGATTGACAGTCCTGAAAAATACGGTGATGAGACCGTAGCACACACGTTTTTTAATCTCAGTATAGATGAACAACGTTTAGCTGGAATCTATATGATTCAGCAACTCCTCATATTATATAAGAGCCAACATGCTGACCCTGGTCCTTTGCCTGATATATTAACGGAACTACTCACGAACAGATGGAGAGGTTCTAGTAACAAGCTAATTAAAGAGATATTAGTGTCACGTAAGCAGTACGTCCTTTTTGTAAGTCCGGATTCTCTCTCGCCGCCCCGCAGAGAAAGAGCGCCGTACTATATGGATAGACAAAATCCCCTACGAGAAGTGCACCCAATAAAAGGCGAAGACAATGAGTTTCACCGTGTATTTGTTTACACACCCATATCGAAAATGGAATTATTAGAAATGAAAAAAGTAGTACCTAGTCATGACAAAGACCCAGCGGGTTTCCACCGAGAAATTAAAGACATGTTACTGATGGGAGAGTATACCTTTCCTGATATTATGACGATATTAAAGGTGCTTTTGCCTGCTGGCATTTATGAAAAACTGAAAGAAAAAGAGTGGGAAGTGGGTGACCAAAAGATAGACTGGACAGCATTAGCAGAGGAAGAAAGGGGCCGAACTGCAGGTTCAGGGCTCGGGGATAAAGTTAAACTGTTACCAGGTTTACTAGTACAGGTACTGCCACGTTTATTAACTACAAAAAAGGAAGATTGGGGTGCAATCACAGCCTGCAAACAAAAACAAGATGAAGACACAAGCGATTATTATGCTCGATTTGAAAAATGTTTTGGTATAAATAGTGGTATAAAAGCAAGTAGTGACTCATATCCACATTTATTTGTGACAAAATTAGTGGAAAATGCATTGCCTCCAGTAAAGAATAGAATATTGAAATTCGAGAGTACCTGGCAAAGTAACACTCCGTCGCAAATGCTACAAATGTTACAGTATCATCACAATAGAATTAGGGATGAACAAGAACACGAGCATAGACGCATGAAGGATACAAAAATGAAAATGCTAGTTTCTCAGACAGTACCAGCAGATGGTCACAAAAAGGGTGTGACACATTCTGGTGATTCTGCAGTTCCTGTAAAGGGAACCTGCAATTACTGTAAACAACTGGGCCATTATGTACACGATTGTCCAGTCCTGAAACGTAATATAGCTACAGGTATTGCAAAGGAGAGACCACGATTAGTTAGACAAGATCAGAATGAACAAGGAGCTATGCAGCATGGACAGTCCATGCCAGTTCAACAACAGTCCATGCCAGCCTCACAGCAACCCATACAGTTTGTGCCAGCTGCACCACCGTTGCCTGCTACTGCCACACAAACCACAACACGACAAATGTATCAGACTGCACAGTATGAATACCCTGAGTATCAGCGTTACGCATGAACCAGCCTAGAGAGGGAAGTCGACTTACCGCTTATCGAGATTCCTGTAGATCAAGAAGGACCTTATGTACATAGTGAATTATTAGGTCAAGATAGAAAATTCTTACTCGATACAGGGGCAAGTCGAACAACCATAAAACGTAGTGAAGTTCCAGGGGCACCCCTCTCAGGCTCTCAAAATGTTTCCCTTGGTTTTTCAGGAAAACCTATTGTTAATGAAGTATCACAGCCTCTACCACTTACGATAGGACCTTTGACACGAACTACAGATTTATTGCTTACTAAATCATGCCCAGAAAATCTGTTAGGAATTAAAACTCTGAAAGCACTAGGAGCCATAATATGTTGTTCTCCGGAAGGAGTAAGGTTGTTTTTACGTGATTTTAAAGGTCACTATGTGTCTAGAGACATGGATCCCCGACTACAGACTTTACCAGTACATCTATGGGCACAAGGCCCTACGGATGTTGGCTGCATGAACATTACACCCTATCGAGTCACACTGAAAGCAGGAGTGGTACTACCACGAATG
Organism: Triturus cristatus; assembly: GCF_964204655.1. Lineage (NCBI taxonomy): Eukaryota > Metazoa > Chordata > Amphibia > Caudata > Salamandridae > Triturus > Triturus cristatus. The sequence goes on from NC_140585.1 coordinate 318,453,093, forward strand.
CGACAATACAAGTTACCGCATGATGCTGTAGTGGCTTTGCTGAAAATCATTGATGAGCTGATTGCCCAGGGAGTAGTTGTAGAAACAGACTCCAATGTATGTAATTCACCGATAATTCCGATTCTTAAACGAACTGATCCTACTGCCCCACCAGTGTACCGATTGGTTATTGATTTGCGTGAACTAAACAAGTGCATTGTACCACAATTCCCTGTGGTCCCTGATATATCATCATTGTTGACAGCAATTGATTCCGAAGCGACATTCTTTACTGTAATCGATCTCAAGAATGCCTTTTTCAGCGTCCCAATAGATCCGGAAAGCCAATACTTGTTCGGATTCAGTTTAAATGGGCGCAGCTTTAAATTCTCACGCGCTCCCCAAGGATTCACAGAAAGCCCCAGCATCTACAGCCAAGCACTGAAACGAGAACTTGACAGTATCCACATGCCAGTCAATACTGCACTGCTTCAATATGTCGATGATCTGCTGATCACAGCGAGAAGCGAGCCAGAATGTGAAAAAGCTTCTCTGACAGTTTTACATTTCCTAGCCGACAAGGGGCACAAGGTGTCTCCTTCTAAGCTGCAATTCTGTGTCCAGCGAGTTATTTATCTTGGTCACTCGCTGTCCAAGGAGGGAAGGCAGCTTACACCAGATCGCATCCAGTTAATTGCTAACATGTCAATACCCCAGACACAAAAGGAGGTGCGGGCTTTCATAGGCCTCACTTCATATTGTAGGCAGTGGATCCCTCAGTACGCATTTCTAGCAAAACCACTCATTCAGTTAACCACACAGGAGGCAGCCACATCGACTGTTCTCCCTTGGACTCAGGAACATACACAAGCTTTTGAAAGCCTAAAGGAAGCTTTATGTCAAGCACCTGTTTTAGCAACACCATGTTATAGCAAACATTTTACACTCTTTGTTACAGAACGCGAAGGTACTGCCTTGTCAGTACTCACTCAGGATCAAGCAGGATCACGCAAGCCATGTGCTTATTTTTCCAGTACATTAGATCCCGTAGCTCAGGCTTTGCCTGCATGCCTGAAATCAGTGGCAGCGACAGCTTTAGCAATCAGACAAAGCGATGCCATAGTATTAGGACACCCATTGACAGTACAAGTACCACATGCAGTAGAGGTTCTTGTGAACCGAACACAAACACAACACTTGACCATAGCAAGACTTACCGGTTATGAACTGACATTGTTTCAACCACACATAGAGATCCGACGGTGTAATACATTGAATCCTGCTACACTATTACCTGTAATTGGAACAGACCCACTAGCTCATGATTGTGTTGAAATCATTGAAATAAAGACGAAACCTAGACAAGACTTGACAGATGTTCCATTGTTAGATCCAGACCTGACGTTGTATGTAGACGGATCATGCATGAGAGCAAGTACAGGAGACTTAGTGGCCGCGTATGCAGTCACAACAGACACTGAAGTTATTGAGACAAATTGTATAGATACTTTGTCAGCCCAAGCAGCAGAACTTATTGCTCTAACACAAGCCTGTATTCAAGCCACAAATAAGAAAGTTAATGTATACACTGACTCACGTTATGCATTCGGAGTTGTACACGACTTCGGCGTGCTATGGCGAGAGAGAGGTTATTTAACCTCCCATGGTGCCCACATTCAGCACGGACTCCTCATTCATGCTTTGTTAGACGCAATACATCTACCCACTGCTATATCGATTATGAAATGTAAAGCACACACGAAGGTTACTGATACCATTTCTCAAGGCAATGATTTAGCTGACAGAACAGCTAAACAGACTGCTCAGAATCGCACATTAGACATGACAAAGCCAATAGTCCAGACACCAACACAGTGTATGACAATTAAGGATCCCGCACTTGACGTAATTGACATACAGACACATGCCACAGCAGAAGAAATAAAGAAGTGGACTGAACTAGGAGGGATCCAGACAGATCATGGATGGATGACGAAGGAGAAATCTGTATGGTTTCTCCCTGATTCCATGGTTCAAGCCATTATAGCTACAGTTCACAGTCCAGCACATTTAGGAGAGAAGGCTATGCTAGACAGCATTCAGCACATTTGGTTCAACAAACATTTACGAGCAGCAGCTAAACAAAAAGTTCGTACCTGTATGATATGTTGTCAGTTTAATCCAGGAAAGAGTGTTCCCGTAGAGCAGGGTGGATTTCAGCCTCCTGACCATCCTTTTGAAGTCCTCCAGATGGATTATATTCAGATGGAACGTTGTCGAGGATTCAAATATGTTCTCGTAGTTGTCTGCGCTCTCTCCCGTTGGACAGAGGCGTATCCCGTATCAGATTACACTGCCCCGACTACTGCCAAGCAGCTAGTTCGAGAATTCTTCCCACGGTACGGTTTACCACGTGTTGTATATTCAGATAACGGCCAGCCTTTCTCATCCGAATTAATGAAACATGTCTCGCTTTTGTTGGGATATCAGTGGAAATTCCACTGTGTCCGACACCCCGAGGCAGCAGGTCTCGTGGAACGACATAATCAACTTTTAAAAATCAGACTGTCTAAAATATGTCAGGAAAAAGGTGTGGACTGGATAGTAGCTTTACCAGTTGCGCTATTTTACATGAGGATGGTAGCACACTCTCGAACAGGGCTATCACCTTATGAGGTGATCTTTGGTAGACCACCGAATATGTGGGGGACGCCTATACCCCGTAAAATAACTGATGTTGACTGTAATATGCTGACAGATTACCTGGCTTCCTTGATGTCTGCACTACAATCTTGTCGTTCACAGGTAATCGCAGCTTTTCCCGACAACACCGAGGTGAAACCTCATGATGTAATTCCCGGCGATTATGTTCTCGTCAGGAATTTTGATCGGAAAACCCAACTGGAGCCAAGGTGGAGGCTTCCTGAGTTGGTCCTGCTGACAACCAGAACAGCTGTGAAGCTCGAAGGGAGAAAAGGCTGGGTGCATTCCAGCCATATAAAGAAATTTCATGGACTTCCTCCTGACACAAACAGTACTCCTCGTGTGTCTTCCCCCATTGACTCAAAGCTACCTTTGGCTGAAGCCAGTAGCACCGAACTCTATAAACAGAAACTCAGGTCCAGATCCAAACTGTCGGACGATTTGATTGTTTAAGTCCTCTCCAAGGTGAAGCGGTTGAATCTGTCCCGACATGTATCCCTTAGGTCTGAATGACGTAGAGTCCAGAATCATAATCAAACGACATGCTTATTGTAAATTACTGCGTAGCCACTGTATTGTGACTTTATTAATTTTGTTTTCCTTGAGTTTTTTAATAGTTACTGCAAGCATATTGTTGCATATGTATTATCCTGTTTCTAAACGTGCTTTCAATATAACTGATGAACATTCTTTTAGTGAATTACCCCTACATGAGTTGTCCTATAGACTTGCGCTGCGCAACAACACCTTCATTAGTATGTTACATCATTCCCATCAGACTAGTAATGCCACCAATTGTTGGGTGTGTGGCCGACTCCCTCCCTATCAGAATAACAAAGGAGTTCTGCCTTTCTTTCCACATCCGTTCACACACAATGGCTCCTGTGGAGCATGGTTTAGTTTATTAAATTCCATAGACCCAGACACAGCAGTTTATCAACAACATTGGATATGGGGAAATCTGAATCTAGTTTTATTCAAAGTCTGTCACCCTAATAAGGAGGGTCACCCCAGTAGAACAGGAACTGATTTAGAAAATGAAGTGTATAAATTAGGTAATTTTACGCCTAATCTTATGATTTTGAATGTCAAAACCGAAGTTGAACTAATTCTGCCCACTATGTCAGTATTTCCAGTTAAGGGTGAATTATGTGTAAGAAAAGTTGGTTCCATACACATGGGCCATAGCCAATGCGTTACTACAGTAGAATATAGTGATCAAGGTAAATCTTCATTTAGAGCTTCTCGCCATTCTTACTTTATATGTGGTCAGACTGCATATATGCGTCTGCCTCTAGATTGGGATGGTACCTGTTACATAGCATTCCTTTTGCCACCTGTTTTTCTAGCTCCCCCTGATTATTATCGAAATATTCATTTAGTACACAATAGAGAGCGAAGAGATCTCCCAGTTGTCGATTATACTGAGACGGCATGGGACAAGTATGTAGATTTCAATAAAGGTATCTTTCCCTATATAGGTACAATATCAAATAGTAAACTGATACGCAGACTAACCAAGACTCTTGAAGCTGTAGTAAACGAGACTATAGCCGCCCTAGGCAATCTGACAGAAGAACAATCAGTGATGAGAATTGTTGTTCTCCAGAATCGTCTTGTCCTTGACGTCATCCTGGCCGATAGGGGCGGAGCTTGCAGGGTCATCGGATCCAGCTGCTGCATATTTATACCAGAAAATTCGCCATCTGTATATAAAGCTATAACACGCCTTCATAAGATTGTGAGCCAGATACACGAGAATCCAGGCATTTGGACTTGGTCCAGTTGGTTTTGGAATACGGTATCAGCCTGGGGATGGAGGGTTCTATCCTTCCTAGGTATTGGCCTTCTTATGCTCTTCAGTTGTTGTTTATGCCTGCAATGTGGACCAGCGATTTGTGGTCTGTGTGCCACATCATGCATTCCATATCACAGTTCTCGTTCAAAATGCCGGAAGAAGAAGGAAGAAGAAATGATGCTCCATGAACAAATCGATGGAATGATGAAAATTGATATCTCTTGAAGGGCAAGTAGGGGACAAGGAGGGAATGTGGAAATGTGGATTTTCCTGATCAGTTATGTCCCCTATCTTGGACCCCAACGGTTCTATGTGCATGCCACAAGTACATGTATGCTCCCTCCAGTTCCAGTTTTGATGACGCAAACACATGTGCATCCACTGTCAACATGTCCTCTGTCAGATCCGCCATCAATGGGCTGGATATTCGATTCCTAAGTATGAAAGGCCACCGACTTTATATGGCTAAGTTACTCCATTCTTACAGTTCAGGCAAGTAGGCCCGATTCTGTCTTCAAAGCCTTTCATTGCTCTCTGTATCTGACAGCTTCAGCTTGAGCTCGCATCTGTATCCATGAACTTTGTCCTACTCCCTGTGCAGCTAACGGTGCCTGCCTCGGCCAGTTTTCGCCTGCCTGCCAAGAAGCTGTATTTCACCTTCGAATTATCTATTTTGCTCCTCAGCCGATGCATTCCTGTCTAGTAGTTTAAGTAAACATTCTTCCAGCTACCAAGCAAAGGACTCAGCCTTTCCGTCCTCCTGCAAGTGATTCATAGCCCTGCTGCCATGGAGAATTTTCTGCCTCTCGCATCTCATATAGACACTTAGGCGTTTGTGCACGCACACAGTCAGTATAGACTAGATTCTGTCCGAGAGTCCTTCCTTGTGGATAACATAGTTCTTTAAACATAGGATGTTAGATATGATTTGGGATTAGGTTGACTTGACCCCCCAGACTTCTCGTCTCCACATGTAGAGCTAAATGTCAAGTCCCTTCACCCCCTAGTTGAACGTCACTCACACGTCATGCTGCTGCGCGCGCATCTATGCCAAGTATTATCTTATAGATCCACCTATGTCTGATAATCCTAACCAATCATGTTTCTTTTATTCCTTATTACGCCTAGTTTCGATTACGTACCCGTTATGTCACTTTTCTTATCAAATGTTACGCCTTCTACATTCGTTTCATTGTAATGTACTTATTATAAAAATGCATGTCTGTCAATAAAGTATTGTACTTCACTTCCTGAACCCTCGTGGTGACGGAACCTGAAGGCCGCGACTCGAGTCGGCCATTTTGAGTGGAATAAAGCCCATTTAGAAAACCTCTTATACCACGGATTCTGCCTCTTGTTATTTTGAGCTATTTTACTTTATTTTAAGATTCTGTATGAAATTCAGTCCGGTAAAGAAGATTTTATTTACCACAACCCTGTGGAGTTTTATTAAACTTTTGCTGATATGCTGATACCTAGGTTGTTGCAACTTTACACTTCCTCCTTGGAAGACAGTGTCCTGCCCCCCACCGCTAGGGAGGCGATAGTCACGTCCTTATTAAAACCTGATAAGGAACCGACTGATCTCCTATCTTATAGACCGCTTTCTATTCTTAACACAGAATACAAGATACTCAGTAAGATTTTAGCATCACGGCTCCTTCCACTCCTTCCTCGATTGATCCATACGGATCAATGTGGATTCATACCCCAACGCAGCACCTCTCTGAATATCCGCCAACTCCATGCCCTAATGCACGCAGCATCAGAAACTTCACCTCTTGCTGGTTGCTTGTCTTTAGACGTGCGTCAAGCCTTTGATACCCAAGCTGGCAGTATATGCTAGCAGTATTGGCTAAATTTGGCTTACCTCAGTCATATTGTACGTGGATTAAATTATTGTATACTAGCCCTACAGCGCACGCTAAGACGGGTATGACCATCTCCCCCTCAAATACAATCTCCCGGGGTACGCGCCAGGGTTGCCCCTTATCCCCCATACTCTTTGTGTTAGCCCTCGAACCTCTTGCGCAATATCTGCGTCAGGTCATGGTCCCTTATGGCATCCCCTTGTGTGGGGTGATACACTCTGTATCACTGTAAGCAGATTATATGCTGTTGTATTTCCGAGATTTAGATGCAAATAAACACACGATAGCTGCTGCCTTTTCTAGTTTTGGGGAAATTTCTGGCCTGTGTCTTAACGCCTCTAAATCAGTCGCCTTCTCCTTCTATAATACTTATGCTTCTCCCTTTTTAAAATTTTGTCATATGCAATTTAGAGTTGAACCTGTCACTTTTAAATATTTGGAAATTAATGTCTGTAGATCCAATGCCGATACCATAGATGGTAATGTAGTGCGCACCATTAATTTGTTGCGCTCCCAGATCTCCTTTTGGAATACGTTGCCATTGACGCAGCGGCCCGCTTGGCGGTGTCGAAAATGGTTATGTTGCCCCGTCTCCTTTATTATTTTGTGAACTTACCGGTTGTCCTCCCGGCGGGATTTTTAAAACACTTGACACACTGTTATCATCCTTGATTTGGGGGATGGGCAGACGGACATTGGTGCTGACTAAGTTGCAACTCCCTAGTGCTGAGCTGGGCATGGGGGCGCCTGATTTTAAAACATATTGTATAGTGGGACAATTACAGTGGATGGCATATTGGTTAGTGGGTAAGAATTTATTTGAAATTGGGTACTCCCTGGACTTTTTGAAACGTGGAATCCTTCAATCGCAGTTATGTCCGGGTGCACAAAAGCTGCGTGATCCTCCTTATTTGCTGCAAGTTGCATTGCATTTTTGGAAACAGGCTAAACGACAGGCAAAATTGCCATTTCAATATGCCCCGAACATCCCGCTCTGTGGACTGCCTACTAGGCGTGGGATAATCTCGATGAATCGAATTCAGGGGTGGATGCGAGAGGGGGTGGGGACAGTCGGGTATCTCTTCTTAGAGGGCCACTTGATGCCCCACGAAGAGTTTGCACGTACTTATTTGGTGCCTGAAACCTTGTTTCTCACTCATGCTGCAATTATTGGTACATGGTTCAGAGAGAAAACCCAACTTTTCAATTGCTGAAATCGCTACACGGTATGGGGTACAGCCGACACTTGGTGCGCTGGCTCTATCGAGGCTTGAGGGAACATTCATATATTCCATTATTACACCTTAGGCAGAAGTGGGACTTGATCTTGGGGCGGGAACTAGAGGACAGGCAATGGGCTCAAATGTTAGAGCACCCCTGGCGAGTCTCTTGTAATTGTCGTCTAAAGACGATTCAAGTATTCATATTGCATAAAGCATACCTTGCCCCAGCAATGGTACGAAAGATGTTTCCTACTGCGTCTTCGGCATGTCCACGTTGTAGGGCGCCTGAAGCTGATTTTCTTCATATGATATGGTATTGTCCGGTGCTGCGGGGGTTTTGGTCGGAGGTTGTCCAGGGTCTTGTGGTGTTGACAGAGCGCACACCATGGGACACAGTTGAGGCCTGTCTCCTGGGACTTTTCCCCCTCCCTAAGAAGGCGAAATTGCTACGCCGATTTGCAGGTTTGGCTTTGATGCTAGCTAAGCGTATGATCATGCAGGGCTGCAAATCTACTTCAGCGCCCCGTGCAGGCGCTTAGCGCGCAGAGGTGGTCAGATGGGCGGTTGACGAAGGGGAGACTTTACAGCGTGAGGAGTACAGGGGACTGCGGAAAAGGCCAATTTCTCTGGATTGGGCGCACCTAGTGGAACTGTTTAAGACTGCTGTGGGGTATGACTTGGAAGACTCACAGATTGCAGTGCAAGAAAATGGTACAGATGTTTGACTGCTAATGGTATGATGCCTCTGCTCACTCTACCCTCCTGCCTCCCATTCTTTTCCCTTCTCTCTTACTCCGCTCCCTCTAGCCTTCTCTGTCTTTTTCCCCTTTGGGGCCTCTTTTTCTCCCCTCCTTCCCCCCCCTCCTCCTTGCGCACCCTTCCCTGATGTTCTCAGACCTGACAAACACCAGAAACAAGAACATCAGCTGAGTGTATTGTCTCTGTGGCGGCAAATGGGTTACTTGTTTAGTTTGGGGGTTTTTATGGGTGGGATAACTTGGTTGGGAGTTTAAAGGAGTACTGCGACTAGTTGATCATGATTTGGTCATTTTTCAGAATACAAGTATACAGTTGGTATATTTACACTGCAAATATTGTTGCACTTTATGTAGAGTGGATTCACTCACTATATGCTTTGCTCCAGAACACATGCAGGATTAATGCCAAATTGTTCTTGGAAATGTAACCAAAAGATTACTATAGACTGTGTACACATGTATATTATCTGTAGTACTCGGAGTCATTAGTAGTGAAGTAAACATACTGGTTTCTAGAATTGTGCACCTGTAGTCACAAGGATATGAAAAATTCCTAGAAAGTGCACATAGGAGCAACAATTCTGAGAGCACAGATTCTCCATTAGGTGTGCCTTACACCAACATTCCATGGTACCAATAAGTGCTGTTATACAAATCCAGTGGGTGTTTGAGGTTTCAGTCTATAGGTTGTGGTCAGATGAAGCAACACACTATTTGAAAGGTACACTTTAAACTGAATATCACTACAAAGTCAGCCCAGAATCCATTGTGCATCTACTAATCGTTTGTCCAAACTATATATCCTTGAGGAAAAAGTGGATTATTCTGTTATATAGATTGTTTGGTCCTGGCCATTACCTGGAGGTGTTGAGAATCTTGTATACAGATACATGCAGGGTAATAGTATTTGGCCTGGACAAATATTGGCATGCACTTTGGATTAAGCGTTTTAAATGTACTGTATGAAGTACCCCATTTTTTACTAAGTCTACATTTTTATGACATTTATTTGTTTTAAAAAAAACGTTTTTTATATTCTGTTCTTAACTCCTTTTGTGCTGTGTACTTTTTAAGATCTTTGTGATCGAAATAAAGTTATAAATGATGATGCATATCACTACTGAAATTTTAGCTCAGGAATGTGGCTGGCTAACATGGCCACAATTACTGAAAATTACACTCACTGCTGCATTGAGCGTCTCCAATGGTGAGCGGTTGGACTGCAGGTACTAAAGAATCGTGCACACTCACTTGGTAGATTACAACAGACACTTCGAATTAGTGGAAGCGTGGTCTCAACTTGAGCCTGACTGAGACAAATGCCACAGATGTGACTACAGTGGGAAGCTTGGAGTATGTTGTGAGGTCCACTGATGTAGGCGGCATGGACTGCATTGTGCATTTGACCGATTTAGGCCAAGGTGCTGCATGAAATTAGCTCCATTGCTCCGTATTCAGCACGCCCCCAGCATCAGAGAAGTCGCAAAAGAACAGTTTCTGTGAGGGATGCATGTCACTTCTCTAGATGCGGCCTACCAACAACAGCATTAGTAAAGCTAACTACTAACAGCTTCGGGGAGGGATGCAACCGCTTCATGGTTTTGCCGGCCTGGGGTTGCCAATGATAACATGATAGTGGACTCCAACGTATCTCACTCCACCCGCATACCATGAGGGGAGATGACCTGAAGACCTTTCCTGGATGACATTGGGGGTTCCGAAGAAAGGAAACTCTCTCTAATCATCACCAAAAAGATGTTGTAATCCAACACAAGACATCCATTGTAGGTAAATGTATGTTTATTCTTAGTTGTAATCACAGCGAGTCATTAACAACTGTCCCCGGAAAACTCCCAACTCCAACGGTCACCCTGAGAACCCAAAACAAAAACACTCAAGATCCCCAGGGAGGTCTGAGAACCCCTAATCATAATGGTTCTCAGCCCAGTCCTGGAGGCACACAAGCAACCACGCACAGACACTTGGGAATCCGGCTTGGCTTCCACTCCCACCAGGAACCACTCAAAGAGAAAGCTTGACCATTTTTTGATCAAGACTTCTGAGCGGCCCATTTTTGCAGCCTAATTTAATAGTAACAAATGGAACGTTTTGAGGTTTCCTAACATGTGGGATCAAAGCTATCCTAAGGAGAGCATCTAAATGACTCAATCTGGTGATCAGCAATCTCATCATGTGGCGCTTTCAATAAGACGTGATAATAATCCATTTTAAAAAAACTATATTACATTTCATATAGTTCTACAGCCCAACTTTTTCAGATGCCCACCTGTGCATCCCCCACACAAATTAGGCTGGGATTTGGCTTTGTGAAGCAATCCTTGGCATGTCGAGAGACGGCATCAGGTTGAGAAACGCAGGATTGTCTTGATTTCATCATTAAACCACCAAATCTGGTCAGAAATAGAAGGCGTCAGACCTGGCCATAGAAACCCATGGCGAGGGAATGTTTCATCCGCCAAGGAAAATTTGCACATGCGGGAGATATCAATGAGTCCTAATTTGTTGTAAAAAATTGAGAGTATATCGTCAAATCGTATGTAGCAGATCAATCGCTTAAGCATGTGCATGCGGGCTTGGATGAATAGCAACTATGGGCCAGATGTGGGTAAAAGCAGTTTAGCGAGTCCTTAATAGTGATTTTTAGGGAATCACTAATAAGGACTCGCAAAATGCGATGTAGGTAAGAATTGCAATAATTTTTGCGATTCCTACACATTCCTTATTTGCGACTCGCAAATTGCGAGTCGCAAATAAGGAATGGCTTCCCATTCATTCCTATGGGCCTCTTGGCCCATAGGAATGAATGACAATTGCGCGCGCAATTTGCAAGTACCCAGTAGGTACTCGCATATTGTGCACGCAAATTCAAGGGTCAAAGGGTTCCAGAAGGACACCCTGTTGTTGCACCCCTGAATTGTGCATGTGTGCCACATGGCACTTTGAAAAAAGCAAAAAAGTGCTTTTTCAAAGGAAATCGCAACTTACCACCAACTTGAAGTTGGTGGTAATTTGCGATTCCTCAAGGCATTATCGCAATTTGCGATGCCTTCTAGCATAGCATTTAGGGAATCGCAAATTGCGATTTCTTAAATGCTTGCGCAAATTAAAGAATCACAATTTTTGCGATTGCTTATTTTGGGTATTTGCCTACCTACATATCACAGAGCTCAATTGCGTTCGCAAACGTTGATTCTGCGAATTTCAGAGTTTGCGATCGCTATTTCGCTTGCTACATCTGGCCCCATATGACTATTAGTCTTACTGTGCTAGACACTTTCCATTGAAGTGGAGTGGTGTGGCTCACTGGTTAGAGGCAGCAGACCCAGAAGCCGGGGACCAGGGTTCAATTCCTGACGCGGCAGGGTTGTGGACCATGGCCAGCGGACTCGATAATTCTCGCCTCGGTGCCTACTCTAACCAGGGATCACACTCGGCAACTCTGGGCATTAGCTTGCCTCATCTCCACAATGGCCCCCCACATTTGCTGGGGATGCCTGGTTTCACCTTGGAGATACCCAGGAGGGACCATCTCACAGGGATAGCCAGGACGGGTTCCTCAGCGGTCTACAGCACCACGACGCCTCAGGGCAGCAGTGCGCTTTACAAGAACACATACATTACATTACATTGAAATCAAAACTTTAAAAAATGTACAATAAGCGATTTAGCACCTACGTTTTCGACAGAACAGGGTGATAGGTGCACAGGGCTGAGGTGAGCCGTTTATCCTCGGTTTTAGCTACTTTTGTTTTATTTTGTGTATTAGCTTATCTCACTTTATAGCTGGAGATGTTTTTAAACATACATTTTGGTTATCTTTCAATACGATTTTTTTGTTTTAAACCCCTCTCTCCTAAGCCTTGGTGGTTTGTCTTTCAAAAATGGAAAAAAACACATGGCAGTGGGCCTGCCACGCTGTCAAGGTAGGGTGGGATGTTTGTCGTTGTGTTTTTTCGCCAAAACTGATTTCTTGTCGTCATCAAGGACGTTTTCAGTGAAAAAGACAGTTGCACTGGTACGAAGTCCTGATTTGGTGCGGACCTTGGGTACCTTTCTTTACACCCACTTTCTCGATGTTCATTGGTGGTTTTTACCACAGAGGAAGCCTGACGTAGGCTGCGATCCGCGCCCCCCACCCTTTTCCTACCCTCTTCCATCTATCTTCGATTCGTTCAGATGCAACGGAGGACGCGTAGGTCCAGTTTTAGTATCTGCGCCCCCTGAAGGCCCCCGGCGCACATTTTCCCCTTGACATTTCGCTTTCTCCGGTTACTTTGCTTAATGCGTTGCCCAGACCCGCCGCCCACGTCCTGAAGACCAGGGTTCGCATATCCTCGGCCTCCTCACTCCTCCGAGTTTTGATATTAAGGTTTTTTTTTTTTTTTACTGACTACAGAGAGGCACTCGAAGGATCTCATTAATAGCTGCGGGAGGCAACTATTCTTATTTACAGTTTTACAGTTTACTAGAAATGAGGACTGAGTGCAGGGATATCAAAGAATCGTGATTGTGCAATTCATTGAACTGACACTGAGCTCGTCTGCGGAATCAGTCACAGGTCAGAACTATTGGGAGGGAGTGGAGGGGCCTCGTTGAGTTCACAACTTGAAGCCCCCCTACTGACAGGAAGTGACGTAGGGTAAAACGACGGGGCCCTTTTGAAACAATTGGTGAGCGGCTTCTTAAATTTCTCGTATGACATCAGAACACAGATATACATACACATGGGGTCGAGTGGGCCCCCTGAGGGGTGCACCAGGGGCTTACATCACTCCCCACTGGACAGCCCATTTCCCCAACAGGCAGCCAGGTAAGTCCTATTTTGCATGTGCTGCTTTCCAGTTCCATATGTGATGGTTACTTCATCCATGGTAGCCTATGTTTCTTCTTTGCTTTCTAGTTCTTTGCAGAAAATTCACCTTTTCTGCGTGGTCAACCCACATTTTTGCCTTTTACTGGACACTATATTTTTGCTGGATACAGAACTCTGTGCACTTTAGCTCTGCTAACCAGTAGTAAGTGCCTGTGTTCCCTCTTTAAGCATGGTCGAATGGGCATAATTCTACTTGGTATATTTAATTTACCTACAGGACGCTAGTGTATGGTTCAAAGTGTAACCAGGGCCTGTAAGTTAAATGTCACTACTGCGACTGCAACACCTATTGTACTATCCACTACAGTGCCAGTGTAAGACATGACTTCAGGCCTACCATTGTAGTCTGACTGTGATAACACTGCAATTCAAACTGTTAAAATAAGTCTTTTTGACTGTTTAAAGCCTCCCTCTTAAATATTAATGGCTCCCCTATGTAGGCCTTGTAGCCCACAAGGCAGGATGCAAGGTATTTAAAAGTAAGACATGTGGAAATTTAATTTTAACATGTCCTTACAGTGACTAGCACCCTAACGCTATTTTTCACTGTGATAGTCCTAGCTGTCCTATGTATAAAACCAGAGTACAGACTAAAATCTTAATACTGTATCTCAGAAATGGGACTGGCTAGAAAAGAGCTATTTTTTTATAATTATTAAAAATCCAATTCAATTGTGAAGTTGGACTTTTAATAAATATTAAGGACAAGTTAGGTTAGAAAGTTACCTTTTCCCTGCATGAAGGTACTGGAGGCTAATTTGCATTTGCTCTCCAACTTTCCCCACCCAGTGATTAGAATTTAAACAGGTGTGAAAAAGGTGTGAAATGCCTCTCATGAGTTACACAATATGTCACTGTGATTGACATTTCAACCTGAATCCCTCCTTTGAGCTCAGCAGAAGGGTATGGCTGTGAGCATCCTTTTTGACATTACAGTGTCAAATCTGACTTGAGTGTTAAATACTGCTTGACAGGTCTGCTGGGTTCACACATAACACTTGGGGTGCACTTGACGGTAAGGGAACAGGATACCAAGACTATTCATGTGTATTCACTGTTTGGTTCTGAAGAATCCTGCTTTTGTGTCAGCAAGTTTCTGTCTCTGGGTTTATTGGGGACACATTGGCTGCTTCAAACTAGATGTTAGTGTTAGATGTAGAAGGACACTATTACACTTCCAACACATGTCCTGAGCTTTCAGAGCTCAAGTTTATCGTGGTCAACAATTTTTGCCATCTTGAAAATGCCCAAAGTAGGTAGGGTTGGCATACGGAACTTTTACCCTGTTGGTTAGGGCTTGCCCAAGAGTTAGTCACATCCACTAGCTGGTTCCAGGCATAAATGTGCCATCTCCAGGCACCCAGTTCAGAACACTGCTGGCACTGAGGAAGTAAAGAAGAGGTCTGGATGTCCAATCTGTGACCTGAGAGGAGTCCAGAATGACTAGACCTGCTCATTCTTGTACCCAGGAGAGAGAAATGGACTCCATGGGTCATCCAGGTCTGGTGGCTCAGTGGACTAATGCATCCACTGGAATGGCCTGTGTTTGACCTCATGGTCACAGGTTCAAATCCTGGCAGGTCCACTCAGCCTTTCGTCATTCTGAGGTCAATAAAATAAGTACCATAGTGTTGGGTAACAATAAAACATTTGCTATTTAGCACCCCGTTAGATACCCGTTGCGGTGAACGTGCGCTTTAAAAATACACATGTTATGTCATAAGGCTGACCTATTCTAGCTAAAAGGATACAAGAGGCCTTCCCTGCAACTGACGAGCTGACCAGTGGCAACTGGACCTAGATTGTATCCTGCTGTTGGTGTCTGCTGGCACCCTGTGAGTTTCAAAATGTCGGTCGTGGGGGCTTTAGAGGTATTGGGATTTAAAGGACTAAAGTCAGAAGGTAAAATCTTTGACTACGACCAACTTGGTTCGTGTATCCAACCAGCACTTCATCACGGGCTGCATCACATTGTGCCTAAATCCCAATCTACTCCGACTTTTGACTCTCATTGGCACTTTTAAAATTACTTTCTCCGGTTCCCCATATTTGATTTTTTATCAGTCTTATGTCATTTTGTTAATTTCATTTTACTCTATTTTTCTAATTCAGTTTAGCATTTTTATTGTTTTGCCTTTTGACTTTATTACTTGACTTCTGCAAGAAGGCACGCCAAATGTGAACCTGCCTGGACTGCGTCCAGCACCAGAATCCCTGGTATTCCTCTGACCTACTACGGCCTCTCTGCTTTTCTTTGCCTCTGGAACCCAGGCGTTGCCCCACCCTCTGCTGGCATGCTACACTGCACAACACGGAGGGAGCTTTAACCTCCTCTCTCTGCTGCTTCACTCGCACTACTGCTTGTGCAGCTCCAACATCCACCAAGAACATACTCACAACACAGAATCCCACACACACTAAAACACCTACCAACAATCAAATTTGCACCACTCACACACCTATTTTGTGCATGCTTCTTAACACCTGCTCACTCTGCAAGGCCGCTGTGGAAATCTGGAACTTGCTGGATGATGCCACCCACACCTCCTCTTCCTCACGGAAACAAGGCTGACTACAGCTTCAACGCTGAGACGACCTAATCAGGCCTGGAGGAGTAATAGTCATCGTTTACAAGGATACACCTTCAAATGCACTCCCTCCGCTGAAGCCAGAACGAACTGCAAGGAGCCCCTCAACTTTAAAATACAAATCACAACTAACTTCACCCTGGGTTAAACCTTGGTCTACAGCCCCCCCCCTCAGCCCGACCAGGCTGTGCTAGCAACGTCATGGACATCAGCCCTAAACTCCAGCACATTCATCCTCCTAGGAGACCTAAATTTCCATCCAGGTGACTGGACCGACTCCAACTCAGCCTCTGCCTTGGAACCCTGGGACTAACTCAATGCATCACGGAGCTCACCCACGCTGCCAGACACCTAATAGATCCCGTCATTACATCCTTCAATATCATCACTATCAATACACCGAGATCCGTCACCTGGACTGACCATGCCATCGTCAGTTTCACAATTACCATCCATCAATGCAGAAGAAACTCCACAGAGGGCTCAGCTCGCCGGCTCTGGAGCAACCTTAAAAAAGCACATAGGACGTCAGCTAGCCACAAAATCAATCTGGAACCCACAGCCTCCTAGCACGCAACAGTGACAATTTCAACAAGTGAATCACCAACTGCACTGACAAGCTGGCCCCCAACAAATGAAGCCACACCGCAAAACCAGAACACAAGCCAGTTAGTTCATTAAAGACCTCAGAGTCACCAAGCAACACTTTAAAACCTGGCATAGAAACTGAGAAACAGTCATGTTGAAGTGGAAAAAGGTGCTTTTAAAGACACCCAGTAAATGAACCACTATTTAATCTGAGAAACAAAGACGAAAGCCTAGTTGAATGAAAAAATGCCAGCTCCAACAGCAGGAAAGACATCTTTGCAATTGTTAACAATTTCACCACACTCACAGCAACCACCGGCAACATCAGCCCAACCCAAAACCTGTGCAGCAACCTTTCAAACTTATTTTGCAGCAAGATCACAAACAAAACGTTGATTCCCTGACTCATACCAGAAGTCTTCAAGTGATGAACAAAGACAACACACTTACCACATGGGGCCCCATCAGCCCAGAGGAAACCACAGCAATCATGAAGACCTTACACTAAGGGGCCCGATGGATCCCTGCGCCCATTACAGAATCATGGACATATGCATCGTCAACACCCTCCTAAGGAAACTGTCGGCCGACCTGCTCAAACTCGCCAACTACTGACTGATTTCCTTCCTTCCTGACACAGCCAAAGTCTTAGCAAAAGCTATCCACAAGTGCCCCTCCAACCACCTCAACAATTACCAGTTTCTTGATGCTTCACAATCAGAATTTAGACCTAACCACAACACGGAAACCGCCCTCATAGCAGACAACATGGCCCTCAACCAGGAAATGGCAGCCCTCAACCTCAGAGACCTATCAGCAGCTGTCAGCACCGTCTCCCATCAGATTGTGATCCGACGACTTCACAAAGCAGGCACCCAGAGACACGCCCTTGAGTGGATCTGCTCATTCCTCCCCGGAAGAACCCAAACCATCAACATGTCTGCCTAATCCTCTGAAGCACCGGAACTCACCTGCAGAGTCCCGGAAGGCTCCTTGCTCAGTCAAACACTCTTCAACATCTACATAAACCACTGTCTGACATCCTACAAACTCACAACATAAATATCCTCACATACGTCAACCACCCAACTGATATTCTCCCTCTTGGACAAAAAAACCAACACCAAGAACAAGTTCACTACATTCATGTCTGAAGTGGCCACTGGGAAAAAATTCAACTGCCTCATACTCAAGTGGGAAAGACCAAAGTGGTGGTCTTTGTTAAAGTGCCTTGCCACGGGACTCTACCTGGTGGCCCACAGACCTCGGACCACCCCCACGCCTAGCGCGCAAGCAAGAAATCACAAAATTATCATAGACAAAATACTGGAAATTGCCACCCAAGTCAACTCAGTAGCCTCGTCCTGCTTCAACACCCTAAGAATACTGAAGAAAATCTTCAAGTTCTAAACTGCACAACACCAGAAAAATGACCAGCCAAACCCTCAACATCAGCAGACTAAACTATGGGAACACTCTATATGCAGTGATATGTACGATACTTTTGGAAGAAGAAACCCACAGTTATGCTTAGTTTCGCTATTACAAGCATGTGATCTGTGTTTAAATGGCATAGTGTTTCCTTTTTTCAACTTGTATTCTTTTAATTTATCTTGCAAATGTTAATGAGTTTATGTGTATTTTATTGCGGTTGTATCAGAGTGTGAACACAAGAATGAGCCAGTGGATGGATGGAAGGATGCATAAGTGGAAGGATGAGCGATAGAGCGCATGGGTGATGACTTACTGAGTGCCTAAATGCGTCAATGACACAAAACACTTTTCTTCATAAGCCAGATCTATTGGCATTGGCACCTGCATTGAAAGGTGGGCAAGTCATCGGCTTTGGTTCTCGCGAGTATTTTCACAAGTACGATTGGCTTTTTACAGGTGATTGTAGACAGCCGGCACTCAATGACCCACATTTGAGTTGTATTCTTGTTTGTGAAGATTGGATTTCTGTGGTTGAACTAGGTTTTCCAACCTTGCAACAAAAACTTCCCTGGATTCCTTATTCTCCTGGAATGCTAAGATGAAAGTGTAACACTCTGGCCTCACATTCTCCTTGGGGTTGAAGTGTGCCCCTAGTACTTCTTTTAGCCTCTTTTGTGTATCTGTGTTTTTCATAGAGAAGGTTCTGATTGGGTGCTGTGTAGTTTCATCAGAAGCTGAAGTTGTGTTCGCCTCTGGGAGCTCATGCTGCGTTAAGAAAACTACACAGTGACCTAAGTCACTTCCTCGATTTTAGGACTAGACTCTGTTCATCGGACTTGGGGTAGCACTTTGAGGTCGTGACCTATCTTTCGTCAGGTTCTCTGTTCAAGCATAGTGGTGTAGTGTTGTGACACTGTTCCCTGATGTGTTGCCTGTTACGGTATCACTTATTGTGTGTTATCTACTAGCGCCACACATGACAATGTCCTTTGCACAGCATCCTTAATTTGGAGCTGGTTTCCAGTATGAGACCACACACAAGTGGCTGTCTTGGGTTGCAGTACATTAACATTTACTTAATATCACTTGTAATTCACTGAACATACACGCATATGTTGAGGTTAATGCCCCACTGCCATCTCTGACTGCTGCAAACAATAAGTATTGGTATTCCCAGTATACTGGCATTCAACTTACTGACACTGAAAGGATGAAAACGGAGTCAACACTACGGGGATTCAAAACTCATTACCAGCAGACCACCACAGCTCTCAGCAGTGAGCGTTTAACTCACGGAGCCCTCCTGTCAGACTCTGTTTGATTGGATTTATCGTGTAGCTAACCTTTCTTTTATTGCTTGCTTTGCAGGTATTTGAACTTCGCTTTTGGTGAGGTCTATTTGTCAGCCTCTTGTCACATAGTTCCTTCTTTTCTTATTCTTTGTTTGACCTAAATCATTCAAATGTGGTATTGATTTGCAGCAGTAGTGGCTGCCTTTGCACAGGGATGGTGGGCAGGGGGACAGGGCGGGAAGAAAGAAAGGCATGATTATAAAAAAAAAATTAACTGACGCACGTCTCTCCTCAGTCCAAGCAGAGCACTGGGAACACTGAGTCTCCCGGACTCTCCCAGCCAATCATGTCGCTGCAGGAGCAGCTTCGTGATTGGTCTGAGTGGCTGAAACAGCCACTCAGGCAGTAACTGGGAGACTGAGCGTGTTCTCTACTGGGCTGTGCAACACTGCCCAGTGGAGACCATGCTAAGTGGGCATGACTGTTTGGACGGCTCCAGAGGGCCAACCAAGCCATCATGCGCACTCAGGGACCTCTGACGGTGGGGAGCCTAGACCCGCCTCGCCTGACCTGTCTGGAGTCGGAACTCTGCAAAGAAAAAGAAAATATTAATAACTTCTTGTTATTATCATTTTATTTTTATTTTGCACTGCTCAACGAGCAGTGGGGCGGCGCTCCTCCGCCTCAGCGCAGGAGCCACTGCTGCTTTTCAGTTAATGTTGCACGGTATTTGTTATTGTTAATATGTTCACTTCCACTCTGGGCAAGTACTCACACATTTCTCTCGTTTTAGCTCAGTATAAGTATATTCTAACATGGCTTCCAAGTTTTACTTTGTTTACTTTACAAATTACAATCACACAATCTGGATGGATTGAACACGAGACATATTCAGGCTTTTGCAGTACTCTTCTTTTTAATTTGTTCCATTGAGCAGCTGGCTTAATGTACTGGCATGTATTTTGTTGTTGAGTGGTGACTCAAATACAGGCATTGGAGTAAAATAAGCTTTGTCAATATTGACACACAAGGCCATGTTAAAGTTTCAGTCTCGAGTTGTGTTGTCTATTTTCTGGGGCCATTTGTGCACCCACTGTACCAGTTTGCTTGGTGGTACAATTAGAGTGTGGATGTTACCTGTGAGGCAGCACAATATTTCTTCGATTGTCGTATATATTTTTCTCTTCTTTTCTGTTTCATAATACTTTTTAAGATGACCTCCACATTTCTCTATATGTACCCTTCATATCTTCTGAATGTCTCACAAGACCTTTCTTCCTTTTTTAGGTCGAAGCTTACCAGACAGCACAGCTGTCTGGTTTCAAAAACATATTGGGGACATGCTGAAAGCATTTGCTTGCTTTTTTTTTTTGCAGGCTTTATTTGCTTTAAGCTGTCCAGCTTGTTTTTGTCCCTCCCGTGGACCATAGCCTGTTTACCACCTCCCTCACTGGCTCCTTGTTTACTTCCGCGAGCGCTTTATTTCTAGGAATCTTTTTTTTATTTTTCGTGAGTCACCCTATGAAAGTATATGTGTTTTCAGTTGCCTCCCTTGCATACTAGTTCACAGCGGTACTCATGCTGCATCTTTGAAATGTTTTAATGCCTTCTATCTTTCTGCTTGACTAATTCTACTTATCTCCACCATTACCTGTTCATCAATCTCACATGCCTGTGACGAACATTGCTCTGTCTACGAGCTTGTTTATTTTGGTCAGTACCCTTTACTAATAGTATTATTTAAACAATCCTCTTCCTCAATTGTAAAGGGTGGTGGAAACTAATATTTTAATGTGATCAAAACAAACCAATACACTAGTCCACACATTATTGTTTGTGCGTGGTTAGTTTTATCAGTAAAACTGTATGTCTGTGCAAACGTAATGTTAATTTGAATTAAAAGTGTGTGGTCTGTAACAGCTGCACACTACCACACCATGCATACTCCACTCCACTCAAAGCCCTTCTATGACACTCCATTCTGCTCTATGCCACTTTACTCCACAACACTTTACTCCACTCTACTAAACTTCAGTCTATGCTACTCCCAGTGCCAAAATACATAGCTTCAGTTTATGCCCTCTTTTAGAGGAAATATACTGAATAATCATTTCTTAATGGTCACACCTAGTTCCACATTCAGTCATATATGTCACGCAAGTACACTCACTTGCCTCAAAAGTTTCCCAACCTCAGGCAGCAGTACCATGTCATCTGGAGGATCAGCATCCCTCTGCATCTCCCTCAGGAGGCTTGTTGGTCTGGGTAAATGTGCGCCAATCTCTGCGGAATAAGGTACACCCTACGGGGATATGGAACTAAATCCGCTTAAATCAAGCCTTATGAGAGATACCCTTGACCTTGCTTTCTTCAGTCTCCTTCCATCAGGACCTCCAGGCACTCTTCTGCCCATCCACCTGCATGGCATGTAGTACTGTTATCAGTCTCCTACTACCTCCCAGTTCCAATATTTGCTGCGTGACAGTATGCTCCAGCGTAGCATTGGGGAAATGTAGTCCATATACCACGGACTGTGCGTGCCATCCTGGCATACTATACAAATTGCCCCAAGCCCATCCCAAATGTTTCCTGTACCTGTGCAAAAGGTACAAATCTACCATTCAATTATGTGTCTCCTACTTAGTTGCACCCTCCCTCCCTCCCTCCCACCCTAGTAGACATATCCCGTTGCATAGCTTAAATTGGTCTCAGCCAACACAGTAGAAGAACCATAGCAAATGGGGATCTCTACAAGGTTCGCGCTACCACTACACTATACTACACTTTTTCCAATTGCCGAACCAGGAACGGTCTGTTTCTTGGCACCCCCCTCGCCTAAGAAAGAGCTAATGGCTTTGTCAATGTGTTTTAGCCATGTTGTACAGAAGTGCAGGTGTAATGCAGCATGGCTAAAAGTTAGGGAAAAAAAGCGCTATGATGTGGCCAGAGCTGGCAGAAGCGGCACAAGGAAGGGATCAATCAAAACAGGAGGAGGGGCCATGGGTTAATGGGGCAAGCAACGAGGTGGGGAGGAGACGGGCAACAATGGGGGGTGAGGGGGGGAGGATAGGCAAGCAAGGACAGGCTGAGGGGCAATGGGAACACAGGAAGCAATGACGGGAGAGGGTGCTGGGGATGGTGAGAATGGTCAAGCAACAATGCTGGAGAGGGAGGGGGATGCGGCAAGCTACCATGATGGAGCAATAACGTGGGAGGGGGAAGCGAAACGAGGCAAGCAACAATATAGACCGGGAAACACATGCACTCCTAATGAGAGCTGCAAGTAGAAGAAAAAGGTAGCCCATGCCAGAAAGAAGAGGAAGACACTCACAAAGAAATTAAGTAGTACTTGGGCCATACTCCAGGGGCAGGAGAAACACACAAAGAGAAAGTGAAGCTGGCATGTGCTGAGCAAAAAAGGAACCATTGAATAAAGAGTGGCGATGAAGGCAACCAATGGTGGCAACGAACATCTTTGGCATGCAAGACAGAAAGAAGTAGTACATTATTTTAATCAGAGGCAAAGGAAATGCTGCTTGGGGAAATTCAGGATACATTAGTTGTAAATCGATCTCTGATTTACTGCAAAATATGGAGAGGACGGAAATCAGTATGCGAGTAAGGAAAACAATCATGGCAAAGCCCATGTGTCTCTCCTATAAGATGAGAGCTATTTGGCTTTGTCAACGTTTAGCCTTGTTGTACAGCAGCACGGCTGCCATGCAGCACTGCTTAAAATAACACCAATGGCAAAGCCAATAGGTCTTGGCTACGAGAGCTATTGGCTATTCCAATGGTTTTACCTTTGTTTTGCATGCGGAATGGCTGACAGTAAACAAAAAAAACCTTATGATGCGCCCATTCTTTTGTTATGAGTAAGGCTCATCAGGTTATTCTAGATAACTTATTTTTCACACGTACCCCAGGCTGTGTCTCGAGGCCTATTCCTTTCTTCTTTATTATTAGTGGCTATATTATTATTCCTACCCTATACGAATGAGGGTGTTGGCTTTATCCTTTTAACACCCAGATACTGATAGCCCACTGGGAGGAATAACAAGGCCCTGTGTTATTGAGTGTTTGTGACCGGTGCCGTGGTGGATGAAGCACAGCAGTCATCATAATCAGCTCCACTGGACACTCAACACCAGCGTTCCTTTGGAGTGACAATCCCATCCCCTTTGGAGTCTGTTAGGAATCTGGGATTGGCAGTAATCTCTCCTTTGAACCATAAATAAATGCAGTAGCAAAAGCTATACATTCTCTCTCTATATCCTATTGAGTGAAATTAGAGCACGCAAACATAACAACATAACATAATGTGTGTGATGGATTTTGAAAATATGGAACGTTTTGATGAAGGGGCAGTGATTAATGAAGTCATTTTAAATGAAGTATGTCTGTTTATAGGGTACTTCTTTTGTATCTGTAGAGATTTTCCAGCCTCTATGTGTGATGTAAGTAACCAAAAATAAGATGCATCACTTCCTGTGGGAGCACCAAGCCAAAGGTCATGCAATATCGCTTCATTTGATTTCATGGGGTCCAAAGGTTATGTGATGCCACTTCCTCTGATGTCATCAGGTCAAATGCCTTGCGATGTCACTTCCTGTGACATTATTATCGTGGGTCAAAAGGCAGGTGATGTCACTTTCTGTTATGTTCCAGGTCAAAGTTTGTATGATGTCACTTCCTGTGACATCAGACAGGGGTCACATTGCATGTGATGTCACTTCCGCTGCCCGACATTATGATGAATCTACGTCCATGGGATGAAAGCCATTCATCAAGAAGCAGGGAAATAGACAAGATAGCCATGCAATCAAGACCAGGGGACAGAGCCTTCGATGTGTAAATCTTTTCATGTACTGTTGACAAAGGTACTCGTCAATAAAACAGATAAAGCTTTGTGTAGGCAGACCTAAAAATGAACTTAATCCTTCATAACCAGACCATACTGTGAAATAAAGTTGCAACTCGCCTTGTTTCAGGGAAGAAACTCTTCCCTTCCACTTACTCTCTCTTAAACAAACATCATCTATCTCATTGTTAACCACAACGCAAACATTCCATAGTTCTGTTTTACAGGCAATTTGAACAACCTCTTGATAAGACAAAAGAATGCGCCATGTACTAGCCTTGATTAAAAAAAGCAATCATCTGTCCTCTGACAATAATAAAAGGAAGATAGGGGAGTTCCATCCATATGTTAAGAATGACTGGAAGTCCGGAGGCGTTCAAAATTCCTTTATTTGTTAGCTGCTTTGACTAGCGATTCAAGTAGTTCTTAAAGTTACTAAAAGTCTTAACTACAGCCCCTTCTGGAATGCGTCAAACAGAGAAGTTTATACATAATCTGTGTTTTCCTGGAGCAGTGCAACCGTGTAAACTAACGCAGACATTTTTCTGAGCCACAGTCACAAACGGCTGATAGAGCGGGTGAAACATGACAGCCTTCTAAGAATAGGGCTGTTCGGGCCTCGGAGCCTTGAATTCCCAGCAGCCCTCTCAAAAGCCCATTGTCTTTCCTCCTGGCACCAGCGTGGTGGCTATAAATACGAGCTGCACGCTTCACAGAAGCATTCTTCAGAACCCAGCACACAAGCTTTATTTGCGAATCTTGACCAATGACCGCCAAGCAGTGGTGAGGCAGATAGGCGCGCGCCCTGCCTTCTATTACTATTTCTGCCATCATGCTGGCTTTGTGGGAAGAAGAGAGTGGTGCGGAAAAGAGCACTCTTTGTACCCTTGGCGATCGACTCAGAGCTGTTGGGTACGTGCAGTGGCATGATGAAGCAATAATCTAAGATCTCCCTTAGCCAGGACTCCTCACCCAACCTACCCCCAGGTGCCGATTTCCAGTGACACAGAGTGCTTTTCAAGGACTTCTTAGAATTGCCTTGACCGGAATGTAATGTTGTATTTCATTCTTGTTCTCCCCGTGTTATAACATAGCAATGAACTTAATCCAAAAACATATTTTCGGTGCGAGCGAGCCCATCAGCGTTGATCTTGTTTTCCAAATTAAGGTTGGGCGCAAGAGTGCTATTCATGTAGACTTGGCCCTCTTGCGTGAAGTAGTGTGCAAAAACCGCTAACTAGTGTCTATACATTTATAAAGATTTTCTATTAAAACAATACATGGAATGCAGTGCATTTTGCACAAAATTAAAATGCTAAACGAAAATCGTTATCTATAAAAAGTAGACATCTATGCAAAAAGTTCTCTTAAAGTACTTCTAAATTCTATGAATAAAACCCTTTCCTATCCTTAAATAGTATTAGACATTTCACACCGTCCAGACCATTTACAGAAGGGGTTTCTCTCCACTGCCGGTTGGGTGCAAGTCCTGGGCAAAGGCCAGGCCCTGTGGCCTATTTGTGCAACACAGATGGTGCGGGGTGGAAGCAGCATGGAGGGTGTAGAAGCAATACAAAGGGCTTGGGTGCGAGAAAAGCAGACAGGTGAGAGAGAGCAACATGGTGCTGACAGGGAGAGGCCCATGTGCGAGAGAGGCGTACATAAAGTGCGGCGGAGATAGGGAGAGAAATACATGAGGGAGACAGCTGGGAAACACATGCACTCCCATGGAATGCTTAAACAAACAAGCAACACACATTGGTAATGCTTCGGTTTGCCTATGTAATAAATAAAGAGCTGTTTTCATCAATCATTGTCAGGGAGAAGGAAAGAGCTCCCTGACATTTAACATGGGAGTGGAGAAGAAGAGGTGCAGCGGGGATCCCGGTTCGAGTCTCAGCGGCGTCGTGCAATATCCTGTGATTCTATGCAAATCACTTAATCTCTCCGGGTGATAAATTGTTATATAAATATGCTGCAAGAGTAAAAGGCAAAACTTCATGAAAATATAGTTTCACCAAAGTGGATGTTAAAAGTATTTTGGCAGCGGGAAACTGATAAGAGAAGCAGATGAGGAACAATCATTGGTAAATGCAGGAAAATATGCTACAGCCAAAAGAAATGGAGGAAAGGTAAGTGGCACACACAGGAACCAATAGGAAGGCAGGAAAGAGAGAAGGCCAGATGTAAGTCGCTTTTAAGTTTATATTAAAAACAACAGATTTCTCAGGCACAGCATAAGCGCTGTGTAAAAAAAAAAACTCAAAAGTAGTGGTTGGAAAGCAAGCAGTGGAAGGACTCAAGTAAAGAATCCATGCTCCAGGAGAGGGACAAACTTAAAGAAGAGGAAGGAAAGGCCACACAAGCTGACGAATAATAAGCAATGAAATGGTGAATTTGAGGTATTTTCCATTTGATGAACCATAACTAACCTTTAACTATGGTTTCTATAAGGAATATATTAGAGTTTGGGTCTGTTAGTTGGCAATTCACAGGGAACAGAAAAATATGGAAACTATTTCCTGGCTTTGAAATATGGGTCATCATAATGAGATCCCAGGGCCACTGTGATTATGCCAGCAAAGGATCACTAAATTATATGTTAGGATTATCTAAATTATGCAGCGTGAAAAGGCAAATTGTGTGGGTAATTATGCAGTACACACCACAGCATCACATAATTCCACTGGTACTGATTATTGCCCATTGTTTTATCAACAATCTATTTATGGAAGGTAAACATAAAGTGTATTTGTAAAGTGCACCATCGCCCAGAAGGGTATTTGGGTGCTGGGAAACAGATGTGTATTGTTACCTAGCTCAATGGCACTCGTTTTATTGATATCAGCAGGATGAAAGGCTGAGTAGACTGGTCGGAATTTGATTCTGGTCTCCCTGAGGTCGCACAAAGGTCTCTGCGGTGGATACATTAGTCCACTGAGCCATCAGACTTGGCTAAACAAAACCTAAACAATCTAATTTCATAACTACCCGTTAGCTGCACCGTAAAGAGAGCAGCTCCAACAATCTATCCATTCAACAGATGGTGTTTATACCAAGATAAAGGGTGAATTGTGCTCTTCTTTTTACTTCAGATAACGAAACAGTACAGTCCAAGTATTTAACGTACTATTTTCTGTTGACATTTCCGAACCAGTTAGCCTTTGGCTTTCTGGTTTATGATGTCATCAGAGCGCCCCTAAGGCAATACTGGACCATATTCAGCAGTTACCCACTATGTATTCTCTCTCGATATATATAGATATATATATATCCCACACAAGAAAGAATATCGAAGCCCACATCCTTGAAACACCAGCACTTTTATCTCACTCTGGGAGGCAGCATTGTCTCTCTTTCCTTACGTGTTTCGGATGTCTAATCAGCCTTGGTCAGAGGTGAGCCAATTATACTGACAATGTGAAAAGCCTGGAGCCCCAGTCCATCACGTGACTTTCAGTTCAAGCATCAATGTCCCATAATGCACTTGAAATGTAAGTACATTTTATGTCTTGTAATGTTGAAAATATATATTATGCTTAATAGCGTTTGGAAAACATCGCAGAAAAATATTGTTCAAGTGCACATGTTTTAAAGTAACAAAAGTCACGAGTTGCAAGGAGGCTTCAGTTTATACTTGCTGTCATGCTCAAAGTATATGCGGCCATAATTTCTGCAAAACACATGAGTCTCCGGGAAATGGTTAGAGGAGACGCTTCTCCTCCAGTCGCCCTTTCTCACCTCCATACATGTATAAGCAGGAAATTACCATCGTCCTGCTACATTGTCAGTTTAATTGGCTCGCCTGTGACCAAGGCTAATTAGACAGACGAAACCCGCAATGAAAGAGAGAAAATGCTGCCTCCCAGAGCCAAATAAAAGCACTGGTGTTTCAAGGATGTGGGCTTCGCTATTCTTTCTTGCGTAGGATTTAAATGGGACAGGGTGCTCCATGCCTGTCCTGAACGAAGCTGCCATGCCATTTATGCCCTCCAATGCCCTTGCAATCTGCACACAAATGCTTGTTCCAACATCTAAGAGCCATCCTGAACCAAGATAACACCTATCCTGCTGCCAGACATTTCAAAGGCAGACATGGGTCCAAGACAGAGGGGTTAAAGTATTTTCTTATTGATGCTGTGCCACCGAGTAGGAGAGGTGGGAACAGGGAGGCAAACCGGAGAAAATTAGAGACTCAGTATATCCTGGAATTAGATTCCAGATGCCCAGGGGGTCTGAATACATCAGAAGACCTCTAGACATGTCTACATTGAAGTCCAACAGAAGAAACATCTTGTTCAGATATCACACTAAGAGAGAATGAGCAATCCCCTAAACGCAACACATAGATTTACCTTTTCATTCCAAGATAAGAATCACTGACTAACCATCAACATGTAATGGTATTTACGCCATGCACTAAAGAATTAGCCGCCTGAACCATACAAATTCAATTTATCACAGAAATAACTGTCATGGTGAAGACAAAAATGTATTACGTGAAATTTAAATCATGAAATGTTCTATAAACAGGTTTTAAAGCAAACTTTATTTTATCACCACAGCACTTAGCACTTTAGGTTACGTGAGGCAATACATGAGGGTGCAACAACTCATACAAGGTTGCAAAGGAATAACAAGAACAATAAAAGGAAAACTGTTGGACTTGGCCCTTTGTGGCAGGTTGACCCCTGAACGTGTTGCCTTAAGCTCTGACATGGTGGTAGTGGTTTTAGGCCTCTGGGCACTTTAGCACTGTGGCCCAGTGTAAAGTGCGTGCGCTTTCTGAGTGCATGTGGTGAGTTTGGCCTGCCCTCCCATAGGAATACATGGAGAATATGTGTGTCCATGGTAATTCTTGGTATGAGGGGAGTGCAGGGTCGAGTTTAGTATGTATGAAATCGTGAGAATGAATGCTGCACAATGGTATGCGCAGATCTGTTATGACTATATGAGAAATACCACTTTTAGAAGTTGGCATTTCTGTGTGCTGTGTGTCTGCCTGCCTAATGTGAATTGCATGTCTAGCTTGTGATTGACAGGAGCTGAGAGGGCTGGGGAATTCCAGGAGCCAGGATGGGTCTGCTCGGTGGTGAATAGGGAGATCTGCATGTAGACGGGAGGGAGGAGTTGAACCTGGGTGCCTTCCCTCCACAATGCTGGCTCCACCTCCTGTGGTGCGTCTGATGTCCCTGGCCTGTCCTGTGAAAGGGAGAGAGGAGTTGAGCAAAACAAAGTGCTCAACAGCTCCCCTGAACCAGTTGTATCTGTTTCCCCCATGCCCTGCACTTTGAGACAAAGGAAAATGCTGTATAAAAGAAGGGGCTGTGACCCCAGGAAAATGTTCTGCTTTTGGATCCTGACAGAGGGGGGCTTTCTGTTGGTGAGGCCCAGGAGGGACCGCCATGGGGGCTGCCTCCCTGCTGGAGTGCCCTGTGTGCTGGCCCCTGGGCCCTACATTGCCCCCCTGATGCCTCCAGGACTTCTTGGACCTTTTGCTTGTTCTTTTACTTTGTCAAGACTTGATGCAGCCTTCCAGCGCCTGGGGAGCGCTTTATTCTAATTTCCCCAGAGGAGGAGCGAGCAGGATTTGCAGTGCGGCGCTGCTGGAAGGGAGAGAGAGGGAATCTCCAGCTTAGAGATTCCCCCCGTGATGCAAGCCTTGCGGGTGCACACCCCGCTTATTTTGGTAATTAGTGCCCACCCCGCTCATGGCCCCTTACTTATACTTTAATTGCGCGGGTGCCCACCCCGCGACTTTGCTGTGATTTGAGTAGCGGGTGCCCACCCTGCTTTATCTTGTTAAATATGAGGGAGCCTACCCCTCTTGGCGCCGAGGAAATCACCGCTGCAGCCCGAATAGCGGCCAGGGCGGACATCAGGCAACAATGTGCCTGGCGGCGGGCGGGACTTCCGGTTTTGCGAAGGAAGTCCCGCGCACGCCGCCGCCTGAGAAGCCGCCCGGAGTGAAGGTGATGACGCCTGCCTGTTTGGGGCTCCCATGGCTGAGGGAGAGCCCCGCGGGCGCCAGCAAGTGGAGACTGAAGGCGGAGGGGGCTCGAGGCACATTGCCGGTGCCTGCCCCCACCGCGTGCGAAGAGCAGAGACCGGAGTCCTGCCGCTGAAGAGCCCAGGTGAGTGGGGCTCGCAGTCAAGGGTGCCTGGCAGAGGCACACGGTCAGAGCTTCCCCGTTTGTGCAGCGGGCCGCTCCAACGTGGCGATATTTATTTAAAGGGCCCCCGTGGGGGTCCCCGAGGTCCCGTGCTGCCCCACGTTGAGCATTATTCTCCAGCTGCCCCACTTTGCAGGGGTCAGCTGCAACGATGGGGAGTGATTAGTTTCAGAGCCCGTGCGCGGCTCCAACAGGGGCAATATTGTGTCAAGAGCCCCAGCAAGGCCTAGAGGGCACAGTTGTTTCAGGGCCCCTGTGTTCTATCCCCAGCTGCGCCGCCCCAGCGCGGGCAGCTGCAACGTTTTGCGCAGTTTCAGAATAGAGAGTCCCTGAGGGTGACTGAAGCGGCACAGTGGTGCCAGGCCTCATTTGTATCTTTCCCAGCTGCCCAGCAAGTAGTGGGCAGTTGCACCGTTTTGGCGCACAGTTCTTTGGGGGCATGTCTTGTGAAGTTAGGAGCAACATGCACTCCTTTGCCCCATACTTTCCCAGCTGCCCAGCAAGTAGTGGGCAGCTGCTACGTTTAGGTTTGCGCCGTGGCGCACCCTTGACTCTTGCTGCACAGGCAGCGCGCCCTGACTTTTGGACAGAGGGCATTTGAGCCCCTTTGGAGATGACCAGTTGGCCAGGGGGACTGTTAGATTTATAGGGCACCAGGCCCTAATGTGATGTGGTGCTAGGAAATGTGATGTATGTAGTATGATTAAGCACCCTGTGTTATACCTCTAAATGTGGTTTATGATTATGAGGTTGTTTTTGCATATCATGGTTTATGCTAGGGAGATTATGTTTCACTGTGTGATTTACGCCCCTAAGGTGAGTTACACCTAGAGGTTAGGGTCTAATGTGTTTAGACTTGTGAGATGATTGCATAATGTGTTTATGCTGGTGAAGTTGGCGCAGAATGTAATTCTCGCCTGATATGATACTTTACATGATATGATTTATGTTTCAGGATGATGCTGAGTATAGTGTGCCAGTAATTACTGGTTGTGTTCTACGTTGATTATATGTCTACATTTATTATCTTTACTAAGTGATGATTCGGACAGTGGCCCACGTGGCCCTGTCATGTGTATATAATCCCCTGTAAATATTGCCCAGTGCCAGTTGGCACAGTGTATATTGTGTGATTACCATCTAATGTGTTTTATGATAATACAAAGGCTATTTTTATATATAACCGTGTGTGGAGTTCCTTTTGTGGTGTGCCTCGTATGTTGTTGCTGTGTGTGTTGTGCAAAGGCTTTACACATCGCCACCGGGATAAGCCTGACTGCTCGTGCCATGCTACCAATGGGGTGAGCAGGGGTTATCTCCAGCGTGTAACTCCCTTTCCCTGACTAGAATGGTGGTTTCTGCCTGGCTTTAGCGCAAGCCTTAGCCAACCAGAAATCCCATTTCTAACTAACACAATCAGACAAAAACACAGAAAAACATTTAAAAAAAAAATAATTAAGCACCAGTATTGAATGGCTCATAAATAACCTCAGCACTTTATATTTGCACTTTAGTAAAACGCAGCATGAGATGAACATTCTAAACGGCCTGGGTTTTAAATGATGATGCAATTTTAGCAAGACAATAATTGTATTTTACATGTATTTTATATTGTATTTATGCAGATATTTATATATATTTGTTAATTTTAACATTTATATGTATATTGTCTATATTGATTTTATACATATTTAAATGTATAGGATATATACATAATGTTGTGCTAGTTATAAGATATCTAGGTATATCTTAAATCATCTCACCCAGTGGCTCATTTAATCCTGACAGTCAAACTCTTGTGCAGCAAAATTATGCAATGACACATTCAATGTGGAATATAAATTGAAAATGGAAATAACTAATCTTTAGACCGTACCCATGAACTAAGTACAGATTGCAATAAGGGATCACAAAATTATATATATATAAATTCTGCCACAAAAAAGAAAGACTGAACAGGAGGATGTATGTTGTATGACGTAGTGTCTGTCATGTAAACAAGGCTCGTTAGAGCCGAAACGCGTAATGGCTGTCAGAAAATAAACTAAGACATTTGTGCACATATACCGTGGTCTGTGCCCGTTTGTGTGCGGAAAGAAAACTGCAGCAGGAATGGAATCGAAGTGTGTGTGTATGTATATATATATATATATATATATATATATATATATATATATATATATATATATATATATATATATATATATATATATATATATATATATATATATATATATATATATATATATATTGAAGTGAAATTATAGTTGGGTACTTTGTATAAAAAGACCTCAGAAATTAACTGAAAAGAACAGGTTTAAAGTGACTTTATAGTTGGGTGAAAAGGTCCTTTTAAACGTAACACTTCAAACATTAAAAAAACATTGAGATTCACTGGTTACCATTATTTCAAGTAACTATAACTCGTGTTCCTGCCATGCACGGTGTTGTTGTCAAGGATATTATGCTGATGTTATCACCATGATAGAATATGTCATGGATGATGGAATATGTGAGTGGCGCCCAACTCCCCGCGGTCAGCCAAACCCCCCAGCCACATCACACAGCCTTCTGAAGTGCACAGCGTGGATTAGCCGGAGGCCCAACTGCTCATATGAGGCCATCTGACCACAAACACTCCCATTCCCCCACTTTTTAGGTCTAGACTGGGCAACTCATGCATTGCTCTATGTGGCATACTGTAGTCTATTATGAAGTTGAAGCTCCACCCACTCTCTGCTCATATTTTTCATTGGCTTGTGTCATTTTCCTTCATAAATGTTGACTTCTGATTGGTTAATAGGCTTGTTAGTCCCTCCTTAGAACCGCTTTGTCTTCATTTGTCACCTCCCATGAGGACTGGCTCTTTTACTTCGGTTTTAAACAGTAGTCTTATTTAGTCATAAGCACTATTTTCTTTAATGAGTTTCTGGTACTGCAGGCACAACGTGCTTTGCAGTAACACTCTGTGCACCTTGTGTGCTTTCACTTTTATTTAGTTCAAATGATTTGTTTATGCCTACATGGGTCACCTTAGCGAGATCAGCAATTTTTCCGCACTTTATCTTTAAAAAAAGGCAGTCGCACGCCTTTCTTTTCTTCTGCAACGGCGCAGCATATTTTATCCAGCTGTAATCCTGTCGAGTGAGTTCCATTTAGTGCTGTCGTAGATAGCATGGAGCTCTCGTGGCCAAAAGTAGAAAACAGCTAACGTAGCCATCTAAATTATGGAATTCACATTTAAAAAAGCTTGTGAGGTCAGTTACATGGCACATTCAGAGTGCCGATGTCGTTTGATATCCTCCTTCCTGGCTCTTAACTCTGATTGCAATCATCAGCTAGAAACCTGGAACAAGCATTTGGAATGCAATAGGTCTCTCATTTTCGAGAGCGTAAGCTATTGGCATTGTAAATGACAATGCCTTTTATTTATGATTTCAAAATCAACACATGAATAAAAGGCATTGTCATTTAGAATGTCAATAGCTCAAACTCGTCATAAACGCGAGACCTGTTGCATTACAAATGCTCGTTTTATGATGGTTTTCCGATCCTGCTGGAGGCTTGCGGGAGTCAATGCGGCCCCTGTACTCCTGTGGGGCTGACAATGTTTCATAATTTGGCCCCAGGGGGGTCATTCTGATATAAAATACTGTATGTGTGTTAATATTTAGAAATATGCACATGTACAAGAAGTAATACTTTTAGAATGTCTGTATTTTCTTTATGTGATATAATATAAAGAGTATGTTGAAAAGCTGTGAAGACGGGGCAAGGGGCACATGGAACAATGTGGCTGTGCACAGGACTCCCATGCACCACCCCGGAAGTTAATTAAACGCTCACTGCCCACATCCACGTGCCTTTGGAGTTTATATGATTGCAAATTAGCACAGCCAACTCAGCCTTACATTCTTCTGAGGTTGTTAAATTGAGTCACATTACCTGGATAATAGCACTTGCTATTTCCTGTCCTTATAAACAAGGCGTAGTATATGAAGCGCTATAGAAACACACATTATTGTTCTCATTGGTATTATTAGCACTCCAGATGAGGTCGGGCAGCAGAAAGACTTGTGGGACAGGTGGCAATGAGACCGAAGATAGGGCGGAGGCAGCCAGATTAGGGAATCAAAAGTGCCAAAAAAGAGAACCGAGGGAGGAGGGTGAAGGTGGGACGAGGAGGAACCGCGTCGCTGTCTGTAGCAGCTGAGCTCTGGTGGCATGGTGCCACCCCGCCCACAGTATGCCTCACAGCAGCTGGCAGGCCATAGTTATCCGCCAACACCAGCTCCCTGTGCGCGAGCAGTCACGTGACCGCGGCGCGCGCTTGTTCGTGCCCGGACCCGTGACACGGTAAATCCTCTCTCTCGGCCAGCAGACCACTAAAAGCAGAAAGCAGCCCCAGGAACAGCAAGCGAACAAAGGCCTTCACTTCACGCGGCCGCCCCCCGCCCTCGCCAACCACAGGCGGGGATTTCTCATCCCTGCTGCGGCGACAGCTGTTGTTTCAAAGGAAGCGACAGAGGAGAGAAACCGCAGCTATGCAGAATGCGCATGAGCAACATTTCAGCGCCGGTGCAGGGGCCAGAAATCAAGGGACCAAGAAGGACGTAACCACGCCGACGTATGGACGCTGCGGAGCAACAGCCGGACACGATGATAGCTGCCAAGAAGGAAAACCAAAGTATGAACGCACTTTAATATCAAAGTATGAACGCACTTTAAAAGTGACAAAAGCACATCACGCAGGAAATCTCAGCTAAAGAGAGTCTCTCCGCTTAACCACGGCCTAAATGAGTGCGGCCCGACACCACCTACGAGGCCAGTAATTTCTCTCAACACCCCAGCATGGGTTGTGCCACAGATATGCACCCTGGCTGTAAATGGCATTTGAGTAGTTCACATTCTGCCACTGGCATGACCCCTTAGCGCTTTTGACAACCTATTGATTGATTTGCTCATGAATGAATTAATTAGGTGACTCAAATAGCGCAACAAATGACTGGAGGCGTCTTGGTGCTGTGAGAGCAGAGTGAGAGTGTTGATGGTTACTAGGTAAAAAGCCAAGGTTTTAATGACTTCCTAAAAACTGAGAGACCGGCAGCAGTTTTTAGGTCTCGCCTGGTGGCGAAGCGCTGTCGCCAGCGAGATCTATTGTTACTGACTTGCCTCGGAAGGGAGACAGGAAATGGGCACACGCAGGGGCGATTGCAGGTTGTGAACGCGCTCGTGAACACGCACATACAGACACGCGATGTGCACATCTCCTGACCCCCTTCCGTCCTCACCAGCCTCATGTCATTTCTTTTTTTAAATGCGCATGCGCGCTCTAAACGTACAGCATGCCCCACTTACTAGCTCTTGTGGGGACTTTGCGCTGTTCTCGTGTCTTCAGCGGCTCACTGCAGCACCACGCGGGGCTCCGTCTTGCTCACAGGAGCCCCGCCTGAAATCTTTCTTTGGCCGCACCATGCGGCATTCACGAAGGCGGGGTGGGCTCCCGACGGACTTCTGCTTCTTTTTTGCCTTGGGCGCTTTGGCGGCCCCCTCCCTGGGCCGCATGAGCCGCGCAGCACTCATTAAAGTACGGCAGCTTTTGAAGTCCGCACGTGTGCCACTGGGCCCGAGCCGCAGAACACGCGAATGTTCCAGGTCAGCGTATGCGCGGGCAGCCCTCGCCCTCCCGGGTCTCCTCCCCGGCCCGGATTTGGAGCTGCTTTCTGTTTTGCTTGTTTCTGTAGTCGCCTTCTGCTCTCTCCCTCACCCCTCCCCTCACTCCTGTTTACTCATTCCTCATTGTATCCCCTGCCTCTATCACTGACTGTCTCGCTTTGCCCCATCTCCCATTCCACGGGCTCTATCTGCATGGCTTTCTTCCTGTCGCCACTCCCTCTGCTCTGCTCAGTTTGTTCCGGTTCCCTCCCTCTGCCACAGCTTGTCATATAGGTTGTGTGGAGTAGACCTATATTTTCTTGGATAGTCCACTCGGTGTGCCAGGTGGGATTAAGGAACAGGCACTCTGAGAAGGTCAAGGGGGGCTCTTATACAGGAAGTCAGGGGGTTCTCTAGGTTGTGGTTTTATTTATAGTGTGCCAATCTGGTGTAGCAGCACCCTGATGAAAAGGGCAGGGTTCTGAACCAGATATTGCTCATACCAGTGCCCGGTATGCCCTCACCAGCTGCTGTCACACTGGCAGGATGAATATGGTACAAAGCTAGGTGCAGGACATATCGCGCAGCACTCACTTCCTCTGCAGGAGGGGTCTCAGCAGATCTGCCATCGTGCGCTCTCTCCCTCTCCCCAGGCCGAGTGCAAGGGGCTGGGCCACGCGCAGTCACAGCGGGGTGGGCATATTGAACTGCACAGTCCCTGCCCTACCCGGCTCAGGGAAGTTTTGCCACCATTTTGCAGTGCTTCCACTTCTCAAACTAAGTCGACTGACTCAGAAGATGTTTTCTTTACTTTTTAAAGCAGAAAGCAATAACTGCAAGAATATTAAAACATTTTCGGGCAATAAAATTGCTTCTGTTGCACTGCCATACGAACGCATGACGTACTTGATTATGCCTGTCCTTGTGGAAACTGAGAAATATAATATTTGCTCATTTTGTTTTAGGAATTCTGACGGCTTCGAATTAACTATTGATTCGCTCGGTTTCCGTTTTAAAATGTGTCTTAAAAGATGGTGCCCTCTGTTATTTACTTAGAAGGGGCGGACCAAAAGACTAACTGAGTATTCTAGACCGCTTTGGGAAGAACGCCCCTGCAGTTACCAAATGTGGACGCCATCTTGAAATGGAAATTTGTACATTCAGGTTACAATAGGAGTATTTTCTTTAAACCGAAAGCTTCTTTTTAAATTTATTTTGTTGGCTTACGATGCGCAAATTACACCCAACCGGGCTTTAAAGCGCTGTAAAGTGGAGAGGCGTGAGATCACTGTGGTGATCCTGCCTATGATACGAGAAAATCTACACTGTCTATTATAAATACAATGCGGCACCTGGTGAACTCCTCCTCTTAATACTCCCAGATACCGTTTAAAAGAACATTCTCAATAACAGTTTACCTTAGCCAATGTGAATCAAACTTGCAATCTTCCTTTTTTCTTTTCGTTATCACTGTTCCTATCTCAGCGTTACTCGAGTGCCCTACGATATTACTAATAAAACTATGAGGGATGTGGTATATTTCATTCACCATTTTACCAAAAACACTGGCTTTGTCCGTATATATAAAAAATCCCTGTAGTCACTAAACCCTTACGTTTTTACCATAACGTGCAGAGTCACGGAGCAAAATATAAATAGCAACATAGCGGGACATCTCTAAATTTCCCTTATCCAAATTCAATTGCTAAGCAAGTCAGGGGTTTAACAAATAAATTAAAACTATCCTCGGAGCTGCCCTCATACTGAGGGAACAAGAGTCTTGATGTATTAAATAGACCAAACAAACAACCCGCCACTAGTTTAAAATCAAATACAATACTAAGGAAAGCCAGCATCCTATGCTCATCCACCTTCATGGTCGTCGACCACTTACCGGGATTCAAAATTCTCCTGCACGTACGTAAAAATGCCTCATTATTTACCTACGCACCGGGTCTCTTTATATACTCAACTTGATCGGCAGAAGATCGAGCCAAATCACCCAGTTTGTGAAACATCGAGATGAGACTCGAGAAGCCATTTTAGAAGGCATTTAAGAATGTTTGATATTCTTAAATGCCTTTTAAAATGGCGGAGGCAAAGTAACCTCGAGTCCCATCTAGATGTTGAGCATATAAAGAGACCCGGTGCGTAGGTCTATTTAATACATCGAGACTCTCGTTCCCTCAATATGACTTGCTTAGCAATTGAATTTGGATAAGGGAAATTTAGAGATGTCCCGCTATGTTGCTATTTATATTTTGCTCCGTGACTCACCACGTTATGGTAAAAACGTAAGGGTTTAGTGACTACAAGCATTTTTTATAAACGGACAAAGCCAGTGTTTTTGGTAACCTGGTGAATGAAATATACCACATCCCTCAGTTTTATTTTTATCGTAGGACACTCTAGTAACGCTGATATAGGAACGGTGATAACGAAAAGAAACAAGAACGTCCCTGTAAAAAAAAACAAAAAAAAAACACGCCCACCAGTGTAAAAGGGACGGGGCTTAAAAAAAAGAAAGAAGCGAAAAAACACACCCCCGAATCCGAAAAAGACGGAGCTTGAATTGACAGACAAAGCTCTTCTCCAATGGCTGACCAGCATTTAAGAAGCCAGCCAATGGAGAAGAGGGGCGGGTTCAAGCCCCACTACTGGAAAACATAAAATCTCGCCAGCGAGACTGCGCAAGCGCAGCCTTCGCTAGCCGCGACCTAATGATGCAAGGTTTGCTTGATTCCCGTTCAAAACACAGGGACAGACTTACAAGACCTTTGTGACACTTTTGCACTGCTGTTGCGTCACTTTTTGTGACGCAGCAGCATTGTAAACAATGCGCCATGTAGCGGACCATTTACAAAGGGATGCATGTAAGGAGCTGCGTCACGTTGTAAAGCCCTGCGCCACATTATACCTGCGTCAGGTATAATGTATACAGGGTGGGCGTTCCCACGCAAAAAGCCATGTAGAACTGACGCAGTGAAATTTACAAGATTTCACTGTGTCACTCTACACCTTCATTGCGTCAAAATCCATACGCCTGCTAAGACCAGGCATAAGGAATGACGCAGGGCTTTTGAATGGGACTCCCCTATCTGTTGTAGTGCAGTGCTGGCGTTGCGTCACTTTCATGAGCAACTCCAGAAATGCGTCACTGCAAAAGGTGCGTCAGAATTTCTGACGCATCTGTTAATCCTTGTGCCATGGAGCACTGTATTGTAAATACAGCGCATCCATGGTGGCACAAGGACATTTGGCGCTGGCGCAAGGAAACTGAGGCATCTATGCAGATGTGTCAGTTCCTTGTAAATAAGGCCCACTGTTTCACACAGCAACGTCCTGTCGGAATGCCAGACTGTGTTTTTCATAGAGCAGATGCATAATGAATGACAAATTGCCTTCTGGAAAGTTGAAGACCATTGCAAAACCTTGAAAGGCCATCCTTACTGTCATCAGAGAAAATGCTATTTAGGAGAACAAACCACAAGCAGTCATATCCTTCTCTCCGAAAAAATCTAATCATATCCTCCATCCCGCTTCACCCGGTGTTTAGACAGAATATCGGAAACAAAAATATTGTGGCACAAAATATTGTGTCAAGAATATTGAGGACAAAAATATTGTGAAGGAGAGTTCCTATAGGTAAGCAAAGTTTTACAATAGATAACACAACATATGTACCTTGATGATATATATATCTTCAAGGTACGTAGATGTGGAGTTAAGAATAGTAAATCTATACTTGCCTATTTGCACTTACCTTCTCGATATTTTTGACATGCTACTCTGTCCACACAATATTTTTGTCTCCGATATTCTGTCAGTGATACGGTGGTTCGTTGTGCTGTCTACGGGTGAGACCAGGCCTAATCCTCTCGCTGAGTCAAATGTGGTTTTACTAAAGCTCTGTGACACGCGTACACCGCCAAACGGTCCTGGTATTCCTTTTACAAAACTGTTGTAGTGTTTAAGCCCAATAATGTTAACGAACTTTAATGAAGACTACAAATCCCAGAATGCATTTGTTTGGTATGCGAAAGCCAGGAACTAGAAATATGGTATTATTACCAGGAGCACTGAGGCGAGTACCAACCTCCCCAATTCTGAGAATCTAATGCTGACCCCTCATTTAGTCAAGAACACACCTTAAACTTCTCTCCATTGTTCACAAGAGTTTCAGTCGAGAAAATAAGTTCTTTTCACTATTCATGAGAGTGGATGCTGCTTCTTCAATCTACTTGAGGGAGCATTTTTAGAGGTCTGTTCATAATTGAAATCTTAGCTTTTCATTGATATGGTGTCTTTATTAAACTCAGTAGGCCAAATTCGCACAAAAACAGAACAAGTCAGAATTCTACACACGCAGGTTTTTGATAATATATGTGTGCAGATTCTAGACTTTTTAGAACATATTAATGTTTTTAATGTAACACCTGGAAAAACTTATAGCTTACCAGTCGCACACCTGGACAATTTTATTAATTCTGTTTTCGCGTACTAGAACATAGCTGAATATTTTATGGCATACAACAAAAAAGGTTTTACATCCTTTTTTAAATGGGGAAAATGTTTTTCCCTTTAGAAAAACCTTTTACCTCACCGTCTAACCATTTATAGGGGTGTATTGTTCCCCTTCTCAAGTTGGAAAACTGCTTTCTCCTGCACTTGACTGTAGAAAGTGTCTGACTTTTTTGAGGTGAAAGTGGTTGGAAATGGATTCTGAAAACTCGCAAATGTATACGTTAGGGGGTGTTCAAAAACCCCCAGGACATTAACGCCCTACAATGCCCACTTCTGCTTGTAGATTTAACCACACACCAGCTTCACATGAGCACATGTTTTATGAGTGCAAAACCAACATTTGAGAATAGAGAAAGTTTTTTTTCGTTCATAAAAAGGCCGATTAGACTGTGTAAGTCAAACCACCTTAAATCCTTGCTTTTTGTAGGTAAAACTCTAGCAGTAACTGGTGGTAATTTAAAAACAAACACTGGCAAAACCAAATGGTCTGTGCTAGATAAGGCAGATGGGAGGGAGTCGACAAGAATGGGCCGAGGGGGCTATAGTGAAGTAGATCCTCCTTCAGTTCAATGAAGGAGCAGGCTCACTTTTTGCATTTTCGCCATGCAATGCAAGCATCTCATTCTCACGGTACTGGACTATATTGAGGTAGCCACCAGCGGGGTAATAGGATACTCTGCAGTTGAATTTGCACAAAATGACTTGATCCAACAGAATGTCTAGCGATAGATAGAGAAGGGGTTGGAAATATGATGGAGGACATGCTTGTTAGAAATACCAACTGCATCTATGTGCAAGCCTGAGAGACGTAATGAGGGAAACTGAGAGGTTTTCCAGGCAGAGCGGCCAGCACCAGTATTAATTAAATAAGTGGTGTGCTTACCATTTATCATGCAATCAACATAGAGCCTTTTCTACTGGAATTAGGGTATTCAGGGAACAATTGGGAGCTCTTGGGCTGTCCTAAAACTTAGTAAAGAAGTGTTGTGTCATTTGGTTGAATTCAGGTGGGTCCACAAGACCTGGCACATATGAAACGGAATTAAGCAGCATCTTTTCCAATACCCCGGTTGACCAAAGGCAAGACAAGATCCTCCCGAACTCAGGGCTTCTGCACTCCCTCTCCATTGTCCTCCTCTCGGCTCCTCCATATGTTTCTCCCTTTGAGGGGCTCCCTGCCCTCTCCCTTTCACACTCTGGTGCATGTTCTGCAGCTTCATAGACATTCATTTGTATTCAGTTGTCTCCTACTTGTTTTCCTGCGAAGCAACACTGGTTTACAACAGTCACACATTCTGATAGGTTCTTAGTTTGCCATCCAATATGTATTGTCATTTACTGACTTGTCACATTTGGCAACAATCCCTACATCAAAGCAACACCTACAACTTCCTGAGGCATCTTTTACTATCTCTCAAACGCATCCTTAAGCCTGCCTAAATAATCTGAGGGCGACTTGCCCTTATTCTGTTTGCAATTGGAAATCTTGGTCCAACAGTTTTCACAGGGCACACATCTCTGACGTCATTCATCAAAGCATCTTTTGCCTTGTTCAGGGAGTTGACATGACTGGGTTCCTGCCTCGACCATGCCAACATTTCCACCTACTGATCTCTCACTAGGTACCTCCAAACATAGCAATTGACTCACATCTATCCAATTCTGTCAATACTTTTCAAACACACTCTGCAGTTATTCACAAAACTTGGTTGGATTTTCCCTGATATTGGGGAATCGCTTCTTAATGTTCATCAGGTCATTGGGGTTCCAAGGGCTGTGGACAGGGATTCTACCCCTGGCCTCAGGGTAGAATCTCAGTGGTAGGAGGGTATCTAGGGCGGACAGGGTGGGGTCTTCATCGTCTGCATCGCTGGAGTGAAGGAAGAAGTGTCTCCTAGCTATCCGGTCTGCTGTCCTTCCTAATAATTGTGGGGCTGCACTCTCACGGATATGTGTCCCTAGCCAGGACAGAATGCATTTGTGCACTAGAACGATCCACAGTAGTCCTGTCTGGTCACTCACGTGCCTCTGCCAAGTGGTTTGCTGTCAGTCAGTAGCAGTGTTCACTTGTGCATTACTTCCTGTGCTCTATCTGCCACTGGCACTAATCCGTTTCTCTTTATGTTGTGGTTTACTGATCTGGAGGAATAGATAGGCAGGGGCATAGCAGTAGGCGTTCAAGCTCTAATTGTATCCTGGAGGTGACTTATTTTAGTTTTTCTTGGGTATTTTTCATACCACAGACTTGGGATTCATGCTTACATGTATTGGCCTTCTTATGTCATTGCAAAAAAAGTGGCCATTGTTCAGCGTTTATTTTGTTCCTAGGATCCTTTAACTGTTTTGTAACTTCCCTAATCCCTCTATAGCAAAGGTACCCCATTGAAGAAAGGGCTTCTCATGAGTGGTGTAATGAAAGTTTAGGGGGCCCCCTGCAAGGTACACAGAGGGGCTCCCGCTCTGGATTTAATCCGGTGCTCTGAGGCCTGACTACTGCGCTGAGGGCCCCCCCCCGCACCGTGGGGGATGCGGGGTCCTGTGTTATGCCACTGCTTCTCATCCTCATTAGTGAGTGCCACTCACTGTTTCAGATACCTTTACGTGGCTTGACCGTACATAGTGTTGGCAT
Organism: Triturus cristatus; assembly: GCF_964204655.1. Taxonomy (NCBI): domain Eukaryota; kingdom Metazoa; phylum Chordata; class Amphibia; order Caudata; family Salamandridae; genus Triturus; species Triturus cristatus. The sequence goes on from NC_140585.1 coordinate 318,496,063, forward strand.
TAGTCCCTTTTGATCACTTGGTTTAGATTTCTCACCCCCAATCTCTGCCCTATACTCACTCACACAAGGAAAAACAGGAAAAGGGTCTGTTGACCTTGTGCCTGCAGCTCATCTCATGAAGAAGGGTGGAAAGCAAATAGGAACAAGCATTGGCATAACCAATAGGTCTCACCTTTGGGACCTAATAAGTATTTAGCCATGCAGTTCACGTGCTCACTTGACGAGAGCCCGGCACATTCACCGTACAGGTAATACGCTTAACCCTTGCGGTTTAAAAATGCAGCAGTGTTACATCGGAGCCGTTTTATCGTTCTGTGGAGCAACGAGTTCGGGATCATTTTTCCTGGAGCACAATTCGCAGCACCTGCTTGGTGTCAGTCCACGACGAGGAGGCCGATCTACTAGGGCAGCAGCTCATGGGAGGAAGCACTGCGCAGAGAGCCCAGTGGGCGGAGCAGCACAGAGGGTGTGTTTAGTTTCCATGGGGACTCTGCTACCATCTCTTGCCCACCGGAGCCTGCAAGCCAGGAAAATATCACTTCTTGCAAGAGCAAAGAATGGGTTCCCTGATGACTGGCACTGCAAACAACCCCAAGGGACACACAGGAAGCGCGGCTGCTTCCGAGAGGTGCGGCTCCCTAGGTCATGAAGCACTGGCAGGTCTGCGCCATCCGCGGAAACAATATGAAATTAAAAGGGACACATCTCTGCCTGCCTAGCGAGGCTCACGGTGCTGCGAGGGTGGGCGCGTTCCGGCGACAAACTGCCCGAGAACGGTGATTGGCTGCACCTCAGGCCACTCTGGGCGCTGTCTGAGGTCACCTTGCGGATCCCGTGGGGCGTAGCAAGGCCAGTAGGGTCCGAAACCCTCGGGCCGAGGATAAACAGACTCAAACTCTGATGCAACACGTTACTGTAGTGGGAAACAAATAGGCACTGGCACGAGAGAGACCTGCAGGTTGTGCCAATGCTTGTTATTCTAACATTTCTGTATCATAACATGGGATATTTACTGCTATACCAATGTGAGGGTTATATTAATTTTGTACCACATTCTTAAACATTGAGTAGATTACCTCCTGATTAATCAATAATTTCACGCTGATTCCAGAGAACTCCAAAATGTTGCGTCAAAGTGAGACATGAAACGAACATATACAAAGCTTAAACTAAGAAGCACTAGGAATATAATAAAATAAAATGAGTTAAGTTATATCACAATGTATTTAACCAGAGATTGCACAGCCCTCCCCAAAATGGTAAACGTTATAGAGGCCTGAAAGAGCTACTCAGACCAAGACAGTTCATTTTCATCCTTTCTTGTTAAAAGGTGGTCCCAGAAATGTATCCACCTTGGCCAAAGCAAATTAGACAGCAACTGCACCCACAAGACTGGTAGATCCAAAGGGGGTCTTGTAGGGCACCCGTTGCAGGCTGAGCTGCTATGGCGGGGTACAAGTCAAACACTTGGAAGGCCTCGCCAAACTAGCGGGGTACGGCCACAGCAGCCTTAGGTGAAGCTTCTCACAGCGAATGCAAGAATGGAGGGAGCAGGCAGCTCTATGGACCAGTCATCACAAGAATAGAATCCGTTTATTGCCAGGAACTACTCCAGGAGCAAAGTCAGCTGCAGTTTGTGTGTATCAACAGAGTAATTACATGGCAAAACCAAAGACACAGAAATGGGACTTGGAGACGCAATTATATCAGTCATGGCCGAGCCATATAAAGTGTACAGAAAAACTTCCCAAAATGTGCACTAATCAGTATTACTAGAATGATCTGGGTAGACGTCAGAAAAAGCCAACAGACCTTTGTATTTTTAAGCAATCACAATAGTGTGATCACTTAGGAACTAATAAATACCACTCCCAAATGTTACCCCCACGGTCTCCGCAGTATTCACAAACACTAGACAGCAAAGCTTAAGAAACAAAATGCCAGAAGCTGTCGCTCAGAGGTCAAGACTGCGGATACACGCCTGCCTGCATTATGTGCCACTGCTCCGATGCTGTCGCTGGACTGGACTGACAGGGGCGCAAGCACTTCCAGATCTGGCGCTTATATTTTCACGGTGGTCTAGGAGGATTTCTACTGTAGTGTCTGGAAATAATATCACTAAACGGAGTTAGGGAAAGAAGCAAACTAAACAAGCGCGGCCACGCTAATTATAAACAGATGGCCCCTGCGCTTGTGGATTTGGGGGTCTTTTGGGGGACCACCCAAAGGTGCAGGGTCACCCTATAGTCCACGGGTCCGAAATACAAACTGAGACCAACACTGGAGAACAGAGAGAAAGGATATTTATTACAATCTCATGAGAGAGAAAGCATCAACAACAGACACCCATAGCTGTCTGAGGAGGCAGTCTGCCAAGCACTTTGGTTCCACGTCTTATATACCCTTCATCCCCACCCCCGCGTGTACTGTAAAGAAAGAACACCATGATTATGCAAAAGGGGGGATGTGTACAGTAAACGATGAACACCATAATTATACAAAGGGAGACGTGTACAGTAAAACAATGAACACCATAATTATAGGTCAATCTGATAAGTTAGCAGATGGTCACTGTTGGGCCCCTGCAGGGCATATCTGAAAAGCATGTTTAAAGCTTGTTTATACAACAGATAGAGGTCAATCTGATAAGTCTGCAGATGGTAGTTGTTGGGCCCCTGCAGGGCATAGTGCACAAGGTGAAGACGATAAGAATCTGGGAAACTCACTGTCCGACTGGTTGAGCATGTGTTGGTCAGTTTATGGTAAGGCTAGAGCACGAACAGGGTGTGTATGTCCTTGTAGGAATGAGGCAAGTCAAGAGTGAAGCCCCAGAGCGTTCGTGATACAGAGAGAAGGTCCGTAATGAAGGGTGAAGCGCAAAATGGCAGAGCGAATGGCAGGATAACAGACATACTTTTCCACAGAGTACAAAATGGCTGAGCGAGTGTCAAGATAAAGAATACATTTTCCACAGTCCCTCCTGTTGACAGGAGCGAAGCTGAAAGTCTTGAGGCATTGTTCCAATCGTTGGTACGTGTGGCTAGTGTGACTAGTTGGAAGTCTGTCTTGTCTTCTGTTGTACTTTCACTCTTTTTAAAAGTTTTCTGAGGAATAATGCAGAGCCTCAGTGGTCATACCTGTAAACAGAAAAAGTAACCGTTGGTGCCTGTCTTCAAGTAATTTGAGAGGTTACTAGCACTTCTATTACTTAGGCACTTTCAATATGAAGAAAACAAAAGTGATGAAGAAGGTAAAGATGTCTGTTGTCACAACTCGTAGACTGAGGGGTTGGGGCGTTTCCAGACATTCTGTAGGTGATGTATCCTTGGGGCCCGCTTACATACTCTTCCTTTCTCTGCTGTGTGGAGCACGTGCAACCCTTCAGGATGAGCTTGGGATACCATTCTCACTTGGTAGTTTCTGTGGAACACATGTAGTTTCTGTGTAGCTCCTAGCCCCTTGCGCAACCCCTCAATCACATGTGAGATGAACCCCAGTCCATTGTCAGAACCCAAACAAATAGGTACTTTAAAGCGCATTATGAATTCTTTCAGGAGGCATTTGGCGATCGTTTGTACATTGCAGTTCTTTGATCGGTATGCCTCAGTCTGTGTGCTGAACATGCACACAATGACCAACACGTATTTGTAGTTTGAGTAGGGGGCATTCTGAGGAAGTCCATTTAATGTGGGGAAGAGAAGTGACCTAGGGCAGTGGAAGTACCCTTTCCAATTTAAACTTTGTACCAACATTTGGGAAAACAGTCTGATCATTCCGTCACGTCCTACAAGTGATGAACCATGAAAAAGTCGGGCCATGGGAGCAAGAATTATCGTTGGTAAACATATCTTTCCGTTTGGGCCTATCCATATTCCTTTTCTGTTTGCATACATCCTCCCCTGTTCCCTTCTTCCTTTTCTTCCACCCAGCCCTTTCAATAATATACTTAGGGTCATAGTACATATCATCATCTTTTATCTTTATATCATGATATCATGTGTTATAGAAGCAACCTGAATCATTGTGTACTCACAACCATGATACATAGTCCTCGGATGAGGTGGGTGCAGCACATTTTAAAATTTAAACTTTGGTAGCAACAGGCCTTGCAATAGATATGCTATTAATGGTGCATGCCGTATTTGTTGGCTTAAAAAGAAATCCATTATCTCCAAAAGCAGGATTAAAACATTGTACTATAGCTTGTCCCAACAGCAAATACAGTTGAAAATCTCTGTCATAGTAACACCTCTGGGAATCAATATACTCGTAGTTGCCAAACTGTGCCAATCCTTTATACCTTGTAGTCCAATTGCAAACACCTTTAAAGAGTGCACCTGTATACTGAAAGACATATTAAATCTATATTCACTGTATCCCAAAACAGTATCATATGAAGCACAGTTATTCGATGCACACTGTCCTTCTGTATTTACATATACTCATATTCTCATTAGTAAACCTCAATACATAAATGTATTCCTACTATATATTAGCCATCCTTTGTAGTCTCTGGTAAATGCACTGCATTTAGAATGCATTTTAGCACATTCCACCTTACAATGTAATTTGTTACAACAATATTCTCTTCAACTCTGAAGAATCTAGAAATAAAAACATTAATATACATACACATTATTTCTTTTAGATAGATATATAAAATAGTACTTTGAACAGGGATACCAGAAAATCCCACAGATATATGAAATTTACCTGAGAGGGGAGACCTAGGAAAGAGATTATGAACTAGAGAGGTACAAGTAGCACCGGTATGCACCAGGAACTCATGCCCCCCCCCCGCCAGTGGTACAGTAACATAGGGGACAGCTTTATTAACTGGCATTCATCCTTTCAATGACCCTTCCTGTAAGCAGTAGGCACACTCATTTTGGCCTAATCCTCCACTACATTGCTGCGCCGGATCCAGTGAAGGTCGACCAGCCCCTGTTCGATTGTCGTCCTCCTCTTCTGCATATTTCCCATTAATTTCTGTCTCCCCTACAAAAACCTGTTGCAATAACACTCTATCAGGATTTTCTTTGTTCAATTTTAAATAACTTTAATAATAAGAAAACGTCTAATGAGAACAACCCTGTGCAACATAGTCTATAAAAGACAATGCTAATTGTACTTTTTCATGTTAACTGTGTTTTTATAGTGCTTAGCATCTAGGCACTATAATACTGTCTGGGGTTAGAACTCTGGCCCAGAGGGTTGTAGAGACATCTGGTTTTCACTGTTTGTCCTAATTTTATGTGTAATATAATACTCTTGGGTGTAATAAAGTGCTTTTCTTTTATAAAAAGTAAAGCACTGACTGGACTTAAGTTCATCAGCTGGCAGTACAGTGTGCGCTGTATTCTGAATGCCTAACCGCACCTCACCTCTTTGAGTAAGCTTCGGACTGCCCTGTCTTGCTATCCTAAGAGTCAAAACGAGAAGGGAACACTCCAGTGGATGCAATTGGAGCATAGTGATCCCTGAATGCCCTGGTCCCCAGAAAGCTTGTTCGAACAGGCTGTGAACCTGGGGCAGAATGCACCTTCACTGAGACAGAGGGCCCAATTGAATGGGCTAGCATTTGCACATATCTCTGTTAAAGCACAATGTTTTGCGCATCCTGGGCAAGGGGTGCGTCAGGCTGTTGACTAGCTGGACCTTGTGGTGGTTGACTTGGTAATAGCATTGTCATCTGGGCAGGAATAGTAATAATTTAAAACTCTCCTATCACAAATATTTTAGTAAAACAAAGCATACTGTGGGAGTGCACTGTCATTACTGATAGCATATTCTCCATTGAAATGGCCACTAAAGGTTTCCCACTAACGTGTAGTTTTACTGATAAAGATACACAGTGCACAAACAATGTTTGGAAATCGGCATTCAGCAAGAATACCTAAAAGTTGCACATCACCAAGCAAACCATTTTAATTTGTTCTGATCCTATAAACATTTATATATATATATATATTTTTTTTTTTCTCAATACCAATTTACAAAAGTGTGTCTTCATAACGGATGAAGCGTATTTGAAATGTTTGAACCGTTCACTTATTAGCTATTTCAGTGCTGTGTGGAGAAAAAGAAAGAAACCTGGCATCTTAGAGCCTTTCATTTCACATGTTTTGCACAGTGCAATCGTAACGCAGTTCACTTTACAAAATCCTTTCATTTCAGTCACAGAAAACAAACTGACTTTTGACTTCTGTTTCTGAAAGCTGAGCAAATGTTGAAAGATAACAATATTTAAAAGCATTGTTATTTCTTATTCGGTTTGCGGAGTAAGCAGAACACCCGTTGTCACCTCGCTATGGTAATCCCTAAAATAGCTCGTCCTTAATAAATCTTGCTCGATGTTGTGAGTGGTCTTTTTTCTTTTCAAGCCCTGCTAAAGTGGTGCATGTTCTTCCCATTTTCGAAAGCTTTCCCATGTATCTACCTTCTCTTTCCTTAAACGTAAATACTGTATTTTTGTTTAACTCTAAGGAGCCGTCCAACAGCCACTCTAATCTTCATTGTCCTTTGTATATTTTATACCAAAAAAAACCTATTCCAAAGATTCACTCCAAATGTCACCTACATCCTCCAATGTGAGGTGGGGAGTGGAGCAATTTGTCCAAATGCGGACTTCCAAAACAACATAACAATGAGAAATGCATTTTCTTAGTTTACTCATTGTCCCCAAAAATTGGAGACCCTCAATAAATGAGAAACTAATAATCCCAGTCTCCAATCTCCCAAAATGACAAGTGTCTCTGATTCAATCAATTGCACAAGCATGCATTTAGAGCAACCTCACCAAGTGAATGTGGGGGCGTCCGTCTCTCCGCACTTTGGACAAACGTGTCAATCTGCAATCAACCCGGTTCGGGACCAGAGAGAGATGGGGTGGAGCTGTAGGGTCGGGACGCAATTCTGGACTGGGAGGTTGTTGTCCGTTAGCGTCGGGGAGTTGTTGTCCGTCAGCGACAAGTAGAGGGGGAGGTACGTGATATGGTGGTGGCAGGGGGGGTAGGAGTAATTCGTCCTCATTGGGGTCTGACTGTGCTAAGGGGGTATATCGCATAGGATACTGGCAAGAGGCATTTAGCCGGTGTTCTCTATCTAGACAGGCAATATTTGAAGCCACCTTTTCTTGTTGTAATTCCACCAATTTTTGTTTCTCTGATTTCCATACTGCCTTCTGGGATCGAGCCTGAGCTCTCCTCCCCCTTTCTATAATTTCCTTCTTCCATAACCCCAAGGAATCAAACATGGATTGTGTAGATCTGTGCCTTGCAATTGGGCTTCTACTGCCTCTATTTTCTGAGGGTCAAAAAGAGCCATATTTTGGCCAGGTATTATCCCTATCCTTTGACGTGTATTTGTTCCATAATGTGCTGTACATTATGGGAGAAATACCGTATTTTATGTACATTTCTTTATTCGAGGTACCCTCCAGAGGGGCTGGTTGACTTTCTTCCAAAACATCAGACTGAGATATACAACAGCATATCCCTACAAATTTACTACACACGGGCATGTTTACAATAGTAAAAAACATCTCTACAAGTTTCTAGGCCGGACAAAAAGTCCACATCACCCGTTTACCTTCACTGTTTGCAAAGAGTGATCAAAAGCCAGATAACCAAACAAACAAAAAATATCGCCAACCGGCGATCCTACCAGAATCCTTTGTCTCGTTCTCCAGGCGGTCTCTTTACTGCAAAGCTCGTCCAAGTCTATCGGGGGCCCCAGTCAGGACCGCCGCCACTTGCAGGTGTCTCCTCAGATGCAGTGAAGGTCAGGTGGTGGCTACGAAGACGAGGGTCTCTTTGCGTAGGTATACCCCACCACCGTCCGTTCAAACTTTGTTGGGACCCCTCGACCGGGCAGCCGCGTCACTGATGGGCCCCATGTTTGGGCGCCAATTGTGGATTTGGGGGTCTTTTGGGGGACCACCCAAAGGTGCAGGGTCACCCAATAGTCCACGGGTCCGAAATACAAACTGAGACCAACACTGGAGAATGGAGAGAAAGGATATTTATTACAATCTCATGAGAGAGAAAGCATCAACAACTGACACCCATAGCTGTCTGAGGAGGCAGTCTGCCAAGCACTTTGGTTCCACGTCTTATATCCCCACCCCTGCGTGTACTGTAAAGAAAGAACACCATTATTATGCAAAAGGGGGGATGTGTACAGTAAACGATGAACACTATAATTATACAAAGGGAGACGTGTACAGTAAAACAATGAACACCATAATTATAGGTCAATCTGATAAGTTAGCAGATGGTCACTGTTGGGCCCCTGCAGGCCATAGGTGAAAAGCATGTTTAAAGCATGTTTATGCAACAGATAGAGGTCAATCTGATAAGTCCGCAGATGGTAGTTGTTGGGCCCCTGCAGGGCATAGTGCACAAGGTGAAGACGATAAGCATCTGGGAAACACCCTGTCCGACTGGTTGAGCATGTGTTGGTCAGTTTGTGGTCAGGCCAGAGCACGAACAGGGTGTGTATGTCCTTGCAGGAATGAGGCAAGTCAAGAGTGAAGCCCCAGAGCGTTCGTGATACAGCGAGAAGGTCCGTAATGAAGGGTGAAGCGCAAAATGGCAGAGCGAATGGCAAGATAACAGACATACTTTTCCACAGAGTACAAAATGGCTGAGCGAGTGTCAAGATAAAGAATACATTTTCCATACGCTTGAAGTCCTGTGAAGTACTCGGGTGCGGTTTTAAACAAGCGCGGCCACGCTAATGAGAAACAGATGGCCCCTGCACGCTGCTGCTCGCTCCCGCAAGGTGGATCCCAGCACAAACATGAGAGCTTTAAAAGGGCAGACCAAAATGAGAAACAGATGGCCCATGCGCGCCGCTGCTCGCTCCCGCAAGGTGGATGCCAGCACGAGTGCTTGAAAAAGGCAGACCAATTCCAAAAGGTGATCTCCTCGAGCACGCTGCCTAGGCGAGACCTAAAAAGGGTAAGAGTTTCCCTAGTTAATATTTCTAACTAATCTCTTAGAGGCGGAACGGAAAGGTATCGTACAACCACACCCAAAAATTCCCTTACATGCAACTGACCTTTGATTGTGCGCCAGATAGTCCTAGTAAAGGAGCCAGACAGCTAGATCAAAGGGCCTCTTTCTCCTCTACATTTATCCTTGAAGGATCTGTATTTTGGGTACAGGCCCCCCTGCCTATCTTCTCCATTTCTCCACTATTTATTAGAGCCTGCTCGCTCTAAACAATGGATTTGATCACACAGTCTTTGTCTTCGGACTCTTCCCATTCCTACCCACTCAACCAATCTAAGTTTCCGACGTGTCCAACCCACGTGACACATTTTGTGCTATTAATACATTACAAATAATGTAATACAATGCAAGCAAGCAAGCAAAATATGGTACACACAGTTAGGCTTCATGCAAATCTTAACTTGCTTACACTGTCCAAGTGAATCACCAGATCCAGCGCTGGCCCTTTGCCCACCCTAGTTTCCCTAGAGAATTCTCTCCTTTACCTGTGGCACCTAGGGTTGTTGTGTGGAGTCCGGACTAGCGTCTGCCCTACTCACTGTGTGGAGATGTTTCTCGGCACTCAATGCACCAGACCCTGTATAAGAAAACACAAACACTTGGGGGATATCGCATAGAAGTCTAACATTTTTAATGCAAAATTTGCCAGCAAGCATTCAAAAATAAGCAAAGCAATTCTAATTTCTAATCAACAGACCAGAACTTCACCCTCAATCTGTTGGAGCATATATTGCTAAAGTCCATACATTTTGGTGCTACATTTATAAACTTTTTCTCAATCCAAGTTAATCGAAGAAACAGCATATCATAACATCAAAATCTGCAGATAGGCGCAAACGAGCAGGGACCAGGCTCTTCTCTTGGGAAGAATATGAGAAGACCTTGAAGGAAAAAATACAAGTATAACCTGCAAGAGATGACTCTTATGTCTTTCTAAAATCCCAGCTTCGATGTGCCAATTTAGGAACCAGGCTACGCTTTCTAGAGTGGTTCAGCAGAAATGTGTAGTTTACAACAAGATAGACACTTGTGTTTAAGTGGCAATAATGCTCCGGCTTTAGTGGTCTTCAAACAGGCACAAAAATGAAATAGCATTTGAGTAATAAAATGTAACTGCATACATTAAGGGACACATGGGAATTCATCTTTTCACAGCATATATGCAAGCGTTAAGACACATATGCAAGTAAATTCTCTTTCTCGATATGAAATGGGGGCTGAACCCCTGGATATGTCTGGTCATTCAAGAGCTGTCATTTAGAAGAACACGAACAAATACAATTGCTTGCAAAATTATCATTTACTTTGGTTTGAGATTTTTTGTTGGCCCTTTAAAAAGATTTTTAAATGCTTTTTTTGTTTATAAGAATGAGATTTATTAAGTGATAAGCCTTCTTATTACTCTAATGTAATTTGAAACTTTATAACAAACATTTTTTTAATGTCTATATTGCAGTCATTTATGCATTCCTCTAAGTAACTCAGGCACTTTGACTGGGATTGATTAACATGCCATATAGTTAAAGTATTTTGCAAAGTGTGGTGTTGATACAAGGCCCAGTTACTGTTCATTTGCCTTCTTTCAGTTGTCCCAGACTTCCTGAAACAAAACGGCCGGTATCCCATGTCCATCACCTGTTCGCAATGCACCCCAAACACATGCTCCAGCCCTCGTCTGACCAGGTAGTCGGCCGGCTAGCTAGGCATCGTAGAGCGACGGCCGGTATTCTGAAAGCCCAGCCATGCCTTCATTATCCTGAGGAACATTCCTTCGCAAGCCCAAATGCCACTTCCATTTAAGAAGCTCTAGATCCCAGGGTCATAGCTATTATGAGTGCAGCAGAATAAGTGCCATGAATTTTATGGACCGCATGCACCTCATTTTTGGTTGTGTGCTTTTCAGATGGTCTAATTTCCTTTTTGCTGCATCATTGCTGGAACATATGCTAGAACCCCTGCGGCTCTCCCTTCCAAATCCCTTCTCTTCAGCGGTGGTCATACAAGTAATGTGTCTAGGAGGGTGAGGCATGCACCAGTGGTCTGACTCTGTAACACATTTGTAAGGGTATGAGGAGAAGTTCTGCTGCACCACTGTCCCCTTTGAACACTGTGGAGAGAAGGGGACACAGTGCCCTGTCTCATGTGGTCTCATTCTGGTCTACTCTGGTATTCCCGGATACACATACAGTGATTTCCATCTCTCTGACACTCTGTGTTTCCTCTCCGCTAACGTCTACCTACTTCACATTGCTGTTCCTGCTCACTCCTTCTCTCTCCTACTCACTCCTTTGTTGACGGTCAGTCAGCTATGACCTGTCAGCTGTTACCCCTGGCTGTCAAAAGTGCTACAAACCCATACAAAGTGCAGAAATGCAAACACAAGTGATGCACAGAGGGTTGAATTTACTCATATATGTTCTGCACGAGCATGTGACCGCGACATTGTGATTTTACTGTCATCCACTAAGTTGTAAGCCCTGTGGTTTAGTGAGGTCTTGCCATGTTGTACCACAGAAGATTATCTCATGCTGTTCAGCTTCCTGTTATTTCCTTTAGGGCTGTGTGAGGCAATGTCACATGCATCTCAATGCCACAGTGGTTTGAAGTTTTTCAAAATTAGGTTTACAATGTCCTTTGCTACACCAATCAGTAACTGATGTCGTTTACGCTGAAATGGTTTTTTCATATGTATTGTTTTGCATCTTATTAACATTAATATGTAAGCACTAAAATGGTATTAACCGTGTAATAATCACGTTTAGATTGACCATAGCTAATGTAGGTCTGTATTGTAAAATGGCTAAATTCCGTTGCCTTCTTGTTTCGTGACAAGTGTATTTAATTTCTAGAAAAAACTGAAGTACGAATCAACAAACACAATAAGTCTATCTTTTCTTTCTCATTTGAAATGTTTTTACCTTACGTGATAGCTGTAGAATGTTCTAATTAATTGCAACAGTACATTTTCAGAGTACAAGCTGGCCTCACCAATCTTGTTTTGTTGCAGATAGCTGTAAGTTTCAAGGACGCTTGGAGAAGTTGCATTGTAAAGGATCATGAGAAACTAACAGCTCCAGATTGTATCTTCATGGTTTAACCATAAACGTTTTGTGGGCACTATGTGTAGGTGTAGCAAATTACAGAATGTGTGTGATTTAATCTAGTGCAGAGTGGGATACACTTCAGAAGGCTATTAGGACCCGTAGTAAACACCGCAGACTTGGATACTAAGGGCACTCTCTTCTTGGGAGAACTGAACTTACTTAAACTTACCTTTGAAGCGACTTTATAATAATTATTTCTCTTGCTTATATGACTGATTGATTTGAACTTCATATTTACTAATGCCTTCATTTATCGATAACTGATTGATATTAATGTTATGATTTTGAATTCGGAAACCTTCTGATCTTTAATAAACCTTCATGGTTTGAAAACATAATTACACTCTGTCTTCCTTAGGAAGCCTAATGTGTTTCGCGTTATTTAAATGACTAGCCTCACTTGTTGATATCGATTCATCATATAGCATTTTATCAGCCCTAAATTTGCACAAAGAAAAGCGCAAACAACATGGCAGACGACCATGCCCTCTTGCTGCGTCTGCATGAGTGTAAGTGTGTAGACAGAATTTGTAATCCCACACTTTCACAGTTTTGTTTTAAGCAGACCCAGTGCTTTCCTGAGCTTCAATTAATTGTAAGCATTGAACAAGCTTCGTACTTGGACTATGTGAATAAGGTAACAAGGTCACACGTTAGAGCACAGTGACCTAGTTGCAGCATAGGATTAGAAGGTGCTTATTATTTTGCTGCTGCATGGGATGATTGTGTCAGTCCGGAATTCCCCAATGTATTTATTCATTAAGAGTTTTATATAGCACCAACAAGATCCGATGGACATTAAAGTACTTTACATAATAACAATTTCACACGGCAACATAGACTTTGGCATAATAACAGTTTCAGAAGTTTCACATAAGTACAACTTCATACTGCATGACAGCACTTAACATGAGAAAGGTTTCACACAAACTTTCATGTAAGAACAGTTTCATATTGCATAAGTGATGTTTACAGATGATGGTTTTACTAAAAGTTACACAATAACAAACAATTCGTTCGCCAAGATCCAAGTAGAACAGTGCCTCATTCTTCTATTGATATGTGAAGGCAGCCTTCCTCACCAAAGATGGGCACCCAAAGATCTAGTGAGGTTTCCTGCAAGGATGAGGTGGTGTGGAGCTTGACAATTTCCCCCTGCCATCTAGTTTTGTCACTAGGCTGAGAAATGTGCCCCAAGAGGACCACATATATAACACTGTACACCTGCGCCAGGCCAGGGAGGGCTTTTATTTCTATCTGCCGGCTTTATCAGGGGTAGTAAGAACAATATAAATGCAGTGTCAGTCTTGATCCATATGGCTGATCAGTTCTTTTGCAGCCACTTAGCTATCATGAAGGATTGAAGATTGAGGATACTCAAGTCCAGCTTTCTTATACACAGCCAAACACAAATTTAACACCACCCTTACTTTAGTCACCCTTAGTACAAGAGGGAAGGATAGAAAACTATTACCAATGCCAACATCCATTAGGTCAGACTTATTTTATGAACGGTTACTGTTCAGTATCATGCAGCACCTATCCTCCCATGGTAATGATTAGAGCAGGGTGGTGATGGTGGTTACGGTGGGGTGGTTAGGGTAGAGTAGTGGTAAGGGTATGGTGGTGTTTAGTGTAGAGTAGTGGTGTGTACAGTGGAGGGGTGGTAGGGTGGTGGGGTGGTAGGATGGTGGTTCAAGGGTGGTGGTGGTAGGCTGGTTGGGGTGGTGGTGATTATAGTAGTGGCAGTGACGGTGTTGAAAGGATATAGGTGGTGAAGGTGATGGCTAGGGTGAGGTTAGAAGGATGGGGTGGTGGTGTTCAGGTTGCGGATGGTGGTGGTGATAGTTAGGATAGGGTGGTGGTGATTAGGGTAGGGTGGTGGTTGTGTAAGGAGGTGGTGGTGGTAAGTGTAGGAAGGTGGACTCTGACTGCATGTTTACCCCCACTTTTTTCCTGGTGTTTTGCTGGTTTTTGACTTAGTCTGACTGGGATCCTGCTAATCAGGACCCCAGTCTATCAGCTTTCTCCCTAAATTGGTTGTTCATGTACTTTAGGTACACTCCAGATTGGATTCTGGGGTACCCTTATCAGTCCCTAGTATATGGTATACTATGTACCCAGGGCATAGGTACCCCTGAGGCCTCTCAGGGGCTGCAGCATGTATTATGCCACCCCTGGGAGACCATTCAAAATGACACAACAGGTCTGCTACAGCAGCCTATGTAAGGTGGTACATGCACCCCTTACTTAGATATATGTTCACTATATCTACTCCATATCGCTGCACATATAAACCTATCAGTCACCCCTATGGCAGGCCTTATCAATCCTGAAGGCAGGGTGCTGGGATTTATGTGAGAGGGTGCTCCTGCATGAGCAGAGCCCCTCTGCAGCCATCGGAACCTATATTCCGGGGTTGTTTGTGATGCAGCCAACCATATATATTTAAGTGCATTATAACCTCGCGGTAAATGCTAACTTTAAAACGGCTGCATGGAAACATGTTGTGTTTGGTGTCAAACACCTTGGAATCATACCGCCGCACCAGCAACTGGTGTGGGAGGTATGATTCTACCCTCCTGGAGGGAGAAATATGACAACACCGGTACACCCGGTACCAGCTTAACAGAACCTGGCATCACAAAATGTATGCTGCCAGCCAAAGAAACGAGTCTGCCCTCCTGCTGCTGGACGAAACTCCAGCAGTGGAAGGCTGGACAATAGGTTTCCTGTCACAGGGAGTTGTGACCACCTCCCAGACAGGCTTTAGTGTATTGGGGCTGGGTGGGTGCATACTGAGAGTGCTTTGATGTCTGCACTGGGGGCACATTTGGTGTCCCTGTGCATAGTCCAGCTCAAACCGGTTGCAGGAGCCATTTGCCCCCTGCTCTGGCGCGAGACTGGACAAAGGACATGGGTGTAGCCACCCCTCTGTCCTGACCCTCCCATAGGTGCGTCCCCAGAGTTTGTCCCACCCCTTCCTTGGGTATAAAGTAGGAACCCCTGACTACAGGACTTTCAATTTACCTGGACGAAACTCTGCTACAGAAACCAAGTACTTCGACTATCTACATTACGCTGGATGACTGAAGAATCTCCCTTGGAGTAAAGGAGTTATTCCCCTGCAAGGCAGGCACCTTAAACGCATCTGACTGGTTTGCATCTCCCGAGCTCCTGAGGACTCCGAAGATTTCTGCAACACAGGAGGTGGGTTCCCAAATGTCCCTGAGGTTGGCTAGTGCTCTCAGCAATCCTGAGACCTGCAGCCCTCGTGGGGACCTTGCAACCCCCCTGTGCACCGTGTCCATTTGCAGCAGCATATGCTTTTTGGCGACCCCTGAGGCTGTGCTTTGGGCTTCTTGTAGTCCAGACCCGAGCAGTATTTCCACTGGAGATTTCCGGCCTACACTCCACGAGTGGTCCGTGGGCCGGTATTTTGTGATTCAGTTCAAGGTCCCTTCGCGATCCCTGGTCCGTCGACCTGTCGGTCTCTGAGAATGGAAGTTTAACTTTAAGTGGGCTTTCATGGTTGCTCCAGACATGCCCTGACTCTCCATAGCTTGGAGAGTCCCCAGGACCTTTCTGGTCCTCACCGAAGCATCTTTCCTCTGACCGCGTGTGTTACAGTTGCCAAGGCTTGTTGGTGTTCAATCCGGACACTGACCCCCCAGCACTCGACATCCTTCGTGGGACAGCTCACCTCTCGACTTTGGTCGACGTTTCCTGGTCCCCGTGGCTGCAGAGTCAAGCTTCACCTCTTCTCAGCTGAAACACCCGACATCGGTGGGCATTTGTCTATCGTGCCCCTGGTCACTGTGAAGTGATCCAGACTCTGTCCCCTCTGCTTTCAGGTTCTTCTCAGCTCCGATCCAGGCTTGGATCACACCGGACACTTCTCAACTTCCCGGCAGCAGCACTTCTTCGCAACACGCCATTGAAATCAACAAGCGTTTTCGACACCACTTGACCCCTATGCACCCGGCTCTCCTGGGATAGGTAACATGGGTACCTCGGCATTCTCAAGGGAGCTGGCCTTAGAACCTTCTATGTTCCAAAGGGTTTGCTTGAAGTCCTCTCCTAAGTGTCCTTAATCTTTAAAATTCCAACCGCGACTTTCCCATAGAGTTGTACGGAGCTCGCGGCTGAGTTCTTACACTGCACCCGTCCTCCGTGGGTCCCCTGTGTCACTACCATGGGTTGTTCCCTGGGGTCCCAGTGCTTCTACATGCTGTAGGCACTGCGTTTAGTCAAGCCGTGGTTGTTATACCACTTTCTTAGTATATGGATTGGTCTTCCCCTGGAGCCCACGGTGTATTGTGCTACTTACTGTCGTTCTAGTGCTTTAATATTGTGTACCTTGTTCTCTAATCTCATAAACAGGTTAGTTGAGAGTGTTTAGTAATAAATACATATATTTTATATATACCTTGTGTGGTTCTCCTTTCATTTGGTCATTCAGGAGGTTATAATCTGGTAAACCAAGCTGCTTTACATTCCTTCGAGACTTAGCCTGAAGGCTGCTCTCCATAGCTACCACTAGGATAGCTTTCAATAAAGGTTGTCTTTAACCTAATCATCACTAAGGGTCGTTTGGACTGGTGCAAGGTGCCCACTATAACTAGTGGACAGCATATACCAGGCCAACGTCTCACATTGGTGTGCAGCGGTTGGAATTCAAGCTTGCTATTGTTTTACCAGATAATCTAATTGAGTGACTAACTGAAAACCACTAAAGCTACTAGGTACATATAAATCAAGTCTAGAATAAAGTAAGTTCCACTGAACTTAGAGTTGGGTAAGTCAAGGGTCTAGCACACCCTTTCTCCAACTCGAAAGAGTTTAGTAGTTCCCACTAGGTCAGGTAGGTGCCACACCACATAACACTAGTATGTCTTCTAGGTCAGAAGTCAGTGGGCCTCTGCCAACTAAGTATGACCATATCCCATTCCAAGAATTGAAGAGCATGTGTACAGCTAGGAAACTGAAGACAGGGAATAACCCACGCACTCAACGCCTCATAGAGGCTTTGCGTTTGGTGACCTCAGAAAGACCCCAGGGTCTGATGAGGCAGGCAAGTTAGGTGGGACAGCAGAAGAGGAAAGGCCAGGAATTGAAAACATCTATGACCTGGACTCTGATGCTGGCCAGGAGGATCAAGATGATCCTAACCTGGACAATCCAATTCTTCCTGAAGGTGAGGGGGAAGACCTCAGTGGCCCTCTCTTTACCCCACTTGGAAGGGTTAACAGTTTACCAAGAAGATCAAGATCTCCTTCTCAGGAGTCTAATCATTCTGATACTTCTGTAGGGACCTCTGTTTCTCATAGGACCTCTGCTTCTCATAAAAGGGAGTCCTCTTATGAGAAGAAGTACCAACTGCTTGAGTTTGAGAGAGCTAAGCTCAGAATCAGGAGAGAGTAATTGGCCTTAGATAGGGAATCCCTGGAGCTTCAGAGAGCTTCAAAACAGTTGGGGCTAGAGCCCCATGGTGGCAGCAACAGTGTCCCTAGAGGTAGAGAACATACTCATGACCATAGGAACCTGAACAAGATTGTCCCTCCCTACCAGAGTGGGGAGGACATCCACAAATGGATAACTGCACTGGAGAGGGCATGTAAAGTACAGAGGGTCCCTCAGGAGCAGTGGGCAGAAATCTTGTAGCTCTCCTTTGCAGACAAACGTAGAGACAAGCTTCTCACTGTTAGAGAAGAGGATGCTGATAATGACAAAGTCTTAAAGAGTGCTCTGATTGATGGGTTTGGCTTAACCACTGAACAATATAGGATTAAATTCAGAGATACCCAAAAGGCACAGACTCAAGACTGGGTTGACTTTGTAGATTGTGCTACTAAGGCTCTGGAAGCTCGGATACATTGCAGAAAGGTGCATGACTTTTCAGGATTGTACAATTTGATTATGAGGTAGCCCCCACACACAGTTCTTCTTGCCTTTCTGCCGCCGAACTCCTGCGGGGAGCACCGTATCTCTCTGGGGACTCAGAGTCCCAGCAGCACCTGGGCTGCCACGCGTCACACCGCCGCACACAAAAGCGCGTCAGGAGCCCCGCGGCGCTGTAGCCGCCACACACAGTTCTTCTTGCATTTCAGTCGCCGAACTCCTGCGGGGAGCACCGTATCTCTCTGGGGACTCGGAGTCCCAGCAGCACCTGGGCTGCCACTGGTCACACCGCCGTGCACAAATGCGCGTCAGGAGCCCCGCGGCGCTGTAGCCGCCACACACAGTTCTCCTTGCCTTTCTGCCGCTGAACTCCTGCGGGGAGCACCGTATCTCTCTGGGGACTCGGAGTCCCAGCAGTACCTGGGCCGCCACTGGTCACGCCGCCGCACACAAAAGCACGTCAGGAGCCCCGCAGCACGGGACGCATGCGGGGACACGCCTGGGCCGTGCCCAGGCAAAGCACGGGCCAAGGGCGGGCCCGTCCACGCAAATCAAAGCCCGGAGGAGGCTGGGCCACCCCTCTAACACTTTGTCTACAGATTAGAAGGGGGGATCTTCTTGCTCCTCAGGTACCCTAGTCTTTGTTATCCTATTGAATAGCCCTAGCGCTTTATATTCCACTTGTCCTCACCTTGGTGTCTATTTCCCTGTTACTGAAAGTAGAATGAGTAAGCGCAAGGGAGTAGCGGGCATTTTGGACGCCTTCATTTTGAGGGCTGAATCATTGCTTACCCACAACCTAACGAAACAGCGACTTTCTTTGGACCCAGTCCTTACCCAGAGACGCTCTTCATTAGGCTTATTAACATCAGAGGGTGCCCTGCAACCATCCTTGCTTGACCCTGGCTCTGCCCCGGCCCCAGACCTGTCTCAGCCCCATCCTCTACAGTCTCTGGATATAACTATTACGGATACTCAAAACGGGCCCAGTACTGCTACAAGGGCTCGGACTTCCAAACCTCCTATTGAGGTTACCACCCGTGAACCACCGGTTAAGATAAGGAGGGTTGCGAGCACACTGAAACTCAAACAACAGCAAAAACAACAAGAAAAAGGACCCTGACTTGCTAGATCTAAGGGCACTGGAGAGCTAGAACAAGGGTCAAGCCAGCTCATATCCAACTTCGGGCAACCCATGATGCCACCCTCATTTGGCGGAGAGGATTTTTGGAACAGGATGGAGAACATGGTTACAGCCCTATTAGCCCCTATCCAATTAAAACTGACAGAAATTGAAGTGAGGCTATCTAAGCTAGAGGGTTTGGGTGAACTGGTTAGACCACAGATACCACGTGAGACAGAGATGGAGAGGGTTTCGTTCCCCTCTAAGATGGCTGGCGGAAATCTTTCTTCCCAACCACCTCACCCACTTCAAACTGATTTCGAACACCCTAAGGATATGAATACTCTTTCCCCTGCCCCTTACCATTATTCTCAACTGCCCACTTTACAAAGGACTGTGAACTGCACAAATCGGAGCAAACAGACATGCCCATGTTCCATCCCCTCTCTGCTAATACTTTACATGTATCTAATTTAGTGGAGGGAAATGCTGGTATTCCACAGGAGAGGGCACAGGAAAGGGCCAACATCACGGGGGAGGCTCATGACCGGTCTCAAACGCTGCAATTACCATCCTCAGCAGCCCCATTGGTACTGGTCCTTGGGAATGTTCCCCTCTTGAGGGCGAATCAAAGTGAAAACACAACTCAGCTAATTGACAAATCTCTTCACTGGTTGTCTTGTCATACTTCTGCAGTGATAGGTGAAGGGCTATGGTTAGCTGACCATATTATCATGGCAAGAAGGGTAAGGTGGGTGGGGTTGGCCCCAAAAATATTAGAGGGGGACTGTGTGGTGATTAATTTTAACAAACAAACAATATTGGGATCTCTTTTTTATCAACTCCACAGAGTCCCTCCTAAGGAGACTCAGATTCTCCCCCTCGGCTATTTTTACCCCCATCCTCCGAGGATGGTTCCGAACCCTCCGATGTTGTCTAGGGGGGCAAATGTAAAGTCGATCCCAGTGGGAAGTTCTGGCTTATTGTTTACATACAGATTTACACCTCTTACTGGGATGGATTCTTGTGATTGACTTCCTTCTCCACCATCCCCTGAGCATACACTAGTAAATATACCATCCAAAATTAGTGAACCACCTAGGATTTCCAAACGGGAGAAGGGGCAGTTAAATTAATTCCTTCTGGCAACTTGGAACGTGGCAGGTATAGCAAACAAATTGGGCAACGATCAATGGCAAAAAATCTGGCAGGAATCCGATGTAATTTCTTTCCAGGAAACTTGGTCTATCGACCCCATTTTTGTAAATGGATACCGTTCTTTTCAATCGAGGGCAATCTAAACCCCAGCAGGGAGGGCAAAGGGGGGTTTGTTAACTTTGATCCCAAATACATCGGTTCTGAAAGTAAAACAGTTCATAGAAAATAATCTCTTTTCCATATCCTCGTTATTGACCAGCAATTTCAAGGATCCTGGCTTCTGATTAATTTTTATAATAACAATTTTGGGCCCAATATTCATTCAGCTGTGGACGAGGTAGATAAGGAATTGGACGCTATCTTGAAAACCCAAAAGCTAATGGAACTGATAAACATCATCTGGCTAAGGGATTTTAATATCCACCCCTGTAAATACAGCTCAGAAAGGGTATGTGGTATGACCGATCTTGTGGGAAATTCATTTCAACACTTTACACATAGTGTCTATGGTAATAGACTGAATCGTTTACTTTCGGTTAGGGACTTGGTGATCGTAGACAACTATTCCTCTTCCACTGAATCCCAACCTAAACCCTTTCAGCGTCTCGCTCACAAATCAACCATAGATTTTTTTAAATTTCAACCCAGTTAAATGATAGTTGTATCAATGCGGATGCCCTATTTACAGCATGTAGCGATCACGCTATCTTAACCAGCGAAATCCGCTCTGCCCTTAGAGAAACACCCAGACAACAGGAAATAGCCCCACCTATAATCGCCAGAAGGAATGGTTATCAATTGAAGTGGGCCCAAATTGAGAGTGCTAATATCCTTACTGAGATGGTTAGAAATGCACTAACCAGCATAGAAGTATGTTTGGACTCAAGTAGCTCCCCCAGCGTATTATTATCAGGCTTTACCAACCTATTGGATAATATAAAACTTTCTTTGACTCGGTATAAGCCTAATAGATCCAAAACGGCAAGTGGGTGGTTTGACTCCCCTTGCACAAAAACAAGAAAGGCCTTAGTAATGTATCATTAATTGCTTTGCTACGTTGGGAACTACAAATTAGCAAGAAAAGCTAGGGAGAGGGTAAGGAGGGAGGAAATATGGGCCAGTCTAGAGGTAGCGTCAGTCTCAGGAAACAGGAAAGAGTTCTGGGCAATAATGAATGCACCCTATTTTAAAACAAAAGGTGACCCTACCTTAGACTCACATATATCTGAAGACGACTGCATGGCTCACTATTCAAGTATTTTTTTCATCGACTTACCTGACCTCAGGCCCCACATTGTAGGACCCACGAATCCTCAAGAGAGTTTAGTATTCACTATGTCGGAGGTTAAGTTGGGTCTAGAAGCCTGCAGTGAGGGGAAAGCATCAGGCCCGGACGGGGTTCCAATTGACTTCTTTCAAACGGACCCGGATCTCTGGGTCCCTTTGTTGACAAATGTTTTTAACAAGATAGCGGCACTGGGACCCCTGTCGTCATGGAAGACGAGCCTAATAGTTCCAATTTTCAAAAAGGGAGATAAGGGAAACCTTAAAAATTACAGACCCATCTCCCTCATTGATACAACTGCTAAATTGATGGGTCGTCTCCTTCTGTGCAGGCTTGAATCTTGGGCGTATGATAGGAATTTTTTAATGTTAACCCAGTATGGCTTTCGACAGGGGAAGGGCACTGTGGATCAGTGTCTGAACCTTGCTCTTATTACTGACAAATATGTGAGGGTCAAGGGTGGGATACTTTATTCAGCCTTTATGGACTTAACGCCAGCGTTTGACTGCGTTTCCCACCCGAAACTCTGGGATATTATGTCACAAATGGGATTGGATCAGCCCCTAATTGACTTCATTCGGCAACTGTATTCAGATGCTTCTGCATCCGTCCGATATGGGAAAAATGGGGAGAGGACCCGCTCTTTTAAGATCTTAAGAGGGGTCAGGCAAGGCTGCGTCCTCGCACCGTTTTTATTTTCTATTTATACAAATGGCATGGAGGACGAGTTGGGGGGAGTGTCTATGGAAGTCCCCATGTGTGACTCCCATTAGCTCCCTATCTTGGCATATGCCGATGATACCGTACTCCTTTCCAGAACCGGGGTGGGACTCCAGCGGCTGATAACAGCATATGCGGCTTTTATGAGTTCGCTGGACCTAAAGGTCAATGAAACAAAGACATTTATTTTAATTGCAGGGCCAGGGAAGAAGATAAAGCACCACAGTTTCATATGGACTCAAATAAAATCAAAGTGGTTAATATTTTCTCCTACTTAGGAGTCCTCTTCGATAAAAACCAGTCCTGGACACAGCAGGTGGAAGGTAGAGTATTGATGCTGATTAGGAGCTTAGTGGCATTAAAAACTTTTACTAAGCGGTTGGGTGCCAGACCTCTGGGCACTATAAAATAGATTTATAAAGCCAAAACAGTGTCGGCTGTGACATACGGGGCAGGCGTATGGGGCATGGCTCCGATTGAATCATTACAGCTAGCCGAAAACAAATTCCTGAAATCCTTGATCTCCCTTCCACAGTTATACTCTAACTATATTTCTCACATCGAATCAGATGTCCCATATATCACTGACTCAATTTGTTTGGCTCCACTTATGCTGTGGTTGTCGATTTGGCGTAGGGACACAGTCCCCCTGAATCAAGGGATTATTACTGACCTCCTCAAGCTGGAGAACCATAGCAAGTGTGGTTGGATAAGCTATGTAGAGCAGGAATTTAGCGCCGTAGGCTTGTCGAACCTCTTTAGACTTCCAATGACATGCCGGAAATTTTCCAAGAGTAGGTTGGCCAGGACTTACAAGGCGAGGGCCCAATACGTCCGTAGAGAGAAGAACTTTGGTGCGCAGATGGTGCGGCTGTATCATCTAACTACTCCAATTGATAAGGGGGAGTTTTCATATCTGGCAGATGTCCCACTCTCACACCATAAGTTTATCCTAACGGGATTCCATTTACATTTGATCCCACTAATGCTGGGGTATCCAGACAGAAGTTTCAGGCATTCTGATTTATCAAAGTGCCCTTGCGACTCTAAGTCGATACAAAATGATTTACACTTGATATTCTTCTGTACTATGTATGCCCAAGAAAGAAAGCGTTTTATTGTTCCAATTTTAAAGAGATATAATTTTAGTCAATGCCGGGTTGCACTGTATTTTTTAAAATCGCTCCCGAATACATTTGTGTTTCGCAGTAGCATCTTTCCTTTGAGCATGTATGAGGAAAAGGAAACATGCGCTTCACCATTGAATTATGAGAAACGCTTATCTGTTTACTGTATATTAACTTTATGGAACTTACTTGAATCTTGATTAAGGGGAGCTCGTTTTTATGAAAGAACTGTGATTGGTTATATTGTAACTGTTTCATAATCGATTTTATGTACTTTTATGATCTGTATATAAAAGATTAAATAAAGTTTATAAATAAAATGAAATGATTATGAGGGATCAGATCCTTAATAATTGTCAAAACCAGCCTTTACACCAGTACCTAGTGCACTCTGATCTGACCACTCCCCGAGAATTGGGAAAGAAGGCAGACAAATGGGTCAGAATCAGGGTAAAGACAAAGAACTAGGGTGGTGACCAGAAGAAAGATTCTTCCAAAAACCAAGTGAAAGGTGGGGATAAATCCAAAGATAAATCCACTACAGGGCCCCAAAAGTCCTCTTCTGGGGGTGGGTCCCAAACCCCTTCCTCCCCTGAAAAGAAACCTTATTGCCATGTCTGTAAGAAGCCTGGCCACTGGAAAAATGACCCCATTTGCCCTAAGGTCAGCAATAAGGAAAATATTCCTCCCAGCAATACTACCACTCCTCCTGGTACTACAAGTAGTAATCCCCCAGGTGGTAGTAGTGCACCCAAAAAGTTAGGTGGGTTCTCATGGGTAACTGAGGTGAACCATGGATTAGAAAGGTCCCCCTCACAGGCCTCCTTAGTCTGTGATGGTGGCATGGGATTTGCCACTTTTACTGTCAGTCCTAATTCTTTGGGCAAGTACAGACAGGAGCCACTAAAAATGGTCAGAAGGCTGTGTCTCATTCAGGGAAAAAGAGGCTAGTGTCACCATGGTTACAGGGAAGCTAGTCCCCCCTCAACAGCTTTTACCCGAGTTTAAGTACCAGGTGACCAACATTGATGGTATCAGGACAGATCATCCCATGGCCATAGTCAATCTCAGCTGGGGAGGGGTCACTGGCCCAAAGAGAGTGGCAGTGTCCCCAAACTTGCCTGTAGATTGCCTGTTGGGCAATGATCTAGAAATTTCAGCCTGGGCTGAAGCTGAGTACCAGGCCCATTTAAGAATGTTAGGCCTCCCTGAGAGAGTTGGTGGGACCCATAGGGCCTCAACCCAACCCCAGGGAAATTTCAGAGTGGTGGAGCCTGAAAGAATGGCCCACTCTACTCTCCCATAGAGCACAAGGGTTGAAGAAAAGTCCTCTTCCCCCCAGACTATAGGTAAGGGTCAGCTTCCTCAAGGAACTGACCCTACCCCTTGTGGAGGAACTGCCCCAGAGATGGTCAGGCCTGTCCTGGCAACACCCCTGATGGCGGGGGACCCTTCCAAGTTGATATGCAGTCCGGAGCAGGTATCCTGCCCCTCTCTACCCTACCTCAATCAGCCTAGGGCTGCAGAGGTCAGGGAGGTCAGTGGACCCCTAGGGGCCCACTGTCCAGAGGAACCCCCTCATCCACAGATTAGGGGCACCCAGTCTAGTAGCCCTAACCAGGTGAAAATGCATCAACACACTGAGGGATCCCCCTTATCCTTGGGTAGGGACCTCCCCCAGATGGACTCTATTGGGCAAGGGCAAACCTGGGATCAAATGGTTCCAAACCTCCCCTCTCCCTCCAGTGTTCCAACCAAAGGGACCCAACCCCCAGCTGTAGACAGCCAGAGGTTGACCCTTAGGGCCAGACACAACTCAGTCATGGAAAGAAAGGCCTCCATGGTGACCAGTGATCTGAAGAAGCTGAGACCAACTTTATTAGGGCCTCACTTCTCTACTCGGGCACCCCACCAGCCTTTTACTTTGCCAAAGCACCCTACAGGTAGTAACCCCAACTTTTGGAGACCACCCAATATCCTTAGGGGTAGGGACTGCTTAGTGAACCATAAGACAGGGGGTATCCATGCTAGTGCAGGACTTTCCTTATATGGCCACTTAGTCAATAAAGGCTCAACTGGACAAGGTTAGCCTTATCTCCTTTCGTTTGGGTGGTGGGTTATGTAGGAAGGTGGAATCTGACTGCATGGTTACCCACATTTTTTTCCCGGTGTTTTGCTGGTTTTTGACTTAGTCTGACTGGGATCCTGCTAATCAGGACCTCAGTCTATCTGCTTTCTCCCTAAATTGGTTGTTCATGTACTTTAGGTACACTCCAGATTGGATTCTGGGGTACCCTTATCAGTCCCTAGTATATGGTATACTATGTACCCAGGGCATAGGTACCCCAGAGGCCTCTCAGGGGCTGCAGCATGTATTATGCCACCCCTGGGAGACCATTCAAAATAACACAACAGGTCTGCTACAGCAGCCTGTGTAAGGTGGTACATGCACTCCTTACTTAGATATAGGTTCACTATATCTACTCCATATCACTGCACATATAAACCTATCAGTCACCCCTATGGCAGGCCTTATCAATCCTGAAGGCAGGGTGCTGGATTTTATGTGAGAGGGTGCTCCTGCATGAGCAGAGCCCCTCTGCAGCCTTCGGAACCTATATTCCGGGGTTGTTTGGGATGCAGCCAACCATATATACTTAAGTGCATTATAACCTCGCAGTAAATGCTAACTTTAAAACGGCTGCATGGAAACATGTCGTGTTTGGTGTCAAACACTTTGGAATCATACCTCCACACCAGCAACTGGTGTGGGAGGTATGATTCCACCCTCCTAGAGGGAGAAATATGACAACACCGGTACACCCAGTACCAGCGTAACAGAACCTGGCATCACAAAATGGATGCTGCCAGCCACAGACACGAGTCTGCCGTCCTGCTGCTGGACGAAACTCCGGCAGGGGAAGGCTGGACAATTGGTTTCCTGTCACAGGGAGGTGTGACCACCTCCCAGACAGGCTTTAGTGTATTGGGGCTGGGTGGGTGCATACTGAGAGTGCTTTGATGTCTGCACTGGGGGCACATTTGGTGTCCCTGTGCATAGTCCAGCTCAAACCAGTTGCAGGAGCCATTTGCCCCTGCTCTGGCGCGAAACTGGACAAAGGACATGGGTGTAGCCACCCCTCTGTCCTGACCCTCCCATAGGTGGGTCCCCAGAGTTTGTCCCACTTCTTCCTTGGGTATAAAGTAGGAACCCCTGACTACAGAACTTTAGATTTACCTGGACAAAACTCTGCTACAGAAACCAAGTACTTCGACTATCTACATTACGCTGGATGACTGAAGAATCACCCTTGGAGTAAAGGAGTTACTCCCCTGCAAAGCAGGCACCTTAAGCGCATCTGACCAGCTTGTATCTCCTGAGGACTCCGAAGATTTCGGCAACACAGGAGGTGGGTTCCTAAGTGTCCCCTAGGTCGACTAGGGCTCTCAGCAATCCTGAGACCCGCAGCCCTCGTGGCGACCGTGCAGCCCGTACCCCTGTACACCGTGTCCATTTGCAGCAGCATATGCTTTTTGGCGACCTCAGAGGCTGTGCTTTGGGCTATTTGTAGTCCAGTCCCCGAGCAGTATTTCCACTGAAGATTTCCGGCCTACACTCCACGACTGTTCCATGGGCTGGTATTTTGTGATTCAGCTCGAGGTCCGTTCGCGATCCCTGGTCCGTCGACCTGTGGGTCCCTGAGAATGAAACTTTAAGTGGGCTTTCCTGGTTGCTCCAGACGTGCCCTGACTCTCCATGGCTTGGAGAGTCCCCAGGACCTTGGTGGTCCTCACCGAAGCATCTTTCCTCTGACAACGTGGGTTGCAGTTGCCAAGGCTTGTTGGTGTTCAATCTGGACACTGAACCCCCAGCACTCGACATCCTTCGTGGGACAGCTCACCTCCGGACTTTGGTCGTCGTCGACGTCTCCTGGTCCCCGTGGCTGCAGAGTCAAGCTTCACCTCTTCTCACCTGAAACACCCGACATCGGTGGGCATTCGTCTATCGTGCCCCTGGTCACTGTGAACTGACCCAGACTCTGTCCCCTCTGCTTTCAGGTTCTTCTCAGCTCCGATCCAGGCTTGTATCACACCGGACACTTCTCACCTTCCCGGAAGCAGCACTTCTTCGCATCACGCCATTGAAATCAACGAAGGTTTCCGACACCACTTGACCCCTATGCACCCGGCTCTCCTGGGATAGGTAACACGGGTACCTCGGCATTCTCAAGGGAACTGGCCTTAGAACCTTCTATGTTCCAAAGGGTTTGCTTGAAGTCCTCTCCTAAGTGTCCTTAATCTTTAAAATTCCAACGGCGACTTTCGCATAGAGTTGTACGGAGCTCACGGCTGTGTTCTCACACTGCACCCGTTCACCGTGGGTCCCCTGTGTCACTACCTTGGGTGGTTCCTTGGGGTCCCAGCGATTCTACATGCTCTAGGCACTGTGTCTAGTCAAGTCGTGGTTGTTATACCACTTTCTAGTATATGGTTTGGTCTCCCCCTGGAGCCCACTGTGTATTGTGCTATTTACTGTCGTTCTAGTGCTTTAATATTGTGTACCTTGTTCTCTAATCTCATAAAGAGGTTAGTAGAGAGGGTTTAGTAATAAATACATATATATTATATATACCTTGTGCGGTTCTCCTTTCATTTGGTCATTCAGGAAGTTATTATCTGGTAAACCAAACTGCTTTATATTCCTTCGAGACTTAGCCTGAAGGCTCCTCTCCATAGCTACCACTAGGATAGCTTTCAATAAAGGTTGTCTTTAACCTAATCATCAATAAAGGTCGTTTGGACTGGTGCAAGGTGCCCACTATAACGAGTGGACAGCATATACCAGGCCAACGTCTCACAGTAAGAAGGTGGTGGTTGGGTATTGGTAGAGAATTCATAGTGGTAGGGTGATGTTGGTAGGATCGTCAGAAAGTGGTGATAATAGGGTGGCTGGTTTTTGGGGGTAGGTTGGTAGGGTGGTGGTAGAATTGTATAGTGGTGGTAGGGTGATGATGTTGGTAGGATGGTGTTGTCTTAGGGTGATGTGGTGGTGGTGTGTGGTGGTAGAGTGTTGATAAGGTGGTGGTGTTAGGGTGGTGGTGGTAGTGAGGGTAGAGTGGTGGGTGTATGTGGTGGCTTCCTTGTGTTTGAGCGGGTGTGTGTGAGAGAATCTGTTTAGGAAACTCTATTTCCCCAAATACAATCCCAGCAATGTTTTTCCAAAAGTCTACATGAAATGTAATTTTAAACAGGTAAAAGGAAGTATTGAAAAAAGGCGGTCTAAGAGATGGAACATTTGCAGACTACGTGATTCCCTTGTGTAAAATTTGAAGGATGAGAAGAGGTGCTGCAAGGCCTGCTAATGGGAGATGTGCTGTATAGAAAAATCCACTTTCCAAACACATTATGCCACCATAAACAGATCTTTATCCACCTCTGTGACGCCAGTGAGCATTTAACTCATACCACATTTGCCTCACCAGCCCAACACCCAGCATGCATCAGTCTGCTTTCAATGTGCAACAACAGCTCGTTGCATTTTGGGACTTTTAGTCTTGCTTGTACATTTTCATCAATTAACCCCACATTTGTGGAGCACACAGTCTCCGTAAATGTCCCTCTTCTGATCGACATTCACAATGACAAAATAATATTATGTGAAAGCTTGGCTGCCACAAACCTCACGTGATGTGTTTGTTTTATGTAAAATGGGATTAGCCTAGGTAGGGTTAACTCTGTGACTTTTTCCTGAACCTCTTTTCGAACAACACGAGAGAGATGGGAAGGTGTAAGCGGGAAATCAACAACAAAGAGCAGGATGGGAGGGAGTGCTGGAACTAAAACAAACAAGCATTGGAAATGCAATAGGTCTCGCCTTTGTTTAAGTTAAAGCCATTTGCATTGCTAATGGTATTGTGTTATAGCTATGTATTATTTAGTGTATGCATGTCAGCCACGGCCCGTATAAGGCGTGCCACCGGGCGGTGACGTGGGGCGGGGGTTGTAAAATGTGGAAAACGGACTATTTTAGGTAAGTAACGGAGAAAAAAAACGAATTTTGATGCGCGAGCTGCATGTTGTTAGAAGTGTATTTGTTAGCTGTATAGTAGGTTAAAGCACAGCGTTAGGAGCACCGGAACGAGAAAGCAGCGTGGATTGGGGGAGGGCAAGGGCATCATGGAGGGAGTAGGGGAGAAGCGCACAGGCGACAGCAGCACAAACGGGAAGAGAAGCACAATATAGGGAGATAGCTGAAAAACACATACACATTTAGTGTGCACATCCGTAAGTAATGCAAAGAGCTGTGAACGCACTGAAATCAGCTTCAGAAATGTACCAGATGTGCCACCTTTTGCGTCAACCTTTTTTGCAGTCATAACGTATCTCCATAAATTATTGTCCCCGAAACAAAAGGAACACACGTAACAGAAACAGATTTAAACATCAATGCTAATTGCATACACCACACACTGCTCTTATTAACAAGAAGCGTCAAGCCGGCTCGGTTCTGCTTTTCCAATATTTAATGCTGTAAGGCCCAGATGAGAAAAGTTTTGCAGTAAAGTCAAATTGACCTGTACATTGCTTTGGGGATCCCTCAGTTAGTTGCAGTACAGAAATAATCCTTGCCACCAGACATCTCAAGCATAGATCAATAGGAAAGTAATGTTACCTGAGTACATGTCTGCACCACATGTCTTGTTCCTACCACTTCTTAAATGAAACTGCCCCGTGGGTTTCGGGACACGCAGTCTATTTGTAACTTTCAGCCGCCACGCAGCTCCCCGGTGGGCCGACGTCACCTGATTGCAGAGTCCCCCGAAGATGCAATGTGAGTGTGTTGACATCAATGCCTTCCTGAGTGTTTCCCACCTCATCTTCATAGAACATGCGGTGTAAAATGGTAGAGCGTACCAGCCAATGCTTTCATTTTTACTACAGAGGGTTGCTTGAAGGATTTGAGTAATTTGTTTCTGACTCCACTTTCAATGGAGCATGGAGAGAGTTGTGCCAGAAAGGTGTCTCAGATGCACTTTGTGATTACACCTATAAGTTATTACTCACAGAACAGGTACACAGTGGAAGCCTATTGGCATTCAGCACAGTTTTAATATTCTGACTCAGACAAATGGGACACCTTTGCCTCAATTGGTGAATATCAAGTAGGACTTGATGTAAAAGTGGCATTGCTGGAAAAATTATTTTTCACAATCGCATGACAAATCTCTTAGCTGTTGCTTCTGGCAGCAAAATGAACCGCAATACTGCTGTCACAATTGTGGTCTTTTCTTTTTTATTATCACAGTGACTGCCTGTGTACACAATAGAAACATAGGGCAGATGTCTATTTTTCTTTTTACGCACATTTGTTCTGATTTTGTTATTTAAAAAAATTTTTTTTTTAGTAAGTCGGTTGTAAAAACCTGCAGATATGCAGGTGCTCTTGTGACCTTTGCAGTGAGTGGTATCGTGCTTCCTTCAATGACCTGGCTCACAATATGCATTTTCTGCGTCCCTCCTACTTCAGCTGCACAGAACTGGATCTTTTTTCTGCTTGCAGGTATGATAGATCCCAGCCATCTACGGTCCACCTCCAGCTTGAGTGGGGAAGGGGCAGCTAAAGGAGCTTCTGGTGACAACGTCGACGACCGAGAACCGCGGCCCAAAGTAATGGCGAAAATTGGGATAAACCTCCAGATGAGCGCTAAGCGCACACACAAAAAGTTGAAATTATTTGGACAGATACACCGGCGTGACTACCCTGGATTTTACACCCTCTATTTCCAAGCATTTAAGTACCAAGGAGGGACTGCCTTCCAAAGGCAGGAAATACCCAAGATTTGTACTTTGAGTTCTACCTCTGCCCACCACAAACAACCTGAGACATTTACCGGATGCCAAGTACAGTGCCTACATCCCTCATACCCCTGAACTGCATGATTAAAAGATCTGTGAAGCATCAGCTACGCAGCAACTTCCTCCCTAAGAGAACGAAAAAACTGTAATACCACTGAAATATTACGTCCAAGTCGTGTAATCGACGTTATGTGCCTTTAATCATACAAATATGTCCATTAAACAGGAGGCCGGGGCTAGCAGGTACAAGTACTTAGAACGCCTGAAACCTGTTACTTTGGATCCTTCACCATCACTACTGAAAATCTACCCTTCCACAATTAACCTCTCCCTATCCCCGGCAGAAAGAAAACTAGCATTGAGGCATTGGCCCGGTACATTAATGGAAAAATAGGCATCATGACATTGCCGCGGTTCCTTTAAACAGACCCTAGCGACAGGAGAACGGCTGTTTCCAGGAAGTAGGCAGCTGGGCTTCATTCCAGTTCACCAAAGCGCTTAAAGTACCACATGAAGTGTGGTGGATAAGTTCGGTGTTGAGAACCGGGATGCAGAAACAGAGGTAAACGTATGAAGCGAGGTTGGCCGCCCCATGCCCTCAACAGAGATGCACCTCCGGTTGTAGACTTTACTCACTGTGGCTCTCCAGGCCCTAGGCAAGGCATCAGAAGTAGTGAGCGGGGGACAGGGAGGCTTGGGACGGGGCCTCTGGTCCGTTGTGGTTTACGTCATTCAGAACAGAAACCAACAATTTTTCGGTGATCTGAATCTCTCCACTCCTAACCTCCCTGCTTCATCCTCCTCCAGAGCCTTCCTGCCAGTACATTCAAGCAGGGAACCTGTCGTGCCCCCTGGGATTTGTAGTATACAAACCCCTCCCCTTCTAGTAAGCCAATGGCTAACAGAGAACGAAAATACTACAAGTCCCGAAGATTCATGCTCGACCAGGACGCCATTTTAACCCAAGCCGGTCTGTTGCCAGACCACCATCACAAATAATAAACAAAGGAACAGCAGGTTAGTTGGGGAAAAAAATGCAGTGGAGGAGATAAGGTGGCTTTAAGAATACATACGTGTCAATAGACCTGTGCGTACAAAGTACAGCTAAACTCGCGGCCACCACATTTAAATGTAAATAAACAAATAAACGGAGCGCCATGTTCACATACAACTCAGAACATCGCACTTCCCAACGTGCGTACAACCTAAAGCTAAACAGGCGGCCACCACAATTACTGCGCCATGATACCGCCGACTTTAAAAAAAGCTGTCGCCACGCCATTGTGCGAATGAGAAAAAGAAAGTGCTCACCCAGCAATTAGAAGGCACTGTGTCACACCGCAAGTAAAATAGCCAATCAAAGTGGGCGGGTCCAAAAGCGGACAGGGTGGCAACCAGGAGGGATTAAAATGCCTCCGGTGCAATAATTACACTCTGTTTAACATAATTACTGACGAGAAACGACGCACGCCAATGAAAATTGAAGGCGGAGCGGACACACTACTTCTGGAACCATATTGATTCTAAGAAGCCCTCGCATGGCGAGGGTAGCGCCTGTGCGCTTCTAACGCCAGGCGAGACCTAAAAAAGAGTGGAAACTGCTAAAAGTGTGCCAGCAGTGGAAAGACTCTGGGTATCGCAAGAAAGAAGTACTTGGACCATACTCCATGGGACGGACAAACACATGAAGTGAAGCTGGCACAGTCTGACCATAAAGAAGCAAGGAATTAGGAGTGAAGATGAAGCCAAACGATGGTAAGCAATGCGCGAGCTCTAAGCCCCTTGTAAGTAAACAAAATGTCTTACAAGTGGCAGCACATGTGGTGTCTCAGGAGAGACCTAAAAAACTGGATCTGGAGAGCAATTTTTTAATCCGTAACAAAGGGCCCAGCACAAGGTGTCCCATGTTCAAAATCCATTACTCTTGCCTAAAAAGCTTAGTACATAGTCTTGACGTAGTTGTGCAGCTACAGGTGACGAGATCAAAGGATAATGTTTCCTAAGGGAGACATTGTTGACTGTGGTGGGTCTCTGTGACTTCCTGGGTGCTTATAGTGCGTGACAATGAGAGTAGAAAGAAATATCCATGGGGTGTGGCTGGTCAAACATCCTAAACTGGAGTTGGCTACCTCGCAGGTAGAGCCGCAGGCCAAACTTTCAAACAACAACAGTGGATCTGGTGAGAACTTTGTTCTGTAGCAGTTTTAAGGCCTGCTTCTGAATTTCCCCACCTCATCCCCAGCAGTAACAGGGCGGAACAAGGGAATCAACACAACCAAATTCACATCTCCAGAGGTAACATGGATGTGGTCCCACATCTACAATCACCATGTTCTCTGGAACGATACCCCCCACAAAACACATGCACACCTTCCCATGCAACAGAGAAACACAGCATATGCTCCACACATCGAGGAACAGGTAAAAGGCTTCTTAATCCAGGAGGATCTCAGATTCCTTCAACTGCCTGTAGCTTAAGGAGGGTGCAGTAGCCAGGGTGGAGCACAGGTGGGTGTTCCCGATGCTTCCATGTCCCCTTGCTGAGCTACTGAAGCTACACAAAACACAGTGAACATTGCCATGAAGCTCACAGGTGTCAAGCTCCATGGAAGTAAAACCAGTGCTAAATATGAACCAGTGGTTTCCAGTGCTCGGCACTGGCACTTAATTGCCAACACCAGCACTTATGACAGTGTGTCACATGGTGGGATGTTTGTCTTTTTTAGAGGTGAATATCACAACAGTTGTTTATTAATTCAACATACAATAAAATGACTAATACCTTCCATCCAACCACCCAAGACATTCTTATAGCTTTTGAGGTCTGGAATAGTCTGAATTGTCACAATTGCAAGAAAGAGTGTGATTGTTAGTAGTTGTGTACGTACTGTCATTGGCAGCGATGGCGGGGGCAACGGGAGCCCAAACTGTAATGGCCTCCCGACGAGGGCCCTGGCACTTATGTTTTTTTAAAATAAATTAACCACTGAGTAAAACACAGGGCCAGCCAGAAAGTCAAAAGAAAGGGAAGGGTGGCACAGCTGTCCACACAGTGTGAAGTCCAAACACACATCACGTACAAGCAGAACATTTTAAATGCATAATACCAACATTTTGATTTACTGATTCTTTTCATTGATGTATTGGAAGGGTTGTAAAAATAGTACAAACTATAACTCCTCAGACGCATCATACATACTTATTTTAAGTACCTGGGGATTTTGAAATGACTAGATTGATTTACTATATTTATATTTCTTTTTGTTATCAGCAGTTTTAATATAGCAGGTAGAAAGTCCAATGGGTGGTGGTGTATTTTACATAGGAACAGTTTGCTAGAAAGTGAAAAATAGTATAAAGGTTCTACATTTTTCGTTCTGCTTAGTTGCTGGGAAATATATACAGAAACCATCTATTTCTTTGTCTGCATTGGCTTTTAAATATGGAAAAACAGAAAACAGGTATTCTTCTGAGTAATTCTCTACACTGTCAGTCATGACCATCTATATGGCAGACTAACAAGCAGTGACTTTAAAAAAAGACAAGATTTAATGAAGCCTTAAACAGCTGCAGATGTACATCTGTTTACGTCACAATGCTAATATTTTCCTATGAGTGAATTGCTTTTGAGTGATACATTATCTGTGGCTTCCCAGTGCAAGTGTACCTTTATTGGGTAAAATTATGTCAAAACATACGAGTTGCAGTTTATTTTTTACCCACAAAAAACAAAATAGATATGATAGAAATAAAATGAGCAAAAAATAAATATTGATTAAAGCAGATGGAAATGTAAGAAAAAATGAATCCCATAGCGAAAAACAAATTTAAGAGTTTTTCCACTATATAATACAGGTAAATAAATTACAATATAATATGGATACCACGGGTGAAAGGAGTATGCAGGGTGAAGAGCACACAGCAGGATCAAGTCATTGGCAAGTATCTGTTCAGAAAGCTTCAGCAAGGAGAGAGTGCATTGGCAAAGCCAATTGGCCTCGCCTTTAGGACCTATTGGCTTTGCCAATATTTTTGGGGTGATGCTATACAGTGTCAGAGAAAAAACAATGCTGTGCAGCATTGGCAAAAACAAAGACTTAAGGCGTGATGACCCCACCCCTGCTGGCAGTGATGAGAATCTGCTGTTGCGCTGAAGCTTGATTACCTATACACGGGGACCTGCAGAATGACATGGGCACCATATGCTGTGTTTTTTATTTATTGAAGCAAGCTGTGCTCGCCACTTGAATCGGTAAATAAAAAAGTATTACTATTTTTATTGCAAAAGTAAAAACAAAATGAAGTGTGGCTGGTGGGGGGTGGAGGTGGAGATGGGCAATAATGGAGTGGATAGGGGAGTGGGTGTAGAGGAGGAGAGGAAATGAAGTGGACGATGGAGACAAGAACAGAG
The DNA here is from genome assembly GCF_964204655.1 of Triturus cristatus. Lineage (NCBI taxonomy): Eukaryota > Metazoa > Chordata > Amphibia > Caudata > Salamandridae > Triturus > Triturus cristatus. The sequence goes on from NC_140585.1 coordinate 318,531,766, forward strand.
GGGGGAGGGGAGAAGCACACAGTGGAGATTGTGGGGAGAAGCACATTCAAGAGTGAGGGCAATGCACGGGTGGCAAGAAGCAAACAAGGGTGAGGGCAGTGCTGTGGGAGAGGCATATGAGGGACACAGCAATACGGAGAGCAGGGGGTGGGGGAGAAATACAGGTGAGCAATACAGAGCATGGGGCGGGCATTAAGGGAATGGCACACAAGAGAACTGGAAAACACAGGTACTTTCATGGACTTGGTTGGCAATTGGGTTATTAGTTAAGAGTGGCGAATCCCTACTCAAGCAGGAACCACAACCCAAACTAACCTGAGCTTAATACTCTGGTAGCTTGGCACAAAAGGAGTTAGTCTTAATTTAGTGACAATGTGTAAAGTATTTATGCGCCACTTCAAAACAGTAATGAAGTGAAAACACAGCACAAGAAAACATCTCACACTACGTTAGAAAGACAGAGTAAAATGCAATAAATTATTTGACCTGGACCTGTCAGCAGCCTTTGACATGGTCCCACACTTCGAGCTCATCTACAATCCATCGGGATAGTTGAACAAGCCTTGGACTGGCTTGCCTCTTTCTTCGAGGCTAGAGGACAGGAGATATGGATCCCCACTTTCTGCTCAGGGTCCAGTGAGCTGACAGTAAGAGTTCCCCAGGGGTGGGCCCTGAGACCAACACTATTTAACATGTCTCACCCCACTAACCCTGATGGCGGCAGCCCTGGGGGCGAAAGTGATATCATATGCTGATGACACTCAGCTGCTGTTCTCTTGTGGTAGAGGAGAAGAGATTGAGGGCGAGTCCATCAAATCCTACCTTACAGCTATATTCCACTGTATGACCATCCACCAACTGAAATGTAATTATTCGGTAATAATCCCCTAGAAACATGGCAGACTTTCTGGCCGGACGATACCCCCGGCCCTCAGGGGGAACAGGGGGAACAGTAATTGTCCATCCTTCCAGCCACAAATTAAATCTGTGGTAGGCACATGTTTTGGGCACTTTCTTTCATTGTCTGCAAGAAAATCAATAGTCTAGGCACTTATAACCTCGAAAGTTGACTATGCAAATGCCCTATATCTTGGAGTTCCCGAATACCTAACCAAAAAACTTCATGTGGTCCAGAACACAGGAGCTCACGTGCTTCTTAGCCTACCTCTAAGAATGCATGTGTCCCCTCACTAACGCACCCTCCATTGGCTCCCAATAAGGAAGAGAGCCTTCTTCAAAACATTTGTTGTGGTCCACAAGGCTCTTTATCATACAGGCGCAGGCCACCTCCGGACAAGAGTCAACTTTTGCATCCCCTCTAGAAATTTGCAGTCAGCCAACAGTTTTCAGGCTAGGATCCCTAAGAGCTAATGTACTAAAGCTGGGAGACGACCCTTTTCCTATTAAGAGCCATCTGCATGGAACAAGCTCCCCCTTGAGATACGTTTGGTGGACGTTATCTCAGTGTTTTGAAAAAAAGCAGAACACCTGACTTTTTAAGCAGGAATAAACAGTCTTACCATGCTCTGTAAAGTGGCAACTAGCTAAGCGCTAGGACACTCCTTAGAGTGGCCGTGATCTATACAAGTCTCATTTCAATTATTCATTCACACCAAAACAGCAAAAATCTCAATAGTAGAACTGGAGATATACAGTTTTAAAGATTTAAGTAAAACTAGTGCCTAGAAGCACAAAGCGTCAACTGTGGTAATCTGGTCGCGCCAGACAGGGACCAAGTCACAAGTTCAGGCTGACCATGATGGAGTGTGGGCCGGATACAGGGACCAAGTTAGGCCTGCTGGACAAGAGTACCTTAAATCCTGGTTGCGGAGTGTTGTGAAATCCCGTTGAGGATGCCTCATGCAGCGGCAGTTCTGACGAGCTGAGAGGCTGTGGATGTGAGGCCCTGCATCGACGTTGAGGCTGCCATCCATGAGGGGCTTGCGATGCGAAGTCCAGAGTCGAAGATGTGCTGCTCACCGACTGGTTCCGAAGAAGTTGCGGGGCTTGCGATGCAGAGCCCCGCGTAGTCGTCAAGGGTGCCATTGGCAAGGTGCTTACGATGTGGAGGCCTGTGTCGAGTATGCGTCACGTAGTGGCAGTTTCGAGGAGACTGGGAGCTGTGATGTGAAGTCCTGCATTGGGAATGTGGAGCACAGCGGTGGTCCTGAAGCTGAGATGCATAATGCTGCATCGGTTAAGCCTACAACACCACAGCTGGGCTGTCAGAGGACCTGCAGGTCCACTTCCAAGGTCCAGGACCTGGGTGGCACCACTTGGGGGACAAGACTCACAGCTGGCTTAGTCCATGTGATGGGTTCAAGGTGGTTGGAGCATGTTCTGTCCCTGAGATTTCTGACACAGTGACGAGCCAACTAGCCCTTGGAGTCACTCTGGTAGTAAAATACAGGTTCAATTCTTCACTAAGGCAGCAGGGCAGCAGTTACCAGGGTAGCAGGACAACAGAGTAGCAGTCCTCACAGAGAAGCACAGTAGTCCTTGTGAGTATCTAGAGGTGTACTAAGAGCTTGGTCTGAGGGTCCAATATTTATACCTGGTGCCACCTTGAAGTGAGAGAAGATACAAGATGTGTCCCCCCAGAGTTGCTTGGAATTTCCTGTCTCACTGCCCTACCCTAGATTGTCTAGGTCATACTAGGCTAGTGTCAAACCCTTTGTGAGTATGCTCAGGCAGGGCCTTTGTGATGTGTAAGTGTGATAGGTGACTGGTCCTCCTCCTTTTCAAAGTCCGAGAGGTCTCATTCTGCCATCACCTATGGCCCTTAGTTTCACTGTCTCTTGCTAGGTCGAAATGACAGTTTATAGCTGCGCACATGTCTCAGGCCTGCATTGGCAGGCCTGAGACCTGTTTAAAGGACTACTTATGCGGCTGACACAATCCGTGTTGCAGGACCACTAGTAGCATTTAATTTACAGGCCCTGGGTACACGTAGCACCACTTTACTACTTACAAGTAAATTAAATGTGCCAATTGGGTGTAAGCCAATGTTACCATGTTTAAAGGAGAGTGCACAAGCACTTTAGCACTGGTTAGCAGTGGTAAGGTGTGCAGAATCCTGAGCCCACAAAAAACAAGTCTGCAAACACAGGATGTTAGAATTCAAAATGTTTGGGGAAAACCACACCAATTATGTTAGTTTCAACAGAGATTTTAACTAAAAAGAAGTTCCCTAAATGTGAGCAGGGGAAGACACAAGTCAGTCAATCAAAAAAGTGGTAAAGAGATTATGCTCCAGGCGAGGGACAAGCCCAAGATGAACAAGGAAAGCAATCAAAGAAGAAGCAAGCAAATGAGAGTGAAAGCAAAGCCAACCAATGGTAAGCAATGGGCGGGCTCTAAGCCCATGTACGTTTTATTGGTAAGTCCACAATTGGACTTTCACAACCAGACAGACCTAAAAAGGCCTTTCACTTTGGAAAGAACCATGGGACAGAAATTTTCTAATGTATGGTTCGGCATGGAGTTCCACACTTTTGGAGCATTTTGCAAGGATTGTTTTAGTGGCTTTGCCTTCTTAAATCCTGATGTTTCAAGGGGAGGCTGTATGGGCTCAAAAGAAAGCGCCCCCCCCCCTAACTCACCCGCCCCCCACCCCTCCCCTGGGATAGTCAATTTCTGGGCAAGGTTGCTAGGGTTCCCATGAAAATAGCTTTGAGTATGACGGAAGCCATTCTAAGGATACTCCTCACTTCAACATGAGTGACACTTCAGAGAGACCAAAACAGGTGAGATGTGGTTGAACTTTCTTGTGTGTGGACAGCCTAGCCTCAGGGAAGGCTGTTTAGTTTTGGGAGGCGCTAAATGATTTTATTGTTATTTGTTATACATCATTCCTTTTCGAAAGATACAACTACTGACAGTTCGCTTTGAAGTGATGAGTAATGCAATTCCTTGATATGCAAATAAACTGAAATAACATTAAAGACGTGCTAATCTACCACGTCTGTCGGCCCACAACTGAGTCATTCTCTCACGTCACAAACATGAGCCCACACTCCTCCAGACATTCACTCTTTAGATCAACAAGGCAGCCGATCCCAGATTATGGATGAGGAGAACATTTTTTCCTGAATGTGCGTAGTAAAATCAAATTCTCAGATACCAAGTTCCTCAGTCTTAATAATAAAAATGTCGCCCCCTCTGTGGATTTTCTATGGAAATTTTAGCAAGTATAAGTTCTAGACCGACAAACCATATTTTTAAATATATGGTATAATGTGCATTGGTGGGTGCTGGTATGATATTGCTTTTTTCTGCTGGTCGCTGCACCTTTGGAAGCGCAATGGCCCCTCAGTTCCAAGGGAGGCCGCGGAGCCTTATGGCTTTGGGTATCTTAGAGGGGTTTAATGCTGCCAGCAAGCCATAGCTGATGGGATAGCAGGTATCACCCTCCTTACCATTTGGAATTATGTTACTGCTAGTACCTCCTAAATGACAAAAACACAAGGCTAACGTGTCATGAGTGGACCGTTTAGTAATGGCAGGGTCCACCACTTCCTCTGTGGTTATTTGCACAAATGTCAATATCAGAAAAGGGGTATTTGCAGTGCCTAAAGGGGAATGAAAATGGTGTATGGCTCTAAAATTGGTGTCGCCTAAGAAGTGCAACTAAGCAGTCTTCTTAAAGTGGCATGTTATATGTAACCTAGGATGTGGCCTGATAACCACACTCAGCAAGCAACAAGATATGTCTATTACCATATGCAAAACAAACACCTGACAAGGTCAATTTGAGACTAAGCAGCACCTTGACGTCTAGGTATTGCTACCCAGGAAATTCACATGTGAAAAGGGATTAACTTGGTTTTTCGATAGCAATTACATAGCATCTTACGCCCTCAAACACCAAAAGTAAACAAAATTATCCACCTTTGATATAGTCCAGTAATCACCTACTGCCCCAAAACCCAGAGAAAAGGCCTTGAAATCTTATTTTACCTGGAAACACTGAGTGAGCTTAGAAACAAGCTAAGTTTATGTAGCGAGTGCTATGAAAAGCTTTGATTGTGCCCCAACAAGGTGGGCAATTTTCAAAGTGGGAGTGTAAACAGCAACCCTCTCCCGAAATGGATGTTGTTGAGTACACTTGACATCTAGTCATGTCTTTATCAAACTATGTTGATGTTAAATGTGGCATTTCGCTGCTGCTTTGTTTTCTTTAGGAGGGGAAGAACAGTAACAGGGTCACCTGAGGGGTTCGTTTTCAATGACCATTTATTTTCTGTGCCAATATTAGAGCATTTTAAATCCATAAATGAATTACACTGTGTCCATGATTTTTCTCCAGCAAACCGAAGTTTGCCTGTGGCTACAGCCTGCTTGAAGCCAGGGATAAAGAATCCATTCCTTAAGAGAGTCAGTGGCCCATATGATGCATGGAACTCGAGCGTGTGCATGGGGACATGAATAATCACTCTGTAATGATCATGTTATGCAGTGTAGTGGAGTGGTGTAGCGACAGGGCTATTCTCCCTGATGCAAGTAAGGGAAAGATTCCTCCTTGCCCATAGTTATGTAGTAAACAACAATCTTTTTTTAATATTCTTTTTATTGAAAATATCGTGAGACAGCGGCATCACAGTAGAGAAATACCATACACTAAACCTCTACAATACACAGAGAGCAATCGTCAATATCACATTGCAGTCTAGTAACACAACTTGGACTCAAGAAGATAGGTCCGACTCATCTGTCTGTACCATGGGTGCCTCACATATATCTCCTCTATAGGCATTCCAGGCGCCCCAAATTGAGGTCCCTTTTTTGGGACATCCCCGTGCAGTGTACACAGTCTTTTCCCTGAACATGCACCAGTCGATATTTTATTTCCATTTTGTCAATGTTGGCGGTGTGGCAGACCCCCAGTGCTGCGCAATGTCCCTTTTCGCCACTGCAAGACCCAGTGTCACCCAGGTTTTTTCAGAGGTGATAAGGTCAGTGGGCTCCCATATATTGAGAAGGCAACGTTTAGCCTCGGGGTGTAGATTTTTGTTTAGGACCTCTCTAAAGGTCAGGTGTATCGCTTGCCAAAACTGTTAGATAGACATTCCCAGAGTATGTGCATATAAGTGCCTGTGCTGGAGCAGAGTTTTCTGTTGAAAATCTATTGGGTTTTTAAGCTCCGGTTTGTCTATATGTGAAAAATTAAAAATATTAATTTGTAATGTTAATTATTTGTTTTGTGTGAATGTTCTGATTAACCAATACGTACTAACAAGAGAAAACTACACGTGGGAAAGCGTACATGTTGCGAAATAATAATGTGCAGGTTTAACTAAATGAATGTTGCTGAGTGCTGTTTGTTTTAAAGCACAAAACGCTTTTGAAATGTCGTGTACTAATGCTTTTCTGTGTTGCAAAGGCTGGATAATTACATACACATAAGGGTATTAGTGGGGTTAACACTGTTTAATCACTATGCTGTGGTAACGTTGTTTTTGTCTCTTTTAATTAAGATGGTCCGTTTTGGCCTAGTAAAAAATGGCTGAGAGACTGAATTTTGATGAGAAGGCCTCGCTGAACATGGTCGAGAGTCATCTGACCATAGTCTTCGCCTGGTTTAAAAGTTTTCCGTGAGGACAGCAGCTCTGGGTGAATGTCCAAGTGTCCTTGGAGGACAAAGGAGCCACAATGAACTTTGTGATTACAACGCTGGTTCCGAGGAAATAAGAATGTGAAAGAAACATTTGCAAAACCCGAGTTTCCTGTTTCTGTCTTTTTATTTTTGTGATTTTTCTGAGCGGAGATTTTCCAAATGTAGCGATGCTACATCCTTTCCTGCTCGCTCTGCTCAGCGGTTCAGCGGACGTTTAGAACATTTTATGTTTCTTTAATATTGTAAGTTTCTGTATAAATATTGTTAGCCTAGAGAGGGTCTAAGGCCACTTCTTCCCAAACCTGCGTTGGTGAGGATCGATGCTGTGAGGACGGCGACTTGGGAGACTTCTACTGAGAGACCTGTCCTGACCCATTTATGACACTTAGCTAGAATAGGTAATTATGAGAATAATGATTTTGCTTTGACTAATTTTAGATAAAGTACCGTTGTTTAAAAAACAGTGTTGGTGGTTATTTCTTGTTGTTTATTGAGTACTCTATTTTGATTATTGTTGTTTAGATCATGACTCAGGATAATATCAAACTGGTCTTATCGACCTCAGTGTAGATATAGGGTATTTAGGAGTTTTCTCTCCACAGGTTCTATGCTAATAGAGTAATCGAGCGTATGTTAGTGAAATGGGCCCAAGCGTATGATGTGTGTATGTGCGTGTATCTGTGAAATTACTCTATCCGTGGAAGTAGGGAGAATTTGTATGCCCTAATCTGCACCAATTTCCTGGTAGCAGAATTTGATGGTTTTGATGGTTATCTTGATCTGATTAGATTGCTTGTACATTGGCTTTGATTTATTGATTATTGATTGATGTTGGTATATGTACTAATACTATATGTTGGAGTCGTCATGTTGAGTTATATGTAGTGCTTCTGGAACTTGGGAGCTGGTAGCAGTTCCGTAGTAGGGCAGAGGGAAGTATATACTGCTCTCAGGAAAGACGGGATTGTTGGTCCTGTACGTATGCAGGAAAAACGTGTGACAATTGAAGTTGCACGTCACATTGTCTGGGTTCGGAATCAGTGACATCGTCGTGTGTTACTATTAGAGATATATTTTCAGTATAAAAGGAGTGCGTATGATAGCGAAGGTTATCTGTGAAACTCTGGTTTTAAGGTTCGCCGTTAAAGCTTATCGCGGGAGAAGTAATAGGTATTCTCTGAGCTTGTCTGAAGGACTGGGCAGAGGTAAGCGCTGCTTGGTTAACATATGTTAAAATTCTGTAGTAGAGCAGATCATATGCTGTTCTCGGGAAAAGCAGGATTCTGTGTGTATGTACTAGATTTTCTTGAATGAATGTGCGTGAATGTATGAGCATTTAGTTGATTGTAAGACTCTTTGGAGCAGTCCTAGAGGCAACAGTTAATGGATGCATGTTAGAAGGGCAGAGTAGAGGGATGTGCTACTGTGTCAACGGGATTCTTGTGAAATAGATTTTCGTTACTATTCTGTGGTTAGCGAAGCAGACAATGGAGATGTTTATATGTTGTAACTAATAGATTTGTAGAAATTTTGACACGAAGTCTACTGAGGAGATTTTGTAAAGGAGGGGTAGACGAGTGACAGGAGACAGAGCAGAAACTGCAGCGGCTGCTGACGTCATAGAGACCGCGCTCTGATTGGGTAGTGGATTGGAACAGTGCTCGCGCTAGGATTGGTGCGTTGGTGTGAGCTGCGCAAGGATTGGAAGGAATACAGGGTGACGTAGGCGCTCCAGGATTGGTGCGTTGGTGTGAGTCGCGCTGTTATTGGATAAAAATCGTACTGTATAGTTGTATTTCGGTAGGGATTAGAAAGTTTTGATAAACGTTAAAATGTATTACCAAGAAGAGAAAAAGAAAAAATCTTTGTTCGGAAAGATAAAGCGATGGTTTGACAAGGATAAAGATGTTAAAACAAGAGAAGGTGAATTGTTACCTCCAGCGAAAACGCCTGCATCCTTCATGGTTGCGAAATATGGGTATCATACCTGTATATGGTTGGACAATTGGGTTAGGTACACTAGGGAAGATGGTGCCCTAGCATTTCCGGAACATGGTTCATTTAATCTGGCCGTGTTGAGAAATTTACGGGAAAAGATGTTGTGTCTTGACCCAAGACCAAGGCCGACATAGTTTGAGGCATTGGTGGAATGGGAAGATGAAGTACATGAACGAGAAAAACAAAGGTCTGGAGGCAACTATAGGTACATGTTCGGGAGGAAACATGATCGTGAAACTCATCATGATCGAATGAGGAGATGGCGAGATGCTAGTATGACAGAGGGATTATATCCTATGAGAACAGTTGAAGAAGAAAGGAAGGGAGCGGAAAGGGTTCCTGAGGCAGAAGTGAAAAGATATGGAATTAATGATTATGAGGATGAGGTCTTGAATGACATGATTTACAAGAGACCACCTCCATATAGACCAGAACCTGAAGAAAGCACACCAGTTGTTTCTCCGATAAGAGACACATTGCGTATCATTGAGACAGAAGTTGTGACACCTGAATTGAGGAGTGGTAATCCTTTCAGAGGAAAAAGAGAGAGAGAATCGATGTGGTGACGAGAATACGAGAGAATTAGCCAGAACTACATCTGAATTGACTGAAAAGATTAGAGAACTGACAAAGAATCTAGAAGCTGTTACGGTGCCTGTAACCATAGGTCCGGTTATGCCTATTTTTGATAAGCAGAAGACAGGTGAAAATGGTTTGGTGGTTCCATATGTTGGGAATAAGATAACAAGTTTGGCTGGTCCTTCAGGAGATTCAGGAACAAGGACAGACAGCAGTGATCTGAGACAATCCAGACATGACACATGTAATGAAGGATTAGAGGTACAGTCTAATTCGAGATTGGATGCTAGTGAAGCTAGTTGTTCAGGGATGCCAATTTTAGAACCGCAGAAGAAAGTGGTTCCAGTGAGAAAAACTACTGAAATAACAGCTGAAGATTTGAATGATTGGATGAAAGTTCTTCAAAAGAGAGATAAAGATTCACAGGCAATTGATGTGGCCAGGTTACGCATTGAATTAGAGGAGCTTGTTGCAGGGACAATTTCTACAGACATTCTCAAAAACCATCATGATGGAGAATTGTTATTTATGAGTAAGAGTATCACTTGGAGGGTTAAAAATACACATGAAAGGTTGAGAACAATAGCGAGTGAACAGGGAGTTGACATGGATAAGGTGAAGGTTTTGCAGAAACCTTACAGGGTGGATTTCACGGATAAAGATATTGAGAATCTAAATGGTACTGGCAGAACAGGACAGATTAAAGAGATGATCGCACTGTTGCGTAAATGGGGTGATGTAGAAAAGTGGAAGGAAAGGTGGTATAAGAAAAGGGAAGAATCAGTGGACAGGACTTATTCAGCTTTTCCTGTGAGAGAAAAAGAGAAAGCAGTGGATGCTTATCCTATGAGAGAAATACCTGGAGGAGGATATGTACATGTTCCATGGACCAGACAGGATATTCTATCATTTACGAATGATTTCCCTCGACTGAGAGAAAAGCCCGTCGAGTGGTATAGGCAGGTAGACAGATTTGTGAAATTGTCAAAAGTGCTGTGGATTGACCTGAATAGTCTGTTTGATATAATTGTTCCAGCAGACTTGTGGGCTGAGTGTAAAATAGTTGTAAGTTGGCCTACTGAGGAATATCCAAGAGACCAGAGAACAGGAGCACCAGATCCAGAAGTAATGAGGAAGTATGAACAGGTGATTGTATACCTGAAGAGTAAGGTACCTCCAAAAGAGACAGACTGGGTTAAGATAGATCGAACACATCAGGAAGCAAAAGAATCAGTTCATGCTTTTTACGAGAGGCTGATACTGGCTTTTAAACAATTCAGTGGGGATGAGCACCTGGGTGACAAAGATTTGAGTCACTTTGTATACAGATTTGTATATGGCCTGAGACCTGAGATTAGTGAGAGAATTCGTGAGCATACAGTGGACTGGCAGAGTAAGAAAATAGATGAGATTCTGAGACATGCAAAGTACTTCAGTGATGAAATTGAAGCAAAACAGAGAAAGCTGAAAGAGAAAGCAATGTGGGCACAAGTGAAAGTTGCGGAAAGACAGGAAGCACAGTTGATGGAACAGGCGAATAATGCAGGAAATAATGCAGGGAATAGGCCCAGATATGCAGGGAAAGGAAAGGGGAATCTTGAGGAAGCCAAAAAGAAATTCCCTTGTCACAACTGTGGCCAACTGGGACATTGGAGATCTGAATGTACCAATCCACCATTAGCGAATAATGAGGGTAAACCCTTAAATCAACAGGTGCAGAACGAAGGGAATAATCGACAGCAGCAACAACCTTCTGTTGTGAGACAGCAGAGCCAAGAGCCAAAACCGCCCTTGCCGCAGAATAGAGGGTCACAAAAGTACAATCAGGATTCAGGATTCTACAATGATGAGCAGGTAAACAAACCAAGGCGTTCTAACCAGATACAACAGTATTTGTTAAAGAATGAAGGGAGTGAGTCTGAGGGTGATTATTGACGGTGCCGAAGAGAGGAGGAAGAGTGCATACTTGGTGCAACTCTAGAAATAGACCAGGCAGGACCATTTGTAGATGGGAAAATAAATGAAGAGAGTGTTACTTTTTTAGTAGACACAGGTGCGACAAGATCAACTGTCAGGTCAGCAGATGTTAGAAATCTTCCTCTCTCGGATGAAGCAATCCAAGTAGTTGGTGTAGCAAATACACAAATCAAGACCCGTCTTACTGAACCAGTAAGGGTACAAATAGGGAAATTTTCAGACATGCACAGATTTATTGTCTGTGACACTAGTCCAGTGAATTTGTTAGGTAGGGACTTGCTGTGTAAGATGAACTGTACAATTTTTTGTACACCGGATGGAATAGCTTTTGAAACACCAGATGAGGATGTTTTGTACCGAATGACTCTAGATAATAGAGAGAGTGAGATGGTTGGTACATATGCTGTGTTTAATCCGGAGGATTTGCCTCAAGAGTTGAGAGACACAGTGAAAAGAACAGTTTGGGATTTTACTGGAGAGGATGTGGGATTGATGAATAATGTAGATCCTGTGAAAATTTCAGTGAAAGAGGGAATTACTTATCCTAACATTCCTCAGTACAAAATGACACCAGAAATAATTGAAGGAATAACTCCTATAATTGAGAAAATGATTCAGCAGGGAGTTTTGAGAGAACTACTGAGTAGCCCGTGTAACTCACCGATTATGGGGCTAAAGAAGCCGAATGGGAAGTTTAGGATTGTACAAGATTTGAGAAAGATTAACAAAATTGTGGTGGCATGTTGTCCAATTGTGCCAAATCCTTCAGTGATTTTGTATCAGATTCCACATGATGCTGAGTGGTACACAGTGATTGATTTGTGTCATGCTTTCTTTTCAATTCCATTGCATCATGACAGCCAGCCGATTTTTGCATTTAGATTTGGCCAGCGTATTTTAGCATGGTGTCGTATCCCACAGGGGTATACAGAGAGTCCTTCGATATTCAATCAGTTATTGAAAAAGTCGTTGGAGAGTTTGATCATGCCTGAAAACTCAGTACTAGTGCAGTATATTGATGACCTACTTGTGGCATCAAAAACACGTGAAGCTTGTGGCAGATGGAGGGTTAAAGGTATCTCCAGCCAAATTGCAATTTTGCAAGAAAGAGGTGCATTATCTTGGACACAATATTGAAAAAGGTCTGAGAAAGGTGACTGATGACAGGATCAAAATTATCAGGGGAATGAAGGCTCCAAGGACCCAGAGGGAAGTGAGAATGTTCCTGGGGATGGTAGGTTATTGTCGTCAGTGGATTAGTAACTTTTCTCTGATAGCAAGACCACTGATTAAGCTGACAAAAAGTGAGGTAAAGGACCCATTGGAACTAGATGGAGAACAAATGGCAGCATTTGAGGAGCTGAAGAGCAGAATGTGTGAAGCCCCTGCTTTGGGTATGCCAGACTATGAAAAAGAGTTTGAGTTGTACTGCAGTGAGAGAAATGGATGTGCACTTTCAGTGTTAATCCAGAAGCATGGACAGCTGAGGAGGCCTATTGCGTACTTCTCATCGACACTTGTAGCTGTAGGTTTGCCAGGTTGTTTGAAATCTGTGGCTGCAACATGCAGAAGTCTGGAACAGAGTGAAGGAATCTTAATGGTGTTTCCTGTAAGGGTATTCGTACCTCACAATGTGGCAATTCTTTTGACAAGAAGCAGAACTCAGTATATGTCACATAGTCGGCTGACTAAATATGAGAAAGTCATTTTGGGAGCATCAAATGTGACTCTTGAGAGATGTGTGAATGTGAATCCAGCAACATTGTTGCCAGATATTGAAAATGTGGGTGTGAAGACAGAAGATGATCATAATTGTTTGGATGTGCTTGATTACTGTACAAAACCGAGACCAGACATAAGAGATCTTCCATTGCCTGAGAGTGATCATGTGCTGTTTGTGGATGGATCATGTCTGAGGAATGATGATGGTGTGCTGAGTGCAGCATATGCAGTGTGCAAGGTTTCAGAGGTTATGGAAGCATCACCATTGAAAGGAGTGAAATCTGCACAAGTTGCTGAATTGATGGCATTGACGAAAGCTTGCAAAATTGGGGAAGATCTGAGAGTGACTGTGATGACTGATAGTCAGTATGGATTTGGAGTTGTGCATGATTTTGGCCAGCTTTGGCTACAGAGAGGTTTCTTGACGTCGAGTGGGACTCCAATAAAGAATGCTGAAGTGATTGGAAAATTACTTGAGGCGATACAGCTGCCTAAAGAATTAGCAGTTGTAAAATGTGCTGCTCATGGACAAGGAGATGATTTTGTAACACTTGGAAACCAATTTGCCAATGACATTGCGCAGTATTGTGCGAAAAATAATCACTCGATTAATAGGGAACAAGAAGGGGAAATGTCTTTTTGTTCTGTGATGTTTACTAATGTCCTAGAGACGTGGGATGAAGTGAAACAGTTGCAGGATGAGGCAGGAAAGGAAGAAAAGAAAGACTGGATCAAGGCAGGTTGTGCCCCAAGAGAGACAGATCATGTTTGGGTCTATAGAGATGGCAGACCAGTCATGCCTAACTCTATGCTATCAACAATGGCAAGGATGTATCATGGCCAGGGACATTTGGGAAGGGATGCGATGATCAGGTCTTTTAAGCAGACTTGGTACAATACAAAGTTCAGGACGATTGCAGAGAGCATCTGCCAAAGATGTTTGATTTGTCAGCAATTTAACGCTGGGAAAAAGACAGTGGTGAGTCTGGGAACAATAGGCAGAGAAGGTGGTCCTTTTACGAGAATGCAAATTGAATTCATTGAAATGCCACAAGTGAACAGATTGAGGTATGTTCTAGTGGTAGTCTGCTTGTTTTCAAGATGGGTGGAGGCCTATCCGACTAGGAGAAATGATGGAATAACAGTTGCAAAGTTGCTGTTAAGAGAGTTGATTGCTAGGTACGGGTTTCCAGTAAGGATTGAGTCTGATAGAGGTGGACACTTCTATAATGAGCTCATGAGTTTAATTTGTGAAGCATTGGGCATACAGCAGAAGCTACATTGTGCATACAGGCCAGAGGCTTCTGGCGTTGTGGAACAGATAAATGGCACAATCAAGAACAGGATTGGTAAGATGTGTTTAGCCACTGGAATGAAATGGCCTGATGTCTTGCCTCTAGTGCTAATGACTATTAGATCTACTCCAGATAGAACTACTGGTTTAAGTCCACATGAGATTTTGATGGGACGCGCAATGCGACATGCATATGTGCCTGCAAATAAGTTAATGACAATAACTGATGACATGATTTTGGATTACTGTAAAGGCCTGGCTGACGCAGTTCATTCTGTGTTTCACCAGGTTGGAGAAGACGCTACTACACTTGAAAAGAAGCAAGCTCATGATCTGAGTCCAGGGGACTGGGTGAGGATTACAGTGCACAGAAGAAGAAATTGCTTGGTTCCAAGGTGGGGAAGACCAAGACAGATTATTCTGACTACGACAACTGCAGTAAAGTGTGCTGGTGTGAAAAATTGGGTGCATGCAAGTCATACTCTGAGAGTTCCTAATCCAAAAGATGGGACTGGTAAGGAGTATTTTGAGGAGTCAGATTCCAGTGATGATGAAGAAACAGAACCAGTAAAAGAGTCAGAGAAGACTTCAGGAGAACCATTGAGAGTCTCAGAAAAAAGATCAGATTCTGTAAGAGTGTCAGAAGTTCCAACGAGCAGTAAAGAAAACAGAAGAGAAAAGAGCAGTTCCACAGAGATTACTCCTGAATCAGATGAGGAGATTGAAGAACCACTTGAGATTACACTTGAAGAAGCAGGGTCAGAAGAAGATAGAGAGGGACAGATTGCGGAAGACCCCCGAGGAGGTGTAGGGAATATTCCTGATAAGCTAGGTGAAGGGACAAATAGACAGCAAGAAGATTGCGTGTCGGAGACCCGAGGAGGGAAAGAGTTAGGGAAGTCTCAAACAGTGGTGAAAAAGACTGTGGAGCGAAAGAAAACTGCTGAAGAACAAGAGGCATTTGAAACAGAATCGGATGAAAGTGAGAATGAGAAATCAGAGGGTCGAGTTCTGAGAAAGAGAACTTGGATTGGAGAGAGAAATAATAAAGAAACAAGACCGAAAAAGGTCGTAAGAGGAGATCTTTGGCCTAACAACAGAGTAAAGAGGCTGAGATACAGATTGACACAAGCAAATACCTCGAAGGCTGAACAAGTGAATGAGGTATCGAGTCAGAATCCAGTAAAAGGTGAAAAAAGAAAAGAGTCAAAAGAACAAGAACCAGAGGGGATCAAAAGAATCAGAAAACCTAACCAGAAGTATAGGTCGCCGGAATGGACGTACGTGGCACTGTCTGAAGGTGAAGAGGCAGAGAGTCAAGGAAATCCAGAGGAGACCGTACGAAAAGTGGTTGAGGAGGAAACAGGTGAAATCCTGAAAGTTATCTTGACTGACATTGATGAAAAGTCAGATACTGAAGATATTGTTGGAGATCTAATACAATTTGATGTCGAAGAAGTTGAAGTGAAGAATGATGAGTATCCAAACTGAGTGAACAGAAGAAATCACTTGGAGAAAGTGAAAAGAAGAAGGACTGAAAATTAGCTGTTTGAAGTAATCCAGAGTTCTAGAAACTCAAGTAGTGGAGTAGTAGAGGCTAAGCCAAAAGACACGGTCAAAGTAGTAAAATGGCTAACATAGAGAATAATCAAAGTAGATGTGCCTTCTTGAAAAGATGGTGTAGAAAGTGCTGCTGCTGTACTGGATTATTAATGATATTATGGGGTGTTTTAGCTTTATTAGTTACCTTTAGGGTTACATTAGACACTTTAGGAATACACACTGAGAATGTGACTTTTGCAAAGAAGAGTTCGCATAAAGTAGTTCCAACTAGAATTAGCAACACTTACGTACATAAAGATAGGTCAATTAATGATTTTTCTAGCAATGTTTTTTCAAAGTTGTTGTACGAATATGTGAAGACAATGGAAGTTAGGGATTGCTACGTATGTATGCAATTACCTGCATCCGTTTCAGAGGGTGTTACTTATCACCATTTACCAGCTACGTATGGAATTTCATGTAGTGTATTGAGTAGTGTTTTTTATTTGTTAGGGAAAATAGATTATGAGATGTCTAACAAAGATAACATTTTTGGGCAATTGCCAATGAACAAAAGGTTGAATCCAGCTAAAGATGCTAATATTTTTGGTGAGATTTTTATTGAAAAAGAAGAATTAACATTAGATTACATTTTTAAGAACAATTTAACATGCAGTTTGAAAGAAGAGGAGAGAGCTTTCCTGAATATGGTGGAGGAAAGGAGATTGAGCATGCATGAAAAGGCAGGGAAATATAAAATGAGTGAGACAATTTGGGACATTGAGATGGGGAAGGAGTTGAGAAACGGGGCTAGTCCAACTTTAGCTCTAGATGCACCACAAAAGGGTAAGCTGTGCATTACAAGAAAGAAATCCCAATATGATACATATTTTGTTGGGACTAGTGAGTGTCATGATACATACTTCATTGCAACAGGATAGGGGTTTCAAAGGAGGAGAGGATCCAGTTTTCCCAGGAGTGTATTAAGTTTGTGGGAACAAGGCTTATTACAGGTTGCCTGACCATTGGTATGGCACGTGTTATGTGGGCCTGGTCTTTCCAAAGATCTTTCATATAGATAGAATAGAAGATGTAGAACATATTAATTTACTAACACGTTTTAAGAGAGAAACTTGGTCTGAAATTGTAGGTGATATTTTTGGAGCTTTAATTCCAGCAGTGGGAATTTCTTTAAATGCTCATGGGATTCGGAAACTGTCAACAGTGGTAGATCGCTTATCGACAAATACCGCTGGAGGGTTTCTTTTGGTGAATACGGAATTGATTGCCGTACGTGCCATGTCTATGCAGAATCGACTTGCCCTTGATATTCTATTGGCCAAGGAGGGTGGAGTCTGTGGAATGCTGAAAGTTCAACATTGTTGCACTTACATTCCTGACGAAAGCAAAGACCTGAAGGTCTATATCAAAAATATTACTGATTTGCATGAATAATTAAAACCACTTGAAGCTGAAAGTATCTGGACTAAATTAGCTAATAAGGTGATAGCTGTTAAGAGTTTTATTACTGAGATAGGTAGTACTATTATAGGTAAGATATTGTTTCCTTTGACCTGTATAATTCTTGCTTTGTTGATACTAAGATTGGTGTGTTTGTGTTGTAAAAACAGGGGAGGGAAAAAGAAATTAATCAAAAGAAATATTGAAAAGAGAAATAAGAGGTCAAAAAGAGAACCTCAAGAAATAGAATTAGAAGAATTGAGGGAGAGTGTTTATTTGGAGACAAAAAGGGATGATGAAAGAGAGTCTGGTGTGTAGTGTTGTGAAGGGAGAAAAAGACATTTCCAATTTCTCCTAAAATGGGACTACATTTTACTACATTTTTTTTTTTTGGGTTGTTTATTTGGTGATAAAATCACCAAAGGGGGGATTGCTGGAGCAGAGTTTTCTGTTGAAAATCTATTGGGTTTTTAAGCTCCGGTTTGTCTATATGTGAAAAATTAAAAATATTAATTTGTAACGTTAATTATTTGTTTTGTGTGAATGTTCTGATTAACCAATACGTACTAACAAGAGAAAACTACACGTGGGAAAGCGTACATGTTGCGAAATAATAATGTGCAGGTTTAACTAAATGAATGTTGCTCTGAGTGCTGTTTGTTTTAAAGCACAAAACGCTTTTGAAATGTCGTGTACTAATGCTTTTCTGTGTTGCAAAGGCTAGATAATTACATACACATAAGGGTATTAGTGGGGTTAACACTGTTTAATCACTATGCTGTGGTAACGTTGTTTTTGTCTCTTTTAATTAAGATGGTCCATTTTGGCCTAGTAAAAAATGGCTGCCGTTTAAAGCCTGCATTTGAGTGACTGAATTTTGATGAGAAGGCCTCGCTGAACATGGTTGAGAGTCATCTGACCACAGTCTTCGCCTGGTTTAAAAGTTTTCCGTGAGGACAGCAGCTCTGGGCGAATGTCCAAGTGTCCTTGGAGGACAAAGGAGCCACAATGAACTTTGTGATTACAACGCTGGTTCCGAGGAAATACGAATGTGAAAGAAACATTTGCAAAACCCGAGTTTCCTGTTTCTGTCTTTTTATTTTTGTGATTTTTCTGAGCGGAGATTTTCCAAATGTAGCGATGCTACATCCTTTCCTGCTCGCTCTGCTCAGCGGTTCAGCAGACGTTTAGAACATTTTATGTTTCTTTAATATTGTAAGTTTCTGAATAAATATTGTTAGCCTAGAGAGGGTCTAAGGCCACTTCTTCCCAAACCTGCGTTGGTGAGGATCGATGCTGTGAGGACGGCGACTTGGGAGACTTCTACTGAGAGACCTGTCCTGACCCATTTATGACACTTAGCTAGAATGGGTAATTATGAGAATAATGATTTTGCTTTGACTAATTTTAGATAAAGTACCGTTGTTTAAAAAACAGTGTTGGTGGTTATTTATTGTTGTTTATTGAGTACTCTATTTTGATTATTGTTGTTTAGATCATGACTCGGGATAATATCAAACTGGTCTTATCAACCTCAGTGTAGATATAGGGTGTTTAGGAGTTTTCTCTCCACAGGTTCTATGCTAATAGAGTAATCGAGCGTATGTTAGTGAAATGGGCCCAAGCGTATGATGTGTGTATGTGCGTGTATCTGTGAAATTACTCTATCCGTGGAAGTAGGGAGAATTTGTATGCCCTAATCTGCACCACCTGTCTGTCCGCACCCTCTACGACACTCACTCCCATCGTCTCTCCCCATATGTACCAACTGTTGTCCTGTGATATAAATCCAATGGAGGATCTTGAGTTGGACCAATGTAACTGTGAAGAGATTCCCACCTCCCGGGGGGACGCTATCGCCTCTCGCCATCATCTATTTCCAGTCCGTCTGACACCCAGTGTTCACTAAGTTTCTCTAAGGGAACAGAGGTGTTCTGTAATAGTTTCTTATATGTGAGGGAGATTGCTTTCTCAGGTAAGTATCCATCCAGGAGCTGATCCTCTAGTTGGGAGGAGACAGGGAGCGAGGTGCCCTTTGGTATGGCCGTGTAAAGAGCGTGGCGGATCTGCAAGTATCGGAAGAATTCCGTGCCTGCCATTTCACATTGTCGTTGCAACTCCGAAAACGCTACTACCTCTCCTCTGGACCATAGATCACCCACGCGCGAGATGCCAATGAGGTCCCCTTTATCAAAACCTTTGAAAGTCCTCAGCCGACCTTGTTGTTCCGAGTCCCATAGAGGGGTGGCAAGAGTTAGCTTATCCCTCCAACCTAAACTTTTCTGGACGTCGTGCCAAATCCTTACCGCATGGTTGGTTGGACCAGTGAGCGGTAATTTGGTCTTGAAGGAATACAATGCTACATTGAAGTTTCCACCTATCCATGGTGTAAATCGGGTCTTGTGGGTCGCGGTACGTGGCTTGATTAATGGCTGCAAGCTGAGCAGCCCAGTAGTATCTCTTGATATCGGGAAGGCTTATGCCACCGTCATACCAGTTGAGGACCAATTTTTTATGCGCTATGCGAGGTCTCCCGTTCCAGATCAGTTCACGCTGCAAACTCTCTATTTCCCTAAAATAGTTGGCTGGCACCGGATTAGGAGCATTTCGTAATGCGTAAAAAACGGGTGAGACATCATTTTAAATAAAGCTGCCTGTTCAAGGAGAGAGAGTGGCAATGTCCCCCAGGCGGCAACGTCCCGCCGTAGTCTTTGTAGAGGTGGGCGCAGGTTTATAGCATAGTGCAGTTTAGGGTCAGGAGTGACAAAGATACCCAAATAACGAAATCCACCTTCTGCGGTTTGTATGGGGCAATCATCAAATAAACGGGGAAGAGCTCCCTGAAGCACGTACATTATAATATAATACTGCGAAAATGTCTAGGACACTCCTGAGCGACCTACGGGTGGAGGCTAAAAAGAGTAGTATATCATCTGCATATAGCGAGATGCGATCCTCCCAATCCAATGACCATTTCAGTCCTCGGATAACGTGGTCTTGTCGGATCCAGGCCGCCAGAGGCTCGAGGGATAGAGCGAACAGTAGCGGTGATAGCGAACGTAAACAACAATCTTAATTGGGGTACAGTGTGCCCCCCAAAGCCCTAGACTCAGGTACCACTGCACCTTCAACGCTAATGCCAGCCATGCCTCTAGCAGAGTGGATGCATTTGAATGAAAGTGTGTCCTACAAAAGTAAAGTACAGGGACTGAATACATGGTCACTGATGTCAAGGGCAGTCAGTAGTAGATGGAACAAGATGAGGATATTAAAGTGCTCCTTCTTCTAATGTCTGAAATTTGACCTGTAACTGTGTGTTGGATGCAGGAGGCCTCATGTCCTTGCATATGGCTGGGTGAATGGCTTCCTATGCTGTTCCTCAATTGTGGGAGTCCTTCTGCGGCTGAAGTTGGGGCGCTCTTCGCATCATGGAGCACTTTGAAGCATGATGATGAGTCTAAGGCAAAGCTTGTCAGATGGCAGGAGACTCTCCTGTAAGGAAACTGCACTATCTATGGTGAGCAGAATAACTTCTTCCAGCGCTTAATTTCTGCCAGTGGTTTTTGGTGCTTATACGGGCACTTAATTGGCAGCACCGCCTCTAATAATAGTCCATCAACATGGTGGCGCTGTCTTATTAACTTTGAGATGAACCATCAACTGTGTTTATTAAGTCAATATACATTGAAAATTAATAGTACCTGCCTCTCGTGCCATTATTATAGCTTTGTGCGGCCTGAAATAATAGTCTGGATTGTCACACCTGTAGGAGTGCGATGGTTAGGTGTTATGTTAGTACTGCTGCTGAAAGGGTATGGGTGGTGCAGGCTTCAGTGGCCTTCGAAGAGGGCCTTGGCTAATGTTTTACAAATTAAGCACTGACTTCTTCAACACACAGATTTCTCAAAGGTATTAAGTAGCAGCTAGGCGAGATTCGCTTTATCCGAGGGCTTCTGGACTCTGAGAGCTCCTGCCCTTGCCTAGGCTAAGCCCTGCTCCTCTGAAGTGCAATGATGTATTCTGAAGGAACTATCAGAATAGAGGTGTGTTAGCACTCTGACTACCCTTAGGGGACCTCTTTCAAACCCTGAAAGATGTAGTTGCAGACACCGATGCCATCTGCACTGTCTCACATGGCTGGATCACTGTAGGGAGGACGATTTTTCTTGGGCCACCATATGCCCCAGAGTAGCAATGCCACTGTTTACAGGTGACGTGGACACTGAAAATGGCATCACTGGCACTAACTAGGAAACCGTTTTTACATACAGATATCAGACATACCAACATTTTAGGGCAGGAAAGTGGGAGATTTTAAAATATAAAACGGGAGAATGTAATTTCCCCATTGACTTCTATTGCAGAAAATGCAATTTCAGGCGGAAGACAGCTAAAAGAAAGCAATTTTTCGCTTGGAAATCGCGAGTTTCCCGCCTGAATCGGGTCTATTGGCATGTATGAGATATATCTTATTTGTCTAAGTTCTAATCAAGACAATTAAATCGTAGTCGGATTCCTACAGTATCTTTGCCAACGGGCGGACACATTGTGCTGGCAACACCACAAATGTATGGACTGACGGAATCCGAGGAAGGAACAAGAGCACATCTCTCCCCACACCTCAGGAAAGAAGACCAACACTTCTGGCGACATGTTTTGGGGCCTGAACAGAATGATGGCGCACAGAACAACACCAACCCTCGGAGGCAGGTGTCTTGATTCTCTGCGAAGTCCACGAAGAATGTGTCCTCGCCTCCACACACCAGTTACATTTAGGCCTAAAAGTGCTTTGTGATAGCTTAGCTACCAGTCTGTGCCACTGAGGCGCGGCCATCTTCAGGTGATGACGTCAGTGGAAAACAGGAAGCGCAAGAGGGGTGACGCCATTGCCCCGCCTACACCACTGCTTGCTGAACATCCGCATAAGGCATGTGTCTGTGAGATATTCGCTCCCCACCGCGAGGTGTTAACGGAATACGTCGTTGCGTTCGCAGGATTCTAGGAACCCGTCTCACAGATCCTGTTGTCTTCTCCGGCCCTGAAGGAGGCTTGCTGTGATTGGCCAACCTCGTGCCTCCTACCAGGCTTGCTGTGATTGGCCAACCTCGTGCCTCCTACCTTTCCACCCTCTTAAAGAGAAGCATGAATGGACAAGGGGTATACTTATAAATTCCCCCCACATAAACGTATACATATATAGACCCATTCACGGACGCATGCTTCCAGAGTAAACCGGTGTTAACCAGTGTTAACCCTGTCCGCAGTGTGGAAATGACCACGGCCCTCTGAAGCTGAACGAAAAACAAGAGGTGGCTTGAGATACTGTTACACAATCTGAGTTTAAAAAAAACTACAGTACATTATGGGACCAAACCGAGAGAACTATATTACAGCTGTAGATCGCATAACTTGAAGTTCAGGGGTTCATCTGTACAAGAGAGGCCCTGGAGATTCTCACAAAAACATTAACAAAAGAGGAGAACTTTTTGCAGTTTTTATAACATTTCAGGCTAAGGGTTTTCTTTAAAACATAAACAGTGCTAGCAAGGAAATGCATAATCGAGCCAAACAAAGGGCTAGGAAATCACCAAACGGAACTTAAGGGCTGAAAATGAACTTTTGGACAGTTTCTTTCTGAAGGCAACATGGAGCAAAATGCAAGGAGAAAATTATCATAGGTGAATCATGAAATCGAATGGGAGTCTGGCGAAGAATGACAAAAGACAACGCCCAGACCTGCAGGCGACAACACCAGCTGAGCAAATGGTACATTTACATCAGCGTAAACACCTGGATTGCATGCATCATCACTTATAGGCCGCTCAAATCTAAATAATGCCAGAGGCTTGTTCACAGTGAAACACCTACACACATACACGCACGTAACCCAATGTAACAAACCGGATGTATAGATGTGAGTGCAAATGAATTGAGAACAGCAACTTGTGAGTAAAAATACTAAATTGATTAGCAGAAAAACGTTTTCAGACCGTAAACACCTTGAGCTGTGTAATCCAATGAGGCGCACCATCGCCCTTCCACCGCACCAAAGCAATTTTATTTTTGGTAGGCTGGGTTAGAGCGGGGCGGGGCTGGTGGCACAGGGGAGGAGTGATTTGAACACTCAAGTGTGCATGATGGTTTGGCCAGCCGTCTTGGGCCGACCAAAGAGTCATGCGCACTTTGCATGTTCCCCACCAGGCTGTAATGCACAGGCTGGTAGGGAACATGCACAGGCTCCCTGTCGGTGCTCAGGCCAATCACAACGCTAAATTGCAGCGTTGTGGAATGGAATGGAATGAGATTTTTAAAGCGCATGGCTGCCAGAGAGCGTCCCAGCGGTGACAGAAAATCAGGATAGATCAGGCGGAAGCGTGAAGGTAGTTACGGGAACAGCCAAGTCTTTAAAGACTTTCGAAAGGGCAGAAGGTTAGGTTGGGCACGGAGGTCCGGTGGAAGGGCATTCCACATCTTGGACGCCTGAAAGGAAAACCGCCGGCCTCCGGAGAGTGCTTTCTTAATCCTGGGTATTTGGGTAAGGTGGGCATTAGAGGATCGGAGGGTTCTAGTCGTGGTATGAGGGACCACGAGGTCTTTAAGGATGGGCGGGGCTTTTCCATGAAGGATTTTATGGGTTAGGCACAGGGCCTTGAACTGCACCCTTTGCTCCAAGGGCAGCTAGTGGAGTGCTCTGATCGCCGGTTTGGCAGAGCAGCGTTTTTTTGTGCCCGTGAGAATCCGAGCGGCAGCATTTTGCACCACCTGCAGCCTGGCTGTGACTTTTTTTGGTGCACCGAGATATAGGGCATTTCCGTAGTCTAGTCTGGACAGGATGAGGCCCTGTAGGAGTAGCTTTCTTGACTGGAAAGGAAGCAGGTGGAGGATCTTGCGGGTGGTACGTAGTAAGCCAAAGCAGGTTCCAGCCGTTTTCCTTGCCTGGGTGTTTAGGGTCAGGTTTTGGTCCAACCAAATCCCCAAGCTTTTGATGTCAGTTTTGGGGGTTGGGGGAGGACCCATGCACGGGGGCCATAGAGACTCCGGTTGGAAGTGGGACTGATTGCCCATCACCATTATCTCCGTTTTATCCCCATTGAGTTTTAGATGGGAGGCGTTCATCCAGCTGACTATGTCCCCCAGGCAGGAGTGCAGGTCGATGGTGAGATTATCTGGCCGACTGAGGGAGACAACCAGCTGAGTGTCGTCCGCGTAGGTCAGGAGTTTAATACCATACGGGACGACAATTTTTTCCAGGGGCGACATATACACGTTGAAGAGCGTCGGGCTCAATGACGAGCCCTGAGGCACTCCGCAACGTATAGGGGTCTCCCTGGAGATAAGTCTACTTCCGCCACCTGGAAAGAGCGATTGTGGAGATAAGATTTGAGCCAAGAGAAGGCCGGCCCTGAAATACCAAGGTTTTCAAGCCGCTGTGCCAGAATGATGTGGTTGACGGTTTCGAATGCCGCGCTGAGATCCAGAAGGATCACTGCCACTGATCCTCCTGCATCAATGATCTTCCTAGCCTCTTCGACAACCGCCACCATCGCTGTTTCCGTGCCCTGGCCCGGGCGGAAGCCAGTCTGTGATGTTTTTAGCAAATCGTTGGATTCCAAATAGTTTGATAGCTGACCATTGATGAATTTTTCAGCCATCTTGCTAATGCCAGGGAGAAGAGAAATCGGCCTGAAGTTGGCCAGATTGCCAGGGTCAAGGTTGGGTTTTTTGATTAAGGCTTTTACCACAGCCTTCTTCCAGCTTGCGGGAACCGTTCCACTTTCTATAGAAGAGTTTATCAGGTTCACCATTGGTGCTAGGATGGTAGGGGCGACCTGTTTTAGATGTCTGACTGGCGCTGGGTCATGCGGGGACCCGCTTTTGAGGGATTGAAGGATGGGCCCTAAGGTTGCCTCACTGATGGAAAAAAACTTGATTAGTTCTGTATCCCTGTTCTGGCACTGCGGCGAGTGAAGAGGAGGGGGGTCCACAGGGAGAAGAGGGGGGAGGTGTTGAAGGATATTTTGTATTTTCAGGTCAAAGAACGTTGCTAACTCATTACAATGATTGTCCGAGAGATTATGCGTGACAGATGGTACTGGGGTCTTTAAAAGTTTTTTCACAATTTGGAACGTTTCTCTGGACGAACAGGATGCCTCACTAATTTTTTCATTAAAAAAGGATATTTGAGCGTTTTTTTAGAGCCTTTTTGTAATTGAGGATAGTCCGTTTGTAGTCATTTTTGCTATTGGGATCGAAATCTTTCCTCCATACTCTTTCCGCTCTCTTGCAAATTTTCTTTAAGAGGCGTACCTCATGGGTGAATTAAGAAAATTTAGTCAATGTAACTTTTTCTACCTTTTCCAGGTACATATACTATTGATCTGACCCCTTCACTCAGAACAAGTGATACGTTTTTTCACTTTAGGAGCGACAATGCGCCTTCCTACAAATATCGGTCCTGATGAAAGCCTTTAGACCTTTACAGAAGGCTGAAACATGTTGACCCCTACATCATGAAAAGTACGGCAGACCAGTAACTCCGTCTCACCCCGCACTTCTTTCTTTTAATTCTCTGATCAAGCTTTCAAGAATAAAGTTACTATGGAAACAATGACCAAGAGATTTTAGCTCACTAGATACGAACCCTCTCACATCCCCCTCCTTTGTTTTTCATGTCTGGATACTACTGTTGAACCAGAAGGTCTTCCTCCGGGTGGAGGGCAGCGTACATTCAAAAAAGACCCAATGATGATGCTGCACTAATACACATAAGCGGTAACCCAGTTCATGCCGCCTTTTGTACCTGTGTATAGTTATGAGGGTTCTTTTATGAAGGAACTAACAGAAGAAAGACCCTGGCTATACAGGACAAGTGGTCCACTCTCTTTTGATTTTTTGCCTCATGGGTGAACCACGAGGAGGTGGCTTTTTTCCTAAGTTTCCGATGCGGTTTTTTGGGAAGGACTGTATCTAAAGATTTAGCAATCCAGGACGTAAACTCCACGTCTGCTAAGTAAGGGTTCATTTCGGGATGTGGCCTGGTGTCCTCTAGTGCTTGTTTCCATTTGTCGATGTCAAGTTTCGCCCATGGACGGGAAGGTCTGCTAGGTGCTTGGGTGGAAGGAGGAGTGGACTGAATTCGCCAACTAAAAGGGATGAGCAGATGGTCGGACCATGGTACAGGGATCGGTGTTCCCACCACAAGGTCAGGAAAGTTGCAAAAGATGGGATCAAGCAGGTGTCCACGATTATGTGTGGGAAGATCGTTTTGTAAGTGGAGTTGATGGGCTGCCAGGTCTAAAATCAGTTCTGTGGCTATTTCGTCTTTACTATTGTCAAAGTGGACATTGAGGTCCCCTAAAATTAGGAGATTGGGCCGTGTACTGGCCATGGCCAAGGAGCATTCCAGAAGTGAATTGTGGAATTGCCCCATGGCTCCTGGTGGACGGTAAATGAGAACTCCTGAGAGGGAGATACAGGGGGACATTTGGATAGTGAAGTGTGTATCTTCACAGTCCGTCAGGGGGCTGTCAAGGAATCTGCACGAGAAAGACTCTTTAAAGATAACGGCAATTCCTCCTCCCCTGCCCTTGGGACGGTTCAGGTGTTGAATCAGGAATCCGTGGGGTAGTGCCTGTACTATATCGGCGTCTGAATCAGGCGCAAGCCATGTTTCTGTAAGAAACAGGATCTCTAGATGGTGTTCCTCGATAAGTAAGTGTATTTCATGGGCGTGTTTGGGCAGAGACCTGCAGTTGATCAGAGCCATATTAATGATCGTCTGAGGGTGGTGCTTGTTTATAGAGGGAGTGCGTTTGAAAGGACAGTGGGGACAGTGGGTGAAGCATGAATCTCCTCTCAGTGAATGGGAACATGGCGGTAGAACAGGCAGATTGAGGTGGCATAAGGAATCTCCTGAGTATGAAATCCTCGCTCGAGCCCCCGTGCCTGGCTCCTGGCTCGTTCTGGCGCGGACGGGCGCAGACGGGCTTGCCTTCGGCGCGCCATCGTCACGCCCACTGCGCTCGTCCGCTGCGCGTCCTAGGAATGCACATGTTTTATAGAAGGGAACTTCAGGCGGGGGCGTGGCCTCACGGTAGTGGGCGTGTCCTGGTATGCTCGGCAATGGCGGCAATCTTTTCACGGAGCCCATGACAGCGCTAATATCCGCTGTTTGGGGTGCTCGAGTGAGTCTAAGTTCCAATGGTATTATGCTCAGGGGGAGAACGTGCCAATAAAAACACAGTAAGTTACTACAATTTTAAAAAGTTGTGGCGAGTGCTCTCCCGGCTTCCGCCTCAGGAGATGGTGGAGATTTTCAAGGTTGCGCTAGTATTCAGCGCCCTTTATTTATACTTCTGGCGGGCGGCGTGGCCTCACGGTAGTGGGCGTGTCCTGGTATGCTCGGCAATGGCGGCAATCTTTTCACGGAGCCCGTGACAGCGCTAATATCCGCTGTTTGGGGTGCTCGAGTGAGTCTAAGTTCCAATGGTATTATGCTCAGGGGGAGAACGTGCCAATAAAAACACAGTAAGTTACTACAATTTAAAAAAGTTGTGGCGAGTGGTCTCCCGGCTTCCACCTCAGGAGATGGTGGAGATTTCCAAGGTTGCGCTTGTATTCAGCGCCCTTTATTTATACTTCTGGCGGGGGGCGTGGCCTCACGGTAGTGGGCGTGTCCTGGTATGCTCGGCAATGGCGGCAATCTTTTCACGGAGCCCGTGACAGCGCTAATATCCGCTGTTTGGGGTGCTCGAGTGAGTCTAAGTTCCAATGGTATTATGCTCAGGGGGAGAACGTGCCAATAAAAACACAGTAAGTTACTACAATTTAAAAAAGTTGTGGCGAGTGGTCTCCCGGCTTCCGCCTCAGGAGATGGTGGAGATTTTCAAGGTTGCGCTTGTATTCAGCGCCCTTTATTTATACTTCTGGCGGGGGGCGTGGCCTCACGGTAGTGGGCGTGTCCTGGTATGCTCGGCAATGGCGGCAATCTTTTCACGGAGCCCGTGACAGCGCTAATATCCGCTGTTTGGGGTGCTCGAGTGAATCTAAGTTCCAATGGTATTATGCTCAGGGGGAGAACGTGCCAATAAAAACACAGTAAGTTACTACAATTTTAAAAAGTTGTGGCGAGTGGTCTCCTGGCTTCCGCCTCAGGAGATGGTGGAGATTTTCAAGGTTGCGCTTGTATTCAGTGCCCTTTATTGATACTTCTGGCGGGGGGCGTGGCCTCACGGTAGTGGGCGTGTCCTGGTATGCTCGGCAATGGCGGCAATCTTTTCACGGAGCCCGTGACAGCGCTAATATCCGCTGTTTGGGGTGCTCGAGTGAGTCTAAGTTCCAATGGTATTATGCTCAGGGGGAGAACGTGCCAATAAAAACACAGTAAGTTACTACAATTTTAAAAAGTTGTGGCGAGTGGTCTCCCGGCTTCCGCCTCAGGAGATGGTGGAGATTTTCTTAGGGGAGCCTGGGTGCTTCCTGCTTCCGAGACTCGCCGAAGAAGCCGAAGAAGCGGAGATATGACAGTGGAGAGACGGTGGCTGTGAGGAGGTAAGTGTTTTTTTTTATTTGACCCCCGTTCCCTGCTAGCCGCAACTGTCCAGGTCATTAATTCATACAAGAGGAGCAATGCTAAATGAAAAGACAACTAAACCAGGCACACCTCACTGGTGAAGGGAAGAAAACAGACAGCAACTCTCATGAAGGAATAACTGCACAGCTTCATGACCAGGAATGTAACCGGGTATTGTCTAACAAAAAACCTAATAAAAATAGTGCATTTGATCAAAAACAAAACCAGATCCCAAACGTGGACACAGGAGGCCATGTTTGTTGAGGAAAAATAGTGAGATTCACTCTGTTTTGAAGCCACAGGTCCCCCGGAGACAGCCAGTAGAGATTCACCCAGCAGTTTACAATGTTTATCTGCAATACAATCTGTCATGTCACTTACGCATCCAATCCCTATGTGCCATGCTAAATCACTGCCCTCAAATATTACAGGTAATCAGCGAATGCAAGAGACATTTCTTCAAGGCTTTTTGATTGCCCCTTATCTTAGGTACAGAAATAAACAATTGCTCTCAAAGGAATTATTTGTACACTTAATTATAAAAAGTATTCAAATGAAACTTTGAGAGGAAGGTGGAACAACATAGCACCTTGATGCAATTAATGTAGACTTAATCCAACATACTTTTAGATGAACACAATGCAAGCGTACATGTAAAAAGTTTAATTAATTGATAATCATAGTATTTCAGTTGTTCGAAACAAGGGGTTCAAATACAGCATATGCACATGTATGTCAACAATAACACAATACTTCAATGTACAATTTTTATGTGCATATATGTGCTAATCCACTCTTACATAATATACTATCCATTAAGCATCTATAGGGGATATTCTCAAGCATGTGTGATAACTCTCGCAAAATCAGCTTAACGCAACTCTTCACATCACAGTCTATCGCGGGAAAATAACTGTGGTAATGTGGTATTCTCAAGCAGGTGGCACCATGCGATAGTCCCACGATAACGCATCAAATGACCGCGTTAAAAGTAACGCGACGCCGCAAAAACGCAAAACACAAACGTGAAAATAGATGGATGAGGCCAATCGCAATACAAAAATCAGCGATAACCAGCGATAGGCCTGCAATTCCCACGCGTCATGCAGGAAAATGCACCATAAAAGCAGAGTACAAAAACGGTGAGATAACAATGTACGAGCACAACCCCAAATCCGTGACGTAAAACAAATGAATATTGTCCCGCATCACATAGGCATCTCCTAACAGTCACAATGTACATTGACATGCAGTCTGCATGTAAACTGCGCCAATGCAGACACATGTATGGAACACACTGTGAAAGTGGGGACAAGCAACCCCTCCTGCACACAGACGTGTCCTGCCCATGATCAATCAATGACAGCGTGGACGAATGTAGGGGCAGTGACTCCCGCTTACGTACTTGTTGCCCATGTTGTGGGACTTGAGTCACAGGGGGCATCCCTGCATCATGGTGGTACATAACTGACCCCAAAAGGAGCCCTGTATTCACCTGTAGATCACAAATGGCATCCAAAATGAAATAATCTTGGACACGTGAAATGCCGAAGGGTGGGATACCCTACTAACTGTGACACACAGAACTGACAGTTCGAATATGTGACACCCCAAACAGCCTCTCTGCACAGTGTTGACACACCCACCATTCATGAACAAATCATAACATGGTTAGCAATACATGTTACATTCTCACTTGTCTGAGTGATGTGCCTGTACAGATGAGTTACATGCACTTAGGGAATGTCATTTTGTAATGTATTTATTTGCACATGCTGTGCCTGTGGTTATTTTGTACTGTCCCATGATTGCCAAGGACTCTCACAATGTGACGTGCTCATCTGAAGAAATTTGCTATGATGGTGTCCCTGCGGGCTATTCCTGCTGCGGCTGCAGTGGGGTATGGTCCACCTGCCTCATCTTCATCATCATCGTCCGGTGCTTCTGGAACTGGTATCCATGGTGCCTTGCTGCATACACATATGTTGTGCAACACACAACATGCAACGATCATCTTGCACACGATGTCTGGGCTGTACAGGAACCTTCCACCTGTGACGTCCAGGCACCTGAAACCTGACTTCAACACGCCAAATATGCGTTCCACGATGCCCCTGGTGTGTTTGTGGACCGCATTGTACTGCTGCTGTGCCTGTGTGTTTGGGGTTCGGAGGGGTGTCATCATCCAAGCGCAGAGTGCATATCCTTGGTCACCTGTGACAGTGCAGAGAGACATGAGTCAATAGTTGGTTCTGCATAATGTGTTGGCAGGCTCACTGGTTCATTGGTGTGTGATACGTCTGACTTTGTAATTCCTGTATGACATGTACTGCTTGTTGCAAATGAGCGGCATCAATGTGTATTACATAGCCTCACTGCTGCTCCTCCCTCCCCCGAGCCTATTCACTCGTGTGCGCAGAGCGGTTGCATCACTAGCACCCCTACGGCACACCATTGCCACGCCTGTCTGCGCATGTCCACAAGCCTGACAACGACACAGTGATGTTGTGCACTGAAGGTGTGCGGCCACATGTGTGTAGGCCTATGGTAAGGATAGGGCGGACACAGATTTAGAGTTCATGCCTGGCTGAACTCACCATGCGGTTGACGGTAGACATTTGGCTTATGCTGTGGAAATAGCGACACACACAACCATTGGCATGTATTATCCCGGACCCCGGGCAGGCTTGCGCACCCTCATGTACCCCTCGGCTGAGGCCGCACTCCGTGGGCATGCTACAAAGCAACATTGTACATTGCGTGACGGGTGGCGCAGACACTACACAAGAGATACACGCATCAGTTACCTCTTTGTCAAGGCCTAAACTCAACCACGCCCAGAGCCATGTGTCCAATGACCACACTGCTACGCCGTACTGCCGTACGCCGGTCCACTCACGCTCACAGGGGGTCCGACACAGCTACATGTCCCAGGTCTACCCCACTGCCTGAGGTGACAAGGTTGCGCCCACTGTACACAGCACAACGTAATGTGGTAAGTCCCGGGGCCCTCATGCATACATAATGACCACAGGGACACACAGATAGTTTGTGGAACTGGCTATGGGCACGTGCGCTCGGCCCCTTTTATTGCCAGGGTCACATGTCCAGTGACGCCTCTGCTGGATTGGTGTTGGGAAGTGAAAGCCACCCCTCAGGGGTTGGGTGGTGCTGGCAACAACTGCAACAGTGATCAGACAATCAGAAGTTCAAAGTACAAACAGCAAGGGTCCTTGATTTGAGCTGCACAGAGTTAGTGGCCCCGGATGCACTGCGACCAACACAGTCACACCCGCAAGGGATGTTGACTTGCGGTGCACTGAGATAGCGCCACGAGAGCTGAGCGGGTCCTCGTTGATGTCCAAGGAGAATGACGCGGAGTGTTACGGGGGATAGTGGAAGGTGTCCATCCAGGGCATAATGCGGAGGGCAGAAGCAAGCAGAAACAGGCATTATGAAGGAGTTCAATGCTCCAGTCTCCTTTTTCCCACCATGTCAGTATCAGCTACATGATGAAGACAACCCCCAGGCCATAGACTCAGACGCCAACAAAGTTCAATGGGAGAGTGTCCATGACTCCCGTGGCACCAGAGCTGGAAGGGGATGCAGTCTGCGATGAGGCCTGATATAAACTCTGCAATGCACAAATCAAGACTCAGTTCCAATTGTGTGTCCTACTCGACCGCAGTGTGTGCCGGAGGCAGCGGTCAGCGCGGGACAACCGCTGTGCAGCCAGTTCCTTCTGGATCTCTAACACACGGCGTTGAAATGGCATGAGGAGAAGATTCCTGGTTGACGGAGGTGAAGGCACCAGAGCTGAGCGGGTGTGCACCCTGCGACGATGCTGTGTCCTGCCTGGGATGGACTGGATTGATTTGTCTGTGGCCTGCTGGACCGGTGTGTAGGCCTAAGGCAGAAGTCCGCAAGGGCCCGCAGATGTGTGTGGTCGGAATGCTTTGCACAGAGTTGGTGGCACCACATCGAAGGGAGTATAGGGATTTAAAATATGCCATAAATATGTACTCTGCCTTTGTGTAATCAAGACTCAGTTCCAAATGTGTAACGTACTTGTCCACTGTGTATGCCAGTGGAGTGCGTCAACGAGAAAGGAGTTCTGCAGGCCTTGTTCGCGGAGGCCACGATGGTCTGAGTAGGCTGCCAAGATCGCGGGCCTCTGGCTTGGAGCTAGCACAGGCACGTGGTGGGCACTCTTGGAGACACGCCGGTGTCCGCAGGTGAGCAGTGAGGCCTGGATGCGCATGGGCAGATGTGACTGGTTCAGGGACCAGCGGCCCGGGCTGCGGCAGGCGCACAGGATCACAGGCACCGCCACACACGGCGCCGACCTCGTGGCGCGGTGAGTGGCGCCGCGATGGCAGACACGTTGGCCATTCCGGAAGAGAACCACGCCCAGGTCTACGTGATTTTTATTCACACCCCTACACTAGCCTGGCGTACGCCAGGCAAGCCCACTCCGCACATGCTTACAAGGGGACATAACAAGCTACATTTCCGTGATCTTCCCCACTGGCTGGGGTGACATGGTTGCGTCCACTGTCCACAACACTACCAACACCAGCATTATATGTCGACATGGATATGTCTGTGGTCTGCATACTGCAGTCTGTCCAGCACAGCACGCCACACTTGGCAATGTGTGCATTCTTATTCATGGGTCACTTGCCTCCTTCGCACATGCCTGGTTGCCACCTACCTCCACATTCTGCTGGTGTGTGGCTGATGTGCCATGACGTTGGTGGCTCATGTACATGGCTAGCCCAGGTTGCCACAGTAAGTTGTGCTGTCGTGTCTGGTGGGTGGGCATGTTGTTTGGCATGTTGTATGAGGGTTTGTAACATGTGCATTGCCAGAGTTGTGAGTTGCATGAATGTGGATTGGAGGTGTGTGGTGTGTTCACTTGGTACTTAACAGCGAGCATTGCATTTCTGTAGGTGCCATCCTGGAAGCGCCGGCTGATGATGGACTGTCGGAAGATGTATGAATCATGCACCCTGCCTGGGTAGTTGGCAACGACATTGGTGAAGAGTCCCTGGTGGTTCACTATTGCCTGCACATTGCTGGAATACATGTGCTTTCTGTTGCGGTAATTGTGTGCAATGTCGGCAGGGGGCACAAGTAGGACATGTGTGCAGTCAATTGCCCCCAACACATGCGGGAATCCAGCTATGGCGTAGAATCCTTGTTTGGTCTCTAGCTGTTCCTGCGCAGTGTGGGGGAAGTATCGGTACTGGGGTGCCAAGCTGATGATGGCATTTAGGACAGGTTTGAGGATCTTGGATAGGGCTGGCTGTGAGACTCCTTCGACTCTGGCGGTTGTTGGTCGGAATGTCCCAGAGGCCAACAGGTGCAGCACAGCCAGCAGCTTTGTCTGCGGAGGGATGTTGGTTGTCCGCTGTGTTGGTGCCGTCAGCCTGTGGGCAATGATGTTCAGGATGCGGAGGATGGTTGTCCTTTTGAGCCTGTAGTGGGCAATGACATACTCTGGTGTTAAGTCTGTGAGGCCGGTGCGTTTCCTGAAGGTCCGCTGTCTTAGTCTGCGCTGCCTCTGTGGTGGTCCCGGGGGAGGAGGGGAGGGGGGGGGGTCCTGGGGAGGTGGCGGTGGGTGTTCTGGCCCTGTTGGGGCTCTGAGTTACATGATGAGTAGCTCCATGGCATCTGTTGTTCTTCAGGTGTGGCTCTGGGCTGAGCTCCCTTTATGCTGCAGGTTGTCGTCCAGCTTTGCACCAGGTCGAGGCAGGTGTTAATTTCCTGCTGCTAACGCGCTTTATTGCCTGTTTTGGGATCTTATCGCCGATGTGGCTGGTCGTTGAGAATGTTGAGGTGTGGTGTTGTTGCGGATTTTTGCTCGAGAATGCCTACTCTGCATCTCATTAGCGATAGTTGCCGGGGTCATCTGTGGCAATGTATTTTGCGGATGTTATCGCAGGTGAACTGGTGGTATAGGCTGTTTGCACCAGCTTGTTAATGGGGCGATAAATTTATCGCGACTTTGGCTGCGATAAAGTGCGAATAGATCCTTGAGAATATGCCCTGCTGAGTTTACTTGCGTTGTTTCTGAGTTGGCAGGTGGGTCTCTGCATGGAAAAAACTAGGTCACCCTTTCAGTCTCTCAGCTAACGAATAAGCAAGATCATCCTCAAGACTATGGGCCTGATTATGATAGCGGTGAACTCGACACTGACATGCTGTCGGTGACTGGTTCACTGCCATCGTGTGGCCATTTTCCACCCGCCAGATTGTGATGGCGGGTGGTGTGCTGGCAGGCGGAAAGCCCAACCGCCACGGGTCCGACAGAAGCAATCGTTCCGATTGCCTGTCGGACCGCCCCGCATCCCCAGAATGGTGGTGGTACCTAGCGGACACTGCCCACCTGATTGGGATGCAGGATCCCCGCCAGACTTTCCATGGCGGTTCAACCGCTATGAAAAGGCTGGCGGGGATGTACTTTGGGGGCCCTTTGAGGGCTCCCCTTGACCAGAGGCAGTTTGTGTATGCACTTGGGGGGCACCTATGGTACCCCCTACATTTCCCTGCACCATGTGGCACATACTGAATGGTGCCTGCCACGCAGTGCAGGGAAATGTTCAAGGTGTATTTTTAACACTGCTATATGCTGCTGACACATTGGGTGACCCCAATTGACCTAAAATAGTAATAAGATGGTCCAAATATATCCAAAAATACAGTGTCAGAAGTCAAAGTCAAATGAGTGGGTGTGGCTGATCGAAGGCATAAAGTGGATCCACGTTCCCTTCAAAGCACCATTCAGCACACATACCCAGTTCTTTGTTTCAGGGGTCCATGAATCTTACTTTCGTCAGTAACGCTCACTCGAAAGGAGGGTTCATGTTCTACTGTTTCTTAAGTATGGGATGAGTTGAGGAAGATCTGTGGAACACTGTAGTCCTGGGAGGGCCAACATGTGTGAATGAGGACCATCTGAGCCAGACTACGGCACAGATGAAGTAGAGTAAAAGGGATCAGACAAAACAGAGTGAGGGCATATGCAGTAAAAGGGTTACAGTCCTGGAGAAAGGTATCCACAGGCCACGTTTCTGGTACAGACACCAACTCATGAATATTTGAAGCGGTTTGTTGAGACGGGAGGTAAACCAGTCTCCTTCCAATGTACCCCAGAGAGAAAAGATCTCTGAAAAAATCTGGTGGTCTAACGTCGAATCACTGGAGTTGCGAAAGCAAAGGGAGAAACCAATTAACCAGATTGTGAGAACCTTTTCAAGGCAAAAATCCCATAGTTGCAGAGCCAGAGAGGATAATGCCGTGGACTTTGTCCCTTCCACTCAGTTCACATATCGGATCGTTGAAATGCAGTCTGTCCAGAGGATGATACAGCAGTTGACACGAGCTGAAGGATAGTATTGAAAGCAAAGATTCCTACATGAAGTTCCCAGGAACTGATATATAGAGGAGAGTTTTCCTGGGACCCGGAAACTCCCATAGAGATGCCTTGGAAGTTGCTCCACCAGCTAAGGTTGCTCACGTTTGATATGATTACCAGGTCTGGAGCGGAAAAGAAAATGGCCTTGCTATTACAAACTTTCACTTAGATAGCCATGAAAGTAGTTACTCTTGGCTGTTGTTTTCCAGAGTGATTTGGGTGAAGTAGGGGAGACCCTGGTGGAGGTGGACAAGTGGACAGCTACATACCATATAAAAAAATTGAAAATCTTTTCTGTAATTCTAATGCAATGTCCACTCCCCTCATTGCCCATCCCTCCCACAACCCTGTTTATTCACACTAACAGTAAAGTTTATGTTGAATATTCCTCTGATCTGATTACAATTGCTTTCTAGATTACCCTGACTATCACGATTAAGGTTCATCACAATAGTTATAATTTTTGACTAGTTTAGATTGCAGACAACAGATTTCTACAATCGGGTTTACTAATTTCAATGACCCTGCACTACTTCCACCCACAAAGCTAGAACCCGCTCTGGCTTACACTTTAGTATTATACATCTTTTTGTAGTAGCGACCTATATTTCTTTATTACATTATGAACAATATCTAAAAATTCTCCATAAATTATTTTCTTTCAGTC
This sequence comes from Triturus cristatus, assembly GCF_964204655.1. NCBI lineage: Eukaryota > Metazoa > Chordata > Amphibia > Caudata > Salamandridae > Triturus > Triturus cristatus. The sequence continues at coordinate 318,568,614 of NC_140585.1, forward strand.
ATTTATTTCATCATTTTTATACATAGCACCATTTCAAAAGAAAATGTTCTCTATAAATTTCTAAAAACCAATCTCATAATTTATCCCTAAACATCAAAGTTTACAGGATTTTCTGATGTTAAAAAAAGACTCAATTTCAACAAGATGGGTCAATGGGCCACATTGTATCCAGATATGTTCACTTGAAAAAAAACTCTTATATCAGCCAAAAATGAGATGTTCACTCTTAGAAATTGCTATTTTTCACATAGAGCCAACGTGACTTTTCACAGTTAAAAAGCGCTTCTTCAGGCTTAAGTGTAGCTAAAGAGACCCTTGTTGACTTCTTATTAGAGGTTGGAGGATTCCTTCTTCCTGTTCCAGAGTTACAATCTCGTAGCTTAAATTCATTCGAATGATAGGTCGTTGTCTTATCTTCGACATTAAGGTCAGCTGATTCGAAATGAAAGGCTGCGCATTTCCAGTGAATGTCTTGAGCTGATGGGCCTCTACCACCCACAAGGTTCCATCTGATTGCAGTCTAACCCCGTGGCTGGGAGTCAGGCTCAACTTGTAACTGACCCGTGGCCCTGCCTGGGGCTGCAAAGCCTTGTAGAAGCAACAACTAATCCCAAGTACGTGAACAGTGGATGAATGAATTATGACATCTTTATACATCGAGGGGACAGACAGTGGTAAGACAATATGTGAATGACTTTTATAGGGTCATTTGAAACAATGACTGTGTTATTCGTTGTAATAAGTGTAGGAAGCTGTGTTTCTGTTGTAGTAACCCCACCACACTTTTTGCCAGATTTCTAATGCACTTTGACATGATATGCCCTGGGTCTTTGCCAATCAGGTTCCCAGGGCCTGTGTTCTTTCCTAAAACTGTACCTTTGTCAGCGGCGTAGCTAGGGGGGGGGCGGTGGGGGCGGTCCGCCCCAGGCGGCACTATTTTGGGGGCGGCCGCGCTGCACTGGTGGCCCGTTGCGGCGGCCTTTATAATTTATTTGGGGACACTCACTGACACTACTGTCAGTGCCAGTAGTGTCAGTGTCCCCAAATAAATTATAAAGGCCGCCGCAACAGGGGCCACCAGTGCAGCGCGCAGGGCCCCTTTGAAGACGTGCAAGCACACGGTCGCACCTGACCTGCTTGTTGTGACTGCTGCAGCAGTGGTGCTGCCAATTAATTACCGCCGCGACAGTCGTACCGCGTTTGGCCCGTTGTGCGCATTATTTTTGAGCTGGGGCGGCGCCTCAGCAGTGCCGAACATTTTATCATCCTTGGCTGCCAGCCCTGAGCGAATGGGGACAGGAGGCACACTTGCGCAGCATGACTGGGCTTGATGTTTGGGTTTCAGGGCCGTCAATCTGGTAGCGCGCGAAAAGCGCTACCAATGACGGCCCTGCAAATGTTATTGTCCCGAGCGCCCCCGTGGCAGTAATGCAGCAGCACGTATAAGTGTGTGTCTGCAAGCACACCTGCTGCAACGTGTTGCCAGCCACTATAGTGCTGTGGGTGTTCAGTCTGTGGGTCACTGGGCCGTCAAACTTGTAGCTGTGAAAGTGCTACCAATGACGGCCCTGGCAATAACTTTTGCCCAACGCCTGCGGCACCCTCAGAAGTAGCGGTCACGCGCTATTCACGTAGGTCTCTCGGCGCAGGCGGTGGTGAAGTGTGTCGGGATTTGCTATTTCACAGTCACTGTCTCATCACTGTAGTACAGTGAGTCACTGAGTGAAACCAACGCGGCAATAGACTTCAAGAGTCCCGCTTCGGGAGACAGATGGAAATTCGAAATCAGCCCCGGTAAGCAGACAGGCAGAAAGGTAGAGGATGTTGACGAGGGTGGAGGAGGGCTGTGAATGAAAAGGGAGGAGCACTAATTGAGGAATATTATGTGGGAGAAAGACGTAATTGCTCCTAAATATTGTCAACCCCCCAGTGCTATGATCCCACCAAAGACTATTTGAATATTGTGAATCCCTCAAATGCAGCGCAGGCCTCTCATGGATACTGCGAGAAGCCAGCCTGAATACTGCATGCCCCACCTAAATTACACGAAGTCCTGCATGCATGAGCCCCTTCCTAATACTGAACAAAGTCACTGTGCATTCTCTGTCACCCAGTGTGATTCCCCCACCCCGCTCCTAAATTCAATGCCAACCGTCCCCAAAGTCTCTCCGTTTATCACTTTAATCCCTACAGTGGATACAACTTTTCAGTTTCTGCACATTGTTTACTAATCACGGTTTTCTGGGGTGTTAATCCAAATGATCAAACTGAACTACACCAAGACTACAAGTCCTAATATTAACAAACTAGGTAAATTAAGTACAAAGCCAGAAAATGTGTGCTTTTAATATGGACTCTTATGATAACCTTAATATGTCGCTATACTTAATTAAATATACCTTGTGTGTAGCCCTCTCCTACCAATGATTACCCTGTGACGTTCCTCTGAATTTCTTAAAAAAGAATGTACTGGGCAGCCAGGGGGTTACTTGCCCGAGGGCATTTTAGTGGTTTACTACACGTACAGTTCCACTCGAGGACCATATTCAATCCTGGTCTGCAGGCTTGTTATTTCTGTATATATGCAAACAGTACACTATGATCATACAATAGGTTGATGTGTTATGAATAAACATCTTTGGAACAAATCCACATGTTGGTCTCCGGTACACTTTGGCATGAAATGCATATGTCTCTCTTTGGTAGGAACTGTGCCAGCATTGCTTCAGAGTGTAAGCTAAAAGAAAGATTCTTCCATGAGCCAGGTGTTTAGGGATTTTTTTTACAGATGCTTTTCGTTAAATGAAAGATGGGAAATATACAGTGGCCTCTTTTGTTATCATGTGAAGATGCTGTGAGCCCTATTTATGAGGCTGTTTTTTATCATGCTGACTAGACCGCGAGGTAATGCAGTGCCTTATTTAGGTGTATATACAGATTAGTATTTCCTGTTACAGTATTCACGTCATTGTATAGAATAATGTAGGGCGCCATCTCACTGTGACAATGGGGTATGTTTGATTGACCATTTAGCAACATCTTTATTTTTCCTTACCAGAGTGGCACCTCCTCTGGTCGAGGCGCAACCCTTCATTGCTGCTCTGTGGCAGAGCTTTTCACGCTTGATTGGCTCTAGGCAAGGTATTTTTGCAAATTCCGGAACACCTTTGCCCCCTTCCATCCCTCTGCCCCCACCCATGCTCTGCCCCTAAGCAGACATTACCACTGCCCTGGATGGAAAACATCTTCGCTGCCCTCCACAAGTGTTGTGGGGGGCAGAGCGGACAACCTGGCTGTAGTAGCGTCTGAGCAGCATTTGGAATGTCCCAGTGCTGCTCAATGCATGGGTTGACTCTTGAAGCCTGTCTCTGGCCTGTTATTGAGCCGTTTCAGGTGAGCAATGGCCATACACAGGAGCAGGGAGGCACCGTCTACATACTGCTTCCATGCTATCATTTGCGTTGCCAGCAGCAGAAGTGTGAACTGCGGCGCTGAGAACAGCTGACACACTGTGGCCGCAGTAACGAACAGGTCTTTAAAAAAGTAATCGAAGAGTAGCACTGTGCTTTTATTTTGATGTATATTCTTCCTTTGTCCAAATAATTATCTCGAATGGTGTTCTTAGCGCAAACAGGATATATTCTTTGTCTTAATAAATAGCAATTGCGTAAGCTTTGGCCATTTATGCATCGAAAAAGAGAATCAACTAAAGTTATTTTGAAAATGATTCTTCTATTACACTGCAGCCATTGGGTTAGGAGAAAGGCTGGTTAAAAGGGGTTAAGGAAAAAGAAACCTGCATGAAGAAAACACTTGAAATAAATCATCTTAAGAGGAAAGGGACACACACATGTTAAACTAGCTGTTGAAAAGACTTGGGGCAGGCTAGTCTCTTTCCACAGGTGCCCAGTTAACCCCCTCCCTCTATCTGTATATCGAATTGAATATACATTCATCCTTAAAATGGTTTCTGATGACTATTTCTGCATAATGAAAGTTGCGACTTTGGGCTGATGCTGGTCTGCGTTGGGCTTATACTTGAGCGGCTTTGGGCTTGGGACGGGTCTCAAAATCTGGCAACACTGGCCCTGGGCATCATTTTGGCCAGCCCTCGCAATGAGAACGTAGGAGTGACGCGTCACGCGCTTCACCACTACACGCTCTTGTGAGGAGTCGATACTGGGGCAGTGGCAGTGCTGGGCGATTTGCTGGCCACTGCAGCAGAAGTGAACCAACCCCTGCCATACAGACCCTGGCTGCTACCACTTTGGAGTGCTGCTGGAGGCTGAGTGAGGTAAGAGCTAAATGTTTTCAGAGGGGATATTTAGTGAGTGGCAGAGTGGCAGCATAGCTGCCAAGGTTTCAGATGTGTGACATTTTCTCATAACTTCAGTGTAATTATGATTGACATTTCAACGACTATGAGTGATACTTTCTCGCAAGCAAAATCAAGCACTGAAGATGAGGGAAACATACAAATATCAGAAATTACACCCATTTGAGAAACAAGAAACTCTTAGATGTTCTGAAAACTGCAGAGCATCACAGCGACTGTGTGGACTCCAGGGCATCTCTGTCCCACGTGGGACCCAGCCCAAACAGTATTTGAGGCCCCAACAACATTCTTTTGTCAGCCTCCTAGTAGTGTTGCAGGGCAGACTGGCAGAAAAACAATAAAATTGATTCCTGCCTTTGCCTACTGGCCCCCTGGATCCTCCTAGTGGTAATCAATCAAATCAGATGCTGTAGAGCATCACTCAGTGGACTCCAGGCCACTCTGTCCCAAGTGCGACAGAGCCCAGGATGTGAGCCCTCAACAGCACGGATCTCTCTGTCTTCACAGCTGCAGTGCCTAATTAAAATTACAAGTTGGTCAACACAGTCAGCTGACTAGTCGGGGACTATGACCATTGGGCAAGCCTCGGGCTAAGCCATACAGTCATGTCACATAGCTCACAACCGGCAGCTAGCTCGATGTAGTGCTCTCAACCAAATTATTAACATTAAGTGGTTACGGTCGGTGTGCCACATTTTGGCTCCAGCCCTGCAGTCAGAGGCACAGATGAGCTCTCAACTCAGCTGCCTAAGTATAGTAAGTTTTAAGAGTCTAGCTGTCAGCACACAGAGTCAGTACTACCCGCTGACTGACTCGACAGCACCACTGGGCTGCATTGATTGGGCAAGCCTCAGGCTAAGGCACTACAGCGCAGCAAGTGCTGTAATATTTCAGAAAGTAAGTCTTCGCGTGGCTCGTCCCTGAACTACACAGTGTGTGACCTGAGTCCAGACAGAATGAGACTCTCGCTGTCTCACTGTGTGTGACTGCAGAGAACTTCAGTGTATCACAGAAGGGCAGGCAGCTGATGCAGACTGCGCGCTAAATATATAAAGCAGTTTTAATAACAATCAGTGACATGATTAGTGCGCTCTCATTCACAGTCTCACTTACTTTTATTTGCAGCAAGGCGGAGGGTGGGCCAGCCCGGACATTTCGGTTTTTGGGCCACCTACAGCCCTGGCAGTGAAGTGGCCGCAACGAATCATCCCGCGGCAAACACGGTGCTCGGGCTTGATTCTATAGATTCAGGCTCACCAAACAGCAGCAGCTGCACAAAGTCAGTGCTGTGACTGCTCCTCCGGTCTCCAGCAGCCACCGTGGTCCGTGGGTTGGCTCCCATTTGCGCAAGAAAAATCATGTGCGTTTAAAAAATTTAACCGCGGCGGTGCAAGCAGCACTTCCATTTGCCGCAGTTCCACTCGACTGCCTACGCAGCCACCCCCGCTTGCGCCACAGGTGGCAGCAGAACGTCGCATTAATTAACTGCCTTAGTCGGCCGTGTCGTGAGGTCAGGCTGTGATAGTGGCGCCGCGCCGGGCGGGAATGCACTACGGCTTTTAAAAAAGAATACATTGTAGCAGCCTCACTGCTGTGCTGTGTGCTACTGGCAGCGCGCGCCCAGGCCGGCAAGTGACATCTGAGGGAGCAGCCCCGGCGCAGGCCAGCCACACAGGCACTCACGCAAGCTAGCAGCCTGGAGTGGCCAGTAGTGTACTGGAATAGCGCTTTGTGTGACAGCAGAGAGAGTGGAATCAAATGCGTGACTATGCATTTCAGTGTGGTGATGCGGAGCACCACACTGAAATGTGTTAGTCTAACGCCTGATGTCACCGGTGTATTTAACTGTGTAGCCTTGGACCGCGTCATGTATGTGCACGTAACTTGCATGATCGAGGTAACTATTAGCGGCGATTCTACGTGTCTCTCGGACCTCTTTCAAGTGCTCGCAGTCCTTTTTCCCCAGCACCCCCCCCCAGGGGCGGCAATCGGAGGGATAGCCCCAGGCGCCACAAGCTCTAGCTACGCCTCTGACCTTTGTACCCCCAATTGGCACCTCTCTGGCCACATGTAAGTCTCTTGTAAAAGGTACCATGGGTACCAAGGGCACTGTGACCAAGGAAGGCCTCTAAGGGCTGCGGCAGATATTGTGCCACCCTTAGAGGTGCTGTACCTTAACACACACACACTGCCTTTGCAGGATGCGTGTTTTGGTGTAGAGGAAAGTGAAGAGTCGACATGCCACACATACCTGTGTGCCAAACCTGCAACCCACTGTCTATGGTATAGGTAAGACACCCCTCTAGCTGGGTGCACTATACCACTGGTGTCCATTCTTAGACTTATTAAGTGCAGTAAAGCCATAGAAGAGTATATGGTCTGGGAGTTTGTCATTACAAACTCCACAGCACCATAATGGCTTTACTGAATTCTGGGAAGCTTGATATCAAACGTCTCAGCAAAATAAACCCACACTGATGCCAGTGTGGGATTTATTATACAATACATTCAGAAGTCATCTTAGAGATGTCACCTGAAAAACAACCAGCCTCTGGTGGGTTATCTGACTGGTAAACACCAGCCTGTCACCACGAGACATGTTTCTGGAACCCTGGGGGTGGGAGGCTTCGCTACCTGCGCCCAGAAACAAAGGCTTTCCTGGGCGGAGGTGTTCACACCTCCCCCAGGTCAGGAAGAACAATCTGTGTCAGGGGAGCTTCAAAGGCCTTGCCACCTTTGTAATGCAACCCTCAGCCTTTCCTGCTATCAGGAGCAGGCCCCCCTCCTGTCTCACCTCCTTTTTGGCAGGAGGACAGGTGGGAAAAATTATCACAGCCCAGAAGGTGTGCCCACCTCTGCCAACCCCACCCCTCAGGTGGTAGAAGAGAGGTGAAGCCCACTCTTGCAGCTGGCAGGCACTCTCCAATCAGTGTTAGGGATTGTGTCCACTTCCCCACATGGGGTGAGCACATCAAGGGTTTAGTCACCCTAAGGACAGTAGCCCATTAGCTACTGACCTCAAACCCCTTAACCCCCCCCTAAATACAGGATGTAGGGGGCAGGCCTGAACCATGAACAGAGATTACCTCAACCTATGAAGAAGGACGAAAGAAGGTGCCTAGCAGAGGAGACTGCAGAGAAGAACTGACTTGGCCCCAGCCCTACCGGCCCGTCTACAGTTTCCAGAGATCCTGCACCAAAAGTCAAATTGTCCTGCAGCCAGCGACCTCCAGAACTTCTGGGAGGACTGACTGCCTTCAACAAAGACTGGATCTCCTGTGAACAGCAGCTCTGGCCAAAAGATTCACCAAAGAAAGACTGAGCCTGCTGAGGACAAAGAACCCCGACGCCTGGAACCACCACTGCACCCAACACCTACGGCCCAAGTGGGTCACTGGTCCCAGCAAGGTCCCAGAGCGCTCCAGTGTCTGCCAGGACTCCCTGACGTTGCCTGCAGCCTCTACACAGAGACCCCCCCAACCGTGAGTTGCCCGGTAAGGTGAAATCAGATCTCAAAAGGCACCTCTGCATCTGGCCGCCCTATGCCCTGGAGAAGAGGACCTAAGGTGCACCTACATCCCCGAGCCCTCCAACTTACCTGCTCACTGTTGGTTCCTCCTGGAAGACTCCCTGGACAGAGCCTGCAGCCAAAAGCTAAAACCGGCAACTCCCATTGAAAACAACAGTGCACCCGATGCACAATCAGCACCCTGCACCCGGCCGCCCCTGTGCCACTGTGGGTGCATCTTGTGTTCTAAATTGGATTCCCCTTTACCCAGAGATAATCCCTTGGAGCTTTGCTCCCACATGCTTGTGGCCTAATCGTGAGCAGTCCCCAACCGGAGGCCCCTTATCCTCCGTTGGATAACATTGGGCCTCGGCGCTCTGCACCCGGCCGCCCTAGTGCTTCTGAGGGTGCTTTGAAAGTGCATCCGTGACTCTGGGGGAACCCTTGTTCTAACCACAGAAACTTACTCCTCAAGACCATTTACTTACCTGCAAAATGATAACCCTTTTTTTCTCCATAGGATTGCATTGACTGTTTTCCTCTGAAAAACTTCTGTGTGGAGGGTGTTTTGTATGGGAACCTAAGAAACTGTGTTTTGAGAAAAACTGTTTTACTTACCTTTTATCTAGGGAATGTCCCAGTGTGATATCTACGTCTATCACACTGAGTAAGAAAAGTAATCTGAAAAGTAACTTAAAAAGTAATCATACTGTACCTGCAAAGTAACTGAAAAGTAATCTCAACTGTTTCTAAATAATTGACCTACCTATATACAGAACAAGTACATACAACTGCATTCAACTGAATTGTTTTTGCAAAGTATTATTTCACTTACCTGCACCAGGCCTGGCTTTGTTCTAGAAAGAAAATACAACTAAATAATATTTTTATACAAACAATTGGTCTGAGTTCAGTCTTTGAGTGTGTGACATCTTTCCTTGCCTGAGTGTGTACAATAATGCTTAACACTGCCCTCTGATAAAGCCTTACTTCTCGCCTACATTACCACAAATAGAGAATAAGGTATTGTCTACTTTAGCCTCTGCCTACCTTTAAGGATTCACTGGTCTCTGTGCACACTATACCCTACTTTGGTATAGTATATACAGAGCCAGCTCTTACAATAAGCATGTTTATTAAACATCTATTTCACAGTTCATTTTTTAAACATGAATTGTGACTACTTTTACTTTCCATGGTGAATAGGTGCAAATTGAGCCAAGCTATTGTAACCTCTCTTGCTTGTTTTGTACACCAGTGCAAATAAGTTATGGTTGAACCCATGCATGTTTCTTTCAACCTGTCCCTGTTTATTTGCAAAGACCTAAAAAAAAATGTCAAAGCGCGGAGCTGCGCCAAAATTGGTAGTGTTGCACTCCATTTTGAAAAAGCTGGGATGCACTGTATTTACAAAAATATGGCACACCCATGTGTTTCCCCTAGCGCTGGCACTAAAAAACCTGCACTGCGCCAGTACAGGCACTCTTGCACCATGTTGCAGGGGGGCCTGCACTGCTGGACACCTTCCTGCACATAAACAATCAATAATGGCGAATTGCTTTTTTTATGTGTGCTGCAGAATGCAGCATGCATAGAAAGAACAAAAAACAAGGGGAAATTCACCTTGTTTCACCATTCTGAGACCAGGTATTACCTGCCCCTATTTTTTGGTGCTGCCCCAGCCTTGTAAATCTGGTGGAAACCTATGGAAAACTTCACTGGCTACAAACATTAGATGACATGGCACCTTCCAAAGCCTTTTGCATCCTTCACTGTAGCAAAAGAGAAGGAGTCTGTGATGTCGCAGCAGGAGGTGCTTGTTTAGTTCTCTCAGTCCTTCTTGTTTCACCCATAAGCCTGTGCGCTGCCTGCAGTGTCCACAAACAGTGGGCACTGGCCGAATTCTGGTGGTAGCTGTTCTTATGATGGGGCCAAGTTCTTACCAGAATAACTGCCCCAATTGTGAAGGCGCGTGTTAAGCAAACAAGTGCACCAACGGTTCTTTTTTCAACCTGTAAAATAATGAAAAATTGAGTTAAAACCTTCAAGGGTTGAAAGTTAGCTGTACAAGTATAATCCATGCAACTTTTTAACATAGCGGGGCAGAACCTGCTATGTTCCGAGGATTAGAACTTGTGACCTGCAGGTTGCACACGGATCACTGCAACAAATACATTACCCACTGAGCTATCTTAGTAAAGTATAAGAAACAAGGCTGTGGCCTGCAGGGTAGGCACAGTGCCCCGCAGCAGACGTATTAACGCTTGTTGCTATTTTATGTTGATACAAACCTATGAAAAGCACTTTATACACCGATCACTGCTGCAAGCTCTGCCTTCCTGAACCTGTACTTGAATATATGAATGAATCAATGCATGCAACACTTACAACTATATTCTTCTTCTGCAGTGCTTAATTTTCAAAAGGTTGAGTGCCAGGGTCCTTCTCGGAAGGCCACTGCAGCCTACACCATGCACAGCCCCTGCCAGCTCTGCCATTGACAGTATCAACAGAACACCTAACCATTGCACACCTACAAGTGTGCCAATTCAGAATATTTCAAGCTATAATAATGGCGTGAGAGTTTGGTATTATTCATTTTCAATGCAAATTGACTTAATAAACAAGGTCATTGTGCTCATCTCAAAATTAAACAGACAACGCCATCATGTGGTGGAGTGTCACTAGAGGCAGTGCTGACAATGAAGTGCCAGTGCCGTGCACCAGAAACCCCGGCTCAAATTAAGCACTTTTTTTCTGTCACCGCAATCCAATTTATGGGTTCCTGGAGAATAATCTTTCCATTCCCAGCATGTGTACAGCCAGGCATCTCAATGCTGTAGCTTACTGACCTATGAGTTCTCATACCTTGGACAAAAAACACTTTCTGGCATAGCGTTATTAATTTGTCAGACATATTTTACATGTCTTTTAACAGTACAGTGTGCCAGTCTCTGCTACTGAGAAATGGATTAGAATGCATGAAAGTTTAGAAGATGAGTAATTTCATTTTTCTAACTCCTGTGATCCTGAGAGTAACACGGATTACACGAGGCAGCTGTTCTCCGCTGCCTCTCTCCAGAGTGAAAAACTTGCAAACCTATCACCAACCTCTTCCTATGGTTCCACTCACCCCTCCCTGCCAGTTGCACTTCTATGCATCACCAGCCTTTCCAAGCTTTGAGGCCTTTATGGAATTCCATCATAAATGAAAATGTAAGAGAGAGATAACTATATACGTGTATATGTGTATATGTGTATATATATATATATATATATATATATATATATATACATATTCACTTAAAAAACCATAGGTTTCACACATGTTATAGTTAGCTGGACATTTCACTCGTAAAAAACCATTGAAATTCCCCTGTTATAGTTAGTTCAGATAACTATAACTCGCGCGCCCGCAATCCACTGCTCATGACGTCACATATTACATCACTCATGACATCATCCTTGTGATAGAGTGGCGGTCGCGCGAGTTATAGTTATCTGAACTAACTATAACGGGGGAATTTCAATGGTTTTTTACGAGTGAAATGTCCAGCTAACTATAACATGTGTGAAACCTATTGGTTTTTAAGTGAATTTGCAAGGTTTTTTAAATGCTAAGTCCTAACTATAACGTGTGTGAAACCTATGGCTTTTTAAGTGAATTTGTAAGGTTTTTTAAATGCTAAGTTATGTATGTATCATTATATTTTTCATATATTTATTTTACAATAAACTACCTATGTATATAGTTATAGATTGACTGTATCCTGTAATAAAACAGTTTAAAATGTTTTATTTTTTTTAGGGGTTTTCACCGTGCACGCCGCGATTTTTTTGAAAAAAAAAAAGTTTTTTTCATCCTTCGGGGTCCTTCAGGGACCCCCTGACAAAGGCTAGGGGGTCAGGAACTCTCTACCCGTACCCCTTTTTCACGTTCTCCACCTTTCTTTTTCACTGTCACACAACCAAAACACAGAAAATGGCAGCCGACACTTCCTGATTTCGACCGATTCGACGTTGACTGACATGTAACCACCAATCAGAATTACACTCGCGCACGGCTCCGTGCGCGCTTATAGATATTTATGTGCTTTTAACTGCAATTTTCTCAGGAACTACTGAACAGATTGACACCATATATGCAAAAGGCACATGCCTGACCTGAGGACTACCTCTGTGCCAAATTTCAAGTAATTCTGTTCAGCCGTTCGGGCTGTACCTTCGACTAAAGGTCCTATGGAAAAATGCATGGGGAAAACGCATTTTGGGACCCCCCTTTTTTCTCAGCCCCCGCTTGACGAATCACCCCGAGACTGTCAGGGTAAGAGCTGAGCGGAGCGCCCCATTAGTTTTGAAAATTTCGCGAGGATTCGTCAACTGGCGCCAAAGTTATTCAAAATAGAATTTTCAGATTTCCTATGGAAACACGGTCCAAACTATAACTATTTACTGCCAGTAGATATATATATATATATATATATATATCCCTGCATTGGGACTGTGGCTCTACTTGTCCTCCCTCTCTGTGAACCTTGGTGTCCCACCTTATCTTCCATTCCCTCAATAAAGCACATACTCTGCATGTTCATCATGCATGTGCTCTCCAGGTTGTCCTCCCCCTATGGAAGCAGCGTCTGCAGCAGCAGTACTAGGTTTCCCAATGGATAATTATGAATTGACCACAGAAAGCCAATCTGTTAGGTGTCACGAGTAAGAGGTAGGGTGCTGTGAGGGAGGCAGAATGAAGTATGAGTGACAAAGGTGAGAACATTCTGCAATGGAAGACGGGAGCAGTGGGAGGGACAGAACAGGAGGCTTCTGCAAGGCATGTGGATTAAAAACCTAAGAAGTTGATCTTTGGTGGGAGACATAAGAGGCAGGAATGGATCCAGTGAATGCTGAGTTAGGTGAAGCGGGCGAGTAATGGACAACATCTTGTTTAAGAAGAAGGGTGGCATTCTGGCTACCAAAGTGAAAACCCAGATTTGGGACTCGGAGAGATTGGTTGAGGTGACGTCAGAAGGAAAAGAGGTTTGGTTGGGAGGAATGTAATTGCTGTGGATAAAGGGAAGAAATTAATGGTGGTTTTCTCCAAGATGAGCAGTAGGCAGCCTAGGGCCATCCGGTGACAGACAGCAATGGGGCAACCAGATATTCTAATTTGAATGTGACGAGCGAAGGAGGAGAATGACTGAAGATCTATGGGTTATCAATGAAGAGGTGTTTGGAGAATGCAAAGGAGGTAACAGATGAGTCATGCAGTAAAAAGAGGAAGAGAAACAGGGCAGAGCTACAGGAGCAGCAGGACTCTGCGAAGGAATTGACTGATTGTGAAGGAATTGACTGATAGGCTCTCGGTATCTCATTTAATCCAACCATTACCTACAAGTAAATTCTCAATTATGTCATGGAAGATGCCACCTGAGTCACACAGAGAAGAGACTTAAACTTTATATATTTATATGCTTCAGTGACACAAACACTGGGAGGAATTTATTACCTTCTGTCCATTCAGGAATAATGTGTCCCATATGACACCATCCATGTAAGGCAAATATACTGTGAAAACAGAATTGGTGGCTGTTGGACCTGGGTTGGTGGCGAGACTAAGCGGCCTGTGGAAGGTGAGGTTTGCTGGTACTGGTAGATCTTTGGGAATAAAGAGTCTTGAATGAAGAGATGCCTGGAAGTGGGAGGTTGAGTGAGTGAAAAGCTGGCGATGGGGCTTGCGGAGGTCACATTGTGAGGACACGATGCACCTAGGACTGTGGGAATAGTGCGTATGTGCAAAGTGTGGAGATACGCTGGAATCACGAGTAGCACAGGAGGGAAGGAGGTTTCTCCTGATATAATACTTGATGTCAGGGTGTGAAACACCCATACTGGCTACAGGTGAGTACTAGTGATTATTGAGTGATGTGGCTAGGCTACTGCCCAAGAGGGAGAAACCTATGATGGAGCAAGGACTCATAGAAAAGAGACTTGCTCAGAAGCAATCTGCTCCTTTAACTCACTAGCAAGTTACTAAAATTGTTTTGTGTAAAACTAATGCGCACCACATTAATACGTGGGTTAGTGAAGCTTGCTTATGTGTTTACTAATGCGAATAACATGAATGAAGGACTTGTTGTGTGCAGATTTAGATTCCGTATATAGGTTTCCCGATTTATGCCCTTATATAGGTACAATTCATATTGCCCTTATTTGGACATGGAAATCCGGCCCTTATTTAGACATTGTGCGTACAAACCAAATACAGGCGTGGCCACCTACATCCGTCCATCCACGTCACAACGAATTCTTGGAAAACCAGACCCTTAAGCCTTTAGGAATTTCCCTCAGCTTGAATATTGATTTCTCCAAGAACTCATTAAGTATGCATGAACATCATTTCCTTAGGGGTTCATTCATGACGTTCCTCTATCCGACTTTTACGTCAATACTGGCATTCCTAGACACCTTCAAGGTATAAATATACCAGCACTTGCCTTGGCAAATTGCGGTTCCCAGAGGATTCGATCCAACCCAGACTACGCGGTTCGCCACGGCAAGTTCGGAAGGAGATCGAGTTCCAGCCTGATGCACTGACCTGACGCTGCCATCCTCCTCGCAGAGAATCCAGCTCCAGTGCTCTCTGACTTCCCTTGCGGGGGTTAGACTATCGAGTCCAGAAAAGAGATTCCAACCTCTCTCATTCTAAGGTAAGGAGCTGACGAGAACTTGGAGAAACTTTTGGCAACTCTTGGCTTAACTAAAATATAGCTAGCTATACTTAAGAAATAAATGGCACCTACTTCAAACCTCGTACTGCACTTGGGGTAGAACAATTTAGAAGCATCAGATGAGTATCACATTTTAGCTTATGATATTTATGTATGTATTTTGATTAATATATGTCATAGCTACAAACCATGCTATTGCAGTATTCTTTTATCTTACTGCTAACCTCGTACATATTGTACTTCGCAGTCTGTCTTATGATTGTAGCAATTCATATCTCTTGCATGAGAAATAAGACTGTTCAATAAACCTTTTTATTGAAACGCCCGTCTCTCTATTTCTGTGCAACTCTGTTGAATCTAAGCATGCATGATTGACTGAGTGAAACTGTTATCTATTGTTTCCACGATTCTGAGACTGTTCTAATTCTAAAAGGAAACAAAGTTGCCATGTTTATGCGGTTGTCAGAGACAGATCCCTTCTTGTATATTCGAGAAGTTTCTAGTGACCTCTGAGTTAGCTGGCACACACAAGTAATTAAGTTTAATATACTCGATAGAGACATACTGATTTTAGTCCTATGTTAAATCTATAGTGTATGTTATTCCAATGCGCAGAGCATATCAGGGATATAGGAACTACACTACAGACTAAAATCGCTTTAAACAGGAAATCTTTACTGCACATGCGTCAACTGCATCTACGCAGTATGATGAGCTATCGCTTGGAGGGAAATTCTTGCGCATGAGCAGAAGGCACCAAAATGGCATCTTGAAGACCCGCGTGCATGGCATCTGCTTGGCTGAAACAAAAACGAGCTATTTTACTAATGCTAATGCGGGGAAAGTATTAATAAGTAAAGGGGAATAGAGTAGAGATGGATGGTATACAGTGAAACCATTTACTCGTGAAATTAATATTTGTCTTTCTGACTTTATCGCTAGTGTGCATTTGGGCCTCTCATGTATAACTGAAGTAAGCTGAATCATGTGACGACTACGCATGTCCACTGAAAGTGAACCCGGAATGATGACTTAGATGTTGAACGGAAGCCAAGGTCGCAAATTATTCTACCCTGGGAGCGGATGGTGAAAAGTTCAACGATGTGGACTTGTATTCAGATTATTAACAAAAATGTTGCAAATAAAACGTGAATGCTTGTGTGAAGTAGAATTTTGAATACAAATTAAGGGAATGGGTTTGTGAACAATGATCGAACTGATTTAGATGATATGTAAGCATGGTGTGATGATCATCCCCCCCTTGCCTGAAAAATTCGATTTAGTATTTTTACGATATTGAAACATTAGTGGGTGGTACATGAAGAACGAAAGGTATAATTGAGATAGCTTTAGTTAGTCAGAACAGAGAACAGATGCGGAACAGAGAGATCGGGGAGTCCACATGCTGTGAGCTTAGAGCGGAAGATGCTGATGCTGGGAGAGATGCTGTGAGATGCTGAAGAAGCCAAATGCAGAACCTTCTATCCTAATTTAATTGGGTTAGATAAGAAGATCGCGGAAGAATCTCGAGGAGGAAGAGAGTGTCAGAGAGGGGTGCGGCGCAACCGTCGGTATTCTAAAGAGGTCAACTATCTTGTCCTGAATCCTGTCCTGAAGTCTTTGTCGCCTGATCTATCCTGGGGGACCCTTACCAGCTCGTTGGCCAGGGGGTTGGTGTTCACACCATTCTTGGTAATTATAAATTTCACATTATTCACAGATGTTCTTTTCTCTCTGTCCTCTCCCTTTCTGTGCATTGATCAGTGCATGAGTCCAAAGTATGAGTTTTGATGATTAATCAATTGAATTTTCTCTCCTATGAATGATGGTGACTGAACTGTATTTTTGACGTGGTTCATATTCATTTAATTTAGATGAAGGATTTTAAAACTTCCCGAGTCTGTGGTTATTTGCTTTAAAGAATAAGTTAGAGTTTGTGTTCATTATCACCATCAACTAGTTCAACTAGTGGTCCATTGACCAGAGGAAATAACTTTTTGATCAGTGAAAGGTTAGTTAGTAGTATGAAATAACTAATCCTAAACATTGAGAAAATTATAAAACTTTGATTCCAGCGGCTTACTCAATAGTGTGTGTGTTTTATGGGCCCAGGTGAGTATATGGAAGTGGAGTATTTGTTGTTGTTGGTACGCCGCCGCATCACCTACACAATAATAAGCGATGTGCTAGCATTCAGCCCAGTTTCGGAAAAATGGAGTGGCTACTGTGGGAGCCAAACATTTCCTCAAACATGGCTGGAATCTTGGGACAAACGTTATCATTTCTTCCCAGACCAGTGGTAGTAATTAGGCCAAGTTCTAATACTTAGTCCTCTTTAATCCACAGCACAGCTTGGCTCCTTCTCTGTCCCTGGCTGGATTACCAGTTGATCTCTTTTGAGTATACACATGGTTAAAACCTCTTAAATCACTTGTTCTCTTCTTTCAAGGTCGTTTCTTAGCTTCTCCAAGTGACATCCTGATAACTGAGCATTTTCAACTTTCGGTTTTGCTGACAAACTTGGAGAGTTTGTTACACTTTTTAGCTGTACACAGTTAATTCAGCAAATTTGCTAAATAGCAGCATCCATATACAAGTATAAGACTGTCTAACTGAACTAGACTTCTGTAGAATTATTTATAGGCTGTATATAGTGCAAGCTAGACCCACTCTCAGACTCTAAGACCATCTAGCTCGTTGTAAGTTACACAATGCACCCATCAAGATTAGCTTGTCATAGAAGAAGTCAAAATGATCTTGCGTATCATAGCCATAATCGTGTCACAACAGTGCTCAAATCAAAATGGATACATGTAAAGAAGAATATCTGATGGTTTCCCATGGATGTCTAGGGAAGATGCTCACAGACCACTGCTTCGCCTCAGTTTTTAGCACCGGAGCTGGACCTCACTGGTGGTCTTTTTGACTAGAATCAACATTCCCCCCACCGAACACCAAAGAAGATGGCAATTAAAGTGAAGGCCCTCATTATAAGGGCAAAGTCCTCCTTCTAGCCCGACAGATTCAAGGACCAATGGCACCTCTTTCCTAGGTCTCCATTGGATACCCTTCCCTTGTCTCTCCTCCCTCTTGGCGGCGTAGGGAGAAGATATTCTTCTGGATGGTTGAAGTTGTATCAGTGGGTGTGTCTGAATAAGAATTTTCCAGGCAGGAAGTAAAATTAGCTTGAGGTAGGTAACTTTGGGATTGAGTAATGTGGTGTTGGCAGATGTGTCTGGGGAAGAATGTTCCCGGAAGGAAGCAGGACTGGATTGAAGTAGGTAACTTTGGGATTGGCTGGTGTGGTAGTGGTAAGTGTGTCTGTGGAAGACTGTTCCAAGCAGGGAGCAGGGCTGGATTGGGTTAGGTAACTTTGGAACTGGTTGGGCTGATGATGGGTGTATCTGAGGAATACTTTTCCAGGCAGGAAGCAGGATTGGCTTGGGTTAGGGTAACATTGTGATTGGCTGGTGTGGTGGTACTGGGTGTGTTTGGGGAAGACCGTTCCAGGCAGGAAGCAGGACTGGATTGGGGTAGGTAACTTTGATATTCACTGGTCTGATGGTGGGTGTATCTGGAAAAGACTTTTCCAGGTAGGAAGAAGGACTGGCTTGAGCTAGGGTAATATTGGGTCTGACTGGTGTGGTGGTACTTCATGTATCTGGTAAAGAATGCTTCAGGCAGAAAGCAGGACTGGATTGGGGTAGGTAATATATGATAGAAATTGCAAAGCATTGCACAATAATCCAAAGGCAACCAAAAACAAAAGAGTAGGTAGTAGCTTAGTTGCCTCGAGATTGGTCAACATTTGACTGTGGGCTACAAATGAATAAATAAATTCCACATTTGTGAAGCGCATACATATCACCCCTATGGGTATCCAGGCGCTGGGGGGACATTGGGGAGATTAAGCGAGCCATTGCCCAGAGTCACATGATGCTGAGTTGCTGCCGGCGGTCGTACTGTGAGCCCCGTGCTCCGGAGTCATCCGCTCCGGCCACTGCGCCTCACCTCTCTCGCTACTAGGGGGCGGACAAGAGAGATTATCAACTCTGGCCAAGAAACATCTTTGCACTTCGAGCATGGGAGGCCAGGTTAATTTCTGATCTTTGGCTTGCTTAGTAAGGTAACAAGGAGCTGCCCTCATTTGATGACGTGTACAGATGACCAAAAGGATCTCGAATGCTTTTTCCTATCTGACTCTGTGTTGAGACGTTTACTTTGCTTGACTGGTGTTCTGGTCAATGCCAGCTTTTTAATCTCATCGTTTCTACAAAGAAAATAGCTCTCAAACTTGGATGCTATTCTGTCTTTATTTGCCACCATACAAAGGCAGAATTCTGAGGCCTAGATTTCCTCAGGGTTGTGTGGGTATTTGTGCTGTGTTAGTTTGTGCTGCATGCAGAAATTTTCAATGGTAAGCAAAAAGATGCCATGGTTGCGCCACATCACGGGCGCCTGTAGGAAACATTAGTAAGTACCCACCATATGCCTGGGGTTTTTCACCATTTAATCCCCTGAAAAGAATAAATAGATTAGGTTGTATAGCGGTGTTAATTTTTATTTTTTCTGGACCATAAACCTATCGCACAATATAAACATTTAACTTTGGGAAATTGAGAATCCAGTGGGGTAGCAAGGGAGTATTGGGCCCTAAAATTGCCCCCCCCCCCATTCCCTGGCTTGGCAGTAAAAAAAAACACAGTTGCAATTGACGTACAAAGTCCCTGCTGAGCCCTACTTAAGCTGCTGACTTTGGAGCTGGGGAACTAGGTTCGAGTCTCCTTTTCGGCTCAACAGCCTGTGATTCTGGGCAAATCACTTCTGCCTGCCAAAAATGAATGTGTCCTTGTATAATGTAACTGGTGCTCACGTCATACATGCCAACCCTCCCGATTCAGAAGGGAGGCTACCGATTTCAAGGCTAGGCTCCCACCTCCCGATTCTCGCATGCAGAAACCCGATTCTGAGTTTTATAAAACAGCCAAAAATAAAATGTTGATGCCTGTCACGCACACTCTAATTTCCCCCACTAAGAGTTACATCTGACATCAAAGAATAACCTTAATTGTTGAAGGGGGAAATTAGAGCATGTGACAGGCCACAACAAGTTATTTTTGGCAGTTATACATAGCGCAAACAAAAACAGAGTTTGGAATTCTGTTTTTGTTTGCGCTCTTATTAAACTGACAAAAATGAAATGCTGATTGTCACCATACATACCAATAGACCTGATTCAGGCAGATTGCCTCTGCTTCAATATAAGTCAGTGGGAAAAATACATTCTCCCGACAATTTTTTAAAAAAAATCTCCCACTTGCCTGCTCTACAAGGTCGGTATGTATGTAATGTAGAGCGCTCCAATACCTTGGGGTCGAGTACGCACTATCTAAAAAAAAAAACTTTGCCGCGTGCTGCTAGTTCACTTAACTACACCCTGTCACAAGCATCAAACACCCGCCTCTTATCAGCCGTGATAAGACATCCCTCACCACAGGAGCTGAGTCAAGAGGAAGCTCCTGGGCTCAGCTGGTGACGCAGTGTTTGTGACGCAGTGTTTCTGAAGCAGAGGCACGAGGCCAGAGCTGTTGAGGCCTGCTCAGTCCGTGAAGTATCTGTAAACGTAGCAGGGCAGGTATTCAGAGCTGGGAGGCCTCTGACTGCCCAGAGCAGCACTGTAGCGCCCAGTGGCCTAACGCAAACTGAGGTAAAGTCCCGGAGGGTTGAGGGCCCCTTCCGCCGCAGGGTAGCGCCTAGTGTGTTAACAACCGTGAAAGGTTGCAGTATCACACTGGTATATTATTTTCAGCTTCCTATAACCAGCGAGACTATATCTTTCACAGGAGGGGTCGAGCTGAGGGGACTTAGGAGCGCTTTCAGGGATGGCTTTAGGGCTTTGCGACTGGTGCGGCCGCACTGGGCGCTGGCCTGTTGAGAGGGCACCGACCTCAGGGGGGGCGCTGTGTTTAGCAATAATTTATGATTGGAGAGATGAGGGGCACTTATGCCCGGTGGTAGTGAGGGAATGCAAGGAGGCGGTCATGGGGTCGGGGGTGCCAAAAGTGATTGTGCTAAAGCCGGCCCTGCTTTCAGTTCTACTTCCCCCAACCTTAATTCCTACATCCACATCATCCTGTAAAATTGTCGCTGCATTCATTGCCACCTAAAACTGCAAAGGCCGCATTTCTTCCCATGGGTTGGCTGCAGTCACATTTTAATACTAGCCTGATGTGTTTTCACAACATCCATAATCGCCTTTGTGATTTATTTGTTAGTGTTTGTTTTTGGTCTCAGATTTGTAGATGCACTAGGTAGGGTATAGCCGAATCTGTTACTCAGTGTGGTCCCTTACACATGGACACAGAAGCGCTGACTTTTGGCATTCTCATTACGCTGTACATGTCTTGTGGTGCAATCACTGCAGTTTGACAAGCACCAGACTCCATATTGCCTACCGTAAATTATCCATGTTTTTACTGTATGTAAAACACCATTGCCACACCAGACTCCACTTTGTCTTAAAGCACCATTGCCACGCCGTACTCCACGTTGCCCTAAAGCACCATTGCCATGTCAGACTCCACGTTGTCTTAAAGCACCATTGCCACGCCAGACTCCACATTCTCTTAAAGCATCATTGTCATGCCCAACTCCACACTGTCCTGAAGCACCATTGCCACGCCAAACTCCACATTGTCTTAAATCACCATTGCCACGCCAGACTCCACATTGCCCTAAAGCACCATTGCCACGCCAGGCTCGACATTGCCCTAAAGCACCATTGCCACGCCAGACTCCACATTCTCTTAAAGCATCATTGTCATGCCCATCTCCACACTGTCCTGAAGCACCATTGCCACACCAAACTCCACATTGTCTTAAATCACCATTGCCACGTCAGACTCCACATTGCCCTAAAGCACCATTGCCACGCCAGTCTCCAGAGTGCCCTAAAGCACCATTGCCACGCTAGGCTCCACATTGCCCTAAAGCACCATTGCCACGTCAGACTCCACATCGTCCGAAAGCACTATTGCCATGCAAAACTTCCCATTGACCTAAAGCACCATGGTCATACCAGACTTCGCTTTCTCTTAATCGCCATTGCAGAGAATCTACATTGCCCCAAAGTGCAATTGCGGCATCAGATTTCACACTCTTAATCAACATTGCCATGTCAGAGTCTGCATTCATATACTGCACTTCTGCAGTTCCTAAGCGCTGTAAACACCTTAAGTTACTATAGCTCAGTGTAGTGGGAATCAATTTACCAATCTCAGAAGGATGGAAAACTGAGTCTACCTACCTGAGATTCAAATATGTGACCACCTAAGATCATTTCAAATGTCTTCCATACGAGCATTAACTTAGTGAACCATCTAGAGCATACATCAAATGAAAAGTCTAACACACAAGAGTTTTAAAGAATGGTTACAAACAGAAAGGCACATTTTATGTTTATGACTAACCTACAGCCTTACACAGAAGCTTTTGGGGCCCACTTCCTCTGCAACTGAGATCTCCTGAAACAAAACACCTGTTACCTATAAATTCACCATGCTGAATGGGGAAATGTCATGATACTAAAAGTGTGACAGTCTCCTGATTACCTAAAATTCACAAGGCCTTTTATCCATCAAATGGGCTACCCTGATTTGTAGGTCGTAGCACAGCTGTCTGGTTTGTTAGCAACATCTAGGAGACATTCCGAACGGTTCCTTGTGAATGCATTCCGCCCATTACTTTCCATTGGCTTTGATGTTTGTAACTCACATTTGCTTGGTTTCCATTTGCTGGCTTTATTTGTTTTAGGCTTTCTAGCTTTAAGTTTGTCCCCTTCCGTGGCCCATACGATTTACGGTATCCTTCCACCAGTGTACGATTTCTCTAAACAGGCCTTTAAATCTTGTTCTCATCTTACCTCATTTGCTGTGCATTAAAAGACAGATGTCAGATGTCATACTTTGTCTTCAGAGAGAGATTAATGTTTACTTCTCTTTCTCTAACTTCAAAGTGAAAGGATTTATGTGACAATCACGCTGGCTGCTAGGGGTGTGCTAGATAGAAGGCTGTACAATGTTATTTTTATTTAGCACATAACAGAATGTAAATGAACTGTAAAGATATTTCAGAATATATCAGAATTAGGGAAGCACAAATGAAGCACATTTTTTGGTAATTCTGAAGTGTGGTGGAAACAAATATTTTGTAAGATCAAAACTAATAAAGACACTAGGTGATGACATTTCCACACATTGTTTGTGCAAATGTAATGGGCATTTCAACTGAAGATGTGTTGCCTGTAATGGCAGAGCGCTACCACACCAGGCATACTTCACTTTACCCCATTCCACGCTACTCTGTACCACTCCATGCCACTGCACCACTCCACACTATGCTACACCCCTCTACCCCACTGCACACCGTGTCACTGCACTCTACTCTGCACCACTCCACTCTACCCTACTTCACTCTATGCCTCTTTACTCTGCACCCCTCTACTCTATGACAATGCACGCTACACCACTCTAGTCTACAATGCACCACTAAATTCTTCGCCACTGCACTCTATACCACTCCAGTCTAGGCCACTCCACTCTGCACCACTCCACTGTATGCCATTCTACTCTGCAACACTGCTCTCTATACCACTGCACTCTACGACAATGCACTCTACTCTGTACCACGCCACTGACGCCAATCCAATCTACTCTGCACCACAACACTCTGCGCCGCTCCACTCTACCCTGCACTACTACACTCTATGCCACTTCACTCTACTCTGAAAAAATCTACTCTGTGCCACTACAATCTAAGCTGCACCACTCCACGCCACTCACCGTTACTTTTTACCACTCTACTCTGTGCCACTGTGCTTTACTCTAACCACTGCACTCCCCACTAATGGACTGTACACCACTTTACTCAAAACCAATGCACTCTACGTCACTGCACTCTATGCCACTATACTGTACTCTGCAACACTCTGCTCTACGCCACTACACTCTATGGGACAGATGCATCAAGCATTTTTCTCCTCGCAAACGGGCCAATTCACAGAATCGGCCCGTTTTCAATAGCAAAAAATGC
The DNA here is from genome assembly GCF_964204655.1 of Triturus cristatus. NCBI lineage: Eukaryota > Metazoa > Chordata > Amphibia > Caudata > Salamandridae > Triturus > Triturus cristatus. The sequence goes on from NC_140585.1 coordinate 318,592,273, forward strand.
TTTTGCGATGCATCACACCCAATTTTGCGATTCGGTAACCTGTTACCGAATCGCAAAATGGGTTTGCGATTTGCCATTTGGAAGGGGCGTGTTTAGGGCGTCCCTTACAAATAGTGAATTCTAACAGTATGCTTGAATGTTTTGTGACCATGAATGCGGTCGCAAAACATTCGCATATTACCACCTACTTCATGTTTGTAAAAGCATTTTTAAGAGCAGGGAGTGGTCTCATGGAGAAAACTTTTCATTTTTCTTTTTGTAAAGCATCTAGTTATCCTTTAAGGAAAACGGGCTACTTTACAAAAAAAAGATTGCTTTATTTAAAAGCAATCACAGACATGGTGGTCTGCTGATCTCAGCAGGCCACCATCCCTGTGATTTTTGTGATTCCTAGGGGGTCGCAAATTGCGACCTACCTCATTAATATTCATGAGGTAGATCATTTGTGACCCCTTAGGAATCACAGAAAGTGTAGTGCACACTTTCATAAATGCTGTTTTGCCTGTTTTCGCAAAGATTCGCAATTAGGGAATTGCAAAACATTTTTTTGATGCATCTGGCCCTATGCCAATGCACTCTACTCCACTCTACACCATTGTACTCTATGCCACTGTTTTACTCTGCACCACTGTGCTCTGTGCCACTCTGCTCTGTGCCACTGCACTCTCCTCCATTTAACTCTATGCTAGTCTACTCTGTGCTACTGTACTCCATGCCACTGCACTCTACTCTGCACCACTGTATGCCTCTCTACTCTACTCTGCACCACTCTACTCTATGCCAATGCACTCTATGCTACTCTACTTTGCAACACTGCACTCTATGACATTGCACACTACGCCAATGCACTCTATTCCGTACCATGCCACACCAGTGCACCCTACGCCACTACTCTCTGCCACTGCAACCTACCCTGCACACCTCACTTCACTCTTCTTTTAAACAATCTACTCTATGCCACTGCACTTTACACCACTCTGCGCCTCTATGCTGTGCCACTCTAATCTACTTTGCACCATTCTACTCCACCATTGCGCTCTACACCAGTGGCGTAGCTAGGGGGGGGCGGTGGGGGCGGTCCGCCCCAGGCGGCACTATTTTGTGGGCGGCGGCCAGTTTTGGCTATTTCCTTCAAAAAAAATTGTACTTTTGCACGAGTTCCGAAATCTGCCCATGTGGCAGAGATTTATAGAGACGAGGCTGCGGCAAACCCATTTCTCACCTAACGGTGCATCACAAATTGCCTCGTTCCCTCCCTCCGCTCTACGTCTGCCTGGAGAAGCGTGCGTGTTTGACGCTGCGCAGCGGGGCTGCGTCGCCCTGTGGAGGAAAGGATGATATTCAGTCGTAGAAAAACTGCCCTCAGCATGCCGGGTGGCGATGTACATCCGTTCTGCTACTCATCGCATGTAATCATGCATTTGTTCAGGGAATGAGACCTTACACCCGCCATCACCTGCTCTAACAGTACGTCAATGTGAGAGACTCACTTTGTTTTCTTCTAACGCTGGTTCCCGCCATAGCACCATTTGCCTCTCAGCTTTAATTTTTTTTTCCCGCATATTTATATAGCGTGAACTCGACACAAAGGTATTGGAGCGCTTTACATAGCACCGTATTTACATTACACATTCAGGCACGGGGAGATTAAGTGATTTGCCCAGAATTACAGGATGTGGACGCGACCTCGAGGCTCGAACCCTGGTTTCCTGCACCAGAGGCGGCAGCGCAGCCCACGGACAGTGCAGGTGTTTAATCGAGCACTGCATGTCGCGCTGAACACCATGCATCATCGCAGAGGATGTGTGATGGGGAAAGAAGCAAGGTAAACTCGTGAGCAGGATTTCTACCTATCACTAAATTGACAAGAGTACTTGGCCAAATAATGAAACGTAGACAACATTGAGAGAGGTAGAATCAATGCATTATTTAACTCGTTTTTGTTGATTTCGTAGAATATAATTAATTCATTTATGCATACGTTTTGTAAAGTGCAGATGCACCCACAACATGCTTCAAAGTGCTCGTGGAGACTGCGGAGTAAAAATAGGAGAAACATTAGAAAGAGAACTTTGGCTAATTGAAGTGTCAGGGTTTTTTGGAATAGGTGGGTTGTCCGATGTTTGCACACTATCCTGAAGCTAACCCCACACGTAGGAGCTTGGACAATAGGTTCTCAAGGTGGTTATACAAAATGGGGGACTTTCTAACAGCTGTTTGCATCAGTGACAAAGGTCGTTGGCAAGACAATGTTAGGCCTCTGGTTGGATTGTAAGGGAGGCATAGTGTAGAAAGGTTGTCAGGCTAATTCTTATGTTATTTCCTATGAACCAGACAGAGAGTTTTTAATCCAGTCCTTCATTCGACTGGCAACCAGTGAAGTGGTATCAATGCAGGCAACACTTTGATCCTACAAGCGAGACATGCTTTCAAAAGCAGCCAGACAGCAAAGTTTTCAGGTCTTTGAGATTTTCTCGCCGTATGTCAAGACAGACCGCCAAATGGTGCAGAGCTCCAGGACACTCATGAAGTAACAGTGCGCTTTACAAATGCCCGTTGATTCATAAACCATTAATTTAATGAATGCTTTAAAAGGCCATCATAAATACAATACTGATGACTGAACAGTTTCCATGCAGGCAAGAGAGGTGAAAGAATCCACTCTAGGTCATATTGTTGACCTGTGTGGTGAAGGAGAAATCTGTCACACATGACTCCGCGATTTCAGACCAAACTTGTAGAAATTAGCAGAACACCAAAAGCGGGGTATACGTTGCTTATCCTGTTCCAGTGGCGTAGCTAGGGGGGGCAGTGGGGGCAGTCCGTCCCTGGCGGCTCTATTTTGGGGGCGGCAGCCAGTGTTCCCAGTTTGGGCTATTTCCTGTACAAATGGGTGACGTTTTTCCCATTTGTGCGGGAAAAACCCATACTTGGCGGGTGGCTTTATTTTGGGCAGATATTTGTCCCATTGTGTGCAAATTTAAGGCTGGGCCGGCGCAGACAATCATTACTAAGTGGCACACAGGCAGCGGGGATTGGCTGGCTGAATGAGGTGAAAGCACGCTGCATAGCTTATGCAGTAAGTTTGACAGGGCCATCAATCATTGGTAGTGTGACGGCCCTGCTTCATCCTGCTGTCCCGCCCCCGGAGTGACTACTGGTCCAATGTGGTCACAAGGGGCAGGCTCGGTAGTAAATTTTTGCTTTTTTGATTAGCCCGGCTGTGGTCTGGGCAGGGCCTCGAGGGACTTTCACTTCTTGCCACGCGCGGGAGGATCGATTCAACTGTGGAAGACTGGAAGTGGAAATTAGGCGAATGCTATAGTGGATCTGTGGGCCCCCTGGAATTGCTGCCGCCCACCGTAGTTTGGCTGTTCTCCGTGACCTCAACATACATGCTGCTTCCTGCTGCCCTATCGTTTGAATGGAGGTGTCTGGTGATGCTGAGAGCAGAGCTGCTGAGTGTCTTTAAAAGGTGCATACACTGCAGATCTCTAAAATTAAGACAGTGGTGCCACCACTCAGAGCATCTCGCCATAGACTTAATCGTGATGTCCAGGACCACAGCAACTGTCTGTAGTCAGTGTGGCTCATGGGCACTTAAGGCAGCAGGCTGCTGCAGCACAGAGTTGTAAGATTCTGAGGTGCGCAGGTAAGCCAAATAACTTGCTGCTGTTGATGCTCCTGCTGACAGGGCCAAGTTTTATCTACTGGCAGTTTTGTTTCACCAGCCACACTGAAGTTAAGTTTCCTTGTGTGTCCAGATGTTTTCAGGAAATGGTAAAAATGTCATAACACAAGTAAAAATTGTTCCTGCTGAAGGAAGATCAGCATATTGTCTACTTGCAGATATCACTGTTCATGAATCTCACTGATCATGAAGTAGCGCATAGGGTTAATGTGCCTGCTGCAAAGAACGTGTACCATGCAGTTCACTAAACTGCATTTTATGTGTCTATCTGAGTGAGTTCCTGCATTTAGTCACAGAGCTCCTTGGGTTACTTGCAGTTCATAAGTTACAATCCTAATAGCACAATTACATATGAACTCCCATCAAGGAGCTGCATTCAAACTGCATAGTATGTTAAAACGTTATTTTTACCTCCAGTCTTTAATTATCCTAATGTTGTTAAAGGGTTTTTTTGGGGTGGAAATACATTCTTTTTATAGTACAGCCAACCACTAAGGTATGTTTTAAATCCTGAGCCTGTACTTCCCCGGATCAAACACTTTAAAAATATACTGCCTACTTGTATGGATGGCATGAGATTCCTACAACTTGTAATCCTCACTGTCATATGGATCATTTTCCGTAGACTGATTTACACACATACAATTCATTGTCTCTGCATAATGTATGTATGATGTAAAGTGCTCTGACACCCTACACTGGTATGAGGAGCTCATTAAAACCAATGGAACACATGAAAGAGAGAGGTTAGTACCCTTCTATTTCAGACGCTTTGCTGTAGTTTCAAGACCTTAGTTTCTCGTTGCTCATATGGGTGTAACTTCTGATATTTATCTTTCTCTGTGGACTGCATTACTTTATTTTACTCGCAAGACAGTTCCACTCCTTAGTGTCACACATTTGGCCATTGAATGTCACTCATAGTCACACTGAAACTATGAAAACGCCACACATAAGCAATCTCAAACCTTGGCAGCTATGCCCTATATAATATGTATTACTGACCTTCAAGGCCAAGAAACATTTGAGAGGATTGCACCTCCTGCTAAAGACCTTTCAGAAACTACCCTATGTCACAGCTGCATAATAGCCCATGCTTCACAACAGTTCCATGATGTACATGTTTGGATTTGTGTGACTGGGTGAATTGGAGCCAGTGGATGGACGTGACTGCCACGCAGTGGCACACTAGCTGGGATAGGGGAGCAGTTGAGACTCGGACCGATGTGTGGGAAGGGGACACATTGCATTGGGTGTGTTGAATGCTGTGGTGAGCAGGATTTGAGGGTGGCTGTGCCCACCTGTGGAATTGTTCTGTGCTGGTGGTGGAGTGGGACACAGGCCGTTCGGCACATGGGTCGGGGCGGTGAGAGATGGGCCCAGACTGTGGCGGGGTGTGGGAGTCCCTGGCACGGATCTCGATTGCCTTGGGCCTATAACGTGGATTCATTGGAGTGAGCTGACTGGCGGACTCCGGCCGCCGCGGTGAGCATGTGGGTGATGGCATGGTGGATGGGCGGACCTTGGGAGAGCCAGTGGGACGCTCGTGCAGATCACAGTCAGGCAGACTGACGGATATGTTTGGAGGTATTTGGAAGAATCACACCGGTATGGTTGGGCGAGTGGCCCCGGGGTGCTGCGCGTGGCCCTCTGCGGCTGCGAGTTTAGATGGTTGGCATTTGCTTGTGGACCGGTGTGGAGCTGGCATTCCCGTGATACATGTGAGAAATATTTGTGCCCGAGGTTTGACAGTGGGGTGAGATTCGAAATTCGAGTCGAGACTTGGCCTCGCACGATCACGGTGCTGCGGATGCCATGGGCGGTAGTCTGTGGGATGGCCCCGGGCACCACGGACTCTAGCTACGCCCCTGCTCTACACCACTCTACTCTAAACCACTCTCCACCAATGCACTCTATACCACTTTACTCAAAACCAATGCACTCTACACCAACTACTCTGCACTCTATGCCACTGCGCTCTATGCCATTCTATTCTACTCTGCACAACTGTACTCTATGTCATTGTGCTCTACACCACTCTACTCTATACCACTGCGCTCTAAACCAATGCACTCAACACCACACCAGTCTGCAGCACTCTACTCTGCAAGAATATACTCTATGCCACTGTACTCTACACCACTCTACTGTACACCACTGCAATCTACGCCAATGTGCTCTACACCACTTTACTCAAAACAAATGCACTCTATGCCAATCTACTGTGTACTTTACACCACTTCACTCTATACTTCACTCCATGCCACTCTATGAGACTCCACTCCACGATACTGCACTCTATGATGCTCTACTCCACTCTGTGCTACTCCACAACACTCTACTCCACTCTCTGCCACTATGCAACACTACTCTATTCTATGATGCTCTACGCACCTCCCTCTATGCCACTCCATACCATTTTACTCCACTCTATTATATGGCACACTACTCTACTCCACTCTATGCCACTATACAACACTCTACTCCACTGTACATCACTGTACAACACTCTATTCCACTCCATGCCATTTCACTCTACTCCACTCTATGCCACTCTACGACAATCTACTCCACTCTACGCAATACCCTCCACTCTACTCCACTCTACGACACTCTACGCCACTCAGCTCTACTCTACTCTGCACCCTCCCCCTCTATGATACTCTACTCCCTCCACAACACTATGCCACTCAATAGCACACCATCTACTCCACAACACTCTATTCCATGCCACTCTCCTTTACACCACTATCTTTTATCCATGCTGAACAGAAGCCACGCTGGTGAACAAAATGGCTAAAACATATTGGCAAAGCCAATAACTCTTAGGTGAGATCTGTTGGCTTTGGCAGTGCCTGTTCTCCATCTGCTCTCTCTTTTTCATGCTCTCTCACCACCAGGCAACCCCGTTTTCTTAAACCTTGGATGTTTTCAAAGACAACCCCCCCCTAACCATTTTCCGTCTCTCACCCACTGCATCAAGGTTCTTTCGCCCTTCTGACAGTTAGTCTACCTCTCTTCTGCTTCTACTCTAGCTCCAGCTGAGCAGATGCCTAAGTTCGGCTACTCATCATGCACGAGTGCTCCACAGCTGGTGGGACATGCGAGCTTGGGGTGGCAGTTTCTGTTCACAATGCTCCTTACTCATCCCCTCGCCCCTCATCCCTCCTTGGCTCTTCTACTGGCCCAGTCCTTGAAGCACCAGGGTTGCATAAAGCACTTTACAAGCAACTAAAACAACTCAACAGAATGTAAAAGCAGAGCTCCAGTTTCCTCTGTCCTGATTACTGCTGGACGCTCCTCCCCTATGTCTATACTTCTAAATGGAACTCTACTCAATCCTGGTCTCAAAGGTGTCTACTGCTCTTTGCCCATGTCTTTCTGGCACCTTCTTTCCTGTATACTGATTTTTGAAGGATTGCTGCCTTGTTTTCAAATGGAGCCTGGTCCTGATTTCTTTTCTATGTTCAAATTATTTTTATTGATATTTTATACAACAAACATTAGAAGTATAGTACAGAGGGAAGACATACAAACATCTCACATTGGGGTATGATGAATGACAATAGTTACATACGTCATCACAAAGACATGTGGACAGAGAGGCATTTATTTGCAGCAAATCCTGATGTCGTAGGAGCATGGAGTTGTGTTGGTTTTGGGGTTAGAGGTAATTTTGGAGCTGTGGGGTTAATCATTAGCACTATTGTAGAGTAGGGTAAACCAAGGTAGCAACGTGGAATAGAAGAGGGGAGAGGAAAGAAAATAGGGGGATACAGGAAGGAGGTGGAGGTAGTTAGGGAAAGAGAGAAAGGTTGGAGGAAAGCAGATAGCATAGAAGGGAGGGAAGGTATAGGTTATAGGTAAGGGGGTGGTAAAGGGTCCATTTGGAAGAGGATTAGGGGAGGGTAGTGGGAAAGGGGTAGAATATAGGGGGGGAAGGGGGTGGGGTGGCATCTATGACTGATTGATCTTGAGATGTATGTGTCTAGTTTTAGCCAGATTATTTGCCTTTCCTTGTGGGGAGACTTCAGGAAAGGGTTTAATGAGTTGTCGGCGCCCCTGGTAAATAGGACCCATTCCCATCAAGCATGGATAGAACGTTTGGAGAGGTCCTTACATTCAGAAAGAATAGTTTTAAGGTCAATTGATATTAGTATGTCCCATAGGATACGGTTTTCGTTGTCAAGGTGTTTGGCAAGTTCGGGGGGACGACTACCCAGTGTTATGGAGGCGAGATCAGGGGTCCAGTCTATTTGAAGAATCTTCGATATGATGGACCCAAGTTCGGACCATAATTTTTTGGAGTAGGTACAGTCAAGTAGCATATGGGGAGTTGGTCACACTGTTTGTTGGGTGTAGGGCTTTGTTGTAGGTCTGGAATGGTAACCAACTCCCGATGCGATGACCAAAGAATGTAAGGCAGTGCTTAATTCATATACGAATTTGGGCTGGTGCTCAAAGTTCTACTCCAGTGGTGGAATTAAAAATCGGCACACAGCCTCTTTAATCCACTACCACACACTGCTGTCGCTTTACCTCACTCTTGTCGGTCCATGCTTTCACCATTTGTGTCGGTTTTCTGTTTTTCTCTTCCTTCTTCTTTCCTGTTTGTGTGCTTTTTTTTCTCTTGCTCCTGGTCAATATCTGATTAGGAAAAATAAATGCCGGTACCCAAAAAAAGAGTGCTGGCGGGCATCACCAGCTCAAATTAAGCACTGACTGCAGTGGTTCGCTGTGCAGAAGGTTGGTGCAGGATGCAGCCTCAGGGCACAGGTCTGACTTTTCTGCCATCTCTATGCAGGGGGAGTTGGCCGTACCAGTGGCTGGCGCAGGCACCCGTGCCATTCAGTATGTCAAACAAGATGGCATTCAATCTATCGTCCAAATGAGTAATTATGTGCGATAGTGCCTGAAAACACCCAATAATTGTTATGTGTCTTGTATAAGGTATAGACTATCGCTCAGTCGTTACTGGTGGCCTAATTTGAACTAAAACATTACCAATATACCTGGGCCTGTTAGCTCCCCAAAACACTTTCTTGGCACAACACCAAAGAAGGAATTTTGCCTTGGGATAAGGGTGGGAGTGGCCAGCACCTGCAGCTATTTGCCATCTGAGATAGCGAAACAAGAGTACCATTCCCAAAGTGCAATATTTAGCATATTATTAAATGAAAGGCCAGTATTGGGACATATGTTACCAGATCCCATTAGACACACAATATAAATCCACTGGTCCACACAGACCGAACAAGCATGTCCAACACGTGGTAAAATATGCATATATTGTTCTTGTGTCATTGAAATCAATCAATCAGAGGTTTATAAAGCGTGCTACTCACCCGTGAAAGTCTCAAGGTCTGGGGGCAGCTCCGGATCAGTTGAAGAGCCAGGTCTTTAGGCTCTTCCTGAAGGTGTGCAGAGTGGGGGAGCGTCTGATGTTGACTGGGAGCCCGTTCCAGGTCTTTGCTGAGATGTAGGAGAAGGCTCTTCCACCTGCTCTGGTTCTATGGCTGCGTGGGGTTTCTCCCAGGGTGAGGTCGGCGGAGCGGAGGTTCCTTTTGGGTACGTGGAAGGAGACTCTTTCGTTAAGGTATTTGGTCTGATGTTGAGGAGGGATTTGTAGGCGTGGGTGAGTAGCTTGAATGTTACTTTCTTCTCGATGGGGAGCCAGTGGAGGTCTCGTAGGTGCTGAGTCATGTGCTTGTGCCATGGGGTTCCGAGGACGAGTCTGGCTGCGGTCTTCTGGATGGTTTGGAGGTTGTGTAGCAGGGTTTTGTTGATTCTGGCATAGAGGGCGTTACCGTAGTCCAGTATGCTGGTTATGAGTGCGTGGGTGACAGTCTCACTGCATTTGGTGGGGATCCACTTGAAGTTTTTGCGGAGGGAGTTGAAGCAGGTGGAGGCGACAGCATTGGTCTGGCAGGTCATGGTGAGGGAGGAATCTAGTTCTGGGCATGGTCCGTCGGGGTGGGTGGGTTTCCAAGGGCAGGGGGCCACCAGGAGCTGTCCCACACAGTGGGGGAGGGCCCAAGGACGAGGAGTTCTGTCTTATCCGAGTTCAGTTTTAGGCAACTGTCGCTCATCCAGGCTGCGACGTCTTTCATCCCTTCTTGGAAGCTGAGTCTGGAGTCTTCGGGGTTGTTCGTGAGAGAGAGGATGAGCTGGGTGTCGTCCGAGTAAGATACTATGCTGAGGCCATGCTGTCTGACGATGGCGGCGAGGGGGGCCATGTAGATGTTGAAGAGCGTGGGGCTGAGCGAGGATCCTTGGGGTACTCCACAGTTGATCTCTGTAGGTTCGGAGAGGAAGGAGGGGAGTCTGATCCTTTGGGTTCTGTCGGAGAGAAAGGAGCAGATTCTGTCAAGGGTAGTTCCTTGTATGCCGGCGTCGTGGAGTCTGGCTGCGAGAGTGCGGTGTGAGACAGTGTTGAAGGCTGCGGAGAAGTCTAGTAGGATGAGGGCCGCAGTGTGGCCCTGGTCGAGTAGCATGGGGATGTCATCGGTGGCAGCGAGGAGGGCGGTCTCGGTGCTGTGGTTGCTGCAAAATCTGGACTGCGAGGAGTCGAGGATGGCGTTCTCTTCGATGAAGGTGGTCAGCTGGGCGTTGATGAATCTCTCGGTGACTTTGGCTGTGAAGGGTATGAGAGAGATGGGCCGGTAGATTTTCAGGTCCGGCGGGTCGGCCGAGGGTTTCTTGAGGATGAGCTTGACCTCTGCCCACTTTCAGTCATCGGGGAAGATGCCGGATTCGACAGAGGCGTTGATGGTCCGGCCTAGTTCGGGTGCTATGGCGGAGGCGAATCTGCGGTAGATGTGCGGTGGGCAGGGGTCCGTGGGGCAATGGTGGTGGCGGAAGAGGCACGAGGCCCGGGGGTACCGCGCAGCATGGTTCTGGGGCTGGTTTGGATCTGGAAGTGAAGGTGCTCTGTGTTGGAGAGGGGGAGCTCATGCTGGAGGTGGAGAGTCAGAGGGAGCTCTTGTGTGCAATGGTGAGTCCTCCTCCTGGGTGGTGGGAGTGGTCCTTTCTTTGGATCCTGTATCTGTCGGGGATGGCAGTGGCGATGTCGGGGGCATTGGTGGCATTGGTCCATGTTTCCTTGAAGAAGGCGACATCTGGCGAGACAGTGTCAAGCAGGTCCCAGATCTCCGTGGCGTGTCTGTGGAGAGAGCGCACGTTGAGGAGTATGCAGGTCTGGGCTTCTGTGGTGTGGGTGTCCGTTGTGGGTTCAGCAGTCGAGGGGGGGCTGTTGATGGTGAAGAATTGTCGGCAGTGTCTGCAGGAGAACTGGCCGTGGGTGGTGTTTGGCATCAATCTCTGGCAGTTGTTGTTTCTTCTGGGGTTGAGTGCGAGGAGGGAAGCGGAGTTGTAGCGGTGGAAGGTCAAAGATCCAGGCTTCCTGGCGCTCGCTGCGGTCGGATCGTGGACGGGCGCAAACGGGCTTGCCTTTGGCGTGCCTTTGGCACACCAGTGGCGCTGCAGCCATTAAGTAGGGGAGGGAAGTGCAGCTGGGAGGCGGGAAGCGGCAGGGGGGTAGGGGCCGCAGGGGCAGCAGCGTCAGGAAGCACAAAGAGGATGCGAAAACGGGCACGAGGTATAGAGAATAACAGGAAAAAGGCACAGAGACAGAACGGGCACAAAAGAAACGGAAAGCAGCAAAGAGGCACAAGGGCAGACATGGGCACAAAAAGAGACAGAAAACAGCAAAGAGGACCAAATAAATATCTATTAATGTTTTGTCTGTGGAGGTAAAAAAGGCAAATGTTTAAAGTGCAGATGCACTTTTCCTTAAGAATGTACGTATTTATACATGCCTAAGTTGAAACATCACTGCTGCAGCTTCCTAGAAGACGTTTTTGTAAATTACAAAAATCCATAAACTAACAACAAACCTAGGAGTAAATCTGTGGGTGTGCATCTACTCCTTTTTTTGATACTCGGACCTACAGTATCTAACACACACTCCATTCTACAACTCCAGTTCAATGCATCTCTCTCTAGCATTTGTAAACTTGCACGTGAACACTATTCTTCAAATGTTAAGTATGGTAAACAAATTAGCATCTGTGTAACTTTAGTGCTGCGTTCAATCAGATGTTCATGTTCCACACACATAGGGGGATATATTTACTACAAAATGTCGGAGCACGGTGTTACACCAAAATTGGTAACGCCGCGCTATGACATTTTTAAAATGCAGGGATGTGCCATAAAAAATACAGTGCATCCCTGTGTTTCCCCTAGCACTGGAGCTAATAAAGCTGCCTAGTGCCAGCACAGGCACCCTTGCCCCATGTTGAAAGGGTGCATGCACTGCAGTGGTGATTGTTTATGTGCAGGAAAAGGCGATTTGCTCTTTCTATGTGTGAGAAAGAGCAAAAAACCAGGAGAAATTAATAATTTTTCCCCTTATCGCCAGTCTAAGACCGGGTATTCCCTGGTCGTCATTTTTGGCATCGTCCCAGCTTTTAATTATGGGGCAGCGTCAATAAGCAATGAGTGTTGTGTAGGAACGGCCACTAAGTGAAGTGCGTAAAAGGGCCTTATTTACAAGGTGGCGTTAAGCCAAGTTAAGTAGCTTAACGCCACTTTGTAAATAAGGAGAAGTTGATATCGCCACCAGAACGTCGATAAAAGTGACGTTCTGGTGGTGATATCTCCATGTAAATATGCCCCATAGGATCGAACCCATGCATCATCAGTCTTCCATACTGAACGAATACACATATGACCCAGCACGTGTCTCTGTTCCTTGTGGATCATATGCACATCTGTGCATCATTCGGAATCTTGTTCTTATCCACATCCATGGAAACCAGCAGATGCCACGCTAATAAACACCCATACAGAATCCTCACAAGCACCAAATGCATAAAAACAAAACAGTCCACTCTTTCATGTGCCCGACTGTGCATTTTGTGTGCACCATTTGGAAGCTTGGATACATGCGCCCTTCTTGAAATCCAACCAAGTGAAAACACACATGTCGGACATTGGAACTACAGCGGTCTCACTAGATATGTGATCCAGGGGAGGAGCCAAGATGGCGACCGGGACGGCAGCGTAGGCTCCCGGCTCTGTGAACCTCCGCATCCCGTACATATATCCTGCATGAGGTCCTTAGCCTGCGCTATATGCCCGTGTTGGTGAATGATAGCGGCAACCGATCGTGTGACTCCGAAGTTTCTGGCGGCGGTATCGCCGGAGAAATGTCCAGTTGAAGTTGGCGGCCTGTGCAACCCTGGAACCGGGACCTCGAGTGGACAACATGGCCGGGCGGCAGTTCAACAACAGCGGCCTTTGATGACGGGGTGGAGTCGGCCTAGCCGGAGCGGGGCGAATATCGGCCTACATTTCGCCGTGGTCGTTCCTACCACTAAGCGTAGCGGAACGACTGCATGCCCGAGGTGACTACTCCAAGATTCCCCGGTGATTGTCTCTGCCTTCGCCTGCGAGCCGCCCGGCCGCCGCCCGTAACTAGCCCGGATTTTAGCAGACTGCTCTCGGATTTTCGCGGGCGCAGGTCCGTGGAGGGGGTGACTGTTGGGTTGGACCACACGCCGGATATATTTTTTGCCTGCCCCCGAAACCCTGATTCCAGTGACATGGAACCTGAGGCGCTTGTCACTGAGTCCTGGTCCCAATCTGGGTTGGACCTACCCGGCGGCCATCTTGACAGGACGAAGTCTACTATCCTGTACACTGGGTCGCAGCACGATTGGAAGTGTGCGCCTATGAGGAGCATCGCGGTGCGAGCGCCGAGAGCTGTGCTGGGGTATGGTGATCTTCTCGAGGCTCTCGGTGCCCTCCATTCCACATTGGTTCACGGCGCCTGGGTATTGGGGAGTAAGCTTGACGGGGTGACATCAGCGTTGGAACAGTTGCTCCCTGCCTGTCCCCAGGTACACGGGGACTTCCTACACCGCACACAAGAGGACAGTGTCGTGGCCGCCCCTGTGGATAGTGACCAGTTGGAAACTCCGGACAGTATCTTAACGTGTGATCGGCTGGCTGTGGGTCTGGTCTGTTCCGGAGGTATTGGATCTGAGAGGGGGGTGGTGGCCTTGTACCGTGCGCGGCCTCCGGCAACCCAGGCAACATCCAAGCAACGGTCGCCTGCTCTGGCTGCTTTTGCTTTCTTGAACCTTGTGTGCGGTGCAGATCCTGGGGCAGCACTGGGAAAGATGACTCTCCATACTACTGACTGTGTTGGTGACCAGAGACTTCCACCCTACCTGTGTGTGTCGCTTCCTGTTCTCTTTGGGACGCTCCTCTTCTTTGTAGCATTGGACATGGCACTGGGTCGATGGGTATGCACGGGTAGATTCGCAAAGAGTGGCCAAGGATAAGGCTGATCCTTCAGAGGTAGTCATCTAATAGGCGGGCGGGCTCAGGGGTTGCGTGCTTTCACGGCATAGCTGTTAGTGTACTAGGCGCATAATGCTCCCCATTCTTCTTTGACTTGGTCGATTCTGTGTTGCTTAATGTTTGCTCTAGGGGAAAACAAATTGTGCGGGAGGGAGAAGCCGGGGGCATGTTTTGAAGGCCCTCCTCCAGTTTATTAATATTCTCTCTACCCCCCCGTCTGGTGGGGTTCCTTTTCCTACTCCTCTTTCTCTGTTTCTTCTATATTTCGGGTCTGGTTCCGGGGCGACAGGCACGCTGCTGGGGGGGGGGGCCGTACTCATCTGCAGAGGTGCAGGGTGGGGGGTTGGGGGAGGGGATCCTTTAGTCTTTAACCTTCTTTTTTCCATGGCCTCCTTTTCTTCTCTTATTCTTCTTTGTCTTTCTTTTCCGGGATCAGCATGGTAGAACTCCTTTGTCGTTAATCGCTGCGTTTTCATGTGTGCCACAAATTCCGTGGTGTTTTCTGGGTTTTAGGGCAGGGGACTGCAGATGCAAATGGCCGTGATATTCCTCCACATCCTGAACTTCTTGTTTCAGCGCCATTGACTAGATAAATTGCTGTTTATTGTGGACGTTTATTATTCTGCCTGCCATTTCTTGCTGCTGGGAAACTGTTTGGCACCTGATCCTTTCATTCTCCCTTATTATAAAATGAAAACCTATTGTATCATGGCCTCCTACTTGGGCTGTTTAGTGGCCGAGAGTATACCAGCATGGAAATTCTGCTCCCCGAGGTGCCGCCTGTGATAAATATTGATTTTTGTTACTCTGACTGCTTAGCGGCCGGCCCCGGGGGTTGTAGGCCCATACTTGTTATTGGTTGAAATGTCAATAAAGGTTTTTCAAAAAAAAAAAAAAAAAAAAAAAAGATATGTGATCCAATGTGTGTATAAAAACATAGACCAAAAATATATATTTTTACATATTAACCCCTTCGCTGCGGCGCGAATTCCGCCGCAGCGCTGGGGGGGGTTTGGGGGCAGTGCGGCGCCGCTGTGCTCATGATGGAGTGGTTCCGTCATGACTCCACCCACTTGCGCTAATCGCCCGCACAGGCGGGGAATTAGCGCCGCGTGGGCGGAGCGGCCGCCAACGGCCGCGGCATGACGGAACCACTCCGTCATGAGCACACGGCGCCCGCGGCTCATGACGGAGTGGTTCCGTCATGAGCACGGAACGGGTTAAATGATATCCTTTTAAAATGTATATGTTTATTTTCAGTTTAAAAATTAACACGAACAATAAAAACAGTAATTAATACAAAGTAAAAAGACCACCTTAACTATCCTGTCAAAGTTACTTTAAATTGTTCAAAAAAACAAGTAAGATTAATACAAATTTCACTTGTAGGTGAATTTATTAATTGAATCCAATACTCTTATTATGCAATGGTGGAAGGGATTAAATGTAACAATATAGTCAGTGCGCAAGCACTAATTATGACCGAAATAGGAACATAGGACATGAATTTCCTGTAACGCTCTGGGGACAAGGATTTATCAAGATTATTCTGCATTCACTCATTAATTAGACTCTCTATTTCTATCTCTCACGGGGTTGTTTTTGAGACTGACACGTAATATTTAATCATGTAACCAGAATTTCATCTATAATTTAGGTACTTATTTCGAAAGAAATTCCTGGTTCTTTACACAATTTTAGATACCTCAAGATAACATATTCCCAATAAACTGTCATATTTTGCATGGATTAGTTTACATAGTAAAAGAAAAACATTGCTTATGTAGAAGCTGCTTCAGAGAGACACATCCTTAGCTCAAAACTAATTAGTTGGAGTGGCACGGCATTATGTAAGCCCAGCCACTGACTCTGAAATATCCCCTCCAACTGGTCCATGTATCATCTGGGTTCCTGAGATCTTCCAAGTGCTCCATAAGAAATTTGAGGGCTAAACTTGGCATGATTTAATATCTTCAAAGACCTCAATGTTAGGCCTATATATGTTTTATTGAATGCATGGAGACCGATCAAGTTTAGAAACTATAGGGCACTCCTTTACACCTCTGTCAAAAGTATCCTGCTTCATGCCTCTTTTCCAATCAGCAAATACCACCACTATTGTTTTAGTATACTTTATCTCAAGATATTTTTGTGGCACTAATCAATCAATCAGGGTTTGTTAAGTGCAACTACTCACCCAAAAGGGTCTCAAGGCACTGTGGGGGGCGGAGGGGCGCAGCTCCTAGATGATCACGGTGATTCATCAAAAAAACAGGTCTTGAGGTCCTTCAAAAACTTGGAGTGTGTTTGTGTCTGTCGGAGGTGTAGAGGGAGGGTGTTCCAAGCCTTTGCCGCGAGGAAGGAGAAGGAACGACCTCCTGTTCTGGTCTTCTTCATGCGCGGCACCCTAGCAAGGGAGAGCTGGGCTGAGCGGAGGGATTTTGGGTTGTGTGGAACGAGAGGTGGTTGGTTCAGGTACGCAGGTCCGGTGTTGTGAAGGGCTGTGTGGGCGTGGGTGAGAAGCTTGAAGGTGATTCTCTTCTCGACGGGAGCCAGTGTAGTGTACGCAGGTGCTGGGTGATGTGGCAGTGGCATGGTAGATTGAGGACAAGTCTGGTGGAGGCGTTCTGGACGTTCTGGAGTTTGTGGGTGAGGTTCTTGTTGATCCCGGCGTAGAGTGTGCTGCGGTAGTCCAGTCTGCTGCTGATGAGGGCATGTGTGACTGTTTTCCTGTGTTCGAGGGGATAATCTATTTGAAGATTAGTGCAGGTCTGCTGGTCTGTGATTATACAGCATGGAATCTTCTGCAGACTAAAGTGTGGGGTGTGTTCTTTTCTCAACCTAGGAGAAAAATTACTCTCTGGTAAACTTTACCATATTAATCAGCTTTGATTAATAGGGGGGGTCAAAAATACAAAAATCCTTGACACTGCACCAATTTATCACATCACCACTTGACAAATCCCAAGATGAGTTTAACAGTTTTCAGTTTATTACATGTATTACATGAACCCTGGAAAGCTCTGCCCCTGTAATTTTCCAGTACCCGACCTTCCATCAGACCAGACCTCTGGCTCTTCTATCAAATGCAGTGGTTTAATTTCTGAAAGCACAACGCAAGAGAAAATACTTTTTTAGTAACATAGGCGTTATCAAAGTGCTTGAAAACCAGAAAACTGTGTAGCTTAGTGGCATTCTAGGGAACAAACAGAAGTCTATTATGTGTTTGCACCAAGCTTGTCAATTTCAGTGAAACAATTTTTTTCTTATAATCTTATTGGCACAAGGCAACATTAAACAGCCTGTAGCTTTTTGGGCTAATTGTGCAATACTTTTTGTGCACCACTCCCACTATAGAGTAAGTAAGACTAACTTCACCAGGTGGCTCACATATGGATTTCAAGACTAAATCCCACCATCTAGTGTAGCATAGCATTTGTGTTTCTGAAGAAAAACAAACTTTTAAAAACAGTATTTGATGAACCCTTTTTGTCAAACATGTTTCCAAAATCTTTTTTACCTTAAATGCTATTCATCAGGCAGACCAAACCAACAGAACCCAATATTCAAACCCAGATACTGATATAGATACTTGTTTAATGAAAAACCTTGGAGTATTTCCTCATTATGATGTTATGACAAATGAAGTTTTGTAAGTCTAGTTATGTCATGCTGGCATTTTCCATTTTGGGGCTTCATCCTAATGACAGACTGCCAGTATAGCATAGTGTAGTTCGCTAACATTTGTATAGAACTTCATACTGTCAATGAATCCCCAAAGTGCTTCTGGATGGTTGGGTAAATGATTATCGCATTGATTAAGCATAGTTGCTAGCATGTGGCTTTGTTGTGCGGCTTGTGTGGGGAGTATTGGGTGTTGTGCATGAGATTAGAATGGTGTCACACTCATGTCAACTGATAGCTGTACACATACATGCAGTGTGGTAGAGCGGACTAAGATGTAGAGAATTGTAGTTAAAGATCCTCTCGGAGGATCGCCACCTTCAAATGTTCAAGAAGCTTGTGTATCTCCATGAGCTTGAGAGCTATGCCAGCGAAGCTTACTCTCCTACAAGGGTCACCCAAGCCGGGTAGGTCAAACGGTAGAGACCAGACTAAGTGCGATCCACTGGTCCTCCTGGTTGGGAGTTGGGTGCAAGGCTAAAAACCATGTCCCATAAAAAAAACATTTCTTACAGAAACAGCAGAAAGAATCATTAAATCTTCTTGACACGAGGGGCTTCCAGGATCTCTGCAGGATACATGCATGAATGACAGTAGTCAAAGCCGCAAGGAAACTGACAGAATTACAGAAGTTCAGAGTGGCAAGTGCAAGACCAGAATCAGATTCTGGAATGCATAGACTCACAGCGACACAGGAAAGCTGGCTCAAATAACATCTGAGATGAGACCAAAGAACATCTGGAGGCGAACTGTGGAAACAGGAATTAAGGCTCTGAAATACAGCTTAGACACTGTACACAATCTTGCTCAAGACAAACAGAAGTGGTGTTTCTGCATTGCTGCCCTACATGCTACTCAGCATATTAGGCAATAGTAATAAGTGGCACTGTCCCCTTCTTCATCCTGTCCATCAGCGGGTCATCTGTTTGGAAGCAGTTACATCTTTACCTCCCTCTGGAAATCAAGTGTTTGTGGATGATCCTTTGTCTTGACCGAAGTGAGGTCCTGGGCTTGGCCCTCTGAACTAAGAAGGAAGTTTTGCAGAAGCAGGACTTTCTGAAGAGGGGATTGTCAGGAGGGGCATGAGCCAGGAATGGAGTGCCCTTATTTAGATATATCATATGTCAGAAGTTTTAGTTCAAAGCACATTGTCCAACACCAGTGGGCAATGTGGAGAAAGTAATCTGTGCTAATATGGCTGCTTGAGTCACACTGACCAAAATGCTGTAAAAAACTAACTATATTGTCCAAATTATAATTGAGAACAAACTCTGTTATCTTCATCTATATTCCTTGAGGTTCTTGCTCATTATGTCACTATGATATAACTTTGAGATGGGGGGGGCGTGGCTACACAGGCGATGATGGCAGATGTGCCCTGTTAGAGCTCTGCTGCTCAACCCCCATTATCTGAGAAAATCATCCTGCACAAAGCGACCTCGAGGCCGCTAAACAACTCTGTGGCGACCCAACGTGCCTGTGAACAGCCTGTAAGTTTCAAAAATACTGCGGTGCTGTTACGAGATGGTGAAGCTGGCCCGGGGGAACACAGGCCGAGGCCTGAGGATGGGAGTGGTGACCCGCTGAAACAACGTGCGTCTGGGCCCGCGCGCTGTGCTCAGCGAGCCTGGGCCTGCGGGGACACAACGAAGGTAGCGGTGGTCCCCTTGGCCCCCTAGTATGCTGGTTCGGCGTCGGAGGCTGGCCGAGCGTTGTGGGCGGGCAGACGCCTAACATTGGAAGAAATGGCCTGGTGACGCTGATGGAGCAAGGACTTGTAGAAAAGAGACTTGCTCGGAAGCAATCCTCTCATTTAACTCATAACCTTGTATTAACTATGTATTGTGTAAATTAATACTCATCACACTTGACATAAAAGACAGAGGAGCTTGCCTACGTGTCTTACTAACAAGTAACTCAAGTGAAAATCTAAAATGGCCGCTAACAGGGGAAACTGTATTGCGCATGCGTCAACTGCATCTACGCTGAATGAGGAGCTGTCACTCGCAGGGAATTTCTTGGGCCTGCGCAGACACTTTTAAAATGGCTGTTTGAAAGCTCACCTGCTAAGCATCTGCTCTGCTGAAACTAAACCAAGCAGTTTTACTAATGCTAATGCGGGGAAAGCATTCATGAGTAAATGGGATTAGAGTAGAGATAGGAGGTATACAATGAAACCATTTTATTTTGAAATTAATATTGGTTTCTTTTGACTTTTCTATTAGTATACATTTGGGCCTCTTTTAAGAATCCAGAGTCTGTAACCACCTGATCTCCGCACATGCGTGGTGTAAGTGAGCCGGAAGAAGTGATGTCTATTTTAAGTTCATAAAAGTTTTATTAGCAAAAGTAAAGGTGTCGACATACAGTATACAGTTTTAAACTCTTGTCATTCCAATTGAAAATGCGAAGATACAGTTATCTGAAATGGACTCATAAATAAAAAATAAGAAAAGGGAGACAATATAATAGGTCATAAGTAGTATGAAATTTCAAAATTTGAAGAAAAGAATAGAGTAAAAAAAGAAAAGCCTGGGAAGTTAAGGGGGTTTTAGAACTTCTTGTCGAGAAGGTTGCAGCTGGAAAGACCGCTTGACATTCATATCAAGATATAATGTGTGACAGGTGCCCATAAATTCAAACGTTTCGTTACCATATGTAAGGGGTATACAAAAGCTGTGTCAAACCTGTGATTATGGCAAATAGTGTACCACCATGCCCTATAAGAATTCTTTTTTAAATCTTTCCAATTTGCAGTAATTTGTTGAAATGCAACCTCTAATAACAAATCAATAATCTTAACATCAAGCATAATATTCTCCCAACAGGATGCAAGGCTTCCTAAAAATACATTAGTAAAAGAAAAAGAAAATTTAGTACCATAAAACAAGTTAATTTGAGACCAAACCTGTTTCCAAAAATTATGCACAATTGGACAAGAGAAGATCATGTGAAATAAATCAGCATTTGGAGAAGTACATGTCCAGCAAACATCAGGTACATTCTTAATACGCTTATTTGAAGCATTAGGTGTCAATAAAAGTCTGTTATAAACAAAAAATAGCGTTTGTGTAATATTGGCTGCTCTAGATGATTTGCGAATCTTAGTCCATATCTTATTCCATAAGGACACTGGCCAGGATAACATAAAATCTTTCTCCCAAGTCTCTTCTACTTTAGATTTCTGCCTAACAGTATCCTTGCCTTGTAGATAACTGTATATCACGGAAGCTTGAGGTGAAGTTTTTAATAATGTGAGCAGTTGTGAGGTGGAGTTCGAATTGGTGGAAAGAACAGGAGCAACAGAAACTTGATTATATGTGTCCGTCACAACTTTTTAAAGTAAATTATATTTATGAATAAAAGAGGCAGGTAATTTGAATATCTGACTGAGTGAGTCAAAGGGCAAAAAATTTGAGTGTGAAAATAGCTGGTGAATCCAAATTAAACCTTTGTTCCTCCAAGATTTCCAATAAAATGGTTTATTGCAAATCAATAAGTTCTTATTGTGCCATATTGAGGAATTAAGGAAAGAATCCATAACATTACGAGTGGGGAGAGAAACAGACTCCAAAAGTTTGGAAGTCAATTTAAGTATGGGAGGAGATAAGGTCTGTGGCTTACGTGAAAAGGAGAGGTATTCGGCAAAAGAAAAGGGGGATAAAAAGAGACGCTCAATTTTAGTCCAAAGAGGACAATCCTCTATAGACTCTGACAACCAAATAGAGGTCTGACGTAAAAGGAAAGCTTTCTGATATGCCTGAAAATCAGGAAAGTTAAATCCACCTTCTATTTTAGGACGGGTTAATTTGAATAAAGACATACGAGATTTCTTATTATTCCATAGGAAAGAAGAAAGGATAGAATTGATCTTCTTAAAAAATGTAGCAGTAAGAGGGACCGGAATATTGGAAATAGTATACAGGATTATAGGTGATAGCATCATCTTTATGGTATCCAAACGACCCCACCAGGATAAGTATAAAGGATGCCATTTAGTGGATAAATCTGAAATTTTTTGGGTGCACTTATTCATACAAAGTGCTACCGTATCCAAAATAGTAAGGGCAATATGCAATCCTAAGTATTTAATGTGATTAGGTTGCCATTGAAAAGAAGAGGCACTGAAATCTGCCTTAAAAGTGAACTTAGTTAAGGGAAGAATCTCACATTTATCATTATTCAACGTGTAACCGGAGATAAGGGAAAAAGTTTGCACTTCTTCTAAAAAGGCAGGGATTGAGTCAGTCGGTTGCGACATAAAAAGCAAAATATCATCCGCATAAGCTGCGAGTTTAATGTGGGAATTGGATGTTTGAAAACCATAGAGATTTGGATTTTGGCGTAATTTAGAGAGAAAGGCTTCCAAGGCCAAATTGAAGAGGAAAGGGGAGAGAGGACAACCTTGACAAACCCCTCTGCCCAAATCAAAGAAGGGAGAAATCAAGCCATTGGCGCATACCACTGCCCGAGGGTTAGAATAGAGAAGGGAAATCAAGGAAGTATTTAGGACCAAAACCAAACCACTTGAGGGTATGAAATAGGAAGGCCCACTCAACCCTATCAAATGCTTTCTCAGCATCCAACGCTATCGCCGCAAGTGGTTGTTTTAAATGGGAGGATTTAGACAAGACATTAAAGAGAAGTCGTGTATTGTCAGTTATAAATCGACCCTTAACGAATCCAGATTGTTCCTTTCCTGACAGGTCTGGTAAGTGGGAATTTAGTCGTATAGCTAAAGCTTTGGAGAAAATTTTATAGTCAATATTATCCAAGGATATCGGCCTATAATTTTTGCAGTGGTTAGAGTCTTTGCCTTCCTTAGGAATAAGTTACATGTGTGCTTCTGAAAAGGAACCGGAGGAGTTACCCAATGAGCTAAAAGAATGTATTAAGGAATGAACTTTGGGCATAAGGTGTTTAGAGAAGTGGAGGTAAAATTCAACAGTGAAGCCATCAGGGCCAGGCGCTTTATCTTTTTTAAGGTATTGAAGAGCCTTTAATAATTCTTGCTGTGATAAATCTAACTCCAGAGAGGATAAGTCCGAAAGAGTCTGTTGATGTTTTTGGATGAGATAAAAATTGTGACAAGGAGTGGTCAGTGGGTAGTGTTTCAGAAGTATATAGTGATTTGTAAAAAAAAAGGAAAATTCGTCTAGAATTTCTACATCTTTGGATTTTAAGTTCGATTGTGCATCATAAATTGAGTCGATGTTTAATTTGTTATGTTTGACTTTTAAATAATTGGCCAAAAATGTTCCTGCTCTGTTTCTCCCCCCATAACATTAATAAGTACAAGGAGGCATCTTCAGTATATTTCTTATTAAATTGCATTTTAGCATTGATGAGAGCTGTCAAACAGTCTTTCGAATGCGAAGTATAAAAAGAGTGCTCCAGTCTCTTAATATCCTGAAGGAGATCTTTAGTAAATTTATGAGCGCTTTTTCGCTTCTTAGCAACAAAACCAATGATAAAGTCTTGTGCAGAAGCTTTAAAAGCATCCCATACAGTTGAAAAAGGCATGGAAGAGGTCTGGTTTATCCTAAAAAACTTGTCAAAAAAAGTAATAAAGGAGGCAGTAAAATTGGGATCCAAAAGGAGAGCATTATTAAAGCGCCACCTCCTAGGGCCAGTAATCTTAGGTAAAATATCCAAACCAAGTGAGTCAGGTGCATGGTCGGACAACAAAATGGGGCCGATTTCTGCATGCGTGAGAGTTTGCAAAATGGAATGAGAAACAAAAATGTAATCAATCGTGATTGAGTATGATGAGAGGGGGAATAAAAAGTATACTCTCTAGTAGCCGGATTACACAGACGCCAGGCATCTATGAGTTTATACTGAGTAATAGTATGAACAAAGGACTTATGAGGTTTGTTGGGAACAAAGGAGACTTTAGAATTTCTATCGATGAATGGATCAAAAGGTTGATTGCAGTCCCCAGCTAGAATAAAATTATCTTCCATGCAATGAGAAATTTGTTGAGCTAAGTTAGACCAAAAGAGGGGCTCACCACAAGTAGGGGCATAGATGTTAAAAAGAGAGACTGGAACACCCTTCAATGACAGTTCCATTCAACCATATACCATCATCATCTGATTCTTGGAATATAAGTGTAAACTAAAGAGATTTACGGCATAATACCATGACACCATTACGTTTACCATCACCTGGAGAATAAAAAACTTCACCCACACAACCTTTTTTTAATTTCAGGGATTCAACATCGGAGAGATGTGTTTCTTGTGAAAATGCAATATCAGCTCCTAACTTAGCCAAATGTGCTAGAACTCTTTGCCTCTTAATGGGAGAATTTAATCCCCTAACATTCCAGGTAACCAATTTCAATGACATTAGTTATTAGAAACAAAATGAGCATTGCAGAAAAAACAAGAGTCCAAGTTATTATAACAACAGTAAAGAAAGTACGTAAAAATTAGAAGGGAGAGAATAATGGAAGCAAAGAGAGAGGAACGAAAAGTACAGAAGTCAAGAAACAAAAGCTCAAAGTGAAAGTAAAAGATAACTGTATTGTGATAAGATAAAAACAGATAAGTAGGAATGAAAAGTACGGAAGGAAGCAAAGGGAAAGATGACAAGAGGAGCAGAAAAAAAAGATGATAACACACTTGAATGATGACAAAAGAATTCTGAGAGAGGGAAAAGGAAGAGAAGATGAAGAATATGAGAGCAAAGAAAAAACAAGGGAGGTATAGGGATAACATACCTACACAAAAAGGAATCAGGGAAACAACACAGAAGGAGGGATGGAGCCACATGGAGCAAACGGGACATTCGGGTTCAGTCAACGGAGGACCAGGGGGAAACCACGCCAGAAGGGTGAAGGACCAGTGAAGGCGAAGGACAGTAAGAATTAAGACAACAAAAGGAGCGCGTTGTGAATAGGCCTGGGCGGGAAATTTCGTTCCGTTCACGGAATTTGCGATATTTTGACATTTTCACGTTCTGCGGAGAGCGCGAAAATGTCAAAACTTTCGCAACCTGCCGCGAAACGCAAGTATTTTTCTTGTTCGCGCTTTAAAAATGCATTCTCGCGCGCGCGGTCACGGCTTACCGGGTCTTTGTGTTCGGCGACGAGTTTTCCTATCCGTTCGCGCGTGCCACAAGATTTTGGATTGTTGGTAGCCGGTCGCGCTATCCCGCAGGAGTTTGTGAACGCGAACACGTCATTGCGATCGCGAACAGGAAATAAGCATCGCGAGCAAGATGTCCGCGCCCATCAGGGACCGCATGGGCAAGTTGGAGATATATTTCCCCGCGAGCATGTAAAAACACATCGCGAATGGGCGGGAAAAGCAATCCCCGCATCTTCGCGAAAGTTTCGCATGCTTGCGGAGATTTTGTACAATTTCGCGATAATTTGCGATAGTCAATTTCACAAATTCCGCCCACCCTTAGTTGTGAACATATGCAGCCGAGAAAACGAATGCAACGAGCAAACTCACCCCGCAATACAAAAATGCAAACAACAAAAATAACTAAATTATCAAACACTATAAATCACAGAAAGAGAAGAGTAAAAACTAGAAAGCATGCAAGTGGTGCAATTAAAGAATACAAACATAGTACATAGAAAGAAAAAGAGAACTTGAGCGAACATGCAACCAAAGAGCAGAACAATATGCAACTACAACGAATAAGAAGAGTCAAGTGATATGCGAAGAGGAGGATCCTGCAGAATCCATGGCACTGGGTCCGCAGGAGTTGATGAAGCTCTGTAGTCACACTGGATCATATGATGTCGTTCTGTTGTTGTAAGTAACCTTGAAGAGGCAAGGATGAAAAAGACCATAGCGAGCCCCCATCGACCTCAGAGCTGGTCTCATATCGAGGAAGGCCTTGTGTCTATTGGCGGTGGCTTTAGCATAATCCTGAGCAAAGAATAAGGTAGAACCAGACCAAGTAATCCTTTGGGAGGATCTGACCGCTGATAAAACCTTTAACAGATCTGTATACTCCAGAAAATAAAGAATGACTCCTCTAGGCCACTGCATCGATGAAGTGTTGGAAGGAGGCTTGCCCAACCTATGAGCTCTTTGTATGTTGAGAGATGTGTCATCTGCCAAATGTAACAATTTGGGGAGGAAAGATTAAAAAAAGGTAAGAGGATCTGATCCTTCAATTCCTTCCGCCAAATTATAAATACGCAGATTATTCCTCCTATTGCGATTTTCAAGGTCCTCAAGCTGGCGTTGAAGCACAGAGACTTGTGATTGAAGTTGAGAAACATTCGCATCTGTATCTCTGAAAGAAGACACACTCTGCTCAACTGCCGTGACTCTTATGTCAAGTTGGGACAAATTATCTGCGAGAGTTTGTAACTTAGTATTCATTTCCTCCATAAAGGGTCGGAGGGCCCTTTTTTCTTCCAGCAATAACTCCAGAGAGACAGGTGAAGACTATTTAGGAGGAGAGGGCGGATTTTGTTTCAGCTGTTTAGTAATGGATTTACCAGGAGGTGCCGTAAAGGGATCCATAGCAATCCCGGAGGTATGAGACAACAAAGAGTCCTCCAACTTTGAAAATGTGGAGAAAATGTTAGAGTTTTAAACAAAAGTTTGCTTTGGGTGTTGAGATTTTGACAAAGTACCTTTCAGTCTGCCCATAGATCAGAGCCCTGCCTCAAGCGGCCAGCAGAAGGTGGAGAAGACCAGAACTGTGGGCGAGATAGGAAGAAAAAATCGTAGGAAAAATCAGACAAAAACGTGACAATGTCTGTAAAAAATAAACACCCAACCGCTGCATGGTAATGGGGAGCGTCAATTGTAAAACGCAAAAACTTCAGAAAATAATTTTTAAAAAAGAGAGAAAATGTGTTGCTCAAATAATTAGTGAAAGCTCCAGTAATGAGGAGGGGTATGCATATTGTCTCAGTGAGTAGTTTGTGAGGAGTTACAAAATGGCCGCTGTAAAAAAGAACTTTCCATTCAAGAAAAAGCCAGCAAGAAGTTGTAGGCAGGCAGCACCTCCTTCGATCATGGGGCACAGCAGGAGGGCTCACAAGGTGAAACTAGTGCATAGGAGGAAGCTGAAATTAGTTTGAAGCAAAAAACGTTGCTCAAAAGTGAAGCGCCGCTAAATATAAAAAAAACAAAATGGCGGCCGTTACCGCAACAGCGCGTCTCATTGAAAGGAGATTGCATTTCGGAAAACACTTAATGCCGCATTGCATACGGGACCAGAGGGGTCACAAATCGCTCACCAGGACATCAGACGCCCTCCATGCCTCAGAATTCCGTGTGAGACGGCATGAAAGCGCGGGACCGCCAAGTCACACCGCGGAGCTTCAGCCGGACGCCACCGTGCTCGTTGGGTGCCAAGCCACGCCCCAAGTGATGTGACTCTTGAACACAGTCCAAGGACGAAAATGATACATACCCTGGGAACCAGTACTAAAGTCCTCTTAAAACGAATAGGAACATATGAAGTTTATACTTTTGGGTCTAATAAGATGTGAATGCGGGTGGGAATAAAAAGTTATGAATAAAAATTAATGGGTGGGATCTTTGAACAATGAACTGAAAGACTGAATTGAAAAATGAGCATAGTCTGATGATCATCCCCCCCCTTGCCTGTCCAATCAGAGTTATTATTTTCACGACATTGCAACATTAATGAGTGGTACATGAATATTGTAGGTTATAATTGAGGTAGTCTTAGTTGTAGTGAGGATTGATTTGAATGCTCTTGATTCTTGCTCAGACTTCTTGAAAGCTGTGTTCTTTTCAAACCACTGTCCGTTGGACTGACCAAGGGGAGGGTGTAGTGAGGATATGGGCTCACCTGCGGACATTACTAAGTTAGCTTGGCCCCCATGTTGCTGCTTTTTGCTCACGTTATTACATGGCACCTTTCTCGTAAACACTTTGCTTGCTCGCTTTCACATGAGAACTGTCTGCCTTTCGCATATCTAGCTGTACACTGTGCTCCTAGTCTGCACAGTGTGTTCAAGGTCGAAAAACAAGGAGCTCCATTGAATTGTTTTGGTCAGCCTCACGTCCATAGCCATAAAATATAATACAGCTGCAACACTGACAATCTGGTGCTTTGTTAGGGCACTTGGAGAAACGCTTTCCAGGATAGAAGAGCTGTGCTTGTCCGGAGATGTAAATTCCTGCATCTGAACTCGGAGGTATGGGGTCCCCCTGACAAAGCCTGGAGGTCTTCTATAATTATAATAAACTAGCTTCTAGCACGGCGAGGGCGGCAAGGCGCTATAGTCCTGTTTCCACTATCATTATAATATGATTTCCCCTTTTGTTCTATATGGAATTGTAACAATGCTGATTTTTTTGGTCTTATGCATTTTACTGCTAGTATTGGCTTGTGTACTACATTATAGAGCACGTTAGTATAAACATTTTAAACTGTACTTTGGCTCTATTTACTCATGTTGTGGATAAGTCCGAGAGTTTGAACAAAAGAGTGTTCTTGTTCCCACGTATCCTGAGATGGACGGAGTGAAATGTTCTAGGATATCTAATCATTGGTAGCTTCGCTGTAGTACGGAGAACGAATGAGACACTATAGCTAGTCGGATTGGGGTTCTGGGCACCGAGGTGGGTATTTTGGTACACCACTACACACTGAGGTCCTGGTTTCCTGCGCATAGTTCTGTGTATGTGCATAATCCCTGCAACATAGTTAGTCAGATGGAGATTTGCTGAATGCTGCAGAGCTCAGGATGCTGTCGGAGTGACGAGCGAATGCTAATGAAGAATCGATTGCAGAACCATCTACCTAAACTCAAATAATTTAGAAGAAGATCGCGGAAGAATCTCGAGGAGGAAGAGAGTGTCAGAGAGGGGTGTTACGCAAGCGTCGGTGCTAGAGAAGTCATCTGTCCTGTCCTGAGTCCTGTCCTTGAAGGCTTTGTCGCCTGATCTTTCCCTGGGGACCCTTCCCAGCTCCTTGGCCAGGGGGTTGGTTTTCACACCATTCTAGGTAACTGTACTTTCATGAATGTGCAGATGTGCCTTTCTCTCTATCCTCTCCTTTCTGAGCAACGTCATTGTTGAGTATAATATTTGATTTATTGATTAATTGAATCTTCCCTCTTGAGAGTAATGGAGACTGTGCTGTACTTTGAATGGTTCACATGAAATTAATTTAGATAAAGCATTTTAAATTTTCCCGAGCCTGTGGTGAGTTCATTACAAAGAGAAATAATTCATGTCATTTCACCATTAACTAGTTCCACTAATGGTCCATTGACCAGAGGAAATAACTTTTTGATCAGTGAAAGATTATTTAGGAATGACAGGCAACTAATCTTGGGGTAAGAAACAACTCAAAACCAATACTCCAGCAGTTTTAGTGGCCTGTGCGTGTTTATGTGTGTTTATGGGCCCAGGTGAGTATATGGTATTGGAGTATCTGTTGCTGGTTCACCGCTGGATCAACGCGACCTGAAGCCGGGGACGCATGTAACAGCCGGATGCATGGATGAGAAGGCATACCGCAGACGTGGCTGTTTAGACAAATCAGAGGTGAGCAGCGCCGGTATGGGAGTGGCGCTGAATAAACATTTAAAATTTGTCTGGCCCTGGACGGGATGAACTGAGGTGGCACGCTCCTTGGGCAGTGATGATGCCTAGTAGACACGGGACCTTGCCTGAAGTGTAGGGTGAAGCGCAGCGCACAAGGAGGTTAGCACTGAGCACCTGGAAGGCATGTGCACAGGAAACACAAGTGTAAACATAGATCTGACTTTTACTCCTGGCCGGCAACTCTTCTGCAACCAACCTAAGCATGTAGGAGGGCTCGCGCTGCAGAGCCAGAGGCGAACTCAAAGAGGATAGCGGCAACAGGACGCAGAGATGCAGGGTAGGACAGAGGTCCGAACACAACCAGTGTAAGGCACACTGTTCTGCTGACATGAATCACCACAGACGCCCCCTGACCACAACACGGGGTGGCAGCCTAGAGGAATTGTATTGAGGGCTAAGGCAGTGAGGGCTGGCAGATCCGTGGGAAGGAGCACTACCAATGCGACTGGCGTAGAGCCTGTGGCCTCCCCTGCTATAAAACACCACTCTGCACACTGACTGTCGAGGCATTGGGTCCATGTGCTTAAGCAGCCCCGTACCAGGGTGAAAGCAAGGCTTGCATAACTCAGGAACGTAAGCTAGTTATTCCATACTATGACAACACATGTCTGACATGGATTGTCTCAGATCAGAGGCCCGACCGGCCAACTACCTCCGTTCCGCTCTCAACCAGATAAAATGCTTAATACGACTTCTGTAGATCTCATGTTCAGTAAACTAGATGCTGTCCTGGCTGCAGGGGAGAAGCTAAGCACTACAATGGAGCTAACACAGACCTCGCTCGGAAACAAAATCGATAAGGTAGCCCTTGACCTAAATCTCCTGCACGCAGATCATCGGAGACTAGCGGACAGAACTCGCACGTTGGAAGTAACTGTAGTGGAACTCTCCCCTAAGACACAAGAAACTGAAAACCACCTTGAAGAACTTACAACCCGAGTGAAACTTCTAGACTACCGAGCAGAAGACTCCGAGGGTCATTCTAAATGTAACCATGTGCGTGCCATAGGACTTCCGGAAGGTGAAGAGGGGAAAGAAGCTAGAAGGAGTATCACAGTAATTTGTTGTAGAGCGAGCCCACAGAGTGACGACTGGACCCCCTCCTCCAGGTGCCGGTCCCAGACCATTTTTGTTTGCGTACTGAATTATAAAGACAGAGATGCGATATTGCAAGAAACCAGAAAGCTACAGAAAATTCAAGTAGCGAACAGTACAGTAATGCTCTTTCCAGAGTACACGGCGTTGGTCCAGAAACAAAGATACGCCCTTCTGGAGGTGAAACGGAGGCTTCGTGACCTGGACCGCAAATATTCTTTGCTATTTCCTGCTTTGACTGCGAGTGGTCGCAACAGGCAAAACACATTTCCTCGATACCCCCGTCGCTGCCTGGGAGTGGCTAGGCTCAATAAACTCTGAAGATGCCACCCAACCCAATGGAAAATCTTTGAGATCGCTACTGAGTGTGGGGTTGAGACAACGCAGAGGGAAAAGGAGACCTGGAGTAAATGAGGATGGACCAGCGCAATGCGCTGCAAGCAGCAGCTGAAATCCGAAGTCAACAAAGCGACACATTATTGGAGGAAAGTTTACGTGACAGAATAAGTGATGCGGAATGTATCGATGGGACCTTGAATTCGCAAGACTCGCGAACTTTGCTGAAGATCACGCTTCAAACAGCAGATAACATAATATAATAAACTGTTAGCTGGTCGACCAGCCCTGGTCATGATACTGCAACGACGATCACGCAAGTACTAAGAAACTCGCATAACACTGCTACCTTTATTTCACTTCTAACTGTGACAGCCATAATGCTTCGCTCAAGTCACAAATAATGTATGTGTAATTATGGCAACCCCCACCCATCTGAATGCCTCCTGTGCTGACTCTTTAACATACGCAATTGCTAAAGAGGCCCCGGTCATTGCTTGCTTTTAGACAAAGGGGAAAATCACAAACTCTCATTTCTGCTGACACTCGTCACCTGGATGGCTCTACCCACTAGCCATTGTTGACATGTCTATTTGTTTTATGGTTTGGATGACTACATGTTGCATTGTCGCCCTACTGTTATTTTATATTCTGATTTTTGTTAGCTTAGTCACCCAACACACTCCAACTTGATTCAAGATTGCATTGACAGGAAAAGCCAGGAGGCCCCACCTTTGTGCTCCCTCACAGATAAAAAGAATGCCCCAGGGCTTCTCGCTAGTCTCTGGTCCACATGTCTTTCCGCAACATGAAACACATTAAAATATGCACATGGAATGTTAGGAGGATACCTACTCCTTCCCGGAGGTATCTGATCTACTCCTATCTTAAACAACACCATGTTCAAATAGCTCTCCTCCAAGAGACGCACCTCACAAAACCGGAGACGCTGAATTTGCAAAGGAGATGGAGAGGTCAGTTGCATGACACTGGCTACTCAACTTTTGCTAGAGGTGCACTAATCTGGGTCCAGCCAGGCACTCCATTCCTAGCAGAGGAATTGCTCATAGAAACAGATGGTCGATACGTCTTGGTAAAGGGACGACGAGATGGAAGACCTGTAGTATTGGCCTCCATATACCTGCCTAACACTGAGAAAGCAGTGTTTCTTGACTCCCTGCCGAGCAAACTGTATTTTACCCTTGATTGTTCCCCTTCCTTCTGTGCCAGTTTCCCACCGCTGCTGCACCTGCGGCCCCGCCCCCGATCCCGCATGCTCCCGCCTCCCGTCATCTGCTCCCGCCCCCTCCCCTTCATATGGTGACCGCTGTGCAGTCGCACAGCGTACGTGTCGCTGGCGTGCCGAAGGCAAGCCCGTCTGCACCCATCCACGCCTAGACCGCGCCCGGACAGCGCCCAGCGTCAGACCCCATGGCCCCCGCGACCACCACAAGATCCGTCGCCGCTACAACGCAAACATCCTTCACGCACTCAAAGCCGGATGGACTTCCACCTGCTTGCAGGCCACCCCAAACCTCACCCACGTACCCTTCACCTGCCGAAACTGCAGCTACACCAGCCAGCGCACACCTGCACGTCCTGCCCGTCCCAACACTGCAGGCCACAACTACCTCAGCTGCGAACTACTTAACACCCGCTCAGTCCACAAGCACGCCGTAGAACTCTGGGACCTGCTCAACTCCTCTGCCCCGGACATCGCCTTCCTGACAGAGACCTGGATGAACACCTCCTCGGCGCCTGACATAGCCATAGCCATCCTGGACGGCTACAAGATCACCTGCAGGGACCGAAACAACAACAAACCAGGAGGAGGAATAGCCATCGTCCACAGGAACACCATCAGGATCTCAACCAACACCAAAGACTCCCTCAGCATGGCCGAACACCTACACTTCCAGATCCACGTCGACCACAGACCCCCGGGACCCCGACCACAGTTCAGCAAATCCATCGCCGACCTCATAAGCACGCACGCCCTTGCTTCCACAGACTACATCCTCCTCAGAGGCCTGAACTTGCACCTCGAACGCCAACGACAGCAACTCCACAACGTTGATCGACAACCTCAGACTCAAACAACTCATCACGACACCCACCCTCTCCGTCGTTCACACGCTCAACCTCATCTTCTCCGCCAGCGACCACGTCACCTTCAGCCACACCACCGAACTCCACTGGACCGACCACCACTGCATCCACTTCGCCTTCGAGAAACACACCGCACACAACCAACCACAACGTATCCCACACTGCAGCTGGAAAAAAGTCACCGATGACCAGCTCACCACCACACTCGCCCTAGACCCTCCACCCGAGCCCTCCGAGACCGACGCAGCTGCAAACAACTTCAGACAATGGATCGACGACTGCGGCAACACCCTCGCCCGATCAGGAAACCCTCCAACAGGCGCACAGACACAAGAGCCATCTGGTTCAACGCCGACCTCCAAAACTCCAAGCACACCTGCAGAAGACTCGAGAAACATTGGCGCAATGACCAGACAACCACGCAGCCCTCATGAACGTCAGACGTAAACACCACCAACTCATCCGATCCACCAAAAGAACCTCCTTCAAAGAACGCATTGACAACAACGCACACAACAGAAAAGAGCTCTTCAACATCGTGAAAGAACTCGCCACCCCCAGCTCCTGCTCCAATGACATACCGCTGTCACAAGAACTCTGTGACTCTCTGGTTACCTTCTTCCACCGCAAGATCGCAGACATCCACAACAGCTTCGAGACCCAGACACCGACGACAGACACCATCACCCCCGACTCTACACCGATCAAGCACATCGACCTTCTACTCTCATGGCATAACGTCAACAACGAAGACACCATCAAAATCATGACCATCATCCACTTCGGCTCACCCTCCAACCCCTGCCCCCACCACATCTTCAACAAGGTAAGCTCCATCATCACACCCCAACTCCGAAAGATCATCAACAGCTCCTTCGAGACCGCCACCTTCCCATAAAGCTGGAAACACGCCGAGATCAATGCCCTTCTCAAGAAACCCAAGGCGGACCCAAAGGACCTCAAGAACTTCCGACCCATCTCCCTGCTCCCGTTCCTGGCGAAAGTCATTGAGAAGACCACCAACAGACAACTGACCCACTTCCTAGAGGAGAACGTCCTGGACTCCTCCCAATCCAGCTTCCGCAGCAATCACAGCACCAAAACCGCCCTCATCGCCGCCACTGATGACATCAGGACCATACTGGACAACTGCGAAACTGCGGCCCTCATCCTCCTGGACCTCTCGGCCGCCTTTGACACCGTCTGCCCCCACACCCTTCGCACACGTCTCCAAGATGCAGGGATCTGAGACAAAGCCCTGTACTGGATCACCTCCTTCCTCACCGGCAGAACGCAGAGAGTCCACCTCCCCCTTCAGGTCCAAAGCCACCACGATCACCTACGGCATACCCCAAGGATCATCCCTCAGCCCGACCCTTTTTAACATCTACATGGCACCGCTTGCCAACATCGTCCGAGCACATCACCTCAACATCGTCTCAAACGCCGACGACACCAAGCTGATCCTCTCCCTCACCAAGGAGCCGGCCACCACCAAATCCAAACTCCATGAGGGAATGAAGGCCGTTGCAGAGTGGATGAAGACTAGCCGGCTGAAACTGAACTCGGACAAGACGGAGGTCCACATCCTTGGCTCCACCCCCTCCGTATGGGACGACTCCTGGTGGCCGACCATGCTGGGAGCTGCCCCGACTCCCACCAGCCACGCACGCAACCTGGGAGTCATCCTGGACTCAACGCTCTCGATGACCCAGCAAGTCAACACGGTTTCCTCCTCCTGCTTCAACACCCTCTGCATGCTCCGCAAGATCTACAGATGGATCCGCACCAAAACCAGAAGAACGGTCACCCAAGCACTCGTCAGCAGCAGGCTGGACTACGGCAATGCCCTCTACGCAGTAACCACGGCCACACTCCAGAAGAGATTCCAACGCATACAAAATGCCTCCGCACGCCTCATCCTCAGACTCCCTCGCAACAGCCACATCACCACCCACCTAAGAGATCTGCATTGGCTCCCAGTCAACAAGGGGATCACCTTCAAGTTCCTCACCCACGCTCACAAAGCACTCCACAACGCCGGACCAGTATACCTCCATGAACGACTGTCCTTCTACACCCCGAACCGCCAGCTTTGCTCTGCCGACCTCGCACTCGCCACCGTCCCACGCATCTGCCGAACAACCACCGGCGGAAGATCAGTCTCCCACCTCACCGCCAAGACATGGAATACCCTCCCCGTTCACCTGCATCAGACCCAGGACTTGCTGACCTTCAGGAGACGTCTCAAGACCTGGCTGATCGACCAGTAGCTGCTCTCCCCTCCCCTTAGCGCCTTGAGACCATCACGGGTGAGTAGCGCGCTCTACAAATGTTTGATTGATTGAAACTGTTGACTTGGCACGGAATCCCATTTCTCCTTGGAGGAGACTTTAACAGCATGCTAGACACATCCCTGGACAGCTCCTTTGCTCCTTCACCTGGGGCACCCACGGTAGCTGCCATGAATGCATTAAACACCTGGACCACACAATGGCACTTGGTAGACCCTTGGCAGCATAGAAACCCCATAGACCGAATCTACTCATTTCACTCAGGGTTGCGCGGTTTACACGTCTGACTTGACAGAATACTAATTAAAGATGATTTATCACCAGCTATAACCAAGCCTCAATACCTGGGAGAACGCACTCCGATCACAACCCACACACGCTACAAATAACATGGGGCAATAACACAACTCCAATCCCTAGATGGCGCATGCAACCTGAAACATTAGAAGACAAACCATACCGAGAATCAGTAGGCGCTGCCGTATTGAACTACTTTGACAAAAATGCAAACACTGTATCATCAGCCCTCATTGAAAAGGGCACATTTAAGATGGTGCAAAGGCATTGTCTAGGCACACAAGCTGGCATGCGTAAAACACTTGATGCAGACCTTACCAAGCTAGAAAACTTTTTAGCTCACCTTGAAAAACGCGCACTCACTGACCCTTTAGAGAGCATTAGACTGCATGAGAGCAGGGCAGAACACACCCGCCTACTGAAAAGACTGCGCTGTCTCAATTACTCAGCGTACTCAGCACGCACCCACAATACCGCCGATAAAGCTGGCAGGCTACTTGCGTAGCTCATTAGGCAGTACAATGCTAGGTCTCCTGACACATCCATCGGCTGCCCGCATGGCACATTACTATATTTGCAATAAAACATACACCAGGAATTCACACTACACTATGATGCCCTGTATAAGTCCACAGTCATAGTAACGACAGAAGAGATGCGCCAGTATCTCTCGGACATCACCCTCCCTAAAATAACTCCAAACCAGAAGTTAGAACTTAACGCCCCACTTAACCTTGAAGAAATCTTGGCAAGTATGCGCTCTTTAGCCATGGGGAAAACTTTAGGCCCAAACGATTTGCCACCTGAATTCTATGAAACCAATGCCACGTTATTACCACCCCATCTAAAAGAGTATATGGCGCCGCACTAATTCCACACTCACAGACACGCAACGAGAGGCACTATTGGTATCTCTCCCTAAACCAGACAAAGACCCGACCCTATTGGGCTCCTGCAGACCGCTAGCACTCCTCAACACAGATTATAAAATCTTAGCCTTTAGCATTGCTGCGAGACTAGCACCCTTGGTAAAGAAGTTAGTAGTACACCCCTATCAAAACGGGTTTGTTCCTACTGGGAACACCTCCTTGAACATCTATTTTTCGTCAGTAGCTGAGTCTTGGGGGCAGGGCCTTGCTAGGAATGGTGGGCCTGCTGTCAGAATGCATGTTAGTTTGGCTGGCCGTCTTAGGTCGGCCAAACCGACTTGTGCACTGACATCTCCCCAATCCAGCTGTTTTGTTGGGTGGAGAGCAACAGCAGGAAGAGGTTCCCAGCCCCCAATAATGCACAAACCCAGCCCGCTCTGAGGAAAATGAGGAATCGTCAGGTGGATCAGACCCAGAATGACATATTCCACCATAATTCCTCATTTCTGAGTGGCCCCTCAGTGTCCAACCTGTAATAGAATAGATTTTACCTTTCACTGAGTCACCGGTACCCCGATAAAACTCTTGACATTGGCACAAATGTAATTTACAAGTTATTCATTAGGCTTGAAACTTAGACCAATCACATCGATGAGAGTCCCTTTACAATGCAAAGCAGTGTTCTTATAAATGTGTAACGTTTTAGAGATATCTCTCTTCTAAAAAGAAGGGATGACTTCCTTGTGCAAATTGCGGGTCTGAAGACACATACTAGGAAGAGAGAAAGTCATTATTATGACTACTTCACAAACCCAGAAGAACTCACTGCACAGTGGTTGTCAACCGTAGCCTGCATTGTGCCGAGGTACCTAGAAGTCTGAGGTGCCCACGGATATGTTTTCTTGTTTTATCCCTGGCAGCAAGGAGCTCAAAGTAAAAATGCTCTTTTTAGATCTCGCCTTGGCAGCGTACGCGCTACATGCGCTGTCTCAGCGAGACCTAAAGTAATCTGTATGTGTTGGCAAGCGGCTGGTAGTTTCTCCTACCGCTTGCCATTGGCTAAATATTGGCGTGGCTCCCGTTAGCTTGCTTTTTAGTGGCTGATTATGTTAAAGTGACTTCCGTGTAGTAGGGAGCAGCGGCCACCAACTACACTTTTCGTCCGCCAGATCGCACTTTTTTTATGTGTCACGCATCTCTGCCTGACGTAAACATGGCAGCGGCGCATTCACAGGCTGTGGCAGGAGCCGGTGTGCGTGCGGGGCGGGGCGGGCAGTGCATGCTGCTTGTTCTGTTTGTCATCAGTTAAGTGAATATCCAACCCAATTGTATAGCATCGATACGTTTTGAAAAGGCACCAGCAGTCTTTTGGTTCGTGCCGTGAGATGCACAAAATGGAAAATAAGTAGTCAGTCATGCGTGCATGAGCACTCACAAATACAAACGCACGCACAAACTCTTACATGGAAGCCAGAAACACTAAAACATACCTGTGGTCAGGTAGGAAGTCCTCTTCGAATACCGTTCACCTATCTCTCATGATTACCAAATCCACAGCTCTTGCAAACAGCGCACCAGCGTAGACTAGCGGAAGCTGTCATCATTGACAATTTCGCTCGTCACAGCAGGTCCACGTGCTTTCGCCCAATCAGAAGCAGGGACCGTGTAGAAGGCTGGTCTTCATCCACTATTCTGACTCTGTATAGGGCATAAAGACTAATTGACAAGTGTCTACCACCATTCGTTAACATGCAGCGATGCCTTACTCTGGTGTACAAAGCCACTTATTTACATTGTGGGCTGGGCTGTAGTTTCGCGTTGAGGGGGGGATCATCCCGGGCTCAGATTTGTTCACAGCCTGTGGTCTCTCATTGGCTGCTTGACAAAATGTGTGGGACTTCACTTCCCTCATTGGGCATAGTTCTCGCTAATAACTGAATGGCTTTAGGTCATGCTTTGTAGGTTTGTGCCGTTCTGGTTTCTCTGCGTTTGCCGTCAGTCTCCGCTGCAATACATCAGGCTTGTCTGTGCTGCTTTAGAGGCAAGCAGAACTTGTTAAATAAGTTGTCGTTTTAGGACTATAACAAATGAGAAGGATAAAGGCTGTACATTAATAGCTTTTGCTAGTGTGATGACAGGCAGCTGGTGTGAGTTATTGCACCCCAGAAGGGGGCGATCTCACACTCCTGAGGAAGAAGAACGTTGCTATAAAACAACAATTAAATTACAGTCTTGATATTTTATTCTAATAATGATTCCACCACAAGTGACTCCTTAAATATTTGAATTCGCACAGCGTGTGTAAAATTCGTCTGGAAAGAACCCACGAAGCGTAACAACTATTGGAAGAAAGTTACGCCTCAATCTATGAGAGATGAACTACATAATACCTCCCCCATATTGTCTGGGAATCCTAATTTGGATACCTCTCTTGTTAATGCATGGATTACGGCAGCCCTAGATAAATCGGCTCCAATTAAATCATGCAAGGTGGTTAGGAATAAACCGTCAGCACCTTGGTTTAACACGGAGCTCCGTAGTGGAAAGAGCCGATGTAAGAGACTCGAGCGAGTCTGGAGAAAGAAATATGAACTCACTGCTAAAGTAGTGTATAAGGCAGCCCTAAAAGAATTCCATGTACTAAAACGTAAGGTGATGAGAGAGTATATGGCTAAACAAATTCTGAATGCGGACAATCCATCCAGAGAGATCTTCAGGATAGTAGAGGGCTTTCTGAAACCTCAGGCCTTAAAGAGTACTATTTCACCCTCTCTGAATCTCTGCGAGGAATTGGCCGTCTTTTTTCAGGATAAAATTTTGACGAATCTACTCCACCTTTCCATCAACTGCAAATCAGGAGATACCTCCGATCAGTACAGTAGATAATTGGTCAACCTTTCGCAGATTTGAGAAGGCAGCCTCTCTGACGGAACTTCTGAAAATCAAGTCTGGCTCTCCCCTCGACCCCTGTCCGGCCAGAATTTTTAAACTTTTAGCTCCTCTTCTGAATGATACCTTGAATGCGTTATGGAATACCTCCTTGGAAACTGGTATTTTCCCATCTGATTGGAAAAAGGCACTGGTCCGCCCCATTCTCAAAAAAGAGGATGCGGACCCCTCGGAACTGAAACATTTTAGGCCTATATCCCTACTGCCAGCCCCCGCAAAAATCCTGGAAAAGGAAGTCCAGAGACAACTCTCAAACTTCCTTGAATCAAACAATCATTTACATGACTCTCAATCAGGATTTAGGGCTGGCTATAGCACGGAAACTGCCCTTCTGGAAGTCTCTGAGTCCATCCGTGAAACCCTTGATCAGGGTAGCTGTGCAATGCTGGTACTATTGGATTTATCGGCAGCGTTTGACACGTCTCCCATAAGATCCTCCTAAATAGACTACTTGGGATAGTAGTGACAGGGTCCGTGTTGAATTGGTTTCAATCCTTCCTGGAAAACAGGTCACAACAGGTTGTTGTACGCCCACATGTTTCTAGCTCTAGATCTGTGGTGCAGGGGGTGCCACAGGGCTCGGCACTTAGTCCGACGCTCTTTAATGTCTATCTTGCGCCCCTTGCTACAATCATTGAGAAATGGGGTGTGCGAGTTGTCTCCTATGCAGACGACACACAGCTAATCTTCTCTTTTAAGGAACATGATGACACAGCTTTTACTAATTTTAAACTGCCAACTAAATATCTCTACCTGGATGACTGAAAATTGTCTTAAATTAAATACTGATAAGACTGAGGTCCTATTTTTCAATCAATCTATGCCTCCAAGGACGGAGTTGTGGTGGCCAGTAGAATTAAATCCGCCTCCGATACCGGTAACGGTGGCAAGGAACTTAGGGGTCAGGTTTGAAATTCCCCCGTTATAGTTAGTTCAGATAACTATAACTCGCGCACCCGCAATCCACTGATCATGACGTCACATATTACATCACTCATGACATGGTCAGTGGCATCACTCATGACATCACTGATGACATTATCCTTGTGATAGAGTGGCGGTCGCGCGAGTTATAGAGTATATAACGGGGGAATTTCAATGGTTTTTTACGAGTGAAATGTCCAGTTAACTATAACATGTGTGAAACCTATGGTTTTTTAAGTGAATTTGCAAGGTTTTTTAAATGCTAATTCCTAACTATAACGTGTGTGAAACCTATGGTTGTTTAAGTGAATTTGTATGTTTTTTTAAATGCTAAGTTATGTATGTTTTATTATATTTTTTATATATTTATTTTACAATAAACAACCTATGTATATAGTTATAGATTGACTGTATCCTGTAATATGGAATGGCTCGTCTAAAATGTTTTTTTATTTTTTTTAAAGGTCTTTCACCGTGCGCGCACCGTGCACACACCCCGCGATTTTTTGAAAAAGTTTTTTCACCCTTCGGTGTCCTTCAGGGACCCCCTGACAAAGGCTAGGGGGTCAGGAACTCTACCCTGACCCCTTTTCACGTTCTCCACCTTTCTTTTTCACTGTCACACACAAAACACACAAAATGGCGGCCGACACTTCCTGATTTCGACCGATTCGAATGTTGACTGTCATGTAACCACCAATCAGAATTACGCTCGCGCACGTTATGGTGCGCGCACGGTGCGCGCACGGTGTGCGCCTATAGATATTTATGTACTTTTAACTGCAATTTTCTCAGGAACTACTGAACAGATTGACACCATATATGCAAAAGGCACATGCCTGACCTGAGGACTACCTCTTTGCCAAATTTCAAGTAATTCTGTTCAGCCGTTCGGGCTGTACCTTCGACTAAAGGTCCTATGGGAAAATGCATGGGGAAAACGCGTTTTAGGACCCCCCTTTTTTCTCAGCCCCTGCTTAACGAATCACACCGAGGCTTTCAGGGTAGGAGCTGAGTGGAGCGCCCCATTAGTTTTGAAAATTTCACGAGGATTCGTCATCCGGCGCCAAGGTTATTCAAAATAGAATTTTCAGATTTCCTATGGAAACTCGGTCCTAACTATAACTATCTACTGGCGACCGCCAGTAGATAATATATATATATATATATGCAGAGAACTCCGTCTAGTACTTCCAACTGGACCTGGAAAGACGAACACGGACCCAGAGAACTTTGTGCAGGGTTCTTTTATTTCATCAAAACACCACGCATCGTCATGACGCGTTTCGGCCTCAGAAAGGCCTTGATCACATGACGCTGAGAGAAGAGACCCACAAATTTAAAGTGACAGTGCAGATCACGTGCAAATGAGGCAGATAGACATAGAAAAAATATATGTCATTTTTAATCATAAGTACGATGAATGCATTATAATGTCAAATATTGATACATAGTGCCTTAGATTAAATGTGCAAAATAGGCAAACAGTACTAGATAAGCGTGTGCAAATATACATATGTCACTGGACCTGTTTTAAAAGCATCAGAATAGCGGAAAATTCCACCCAGTGCATGTATTGTCACCGATCACCAGGACAATACACGGTTTGACAGGCAGTAAAATAATGTGCAAATACGCTTTCAGTGCTCAAAATTGTCAGCAAATATAATAACATGCAGAAACAAATAGTACCCTAGTGGGTCCTGCGTTTGTTGCATTGTTTCACCATATCTAATATGCCTAACCTATTGGTGATGTTGTTTTCAAAGATACATTGGAGGCTGTGGTGGCAAAAAATCAAACACCTGATATATATATCATAAACATATATACCTACATTTTGCCAGACTAGATCTATATTTATTAATTCATAAACATTTAAAATCAAGTTCAATGTGCAAATAATTAGTATTGTCCTAAAATCCTAAAACGTTAATAAATATTTATTACATCATAAATATCCAAAACATCAAGTTTGATTTGTCGTGTGTTTGATAACTTTAAACGAAAGCTCTTTTTGTTTTATTTTCAATAAATCCACTTATGCCATCCATAACAAACTATATGGCCCAAGTGGGCCCTGCGTCTATTCTGCCTCAAAAAAACACAATGTGCTAGTACTAAAAAAAGAGGGGGAAAGAAATGTGCTGATAAGAAAATGTTATAATCTTAAAAATGACTAAAGTTGCAAGTAGGGAGGTCAGGCATGTATATCTCTTTGGTTGCTTGAAATGTGCTGAAGATAATGAATCAGAAAATGGGATGTTCACAGGCAGGTGAAAAAATCCTCACTCGAGTTGAGCCCATTGGGCGTCTTTGTGTCCAACTCGAAGATGTACCTTGTTTCTAACTTCCTTAACAAGGCCTCTCGGTCATCACCACGTCTGAGTGGTGGAACTATATCCACCACAAAATAACTTGGGTGATCCAGGCAACTGCCATGGATCTCCCTAAAGTGCTTGGCTACTGGATACGCTGCGGCTTTATTACTGATTGCCCTCATGTGCTGGAGTATACGTTTGTGAACCTGCAACTTGGTACTGCCCACATATTGCAGGCCACATGTACACTCCAGCACATAAACAGCAAAATCCGTTTTGCATGTTAGTTTTTTAGATATTGTTACAGGTACATCGTGAAAGGGAGTTTTATAGGCCGTTTTATTTCTTACTAGTTTACATGCTTTACAAACTGAACATTTCATGAATCCTTTGGTGGTTTGTAACCATGAACTAGTGGTCACCACTTCAGGACTACTTTTTACAAGCATATCACTCATGGAGCGTGCTTTACGAAAGGACATTTTTGGAACCTCTGATACTGTATCGCAAATCACAGGGTCATTACGAACCACCACCCAGTTTTTGTTAAAAATCATGCGTAAATTATGATGTTGGCGACTATAAGTCGTAATTAGTCTTGGTGGTTCGGTGGTAGAAATAGATACATTAGGCTTCTCATCTAGTTTAGGGCTAAGACCTAAAGCTACAGATCTTGGAATAGCATTGGCTTTCATAATCGCCTAATTAATCATTTCGATAGTATAGCCCCTGGCCAAGAATCTTTTCTTGCTGTCACTCTGTGCTTTGAAACAATCCTCATCTACACAGCAAATGCGTCTCACCATAAGGGATGCTGCGTATCAGATGATCAGGGTGATGACTGGTGGCGTGTAGCACCGTGTTGTCTGCCGTTGATTTGCGATGCAACCTGGTCCCTAGTCAATTATTTTGGATGTATACTTCCACATCCAAAAAGTTGACGGATTCCTTGCTAACTTGTGCAGTTAACCGTAGGTTAAGATTATTGTTATTGATTTCATCAATGAACGAAGTCGCCGCTGGCTCTGAGCCCTTCCAGATGAGAAAAAGATTGTCTATATAACGATACCAGGCCACTATATGATCAGTGAGAACTTGCTCAAATCTAGTCGTGAGGACTTGCTCCTCCCACAGCCCCATATGTAAACAGGCATAGTTGGGGGAGAAGCAAGCCCCCATAGCCACACCTCTCATTTGCTGAAAAACCTGGCTTTGAAACAAAAAGTAGTTATTGTTCAAACATGTTGAAATCATCTCTACAAGAATTTTGTTATGTTTCAACATACATAGGGGTTTAGTCCTTAAGTAGTGTTCAGCTGCTCTAATACCGTCCAAGTGGTGTATGCTTGTATAGAGAGCAGTAACATCAAGAGTTATTAGCAAGTAATCATTTTGCCATGTTATGTTGACAATCTTTCTCAGGAAGTCACCCATATTTTGCAGGTATGATGGCAAACGCTTAACATGCTCCTGCAAGAAGTAATCGATGTCGCGCAAGGTATTTTCCAGGATGCTTATTCCTCGCGGAAATTATCGGCCTACCGGGAGGCTTAGTTGGATTTTTATGAATCTTGGGGATTAGATAGATCACTGGAATTACAGGGTGGTTCACTTTGAGAAATTTTAATTCATCGGTACTCAGTAACCCCGCACTCTTCCATGATAGTAGTTTTCTATGGAACTCACTCCAGGCTGATTTTACAGTATTCCAATCACTGCGCCTGTAACATTGGCGGTCATTTAAATGGAAGAGTGCTTCCTCCATACACATTTTACGGGGCCAAAGGACGACGTTCCCACCCTTATCAGATTGGCGAATGATCACATTGTCATTGCTCTGTAGTTTCTTCATCAAATGCCCGTAACAGTTGTTTTGATATGAGCATTTACGCTGAGTACGTAACGTTGACAAATGAAGTATTTTAAGTTGGGTGGTCACCAAATCATTGTAAATGTCAAAATTGTCATGTAACATAATTGGATTAAAAGTAGATCTCGGTTTGAATTGCGTTAGACCAGGCATATCCAATTTAGGAAAGATTTCAATGTCAGTTGGATCACCATCCGTACTTTCTCCACGTAACTCATGTAGGTTACACATCAGATCAAAATCATTGACTGTTATGATTGGTGGACTTAAAATTTCTGGAAGCGCTACATCTTGTGTTGTTTGCTGCTTAGTTTTGTTTAATAAATGAAATTTGCGCAATTTAAGGTTGCGAGTGTATTTGTACAAGTCACTATGGGTTTGCACATAGTTAAAGTCATTTGGTGGGCAGTACGATAATCCAAGTGATAAAATCTTTTCCTCAGCGCTGGTGAGCTGCATA
The DNA here is from genome assembly GCF_964204655.1 of Triturus cristatus. Taxonomy (NCBI): domain Eukaryota; kingdom Metazoa; phylum Chordata; class Amphibia; order Caudata; family Salamandridae; genus Triturus; species Triturus cristatus. The sequence goes on from NC_140585.1 coordinate 318,637,113, forward strand.
TCAGTTAGATTGACAATAGATAAAGAGCTATTGATGGAACAGGTCATTTGCGGTTCCATTTCCTCTGTGGTTTTTTGTAATTGGGCTTGCCTCCGTTGTTTGTTTTTGCGGCATTGTCTACGCTCGCGGCGTTTGAGGTTTGCTCTTTCAGTTGTTTTTGATTTTGGGCGCGAGATCTTAGGGTCTATCTTCGGTCCTGGCTCAGACAATCTACTTCCTGCACCAGTGAGAATTTTGTAAACCCCATCCTGGAGCTTGTTGAAGCTTGTTCGTTTTCCGACTCGCTGCCTGGCAATGAACTTAAATCCGTCATGGATGTTGATGATTGAGCAATATCACCTGTGTCAGATGGTGCTGGAAATGATTGTGCAGGTTTATTGGCTTTCTTGAGGGAGTCAAATTTATTCGCAAAAGTGAAGATTTGACCATTCTGGAAGTCCAGTTTATCCCTCTGAAACTTAAAAGCCTTGCGCTTTTTGATGATATCTTCTTCCTTTGATAAGCGCACAAGCATTTCTTCACGGTGTCTTTTTTCCATATCAGAGGCACCCATTTTGGCAATTTGCTTATTTAGCTCATCTATTTTGATTTGTAAAGTAGCGCGATCACTCTCCGCATACTTTACCAAAATCTTTACTAATTTGCATGATGAATCTAAATTGCATCCTGACCATTCGGCCAACATGTTGGGATCAGGGTTTTCGTAGCTGGGTGCCAACATGATGCGCAAGCCTCGTGGAATGCGCCCCACCTCCAAATAACGGGAAAGGGACCGATGATCCCACCACTTTGATTGTTCTGTGCGCATCGCTTTCTCCAGTTTTTTAAATAAATCTTTTAAATCTGAACTCCCAGTTTTTGAGACATTAGAATGCACATTCAACAACGATTCGGTGAATGGTGAGTCATCGAACATTTCAGCAGCCACCTCCTCGTGGCTCTTCACAGCGTCGGCGGCCATGGTGCAATGTATGTGATGAAAAATGATATAGTGTTGCAAAACAGAAAGTTAGCTGAATAGCGCTGACTGCGCAACACGCACACTCCTTCACCGGACTGTTTAGCCTCAACTCCTACCTTCGCAGTCTTCTTGGTGAGGCTCGGTTCCTTGAATACGAGTACAGTTGCCTGTGGCTGTCAGTAGGAAAGTCTCCGGCTGCGTGTGTGTGTATATATATGTATATATATATTACCTTAATATACCATTAGCACCCAATTCCTCTACACACCCGAAACCCTAGATACATCCTTGCCAACCAAATACCCTTACCCACCCTAAACACAAAAAATACACACACACATACCTGAAATATGCTCATATTTTTGTTGTGAAGGCATGTGTGGTAAAGACATATGCGTGGTAAAGATTTGCATGGTAAAGGCATTTGAGTGCTAATGGATGCATAGTAAAGATATTGTGTGGTTTTGACCGCGTTTTTAACGATGTTTCTCAGGACAAGTAGCCCCTTCATTGGTCAAGGGACCCATTCTAATATTTTTCACTACATGAGGTAATTGGCTACCACACCATGCTTGGAGTTCTCGACAACCTAACGGGTCATCTAAGTCACAATAGCGTTTATAATTAGTCAGGACCGCAGCAGCTCTACAAGTATGAAATTGTCATGTATTGGCATGTACAGCATTCACCTCCACCAATGAGTAAAATATTTCAAAAGTGTATGCAGCATGTGCATTTACAAAAAGAGTTAACCTACCCCCATGTTAGGGAAACCCTTAGCACAGAGATGTTTTGTAACTGGTGCCCTGAAATATACCTCTATTGGAATAGGTTGCAGCATTAAAATAAGGACCCAAAACATGGGACTCAAAACTGAAATCAAAATGGGAAATTCCCTTTTATAAGGCAAGTGCCTGCAAAATCCACAGCAGAGAAGAAACATCTATGTGTACTAAACAAGGTAAGCAATATCACAACGGATGTCTCTGCTAACAGTAATAAGTTACCATACTGAGTGTGTTATCCAGATTTACTCAAACGTTTAAAAGAACATGTCCCACGCTGGGCACCAGATTTTGGGCCAGATGTACGACCATTTTATTTTGTGCCTTGCAATTTGCGCCTAATTGCGATTTGCAAATTGCTTGGTGCAAAATAAAATGTACAACAGTGTGTTTGACACTGTTTGCGATTCCCAATGGGGGTCGCAAATTGCGAAGCTCATTAATATTAATGAGCCTCTCGCTGTTTGCGAGCCCATTGGGAATGACAGGCCCTCCCAGGGATGGTGGCCTGCTGGGCTCAGCAGACCACCATGTCTGGGACTGCTTTGAAATAAAGCAGTTTAAAAAAAATTGCAGAACGTTTTCCTTAAAGGAAAATGGGAAACACTTTTAAAAAAAATTTTGAAACGTTTTTGTTTCATTTTTTAAGGGCAGGTAGTGGTCCCTGGGACCACTGCCTGCCATTAAAAAATATTTTCGCATGCATTTGCAAAGGGGAAGGGGTCCCATGGGGACCCCTTCCCCTTTGCAAATGCATTACCACCAACTTGAAGTAGGTGGTAATTGCAAGTGTTTTGCAACCGCGATTGCGGTCGCAAAACCTATTTAGGGAGTCGCAAATAAATTGCGACTCACTAAATAGGCTTTGCACATGGTCCATGATGTTTTTGCATGCACAAACGGGTTCGCAAACCCATTTGCGCATTCAAAAACGGGTCGTACATCTGGACTATACGTTTTCTGGCTTTTTCTCTAGAACACAGCCTGGAAATAGACTTTCTAGACCCCCCTGGATTTAAAGACTTTGTCAATGTGCCAGGCCGAGACAGAAACCCAATTGGACTGCAACCAGCCTGCAAACCACTAAGCAAATATTTGAGTGAGATGCATTTCAGGTAAAGATCAATCCTATGAGATAACACAGAGATAATTTGTAGAACTGAAACCCCTTTTCACTATTGAAAAACACACTTAAGGACATTAGGAAACATGAGATACATTTTGAAGTTTTATTTCTGAAATCAAAACACTATCTTATTGCATCCAACAAGAAAAGTAACTATTATGCGGCTAAACACAATATTAGCAATAAAAGTAACCAGAAGTGTGAATAGCAAAAATATTGTAACATATTGGTAAAATCATAGAGGTTTGTTTGTAACAATATTTATAATCCCACCCATATCTCTTTGCTAACAAAACTAATTTTAATATCAAAGAAAGGGCACCCACATACTTCATTTGAACAATAGAGCCAATGATCAGTAAAATAGCGGCATCACTTATACGATATGCCCACCAAGTGCAGCTGAATGTGCCCCTGTGTAGTCGTCAGCAAAGGAAAGTGAAATAGACTCTGTCTCAAGTCTCTGGTATGAAGTTCCTCTACATCTCTTTACACTCTGATCTTAGCTAATTTAACATGTCTGATCATTGTCGAACTTTTCAGAATAAACATTTAGCAAAAAAGACCTCGCACCCTTCCACTTAATTACATTCTGTATTACTGTTCCCTTTGCTTAAAACATTATAAACAAGTGAAGTCATCAGTTTCCATGAAACTTTGTTCACTAATCAAAACAATCACAAGAACAGAGAACTCGATTCATATGAGTCAAATGTATCAAAAATGCATGCAGCATATGCATTAATACAGATAACCCACCTCCATGTTGGGGAAATTCCTAGCAAAGTTTGTATATTTCATTGTTTTCTTCTAAATAGTCAGCTGCCATAACTCAAGAAGAGGGATATCTAAAAGAGAAAAAAGACACTGCTAATTGTAACACCCCAGACCCAGCAGATAGATGATGTACAACATTTGCAGAACAACTTGGGAGGCTCTCGGGAGATTTATGAAGCAGTTCCTTAAAGCCAAGACATTGCATCAAAGCTCTCAACCCCAATGCAGAAGGGCCAAAGCAATGTGACTAAAACTGCTTGCTTTAGCCAAGTGTTGTTCAGGGACATTCTTACGTGTGGTAACCTTTACATATTATACTCAATGTATTTTATAAAAGCCCTAAAACTCACACTTGCAAGAACAATGGTCCGCAAAAGCAACAGTGCATGATTTTGTCACCACAAGAATTGTCCAGGAAACACCATCACACCGAGAAAGTTAAACACCCCCCTCAGCACCCAAAGGGCCAGATGTACGACCATGAGTATTTGCGACTCGCAAATTGCGCTCAATTGCTAGTCGTAATTTGCGAGTTGCAAAATACCATGTACAACAGTGCCTGAGACACTGTTTGCGATTCTCAATGGGGTCGCCAATTGCATGCCTCATCAATATTCATGAGGCACTCGCAGTTTGCGACCCCATTGGGAATGACTGGCCCTTCCAGGGATGGTGGCCTGCTGGGCTCAGCAGACCTCCATGTCTGGGACTGCTATTAAATAAAAACTGTTTTTTTTTCTTAAATGCAGCCCGTTTTCCTTAAAGGAAAATGGGCTGCATTTAAAAAAAAAATCAAATGTTTTGTTTCATTTTTTAAGGGCAGGTAGTGGTCCCTGGAACCACGGCCTGCCCCTAAAAAATATTTCCCCCTGCACTTGCAAAGGGGAAGGGGTCCCCTGGTGACCCCTTCCCATTTGCGAGTGCATTACCACCCTCTTGAAGAGGGCGGTAAATTGTGAGTGTTTTGCGACAGCAATTGCGGTTGCAAAACATTCATAGATGGGGTAGAGAGTCGCTATTAGGAAGGGACGCCCTTGAAACGCCCTTTCCTAATAGCAAATTGCAATTCCTATTTAGCAAGTCGCAAAAAAATTGTGACTTGGTAAATAGGAATTGTACATGCCCCTATTCATTTTTGCATGCGTAAACAGGTTGCTAACCCGTTTGCGCATGCACTTTAGGGTCAAACATCTGGCCCAAAGTCACTAAGGCTCCTCAGGGTGTGCTACTGAAATCCCAATCAAAGATTCTGGTATCAAATTTGGACTCCTCCTCTAACCAGCGCCTGCCAGAGGTTCACAGTTGAGAAAAAAACTAAACATCACAAGCATGACCATGAGAATTTCACCTTTTGTGATTTGGCCTCTGCATATGTAGAGTAGATCTTTAGTTTTGCATTCTCTTTCCCGCAGCTTTTTCTGCACCCTGACCTCTCTTTCCTGAGAGAGCTTTTCATACCACTCCAATGCCGAGGAACTTAAATTGAACATAAACTAAGAGCAGCCTCTACTCAGGGGATTTTTCTGTAGACTTTTCTTACCACCTCTGATCTCCAGATTGAGGCTGGCATAGTTTAGTCGCTGACTGGCATGTCACTTGATTCCAGTCCTACTGAAAGGCCCATGTGTGTACATAGAGAATTTGGTGACATTGTCTAAGACCCACCTCCATGGACCTTAATGTGCACAGATTAGAACCCATTATAGCAAGCACTCCTATTGTCTTTAATTGAAACCATTACAAGCATTTTATTTTTCTCTATTTTTACATCCTAAATATATGTGAAGCCTTTACTTAAAAAAAAACAAAAAAACATTTACCATTGGTACAAAGATTGTTATCTGAGTGATACTCAAAGTATGGCCCGTGGTTGCATGCGACCCTCCTGACGTTTCCATACGATCCCCTGGTCAACAGCAAGTTTCTTCGGCACTAACATTAAAAAATGTAAAAAAAAACAGGCAAGCATTTATTTGAAGGTTAATTTCATTTAAAGAAAAAAAGTAACTAAGGTGTCCCGCACAGCTTAAATTTAGAAATACCTTTATGTTTAAAGACATTTTTCAGCAAAAATGTAAAAATATGATAAAGTATGTTAAAATATAATTAACATATATTTGATAAGTATGCCCCTAGATGTATATGCTTTGTTTCCCCTACACCCACCTTACTGCCAATCTCCTCCCCAACCCCTGTCAGCTACCCCGCTGGCATCAATGCCACCCTCCATTACATCGCAGAACAATCTTGGTGGCCCCTGTGAAAATGTTTGCGAGTACCTCGGTACTCATTGTAAGGAATGTGTTAGTTAGTTCCTTATCCCCCAGGGGTGAGACACGAGTACTTCAAGAAGGACTTTGACCTATCTCGGTCTACAAGTTGATAAATTAGAGCACTGTGGGAGCTTCAGCCCCTAGATGCTTTCACCTACTGAACTGCATGTCAGCTTCTTACAGCCAACATCACAAAATAAAATGGATAGAGTGTTGAAACTTTTCAAACACTAACCCCCAGTCACAGATCTGGGTTTAATCCATCGTTTTTTTGCTCGTTACGTCATCCCAGTTTGGACCCAGCTATATGCAAATCAGTCTTGACCCTGCTACCCATGGGAACAGTCCGGCACAAACTGCTAGGCCAGGTACTCCCTGGACTGCATCCTGGGACCGAATTCGGGGTATGTCACCCCTCATCAGCCAGGCTTACACCCAGCATTTATACTTGATCATTAGTTCTGTGTTCCTTCGCCAAAAATACAAATGCAGGCCAGGTTCACTTCTCATTTCTAAACTCCTGATCCACTTGATTTAATTTCAGTCCAGCTACTTGTAGGAAATGACAACTCTAGGAATGTAAAATCTCAAATCCAATTCAGTGGATCAAGATTTTTCGTATTTCTGTTTGCATGGTATACTTCCGAAATTTGAAATTCAGGTAAAATGGCAGTATTTCAACATTTGCAAGTTAATTTAAGGTTAAGGGCAAGATTCTGGGCATCCCTGGTTTGAGCAATCAGCAAAATTAGGCGAACACTCACAAAGCCATAAGCTGGCGGTTTTTCACATGCATTTGAAAGGTTGTCTCCCACTTTAGTTTATTCTTTGTAAAGCATAACAGCGCAAACTACAGTGGGTTTCAAAGCGCATACACACACCAATTGCATGTAAAATGTGATTTAAAAAACCTCCAAATAAATATAAACTAAAATCTGCAAAATTAGCAATTCATACAAAAACACCTACTCAGCTGAGTGAAAACTTCTAAACCCCATTTAACAATCTGACCATACAAAAGCTAATGTCATTCATAGATACCCAGAGACTCGAAGTCTCACTTCTCTTGAAATGCGTGTAAATTCGAGACTTTCGAAGTCAGGATAAGCCTACCTGAAGGTTGGGAAAAGAAGCAGGGCATACGTAACGCTTGCGTAGGCATTCTTTCAGTTTGAAATTTTGTTTTCTTCCTCCTGTGGATGAAAAAAAAAGGAAAAAGGTTAAATCTGCTAAGAATATTTGTGTCAGCATTGCCCATGCATCCCTTTCCACCGACTGAAAATTCGAATTGCCTAGTTTTGTGCATAGAGGTATCCCTGAAAATGTATTACTGCTGAGGATGTACACGCTTGCGTACTATGTTGGTAGTAAATTTGGATTTGAATTTCATGTCCTCCAAGTTAATGAGTAATTCTAAAGATCCAAGTTTTGTCACCAGCACTAATCCCTTTGGCAATTGGGCCCAGTGTTAGAAGGATCACACTTGCTTTTGGGAACTGAAAACTGCAATTCTGTGTTTTGCTTTGTTGTCTGCGAAATGCAGGACATGAGTATGAATCTGGTTCATTTTATTATCTTTCTGTGATCAATAACATAAGGAGGCTGGACGTGTGCAACTTTAACAGGGATTATTGACGTCTGTGTTATACATGATCCATGTGATTGTTGTTAAAGAGGATAGCCAGTCATAATGTGTCCTAAAATGCCTATTGTTGGAGATTTTTAGTGCTGCAGGACTGGGAAACGAGAAATGTTTTTTCTCTAATCTAGATGGACCATGGATTAAGGGTGGGCGTAGTTCGCGAAGTAGCACTTCGCGAAGCTACGCAAAGTGAAGTTCGCACTACGCGAGCTACGCGTAGCACTTCGCGAACTGCGAAGTAACATGTTCGCACTGTGCAAGATGTTGTTTTCAATGATTGCACAGTGCGGACAAGCAACCGGCACTGTGCAATCATTGAAAATGGCATCTTGCACAGTGCGAGCTGTAGTTTTCTGCTGCTCGAGTAGATTTTTCCTCGAGCTGCAGCTTTCTCAACGCGAACTGGTAGTTTCTCATCGCGAGCGGTCGCGAGCATACGCGACCCCTCGCAATGAGAAACCTGACCTTCTCGCGTTGGGAATCTCGCCGGGAGGTTTATTTTCCATGCTCGCGATCGCGAACAAGGAAAAAGTCTCGCCAGGATGTCATTTTGCTTGCTCGCGGTCGCCAACTTGACGTTGAGGACCGCGAGCAAGCAAAAAATGACCGCAACACTACGCTACGCGTGTTCGCACTGTGCTACGTGCAGTTCGCGTAGCGCGAAGTAGCGCGAACTTCGCAAACTACGCGAGCGTAGCGTAGTGCTTCGCCCAGGCCTACCATGGATGATCTTCCTAAAATTGTTATTATGTATTTTTATTTACTCCACATAAATCTTGTGCATTTGTTGCTGTGCTAACTCTGTAAAGTGCTATGCATATTTATACTGTATCTACCTCAAAACTGTATCGTCAATTTATTTATTCGAAAGTTTTATATAGCGCTGGCTAGACCCGAATTATTACATAGTTACATCAGTAACTTGGTCATCAGTTACATATCCCAATGCCTTTGTATACTTTGTTTACATGCTATCACTAAGTATCTATATTTACTCCAAATGCAACTCATGTAATTGCTGCTGTACTAACTCTGTGCAAAAACAACAATTGATGGACAGAATGCAGAACAATGTCATACATTCACCCCAGTACAGAGATCTGGGCCTAAATCCATCGTTTTTTTGCTCACCATGCCATTCCAGTTTGAACCCAGCCATATGCAAATCAGTCTTGACCCTGTGCCCCATGGGAACAGTCCAGCCCGAACTGCCAAGCCAGGTCCTCCCTGAACTGGAAACAAGCATCCTAGGACCGGTTTCGGGCTTTCAGCCCTCGTCAGCCAGGATAGCTTGATTCCAGTGGCATGGAAAGCAAGGGACTCACGTCTGAGCATACCCTTCCCACTCGGGGTGACAAATGCAAAAACAACAATTGATGGACAGAATGCAGAACAATGTCATACATTCACCCCAGTACAGAGATCTGGGCCTAAATCCATCGTTTTTTTGCTCACCATGCCATTCCAGTTTGAACCCAGCCATATGCAAATCAGTCTTGACCCTGTGCCCCATGGGAACAGTCCAGCCCGAACTGCCAAGCCAGGTCCTCCCTGAACTGGAAACAAGCATCCTAGGACCGGTTTCGGGCTTTCAGCCCTCGTCAGCCAGGATAGCTTGATTCCAGTGGCATGGAAAGCAAGGGACTCACGTCTGAGCATACCCTTCCCACTCGGGGTGACAAATGCAAAAACAACAATTGATGGACAGAATGCAGAACAATGTCATACATTCACCCCAGTACAGAGATCTGGGCCTAAATCCATCGTTTTTTTGCTCACCATGCCATTCCAGTTTGAACCCAGCCATATGCAAATCAGTCTTGACCCTGTGCCCCATGGGAACAGTCCAGCCCGAACTGCCAAGCCAGGTCCTCCCTGAACTGGAAACAAGCATCCTAGGACCGGTTTCGGGCTTTCAGCCCTCGTCAGCCAGGATAGCTTGATTCCAGTGGCATGGAAAGCAAGGGACTCACGTCTGAGCATACCCTTCCCACTCGGGGTGACAAATGCAAAAACAACAATTGATGGACAGAATGCAGAACAATGTCATACATTCACCCCAGTACAGAGATCTGGGCCTAAATCCATCGTTTTTTTGCTCACCATGCCATTCCAGTTTGAACCCAGCCATATGCAAATCAGTCTTGACCCTGTGCCCCATGGGAACAGTCCAGCCCGAACTGCCAAGCCAGGTCCTCCCTGAACTGGAAACAAGCATCCTAGGACCGGTTTCGGGCTTTCAGCCCTCGTCAGCCAGGATAGCTTGATTCCAGTGGCATGGAAAGCAAGGGACTCACGTCTGAGCATACCCTTCCCACTCGGGGTGACAAATGCAAAAACAACAATTGATGGACAGAATGCAGAACAATGTCATACATTCACCCCAGTACAGAGATCTGGGCCTAAATCCATCGTTTTTTTGCTCACCATGCCATTCCAGTTTGAACCCAGCCATATGCAAATCAGTCTTGACCCTGTGCCCCATGGGAACAGTCCAGCCCGAACTGCCAAGCCAGGTCCTCCCTGAACTGGAAACAAGCATCCTAGGACCGGTTTCGGGCTTTCAGCCCTCGTCAGCCAGGATAGCTTGATTCCAGTGGCATGGAAAGCAAGGGACTCACGTCTGAGCGTACCCTTCCCACTCGGGGTGACAAATGCAAAAACAACAATTGATGGACAGAATGCAGAACAATGTCATACATTCACCCCAGTACAGAGATCTGGGCCTAAATCCATCGTTTTTTTGCTCACCATGCCATTCCAGTTTGAACCCAGCCATATGCAAATCAGTCTTGACCCTGTGCCCCATGGGAACAGTCCAGCCCGAACTGCCAAGCCAGGTCCTCCCTGAACTGGAAACAAGCATCCTAGGACCGGTTTCGGGCTTTCAGCCCTCGTCAGCCAGGATAGCGTGATTCCAGTGGCATGGAAAGCAAGGGACTCACGTCTGAGCATACCCTTCCCACTCGGGGTGACAAATGCAAAAACAACAATTGATGGACAGAATGTGACGCGCTCTGATACCTTCGGGTCAAGTTCACACTATGCAGAACTCAATAAATATATTTTTTGTCCATTTCAATGCAGGGGCGGTTCCTCAACTAGGGCAGAGGAGCGTCGGCCCACTGCTTACTCGCAGTGCGAGAAGCAGAAACATAAAATGGTAAAAATACTATTTTATGTTTCTGCTTCTTGTCACCACGAGAAAGCAGAAGTGTTTGGTTGGGAGCGGGCACGTGGGGAGTGGCTTGCCCACTGCTGAGGGTGCTGACTGTTTGGCCGACCAAGACAGTCATGCGCACTCTGCCTTTTCTCCATGTAGGGAGAAAATGGCCTCCCCATAGACGCCTTGCTGGTCGGCATACCGACCTATCACAACGCTGCTATTGCATCGTTGTGATTGGCTTAGGGAAGGGGACGGAGGCTGCCTGCTTCCTATTCCTGACGGAGACAGGAACAGGAAGAGGCGCAGACGACGCAGGACCGGGCCGGCGAAGGTAAGTTAACTTTTTAATTTTTAATTTAAATTACCCCCGTGTGACCCTCCCGCACCCACACCCGCGAGTCATGCCGGCCGCTACTACCGCAGAATGCAAAAGCATACACAATGATGAGGTGTTATCATCATGGCCAACCATATAGGGGCAGTGGGTCCTGACATCTCTCCCATAGGGCGTTTACCCTATGGGAGAGATGTCAGGACTCATTCATTAGGACTGTCTGGGCTGGCGTCACTTCATTATAAAATTTCGGTACTATTCACGCATAGTTGTGATCATAACATTAATCCCCATATGCAGTACGATGCGCGGGTGAGTAGTTCTCCCCGGTGGGGCATGCGCGGTGGGAACTCGCACCTGCGCAAGTGCCCTGTCACGCCGAGGGATCTACGTCCCGGATGTAGACGCTGCCCGGGCTTCTCTATTTCGACTATTTAGTCCGGGCATTGTCCCCTGGTAACTCGTGGGAGGAGACGTATGGACGGGGCAGGTACTCTGCAGCCCGCACCCGGACACCATTGTAAGTTAAGTAAGGGGCGTTTGAGGAAGGGGCATTCCGAGCGATTAGAGCACGGCTCGCGCACAGCCCTTGTAGTGTTTGGGCTTTGGTGTTTATGCTCCCTCTCATGATTGCTCTCTTTTAAATATCCATCTTTATTACAGTCCGTTTGGGTGCGGGGGTCCACCGTCTCTGGCCTTAGAAGGGACTCTCCTGATAATGCTGGGTAAGGAATTTTTATTGGAATTGCTTCCCTTTTGTAAGTCCTGTGACATAACGTTTACCATACGGAAATAGGTAGCCATATATGACTGGTCCTATGCAGAATCACATTGTGGTCTAGGGTACTGTACATAATTTTGACACCCTGGTCCTCCATCTGACATTAAGGGTGTCTGCTAGACCGGCTACGGTGTAATACGGAATATTTATGGGCACGCACATATTTGAGAGTTTCTCTTTCTTTAGAGTGGCAAAATCCCGGTAGGGGATAAATGGTACATGGGTAACTTTTGGGACGCCCCGAAGTTCTGGCTTGTGTGTCTTTTATAGTGGCAGGTTGTGCACACGATTGTGGCACATTTTGTGGCATCAAGTTGTACTGATACACATACTGCTTATAATGTATTCTGTGTTTCTACCCTAGGTATCCATCAGGAGGATAAGCAATTTACTGCCACCCTGTATGGGAAACAGGGCACTGGCTCACCCTGACTGATCATGAGGGTATATGAAAAGGGGGGGCTCTTGGCCCCCCCGCCCGCATGGCGGTGCGGCGACCGCCCTTACCTCCGGGACCTCTCGGGGGTGGGGCGTGTCCTTTGGGGCGCGCCCTGCCACCGATTGGTTGCCACCCTCCCTTGACCCGGATGTCGCTAATCGACATCCGGGTCGGGGGGGAGGGGGCGGGTTGCTGAGGGGGTTAAAGAAGCGGGGAGCGCCCAGGTGACCCTCTCGGTCCTTGGTCGCTCCCCCACACGTCGTATTTATTAGGAATGGGGCGTGCGGTAAGGTCATGACCGGTGAGCAACTATTTTAAGGTCTGAGGGGGCGGGAATCATCCTATGGAGGTTCCCGCCCAGGGGGAGGGGACATTGGCCCCTCCTAGAACTTCAGGGGCAAGGTAACTGGTGCTTCAAAGGGGCGCGGGTTGGGGAGTCACGCTTTCCTTAGGCTGGTAGCCATCCCGCGCGTGCATACTCATGACGTCACCGGATGGCGCAGAGTAAGGGCCCTCCTTAAGTGGGTAAATGAAGTTCACGGCGTGGACCGGGTAATTACCGGGCCCGGCTGCGCATGCGCACATCTTTAGGGGTGGCGCAGCTAGTAGGACCTGACACCGGTTAGCGACCTTGCCATATGGCCCTGAAATGTTAGTATACAAAAATGCAGAGGAGGATGTTAGACTCGGTTAGGAAACAATCTGTATTAGAGTTTTGTTAAGGATAGTCACTCACACCTGTTGACAATAATGTATCTAATGTCCTGCTGATTTTTGTATAACTGTTTATCGTGCAATCATAAATTTTATTGTTTTATAACTTAATAAATACGGCCGGGGGGTCTTGCGACCTCCCGCCTTCCAAAGATACAGGCCTATAGGACGAGGTGGGGGCCTTGCAATTATTTACAAGGATAAATATCGCACCACACTCGATCCTATAAATTCGGTTAACTGTGAATCAGCGGTTTTTGCTATCAGTATTAATCCCAAGCGGGCACTAAAGGGTATAATACTCTATCGACCCCCTGGCCCCCGTAACTCTTTTCTCTCTACCCTCTCTGACCTGAGTGACAATGTCATCTGTTCAGATAAATTTACTATATTGGGAGATTTCAACTTCTATTTGGAAGATCAGGACAACCCAGACACCGCCCAACTTACGACTGATCTTTCCAATTTTGGACTGCACCAATTAGTCAAGGGTATCACACATCAAGCTGGACACTCCCTTGACGGGCTATTTACTAATGATCCTGATATTACTGTATCAGATATTATTCCAATTACATGGTCAGATCATAGGGCTATTATTTTTCAACTAGATACACGATTTTCTGCCTTGCCGCACCCCAGACCTCGCACCAAGATAGGTACCCGGGCCTGGAAAACTGCAGATCTCCCTCAGATGTTGCATTCCTTGGCCTCCTTCTGTCCTCAGGGAGGAAATAGCTTGTCATTGTCAGCTTCAGAGTTTCAGGACTGGATCCGAAGTGCCGCTGATCTAGTGGCCCCAGAGAAATTCACGCAACCCAATAGAGTATCTCCTTCGGCCCCCTGGTATAATGAAGATCTTCGTCTACATCGCCAACATTGTAGGAATTTAGAAAGGCGCTGGAGGAAAGCTTACTGTCCCACAGCTAGACAAACTTATAAAGACGCTCTTATGATTTATAAAAAGGCGATCTTGGCCCGAAAAACAGTTTTTTACTCAGCACAAATCGAGACTGCTGCTAATTCTGCCAGAGAACTTTTCTCCGTCGTCACCACCTTGTCCACCCCCTCCATTGGGCCTGGAGTGGAGCCCTCACAGACTTTCTGCAATGAACTGGCCATCTTTTTTACCACTAAGGTTGCAGATATTTTCGCTTCATTTGAAAATGACATCAGAACTGAACATAGAGGTGACAGCAGGAAAGAAGTACTGTCGCACCCTAATCCTGACTCCTTCACTTGTTTCTCACCTGTTTCACATCAGGATGTGATTAAAATCATCTCCACTATTAAATCAGGCTCCCCCTTGGACCCCTGTCCTCCGTCCGTGATGCAGAAACTCACAGAAGTGATCTCCCTCCCTTTGATGGAAATCTGCAATAATATATTCCTAACAGGCCAATTTCCTAGTATATGGAAGAAGGCTGTTATTAAACCCCTCTTAAAAAAACCTTCCTTAGATCCCACTGCTGTCGCAAGTTACAGACCGATTGCGTGCCTGCCCTTTCCTGCCAAAGTATGCGAATATCTGATGAATCAGCAGCTCTCAGAGTTCGTCGAGACCCACCAACTTCTCGACGAAACGCAGTTTGGGTTCAGGAAAGGGCATGGAATAGAGACTGCCTTGATAAAGGCCTCTGATGAGATCAGGACGATCATGGATCAGGGAGGGGCGGCTGTTCTTATCCTTTTGGATCTGTCAGCAGCCTTTGACACGGTCGACCATGTCACTCTTGTCGACCGTGTCACAGCTCTGGGGATAAATGGTCGGGCCAAGGATCTTATTTCATCCTTCCTGGCAAACCGTACCCAGACAGTAAGGCTCGGAGACTTTTATTCTCCCATCTCTGCACTCCCTTGTGGAGTCCCACAAGGCTCCTCGCTAAGTCCTATGCTTTTCAACATCTATGTAGCGGACTTAGCGAGGATAATAAAGGCCTATGGGATACAGTTAACATCGTACGCAGACGATACCCAGCTGGTGCTGGGTATCCATAAGGATGGCCTTACTGTAGCAGCCAACTTCCAGAAAGCTATGCTCGAGGTCAGTACTTGGATGGCCTTGAATTGCCTCAGGCTTAACTCGGACAAGACCGAGATCATGACCTTTGGAAAACTTTCCCCTGAATGGTCTCTCGGTTGGTGGCCAGAAAAGCTCGGCCATCCACCTGTCCCAGTGGAAAAAGCCAGAAATCTGGGAGTGATTTTTGACAACAAGCTGGTCTTTGACCTCCATATCAATAAGGTTGTGTCATCCTCATTTTACATCTTGAAAAAGATTAAGAAGCTGCTACCATATCTCCCTCCGTCAGCTGGGAAGACTCTGGTCTCTACCTTAGTCTTCTCAAAAATAGATTATGGGAACGCTCTCTTCCTCCATACTCAGAAGCGTGTCATAATGAAGCTGCAATCTATTCAGAACGCGGCTGCTAGGATTCTCCTCAACATCCCTCGCCGCAAATCTACCACCCTTGGTATTCGTCAGCTTCATTGGCTGAGAGTTGAGAGCCGCGTTAAATTCAAGGCCCTCTGTATTGCTTATAAGGCCATACATGGCACTGGACCCAGATTCCTGATCGAAGCTTTTCAGTTCTATACCCCCAGAAGGCAATTAAGATCGGCCAATACCAGTCTTTTGCCGGTGCCACGTACGAGATCAGTCACCTGGGGCGACAGGCGCTTTCTCGTGGCTACTCCAAAACTTTGGAACCTCTTGCCAATTGCCATTAAAGTCGCTCCGAATCTGATTAGTTTCCGTAGGCTTTTGAAAACATGGTTGTTTAACCAGTGAGAAGACGGTAGGATGATGAACTTTAGTTGCTCCACAGCGCCGAGACACCCTCGGGTATTTGTCGCGCTATAAAAGTTGCGTAAATAAATAAATAAATAAATAAATAAATACCACGTTCTATGTTCCTGTGTCTGGGGGTGGGTGAGGTCATAGGGAGGGGGGCGGCAGCCAGTCACTGACCATGTGCTTTTTATCACTCACTTCACGTGCACTTCACTGCTGATTGTTTTTGATCCTGAAGAAGCGCCTATGACCCTTGTGGCACCAGTGGCGCGAAACACGTCGATCCATTACATGCATATCTATGCCTGTAAGGGTAACTGTTTACCCATGGGGTTCTAATGTGCCTCTATGGGAACTACTCCCGTTGTCAATTTTTGGCCTTAGCAACCCTTTTTACATTTTTATTGTTATCTGCACGCACCTTGTAGCCCTCTTCATTTGGACCCACACCCTACATACCCTCAGGCACCATCCGGCATTGACTTTAAAAGAGCTCCGCCAAAGTGACCCTTCGGGGGGGACCCGTTGGGCATTGCACCGCCGGGCCCGACGAGGAGCCATTGCCCGATGATGAAGCATGACATCCTCCGGGGTGTGTGAGGGCAACAGGAGATAAGACCTGTTCTTTCTCCTTTTAAGGGGGTCCCTTCTATACCTAGGTTTTTCTCTTCACTTTTGCTTTTTCTTTGCAGGGACATAACTAGAAATCCTTCAAAGAGGTTTGGCTTAAAACATGTAAATTAAAATCACATGCTTCATGCAGTGTGCCTGCTGACTAGTATTTGGGTGCCTCTGTGTGAGTTTTCTGTTATTGTATCCAGGCATGTCATACAACAACCAACTGTTATACATAAAACAGGCCAGACCAATTGGTTTTGCAAAGCATGTTAACTCTATAAGATAAACGACCAACAATTGTGTTATGAATACTCAACTTAAAATCTTTCAATTCTGAAAATACGAGACTGTGAATTCCATCGCTCTGTATGCTCCTTGAAGGAGAGGCCAAGGAATGGATGTGCGTTTAGTCTGCAGACCTTTATGATTCACTGATGGTACTGTGGGAAACTCACACTGCCTTGTGCCTCAACTTCAGAGCTTTCATTCGTGTCATTGATAATCTCCCCCCCCCCCCCCTCCCGCCCCCCACACACACACAACTGAACTCACTCAGACACCTGGTGGAGGCTCAGTGTGAAGTTTGCACTAGACAGCAGTCATATGCTGCTTGGGAAAAATACAGAAACGCAGCTCCTTGAAATACCCCCTGCCCTCAGGGAACCCACGATGAAGTAAAAACACGTGACATGCGAACAGCGATTACATCACTGAAATGGAATGCTTTGCAGGTTTTTGCAGCCTTTGTTCAGAAATTTATCAGGTTTTGCCACTAACATAGAGTCGGGTAAGGACCAGTTTCTAAGTCGACCAGGAAGGACCTGCCCACACTTAAAGCCGTGTAGGGGAGGCCATCATAATAATATGAGATGACTTTTTGAGCAAGCGCTCTGGAACAGAAGAGAGCCGAAAGGGGGTCAAAGGGCACGGCAAAGACAGACATGCAGC
Organism: Triturus cristatus; assembly: GCF_964204655.1. Lineage (NCBI taxonomy): Eukaryota > Metazoa > Chordata > Amphibia > Caudata > Salamandridae > Triturus > Triturus cristatus. Next base: position 318,654,471 of record NC_140585.1, read on the forward strand.
AGTCGAAGAAACATGCAAGCGAACTTGAAAAGAGTAAGAATGCAACCGAACATGAAAAGAGAAGGAAAAACCAGTTTGGCATGTATGAAACATGATATCCTTTTTGGGGGGAGGCGTTCAACCGCAGATAATATTCTGCCGTGTTTGGTATAATTCGAAAGGTTTTCAAATGCTCGTTAATATAAATGCAATGTAATTCATTTATTCTAGGGACACCTATAAAATGTCTCGGCCGCCATCTAGCGGATGATTAAGGAAGCGTTGCACCACGAGCAAAATGTATGCACAGACACCAAAATAAAAATGCCCTCCCCCTCAGACGATTAGCGAATCAGAGAGCTAGCTACTAGTGGCCCGCATTTGGCAACCGGGCGGTTTTGAACTACTCGGAGGAGACGTGGTCTACTGCTTTAGAAATTAGGAACCCGGTTCGAGTCCCAGCGTCTGCTCGAAATTTTGTGATTCTATTGAAATCACTTCACCTTCCCAGTGCCTACATTTAAAAAAAAGAAACCTGACCGTCTGTGATGTAATCTGGTGCTCATCATGTAAAGTGATTAATTGCCCTTGGGCAAAGTTCCCTATATAAAACAGCAAAAAAAAAAAATCACACCCAAACCCCCCTGCATTGGATGTTTGCAAGGGATGGGAGGCTGCATGCATTTGTGCATGGTGCAGGCACCGCTTGTGTTAATATCAGCGAACTCACAGTATAAACCGGCCCTCCATACAATGCAACAAGCAGACACACTGATTTGTCAGATCAGCCCTTCTGGCACCAAATTGCCCTATGGGCAGGGCCACTGGAATTATGCGGCACAAAAGGGCCATAATGCGAATTATACCGCAGGGCTGAGTAAATTATGTGACAAGAAAAGCTAAATTATGGGGCATAATGCAGCATATTTTTTAATAGTATTACTTCATTATTTTGAACTTTTTACACATGTTAACACTGTCTGGGCATTGGGTGTATCTCATTGGTACCAGTTTAATACCCAAATATAGCAATAAGAAACAGAAAGGTGACAAGTCAACCTTTGCAAAAGGCCTTCCACTGCGCGGCAACACGTGCTGCTGTGTTTTTATTAATTTTTGAACCGTTTGAGCTAGAAACAAAAAATCGTTTCGTTAAAATCTGCAGATTATACAGTAGATGATGGATTATGTGACAAATCTATAATTATGCGAAAATCGCCACGGTCGCACAATCGCATAATTGCAGAGGCCCTGCCCAGCTATAGGTTAGCTCTACCCTTATAACCAGCCATGCAGCTACATAAACCATACCCACAACTAGCAAGCCTCTTTGCCCCGTCCACAGCACACCTCATCAGAACTGCAGCATGTCATCAGTGACATTCTCTCTCTCAAAGGTTTCATCACATATGGCAATCACCTCCCTACTGTAAGAGGTGACTGACCGGGTGCAGGGCTCTTGCAGTAGAAGTCCACACTTATTTTACCTGCTGGATTTCAGAACCCATAAAATTGTGTCTGGCATTCTCTGTCCTATGAAATCCAGGTGCAGGAATACCGGGCCAGTTGTAATAGCCGGAATACCGCTGTGCCCAACATGTTATCAGCTCCATTGTGTGATCAGGAGTACCAATCTTCCCAGTCAAGTGCTTGGACTAGGTGTGCAGATCACCAGGAAGGTGGACAGGACCAAGTGTATGATGTGGAAACTAAATTGTGGATTCTGAGCGAACTATAACCTTCCAAAATTGGCTGTAGACAATTCAGGATCGAAATTGTGCTAGAAAACGAAACACCTGCTCATACAAAGGGGTGAAAGAGGCGAGGGAGAGGATAGTATGGCAAAACTGAGGAAGAAAAGCAGAGGTGATAGTCAGAGGAGACAGAAATGGACACACATGCTTGAGAAGGAATCTAACATTACACTGGGCAAGTGGGCCAAATGATTTTCTGTGAGATAGAGGGCAAATGTGTCCTTATTTCAAGAAAACAGTGGATCCTTTGAGAACAAATGCTGCATTTTACAGCATATTGTAAAAAATATTTTTCTTAAAAAACCAGAAGCTCCAGCTCCGGCTTTACGTACCTGGGGGTGTACGTCTCATTGGATCCTGCTGTCCGCTACGAGCATAATCTCCTCTCTCCACTTCGGAGATTGAGGTTAGACGTGGCCCGTTGGCGTAAGCTTCCCTTGTCTCCCCTCGGTCGTGCGGCACTTTTTAAAATGATGTCTCTTCCCCGATTCCTTTACGCACTTCAGAACTCCTTTGATATTATTCCGGCGGCCTACTTCCGGGAAGTGGAGAGCTTGCAAAGGAGACTTGTTTGGGGCGGTCGTGCACGTATTGCTCTTGCAAAACTGACTCTCCCCTGGTACGACGGGGGCATCGCGCTCCCGGACATCAGGAGGTACTATTGGGCTTCCCAGCTATCTGCTATTAACCATGCAACGTACGCACCTGGTCCGAATCCGGCTTTCGAAATGGATATATTTTTGTTGCCTGGCGGCAACTTTAGCAGAGCGCTTTACTCTCGATCGGCTGGGAGGACCTTAACCGGTCCCACTAAGATTGCAGTACGCTTGTGGAAGGCTGCGAATGTGGCCATGGGCTGGAATGATCGCCTGACGGGCGCGACCCCCTTGTTTGCGTCTGAAAGATTGGGAAGCCTCTGGACGACGAAGGGATTCGAGCGTTGGGACACGATTAGCATCAGCAGAGTAGGTGACCTTTGGGTGAAGGGTGCGGTTAAATCCTTCGCTGCGCTGCAGAGTGAGTACGAATTGAGTGAGAGGGAGTTCTTTCGGTACGTTCAGGTTCGACACGCTTTGCTCTCGGCCATCGGGGCGGGGACTGCAGTCCCTGTGTCTTCGCCACTCGAGGACCGCATACTCGACGGTCACTTGCCCGACAGTACTATTTCCCTTATCTATAAAAAACTAATAAACATTCGGGCGGATCTTCTCGTGCGTCTTTGGGAGGCGTGGGTCGGGGATGGGGTGGAACTGGACGACGAGGACTGGCAGTCTGCGCTGTCCTCCCCTAAGGAGGTGGCCATACCCGCGCGTCTCCGTCTTGTCCAGCTTAAAATTCTCCACCGTGTCTACGTGACGGGCCCTCGTTTAGTTCTGATGGGTTTCTCTGAAGACGGGCTCTGTAGGCGCGGCTGTGGGCTCAGCGCCACTTTTCTCCATGTTCTCTGGGAGTGCCGTGAGGTGGCGGAGTATTGGCGCCGGGTGCATGCTGTCATGGAATGTGTCACTGGGGTCGCCCTGTTGCCTGAGGTTCGCCGATGTTTGCTTAACGTGTGGGAGCCTAATGACTATAATGCGGCTCAGACTCGGTGGGCGGCCCTTGGGAACATTGTTGCTAAGAGGGACATCGCACAGCTTTGGGGTTCCCGGCGGCCTCCCACCGTGTCAGTATGGAAGGAGAACATGGATTGGTGCATGTGCAGAGAGAAGACTGTGTATGTGGCTCGGGGTAAGCCGGGGGCGTGGGGTAGAATTTGGGGCCAGTGGAACGTGTACCGAGGGAACATCTGCACACCTCCCCTCGTGGACTCATCTGATGCTGCCTTGTCCCCCTGATCCTGAGGTTCCCGGACTATTACATTTCACCTGTAGATAGTTGTGGCTCTCCCGTCGCCCCCACCTCCCCCTTGATCATCCTCATTGACCACCCGAGGGTGGAGTTGGTACTGTGTGGTCCCCCGGCAGTGGTTAGACGCCCTCTTTTCGATGGTTTCCGCCTTGTCTTTTTGGTGTTATTTTATTTTTCTTTTTTTGTTTGTATTTCTAAAATTTCTGTATCCTGATAACTTCTGAGGTGCACTCAGTACTTTGTCAATTCGGCTGAGCCCCAGGGGGCCCATTGCTTCCTTGATGTTGTTGAACATGTATATATTAGCGGCCGGCCCTAGGGGTTGTAGGCCCATGTTTGTATTGATTTTTATGTGCAATAAAGGTTTTTGGAGAAAAAAAAAAGAAAAAAAAAAGAAAAAAAACCAGAAGCTTCACAAGCAGGTCTGAAGGGTAACCAATGAACTTTTCCAATACTTCAGAGTTCACCAGAGTGCACACAAGCACTATTTCAGTAGGCACATATAACTGCGCCGCTAAAGGAAGGCCGACCTAAGACACTGTGCCCCCTGGGAAGAGTAGGGCTCTCGCGAGGCATCTCCATATAATGACCAGCTCTGGTCTCAGTATTGAGACATTCACTAAGCTCTCACAATGCTCCTCTATCATTATTATGTTCATTAAGGCGCTCGCTTGGAACACGATCGCGTAAACCCTCTGAGTTGGGAATAACGAGGTTAATACAACCAGAGAGTGCCTAATCTTGACCAACAGGATATGTTAAGAGCAGTGCTCTTGGTATTATTTCCTGACCGGTTTTTGCATCACTTCCTGATCGTGTTTTTCTTTTGTTTTTTTATTTTCTTTATTACTCAGGGATCCGGACGCTTTAGGACTAGGCTTCAGGCTTGCTACATTTGTGATCCGTGTACCTTGGGAGTGTTTCATAGCTGCATGTTCTGTTATTATTGTTTTTCACTATTGCTGACAAAGTTTAACCGAGTTACACTGGTTAGAAACCCCCAAGGGGGACTCAGTAGTGCACACGCTGTCTAGAACAGAGGTTCTAGAAATTCATAATTTATATGACATGGGCCGGGGCGGAGCCCCTTTACTAAGTGCACCCTAAGATTTAAAAGGACGTAAAAGATTGTTTTAGATAGTTTTGGTAACAAAAGTAAAGTAACAAACAAGTGCATCACGACCAATATTCATTATCCTCTATTATGTCCTACATCAGTCCCTAGGAGCCCAGTGCTGAGTCATGTGCATGGCTCTCATAATTCACACCTATTCTGACCTGCAGCAGGCACAGCTGCCCTGCTCCTGACACATCCACAGTGCATGGCAGTGCTCTCTGGCACCATACACTGGTAGACAATTAGCGAGACATCTGGATGGCCCTGCCAATGCCCCTGTATGGGCATGAGACACTGGAGCGCAGATAATGCAACAGATGAAGAGTTTTTACAAAGAAGGTCTACATTGTCCCACAGTATAGATTTCCATTCAGCCCTCACCATGCACCTTACGTCTGACTTGCACCATTGTGTAGTAGATCAGTACAGCATGGATTTCACAATGGAACATTTACCCTGATTTACAGTGGACCTGGAAGCATGGACGGGTTGATGGACAGTGGCAAGGCAGACAGAGGACAGTAAGACGTAACTAGGAGTAGAGCATTAGAACAATCACAAAATTGTTTTTCAGGATATTCATTTTCACAGTAACTTACTCTAAACCAAATAGCAACTCTGGTCGCCTTTAGCCACCCCCTCTCATGGGGTCCAGTGCACTGGACCATCACAGGGTCAAGCATCTGAGAGTTACATGGCAGTGCTTCCTATGCCTGATTGATGATTGATGCTGCTCCAACAGAGCAAGCTTTTCAAAGAAACTAGCCTGTCAGAACATGCATCAGGTTTACTATAGACTTGGCTGTCTCTTCATGGAACTGGTTCACCAGTCTACCACAAGGAAATACAAAAAAACAAAATTGCTCTTCGCTTTGGGATGTCAGTCTCAAAAATCAATTGCTAAATTCCTTTGAACTGGCATTATTAAAATGTGTTATTGTATTTTTTAGTTATATTGTTAGCATGTACCTTCTGTTGTTGATGACTGATTACCTTTTTGGATTACTGAATCAACTATCACTTGTCCAAGGCAGCAGCGACTCCAGTTTCTCATGTTGACTCTTTTCCTTCTCAGATGGGCAATCCTTCCCGTAGAGATGAGATTCCCATCAACATTAATCACTATGCCACAAAGAAGAGCGTGGCGGAGAGCATGCTGGACGTGGCCCTGTTCATGGCCAACGCAACACAACTGAAGGCTGTGCTGGAACAGGGTCCATCGTTCCAGTACTACGCCACCCTCATCGTGCTCATCAGCATCTCCCTCTTCTTCCAGGTGGTGATCGGGATCATGCTCATCATCATTGGTAAGAATTTGCCAGTTCATTGTCTTCTATGGAATGAAACTAAGCTTGTCTGTGTCTCGTTACACAATTATTGTTGTTTTCAATTTTAAGATTTTCATTTTGAGGGTATGGTCAAAATGGCTTTCATTTAAAGATGTCTTACTGTGTCCGGATAATTAGCCAGTACAATATATCTGGATCTCTCAAAGCAAGTTCTTATGAAGACTGCATCCTCTCTTCCCCCATCATGACACCCATTGCTGATGAAGCAGTGACACTCTCCTCCACAGAGTTTGCGCTTCCATCTAACAGGTTGTCTACCTGGCCACTCTAAAAAGAGGCCTTGACACTCTTAAAAAACAAACAAATTTAGGCACAAATAAGTCCTGCCTGGCCATCTGTCAATCATTCTCCCATCTCCTATTTATCAGTAAATCACTAAAAAAACACTTGACATGCACTTCAAACCAATAGCAGATCAATGTGAATCACCTCCTCCACAGAATAAGAGTTTGTACAAAGAACAATTATAAAGCAGGCTTCAGAGAGTGTCTCAGCACCACGTCAATCAACATCGAAAATGTGTATGACAGATATTCAACGAGCGCAATCACTTATTCGCATTCACTAGTTACTTGATCTGCGAAGTGACCGTTACCTCCATCCATTTATAGTTAACATACAGAAATCATTAGATAAAAAATCTTTTTTTGTCTTCTCCCCTTCAAATCCTCATCGATTTTAATGTTCCAACCCAGTCCAATGCACACCCCTTTCATGTGACTTTGAGATTAAACCTTTGAGGTCAAAATAGGCCCATCGTAGTGGAAGCTTAAGTAAACATTTTTCAGATTTTGCTTCTCAGATACCTTATATTACTGTGGATAGAATACAGTTCACACAAATATGAACATGCCCCCTGGCCAGTGTTTCCAAAATTCTGGGTTGCGCCCCACTGGTCAGTCATGAGCCGATTTTTTGGTGGGTCACGAAAGTCCAAGCAATATATAAAGTTGCTTTTAAATTCAGTATTTATCTTCTCACATTTGCTATTCTTTAAAGACTCAGGTCAATTGTCATCCCAAGTCGTCTGCTACTTATGTTTTTATTATGAGTACTGGTGTTTGCAAAATCCCCTTAATCTGCAATCAGAGAAAGAAAAATAAAGTGAATTATGTGACAAGTTTGCTGGGGTTCATGAAATACGAAAGGAAAGGCTGTGGGGTGTCATTTTTTAAATAACCCCACAAATTGTAAATACATGTAAATAAACTATAGGCATTCAGCAGAGAGGAAAGCAAAATTGAAGCACATTTTTTGAAGAAGTGCTATAAAAACAAAGAGTTTAATGGGATCAGAACAAATCGAGACACTTTACTTGGTGATGCAGAAATAATAAATATTCACTGAAAGCCCTTTCCACACATTATCATTTTTGTGCAATATAGTGTTATCAGTAAACCTCTACGCAGATGGTACCTTGTTGCCTTTCGAGATATTGACAACAGAATATGACTTACCTTCAGGACAATTTCTTTTACACAACTCTATTATGAGATCCCTAACAGCGGCATCGGGAGACCTTACTAATGAACCGGAGACACATCTTCTGTTGCAATACCTACATGTCATGGGGAAAGGATCACACATCGTACATTGGCTAGGAGAGGCATTTCTCATTCACACACTGAAACCCATGTCGGCCCTTCGAGAACGGTGGGAAGTAGATAGAGGACAACCATGGACGGATAAAGAATGGGACGCAATACTGGCTAGCTCCACAAATATACCGAGAAGCTCGAAGTTTAAACTTATACAAACATATATAACGCCGAGGGCATACCTTTCACCTGACAAAATAAACTGATATTTTCATATCACCACTTTGACGTGTCCACGTTCCCTACAGGCAAACGCGGATCTCCTGCATATGCTTGAAACATACTAGCAAAATAAGGAATCGCAAAATTGCGATTTCTTATTTTGCTCTTGCATTTAAGGAATCGCAAATTGCGATTCCTTAAATACAATGTAGGTAGCACAAAAGAAAGTGCACTTTAGCCTTAAGGAATCGCTAATTACCACCAACTTCAAGTTGGTGGTAATTAGCGATTTCCTTTAAAAAAGCACTTTTCTGCTTTTTTTTTTAAGTGCCATGTGGCACACATTCTTGCCCTTAGGGCATGTATGTGTGCCACAAGTGCACACATGCATATTTCAGGGGTGTTACAGGGTGTCCTTTTGGAGCCCTGGCACCCTTGAAATTGCTCCCGCAATTTGCGAGTGCCTCTTGGTGTCTCGCAAATTGTGGGAGCAATTCCTATTCATTCCTATGGGCCTGCTGGCCCATAGGAATGAATGGGAAGGTATATGAATAAAAAATATTGCTATTCCTACCTACATGGCAATTTGTGATTCCTTATTAGCGATTCCCTAAAAATCGCTATTAAGGAATCGCAAACATGCATTTACCTACATCTGGCCCTAGGTCCCTACTAGAATATGGCCCGCATCAACGGATTGGGTGCCAATGGAAACGTCACAATACCTGCCCACCAGGTACCTCCAGTAAGCGCCACAGAGCTGCGTTGCAGAGAGGTGTAAAAAGGGGCGTGGCCTCAAACCACTTCTCTACAACGCAGCTCTGTGGCGCTTACTGGAGGTACCTGGTGGGCTATTGGCCCCCAGGGACCCTCAGGATTGAAGGGGAATTGATCCCCCAACTTAAAACCCGCCAGGGGGCGCGTTTGCACAGTGGTGAAGGGAGGGGGTGGGCATGATGTGACATGTGTGAACTTATCCAATCACTCCACGAAAACCTAAGCACTTATAAATTCACCATGCACTCTCCTTGCAGTACTCTAATCATCCAGCCAGTACCCATGTACTTATGCAATGACCCAGGCACTAATACATGCACTGCTACAATCCCCTGAGCACTACTGATGCAGATCAGCCATCTCCTTGTCACTACCCATGCACTCCTCCAATCACCCACCCAGTTCCATGTCCTTATCTAATCACTGCGCCAAAACACAAGCACTTATAAATTCACCATGCACTCTCCTTGCAGTACTGTAATCATCCAGTCACTACCCATGTACTCATGCAATGACCCAGGCACTAACACATGCACTGGTACAATCCCCTGAGCACTACTGACGCAGTCCAGCCATCTCCTTGTCACTACCCATGCACTCATCCAATCACCCAGCCAGTTCCATGTCCTTATCTAATCACTGCGCCAAAACACAAGCACCTATAAATTCACCATGCAATCTCTTTGCAGCACTCTAATCATCCTGTCACTACCCATGCAATGACCCAGGTACTAACTCATGGCAAATACAGAGGAGGTCATGCTCATCACAGGGGTACCCCAACGCATAGTGTTCCCAGTGTATGTAGGTGTTTTCACTGTGTTCTAAGTATCTTTTCTAGCATAGCACTGGCTCTCGGCCTGGTTAGTCAGAGTCAGTTACCACCAGTACCCTTCAGCAAAAAGTTGGGGGCACAGGAGGCCTTTCTGCTCTTCTATTGGTTCTTTCTGCACATCTCTTCCTTCTTCCTGCACTTTTCTTTGTCTTTCTGTACTTCTGTTGCCTCTTTCTGCATTTGTCTTGCTTCTTTCTGCGCTTTTCTAACTCTTTCATCACATGTCCTACCTTTGTAAGCATAGTTAGAAATTAGAATTTAAAAAACCTTTGAAATTCACTGGAAAACCATAGGTTTCAGGGACGTTATAGTTAGAAATTAGCATTTAAAAAACCTTTGAAATTCACTGAAAAAACCATAGGTATCAGGGACGTTATAGTTAGAAATTAGCATTTAAAAAACCTTTGAAATTCACTGAAAAAAACACAGGTTTCAGGGACATTATAGTTAGTTGGACATTTCACTCGTACTAAACCAGAGAAATATGGCTGTTATAGTTAGTTCAGCTAACTATAACTCTCGCCCCCGCAATGCACTGCTGATGACGTCACATATTACATCATTCATGACATGGTCAGTGACATCACTGATGACATCTCATATGACATCACTGATGACATCACTGATGACATCATCCACTTGATAATCTGATGCACCTCCTCATACCCTAATATAACCTTTGATACACCCACTCTAAAATACAGACTACCATTTTCGAAACCATAGACACACCAATACCAGTTAGTATATACCCACTCACTAATTCCTAGGTCTACAGACACATCCACTCCTTCACCCATAAAGTCACTCATACATGCAGTCAACCATCAATAAGGCATTTTCATATACACTCACATATCTATACAGACACTCATACACCGCCACTCATCCATAGAGTTACTCACACACCTAGTCAGTCATGCAAAGAATCAATCACACTCCCATTTACACACCTATACTCTTATACACATACCACCTCACTTATTCAGACATGTACTAACATATACTTACAATCTTATACAATACCTAATACAAGCACACACTGATCCATACAGCCACTCTCACAATCACTCACTCTCACATATAGTCATTTATACCCTCCAACACTCACATATACTGCCTTTCACATATGCAATTACTCGCACATGTACCACTGAGGCATTCATTCACTCACCAACACACCCATACACACACTCACCCACCCATACAGCCCTTCACAGATGCACTCTTGAACCCATACACCCAGTGAATCATCCACTCACACATCAATGCACAGCGTCACACACCCCCACCCACCCACACAGACACTCAGGCACCCATAAAGATACTCAGACAACCAATCAATAACCCATATAGATCGTCATTTAGCTACTCACCAACCCATGCAACCGCTTACACACCAACTGACAAACTAAACTGTGTGAATGTCTGTATCTGTCACTAACCCATGTATTCAGTAAGACACATTTAAGCACTCACTTATACAATCAGTCATGCACCTGCTAAATCATCCATCCAGACACTCATACACCCACTCATTCTTCAATACACCTTGGCATATATATAAAACATATTTAAACTTTATAGAAACACACAGTCACTGGATGATGTCATCAGTGATGTCCTTTGAGATGTCATCAGTGATGTCACTGACCATGTCATGAATGATGTAATATGTGACGTCATCAGCAGTGTATTGCGGTGGCGCGAGTTATATTTAGCTGAACTAAATATAACGGCCGAATTTCTCTGGTTTTGTACGAGTGAAATATCCAACTAACTATAACATCTTTTTACAGTGAATTTCTAAGGTTTTTTAAATGCTAATTTCTAACGATAACGTCCCTGAAACCTATGGTTTTTTCAGTGAATATATATATATATATATATACACACACACACACATGCACACATATATATATATATATATATACACACACACACACGCATATATATATACATATAGTCACTAAAAAACAAAGGTTACAGGGATGTTATAGTTAGGCTGACATTTCACTCATACAAAACCGGAATAATTCAGCTGTTATATTTACTTGCACTGCTTATGACCTGACATATTACATCACTCATTACATGGTCAGGGACATCACTGATGACATCTAAAATGGCATCACTGATGACATCAGTGATTACATCATCCAGTGACTGAGGGCCTCATGTAGGAAGCCTAATACCGGTCGGTAACGGCCGATTTTCGGTAAATATACCGTTACCGACCAGTATTTAGGCTTCTGAGATGTAGGGGGATCATTTCTGTATTCGGAATTTACCGAATCGGTAAAATTACCGAATCGGTAATTTTACCGATTCGGTAATTTTTACCGATTCGGTAAATTCCGAATACAGAAATGAGATGTAGGGGGAGTGTGTGGGTGTCGTGGGGATTCGTTATTTACCACCAACTAAAGGTTGCGGTATCGGTTTAATTGTCAATATTTTTATTTAACCAAAAATATTGACAAAATACTGAAAATATCAGATACTCCTGGTGACACAACGTTACTTTTACCACTATGTATCTTTAACTTAATTCCTTCTGTCCTCACCATGTCCACACAAAGTGTGTAAATTAAAGCACAATGTTGCGTATATTGAACTGCCACTGCGTATGTTCCTTGTAAATACTGTCTCAACATTTTATGCTTGAAAAACATTACAATGCTATTGTTTTCTTTACCCTTCTGCACCACCCTTTTTTCTTTTCCTTTAGGTACAGATACAATTGATCTGACCCACATATCCCAGTGGTGAATTACATCACTGTACGTAGAACCTCATTGGTCCTACACAACCCAGTCCGGTCCTGACGAAAGCCCCGAGAATGCACAGAGGGCTGAAACATGTTGACCACTAATAGGTGCGAATGAACAGTAACTCATCCGCCCACTAAGAGGTGCGAATGAACAGTAACTCATTCAATACGCACACAACACTTCTTTAAACTCCCAATCACTGCCTCCGGAATAAATTATAGAGGTTAAAAGTGACACAGGGATTTTAACTTTTAATATCTTCACTTTACCACAAGCACCAACTCACGATATCTCTGACCACTACTGTCAGTACCAGTAGGTCTTCCTCCGGGTGGAGATCAGCATCTTTACAAAAAAATGACCCAATGATGTTGCTGATACAGTACACAAACGGCGGAGAATGAAAATATACCGCCCTCGACCTGTGTAGATGTTATGAGGGTCTTTTTATGAAGGATACAACCAATAAGACCATGGGAACACAGGACAAGTGGTCCATTCTCCCCCCTTGTGATTTATAAGTAACTTTAGGAAGCCGAATGGACCTAAGCTTCTTTTTCCCCCACTTGATTATCACACGTGGTAAATGCCAGGCCATCTACATAAGGCCCTGAGTGTTTTAAAAAAGTTAATGAGTGTTAAATATATATATATACCCGGGTGTATTGGTGAATCCGTGGTTGCATGAGTGACTGTTTGGATGACTGAGTGAGTGCGTGACTGACTATAAGTGAGTAATTAGGTGTCTCAGTGAATGTATGGATGAGTGACTGGTTGTGTAAATGTATCTGTATGTCAGTTTATGTCTAAGTGGGGGTATGAGTGTGTTAGTGGGTATGTGAATGGCTATATGGGTGATTGATTAGTTGACTATCTCTATGGTTGTCTGGGTGTCAGTATGTGTGTGGGTGAGGTGGTGTGTGACTGCGTGTATGAATGAGTGAGTGGGTGGGTGAGTCAGTGCCTGTATGGGGTAGTGAGTGCATGTGTGAGAAGCTGTATGGGTGAGTGTGTATGGCTGTGTCGGTGATTGAGTGCTTGTGTCAGTATGGGTGAGTAACTGGGTATATGAAAGGCAGTATAGGTGAGTGACTGGGTATATGCATGACTGTATGCATGCATGAGTGAATGTGAGTGTGGCTATATGGATGAGTGCATGCTTCTGTCAGTGACTGTTTAGGTGAATGAGTATTTGTTGCTATTTGTATGAGCAAGTAAGTGGATGTGTATGTAACTGGGTTAGTACGTACCTGTATGATTGACTGTATGGGTGAGTGTGTAGGTGTGTGAGTAGTTCTATGGGTGACTTACTCAGTGTGTGAGTGCCTGTATGGGTATATCAGTGGATAGGTCAATGGCTGTATTGGTGACTGAGCGGGTGTATGCGTGGCAGTATGGGTGAGCAAGTGAATGTGTGTCTAGATCTATGAATTAGTGAGTGGCTGTGTAAGTACTGGTATGGCTCTGTCAATGGGTGTGTGGATGGTGGTGTGGGAGTGGCAGTGGGTGATTAAAAGATTCAATAGGGGTGTGAGTGGGTGCGTCAGAGAGATGATGTGGATGATGTCATCACTGTTGTAATTTGAGATGTCATGAGTGATGTCACTGACCATGTCATGAGTGATGTAATATGTGAGGCATAAGCAGTGCTTTGCGGGGGCAGAGGTTATAGTTAACTTAGGTAATTATAACGGCTGAATTTCTCTGGTTTTGGTCGAGTGAAAAGTCAGCCTAACTATAACATCCCTGTAATCTTTGTATTTTTTTAGTACATTTCTAAGGTTTTTAAAATTCTGTTTGCTGACTATAATGTGCTAACGTTTGTTTTTTATTTTTGTGAATTTCTAAGGTTTTTTTAATTCTATTTGTTAGCTATAACGTCCCTGTAACCTTTGTTTTTTGTAGAGAATTTCTAAAGTTTTTTAACTAGTAGTCACGTTTGCAGAGTAGTGGAGAAAGGGAGCTGGGCTTCCAACCAGCTCTTAGGAATTCCACTGTGTAGGACTTACAGGAGGTACCAGGAGGGCTTCTTGCCCCCAACCTCCCTCTGGAGCCAAAGGGACTTCATTCCCAACTAGCAGCGCACCCGGAGACACATTTAAAGAGTGGTGGAGACAGGAGGTGGGGCCTCTGACAACATCTCAGCAATCCTGCTGTGTGGGACTTACTGAAGGTAACAGGAGGACTAGTTGGCCCCCATATACACAAAAAACGTTTAACAATACCCATTAAAAAAATAGAACAAAACATAGATTTCATCTAACACATACATAAGCATTCTTCGTAGAAACTAATAATCATAACACGCAATAAACCAAATTCTACGCATGTTAGACTTGGCATCTTTTGGCATATTTCCCCAGAGTTTTTGCTTTCTGACCTTCCGGTTTTGACTCGGTTTTTGCTGGCGTAGTGTTTGTGCGCGCTTTTCTCACTGCTGATCAGTGGTAAAGTGCAAGTGCCCCTGTGGTAAATTGTGTTATCAATTGGTGTTTCCATGATTGGATATTTGATTTACTTGTTAGTCCCTAGTAAAGTGCACTGAGTGTGCCAGGGCCTGTGAATCAAATGCTACTAGTGGACCTGCAGCACTGATTTTGCCACCCACGTGAAAAGCCCTGAAAAGGTAACTCAGACCCGCCATTGCGGAGTCTGCGCTCGGTTTGTAACTGCCATGTCGACTTGCCCAGTGCACACACTTGCCAGTCCCTCACCTTCCCTTTTCTTACAAGTCCGCTACCCCTTAGGTAGGCCCAAGGTACCCCTGTGGGTCGGGTGCAGTGTATGTGAATGGTAGGACATGCCCTGGTGTTTGTGGCATGTCCTGGTAGCGAATTAGGGCCAATTTCGTTTTTCTCTTTTGCAAGGCTACCTGTTCCCCATAGGACGGAATGGGGAGTTTGTTTATAACATCTTATAAACATAACTGGCCCGGGGAATTAGGTAAGAAAATAAAGAACTCAGAATCTAAAAATGCATCTTTTAGTGAAGGTGATTTTTACATTCTGTGTTTGAAAATACCACTTTTAGCAAGTAGGTATGTTCTTGCTCGGTCATCCCGTGTGCCTCTGCTGGAATGTGGATTGCCTGTCTGGGTTTTGGATGACAGAAGGCTGGGGAGCAGGAGTGGCTCCAGATAGTCTAAGTGGGTCAGGAAAGGGCTAAATAGACCTGGGCTGCAATTGGGGAAGGGGGAGGAGATTTCCTTGCACCTCAAAGGGCCTGGTCTGCCTCTGACCATGCCGTCTCCACCTCCTGCTAGGAAGTCACACCAGGGAAGGCAGAACTGGTTCTGGCTGGGCACAGACACTCTCTGCCTTAGAGATCAAAATAATTTGTGATATAAATATTGGGTCCCAGACCCCTGAACTTTAGAACTCTTTTGGACCAAGAAGACTACCAAGAAGAAGAGCTGGAGAAGCTGTGAGGAGGAACTACCACTTTGCTGTGTGACTTGCAGTGGTGGCCTGCAGTGGCTAGTTCTGTCTTGGGCAGTGAAAGGACGGGACTGAACTTTCTGCAATCTACTTTTGTGAGTTTCTCCAAGGGCTTGAGATAGAGCTTGCCCCATGTTCAAGAAGTCTCAGGAACAGCAAAGACTTCAAGCTCTTCTGCCCTCAGCACTGTGGACTGTGTGCTTTGTGCTGCAACAGAAGAAAAGCAACCTGACGATGTCTACAATGCCGCTGCAGACTCCGTATCCTGAAGACACCGCAGTAGGCACCGCCGCAACGCTGCACCGTGACCCTGGTCTCACCCACGACGCCTGCTGAAGCTACCACCAAGCCGCTGCTTGCACTTTGTACCGCAGCACCCGACACCTGCCGACGCCAGCGCTCTTGACTCCAACAGAGATCAGATTGATCTGCAACCCTTCTGACCTCGAGGGCACCGACGACTCCTGCACCGACCTCCGGAACCGATGCCTGCGGATGTCGTGCTTTCGGAAGCTCAACGAGAGGTCGCCGACGCCCTGCATTCCTAAAAGGTACTGTTTGCGGATCTTTCTGATACCGCGGTCAGCCAGAACTGTTTGGATTTGTTTGCTTACGATGCCGTGATAGCCCCGGACGGAGCTATCAACATCAAGAAACTGTTTTTCAAGCATATTTTGATAACCGAAGATTTTTAAGTATTGTATTGCGGATTTTTATCATGTTTGGTCTTGTCTTAAGTGTATAAAAATATTGGATATTTTTCTCAACTGGTGTGGTGTCTTTTTGTAGTGCTTACACGGTATTACTGTTATGTGCAAATGCTTTACACACTGCCTCTAAGATAAGGCTGACTGCTCGTGCCAAGCTACCAAGGGGGTGAGCAGGGGTTATTTTAGGAGTGTAACTCCCTTATCCTGACTAGAGTGGTGGTTTCTGCCCGACTTTGGCACATGCCCTAGCCGACCAAAAATCCCATTTCTAACAAGGCAACTACCTTCATCTAACAACACATAATCTGAAACACATTAATGAACACTTAACCCCCACTCCTAAATCTAGACTTAGTAGTAAAATAGAAGTAAAATGTAAACTTACCTGTTACGATCAACTGCAATCCTGCTTCAGCGTGCAGTAGAATGAGGAAAACAAAAAAAATGATGGCTATATGGTTAATGGTAAAACAAAATGTTGGTTTAATTGATATTATAAAATGCATTCAGTGTGTTATCTTTTATATAAAAATGTATTATTTGTTTAGAAAATGTTTAGAATATGTAGATTCCTTAGGAAAATATGTTAGTAATGTTTATCTCATGCATATATTTTATTTTTCAATTATTTTATTAAACTGGGAATCATTTTCTTAACTACTAAATGTGTAAAATATATTGACTGTCAGTACATTATTTTGGAATTTGTTTTATACTCAAGCTATATAAAAAATATTTTTTTAAAAACTCTTTTTATTGAATATACGACTTGGAAACATCATCCCACATACACTTAGGTACCTGTGTACAATAATTCGGCCTTTTGCGCCACAACTGATTTCTCTAGCATATGTGTACATCTTCAAGGAAACTGCCATTGTTAATTTCTCCAGTATTTAGTACAGTGCATCATTCAGCTTTCATCTTGCGAGAATCCCCTTGGTGGCAGTGTACAAATATTCCCTCTAAATTTGTTCCACCCTCCCCACACCTACTCCCACTTCTTGGAGCACGCTCTATTTACATATACTGCCTTTTCAGCCACCATGACCCAATCCATGTCACTGCACCATTCTGCAAAGGTTGGCACATTTTTCGCTCCCCAGTGTTTGGCAATGTTGCGTTTTGCTATCGTCACACCTAGTGTGGCCCAGGTTTGGGCTTTGCGATTGAGATCTGTGGCTTCCCATATGTTGATTCGGCAACGTTTTGGTTCTGGTGGTACCGGAGCCTCACTGAGACGTGTTATGGTGTTCATGATCGCTTCCCAGTATACTTGGATGCTGGGGCACTCCCATATCATGTGGAAGAATGTACCTGTGGCCCCACAGTGTTGCAAGCAGAGCTGGGTGTCAGCTCTCCCCATTTTGGCTAATGTTGCCCTGGATAGGTATATCTTGTGAAGCACTTTGAGTTGGACCAGTCGCAATCCAGAGGGTATTTCCACCTCCCGCGGGGACTCTAGCGCTTCTTGCTAGTCAGCATCATCTAATTCCCCAATGTTGGCCTGCCATTTGTTGTGGAGACTCAATGTGGGGTCTGTTTGATCGTTAATTATTTTCTGCTAAGTTAGAGATATGGCCCTTCGATCGATACGTTATAGGTAACCTATCCTCCAGTGGAGAAGCCTCTGGGAGGGAAGTATCTGGTGGCCAGGAGTGCTTGCCTAATTTGGAGGTAACGGAACAGTTCCGTAAATGCCATGTCCTACTTGTCTTGTCTTGAAGCTGCGTAAATGGGATAACTTTCCCCTTGATATAGAGGTCACCGACCCTTGAGATTCCTATTAAATCCCACTGCCTGAACACTTTACAGGTACTCAGTCTACCTAATTTTCCGGTCTCCAGAGGGGGGTAAATTGTGTTGTTGTGTTATACCAGGCCAGTTTTCTGAGGACTGTGTGCCATATCTGGACTGTGTGAGCAATGGGTCCCAGAGAGTCTGCCCTGCGGGTCTTGTTGTAGAGTGCCCTCATGACCCCTCCCTCCCCTAGGAGATATCTATCCATGTGGAATGTAGGTTCAGTCTGGGAGAGTGAAGCCACTGGTTAAGGCCCAGTAGTATGCCTGTATGTTCGGGAGTGCTATAACACCATCGTACCATCCTCTGACCAGTTTGTTCATGGTGGTTTCCCATCCAATAGGAGGATACGCACTTCCGTCTCTATCGCCCTGAAGTACGATGGGGGAACCGGAAATGGAGTATTTTGTAGGTCTTAAAGAAATCTGGGTAATGCCATCATTTTAAAAAGAGCAGCTCTACCTAGTGTTTCGTATCCCGGCATAGGCTTTTGGAGGTTTACAGTCATAAAATCTTCTGGGTTTACTGTGATGAAGATTGCGAGGTATCTGAAGCCGTCTTCCACCACTCTGACCTCACAGCCCCTAGGCATGACGGGGGTGGGTGCTCAGAACATGTAGGATGGACTTACTCCAGTTAATTGTTTATCCAGAGTACCTCCCGTAAGTCTCACAGATGTTCAGTAGTCTAGTTAACGAGCGCCTCGGGGATGCCATATACAGCAGGACGTCATCCGCGTACAGGGATATCCGGTCCTCCAATTCCTCCGTCCATTGGAGTCCACGGATAATAGGATCTCTCCTTACCCAGGCCAACAGTGGTTCTAGCACTAGAGCAAAGAGGAGCAGGGACAGTGGGCAACCCTGTCTTGTTCTACGTCCTAGGGAAATGAGTCAGAGATTCTACCTTTCACCACCACTTGTGCCAGTGGCTTTGTGTATAGTAGCCATACCAGTAGCCATACCCAGGATTGAAATTTGGGCCCAAACCCCATATGTTCAAGGACGGCAAAAAGGAATGGCCATTCAACTGTGTTGAAGGCCATGCACGCGTCAAGAGAGAGGATGATAGCCTCTTCCTGGATAGTGTCTACGGTCTAGCACTCTCTGCAGGCATCATAGATTGAGCGCCAATGCTTTGGCCAGAATTTAGGCCTCTGTGTTGAGCAACAAGATGGGGCGATAAGATGTGCATTCTTGGGCTAGCTTCCCCGACTTGCGGATGGTTACTATTGCTGTCATGCGCTGGTCTCTTGGAGAGCTCTCCCTCCTCCAGGCTGGCCTCGTACATGTCCAGTAGGTTTGGTGTTAATTTTGTCACTGCTTTTTTGTATAGTACAATGGGGATGCGTTGGGTCCCAAGGCTTTCCCAGACTGTATGTCTCCTATGGCTGCTGCTATTTCTTCTGGTGTGAACTCGGTCTCTAATGATTGGATTTCTTCCACTTTAAGTGTGGTGGTGTGGATGTCTCTGAGAAATTCAACAGCTTCACCTGGTGTTGCAGTAGCTACAGGGGTATAAATCTTTTCATAGTAATGCGTGAATGCGTCCACTATCTGTTGCAAGTCCGTAGTGACCTCTCCCGTGTCTAGCTGGAACCCAGCCACCCACCTTTCAACCCGCTCCTATCTAGCAAGGCAAGCAGTTTGCCTGCTTTATCCCCTACTTTGTGGATTTTGTGTCAGTGGATGCTAGCTTGGCTTTGGCCCCCTCTCACACATGTTCTTTATATTCTTGTTTCTTTGTATTCAATCGGGTTGTATTGAGCCCCGAGGGGTCCTGGGAGTGTATGGTTTCTAAATGGCGTACCTCTTGTTCTAGGGCTTACGCTACTTTCGTCTTTTCTTTATTGTGGTCCGCGATAAGGGAGATTGCTTGTCCCCTGATGACTGGCTTATAGGCCTCCCAGAAGGTGGGGGGAGAGGAGACCGAATGTTCATTTTCTTCAAAATAATGTTGGGAGGCCATGGCAAGACCCTTCCAGATCTTGGGGCTCTTCAAATACCCTAGGTAAATGGGAAATATACGGCGTTGGGCTGAGGCATTCAAGATGTACTTAATGAGGATGGGGTAATGGTCCAAGAAGCCCATAGGTAGGTGGCTCATCTCACTAAAATTTCCTACGTTATCTGCTAGTGTGGGCACGTAATCTATTCTGGAGAGACTGTTGTGCGCACCCGAGTGGAATGTATATATTGCTGTGCCTGAGGGGAACCGGGAGCGCCAAACGTCCAAGCCCAGTGCCTCCAGAAAATCAGCAAGCTGGGATGTTGTTCGGTGTTGCTGTCTGGGGGGCATCCGGTCCATTGAGTCATTTAGTGTATCAGCTCACCCTCTGGGAGTTTAAGAAGGAACGCGCTCAGCGCTGGTAAGTGAAGTTCTGAGGGTATGTATACTGTGACTATATTGATTGTTCGCAATTCCCATTGGCATGAAACGGCTGCGAACCGCCCCTGGTCGTCCGTCCATGTTCGCTGAACAATGAGTGGAAATTGTTTTCTAACGAGGATCCCCACCCCTGATGTAAACCCTGAGTGTACCGCTAAGCAAAAACCCCATCTATCAAGGGCCTTAAACATTGCTCCCACCAGGTGGGTCTCTTGGAGTAGGGCCACCGCTGGTGCTTGCCGTTTAATGTACTGTAGGATGAGTTCCCTCTTCAATTTGTCCCTGAGGCCATTCACATTCCACAAAAGGAGTTGTAGGTGCAGACTACTTGGAGGGTGGAAAGTGGGTGCAGGTGCGGTGTGATCAATCAGTGTGGTCGCATGTGAGTCCTCTGTATGAGTGGGTTGGATATAATATCGAAATTTGAGCATTAGGTGATGACCACCAAGTCGTGCCATGGACAATGTTGAACAGTCGTAATGAAGAACACAGTAACTATATCCCTTACCACCTGCCGCTCCCCGCCTCTCTGCATGACGGATTTAAAACTACCCGCCTCCCCAACAGTGCAGAGTGCCTGTTACCCTTTCCCTGTTACCTCTGTAGGGGGAGCATTTCCAGTATCCCCCCATGTCCAGTCCCATGTTGCCAGTGTATCGAGCTGGCGATGATGTGGTGAACCTAAACAGTTACCTAGAGGTGGAGAAAACAGCAGAACCAATAAGATTGTACATTAGTCCGGGTCTCGTCCATTAACAACCCTGGGGTGATGCTAGGACTCCATAGGTGCCTGGACACACCTGAAGTAGGGTGCCGCTCTCTCGGTCATGTAGTGCCTCCGTGTTTGTGAGGAAGTCCTTGTAGCGGGGATTTGTCGCATCACTTCTCTGTCCCTCGAGGAAGGGCCTTCACTTCGAGCTTCCCACGCCCTCTGCCGGGTTCATGGGTGTTGCCTTTTCTGTTCCCAAATCTGCGGCTGCCAACAGGTGCTTGCCGGTGTCGTGAAGAACCATACCTTCCCCTCCACCTCTACTCTGAGTTTAGCAGGGAAGAGCATGGAGTATTTGAGCTCGTGGTTGCTCAGTTCCTTTTTATGTCGAAAAAACGGAGCCTTTGTTTTGTTACCGCGGCAGTGTAGTCCGGAAATAAAGTTATCATACTGTGCTCAATGTGCAGCGGCGGGGCCACACAGGAAGCCTGGAGGATTGAGTCCTGGTCCTGGAAATTAGAGATGCCGGCCAGGATAGGCCTCGGGGGCCCCTGGTTTAGGTCTGCCACCTGGGACACGGTGGACCCTCTCTACCGAGAAATAGTGGGATAGACCCAGTGGTTGCAAATGTTTCTGGATGAGGTCCTCCACGAACAGGTCGGTTGCCGGCCCCTCTGCTTTCTATGGAACACCAATAACGTGACGTTGATGCGTCTTGAGCGACCTTCGTAGTAGTCTATTTTTGCGGCCATCGCTCGACTTTCAGTTTGTAATTGCTTTACTTGACGCTTGAGAGTCTCTGAGTCTTCGTGGAGCGTCGCTGTTGTGGTTACCACCTACGTTACTCTAGCATTCATGTTTTTAAGGTCTGCACAGATCAGCGAGATTTCCGCGGAGACGGAGTCGATACGTGATTCTAGGGACGTGTGCCCCCTATTCAGTGTGGCCATAATGTCTTGTAGTGTGACATCTTTTGCTTCTGCCGCTGTGCAGTCTTCAGCTTGAGTGGCTGTCGGGTCTTCCACCTCCGATTGTTCCTTGGCCCATGCAAACTTGTCCAGTTTCGTTTGATGCGTACTACGCGGGCCTCTCCCCTCCGTCATCCTGAGCCTTGTGCTACTCTGCGCAGTTTGAGGCGGATGCTTGGTAGGAATCACCGCTGCCTGCCTGTGTGGTGTGTCACCCCACGCGGCGTTTCCGTTTTCCTACGTCTAGTTGGTGGTGCGCTAGCCTGTGTGTGGCGATGAACAGTTGTGGAGGGTCCCGCACTGGGCCTCGTTGGTCGACCTGCCTTCCACTCCGGGTGTCTGTGTTATTCACTCCTGTGGGTCGAGTGCAATATGGCCGAGGTGGGGGTAGGTCCTCATCACTTTGTGCATGTGGCACTTGGTTGTCCCCTGCGTTTTCGGCACTCCCTCACCCCCGAAGTGCCGCTACAATGCTGGTTCCTGCTCTCATCAATGGTCTCTGTAGCCAGGGCCTCACTGCTCCCAAGCCTGTACTGTGCCCTGAATATTCTTGGTGGGTGCCCACTATGTGGTTTTCGTTGTGGCCCGCAGGAGACATAGGGGCAGGTCCCCTTCTGTCCTGCCAGATGTAAGTGCCCTCCGAGATGCCATTTCATGTTCTGTGCCCCCCACGGTCGGCGATGTTGTGGAGAACACGGTGGCCTAGTTACGTGCCCCGGTCTGTACTGCGCCTCACAATTCCTGATCTGATCCGGCGGTTGCAGGTCATCTGCGGATTTCTGCCTCTTGGATGCGGATTGGCCATGCGGGGGGGCGGGGCTCTGGTCATGGAGACCCCCAAAGCTGTTGTGCTGTGGCTCACGGAGCCTGCTTCACTGCAGTCCCAACGCAGGGTTTGCCAGCTCTCGAGGCCCCTGCTGCGCTGTGTCGCCCAGGCCGGGATAGGATTACGGCTGCAGGAGTCCCATGCACATCATTGCTGGGTCTGGTTGTGTCTCGGCCGCCTCCGGCCTGACTTGATCAGTTCTCCGAGGGAGGTTGCGCTGATGCACAGTGTTCCGGCCTCACCGTCACTTGAGGCCCTGGCTTTGCATTGTTGCCCGGGCCGCGCCTGCACGGGTGGCCCAGACCAGTGTGCAAGCGTCTCTATCGGGCGTAGGCTCCACTTGTCTATTGTCGCGGGGCTCGTTTGTGCCCCCATCGCCACAGGCCACACTTGATCGTGCCTCAGAGGAGAGTCACCCGACAGCCCAGTTTTCCGGCCTCGCTGTCAATCGAGCCTCCAGCTTCAGTATGGCGTACAGGCGGCAATTGTCTGCGACGTAGCCGGTTACCCCTTCACCATTTCCGGACTACAGTCGGTTCATTCTGACCCCGGCTGGCTCCGATTCTTCCTCCACCCCATTGCATGCATCACCTGTGGATTAATGTGGGGGGTTTTCCGGGAACAGTCTGGGGCGAGATGGAGCTACTCTAGTCGGCAGCCATTTCCCTTGGCAGCTGGCCATGCCCCACCAAAAATCTTAATTTTAAACGTTATGACAACTTTTACTGTTTGCTCAAACGAAGTGCAGGATCTTAATTTTTTTATGTTATAAATTATAAAAAATAAACTACATACCATTCATAATTCATTTTTAATTAAAAATAAGTATTTGCTCTAAATGTTTAATAAAGTTATACAAACTATGTACCTTTTTTAAATGGTTAAATAAAATATTTTATAGCCTTGTTATACATATACTTTTACAAAACAAGTACCACGATCGTTATTCTAATTTTATACACTTTAGTCTAATTATATATTATTTAGGGAATACTGAATAAATATTCTTACCGAAATGCCAACAAACATTGGGATAGCTACAATTTTGAAGAGGCCACATTTACTATTCTAACTCCAAAGACTACAAACAGGTATATTAGCATACATTTGGGGGAGGGTAGATTTGCTATTCTAACTCCAAGATCTTGGACATTAAGGTAATTGCAGATATTTGGATGAATGCACATATACTATTTTAACTCCAAGAATCTACGTACATTGGGGTAAGTACATGTATTTGGGGTATTGAATAGTACTACTCCAAGGCCTATGAATATTGGTGTGCCTGCAAATACTTTGGAAAGCACAAACATATTATTCTAATTTCAATACCTACATACATTGCACATCCTAAGTGCATACATTTTGGGGAGTACAACTATATTCTTCTAACTCCAATACCTACATATTTTGGGTTAATTGCATATATCTGGAGTGTGGAGATGTAATACTCTTACTCTAAGCCCTACAAAATTATGGTTACTGTAATTATTTGGGGAGTGCAAATATATTATTCTAACTCCAGGACTTATGTACATTGAGTAGGTACATATAGTTGGGGTATTAGATATTTTCAATTCTAACTCTGAGGCCTAAACATATGTGGGCAAATAAAATATTTGGGGGAGTGCAAATATTTTGTAAAATGCATATATTTTGGGGATTAGGGGTTTAATGTTTTAACTCAGAAAGCCTACAAATATTGGGGTGTCTGCAAATATTTTGAGAAGTGCAAATATATTAATCTGACTGCATTACTTATATACATTGGTGTAATTGCATATATTTTGGGAAATGGAAACGTATTATTCTAACTTTAAAACCTTCATACATTTGCGTAAGTGCATATATTTGGGGGGTCGGGGTTAAGATTGACTAATCTAACACCAATACCTGCATACATTAGGGTAACAATATATTAGGGAGAGTGCATCTTTCCTATTCCAACTCCAAATCTACAAATGCTTAAATAAATTCATTTATTTATGGGAGTACCATTGTGCTAATCGAATATAAAGTCATACAAAGATTGAGATAAAACAATTAACTTGACACAGTTCAGATTTACTCTCCTAACTTTTAGGCCTACAAACATTAGAGTAACAAAATATGGTTGGGGAGTGCACATTTCTATTCTAACCCCAATGCCTATAAACACCAAAGGCATGTATTTGTGTGAGCACAGATACAAGGAGTACTACAAAAGTACAATAGTGTTAACTGAAAATACAAAATATAGAAACATTAAGATAATATTTTTATATGTATCACATTTTACATTTTAACTGAATCCCCTAAATATTACTGTATATATAAATTCCTATGTTTTTTGTTTTTACCATTATATTTTTACAGAAATAACCTTAAAATAGAAGTTAATTTCCACTATTATTCTAATTTCATATCAATCATTTATTTACATTCCCAAAACTATATTAATCAAATCCTAATGTATTTATTCATTTTTTTTAAATATTTGTAATTATTTTAAATAGTATACCCAATGAAAAATACACATTTTTAATAATTTGCTAAATAAATATAATTATTTTAGAATTGATATTCTAACAATTTTACATTTAACAATATCTGATAAGGATCATCAGTTATGTTTAGCTATGATATTTCAGTGTCCAGATCTGAACCTAAATTGGAATTTGCTTTGAAGTTCATTTTAATTGATCTAATAATTTAGGGCCTCATGTACAAAAGACTTTAGTGTACGCAAACTCTCTGATTCTGTAAATCACAGGGTTTACAAATGCTAAAATACTTTTTTCAAATGTATTAAGTCCATTCAAAGGTTTTCCAAGATATTAAACAGTATCGAAATCATTATGAATCTGTATTTGGAAGGAACGTTTTAAATGCGTCCCTACCAAATACCGATTACTTACGGTATATTTTAATGTGTTTTGACTCAAATCCAGTTGTAAAACATGAATGTTTTGCCACCACCTCCGAGAAGGTGGTAACCCATTTGTTAATGTGAAGGGGTATCTCAGGAACCTCTTCCCTTTTGTGAAGGATAAGAAAAACATGTTTTAGCAGTAGGCGGTGGTCTTTTGAACCACTACCTCCTCCACAAACAAACTTGGTTAAACATTTCAATTTTTATTAAACACATCCTGTTTTCCTTTTAGGATCACAGGTGGCATTTAAAACAAGCATTTACAATGCAATGGTCTCGGCATTGGTAAAGTTAGAGCTATTGGCATTGCTCATGAAATTATTTTTGTTTATGTTTTTGTTTTGAAAACATTTAAAGAAACGGCATTGTCATGAGCAATGGCAATAGCTCTAACTTTAACAATGCCGAGACCGTTGCATTGTAAATGCTTGTTTGTTTTGAGAATCTGGTCACCCTAATAATATACCACCAGATTGTGTAATTCCTAAAATAAACATACTGCATGACAGCCTAATGGGTGAACAGTTAACCTATTTTAAGAATGGCGCCAGCCTCTTGAAAAAAATGTAAGCCCTTCATATAACCAATAATAAAATACGAATGTAAAAAGTCATGCTGCAATTGTCCCATACACTTTAGAGCCGAGACCTCTTCAAGCCCGCAATATTAGTTCTGTTAATAATAGGTCCCTTTGCTCTTTGACCTGAGCGCTGAAAAAGCGGAAATAATACTGCTGTGTACCCGGATGCGATCGCTTCGATATCTCCTTTCCAACACAAAACGCCCTTGAGATTGAGGGGAATGTCTTAACACCGCTGAGCCAATTAACACATGTGTGTACAGTGACAGCTTAAATGGCCGCTTCCCGGTGAACATCGTTATCCCCGAAAGCACTACATCTCCCATAATGCTACTTGGCAGTTTAGTAAAAAGTCACATATATTAGGGCATCCTTCCAAACATCCGCAAACCGCCTTCACCATAACGAGATCAGGACACGTCAGTATATTTAAATAGCAGCAGGCAAAGTCATTTATATGAGAACTGTCTCGCTGTTGGTGGAAACTAGCAGCACTAAATGAATATTTGAAGAATAGACATAAACACGGGGCCGAAGGAGATC
The DNA here is from genome assembly GCF_964204655.1 of Triturus cristatus. Classification (NCBI taxonomy): domain Eukaryota; kingdom Metazoa; phylum Chordata; class Amphibia; order Caudata; family Salamandridae; genus Triturus; species Triturus cristatus. The sequence goes on from NC_140585.1 coordinate 318,681,536, forward strand.
CGAGAATGAAAAAAATACTGATGCCGAACGCTCCTCACCGCTTCCGCATAGGCGTCCGTAGTGCCCAGTCACCAGAGGATGCCAGTATTCCAAGTAGGGCTTTTCTAGACTGGGGAAACAACAGACCCCATGCTGGCAGTTGGCAAAACCGCCCCCCTACGAGATCCTCATCTCCCAGCTGCTGTCATCCCCAATTCTCCTGCTGGCACGAACTCTGGGGGCTCTATCTTTAGCATGTCCATGCTGCTCCCAAACAAAATGCGGTCAAGATGTAGAGCCACAAGCCGACTGGTGTTACGTGGACAGCGTTGAACCGCAGCCGCTGTAATTAAATTAATCCACCATCCCACTCCAATGAAGAAGAAGGCACGTACTCGAGGAAGTCTGGTGTGGCATTCTTTAATGTCTCGGGTCTCGCTCGACCCCATGGCAAGAGACGCGTTTCGCCTTCAAAGAAGGCTTTCTCAATCTAAATGGCGCCAAACACATTTGAATATAAATAGCCCTTCCCTCCCCCCTTAAAAGCAATGGTAAACATAAAAGAAATACTGATATGTTTAAAGCATGCATTGAAAGAAGCTTTCAGTGATGTAAATATACACAATTCATTGAGATAATAACTCAGTAACGCGTAGTTCTGCCTCGAAGTAATGAGACCTTCTGCCAAAGTACGTGTGGAAATGTAGCGTGCGCTGAACAGTAAGAAGGTTCAGTACCTTTAACAGATGGTGGCGTGTTGTGGGATGTTATGTACCTTGTGGTCGACACGCATTCTCAGTTTCACCTTTAGAGATTGCGGTCATCGTCTTCACTACTGCTTATCGCAGGGGATGTTCTCGCCTCCAGGCGCCATGTCCTAAAGGTACATTAAAATACCGTTAAAAGCCAACCGCCTCCCTGTTGATGGAGGGTCTGCGTAAACAAATCAAAAAAGAAGCAGAAATCTGCAATGAATCCCCGTTGTCTGGAATACGATTTATGCGCAGCCCTGTTCTGATCCCCTCAAACAGACAGAAAGTCTATCTGCAAAATCTATTAGGAGACGTTGGTGGTGGGCGAGAGGGGGGCTGGGTTACCTCCCCCTTGAAGCGTGAACCCAAGGGGTCGGCAGCGCTGGATGCATTTCTCATTAAAAGATTATTTCCTGGGACAGGACACATTAGCTGTTCCTTCCACTTCTTCAATGTAAGTTCCAAGCATCATTTTTAGAAAAAAGAAATAAATGTGCTTAGTGGGTTGAACAAATATTTCCGGCCCGTGTTGAAGCCTATAATATATATATATATTTATATTAAGGTAACCCCGCCTGGCAATAGCACGAGGGCCAGGGGGAGGTCTCACTGCAGGCAGTCTCCTACCAGAGGTCAGAGGTCACATCTGTGAAACTTTTACTATGTGTGTCCACTGTGAGTTCAGCTGGTGGTGTCACTAGTACTGGGTATTCCCATCTCCTGGGCATCTGTTCCATTGCCTCTGTAGTTCGTGTTAACAGTGTAAGATCTCGCCGGATACAACGTCATCACAATCTTGTCACGGGATCACCAAGTGCAGCGCGGCGATTCCATTATCGTTGCCCAGCAGTGATGTATTGTATATAAGGCGCTCTCCGTTATAGTACTGTAGTATTTATAATTCGCCATTGCGGGGTTACAGGCACATATTCAAAGAAAGAGGTGGAAGGCATACTGCGTTGGCAAGATGAGCAATAAATAACCAGGCACAGCAAAAGGCACACCACCGCCTTTCTCCGAGGCACAGCAGAAATGCCTCGGAGAAAGGGAGCGTCCTTTTCGGATTCGGGGGCGTGTTTTGCTGTTGTCTCCTCCCTGAGACTTTTCGCGAAAAACACGCCCCCCGATCCGAAAAGGACGGGGCATGATTGGAGTGACGGGACCTCTTCTCCAATGGCTGGCCAGCATTTACTAGGCCAGCCAATGGAGAACAGGGGAGAAGAGGGGCGGGTTCAAGCCCCTCTTCTCCCAAGTCATTATCTCTCGCGAGCGAGACTGCGCAAGCGCAGCCATCGCTAGCCGAGACCTAAAAAAGAATGCTTTATTTAAAAAATATCACAGACATCGTAGTCTGCTGAGCCCAACTGGCCACCATTATTATGGTTGTAGCCAATCACAGTGGGTTGCAATTTGTGATCTACTTCATTTATATTAATAAGGTAGGTTGAATTGTGACCCACTACGATTCGGTATTCTGTGAACCGACCTATAAGTTTATAGGTCGGTTCACAAAATAAAAAGGCATTCAGGAAAAGTCGATGTGCAAATTGTGACCACTATTACCAAATGCATTTTTGGTACAGGAGGCCCATAGTGATTAGAAGACTAGTGATTGAGAAGTTGCTCTCATTGCAGTTCAGGTCATCGTTCTGGTGTTTTAGAATATGCATTATAGTGGGGTTTTTTCAAATAGAGATGTACACAAGACCTTTGTCAAGTCAGGAAAAGTGAGGAGGGGATTGATTTTTCAAGGTTAAGTGGTATGGAATTCAAAGGATAGGTAATTTGGCTGAGTAGAATGTGCCAGTCAGTGCTTCGCGGGTGTTGAGGTTAAAGGAAGTCCTGGTGTCTGGTGGCCTTCTTGGAACATAATAAGGCTTTTTGTAACTGAGGTAGTCATGTGGAAGTACATCCCATTTAGATATCCTAGTTATTTTTATTGAAGAAATTTGGTAGTTCTGCACTGTGCTCCTCAAAGGTCTACCAAGCTCTACCAATGTCAAACAGTTTGCTGGTTTTAATTTGACTGCCTTTAACTGTCCTTTGAAAAATGTGACTTTAGTGCTTAGATATTTGGATTTGCATACCAGTCTCGGAATACTTAGAATTTCAACCAGGATGGGAGTAGGGCATTTTTTCCATTCAAGTTCATGAATTATACAATCTTTTGGTAGTGCTTGTTTTAGCTCTGTAAAGATACTGGGGCTCTAATGGCCAGGATGGAGCTGTTTCGCGGTTCTCAGTCCAGAGGATCTATTTTGTAGATGACTGGGTTGAGGGTGTCGCTAGATACATTTTTTGTATTCCTCCGGTCGGCGGTCCCGACACTGCGATTAAAATGTGACCGCACATGGTGTGGTCGCATACTTCCATTAGTCTATGGGAGCTTGTGCATCGGCAGTAAATCAGCCATAGCACAAGCTCCAATAGACAAATGGGAGAATCTGTTCATCCCTGCACCGTGCGGCAGGCACCTCAGGGTGCCTGCTACACGTGCAGGGATTAACAGGGTGCACAATAGGAGAGCCCTCAACCCCCAACCGGAGGCTGCATGGTGAAGGGGGCCCTGCTAGGGGACCCTAATGTCACTTTCCGACAGGTTTTCCATGTGGGAAAGCACGACATGGAAAGTCCATCGGAAACCGGGATTGTAATCCCTACGGTGGAAACGCTGTCCACCTTCATCATAATGCAACATCGAAACTCTCATTGTTATTAGGCCCGTAAGTATTTTAGATCACAATAAGTAGGCCAAGAGTGGTTCCTAAATGATTAGTTGTTTCACTGTAGTCTGTATGAGGTGTTTGTCTAATAGGAATGAGGAAACAGTAGCTACACACAGTTTTGCTGTCATTCTATTGTAAGCTGAAAATACTTATTAGCAAGTGATCAGGTAGATCCATTCTTACATGAAATAGTTAGTACTGCCTGGCATGTGGCAAAAGGATGGTGTTAATGTGGTGGAAATTGGATGTTTGAGTATTGGATTAGAGCCATTGGAAGGAGCGGGTCATGAATGGTTCTACTGTATGAATGTTTTATAATACCCCTTTGTGTTATATCAGCTCCATCGTCCATGCTCTTTTGCTTTACATTAAATTGTTTAACCCTGTGGGAACAGTAGATACAGGAGGGGATGGGTAAACCAGGCACCAGTGCAGAGGAGGACATCTATGTTGTATTATAATATAAAGTCATCAATAGATGCTGTATAGGATGTAGCAAATTGGCAATTTAATACAACATCTTTTAATTTGTTTTTGGTAGACTTTAGTGAGTTCTACGTCTTTTCCTAAGATCACCTTCGTTAGGCTGTCATAGTTTATACTTCGGATTGTTATACATTTCTTCATATCTTGTAGATTTATATGGTCTTTAAGTGTGATATTTAAGGTGCAATGTACAATTTAAACTTCAAAATATTCAAGGTGCAAAATGAAATCACAAAATATCAAAGACATACAGTACAGTCATAATTACAAAGTAAAAGCATAAAATAAATGGTGCAACATACATTTAAAGTTAAAAATATTCAAGGTGCAAAGTAAAATTACTTTTATAGTGTATAAGGGTATACTGGCTGTCCCAGGACCATATCAAGGCTAAAAAAGGAATGGGCCTTTTGCATGTCATATAAAATGCCTGGGCAATGACACCCCAGATGAGCTATTAAGAAGAGGGCATCAGAGATGTGCAGTGGCAGACGGTAAATATGTGGGCTTCCCATTTTGTTTTAATACATTTGGACTGGTAATATTTTAGCCAATTATGTCGACTGAATAAACTTTGTTGGGCTGTAAGTCAGATACACTGGAGCCCACAAGAGCTAAGAGATGTTTGAAGGCACTTCAGGTCTCAGGTAAAGTTGGTCTAAGGGAGCCATCCGCTGCCATCTCTGATACAGATAATTTCAAAATTCACATCTAATTAAGAGGTCTGGAGACATCTTAATTTTTGTGACATGGAACAGTAATAAGTCTGTCATAGAAGTGTTTTGAGTTAAGCAGTCCTGTAGATATTGTCATAAATTGGGTTATTGATTTGGGAGGGGTCACAACAGACTTTAAGAGAATCTCGTCTTAACGGTGGTATGTGTGGCATGTACAGAAAAATGTAGTACCTTACAATATGAAAAACACAACACAATAAAATTCCCAAATCACTTAAGGAAAATGAAGAGTAAATCAATATGCAAAAGACACCAAAATGATCAATATCTACAAGGGGAACTGGAAACATAGATTTAAATTGTTTATGGCAAAAAGTACCAAGGAAACACAAAGCATCAGTTTAATGTCATAGTTTGTGGTTTACTGGGACCTATGCATGATTTAAAGAGGACCACAATGGAGCAGGAATCGGGTAGGTCAATGGGTCACAATGGTCAACGTTTTTACCTTCAGACTTAAATGTTTTTCTGGTTCTCAGAGTCCTTCAGTGGGACAAAGCAGAATACTGCTGGTGCTTTGGACCCCTGGGTGCATTGTTGTCAAGCTCCAGCTGACATCTTCAGTTTTGGTGCTAAAAGCTCTGAGCGGGGACGAAACAGGATTTAACAGCTGCCAAATGCTAAAACTGCAGCTGGGGTTGGTTTATCACCAGTGGAGCAAGGTTAAATGTCATAAGAGGGCAGGGCTCCACAAAGGCAGTTACCTTCACCATAAGTTCTTGCCAAAGCCCTTTTCTTCACATCAAGAAGCTCCAAGTGCAAAACCCCTGCCTATCTTGCTCACAGCGAGAGATCCCTCCCTAAGAAAGCATAAGCACCTTGGCTCGGTTCTCTGGACGTTGACAGACAGGCTAAGTGCGAGAAACTTGGTGCTATTGCAAGCACTCCTCTCAGTCTATCCTTTGACCCTCAACACCTCATAGCAGACTTCTAGGCACCAGGTGTCTCTCTAGCCAGTGCTCTCTCAGGGTCCAGACACAATACTCAACCGGTCTTTCTTCAAATTGGGCTCCGTACTGCCCGCTGTGTACATGTAGCAGCAACATGAGCCCAACTACTTGACCCTCGGAAAGCAGTTCCAGTCGCTGGGGAAGCTTTGTAAATCTAACTTAGCATATAGGTAACATTCCCTATATGCTAAGTTAGATAAATGTTTTTTTAAAGCCACATCTGTATCCTTTTTAGAGTTAATCCTCTCTGACCAGACTTTCAGCATGGACCCTCAAAAGGTCTCAGCCATGGTTGAGAAGCTGGTTCCTCACACCATGAAGGAAGTACAAGGATTCTTTGGCTTTGCCATTTTTTTACAGAAACTTCATTGAAGCTCTTTCTACGACTGTTGCACCCATTGTATGACTAAGAAGGGTGCCCCCTTCCGATGGGGATCAGAACAGTAAAGGATTTTCAAACTGATAAAAAATGTTTTTAAGACTGCGCCTGTTCTGCAGCACCCTGATCACACTCCGCCCTTCACCACTGAAACAGATGCTGTGCCACATGCTTTGGGTGCAATTCTGTCTCATCACTGAAGTTGTCCATTCAGTCACTTTCTATTCCCAGACATTTACATGTAAGAACAGAATTACACAATTTACGACAAAGAACTTTTGGCGCTTAAAGGTCCTCTCACTTATTAGCACTATCAAGTGGAAGGTGCAGCATATCCAGTGATTGTTTGGCAAACAAAAAAAACCTAGGTTTTATAAAGTCAATGAAGTGTTCTATTGCCCGATATGCACATTAGACTTTATGGGGCATATTAGCAACAACCGGCGATAATTATTGCTAAGCGCACTTAGCGCTAGGATAATTATCGTCGGCTAGCGTGGATTTTTATCGCTGAGATAGCGTGCTATTAGTAATACTTATCTCAAAAGTGATAAAAATCCTCACGCTAACTGCCTAACGTGAGATTATCGCTGGAAACCCAGCGATAATCTCACGCAATGTGGCGTTAGCTTGATGATAGGAACTCACAAACTTAGCCATGATATCCACCTTCCATAGGATACCATGGCTAAGTCAGTCCTGAAGCAGGCGTAAGGAAAGTAGCGATAACAGGGGTTATCACAACTTTTCTTGCCACTATGCTTCATAGCGTGGGGATTGATGATAGGAGAAATGTTGCTTAGCGACATTTCTCCTGTCATGTCAGGTCAGGAACGCCCACTTTGCATCTCATTAGAGATGCTAAGCTGGGCGTTAGGAATTCCTACGCTAATGCAAGTTTACACGCGTTAGCCGCTTTTCGGCCAAAAACGGCCGCAAAAGCGGCGATAATTCTATTGCCTCGCCTTGCTGATATGCCCCTATGTTTCAATTGATTCCAATACAAACTAACTTACAGATGTGTAAAGAGACATTGTAAAGCTGATGCATTGTCAAGGCAGATAGAAGCCGAAAAGATAACTGAAGAACCTTGTATCTTGGACATTCAAGCAACCAATGTCACTGAGATGGAGAATATTTTGGACACTGTTAAAACTGAGATTAAAGAGGTTGAATGTGGTTGAATGGATTCGAGAGAATCCCCAAGATTGAAATATGATAGGGAAACTGATTCTGCCCAGTTTCAGAACAAAGTTTTATTTTGGTGCAATGACTCACTCTCCCAGTTGGGACACTTTGGTGAAAGGGAAATATTAGATTAAGTAAAGAAACACTTTTGTGACCCTCTATGTGATGAGACATTCAATGATCTGTTCAGTAGTATTCCACTTGTACTTGAATGACGAAATCACACCAAAAGGCACGTGGGGGCTTATGTACTAGGATTCCTATTAAAAAATAGTAACTTGCAATTGTGATTTTTATTAGGAATCTATTAAAATAGATTCGGTAAAAGTGGATGCAATTTGCACACTGACTTCTACCGAATGCATTGGTATTTTGTGATCCAACCCATGTATTAATAGGTTGGTTCACAAAATGCCAAAATATTTTTTCATAATGGGTCGCTATTCAACTTACCTCATTAATATGCATGAAATGGGTTGCAAAATGAGAATCTCTACAATTGGTTAGTTATAGGCATCGTGACCTGAAGGGGTCAGCAGATATCCATGTCTGTGATTGCTTTTAAATAAAGCCATCTTATTTTTTAATGCAGTCCATTTTCCAAATAGCAAAAACAGAAAATAATACATTTATAAACAGTTTATAGGAACAGGCAGTGATCCAAGGGACTGCTGTCTGTTCGCAAAAAATTTTGTTGTCGACATTCAAAAGGGGTAGTGGTACAACCAACACCCAAAGACCTGTCACCTGGACAGACTACGCCATAGTCAGTTTTACAAAGGACAATAGAACAACCTACCAGAGGTGGACAGGACAACCTCCAAACACAAAAACACATCAGACCTCACAGGCATCCTGGCACTCGACATTGAGAACTTCAATAGGTGGATTACCAACTGTGCCGACACTGTCACCCATGAAATGAAGTGACACTGCAAAAACCAGAAAACAATCCAGCTGGTACATAGAAGACCTCAAAATGACAAGTAACCAAATGAAACTGCAAACAACTGGAAATGGAGAACCAACAAAGGGGATGTGGAAAAAGACGCCTATATAGTCACCCAGAGGAAGTAGCACCAGCTCATTCGAGAAACCAAGAGGGAGGCTCTATTTGTGAGAAAGTGGCTCTGTATACACTGTTCCAAAATAGGTACTGTGTGCACAGAGTCCCCAGTCCCAAGAGGTTTGGCAGAGGCTAAAGATAGATATAACCTTACTCTCTAAAGTGGTAGCTTGGTCGAGCAGTAAGGCAGTATCAAAGGACAGTGTAAAGCATTTGTTGTACACACTCAGTCAGCAAATGGTCTCACACACTCAAGAACTGAACTCAAGGCCAATGGTTTGTATATAACAATATATGGTTGTTTTATTTTAGAACCAACAAGAGGTATCAAAATATACTTTCTCAGAATGAGATGCTTTAGTTAAATACTTTGCAAGAGGCAATTGACTTTAAATGCAATAGTTACAGTTTGTTGCAATAGGCAACACAATTTCAAACACAATAATACATTGAGCTCAATGGGAATTTTAAATTATATGCAATTGATTACTTTCAGGATTACTTTTCTAACTCCAGGACTGGATCCTAGATTCAGTCCTGGGACAGTTCTTGGAAACAAGTGAGTAAATACGTTTTAGTTACTGTTGTGATTCTTAAGCAATATTTTGCTATTTTAAAAGTTGACACTTAGAAACTTTTTCTGATCAAATTACCAATGTTATCCTATGGAAGGAAATTCACTTAGCAGGTAAGTGGCTTTATGGTTACTTTTTCTAGGTCAGTGTTGGATCCTGGATCCAGCACTAGTGTACCACCTGAAAGCAGTTGAGAAACTGCGTTTAAGTTATACAGGCGATTTTTAAGGAATATTTATAAGTTTGCAAAATCAACACATAGAAGAATTTCACAGAAAAACAGTCAATGGTTTCCTATAGAAGAAAATTCGAGTTACGGTAAAGTATGCTCTCATTACTTTTGTAATCCAGTGCTGGGCTCCTAGGTTCAGCACTGGGACACCTATCTAAAACAGGCAAGTAATTACGTTTTTATCGTTGGCATGATTTTTAAAAAATATTTGTACGTTTCCAAAATCGACACAGAAACTTTTTCAGCAAAAAGCAGGCAATGATATCCTATGGAAGAAAATTCAAGTTACTGGTAAGTACGGTTAAAATTACTTTTCAGGGTCAGTACTGAGCTACAAGATGCAGCACTGAGGTCTCTCCTGATAACAGGTGAGTAAATCGGAATTCGTTGTTTGGCTGATTTTAGATGAATATTTTAAAGTTCCAAAACTCCACACTTAGAAGAATTTCCAAGTGAAACCAGTCAATGTTAGCCTATGGAAGAAAAGTGAGTTATAGGCTTTTAGGTAAGTACTCGACTGGCAGAGTTAAGGTTCTGGGTATAGACTCAGGGGTCTCCCAGGGTCAGGTAGGAACAGTTGGTACACCCTCAGTGGCACAGGGGCAGCCGGGTGCAGAGGTAGTTAGGCCCAATGTTATCCAATGAGAGGCAGGGGGCCTTCGGTTGGTGGCTGCTGGCGAGCAGACCACGCGGCTGTGGGAGCTGGGCTCCTGGTCACTTGCTCAGGGCAAATGGGGAAGTAGATTAGGACAAAGGTTGCACTGCCAGGGGCACTCAGGCAGCTGGGTGCAGGGTGCTTTTGAGCCGTCGGGCGCTCAATGGTATTCAATGGAGATCTTGGAAAGTGAACAAAGGCTGCAGACTCGGGGACGGTGGATCTTCAGGAGCAACCAACACTTCGAGGGGTAAGTTGGGATCTTGGAGGATAGGTAGGCACCCAGGAGTTGGGCACAGGGGGCCGTGGGGTGCCGGGTGCAGGGGTTTCTTTGGACGTCGGAAAATCTTACCCCCTGCTGATCGCGGTTGGAGGGGTCCCTGGTTCTGAGGCTGCAGGCATCGTCTGGGTCGTCGAGAAGGGTCCTTGGGCACTGGATTCCAGGTCAGAATTGCCGGGGGGACGTCCTCAGGGTCTTTGTCCACTCTAGCACAGGCCGGACTCGGCAGGTGAAGTGTGCGCTGGATTTGCGGTTCCTGGCTGGCACCATGGGTATTGCTGTTTGAGCAGAACCACTGCTCGTGGGAGTCCCAGTCTTGGTAGAGTCTCAACGTGGTCAGGTCCTCCGGGGTTTTTGAGGTTACTGACCACTGAAGGCGCCGGAGTTCCACAGGAGCAGGTTCAAGGATCAACAGGCTGGTAGGACTGGGGCCAAGTCAGTTGGTGTCGTCCTCTTTAGCAGCTGCGCGGCGGGACTTCTGGTTTCTTGATCTTCTTGCTTGTTTTCGAATCGGGATCTGAGGAAGGAAGGTTCAGGGTGCCCCTAAATACTAAATTTAGGGGTGTTACAGGTAGGGTGAGGACAGGGAGCAATGGGTCCCTGTCCTGGGGTGAGTACACCCCCTATCCTGCTCTTCTCCGGTGGGAGGGGGGCCGGAGCCTAGCTGTGATTGGGCAGGGCTCCCCATCCTCAAGATGGCCGGAGCCCGGAGTTGTGCTTCACCTCGCCTCTCCCACCTGAGGGGTGGAGTTGGCACAGTCTGGCACACCCCCTTTCCTCAAGGGTTTTCCGCCAGTCTTCCCACCAGAGTGGGGGTCAGAACCGGTGGGGGCCAGTTGCTGAGTACAGCAAGTGGCCTGGAGAAGCTCACAAAGGGGGCATGCCTTTGAAGCTTCCCCCTGCCCATCCTGGGGGAGGAGACCTAGCACCTGCCCAGGATGTGCATTGTTGCAGGCCCAGGAGAGCGGGGGCTTTCCACCCAGGGGTCCAGCAACATGTCTGCTGTGTGGCAGCCTAGGCAGCCTCTCAGACAAGACGTGGATTGTAGGTTAGGTTTCAGGGGGCATCTGTAAGATGCCCTCTGTAGTGCATTTTACATTAAATCCCACACTGGCATCAGTGTGGGCTTAATGTGCTGAGAAGTTTGATATTAAACTTGTCAGTCTTCAGTGTAGCCATTATGGTGCTGTGGAGTTCGTAATGACAACCTCCCAGCACCATATAGTCTTAATGGCATCACTGCACTTACAGTGCCCAGGAATGGCCCTGGGTACTGTAGGGGAACAGGGCTCATGCGCCTGTGTCCTCACCACTGGCATAGGGCACCCAGCTAGAGAGGTGGCTGATGTATGCCAGGGCAGTGGGTTTGTGAGCATGGCACACAGGGACGTGTGCCATGTCGACTCGGTGTTTAGTTCTGCACCAGGACACTCAGCCTGCAAAGGCAGTGTGTGTGTGTCAGGGTACAGGGCCCCTAAGGGTGGCACAATAAGTGCTGCAGCCCTTAGGGGTCTTCTCTGGTCACAATGCCCTGGGTACCTAGGGTACCATTTACCAGGGGCTGACATGTGGCCAGAGATGTCAATTGGGTTTAGGCTTTAGTACAGTTTTTAGGGAAGGAACACAGGCCCTGGGTACCTGATTGGCAGGGACCCAGGGCACACTAAGGAAAAGTGCATCAGGTATCAGGCAAAAAGTGGGGGGGTTACTGCAACAGAAACCCACTTCCTTACACTAGTCAAACAAATAAATGACAGCTACAATTGGAGCAAAGAAATCTTTGCAGTCGTTAAAGATTTCCCCACACCTACAGCGGTCGCTGAAAACATGCACCCATCACAAGATCTGTGCAACGATTGCTCAAAGTGCCTCAGCAAACTTGCAAGCATATACTGCAACTTCCCCCTGTACCCAGACCCTATGGCCCACTCCAGAAGTTTCCTAGTAATTAAGGACATCAAAGTCACCACATGGAACACCAATAGCAGAGTTGAAACCACAACAATCATGAATACGATTCACTCCGAGGGCCCGGTAGACTACTGCCTCCATATAGCCTTTCACAGAGTAGTAATACCTATCAGTGTGGCCCTCACCCCTATCCTCATCACCTCCATCAGTACAGCCACCTTTCTGCAACCATACAGCTGTTAATGCCCTCCTAAATAAACCCTCAGCTGACCAGACCAAACTTACCAATAACCAACTGATATCCTTCCTTCCCTTCCCTACCCAGCTCAACGAGCACCTTTCTGAACATCTCGCCAAACACGAGCTTCTCAACACCAAACAGTCAGTTTTCAGACGCAACCACTGTACGGAAACCACCTTTACAGCAGCAGTGGAAGACATCCGGATGGTCCTCGGCAGAAGGGAACCACAGCCCTCATCCTTCTAGACCTAACAGCTACCTTTGGCAACCTCCCCACCACATTCTAACACAATCACTTGACAAAGCAGGCATCCAGAGACTTGCCCTCGAAAGGATCTGTACCTTCCTGACAGGAAGAACACAAACCATCAATATACTCGCCTATGTCTCTGAAGCACAAGATCTTATTTGCAGAGTCCCACAGGGCTCCTCAATCATCCCAATGCTCTTTAACATCTACGTGACCCGACTCACCAACATCATATGAGCTCACAACATCCTCACTTAGGCTGACGACACGCAACTGATACTCTCCTCCTCGGACAAAACAACCAACGAGTTCACCACATGCATGACAGAAGTAGCCACCTGGATGAAATCCAGTTGCTTCGAATTAAACTCTGACTAGACCGAGGTGATAGTCTTTGGGAAGAATGCCTTGCCATGGGACTCCACCTGGTGGCTCACAGACCTTGGACCCACACCAGCACTTGCTTGTAAGTGAGAAATCTCTGAATCATCATTGACAACAAACTGAACATGATCGCTTAAGTCCATGCAGTGGCCTCGGCCTGCTTCAACACATTAAGGACACTTAATAAAATCTACAAGTGGCTACCTGTCAACACCAGGAAAACAATCTCCCAAGCCCTCTTCGCCAGCAGACTAGCCTGTGAAAAAACCATCTACACATGGATTACCAACCAGCTCACAAAAACACTGCAGACCGTCCAGAGCGCAGCAGCCACACTAGTCCCCAACCGCCAAGGCTAGGCCCACATCACCCCGCCGCTTATGATAGATGGCTCCCAAGAATTTGGGGTGGAATCTGTAGTACATTCAAGGAAAGTAAGAGGTCATTGGCAGTAGCTAAGAACATGGAAGAGGTATGGGCTTTCAGAGCACTCTTGGGAACCAACATTTGTCCATGCCACCAGATTAGTGGCTTACTTCCATCGGGAATTCCCTGAGAAACCAACACCAGGAAGCAGGTGGTGTAAGGGGGCAAGGTATTAGAGGTTTGAGGATGGTTCTAGAACATCTGTAAGGCATTTCCCTTCAAGCCTCTGGGGGACCAGCCAATCGAAGCTAGGGAGCCATGAGTAGAAAGCTAGCCTGGGTCAAGTAATGGACTTCTGGGTCATGACACGCATCAGCAGTATTTGTCACACAGAAACTTTAGGAAGCTGCCCCAGAACTTTTCAGTTGTATTGGCTCCTTGCTTGTGGATAGTTTGTTCACAGTTTCCCATCCCTCACCTTTGTTATTGTCCCATTTTACGGTTCTTTGATATTCTGACCTCTCAGCCTGTTACTCTGACCTTGCTCTTTGGCTTCTCTTAGTGCTTTGGCATATTAGTGTTTCCTCTTTACGTTTCTTCAACTTTTTTGCCTGTTATGCTATCCTTGCTCTCTAGACTCTGTTGTGGCTTTGTTATTTTTCTATGATTTCCCCTATACCCTTCACTGCTCAGACAAGCCCGAATACATTTCCTGAGTCTGGGACTGACCTGCTTTACTCCAGCATGGCTTAGGTTCAGTATGGCCTGCCTTTCTGAAGCCGGTGAGTATGTATGTCTGTTATATGTTTATTTTGAATACTATGTGCTTTTTATTAAACTAAACTGTGCTTGTATCTTCTCTGATTAGTGGGTTGGCCAATCATTGGAGACTTTCTGGGCATACCTGTGGTGCACCAGAGAGATCTTGCTAAATTAGACGTGGGCATGCTGTTTGCTGTTTTACTGAGTCTGGTACATCCTATTTGGGAACTGAGGCAGTTTGTCATCAGACCTCTTCACAAAACCTGACAGTTCCCTCACTCACAAGTCAAACCTGTTAAACAAGCAATGAGAACCTGCTCCTTTTGTTCCATAAATCCATTAAACACTGAATTGTGAAAGAACCAGGTGTTTCCGTGCAGTATAGACCTTAAGTGAGATTTAAACAAAATTCAGTAACAATCATTCGGTATCTACACTTTTAGTGGTACTGTCAAATGATTCTCCTGGGCTAACATAGGTTGACAGTCAAGCCTAGAAACATAAGAAAAGCTGAAACCTGACCTCATTGCTACCAGTCGTATCCAGCAACATATACTTTACAGCCTTCTCCTAGTTGGTTATCCAGGAAAACCTAGAAAGTGCAAATCTGAACATGTGCCTTAAGGATCAAGTCTCCATCTCCTTCAAGATCATTTACATAGATGCTACATAGAACCAAAAAAATGTGCTCACCTCAAGTTCCTTGTGCGTGATCGTCTTTAGGGCGCTTCTTACTCATTTACAAAATGCTGTCAAACAAGTCTCTAACAGGGAGCTTGAGTAACTTTTGTGACTGATGTATATCATTTGACATTGTCTTTCAACAGAAGGGCCAATGTGATTATTTGGCATTGAAGAATTTCCATAAACTATACATTGGATTTGAATGTAAAACTGCAGGCGGAGTGTGCTAATTTGATGGTGTATGTAAAGACATATGTTTTTTTAGTAGAGCTGAGCCTAAATTGATATGATTCAAACAAGGCAAATGGGGTACAGTATTTTTGACTCTGTATTTATTCATTTGACTTGCAGCTCGGAAGAACCTGAATGTAATATCAAAGCAGCAACGCCTGGACATGCTCAACAACATAGTCATGGCTTTGGTTTTCATCACTGTTGTCCTGAACATCTTCATCACAGCCTTTGGTGTGCAGAAAAGTGGTCTTTATCCTGTGGGACCGACTCGGAAACCCTAGGTAACTCCAGGTCGGTACTTAGGTAAGGAGAGTGCCCAAAATATGACCAAATCGGGCAGCATTATGCGTCTTCTAAATTAGTAGGTCGGGAGATGCATTTTAGTTTGTTGGATTAGGGAGGTGCCGCCATGCATGACGTATGGCTTGAGGAACTTGTTTTCTGTCATAAATTAAATAAGATAGAGAAGTCTTGAAGAAACGTTCCAATGGGGCAAATATACAAAAGCATGTTGCCTGTTTAGCTGCTCATATAATTGTGAAGGGAGCAAACAAATATCACTGCGTGTAATACAGACATCTTTTTCCCAGCATTGCAAAACCATGAAAATTGCATGTGGAGCCATTACTAAACATTTATAATATCTATTTGCGCAAACATCATTTAAGGTTAGTTTTAGAGATTTTATTTAAAAAGCCCTAGTCCATGTCCAACATCCAAAAAACAGAAAAGGGGCACACAGTTTACATTGCTTTTGCTATTTAATAGATATAATGAAGAAACTTGGGGGCATATTTACCAAGAAATCATGCAGCGCAGCATGCTAGCTTGCTACGCTGTGTGAAAGGGAAAGGGAGGAATGTGCTGTATTTAACATCATACTGTGCATTCCTGTCTTTTCCAAGCACTGGCGCAGAATGTGCTGCTAGCGCCAATGCAGGCACCCTTGCACCATGGTGCAAGGGTGCCTGCATTGAAGCAGGAATGCACAAAAACAAACCCCCTGAGGCATTTTCCACTTTCCATGTGTGCTTCAGAATGCAGCACACAAAGAAAGGGGGAAAAACGAGGAGAAATAAAGATATTTTTCCTCGTTATGCCTCACCTGGGAAGGCGTAGCATTTTCACGCATTCCCAGGTCCACCAGTAATGGTAAATCTTGGATTATGCCAAAAACCATGGTGGAAGCATGGGAACACCCACGCTCCACCCATAGAATGCCTCCCTGGTGTAGAGTAATGCAGTGCAGCGATTTACGATGCGTTGCGCGAGATCTATCAAGCCACTCAGTTGCGTTGCCAATGCGTACTGTGGCGTCGCGCAAGGGCAATGCAACCGCTTGATAAATATGCCCCTTAGTTTGTATCAACAAGGTCCCATACTTTACTTGTAAAAAAAGACAAAAGTGGAGAATATGCACTGTCTCCATTTATTTTTGTGTAAACTGAGCAGGAAAAAACGAGCAATCAATTTGTGTCATGCATTTCCCAGTGGGAATACTGCAAAAGCGGATCTAAATGTGCTTGTCTTAATTTTTTGCACCAGTGCAAAATTTCTGTAATCTGGTCCGTAAATAACTGACAAGCAGTGCTTAATTAAAGCCAGTGGGGGTCACAGGGATTTATCTATCCTCATCAGATATTGACTGCATGCAGGAGAGAGAACCCCACACAAACAGGAAAGAGGGAGGAAGAGAAAGATGGAAAATTGTGAACCAAGGAAGATAGCTGTAACCGGCAAGAGTAAGGTAAAGGAGAGGGAGGGTCTGGTAGTAGACTAAAGAGGCTTGAATAGGCCTGGGTCGGGTTAGCAGAATTGTAAAAAAAACTCAGCCGTGCTACGTGGAGTCTGCATGCGGCGGAGTGCGTTAGATCACGCCGTTCACACTGATTTTTAACTCCGGGTGTTTGTCCATCGCGAATGGCACCATGTGCAGCACAAGAGGGTGCTGCTTCTCTCTGCTGCTCGAGTAGCTATTTTACTCGAACAGCAGTTTGCTCAACGCGAACTGAAGGTTTCTCAGCTCAAGCAGTGGCGGCTATCTGCCCGTGTTGAGAAATCTCGCTGAGAGGTGGTCTGGAGTAAGATTTTCCATGCTAACCAACTTAACGTTGGCGAGCGAGGAAGAAACTACGCTCCACTGTTTCAGAACTCCGCACACTACGCAGTGTGCGGGGTGGGAAAAACTCTGCAAACTCTGCAAACGGAGCGGAATTTCACACCCAGGCCTAGGTTTGAGGTGAATTCAACACTACGCAGCACTAGTATTCGATTTTTAATAGCACTGCACGAGCGGAGCTTTGCAACACCGGCAATCATTTTCTTTACAAATTAGGAACTGCTGACATGGTGGGCATGTATACAGAGATTGTTGCATTCGCATCTCACTCTAAAAAAAAAAACTCGACTCTAGAGATCTACGCATAGGGCTTTGAAAAACGTTTTCAAGTCTCCAAGTGTCTGTCACAAGCGACTTCTCCCAGTGTCTGTCACAAGCGCATTTGAAATATGGAATGTCTAATCAGTCATTAGTGGCTTGGTGCATGTCTGTCTTCTGAGCATGTTTGACATGGTTTGTAGAAGCGTCAGTCACTGATCCACGCCCTGTGTTCATTCCTTTACAGCCTCAGAAGCAAGACTTCCGGCCCCTGCCGCTCCCTGGAATCCGGCCGAGATGAAAGTCCCTTCTGCCGCAAGCTGGATGGTTCCTGCGTTCCTGTGCTTTTAAAGCTAATGCGTTTCATTTCATTACGATCCAAGCTTGTCTTTATCTTTGAAGTGCTCTGTGCTCACTCGTCTAAATCACCGTGGAGTTTAGGAATCCATGCAGCTAGGACTTGCTAAAGGGAAGCAATGTGACCAACCCTGCCAGACCTCAAGCATAAGAGGGGCCTCAGAATTCCCTCGCGACTATTGAATTTTTCTTGCGAGCTGTTTTCACACTCTGGCAAAGGCCGCTAGGGGGCGCCTTTAGGTCTTACTTCCGTCTGGAAGCATTGGTCTTCCGCCTACTTCATCCATGTCTAGCAGCAATCCAAGGGCACCGAAAAAGAATGGGAAATGGGGTCCTAAGAGCAATGGGGCGGGTTCAGTGTGCATAGGGGCGGGGTCAAAGGCGTGGGTAAAACACTAAACATCTTGTAACTCTTTTGCTGGTCTTTCACCTTCAGGTAATTGCATATAAAATAATACAAACCTTAAATAAAACTACATAAATGCTAGTTGAACCAATCAGTGGGAAACGCATTATTTTATGTCATGTAGATCCGCATGGATTTTGCGATATGCAAGAATCAAGAAAATAGAAGAATTGGACTTTGGCAAACATCTGCTCTTTTTATAAAAGCCCCCACACAATCTTTAAGAACAACTTGGAAGCTTCTTTGACCCTCCTTTTATTGACCTTGCGCTGCTGATGCTGCAGGGGGGCTGCTACAGTAGCATCCTCCCCCTTACATTAGAGTGAGAGGAGGGTGCAGGCGGCGTTACCGCCTCCTTCTATCAGCATGTATGTCACGCTGGGATGCAACGTATCTGGAGGGTGCCATAGGGAACCCGGATTGTATTCTGCCCTCCCGCCGGCATCAGACATCTCCCTTCGCAGCTCACTCTTGCTGCGCGGCGCCGGTTGGCGCATGTTGTGCCTATTGAAAACACACTACAAATTGTGCTCTTTTTGGCTGCAATTTTCTTGTTCTTCGGCTGCAAAATTTGTCAAAACAGGCTGCAATGTCTGGGTGGGGGGTCGGGGGGTGGTGGGGGGGTTCGTCTGCTTATGAATCCTCTCTTGGCTAATGCGATGCCACAGACTTGAATCCTGGTTGGCACAGTCGAAAATAGTGATGCAATTGCATCACTCACAGTATAATATAGACTGACGCAAAATGTCCAAAAAGATTCAGGTTGAAGATAAGAAAATTGCTTCCAAAACAAAGTTTTTAACATTATGCAGATTGTACGTAATGCAAACATTGTAACTATCCATGAAAAGCGGGGATTCCACACCTCAGCTGATAACACCTTTACAATATCTCTCAAAAAGTATAAATATTAAATAAATAATAAAATTCATATTTGGCATCAAGAAGCTTCCAGTGACTCTAGCAATTAAACCCATTACCGGTTTCCAAGCCGCATTTACAATTACAGATTAACAAATTACACACATTTACATTTCTTTCGGTCAGCATGCACCCGGGCTTGCTTCTTGTTTAGCTGTCTGTCCCTCCCTCAGCTTCACAGCACAGGAGACTCCTTTCCTTCCACTTCAGCTGTGGCACCTCGGCATTAACTGCCACAGGACAGTTGTCTTTTAACAAAGTGTAGTGGAACTGTTTTTGTTAAATTAAAAACGTCTGGCCATGTTGTGCCCCACAAACCCACCCACTTTGACCTCTGGTTCCTATCACCTCCTGTAAGCATCCATGCACATTTTACGCATGCGCAGAGACATGCCTGCATCTTTACACTGACAAACCTATTACAAGGCATCTGGAAACAAACTTTACCGAAATATTCGAGGACCAGAGTTAGAAAAGTAAATTGTCCGGCCCTATAATATGTTGACACTTTACACCTTTCCTCCAACTTCCAGGCAAAGCTTAGAAACTCGGCTACGGGAAGCACACGCATAAGGTGGAGCTTCCATAGAGACAGACACCTACCCCGGTTCCAAGCCAAAGATATGACTCGGATCTCTTGTTTGGGTTCACAAATTCCTTACCGTATGGACGGCTGAGCTACAGATATCGATAAAAACACTCCGGGACCGTCTGCTAAGTTTTTGTTGTCTTTTTTCAAAAAGAAAGGATGGGCAGGGCATAGAGTACCCCTCCCTCCTGTGTTTGGATGAGCAGGTCAATAAAGAGGCCCTCTCGAATGTGATTTTAGTACATAATTCGAATTGTATTTAAACTCATTCAAAGGTTAAGTGTACACAGGCCAAGCGGGAACAGTTTTTTTTTGTATAAACTACTGCAACTCGTGCACGGTCAGGACAGCAACCTACCACGCGCTTTGTCTCACTCTTGCGCGTGCAAGGGGCCATTTGGCTTGGGTCTGAGCCGCCACCACTAGGGCTTGCCTGCCTCGTGCTCTTCCAGCTTTGGGAGTTGAGTGGGGCTTGGAAAGAGAACCCCTGCTCAAAATGTCGTCTTTCTTAAGCCCATCAGGAGGAGGTGAAATCTGGGCCTTTTGAAGGTTGTAGTTTCATCCTCGTTCAAAGAGTGCATTTGTTTAGCATCAGCAATGTTGCAGTATCTTTGCCTAAAACAACATGCATGACTGCTGCTCATGCCACCAATTCCCCTGCTTGCCCTTTTGGCATCCTTTACTCATTCACCACCATCTCTGCTGGTGCATATTACCTATGCCTCATCGGATTACCTCCTTTTTTGATACACACATACAGTATCGCGCTGCCCCTATGCTTAGGCTGGGACTTTGGCGGGGCCTATGTGTTTTAGTCCTCATTCCAATTATAATTTGTGTGGCTGTTTCTCCTGCATCACACCTCTAGGCGCTGCATCCCATAACACAATAACCACAACTCAGTGTTCATCACTCATGACATGTAAACTCTTTCCACCAGTGCTTGATTTGTTTAAAAAAAATGCCAGGGCCCTCATTAGGAGTCCACTGCAGCTTGCAACAGCTATTGCCCCTGCCAGCGCTGCTTAAGCCAGTAGTGAAGCAACTACTAACCATCACACTCTTACAAGTGACAATTGTGACTACTCCAAGCCCCCGAAGCTGTTGGAATGGCTCTTGCAGCAGGTATTAGTCATTTCACTACATATTGAATCAATAAACAACTGTTGTTATGCTCATCCCTAAATTAGACAAACTGCGCCACCATGTGGCAGACTGTCACACGTACCGGGACTGACAAATGCTGGTGCTGCGCACCGGAATCCACCGACTCAAATTACGCTCAAATTCCATTCAGGCTCGCACCAAAAACAACATCCTTCCAACCAGAGCTGGCCTTTGCTGAGAGCGCCCTGGGCGTAACCAAATTTGGTGCCCCTCCCCTCATCTCTGTATTGAAAATGTGGGAGGAGCAGTACTTAATTTGGGCCAGGGGTTTCCTGTGGTGGGCACCGTGACTTATTTTGGGGGGCCGGCACTTATTTATCTGCATTAGAAGTTTACTGAGAGCAAGAAAGGAAAAAAATAAAAAAAGGGAAAGACTGAGGAACAGAAAGACATAACACCATCACAAAGGGAGAAAGGAGGAACCTGCAGAAGTGTGATCAATTCAAGGCGTATGGGGTGTCTGTTTGCGAATTAACGACGAATGAGGTGGATTTAGGAATACAGTGCTTTGGAATTCCGTGCCCAGACTTTTAATTGCACCAGCCGGGTGTTTCAGATCAGAGCGTTGAGCACCGGCACCGTTTTATTTACAAATTAAGCACTGGGGAGGAGTAGAAGGATTGTGACAGGGTCCAAGATAAGGAGCACCGAAAATAGCAAAAGACACAAAGAGCAGTACACATGGGCGCCAGCAACCTCAGAAATAAACACGCATTTCTTTGGACCTAAGTGGGAGGAAGACTGCTGCCGGGAGCTCCAGCGCCCCACTGGAGGTCGGCGCCCTGGGCGTGGGCCCAGCTCGCACATGCTGCTTCCAAATACACGCCCTACATGTTGTAGCTTGCTATACGTGTGGGTAAGTACTTCAGCACCGCAAATAAGGGTTAGTGAGCACCATGCAAATGCTAAAATACAATACTGTAACTTGAACTTTAGTGAGACTGCTGTAGGCGTCCAGGAGAGGGTGAATGTGGAAGGTCATGCCACTTGTGCCCTAGTCCTCAGTATTGTGCAATACATGCATTGCTGTCTTTCTAAAGTTTCTGAATATTTCAGAAAAATACCACCACTATTGAAAGTAAACTGAGGTACCTAATCCGGGCGATTGATGGGAACAAATATTTCAAGTAGATGAAAAAGGCTTTCATTCTACTTTAAGTAATGCACACGGGGCTAAAGCCATTCTGATATTATTATTTTATTATTCCTTTTCAGTTGAAATTGCCAAAAGTGGGGGGCCAACAAAATATTGTTTTTATCACATCATCACTTTCATTATTTTTATAAAGTGTGAACTACGTTTACTCTTACATTCCGTTTCTGTTCTCTTACTGATCTTGCATTGCCGGCCTTCATTTCAGCCCATGCCATGTTATGCTATGTCATGTTGAATGATGCTATGTTGAGTTGCACAAAGCTTTGTTATGCTATGCTATAGTGTGTTATTTTAAGACACCAGACTGACCAACTAACTAGATTTCTACAAGACATGGATTTTTTAAAACTATTTTTATTTTTTAGACAGTCTGAGTTGGTACGAGGCGGGTATCAGGTTTATAGTGCTTAATCTTCATTTTAGAAGCTACAAAAATAAATGTTTTAAAAAAAAATCTAATATTTGGCTAAATAATCTGTGGCAATGATTTTTTTTACCTGGGGAAGGGTTGGGTCTGCATGATACATTGGACTTCTGTAACAATAAATGGACCTCTGCTGCTGGCTTGGCTCCTTCTTGTGCCCTCCTACTCTAAATGATTGATCAACTACATTTGTACCACACACTACCAAAACAGGCTCACATTGTTGAGATCGCCTTACGCGAGATATGGATATGGTGAGCAATAACCGAAGGCTAAGCTCAACAATTAGCATCAAAATTAAAACAAACTATTGCCCAGAATCTAGTGTTTTGTAAGCAAAAGCTGTAGATACCTTCTTCAAAAATGTCCGGAAGATATAAACAATAGACTGTTCTGAGTCACCTATTGTAGGAAAGTGGCTCTGTATATACTGTTCCCAAATAGGAACAGTGTGTACAGAGTCCCCAGTCCCCAGAGGTTTGGCAGAGGTTAAAGTTAGATAGAACCTTACTCTTAAAGTGGTAGATTGGTCGAGTAGTAAGGCAGTACCAGAGGACAGTGTAAAGCATTTGTTGTACACACTCAGTCAGCAAATGGTCTCACACACTCAATAACTGAACTCTAGGCCAATGGTTTGTATAAAAAAATATGGTTGTTTTATTTTAGAACCAAGAATAGGTATCAAAATATACTTTCTCAGAATGAGATGCTTTAATTAAATACTTTGCAATAGGCAATTGACTGTTGCAGGTAATAGTTACAGTTTCTTGCAATAGGCAACACAATTTCAAACACAATAATACATTGAGCTCAATGGGAATTTTAAGTTATGTGCAATTGATTACTTTCAGGATTACTTTTCTAACTCCCGGACTGGATCCTAGTTTCAGTCCTGGGACAGTTCTTGGAAACAAGTGAGTAAATTCGTTCTAGTTACTGTTGTGATTTTTAAGCAATATTTTTCTATTTTAAAAGTTGACCAATGTTATCCTATGGAAGGAAATTCACTTAGCAGGTAAGTGGGGTTATGATCCTAGATCTAGCACTAGTGTACCACCTGTAGGCAGTTGAGAAACTGCGTTTAAGTTGCACAGGCGATTTTTAAGGAATATTTATAAGTTTGCAGAATCGACACTTAGAAGAAATTTCACAGAAAAACAGTCAATGGTTTCCTATGGAAGAAAATTCAAGGTATGGATTAAGTATGTTCTCGTTACTTTTGTAATCCAGTGCTGGGCTCCTAGGCTCAGTACTGGGACATCTATCTAAAACAGGTATGTAATTACGTTTTCACAGTTGTTACGATTTTTAAAGAATATGTGTAGTTTGCAAAAATCGACACTTGGAAGAAATTTCACAGAAAAACAGTCAATGGTTTCCTATGGGAGAAAATTGAGTTAGTGGTAAGTACGGTCGTAAGTACTTTTCAGGGTCAGTGCTGGGCACCAAGATCCAGCACTGGGTTCTCTCCTAATAGCAAGTGAGTATTTCCGTTTTCGTTACTCGTTGATTTTAGGTGAATATTTTAAAGTTTAGAAACTCCACACTTAGAAGAAATTTCAAGAGAAACCAGTCAATGTTACCCTATGGAAGAAAAGTGAGTTATCGGCTTTTGGGTAAGTACTCGACTGGCAGAGTTAAGGTTCTGGGCATAGACTCAGGGGTCTCCCAGGGTCAGGTAAGTACAGTTGTTACACCCTCAGCGGCACAGGGGCAGCCGGGTGCAGAGTGAGTTAGGCCCAATGTTATCCTATGGAAGGCAGGGGGCCCTTGGTTGGTGGCTGCTGACTTGCAGGCCACGCGGCTGTGGGAGCTGGGCTCCTGGTCACTTGCTCAGGGCAAATGGGGAAGTAGGTAGGAGTAGAAGTTGCACTGCCAGGGCCACTCGGGCGGCTGGGCGCAGGGTGCTTTTGAGCCTTCGGGCACTCAATGGATTGCTATGGAAAAGCTCAAGGACGAACAAAGGCTGCAAGCTCGGGGACGAAGATTCTTCAGGTGCCACCACCACTTTGAGAGGTAAGTTGGGTAGTTGGAGGATAGGTAGGTACCCAGGAGTCGGGCACAGGGGGCCGCAGGGCGCAGGGGTGCCTTTTGGTGTCGGGAAATCTTACCCTCTGTTGATCGCGGTTGGGGGGGTCCCTGGTTCTGAGGCTGCAGGCGGCATCAGGAGCGGTCCTTGGGTGCCGGACTCGGGGTGACAGTTGCCGGGGGGACATCCTCTGGGTCTTTGTCCACTCTGGCACAGGCCAGGCTTGGCGGGTGCAGAGTCTGCAGGGTTCGCGGTTCCGGGCTGATGCCAGGGGTTAGATGCTTGCTTTGAGCAGAGCCACTGCTTGTGGGAGTCCCAGGTGCTCGGAGTCACAAGGTAGCCAGGTCCTCCGGGGTTTGTGAGGTTGCTGGCCACAGGAGGTGCCGGAATTTAGCAGGAGCAGGTTCGAGGGTCGACTGGCCGGTATGGCTGGGACCAAAGCAGTTGGTGTCTTCCTCTTCTTAGCAGCTGCACGGCAGGTCTTCTTTCTTCTTCATCTTCTTTGCTGTTTTAGAATCTGGAATCTAAGGAAGGAAAAAATGGCCCTTTTTTTGCAAAGTGCCTAGCTGTAGTTTTTTAACCCAAGCTCTGCAGGCACCTAGGGAAACCTAATAAACCTATACATTTTTTAAACCTAGACACCCAGGGGAATCCAGGATGGGGAGACATGACTGGCTCTCACCAGGTTTTGTTACCCAGAATCCCTTGCAAACCTAAAAATATGTCCAAAAAACACATTTTCGTCACTTTTCTGTGGTGGAAAGTTCTGGAATCTGCGTGGATCCACAAAATTCCACCCACCCCGCGTTCCCCAAAGTCTTCCGATAAAAATGGTACCTCACTTGTGTAGGTAGGCCTAGTGCCCGCGACAGGAAACGGACCAAAATGCAAGGTGGACACATCACATTTTCACAGTGAAAAATGACCCTTTTTTAGGTCTCGCTTAGCGTTGCAGCGCATGTGCATGCTCGCTCGCGAGATTTATTGTTAACAAGGACTTTGAGAAGAGGGCTTGAAGCCCCGCCCCTCATTTCCATTGGCTGGCGTCACCATTTATGCTAAACGGTGGCCTGATATTGGAAATGAGGGTTTTTTTGTTCATGCCCTTTCGCCTCCGATCCGGACTCGGTCGCCTTCACTTTGTTATCTTTATGGGGCCATGTTTCTAATTAGAAATCGATGCTTTAAACATTTTTTTTAAAGAGCTTGGGGAAGGGGGCAAAGCGAGAGACGTGCAGCAGAGCGGACTACGCCGTGACAGTTATGGACAATCAAGTACTCGATACCTGACTTTAATATCCGCGAGACCGTCACCCCAATGCATTATTACCAATCATAGCTTTGTACCACTACCATCTTTGGCCATGCATATTCCCCTAGGGATTATTTACAGGCTAGCGCCTGCTCTCCACTTGTTCCACCCTTGCCACGTACACCACCGCAACCCATGTGTCGTTGCGCCATTTTCCGTAAGTATATCCCCATCGGTAACATCTTTACCTGCTCACATTGTTCCTGCCATTGCCGAAGACGAAAAACCTACAAAGACGAAGGTTCCCGCACACTCAATCGCAACTTCCGGGCCTCTCCCGGCACAGACGAACGGCACTCAGGGCCAGCGCCACTTTATAATTATTCAGAGAGGCCTCACCTGAGTTCAAATCGCGGCGTCCCCGCTCGATCAGAATAGTGTGATCTTGGGCGAGGCAGAACAATTGAAAAGTTTGAATTGATTTAGGGAGGGTTTATATAGTGAACCCTGCACATTTCTGGATTGCATTCTCTGTTGTATTGTTTTGGTTTTGTCGTTGAATCTTATCTTGAACAAGGGGCAAGTCATAATATTACCTAATTTTGCGACCGTTAATTCCGATCCGCTGGAAGTGGGTGAGCTTAGAAACAGATCACTAAAAACAGGCGCGATATAAAAGGTCGTATGCTTTATGTGGGCCTCTGGTAATTCATGAGCGGTGGAAACAAGAGGCACATGGTGGGAACCCAGCTTCTCAATGTCGTCAATGCTATGTGATCTTGGCCAAATCACTTTATTTGTGTGCCCGAATTCTCGTAGCTTCCAAAACTGAAGGTGCTTAGAGACATAATAATCACAGTATCATGTGTGTGGGTGCGTGGGAGTTTACGGACGCGTTTTCTTGTGTTTACAGTCAGTTAATTGTGGGGGGTTGAATCAAACACCTGAGTTATGATCTCGGCTCTCATAGCCGAGCTTCACGTGTGACCCTGGGCAACATTACTCCATCTCCTCGTACCTTAGTTCCCAAAAATGACAGATCAAATGCAATCTTGAGCGGCAAGGGAAAAGCGACATTTATTTATGCATGTTTAAAACAAACTTACCAGGCGATGGGCGTACAGATGTTAGAGCCGGTTATGGAGATACAGCTTTCTATGTAGCGCCCACTAGTGTCTTAGTGCTGCAAACTAAGGTTCTTGTAATGGTTTATGTTTTGAGGTCAGATAGTGGTGAGAAGTTGTTTTTTCTGCTACCAATCTCCAATTTTTCACAGCAGAGAGGCGATTTGATGTGATCGAGGGGTATTCATTTTAATGTGCTCCTATAAGGCGGGCACATTGCCGGAGTTAGGGGCAGGAAGGTGGTTGCAGGGCAGGTGCATGTGGGAGTTCTCTGACCTGTGAAGGGGTGAACCCGCCCCCATCCCCACCCGGTAGCCTGCGGATGCATGAGATGTACTGTGGAGCGTGGGGGTTTCTGGTGCCCTTGATTGGGGAGTTTACCCCCCCGGGATAGGTGAATGTTGCGATGGGCGGGCTACTGCCCCCCCTCCCGGATTGGTGAGTTGGGGACCCTTCCTCAGGATGCACGTGCTGCGGACGTGCTTTTGACCCCGTGCATAAGAGTAGGAAACACCTCTGGGTAATCAGAGGGGCTGACATGGGTGCAATGAAGGAGCGAGAAGGTTTGCATCCGAGGAGATGAGTTGGAGCTGCAGGGACATCTGCGGGAGAAGGCAAGTTGAGGGAACTCTTCTGAACGCGGAGGTGAGATCTGCAGGCGATGAGAGGAGGGAACTCTTCTGGGCATGGAGTGGAGATCTGCAGGAGGAGATCACAGGGGGACTCTTCTGGGCACGTTGGGGAGCTATGCGGAAGGAGATGAGCGGGGGAACTTTTCCGGGCATGGAGGGAAGCTCTGCGGAAGGAGATGAGCAGAGGAACTCTTCTGGGCCTGGAGGGGAGCTATTCGGAAGCAGATGAGTGGGGGAACTCTTCTGGGCCTGGAGGGGAGCTATTCTGAAGGAGATGAGTGGGGGAACTCTCCTGAGCATGGTGGAGAGCTCGCTCTGCAGGGGGAGACGAGGAGAGGGAACTCTCTTGAGCACAGAGGCGAGATCTGCAGGAGATAATTGGAGGGAACTCTCCTGAGCACGGAGGGAAACTCTCTCTGTAGGAGATGATGAGCGGAGGGAACTTTTCTAAGCATGGAGTGGAGATCTGCAGAAGATAAGTGGAGGGAACTCCTGAGCACGGAGGAGAGGTCTCTCTGCAGGGGGAGATGAGCGGTGGGGGGACTCTTCTGGGCACAGTGGGGAGCTATGCGGAAGGAGATGAGCGGAGGGAACTCTCCTGAGCATGGTGGGGAGCTACAGGAGCGCACAGAGAAAAGAAGGAAGTGTGTAAATGGAACTTGGTGTAGAAAACTCACCAGCGGACAGAGAGTGGGGGCATCGAGGAGAACTCTCCAGGCGGAGCTCAGCCGAGGAGACTTCCCTGGTGAAGACAGTCTGAAACGGGAGCTCAGAGGGTCGGGTTTGCAAGGAAAGCCGGGGGAATGGAGAGATGGAGATGTGCAGGGGGGCGCTCAGTGGATGAGACTCCTTTGCTAGAGACACAAGCACAGAGGGGCGACGTCCGCATTCTAGAGACCGAGGGCGGACCTTTGCAGAGGGAACACAGGGTGGATGGTGGGGCCGGGGCGGCAAGAGAGGGAGTGCACTGCAGAGCGAACTTTGAGGAAGGAACTCTGCCGCGGTGTCTCCTCTCCGCTCTTTTGTGATCTTGGAAAGTGAAAGTAGTGATTCGGGAAATGCGGAGTCGGTGGAGGGCGCAGGCCAGAGGGCGGATCGGGGAGGAGGGGAGTGAGGTCGGCGGGCGGGCAGCTCTGGGGGAGAGCTGGAGGTGAACCTGGAGACGCCACTGCACCTCGTCAGAGGGACTCATTCAGGAGTGACAGCGTCTGCCAGAGGTGCTCAGGGCAGCGCACTCTGCCGCCTGCAGGAGCCCTGGCAACGAGAGCGGAGAGAGAGCTCCTCCCGGAGCAGGAAGTGGAGGTGAGAAGGGTGTCGTTCACACCCCCTCCCCCTCTCCCCCAACCTCCCAGGGAAAAGTCTGTTCAAAACGGCCGTCTGCAACCAGGCATCGCGAGTTATCTATACAGCACTGGAACAGGTGCAGCTGCACTCATAGATGCAACACCGGGCACGTGCAGCTGCACTCATACATACAGCACCGGAGCGCGTGCAGCTGCACTCATACATACAGCACCGGGGCAGGTGCAGCTGCACTCATACATACAGCACCGGGGCACGTGCTGCTCCACTCATACATACAGCACCGGGGCACATGCAGCTGCACTCATACATACAGCACCAGGGCAGGTGCAGCTCCACTCATACATACAGCACCAGAGCAGGCATAGCCCACTCATACATACAGCACAGTGGCAGGCACAGCTGCACTTATACAGCACCGGGCAGGCGCTGCTGCACTCATACATGTCTGAACTGGGGTGGCAGAGTGGGCTAAAGAACGGTGATGGATCAAACCCAGATCTGTTGACTGGGTGTGAGTGTTTGATTGGTTCTGATGCTCAGTCCATCACCACCACCTTTTGTACCGCACTCATACATACAGCACCGGGGCAGGTGTAGCTCCACTCATGCACACAGCCTGGGGCAGGTGCAGCACCACTGGCAGCACCGGGGCAGGTGCAGCTCCACTAACAGCACTGGGGCAGGTAGAGTGCCACTCATACAAACAGCACTGGGGCAGGTGCAGCTCCACTCATACATACAGCACTGGGGCAGGTGCAGCTCCACCCATGCATACAGCACTAGGGCAGGTGCAGTGCCACTCATGCACACAACACCGGGGCAGGTGCAGCTCCACTCATACATACAGCACCGGGGCAGGTGCAGCTCCACTCATACATACAGCACTGGGGCACGTGCAGCTCCACTTACATACAGCACTGGGGCACGTGCAGCTCCACTCATACATACAGTACAGCAGCAGGTGCAGTTCCACTCAGGTGCAGTACACTGGATTTGGCGCAGGGGTGGTGGGGGCTGCTCTGTGTTGCTCAGGCTGCAAGCCAGATTGCTGTGGCGGTGACGTGAGTGGGCCTCTGGCATGGCTGCAGGTCGCTCTTAGCTCTCCACCCTCCCTGTGCTGACTGTGCCCAGGGCCGGGGTCAGCCAGGGGTCACACGGCAGCTGAGACGGCCGCAGGTGCAGGGCCCTGGGAAGCTCGGCCCGTTCCCAGCCCTAGCGGACACCCTTTAAGAGGAGCCCCTCTCTCTCATGCATCCCTTCTTTTCACCCCCCCATACCCCACCTACCGTAAAGCGATCTAGGTCTAAGCCTAGGGCGCTGATCACCAGGGGGTGGCGTGGAAGATTAATCAAGGGGGACCCCGCGGTCTGCTGAACCTGAAAGTGACAGATGTTTAATTAATTTATTGCATGAATAAAACAAGCATTTGCAATGCAATAGGTCTCGCAGTTTCGCGAGTTTACGCTATTGGCATTGCAAATTACAATGACTTTTATTTATGATTTAAAAAGAAAACATAAATAAAAGGCATTGTTATCTGCAATGCCAATAACTCAAACTCGCGTCAATGAGAGCCCTATTGCATTGTAAATGCTTGTTTTGAGAAGTTCCTAGCTGTAGTTCTTGAACACTAGCTCTGCCGCCACCTAGGGAAACCTAGCAAACCTATACATTTTTTAAAACTAGACACCCAGGGAAATAAAGTATGGGCTGACTTGACTGGCTCTCACCAGGTTCTGTTCTCCAGAATCCCTTGCAAATCTAAAAAAATGCCCCCCCAAACATTTTCCTCACTTTTCTGTGGTGGAAAGTGTTGGAATCTGTGTGGATCCACAAAATTCCATCCACCCCACGGTCCCCAAAGTCTTCTGAGAAAAATGGTACTTCACTAATGTGGGTAGGCGTAGTGCCCGCGACAGGAAACAGCCCAAAACGCAAGGTGGACACATCACACTTTCACAGTGAAAAATGACCCTTTTTTGAAAAAGTGCCTAGCTGTAGTTTTTGAACCCTAGCTCTGCCGGAACCCAAGGAAACCTAGCAAACCTATACGTTTTTGAAAACTAGACACCCGTGGAAATCCAGGGTGGGGTGACTTGACTGGCTCTCACCAGGTTCTGTTACCCAGAATCCCTTGCAAACCTAAAAAATTAACAAAAAAACACATTTTCCTCACATTTCTGTGGTGGAAAGTTCTGGAATCTGCATGGATCCATATTATTCCACCCACCCGGAATTCCCCAAAGTCTTTCCAGAAAAATGGTACCTCACTTGTGTGGATAGGCATAGTGCCAGTAACAGGAAACAGCCCAAAACACAAGGAGGCCACACCACATTTTCACAGAGAAAAATTACCCTTTTGTTGCAAAGTGCCTAGCTGTAGTTTTTTAACCCTAGCTCTGCCGACACCTAGGGAAACCTAGCAAACCTATACATTTTTGAAAACTAGACACCCAGGGGAATCCAGGATGTGGTGACTTGACTGGCTCTCACCAGGTTCTGTTACCCAGAATCCCTTGCAAACCTTACAAATTGTCCAAAAAAACAAATTTTCCTCACTTTTCTTCGGTGGAAAGTTCCAGAATCTGCGTGGATCCACAAAATTCTACCCACCCCGCGTTCCCCAAAGTCTTCCGAGAAAAATGGTACCTCACTTGTGTGGGTAGGCCTAGTGCCCGCAACACGAAACGGGCCAAAACGCAACGTGGACACACCACATTTTCACAGTGAAAAATGACAGGCAAGGGCCCAAAACATATTGAGGCGACATCAAAATTGCCTATCATAAAACAACCTGGTTTGGCAAGGGTGGTCACCTGGGCTTTTGGCCCCGTGCTCGGCAGCCAGCTAGGGAAACCTACCAAAGCCACACATTTCTGAAAACTAGACACCTGGGGGATTCCAGGGCGGTATGGCTTGCGTGGATCCCCCAATGTTTTCTTACCCAGAATCCCCTGCAAACCTCAAATTTAGCTGAAAAAAGGAATATGCTACTTACCAGTATGCATCTGTTCTTGGCATGTAGAGCTGCAGATCTACACAGTTTTGCATAGATCGCCATCTGGTGTTGGGCCCGGATGTTTGCAGTTTGTTTTTCCTGTTGGAAAGTCTTTGGAAGTCACGAGGTCGGTGACTCCTCCTTTGGATCGTATTGCGCATGGGCTTCGGCTCCATCCTCAGATTGTTTTTCGCCAGCGGGGAAAGATGGAGCTTAGTAACAACAGTGAAGAAACCCATGTGTGTTGTATCTAAATAAGATAAACTGGAACAGATACAGGTAGCTGGGGAGGCGGGTGGGCGTGTGTAGATCTGCAGCTCTACATGCCAAGAACAGATGCATACTGGTAAGTAGCATATTCCGTTCGAGGCATATGAGCTGCAGATTACACACTTTTGCATAGACTATATAGCAGTTCCCAACCTTAGCGGCGACCACCGGTACCTGTTGCAGTGGTTTGAAATAGTGTTTTAAGTACAGCCTGGCCCACACTAGCTTGTTGCTTAGTTTGCACATCTACACAATAGTGTTTGGTGAAAGTGTGCGGTGTTGACCATGTAGCTGCTTTGCAGATATCATCTAATGGGATGTTCCCTAGAAATGCCATGGAAGCCCCTATCTTTCGTGTAGAATGGGCTTTAGGGGGAACGGAAAGCGTTCGTTTTGCTTTGTGGTAGCAAATCTGGATGCATTTTACAATCCACCTAGCTATCCCCGATTTTGAGATGGGGTTGCCCTTGTGTGGTGGAGAGAAAGAGACAAACAGTTGTTCGGTTTTTCGGAAAGGTTGTGTTCTCTCGATGTAGTAAAGTAAGGCTCGTTTGACATATAGCGTGTGCAGAGCCCTTTCTGCAACGGTCTGAGGTTGCGAGAAAAATACTGGTAGTTCTACAGATTGGTTTAGGTGAAAAGGGGAAATGACTTTAGGTAGGAATTTTGGGTTGGTACGGAGAACAACCTTGTTCTGGTGCAATTGAAGAAAAGGTTCTTGTATGGTAAGTGCTTGTATCTCACTGACCCTTCTAAGGGAAGTGATGGCTACAAGGAAAGCTGTTTTCCATGTTAGGAATTGCAGTTCGCATTTATGCAAAGGTTCGAAGGGAGGTCCCATCAGCCTTGTGAGAACGATATTTAAGTTCCACACAGGTGAGGGTGGTACTCGGGGGGGGGGGGAATTATTCTTTTCAGGCCTTCCATGAAGGCTTTAATGGCAGGTACTCTGAAGAGTGATAGATGTTGCCTGTTTTGTAAGTAAGCTGCAATTGCTGCGAGGTGTAGTCGAATGGACGTATAGGCTAGATTACACCTTTGTAGGTGGAGTAAGTAGCCTATGATGTGTTGTATAGACACGTCTAGAGGATTGATAGTGTTGTTATGGCAATAAACAACAAATCTTTTCCACTTGGCAGCGTAGCAGGCTCTAGTGGTAGGGCGTCTAGCTTCTCTGATGACGTTCATACAGTCGGGGGGAAGATTTAGGTACCCGAATTCTAGGACTTCAGGAGGCAGATCGCAAGGTTGAGCTGAGCTGGGTCCGGGTGCCTGATCTCTCCATGGTTCTGGGTTAGGAGGCATGGTGAGAGGTGCAGCTTTTGGTGTGGTACTACCGAGAGTTCCAGCAGAGTGGTGTACCACGGTTGTCTGGCCCACGTTGGAGCTACTAAGATTAGTGTGAGGGAGTGCTGTTGTAGTTTTCGCACCACTAATGGAATGAGTGGGAGAGGCGGAAAAGTGTACGCAAATTTGCCTGACCAGTTCATCCATATCGCATTTCCTTTGGACAATGGGTGTGGGTATCTGGCGGCGAAGCTTGGGCATTTTGTGTTTTCGTGGGTGGCGAAGAGGTCTATCTGCGGATGCCCCCACATTTGAAAGAACGGATGAAGAACCTGTGGGTGAAGTTCCCACTCGTGGATTTGTTGTGTCTGTCTGCTGAGCAGATCTGCCACGGTGTTATAGACTCCTGGGACATGTTGAGCTAGGAGAAAGATTTTGTGGGGAATTGCCCATCTCCATATGCTCTGTGCTAATAGAGAGCTGTGGAGAGTGTGTGCCTCCTTGCTTTTGTATATAATATATGGCCGTCATGTTGTCTGTGCGAATGAGGAATGCCTTGCCTGAAATCTGTGTTTGAAAAGATTTCATTGCTAGAAAGATTGCTAGTAAATCCAGATGGTTGAAATGGAGTAACTTTTGTTGCGGCGTCCATGTGCCCTGCACTGTGAGGTGTAATAGATGAGCTCTCCAGCCGGAGAGCGATGCGTCCGTTGTTAGTATTATCTGGGGAACCGGGTCCAGGAACGGTCAACCTTTGGAAAGGTTTCTGGTGCTCCACCACTGCAGAGAGCGATGGGTGTGACCGTCTACCAACACCAGATCTGTCAGTTGACCCTGGGCCTGGTTCCATTGGCGCGCTAAGCACTCTTGGAGCGGACACATCTGGAGTCTTGCGTGGGGCACTATAAAAATGCAAGAAGCCATCATCCCCATTAGTTGCATGAACACTCGTGCTGGAAGGGAGTGTTGAGGTATGAATTTTTGTCGCAAAGCCTGAATGCTTGCAATCCTGGCCGGATTGGGGTAGGCTATTGCTTTTGAGGTGTCTATGGTGGCACCGAGGTATTGTTTTATGTGGGATGGTGTTAGCTGGGACTTTTGGTGGTTCACCGTAAAGCCTAGTTGGTGAAGTAGTTGGATTGTGGTGGCGGTGTGGTGTACACATTGATTGTATGAAGTGGCTTTTATCAGCCAATCGTCCAAGTATGGGAAGACGTGAATGTGCTGTCTTCTCAGGTGTGCCGCCACCACCGATAGGCACTTGGTGAATACCCGTGGTGCTGTTGTGACTCCGAACTGGAGCACTTTGAATTGGTAGTGTTGTCCGTCCACTACAAATCTGAGGTACTTTCTGTGAGCATGGTGTACTGGAATGTGGAAGTATGCGTCTCTCAAGTCCAGTGTGGTGAGAAAGTTGTTCTGGGAGAGGAGCGGAAGTACCTGCTGAAGAGTGTATGTATGTGTTTAGGGGCCGGAGATCTAGAATAGGTCGTAGAGTCTCGTCCCTTTTTGGTATTAGAAAATATAGGGAGTAGACCCCCAAATTTTTTTGATTGACAGGAACGTGTTCTATTGCCTGTTTTTGTAGGAGGGAGATTACCTCATGCTTTAGTAATGTTGAATTTTCTTGTGACATTGGGCGTTGCCTGGGTGGAATGTTTGGGGGGGTAGATGTTAGTTCCAGGCAGTAGCCTGACCGAATTATTTGGGTCACCCATTTGTCTGAGGTGATGGTCTCCCAGATATGAAGGAAAGTTTGGAGTCTGCCCCCGACCGGAGTGGAATGGTCTGGGGGGAGCGGGGGGAAGTCATTGGGTAGTAGGAGTGGAAGAACCGGCATTGTTTGTTTTGCCTCTGCCCTTGTTGTTGTTACCACTGTAGCCGCCTCTTTGGTAACCTTTTGTAAAGGTGGTCTGAGTAGGGGATTTGATCGATGTGGACGCTGTGTCTGAGGAGTAGCCTCTGGATGCACTCCGAAAGGAGGAGCGGCGAAAGGAGCGTCTGGGCGGGTGAGACTGTAAGGCTCCCATGGATTTTGTGGTATCCGTGTCCTTTTTAATCTTTTCTAAGGCCTCATCCACCTTTGGCCCGAATAGATGTTCCTGGTCAAAGGGATGGTTAAGGATGGAGGCTTGTACTTCTGCTTTAAACCCAGATACCCTTAACCAAGCATGACGATGGAGAAGGACGCTGGTGTTAATGGCCCTGGAGGCTGTGTCTGCTGCAACTAGGGCACAACGTATAGAGGTGTTTGTGATTGTTTTACCCTCTTGAATTAACTCGTTGGCTCTACTTTTATATTTTTCAGAGAGATGGTGCATTATGCTTTCTAATTTGTCATAATGAGCCCTGTCATATCTGGCCAGCAGTGCCTGAGTGTTTGCTATACGCCATATGTTGGTGGCCTGGGATGCTGTGCGTTTGCCTGATGCATCTAGCAGTTTTGACTCCTTGTCAGGTTGTGGGGCATCACCTGATGCTTGTGAGTTTGCCCTTTTACGTGCCGTAGATACCACTAAGGAATCTAGTGGCGCTGGTCCTCTGATGTAAGAGGGATCTGAGGGAGCAGGTTTGTATTTCTTTTCAATACGTGGGTTAAGGACCTTGGCTCTAACTTGGTCTTTAAAAACTTCTGCCGCATGCTTTACCACCCCTTTGAGCATGGTCAGTATGGAGGTGGACCTATGTAAGGTATCGAATGTGTCTAGGAGGAAATCTTCCTCCACAGGGTCATTATGCATGTCCACCCCGTGATAATGTGCTGCCCTTTGCAGACGATGGTTAAACCCTAATGAATCTTCTGGTGGAGATGGTCTAAAATTGTAAATATCGTCTTGTGGGACGTTGGGGATATCTGGTATATTGTAATCGTCCCATGGATCTGGAGATCCTGTAGGGGTGGGGTCTTGTGGCACATCCCCTGTATCATCAGACCCCCCTGATCATCATCGTCTGGAGACAGAGTAGGAGAACGATGAGGTGGGGGTGGAGAGGGTGGAGGTGGGGAAGGAGGAGGAGGTGGAGGGGGAGGGGAAGGTATTCTGAACGGAGAGGTAGCAGAGTCCTTCCTATTTGGAGGTGGAGGTGGAGCAGGCTGCTCTAATTGTCTCTTCTTAGTAGAGAGTGTCAAATGTCCAGTTTTTGGATCCTTGGTGAGAGTGTTTTTGCAAGGGATCCGGTGTAAATAGCTCTGGTGAGGTGATTTGGTCCGTCGGCGCCGAAGGCGTTGGGGGCGATGATTTTTTAGGTTTTTCCGTGCTGGTTTGAATGTTTAGAACCTGGCTTGGGACCCTCCGGTCTCTTGGTCGGCGCCGAGATGGGCTTCGGCTTGGAAGTGTCGGTGCCAGTGGCCTTGTGTGGTTTGGTCAGCACCGAAGATGGCGTCGGTGCCGAAGAGCTGGGTTTCGACCCCAAGGGCTTTGGTGCGGAACTCGGTGTCGAGGTGGAGGCCGGTTTCTTTTTGGTGCCGAAGTGTGTTTCTCGGCACCACTGGCAGGCTGGCTCGAGCCCGAGCCGCCGGGAGGCTTACTTGGCTTCTTCACCGGGCCCGGAGGTGGGGTCTGTGAAGCAGTGTCTGTGGTCTTGCCTAGGCCCGGAGGCGAAGGCGTGACCGAAGCCTTTTTGGGTGTCGTGTGGGAGGGGGTAGATTGGTACTCACGACCTTCTGCGCCGGAGTGATGTCCTCCACATCTGACTCATCGGCCTCGGAAGCGCTGACGGGGTCCTCTTCGGTACGATGATGTTCCGGATCGTCGATGTCGTCTCTGAAGATGTCGACAGGAATGGACGTCGAGGAGGGTGCCATGTTCCTTCTGGCTCTTCGGTCCCGAATAGTCTTTTTGGATCGGAAAGACTTACAGGCCGGACAGTTTCGAGCCTCGTATTCAGGGGAGAGGCAAAGGTTGCATACCTCATGAAGATCGGTGTGGGGAAATTTGGACCCACATCGAGGGCACTTTTTAAATGGAGTTCTTTCCATGAGCCGGGACCGGAGCCTGGGTAGGCCCGAAGGCCGCCATCGACGACTGGAACCGAAGGTTTGTTTCGATGAGAAGGCGCGTTGATTGAAGAGATCGTGATCGAAACAATACAGCGATTGGGGTGAGGATTGCGCGTCGATCGTCGAACTGGAAGCTGTTCGGAACCGGAGCGCGAAGATTACATCCGAGCCCGATGGCGGAAAAAAACAATCTGAGGATGGAGCCGAAGCCCATGCGCAATACGATCCAAAGGAGGAGTCACCGACCTCGTGACTTCCAAAGACTTTCCAACAGGAAAAACAAACTGCAAACATCCGGGCCCAACACCAGATGGCGATCTATGCAAAAGTGTGTTATCTGCAGCTCATATGCCTCGAACATAACTTTTTCCACACATTTTTGTGTGTGAAAGTTGTGGCATCCCCAGGCTGACACAAATGTCCTACCACCCAGTGTTCCCCCTGGTCTTCCGATAAAAATAGTGCCTCACTCATGTGGGAGGCCCAAGTATCCGCGATAGGCAGGGGCCCAAAACGTATTGAGGCGACATCAAAATTGCCTATCACAAAACTATCTGGTTTTGCAAGGGGGGGGTCACCTGGGTTTTTGGCCCTGTGCTCGGCGGTCAGCTTGGGAAACCTACCAAACACACATTTCTGAAAACTAGACATCTGGGGGATTCCAGGGAGGTATGGCTTGCGTGGATCCCCCAACGTTTTCTTACCCAGAGTCCCCTGCAAACCTCAAATTTAGATGAAAAAATCACTTTTTCCACACATCTTTTTGTGGGAAAGTTGTGGCATCACCGGGCTGACACAAATTTCCTACCACCCAGTGTTCCCCCGGGTCTCCCGATAAAAATAGTGCCTCAC
Organism: Triturus cristatus; assembly: GCF_964204655.1. Taxonomy (NCBI): domain Eukaryota; kingdom Metazoa; phylum Chordata; class Amphibia; order Caudata; family Salamandridae; genus Triturus; species Triturus cristatus. Next base: position 318,719,519 of record NC_140585.1, read on the forward strand.
TCGTGTGGGAGACCCAAGTACCTGCAACAGGTACAAAATGTTATTAATAAGAGATTTCACAAAATGAAATGCACTGTCAATAATTGAAAGGACAAACAACTGAACCAATGACTCGCAGCTCATAAGCTGTATAGCCACGTCAAGGCCCCAACTGCTTTACAGGCCATTCACACACCTTTCATACGTGATACACACAAGACCATTCACACCACCAGGCTCTGAAACCAACACATTACAACATTCACAAAAAGGGAAAAGGTACACCCTGCTGCAGAAAGACAGAAAAGACAAATATTTCTGCACAACCACCTATTCCTCAAGCACACAGACATACTGGTTGGATTTGGCACGAGGGTGAGTGATGGTTCAGTATATACTGTCAGGATATGCTCCGCAGAATCCAGTTGCAGCAAGTAAGGGTCCACCTCCTGATATCACCAACACCCTAATAATAACACAGAGTGTTAGAGGGATCAGGCGAGGGAAAGGAATGGGAAGGTACAGTGGGGGGAAAGGAACCTGTAACAACAAAAGGATAAGATATAAACAGAGCGAGCAAAAAGGCTACTCTCATAAAGTCTCACTATGCCCTTTCTATACCTTGCTAGTAGACAGCAATTCCTCTGATCCGTACAACCATTGGGACATCACTCTGGCTATGCATCGTGCCTGAAATAGAGAATTCTCACTAATCAGTGAACCGCATGTCATAGGTTCAGTTCCTACCTCAGGGTTTACCACGGTTTTACGAGGTGTCTTGTCAGTCCTAAAATATCCTCTATCCCACTTTTTTCTGTCACCCCCTCTCTCCGACATCCTTCCATCTAATCTCAATTTCAGGTTGATCATCTCTGTACATGTAGTGGGTTGTGGATCGATCTGTGCCATGACATCTTTCATCTCTACCCTCAAGCCCTGATAAAACAGCTACATCCTCTTCTCCTCTGGCCATGCTGTTTCTGCTACTAACCGATTGAAGGTAAGTTACCAAATCATTTCTCCCTTGTTTGAGGTCGAGCAGTTCCCTGTCAGCACTGAAAGTAGTAGCCCTTCGATCAAACACCTTCTCAAATTCGGCCCTGAAAGCCGACCAGTCTGATAACACAGCATCGTTATTCCTAACTAAAGGCACGGCCCAATTTGCTGCGTCACCTGCTAAGTATGAAATCGCAAAAGCCCCCCTAGAATGATTATTTGGGAAGGAGAAAGGATTGCATGAGAAATGTAGCATGATCTGTGTCAGAAACACCTGAATCTTCAACGGGTTCCCAGCATATCTCTCAGGACTAGCCAGTGGGATGGGGGGTGGTACTGTAACCTGCATCTGCGAGGCAGTAGGGGAAGCATCAAAAGGAATCCTGAACAATTTGTCTACCTTCTCTCTTAATACGGCTGTTTCCACCTTGGACGATGCCAATTCCTGTTGGACCATCACTAACGCCTGAAGAATTTCATCCATGGATGCCATGACATGAGAAACCTGGATCGGGCGGAGCAATATACTTGGGTGCGTAATTCTGTCAGGATACGCTCCACAGGATCCAGTTGCAGCAAGTAAGGGTCTACCTCCTGATATCACCAACACCCTAATAGAAACACAGAGTGTTCAAGCGATCAGGTGAGGGAAAGGAATGGGAAGGTACAGCGGGGGAAAGGAACCTGTAACAACAAAAGTCAAAGATATAAACAGAACGAGCAAAAAGGCTACTCTCATAAAGTCTCACTATGCCCTTTCTATACCTTGCTAGTAGACAACAATTAGTCTGATCCGTACAACCATTGGGACATCACTCTGGCTATGCATCGTGCCTGAAACAGAGAATTCTCACAAATCAGTGAACCTATGTGCACAGCATGTCATCAGCGCATTTATCGCCAGGCATATCCCATACATACCATCGTCTGTGTATGCACACAAGGAATGACTGTTTATGTCCCAGAGGATAGAGTGATAATCCCACACCATGCTGTCCCTAATAAGTTCAGAGATTCGTTGGCATTCTTCTGCCCATTCCCAGTGTACAAAATGAATTCAAAGGAAGGTGAAATAAGAACTTAACGGAGTGTTACGTGCAGAAAGGACTGTTTTAACTTTGTACATACCCTAAATTGCTATTTTGTAATTTTTTTACTGCTGAATGAATTTTTTTTTTTTAAACGATTTGCATTTGCCTGAATTTGCTCAAAGTTGCATTTTTAATTAGAAGGAACATTGCCACTTACGTTTGCCATTATATTACCTTGGTGGGAGCGCCATTTTAGGGGAAGAAGATTGGCGCTCTAGTCGCTTGCCACTTCCTGGGGGGAAAAGCTTAAAAGCCAATGCAGGGCCGGACGCGCAGCGGAGGCTCGCCTAAGGCAAGCCCGTCTGCGCCCGAACGGGACCAGGGGCCATAAAGGCTGCTCAATTTTTGCCCATCAAAAATAATCCCTCATTTATACATCGGAGGCACTTGTAGCTATAGGAGACACTTTTAGTTCAGATATGGCATGTATAAAAGCATCTCCTGTAAAATTTGAAGGCCCTTTCTGCTGTAAACATTGTAAATGGGGTAGCTGTGATTTTCAACCCCCTCACCCAGAGAAAACACCTAATCCTAAACATAATATGCAGGATCTAAACTGTATTTATTTCAACTCTAGATCACTTCCTAAACACAGTATCGAGATCTGGGAGACATTGGACGATCTAAGTCCAGACTTGGCTTTTGTTACTGAGACCTGGCTTGATGATAATAATATCCCAGACATTGTCACTGCCTTACCCTTAGGATATAAAATTCTACAACAAAATAGGAAGGGCGGTAAGAGAGGAGGGGGGGATAGCAATTTTATATAAAGATCATCTTACCTGTATTCCCATTAGGGTCACTAAAGCAGGCACACATGAGATTCTAGCGTTCTCAGTGTCTGTGGATGACTATAAACTATTTTGAGGGGTAGTCATTTACAACCCGCAAGGACATCAGCCCGGATTAAGCACTAGTCTATTAACACAACTTCTCCCTCTCTGTTTAAAGCATAATCAGTTTCTAGTTATAGGAGATTTTAATCTCCACTATGAAAAGCCCACAAACCCAGGAGTTAAACATCTCGATGATGATATGGCTATAATGCAACTATTCCAAAGGATCACTAAACCAACCCATGTGGCTGGCCACATCCTTGATCTATTGTTCTCCAATATAGAATCTATATGTATTCAGGAAATTAAACCCTTACTCTGGACGGACCACTTTCTAATTTCCTTTTCCTTCAGTTTATCTAAACATACACCAAAGTCTGAGATAAGGGGTCAGCCAAAGTCTAGGGCCTGGAATCAAATCACGGAGGAATCATTCAGTGCCATTTTCCCTTGTATTTCTAGGCCTTTGTATCAAAATCCTATAAACACATTAGTTACACAGTTGCAGCAAGACATTGAAAAAACACTTGATCAGTGTGCCCCTAAACTCACTCGGAAACTAGCCACTAAAACTCAATCCGGAAAGTGGTATACACCGAATTTAAAACTTATGAAAATAGAGTGCAGAATTAAGGAACATAAATGGAGACTTTCAAAGACTAGCACAGATAGATGTATCTATTTAGCCAAACAAAAAACTTACCACGGGGCTCTAAAAGAGGCCAAAATTAAGTACTACACAGAAAGAATTGAAGAAACGGGAAGTTCATCTAAAGAACTTTATAAAGTAATTCGAGAACTTTGCAAGCCCACCCTGTTGTCACAATCTATGGCACCTTCATTTGAGAATTGTGAGCTACTCAACAATTCTTGTATAGATTAAGTGACAAAAATGTACACAACTTTTATTCCCTCAAATAATGAAGACTCTAAGGTTTGGGAAAATTTAGCTCCTCATCCTGCGGCTCACAACCACCTAGATAGTTTGTCATCATTCTCCGAAGAACAAGTGGCTAAAGCCATGACAGAAGTGAAGGCAGGATCCCCATTAGACCCATGCCCATACTTCATATTCTCTCGTCTAGTCTCAGTGCTGTGTCCCCAAATTACTAAAGCCCTTAATCAATCGTTAGAGCTTGCTTCCTTTCCATATATCTGGAAAGAAACTGTTGTTTTCCCCCTTTTAAAGAAGCCAGGTCTCGAAATCTACAATCCAGCCAACTATAGACCAATCTCCCAACTACCATATTTATCGAAGGTTTTTAAAGAAATTGGTTAATAAACAACTTACGGCCTTTATCGAATCCAATAATCTACTTGATTCTTGACAAACTGAATTTAGGGCCATCAACAGCACTGAGGCTACTCTGCTAGCTGTGTCAGATAATATCAGGTCTTTAGTTGCCCACGGTAAATCTGTAGCACTGATCCTTTTGGGCCTTACTGCGGCTTTCGACACTGTATCCCACAACAAACTATTGTGAATTCTGCATGAAAAAGGACTTTGTTCAAAAGCTTTAGCATGGTTCGCGTCTTTTCTTAAAAACCGAACCCAGATAATTCAAATGGGTCCTTACTCCTCCACTGCTAAAAGTATTGATCATGGAGAGCCGCAGGGAGCTACTCTGAGCCCTACTCTTTTCAATATATATGTTTCTTCCTTAGCAGATATCAGCAGGAAATGGAGCTTTGATATATGCTCCTATGCTGATGACACAATTGATAATTCCTTTGTTCGACAGGCTGGCAAGAGTAGATACTAAAGATAATCTGATCAACTGTCTTACTGAAATTGCAAATTGGATGTCTGGACATTGCTTAAAACTCAATGCCGGAAAATCAGAGATCTTACTATTCGGAGGAGCTCAAACAATTTGGGACAATAGTTGGTGGCCCCAGGTATTGGGAACCGCTCCTGAACCTAGGCAGGCTGCCAAGAATTTGGGCTTCATCTTCGATGATGCTTTATCTATGCAGAATCAAGTACGATCACTATGTGGGAAAAGCTTTGCCACACTAAAACTTCTTAGAAGACTTTTTCCATGGATCCCTCTAAATTGTAGGAAGACAGTGACACAGGCACTTCTTGTGAGTAGACTGGACTATGGCAATGCATTGTATGTGGGCATGGCTGACTATCTTTTTACCAGACTACAAGTGGTCCAAAATGCCGTTGCCAAACTAATATGCAACAAGAGTAGATATAGTTCATCCTCCTTCTGTATGAAGGAATTACACTGGCTACCTGTACGCCAAAGAGCCAACTTTAAGCTCATGTGCTTTGCACATAGAACGCTATACAAAACAGGTCATCAAATCCTACACGGAAAATTAAAATTTCATGTACCTCTGTGCAATCTGAGATCCCACCATCAGGCACTGGCATCAGTCAAGCGTACGACTAAAGCCAGGATGGGCGATCGATCGTTTTCAAAATAAGCAGCGGTCATTTGGAACCAACCCCCTCCAGAACTACGCCTGACTGAAGAATACCTAATGTTCAGAAAAAAACTAAAAACACACTTATTACCTGGTTACTAAGCTTTTAACTGGAATCTTTCTCTGCCTGCACTCAGTTATGTTTCAGCGCCGTGATATCCCTTGGGATGAGTGTTGCGCTCTATAAAAATAAAAAATAAAAAAATAAAAAACCTCAGACACGGTAAAGCGTGGTCGAACACCACCGCAGTCCGCTCTGTTAAATAACAACACTTTTACAGATATCCAAAGTATTCTTCCATACACGGAAACGCGTGGTTCCTATCATCACTGCGTTCCGCTGTGGTCAACGGTAATAAAAGCGCTCAGTAATCTTACAAGCAGTTTTAGTCGAAGCTAAAGCACTCCAGACACGCAAATGCATGGTTAACTTCACCACCGCATTTCGCTCTGTGACACGCTGGAATCTACGAAAGCAGCTGAGCTGCCAGTCAATGTTTTCCGAGGAATGGCGTGTTCACGAACCTTTCCGTGACACCCCACAAAATCAACTCACGATTGCTCCTACTACCCTCTAACCTCGAGCAGGTCCGCGAAGCACGAACACCAGAGTCTCAGAGCGGCTTCCTCTCGCAGCGGAACTCTCTCTCTCGGCCGAGAGAGAGAAAACGTCAAAGACAAGAATTATGCACATCGTCCGATGCGCTACGTCGCCTCATATACCTCCTCCCAGTAAAAGAGCATTATGGGAGTTGTAGTTCAGGTACAAGCAAGGTAGGCGCTGCTAAGGCCGATTCCTGACATATACAGTTGTATTAACCAGAGATTTCACAAAAATGAAATGCACTGTTAATAATTGAAAGGATGAGAAACTGAACCATTGACTCACAGCTCGTGAGCTGAGAAGCCACGACAAGGCACCAACCTCTTTACAGGCCATTCATACACCTTTCATACGGGTGCCGCATACAAAATCATTCATACAGCCAGCTGCGGGCCCATCGCATTACAACACTCACATCAGCAGACAGCGCCATTCAAGGGCCCATCACTTTCACACGCCCACATTCCTGAGACAGCAACCACACCAGCTGATGGATTGCATGGAGTGGCGTTTGGATAGCAGTGTGTGTAGTGACCAGCACCAACTCACTACTCACACACCGCCAGCCAAGCGCCAGTCCACGCACACCGCCAGTCAAGCACCAGCCCATGCACACCGCCAGCCAAGCACCAGTCCACGCACACCACCAGCCAAGCACCAGTCCACGCACACAGCCAGCCAAGTGCCAGCCAACGCACACCACCAGCCAAGCGCCAGTCCACACACACCGCCAGCCAAGCGCCAGTCCATGCACAACGCCAGCCAAGCGCCAGTCTACACACACCACCAGCCAAGCGCCAGCCAAGCGCCAGTACACGCACACCGCCAGCCAAGCACCAGTCCCCACACACCGCCATCACATATTTTATGCAGCAAAAAAAACACAAACCAATTGGCGATAGATACAAACCATTAACTACAAGCACAACAGCTCTAACTGAATACAACACACTTTTTGCCAACCATGAAATCTTAACAAAAATATAAAACAATACAGACCTGTCACTTTACTTTTATGCTCATGGTTGTAACCAAAAACTCCTTTGTGTGTGGTACAATTTAAAACATGTGGGCACACACAGCCCAGGATTAGAAAGGCAATAGAGGCAGTACATATGACTCTCCTTCAGCACACCTCTTCCCTGCACACACACTACATTTTTTAGCGGGAAAGTCTTTTTTAGCCGTGGGAGGAAGGTGATCAGGAAAGTGGCAATCTTTGAATCTAGCCACATCCTCCTCCACTGCTTCTTTAGGAACTCCTGCCTGTTCTACTAAAACAAGGCTGCCTCTCAAAGACTGCTGAAACTGAACAAATGTCATCTTTGACTCTGGAGAGCAATCCTTAAATACAACAAAGGCATTGTAGTCTAAAATCCACACAGGTTTGCGCACTTCAGAGACCTGACCCCAAACGTCACTGGTGAAGTACTTTCATCATGGATGGTAGTCCGCATATAGACATCTCTCCTGTCAGAAAATGTCAGAGCAAGAAGCTCATCACTACGCAAGGCACTGCACTGTTCCTTCACAAGTTTTTTACAAACCAGCTCTTATGGGTAACCTTTACGGTTAGAGCGGATTGTGCCACAAGCAACAGTGTCCACTTTGAACAATTCCTTGAACAATGGCACAGCAGCGTAAAAGTTATCTACATATAAATGGTGACCTTTGTTAAGAAAAGTCCTCTGCTCAGTTCCCACACAAATTTCTCTGCAACTCCAAAAGTGGACGGACAACCAGGGGGCTCAATACTGGAATCCCTACCAGTGTAAACCCTGAAATTATAGACATATCGAGTACTACTCTCAGACAGCATATACATAGGCTGTCCGGATTCCGACTCTGACTGTACCCTACCGGATGAAAATCAGCTGACCCAGTTTAAACCGAGTGTCACTGATTTTCATAGTTGGCGGGGGAGAGGAGCTGTTGTGGTCTGCCGTCTGTCTGACTGCGGCCGCACCAGAGTACTTCACAGGTCTTTAAAAAGACCATTTACATAATCTTTTACTCCAGCTCTGTTTTTAAACTTGGCCTCTGGAGGTCAGTGTGGGCTTTGTTTTGTGCTTGCGCCGAGGACTTTCGGTGCGCCAGTTTCTAGTAAGAAACGTTCCCTCTTCAAGGTGTTTTAGTCTGATATTTAAATGCAATTAACTTTCTTGGTGGAACTTAGAAATGAATAAGGAATAAAGCGCGAACAGATGTGAAATATTAGAAAGTTGTTAGAAAATCTTGATTGTGTTGTTAAGAATTCGTTGTAATGAACACAAGGTTCTTTAATAATGCTAATTGCATGCAAACGTGTTCTGTGTAAATCACTTTGGATAAAAGCTTTATAAAGATAATACGGTTTAATTGTTTTAATTCCAGACAAATCAGACAGAGCATCACAAAACCCATCACATTAGGTATTCTATTCCATGTAATAAAATCCCAGTGTCACTGTTGTGGGCGCCAGGGGAGGGATTCTCACTCACTCAGATGTTATTGAAGCCAGAAGACACGAATGAACAGGTCACGTTTTGTAGGTCAGTTTGAGACAGTTGGAAGCTTCTAGGGAGCCCCATCTCGGTCGCTTTTCAGTGATAACACGTAAGACTCTGGTGAGGGGGGGAGGGGGTGCTGGAGAGGGGGACAGCACACCGAGCCCCTGCGATGAGGTGGGTTTGTTTCTCTTTTGCGGGGAGGGGTGCTGTGCTGTTGGAGCCCGAATCATGATTTCTTTGAGCGGAAGGGGCGCCATGCTTCAGGTATGAGGGGGACGGTTCCACCGTAGATAATGATAGCACGTTCCTGAATAGGAAAATGTCTTTCGTTTTGCACTCAATCTCAGAGATATGATCTCTTTTGTGAAATTAAACTCAGGTAAATTGGAATTTATTCAAGTGTAACTTGAGTTTATTAACCGTTGTTCAAAGTTAATGAAGTCAAAGAATTGTATTCATTCTTTATCAATGCATCATATATCCAACTGCCCAATGCATTTCGGGCTTTTTTTAAGCCCTTCTTCAGGGGCGGTACTAGTTGGTATGGTGATGTATAGGTTCTCCTGAACCCGGGAGAATCAAATTGGAAATGCTCCGTTCCACCGACACACATGGAGGTGACACCTGCCGATATTTACAGATGCAAAAATGCCTGCTAATGTCCCAGGACGTGGATTTTTTTGTTGCAAGTACCAGCATCGGTATATTAAAAAAAAAAACCTGGCAATAGGTTCTAGTTGTCCCAGCTAATAAACACCGTATCTTTATTACGTGGCGCATTTGATTTAACACCTAACACAAGGCAACTCGCCCTGTAACATAACTCAACACAAATTCATTTTGTGTGCAGGTTTCAAGACCGATAGTGAAAGTAGCAAGACCCAGAGAAGGATCTCGCCACTGTGCAATGGAGAGTCACCTGGATATGCAAATGATGGTCATTTCAGTCACTCAAAGCCATCAAAATCTCCCAACACACATCTGCCGTTGGTTCCTCGTGAAATGTAGACGAACAAAAACTAAACACACACACTCTGCCTCTCTCTCGCTCAGTCTGCCTGTCTGTCTCACTAACTTTCTTTGTCTTACTCTCTTCGTCCCTGTCTGAGAGAAGTAAGTAGCCCCCTAAATATATATGAGAATTATAGTTGACTAGTTCTACTTTTCAGCAAAGTTGAATTTAAGCAGCCGAAAAGTTCTTAGCAGCAATGTTGCCCATACCACAGAAATGACAAAGGATTTTCAACTGCATTTAAAAGCGGATTACGTCTACTCATTGGATTTGACTGAAAATGGTGATATTTGGAACACCTGCCAAAATCTCACCTAATGTCAAATTCCAATTATTTAAAAATAGGACACGCTTTGCGGGAACAGAAGGGAAGCTTCACTTTCCTACAACTTTCAGTGTTACATTATGTTGCCCTATCCTGTACCAAACATCAAAGAGTGACTTACTTAGGAATACAGTCTCTAAATAATTTTTCATCAGTCTCTCCAAGTTTACACTATTTCTCTCAGTACACACAAACAGCTTCTTTACTGCTTTTTATTTTATAATTGAAGGTAGAGAAGTTTGTCAGAGCTTTATATTATTCAGAAAATAATGTTTATTTTCGTGTGTTTAGTTAGCATAATTAAGCTACAAAACTAATTTGCTGGGGCCTTTGTCCATTTCCACTGACAGCTGTAAACGTGGCTTTTAAAGGTTGCACAAATACGTTTCCTGCATGCCTGTTTCTTTCCCTCCTCTGTGTTTTTCTTTTTCATAACTTAGTCAATAATAGGATTAATTTCATGGTGATGCCTCTTGTTAGTGCACATTGCAAAATATAATCTGCAGGGGATAAGGATCCCTCATCTCATCACTAGCCAGAACCAATTACAATCTGCACAAGGAAAATAACAAGCAAAATATCAAAAGGACTACTGAGTTTGAGGCAGAAGAGAACATGAAAAGATTCTAAGTGCAGATCGATAGACTAACATGGAGACCAGGGCCGGACTGGGAACCAAAACCGGCCCTGGCAAAGTGCTCAGCTGGCCCCCCGGGGCTTGGGGGTGCCGCCGAGCTCTTTGCCAGGGCCGTTTTTTGGCCAATTTTGTTACAGTTTTTGCAGCTTAGCTGCAAAATCGGCCCTGTAACAAAAACGGCCCCCAGGGGCCCAAAACCGGCCCCCACCCATGCGGCACTCCAGGGGAGTGCCCGCTACGGCCAGTCCGGGCCTGATGGAGACCGTTCTCTAAACGGATCGGCAAGGAACCTAAGCAAGTAAATTGGTCTGACACAGGGGTCTACCTCTAAGGATATCAGGAAAAAACTTGGTTCTCCTCCAAATGGCGAGTCTTTACACACTTTAAGGACCGGGTTGTTACCACGCATGCCATTACATCACAAGTCGTATCACGACTTGCTGTAGGGGGCGTGCAACACCAGGTAATGTGTTGGATTTTAAATCCAACACCTTCCCTGCTGTTGCACAAACTGGAGTAGTAATAGTAATTAATACTATTCCTAAATCCAGTGCGCCCTCTACAGCAATTCGTTGATATGACTTGCGATGTAATGGCACGCGTAGTAACAACGCAGTAGTTGTAACAACCGCGTCGTAAAGCCTTGCATTGTGAATGTATGCGTTGAAACGTCATGCATTCCATCTAAACAGGATCAGTGAGGAATCTCTGAACATCTGTCAACCAATAGCCGTAGACAGCATTAGGCGGGGAACTATGAGAACTGCCTGCCTTGCCTACAACGCCCAACACCCCCAGAAATCTCTCATTTCTAAAAAGTTCTCTCTGTACCCCGCAGTTCAAGAGGTGTGCCTTGCACAGAGCCACCCTTTTCAGGCAAATTTCTGTACTGACAACCTTCGACTTGTAAAAATGTATTTGGACCTCATCTACACTGTACGTACACTGGCTATATACCATGCATCAATGAAGAAAGCAAGCAATAATAAAAGCAAAGCGTTCCATAAACACCGGTAAAACACAGTTTCGGTTGTTTTTTATGGCGCGAAAATGAGTAACCACTGAAAAGCACTGTTTTTTTGAGGTTTTGAAATCACTGGAAAACACTGAAAAAACACCACCAGAATTCACCAAAAATAGAAACTGAAAACAGGAAAGCCTACATATACATCTTAATTTTATTACGTGCCCTCTTGCTAGGAATGTACTGCCTAAAAACCAATCGACCCTTGAACAGGACGAAAGACTCATCCACTGCTATTTCTTTCCCGGGCACATAGATCTCTGAAAATCGATCAACTAAGTGATCAAGGACAGGCCGAATCTTAAAAAGACGGTCACAATCAGGGTGATCGCGGGGCAACGCAAAAGCATTATCAATAAAATGCAACATCCGAAGAAGAAGCAAATACCGATTCAAACTCATGGTTGCAGTAAATATAGCTGTTGCCATCAAGGGATTAGTAGACCAATATGAAGACAGAGATGGCTTCCTAATCAGGCCCATCAGAAAAGTTAAACCCAAGAACGTCTTCAGCTCATCCAGATTTGTAGGAGTTCACCGGGTAGCTCTAGAGTGGGGCCTAAGCCTGACACTGTTGTCCCTCAAATACTGTTCAGCATACAAATTAGTCTGCTCAACAATCTCAGCCAAAAATACATCGTCCAAAAACAACTGAAAGAAATTTATAGGCAAAAAAAGTTCACAATTCACTCTACACCCTGCAACACCATTAAAGACAGGCAGCACCGGCTGCACCATGTTTGGGTCAAACCATAGTCCAGCACTTCCAATGGGAAGCCTCACAGACACAGGCTGCAATCCAGATACCTCTTGCTGCACTATCGGCACATCAGTGTCCTCCTCTAAAACAGGCACTTCATCTGCACTGAGAGTAGCTTCATCATCAGATGATTCCATGTGGAGAGGAAACTCACTGCCTGAATCTTCCCTTTCCTCCTCTGCCTCAGATGCAGAGTCAGTCTCATAATCAGGGACAGAAGAAGACTCAAAAAGCATCCCAACAACCTGCTGAGCGGTCATCCTACGGCTAGCCATAATCCTTGGTTATACAAGTAACTTGACAAATAAGTCAACAGTGCCCAAAGCGTATAAAAAAATAATAAACAAAGTGTGGATTTATAAAACTAAAAGAAAAACTACAAGCATGTAGCAGTAGTATATCAATACAAAGCACACAAAGACCTATATACTATAGAACAATGCCACTCACTTGCCACAGGCAGCTAGACTCACCAGCACCTACTCTGCACAGGCACAGCAAGCACCAATTTCCCACTAAAAAAGAAAACACAAAATAGATTACACAAAAAGCAACACAATACACATTGTGCACAAATACAAGTAAAATGGCACAGACATTCAAACAAAAGCTAAATAGGCTTCTAATATTAAAACATTTCCAAAAAAGCACATTCATGAAGGTCACGTTTGTAGTAAACAATATAAAAAAACGTTTCCTTACCAAACACTTGCAACTAAACTGCAGCTCTACCAGTGCCAAAACCGCAAGCACAATTTAAAACAAAGCTTTGCCCTAAAATGAAAAGGAGAAAACAAAATGTTACGATCACTATTAATGGCACACAAACCATCAGCCGAACACACAAAATTTCCCCGGTGGCACATGGGCTTAAAAATACATGGAGGTAAAAAATACCACCCCCATGGGAATGACCCTTGCCCAAGGGGTCATTCCCAAAATGCACACATATGAATTCCCTGGTGACTACTGGGTTTCTGCCCCCACCGGTGGGCTGATTGGCCTAAAAACGGCCGAATCAGCCCACGGGGGCAAAACATGGATACAAAAAATCACCCCCATGGGAGTGACCCTTGCCAAGGGGTCGCTCCCAAAATGTGCAAATAATAAAGTCCCTGGTTCCTAGTGGGTTTCTGCCCCCCGGGGGGCTGATTGGCCTAAAAACAGCCGAATCAGCCCCCGGGGGCAAAACATAGATACAAAAATCACCCCCATGGGAGTGACCCTTGTCCAAGGGGTCGCTCCCAAAATGTGAAAATAATAAAGTCCCTGGTTCCTAGTGGGTTTTGGCGCCCCCCCCCCCAGGGAGGCTGATCAGCCTAAAAATGGCCAAATCGGCCCCCTCTAACATGGATATCTATGCCCCCCAGGGAAGTGAACCCTTGCCTAAGGGGTCGCCTCCCAACAAACCCAAAAAAATCCCTGGTTCAGTGGATGGATTCCTGCTCCACGATCGCGGGCCTCACCCGCGATCGTGGAGCAGGAATCCATTAGAAACCGGCACAGGGGGAAAGGAAAAACTCTTTCCTTTTCCCCTGTGTCCGTTTTGCCCCCAACCCCCCCCCCGAGAGAAGGACTTACCTTTGAACGTCCTCTCTCGGATTGCCGAGGGAGGGGTTGGGGGAGGTAGCAGAAGCGCTTCCGCTGCCTTCCCCAGTGAGGGCATGTAGGAGCGGCCCACGGGGGGAGCGCTTCCTCGTGGGCCAACGCCAGGATGTAATGGTTACATCCTCGGCACAGCTCCACCGTTGACGAGGACGTAACCATTACGTCCTCGGCACCGAAGGGGTTAAAAGAAAGAAAACCGAAGATGCAGTTTGGTTGATCTGGTTTACAAAGGTAACTTTTTTGTCAAAGAGGACACCCAGATTCTTAACCTTTTCCACTAGGGATAGAATAGGGCCCATATCTTGTGTATATTCCATATAGGTCCCCTATATAGGAGCAGGTAACACTGCAACCTTTCACCTATATCCTTCCCAACATTACATACATAATGGCTGATAGGAACTGACCTTTTACCTAGATACGACACTGCATTCAGAACGTGGGTTTTTTCCTAGTTCGAAACTCATACATTATGCATGAGGCTTCTTGGAAGCACAGCAGGACTGACAGCAGGACAAACCTCTCCTGTATAATATCTCTGTATAAAGTTCAGGCCCGACGTCATCCTTTAGGATGACACAGTAACACAGCAAGGTAGGACCCCTGGGGAGACCTATGGGTATATATACATCATGTCTTGATTTAGAAAGACAGAGGAGACTGTGACTTCCCGGCTGACACACTGACCAGAGACACTGAGGTTCCTGCATGCAGACACTCCAGCTCGCAGTAGTCTAACATCCCTCGCGGGGTATCCAACTCGAGACCAGGACAGGGTCCCACATTCTCTAATTCTCAGGTAATGGGGTTGACTAGATCCTAGAGGGATTCTTGGCATAACACCTACACAGATGCTAGGTAGCATTTAGGTACATCTAGTTAGGGATGCATCAGAAGGAGTATACACTTTCTATCATGTATTCTATGTACTTGTATATATTCATGATTACTGCAAAATGGTAGAATTGTACCATCCCTTTACTTTCATAGTACTGCTAATCATATATCTCTGCTACTGTCTAATGGTTATTGCAGCTCATCTATTCTACACCAGAATAACAACTGTTCAATAAATACTTATTGAAACGCCCAGACTGTTTATTCTGTGTATCTCTGAGAGAAACTAAGTGAGCACGAGTGACTGAGCGAAAAGTAGTATATTTTTTCCACGATCCTGGGGGATCAGGTTTGTCATCTTCTGAGGTTGCCAGAAACTATTCTCTCCCCAATAAGAGGAGATTCTAGTGGCACTGTGAGCTAGCTGATACAGACAGGCTAACGTATCCGGTGGGAGTGCACGGAAGCAGTCTGCCACCAGTCCCACAGTTTATGTTATTCAAAAGCGCAGATCCTGTATAGGTAATATAGGAACTACATGACATGGCGCGCCACTGTTGGTTGGGTACTTATTTAACAGTAGAATCTGAGTAGTTCAGTCGTGCTATTCTTAGAGACCCCTACTCACAAAACACCAGAGACGTCTGGAGTGGGTGGGCACAAACTCCGCCACAGATAAGTAGGTGAAAAATCCTATTTATTAGCGGTTGGTTAATCAAGCTTGAAGGACACATTGTTCCTAAATTGTGCATAAAAAACCTTATCTTAGTTTCCTTGGGAAAACTTCTTCTTTACAAAAATGACTGAGACAGGAGATGACGTAAGAGTAGATCTACACCTCACAGCTGGAGAAGAATATGCAGACGCAATTCCGATTGCTGGAAAATTCAGAGATACAGTCACCCTGAAACTGCTAGAGCATAATTTAACACCTAGGGTGGCATAGTAGCTTTCGTGATTGAGACACACAAATCAAACAAAACAGAGGTATTTTATTCGTGGGTTACATTCCCAGCAGCAAATGCAAGAACAAAGACATTTCACTTGAGGGAGCAGGATTTTGCTAAATAAACCAGCTTAATTGGACACCCCTATAATACGTACTAACGGTAAGTCGTGTTAGTACAACTAATGTGCACATTTAGACTACATGCAGGAATATAGCTTTGCAATATGCATGAACTGACCCTACATAATACATAAATAACCGGAAATGTAATAATCTTGTGTTTAGAATGAAATTAATAAGGTTTGCCTGGCAAGGCCGCATGTGTATTTAGTGAAAAGCATGGTGTGTGTTGCTTTACCCTAATAAATAATGCAGCTTTCCTGCTTATGCTACTCTAGGCTAACAGCAAATATGAAGTAGAGCTAAAGTGGGAGGTAAACAGTGAAAATTGCATTATCACATAATTAATAGATGTCTGTTTTCCGTTCTTTTAGTAATAAACGAGTCCTCCATCTATTAAAGGTTTCTAAACTGAGGGCGGGAGGACTTCGTAGCGAGCAGGAACCATGTGACCATGCAACTGAACTGCTGCGCAAAGCTGAAGCTTGACCTGGTGAAGGACAAAACATTGAAAGGCAGCCAAAGCCAGTGTCATCATGGGAACGGAACCTGTAGTTGTTAAATTTATTAAAATGTAAAATAAATTGTTACATGTATACTCATGAGAGGGAAGAGGTATTGATGACTGTATAACAAATTGCTAGGAACAATGGTGTAGTCAAAAGTACATGATTTCATAGTGGGGTGACATCCCACCCCTCAAACTTAAACCAATCCCTTAGCTAGAAATTGTTAATTTAGCAACTATTGTGGGACGGACATGTACTATTAGGGTTGAAGAATAGGTGCTTTAGGGGTGTGGTTTAGGTCGCTTAGGCTGAAGGTGTCCGAGTGAGGGATACGTCGCTGTTCATCGGTTTGCTGAGAGGCCTAGCTGTTCCTGTCCTGACTCTTGAAATCTTTGATCCCTGACTCTCTTTCGGGGGTCCCCCACTACTGCCTAGGCCTCGGTGGTGGTTTTCCCCTTGCAGATCCTTTGGGTTTGTCTGATCTAACTTAGCATTGCAGAAATTATTTTGCAGTCGTATTCTTGTCTTTGAACCCTTTGTCTCTTCATCTACCCCCTCCGAATTGTTGGTTTAAAATCGATATATATTTTTACTTGCATTAAATGTTTCTTCATCTATCCACTCTTTGCAAAATACATTTGAAATGATAGTTCCATTGTTGCTATTAGATTGTTTCTCTCTCTCTCTCATGAGGTTTCCAGTATTTGAACTTATGAATGTAATCGCTATGAGCATTGATTAATACTAGATAAAATTATTAAATCTCACCGAGAGTCTGTGGTTATTTTAGCCCGGTTCTACAATTAATGTTTTTTAAAATTACCATTGCCATGAACTCTTCAACTAATTGGTTCATCGACCAAGTAGATGAGAAGTCGATTCTTATTTCCCAATACACAAAGTACAGGATGTTTACATTTTGTGCCTGAGTACCAAGAGTAAATAGAAGTAAAGTTAACAAACTTGACACCAGTGTATCAGGAATTTGGGTGAAAGTGTATGTGCCAAAGTATGAGATTCTATTGAATATTTATCCCTGATCAAATTATTGGGTTCGCGCTGGATCACACTCTTACACAGAAGGAGATGCACCAGAGGAATATTGTCCGTTCGAGGACATAGAAGTTCTGCTCACATACCAGGAGCACTTGTACTGGTTTAAAGCCACCCTACCCCACATAAGAAGAAGAGTAAGACTCGGCCCGCTCAGAGGAGAAGGGGCAACATGGCCGATATTAGTTGCCTACACGCCACATCCTGACATTGACCCAATACCACCAGGAGACTTACTCATACAACACAAAGATTCAATTAAAATCTATAGAAACTTGATGCAATTTGTCATGAGGACATTTACAGTCCAACCAGCAATAGTTGCAATAAATGGAACTCAAACTCAGGGTACTGCAACTAAAATTACACCACAAACATTACACACAGTGATGGGCAAAATGCCCACTAAACGTGAACAAATGCCTTTCTGGATCGCACAGAAAATAACACAGCTCGAGGCAGTATTCCCGAATACTATCCCGTATGAAAAACACAGAATGCTAACAATCTGCTTGCCCATGGGGATAACACCACAAGTAGAAGACTGTACCACTTGGGGTACTGTCTTTGCTGCCATTTATACCAGAACTCATGGTATTCCTTCATTAGCTGTGATACTAGATGTATTGAGACCAATACAAAACGAGTATGGGGCAGAGCCTGCTCTGAACTTAGGTAGGAAGTTACTAGGCAATTACGCCCAGGTATCAGCCATAATATTAGCTAATATTAAAGGGGAAGCAGCTTCAGTGGCTATCCGCCAGCGCCTGAGGGAGTTCAGTCCTTTAGAACAAGAACACAAACTATCGAAAATAATTAAAACTGCATATGCAGAATTACGCAGAGACAGTTTGGGTGGGAAAGCTTTAAAACCACAACTGATTGGCAGTTCTGAAAAGGACACTTCAAAGCAGACACCTGCTTCAACTAAAAAGAAGTGGGTCAATAAAAAAACAACAAAACTTTAAAGGAAACAGATCTCAATCGCGAGGTAGATCTCCTCCACAGGAGCCCTGCGAAAAGAGGTATAACCTTAGGAATAGGGATAATATCAGGAAACCTGACAGGTATCAGAATACTGATACACCTTCCTCTCGTTCCTTTCAGGGTTCATCGAAAAACTCAGAGAGGGAAGGATGGTCAGAAAGACATGAAGAGCGTACAAAGTCCAGAGATAAGCGCAATGCTCAGGTTACACTTCCAAAAAAGACGAAAAGCCAAAGCAGAAGCCACAGTTCAAGAAAAAGAAGGTTGCATGTCTAAAGATCAGACATGCCCAGAATTCTGAGGACTCAACTACTGAATGGGGAATGTGCTCTGACGATGCTAGACAGTGCGGCAGAAGTAACAATAGCTCACCAGAACCTTATGGAATTTCTGGTGACAGCGGACTTGAATGATTATATCATGGTGGAAACACCCGATACTAGGGTGAGTGTCCTACATAAAGTATATGAAATAATGCTCCAAATGGAGGAGGACAAAAGTAGGAAAGTGAGAGGTCTCTTTTGGAAGAACCTTACGTTTGGCTATGACATTTTGTTAGCTGAACATGATTGGCCGCCAGCATTCGTCATGGATTGCCCTAAAGGAGGAACATTAATTATGCCAGCATTCTCAGACCATATTCCCAGGCACTTACAACACTCATATGCGCAGGAGTGGGTGGTAGCCCAAGCTCCAGCATTATACAGAAACCATGTGGGATGAGGATTCAACCCACCACATAATTCCTTTAAAAAATACTCCAACTGCACAGAGGCAGTATCCAATAAAGCAAGAAGCTAAACAACAGGTCAGGGAGATCTTAGATGAAGTTGAATACCAAGGGTGATTGAACTTGCACCTCTCAAATGAACAATCCTTTGTTTCATGTCATGAAACCTGACAATACATATCGTCTAGTTTTAGATTACAGACATTTAAACACTTGCACTAAGACATTTGCAGTCCAAAATGCACACAGTGCTGCATTAATGAATAACATTGTGCAGAAAAAATATAAAACACTTGATATCGCTAATGGATTTTTCTGCCAAAATATAGCACCTGAAAGCAGGTATCTAACAGCATTCTCAGCGCTAGGGTCGCATTACCAATTTTGTCGACTCCCCCAAGGGTATAGGAACAGCCCGGAGTTGTTTTCGGCCAGAGTAACCGAGTTACTTCAAAAATTGCATAAAGAGGTATTGTCCTATGTGGATGATATTTATCTACGGACGATGACCTGGAGGAGCACTTGAACAGAGTGAATACCATAATTTTGGGATTTGCATCTAAGGGCTACAAATTAAACTTTAAAAAAATCATAAATTGCCCACCTCAGTGTCCTGTTTTTGGGATATGAGTTTTCAACTGAAGGAAAAAGACTGGCAGACATTTTTATTTTTTTTAATGTGCGCTGCTCCAACCTCTAAACTCATTACAAAATTCACAATCAATCTTGGGATTCCTAAATTTTGGTAGAACATACATTTTAGATTACGCAGAAAGAGTAAAACCTTTCTACAATTTAATAAAACCTGATTTTTTGGTAAGACACATGAACACACAGATACACTTTGTTCCTTACAAGCTGACATGATAGCTTCCAAACACTTCCAAACATGCGTAAACGTACGCAACCAGGTGATCTGTATAATTGTGGGTCAGTCTGGGTACACCTATTTGACATGCAATGAAGGTGAAACATTATCAATTGCATACAAATCACATTTGTACACAAATGCTGAGATATGTTTGGCATCTACAGAAAAGATTCTAATAGCGGTACAGACTGCTGTAGTGAGAGAAAGAGCACTGGCTCAGGGGAAACGAATAATAGCAGTGACTCCATTCCCAGCCTTAGAGACTGCGACAAAGGCAAGCTTTCCAAACGCTGAAGCCTTACATCTGAGATGGATACAATGGGCTAATTCTCTCACTGCAACAGATGTAGCATACAGGTATGACCCAAATTTAAAGACACAAGCATTCCTGCAATACGAACAAGAATATCCTCTACCAAATGAAATAATGCCTCTAGATCAGTATGAATATATAATTTACACTGCCGAATCTGCTCAACCGGCCATAGGAAGAAATCAACAATATAGCACAGCATGTGCAATCGTTAAAGGTTGCATGCAGGATGGAAAGTTCCTTCCAAGTTGCACGAAAACGCAATCTCTACGAGACTGCACGGCACAGCTGGCAGAGTTAAAAGCCTTGATACTGGCACTGGTAAATACGGCTCGAGAATTCCCCACACTAATTGTGTGCGATCCTTTTACTGTGTGCAGTCATATAATGAATACTTGCAATACTGGGTTCAAAATGGGTTCAAAGACGCAAACGGTGGCACAATTAAGCATAAAATACTATGGGAACAGGTAATGAAGTTTAAATCGGAACAATTAAGGGCTCACGTGATACATACACTGAGTCATCAGCGTGATGGCATTCACGTTGAAGGGAATTCATTGGCTGATGAAGCCACAAAGGGGGCTGTACGTACGGTTTCCGTAGCTGCAATCACTCGTTCTAAAACAAGAATAGACGGTGAGATTATGGTAGCTGGTATTGCTTCACGCAAAAACAGCAAAGCACTACCGAAAAAGTTTCCACTCAAGTACTCCTACAAGTTAGATACAAATAACATTCCATTTGCTCAAATTCCTGGAGTGGGGATAGAGTAATTCCAAACATGGATCGTAGGTTAGGTTTAATTCTAGCAGCACACAGGGGTATAGGTTCTGCACATGCAGGAGTTATGGCGACTGTTTCATTGTTGAAACAATGCTATTGGTGGCCTGGATTAACAAAGCAGACTAAGGACTATGTCTTGAAATGCGACATCTGCCAGCAGATGATAGGCTCTACTGTAACATGTCCTGCACAGACACCATTGTTAATTTCTGACAAACCACTAGCGTGTGTTTACTTGGACCACTGCGGTCCCTTAAAAAGAGATGGTGCTTACAGGTATATCATGGTTGCAGTGGATTCCTGCTCAATATATCTGTGGGTGTGGCCCCAGTGCTCGGCTGATGCTCGAACTGTTATAAAAGATTTGCGAGTCTTCATAGGGACATATGCAATTGGCATATTACATTCTGAGCAGGGCCCTGCGTTTATCTCTCGGGCTTACAAGGAGGCCATGCGAGGATTGGGTGTAGCATTGCAGTACTCCTCTCTGTACCATCCAGGGGAAATTCAGTCGTGGAGAGGAAAAACCGAGACTTAAAGCAGTCTTTAACAGCTAGAGTATTAGGCATGGTTGAGAGCTGGGTAAAACATCTGTATGGAGTCCAGAGGGCTCTTAACAATATGCCAAGAAGTTCTCTAGGGGGGGTCGCTCTATATGAGGTCCTATTTGGGGAAAGAATGTGGGTACCTGATCTTGATTGTGAAGGCGCAGTGGTGGATGAAAAACCATTTGACATCCATGAGCGTTTGGCTGTTTTACAGGATCTAAATGAATACAGGACACAACAAAGCAATGTCCACCTGAACCAGACTGCCACTGGGGAAGTCAAATCAGTCACGGCAAGACCTGTCTGGATCCCAAAAGTCGGGGATCTGGTCAGAGAGAAAATAGCGGACAAGAAAGAATATGGGACGTTTTACAGACAACCTGTGCAGGTCCTAGCAGTTGAAGGAACAAGAACTGTACTTCTACCGCCTCTTGCCGAAAAAAAAGGAGAAAAGATTTGCCTCAATCAACCTAATCAAACCACACTATGTGGCCGATACAGAGTAGCAGGCCACATGGACTCCAAAGTAGCAGACGCCCTCCTCTTGCTATAATTCAAGAAGTTCAAACGGAAAGACTCATCACGTTCGAAGAGTCCCCTGTACAGAATGATGGACTATGCAACAATGCTATGGAATTCGTTCCCCTTGAACCTGAAGCTCAACTTCAAAATCAAACTCAAAAAGAACGACCAATTGCTATTAGACCAAATACAGATGTCTACGTCAACATGCCTCGACAAGAGCAAAATAAGATTTCAACAAATCCTGATGCAATTCCAACAATTGATTGAACTGCTTCTGGCTACTTCAACTGCTACTTCATAAACTTTGATACGTTTTCTATGGATCCAAGTGAACCAGAAATTACGCCAGCCCAAAAATCACACAAGCAGCAAGTTAAAGACTTTCTGAACTTTCTTAAAAAGACTTACCTGGTATCACCATGGGTAGAACTATGAATAATTATCAGGTTGCTTTTATTTCTTTTCTGGCTAGGCTTAGTAATAGTTTTTAACATGCTTATTAATGGATAATATATTCGGCAAAGCTCTGCAGCCCAAAATGTGTATTTAAGTTTGAAACCACATAAATCATCTCATCAAGAACAAAGAGACTTGTCATCAGTGAACATTACAGCAGTTCCTATACCGGATGGTATAGTTTGGGACAAGGTTGATTTCGATATATTTGGCCCCACCGAACTTTTAAAAATTCCACATTTATTTAAAATATCATTAAGTGATATCATTACCTCAAGTACATTTTCCGATGATTGGGATGTTGAGACTGTAAATCCCATGTTGTCTGATTTGGAAAAATCTGCTGCATTTTCTAATAGTGAAACAATGGAAGGTACACCAGATTACAAAACTATGTATTGTTTTCAACATTATGGTCATCACTTTTTGCATAAATCATCTAATCCTAGAAATGTGTTCACATACCACCAGTGGGAACATTGTCCAACACCGCCGAAGGGCAGTTCAAAAACATTTGCACAAAAATGTCCATATTTTTCAGGGTTCAATATGTCTGACCCAGCCCCATATTATTATAAGGTTGCGCCAACATCAGCACAGAAAAACATCCTTTATTGCCCAGTTGTCTGAACAAGTTTACGACTTATGGAAAGACACCATAGACTTAAAATCAGTCTGAGGTACTAGGGATTGGCAAATGCAGGGGATAGAAGCTTTATTTAGAGCATGCCTCATCCCTCAGCAACTCATGTTTTTGAACGAGACAGTGCAACAGATGTCTTGCCTTGGACTAGCCAAGAACAAAGACTTGAACACACCTCGGCTGCCAACACCATCACACACAGAGGGTGTGATCACATCACATCACATCACAGGAAGGGATTACAATAGATGACATTATACTATATAACAGATCAGACCCCGATTGGAAGAAATAGTTGATTTGGCCCACAGACACCAATGGTTGTCAGGAAAGATTCATTGGTAAAACCGAAGGATTCACAATCCATAGGCCAGATCCGCACTATGTACAGAGACAACATCCAGGGGTAGTAACATCATACAGTGTTGGGAAGTTTTGCTCCGATTGACTAAAAACATCAACACTCACACAGGTGAAACAACACTTATGCTTACTCAGACAGGATATGGTTCTTAGGGATTTTTTACTAGGTCCCAGGAAACCACGCCAGAAACGTTTCATATATGCTGGCATTTATGCTGCCTACTATGAAATATGGAAAATATCCAAACAAGAGGTCGCGGAGAGACTACAGGAAGTAGACCGTATAAATCTAGAAAAATCTCCCAACAGTGGTAGACAATGGGTTAACTTTATTGACCTCCAGGATGTATTCCTTAGGCAACATTGTATCTTCTGCGATAGACATACTAGAACAAGATTTGGCCATATTACAACACAAGCAATCTCAATTACGTTCTATCATGTTGTTAAGCTGGACGCTGCAATCTTTGCATGCAAGCTACGTGCCATGGCGTTTTATCATCAGCACGTCTCTGTTTTCTGAATACAATCTAACAGATAAACAGATAGAAATGGCACAAAGGGGAGCCAAATATTTAATGCTGCATATCGAAAAACTGGATAGATTACCAATTACAGTGGCAGAATCACCATCCACGGAATGGCTAATCCATGGCCACATAACTCTACCAGCCACTACTTTTCAGTTTCAATATTGCCTTGAACAAAAGCAGGCAGGCAGATATGAAAAGATGGCTAAGGAATACATTAAGGAATAATGGGAATTACCATACAGATTTTGATGCCGGAGTGGGGATCGAGACATGTTTCTAAACGGTACAAACTGTAAGAAAGCTTTAATAGGATCACTCATACGTCAGGATATAATGCTGCATGGGGCTTGTAATGGTTCTGTAGCGAACTTGGCCTGTCATCTGAGGGGTTCCCCAGCTGTAGTGATTACTCCAGCATTCGGGCTACTTTCAAATGGGAGTTACTTGATGCTGAATGATCAAGGCTGCTGCGGAATGCTTCCGGGCATCGCATATCTGGTAACCGTGAGCTCCAGGGTTACTTGTTGTATGCAAGTATTGTTTCCACCGACACATACAGTCAGGGAGGCGCCACTATGGCCTTAACTGAATGTTTCTTTAATACGGTTCGATACTGTAAGCAGAATGAAAACCATGCTTTTACAGAAGTCTGTGCCCTTAACCTCTGCTCGACAGACTTTTGATCTCCAGATCGCAAGGTCTTCAGCAGAGATACAGGTGCTTATCCATACAAACTGCCCTTTCCATTTCATAGAAATGGTAAATCGCATCTTTAACATGTCTGATACGACTGGCATTGTCCACCTATATAAGACCATAGGTTCTGGACTTCTAGGCACCTCTCAGACGGTACTTGGAGTTATACCAAACTTCATATGCTCCGTATTCTGCAGCATCTTTGGAGGACTTCCACTAATCCTGTTTCTAATAGCAGGTATCCTGATTGTCTTCTTTCTGCTATGCAATAGACGTCCCAGTAACCAAGGAGATGGAAAAAGCACTCCTGGAGCGCAAATACCTTGACCACATGGTACAACATCTAGGCATGCCTCATCTAAAAGAACGAAGTGCATCTTGGTTCTTGTCATTCCGACCAGCCTGGATCTGACTGCATCTTACCTGTCTTCCGATGCCTGTTTTGCGGAGAAGAATGGGTGTTGGACCTTTGTTTTACACTCCCATCATGTGCGCAACCGGACGTGAATGCTCTCCTGGATCCGATAACGGCCCATGTTCTGCAGTGTCCTCAGCATATTCCAATGTTGATGGCGGCATTCCTTGAGCCACCGCAGTTAGTAACTGCACCTGTTGGTATGGACACCGCCTCCTCCACTGACACCCAGGCTTTGGACGGTGTACAGGCTGCCCCAGCGCCGGCTGTGGACAGCGTGGAACATCATCTGTGCTCAATTGACGTGCTTTGCGAGGTGCTATAGGAGCCGTCTACTGTGGAAGCAAGCAACAAAAATGTTGCGTCTAACAGCCAGGACCCAAACATTTGACTCATTTTGGCTCGTCGTGTGCTGGAAAAAATTCGCACTTTTTTAAACAAGCTCAATTTAGAACTCAAACAAAATTGACATTGACATTCCTTTCATTATTGGGCATAAATGGCTTTCAAATGCTTATTGTGGTTCGGACTATATCTACGGACACTTTAGAGCTTTTTTTTAGATGTTTTAAACATTTTTAGCAAAATAAATGTTTTTAAACTTTGTGCGTACCAATATCTAGTTAGGGTGGTAGCACAATAATAGGTTACATATGTCGTCCAGGCAGAAGAGGAGTGGGTGTTATATTCCATAGAGGTGCCCTATATAGGCATAGGTAACACTGCAACCTTTCACCTATATCCTTCCCTATATTACATACATAACGGTTCATAGGGACTGACCTGTTACCTAGATACGACACTGCATTCAGAACACGGGTTTTTCCCAAGGTCGAAACTCATACATTATGCATGAGGCTTCTTGGAAGCACAGCAGGACTGACAGCAGGACGAACATCTCCTGAATAATATCTCTCCATAAAGTTCAGGCCCGACGTCATCCTTTAGGCCGACACAGTAACACAGCAAGGTAGGACCCCTGGGGAGACCTATGGGTATGTTTATATCATGTCTTGCTTTAGAAAGACAGAGTAGACCGTGACTTCCCAGCTGACACACTGCCCAGAGACGCTGAGGTTCCTATATGCAGACACTCCAGCTCGCAGTGGTCTAACATCCCGCGCGGCGTGTTCAACTCGCGACCAGGATAGGGTCCCACATTCTCTAATCCTCAGGTAATGGGGTTTACTAGATCCTAGAGGGATTCTTGGAATAACACCTACACACATGCTAGTTAACATTTAGGTACATCTAGTTAGGGAGGCATCAGAAGGAGTATACACTTTCTATCATGTATTCTATGCAGTTGTATATATTCATGATTACTGCAAAATGGTGGAACTGTACCATCCCTTTACTTTCGTAGTACTGCTAATCATATATCTCTGCTACCGTCTAATGGTTGTTACAGCTCATCTATTCCACACTAGAATAACAACTGTTCAATAAATACTTATTAAAACGCCCAGACTGTTTATTCTGTGTATCCCTGAGAGAAACTAAGTGAGCATGAGTGACTGAGCGAAAAGTAGTATATTTATACCACGATCCTGGGGGATCAGGTTTGTCATGTCCTGAGGTTGCCAGACACTATTCTCTCCCCGATTAGAGGCGATTCTAGTGGCACTGTGAGCTCGCTGATACAGACAAGCTAACGTATCCGGTGGGGGTGCATGGAATTAGTCCGCCACCAATCCCATAGTTTGTTATCCAAACGTGCAGATCCTCTATAGGCAATATAGAAACTACACGACAATCTGGATGCCATCATGCCGGGCACCAAAAATCTGTATTTTTCCAAAGAGTAATATCTCAGTCTTGCCACAGTTTAATCTCAGGCAGTTTTCTGCCATCCAGGTTCCAATTTGTTCCATACAGAGGTGGAAATGGGCGGCTGTGTGTGCAGGATTTCCTGTGACTAACACAATGATTTGCTTGTCGTCTTGACCTCGGTGACAGGCCTGCACTCTCCCTGACAGCTCCTGTGCTTTGTCGCCACCGCTGAGCCCCCTGCCTTGGGTGTTCGAGGCTGCTGCCGGCTGAGTATTGCTCTCTTGGTTTAATCTGTGTGTTGCCTGCATTTTATCTTTTATTACTTTGGTCATTCTTTTGTAATTTGTTTGTAATTATTTCCGCTTTTTTGCTTTTCCTGTTGCTGCCTTAACTGTCTCTGCCCCCTCAAGCATCCCCATCTCCCGCTTTCCCGCCGCTACTGACCCGACCCCTCCCCCCTACCCATGCCCGTTTCCCGCCTCCCAGCTGAGTGTCCCTCCCATCCCCTATTTAATGGAGACCGCTGCGCAGCAGGCGTGCCACTGGCACGCCGAAGGCGCACCTAAGACAAGCCCATCTGCGCCCATCCGCAACCCGAACGCGAGCAGGGCCAGGAACCCTGGCTCACCCAGGCCCTACCGCTACGACTCTACCATCCTCAATGCACTCGATCCCGGAAGACACACCGACTGCGTAAGATCCTCGCCGAATACCACCCATGGAGAGTTCTCGTGCAGAGCCTGCCGCAGATCCTTCAACATCGACAATACCCCAACTACCGACGAAGGCCCGCCTGGTGCATGCACCACCAACACCCTGACATGCATCCTCCTCAACGTGCGCTCCCTGCACCGACATGCCGTAGAGATCTGGGACCTGATCGGCACCCTCTCGCTCGACGTCCCCTTCTTCATGGAAGCCTTGACCAACGCCACCCCCGGCCCCGACATCGCCACTGCCATCCCCAATGGCTACAAGATCCAGAGAAGGGACCGCCCCCCACTGCCCAGGAGGAGGACTCGCCATCGCACACAAATCCCCCCCTCCACCTCTCCACATCCAGCACAAGTGGCCCCCACTCCCACACAAAACACCTCAACTTCCAGATCTAGCCCAGCCCCAGGACCACGCTACACGGCACCCTCATCTACAGACCAACAGGACCTCGTACCTAGTCTGCTACTACCATCGCCGAGCTCGCCGGCCCCCACGCAATCACCTCAACGGATTACATTCTACTCGGGGACCTGAACTTCCACCTCGACAACAGCAACGACCCCAATTCCATCACTCTCCTCGCCAACCTCGGACTGAGGCAGCTGGTCAACATGCCCACACACAGAGCGGGACACACCCTCGATCCTATATTCGCGGGAGGAACAAATATCCGTTTCAGCCACACCACCCAGCCTCTCTGAATGGACCACCACTGCATCATTTCACCTTTATCACCACCACCGCACCCAAGCCCGCCCCGCGACCACCACAAAGGAACTGGAGCAAGGTCACAGAGGAACTCATCACCACCCTCCTCCAAGACACCCCAGCGCCACGACACACCAACTCCGCAGCGCCAGAACTTCACCGCTGGATCTCCCCCTGCAACTACAAACTTGCACCCTTCCGACACCCCGCCAAACAATACCCACTGAAGGCCACCTGGTTCACCACAGAACTACAGGAAGCCAGACGCTCTTGCAGACGCCTAGAGAAAACCTGGCAAAACCAGAAAATCACAGAAGCACAGAGCAACCACAGGAGCGCCCTGAAGGAATACCACCAGCGCATAAGGGACACCAAACGAACCTTC
The DNA here is from genome assembly GCF_964204655.1 of Triturus cristatus. NCBI lineage: Eukaryota > Metazoa > Chordata > Amphibia > Caudata > Salamandridae > Triturus > Triturus cristatus. Next base: position 318,748,239 of record NC_140585.1, read on the forward strand.
ATGAGAGACAAAGTCCAGACCAACGTGACCCACGCCAAGGAACTGTTCAACGTCATTCAGCAATTCACAAAACCCCCCAGCGAAGCCACGGACATCACACCTACCTACCAACTCTGCAACAAGCTCAGCTCATACCGCCATACCTCCATCTAAAGATCAAGGCCCTCTACGACAATTTCAGCAAACCGATGCCAGACATCACCTCCCCCCTCAACGCTGCCAAAAACGCCAACCATCATGACCTGGAATCCCGCTACTGTCTAACACATCACCGCCACCATGAAGAAAACCCACTCAGGAACCCCAACGGACCCCTGCCCACCGCGCACATTCCACAGGGCTGCCGCCATCGCACCCGAACTAGGACTGACCATCAACGCCTCCTTCACGTCCGGCATCTTCCCAGACGACTGGAAGCAGACGGATGTAAAACCCCTCCTCAAGAAACCCACGGCCGACCCAACAGACCTGAAAACTACCGGCCCATCTCTCTCCTCCTTTTCGCTGCCAAAGTCACTGAGCAACTCGTGAATGCCCAGTTGACCACCTTCATCGAAGAGAACTCCATCCTAGATGCCTCCCAGTCTGAATTCCGCAGCAACCACAGCACCGAGACCGCTCTCCTTGCCGCCACTGACAACATCTGCATGCTACTCGACCAGGGATACCGCGGCCGTCATCCTTCCAGACCTCTCGGCAGCCTTCGACACCGTTTCTCATCGCACGTTTGCAGCCAGGCTTCATGACACAGGGATACAAGGAGCTGCCCTCGACTGGATCTGATCCTTTCTCTCCGGCAGAACCCAGAGGATCAGACCCCCCCCTTCCTCTCCGAACCCACCAATATCAACTGTGTAGTACCCCAAAGCTCATCGCTCAGCCCCACGCTTTTCAACATCTACATGGCCCCCCTCGCCGCCATCGTCAGACAGCATAAGCTCAGCATTGTATCCTACGCCGACACCCAGCTCATCCTCTCACTCACGAAGAATCCCAAAGACACCAGACTCTGCTTCCAGGAAGGAATGAACAACGTGGCAGCCTGGATGAAAGACAGTTGCTTGAAGCTCAACTCACGGACCCTGCAACTCCGCCTAGGACAACACCTGGTGGCCCTCCACCCTCGGGAATCCTCCCACTCCTACTGACCACGCACGAAACCTCTGCATCATCCTCGACTCCTTCCTTGTCATGAACCGCCAGGTCAACGCCGTCACCTCCACCAGCTTCAACTGCCTGCGCACCCTCCGCAAGACCTTCAAATGGATTACCCCTGACTGCAGAAAGACCATCACCCACGGACTCATAACCAGCAGACTTGACTACGGCAACGTCTTGTAGGCGGGAATAAACAGAACTCTTCTACACAGTCTCCAGACCATCCAGAACACCGCTGCCAACCTCGTCCTCGGGACTCCACATCACGAACACATGATCCAACACCTGCGAATACTCCACTGGCTCCCCGTCGAGAAGAGGGTCACTTTCAAACTCCTCACCCACGCCTACAAATCCCTCAACCACATAGGACCCAAATACCTCAAAGAGAGTGTATCCTTCCGCGTACCCAAGAGGAACCTCCGCTCCGCCGACCTCGCCCTGGGAGAGGTGCCCCGCATCCGCAGAAACAGAACAGGTGGGAAAGCCTTCTCCTACATTGCAGCCAAGACCTGGAATGAGCTCCCCATGAACATCAGATGTTCCCCCAACCCTGCACGCTTTCAGGAAGGACCTCAAGACCTGGCTCTTCGACTGGCTGCCCCCAGCGCCTTGAGACCCTCACAGGTGAGTAGTGCGCTTTATAAACCCCTGATTGATTGATTGATTGTCTGATTAGGAAACAACAAAGAGATCGAAGATCTTGATAAGTTTTACCAAAGAGGCAATATAAAGATTAAATAAAGTAGGGCTCAGTGATGCCTCTTGAGGGACTCCACAGGGAAAATCCAAGTGATGGATGAAAAGTTTTCTAGTGTGATGCATTAATCTCCATCCACTAAGAATGATGTTAATAGGGAGAGGGCTTTCTCCCTTATGACATTCTTAAACAGGCGCCTTGGTAAAATCTCATGATTGACCGTGTCAAACGCAGAAGAGAGATCCAACAGAATTACGTTTTTTCTCCTCGGTCTGCTATAGATCCTATGCTTTCAGCAGCAGTTATAATAGTAGATTTAGTGCTGTGTTGGCTTAGGAATCCACATTGTGAATCATCTAATAGGTTTTCCTTTATGAAAGCGGATAATTGCTGATTTAGAAATGTGTATAGTATTTTGGCTGGCAAAGGTAGTCGTGATATGGGACGATAGTTTGAGGGATCTGATGCTGGCAGATTTGGCTTCTGTATGAGGGGGGATAGTGCTGCTTTCTTCCATAGTTTTGGGAAAATACCTGCAGATATAATTTTGTTAAAAATGAGTGTGAGATGTCCAGAGATTATCTCTGTAGCGAGATGTAGCACTTTGGGTGGACATGGGTCATTCGGAGAATCTGATTTCCTGTTAGCAAGGAGGGTCCTAACTTGCTCTTGGATTATAGGTAAGAAGTTAGGAAAACAACATTGAGTGATGATTTCAGGGTTAGGCTTTTGGCAGTTAGATAATATGGGAATGTAAGTGGTAAAAGAGGAATTTGTTTAGTACTTTTGATTGAAAGGTCTTTGCCTGCTCATTACAAAAGAGTTGACTAGCTTTGACCAGCTTGTTGTGAGATGTATTTGATAAGGCTTTAACCATTCTAAACAGTTCCTTGCTTAAGTCTTTAGCGAATTCAATTTTCTCAGAAAAATAAGCAGATTTTTCTGCAAAAATCATTGATTTATAAGTTTTGAGAGCTTACTTATATTTGAGATGATCCTCTTCGTTATAGTGTAATCTCCACTTCCGTTCAAGCTTACAGCAGACCTTGTTTTTGTTCTTAAGACTGGAGACTACCTAGGTTCAGAAGGACTTTTGTGTTATCCAATTGAAATGGTCAGTGGGGCTATTGTATTTCTGGTCTTATTTAGCCAAACCTGATAATTTGTTGCCATTATGTCATGATCTGTTGCTGGTATAGGGTGGAAATACACTTTGCCACTGGATTCAAGCTAGCTTGGCCGATGAGGGATGTTACCCCGAAACTGGTCCCAGGATGCTTGTTTCTGGTCCAGGGAGGAACAGGGTCAACACTGACTTGCATATGGCTGGGTCTGAACTGGAGTGGCAAAGTGAGCTAAAGAATGAAGATGGATTCAACCCAGATCTGTGACTGGGGGTGTGTCTGAAAAGTTTCAGCGCTCCGTCCATCACCTCCTTGCATTTGCCTGGGGAGTGCGGGGCAATACAGACAGAGTATTCTCTAAGCTGACTGAAGTTATTTTATGTAACAAAAATCCGTGAATGACGGATCGCTGAACCTAACCTTGGGAGAGTGGGTTACAGCAAAATGTGCGAAACATATCCCTGTACAGAGAAAAGAAAATCCTTTTCTTGAGTCCCCTCACTCAACCAGGGTTTCCCCTAGGTGACATGCGTCATCATTGGGGCCAACCCAAGCAGCTACTGTTTGGGGCGTGCTGCGATTTGCGAAATAACGTAGGAGCACTTAAATGTGAAAATGTGTAGTGCAGTGTTGGGGGAGTGGTGTAAAGTGGCGTTAAAAATACCTAGCTAATGAGCTATTTTTTATTCTAGCTCCTAGTTGGTATGATAAAAAGGGTTAATATTAGGGGAAAAAGTAATTGTTATGTGATTACTGTCCCTAATATTTTGTCGACATGTTTCTAGCTGTCCCCTAAACCTCTCCTTCAGGACCACATGAGGACCTGCCCCATGCGTACCAATCCGTGAAAAATCTATAATAAGGAAAAAACTATAATAAAGACAAAAATATGCACAACAAATGTGTGGGCATCAAGTAAAATACAAACGGTTTCAATATAAACTCGTAGTATCTGTTCAGGGAATAAAACAGAACGGCAATTAGTACACACTGCCTTCCCACCTCTCACGTGGGCAGGTGAATACCATATGCGGTGCTTAGATCAATGTACTCCTCTAAAGATGGTGTAGGTGCCCTTAGAATTCAAAATTTAGTTAGTGCTCAAATCCAATGTGACAAGATAATACACATTAGAAGTCTCTTTTGTGAAAAAGCCTGGTTAGATAGTTTAAAAACACGTGTGACCAAGGACAACATATGACATACAAAACACACAACATTTAAAGTTCATCATTTTTTGGAACATACTTATGCTCAGGCTTTAATAAGCCTCATGGTCTGCGTGGGTGGAGGGGCTTGTAGTAACCCTACAGAGGTAAAAATAGTATAGGAGTCAGGATCAGGGTTGCTGCCTGGCGTCCCCTGCACATGGAGGGGAGAGATGTTTGTAAAATACAAAGGAATGGCGTTTTTAATATATATAAATATATATCTTTCCTTCACCGATTCCCGTTAGGGGGAGAGTAACTTACTTGGCTCAGCACATCTCCGTCAGTCTGACCTACTCGTTACCCGGGCGGACCGCATCTTAGCATGTCTGTCGTCCGGTGCGAGCTAAATAGTGAAGAGAAAGTGAAGTCATGTTCACATGCCGCCTAAGGCTAGAGTGTGACATTTCGTGAATGATGTAGCTGCGTCCTAGTAGAAATTGATGCGCGCCATGTTGGCGGTATTGGGCTTTAAAGTGGCCTCAAAAGAACACATCTGCCAGGGTTATGGCAGGTGGTTTCACCAGGATTTTAAATTAAAGTAAAAGAAAAATTAAAAGAAAATTAAAATGAATAAAGTGAAGGTCTGGCTTGAACCTTCCAGTGTTGTCGCGGGCTGGGAAGGTATTAAAAAGCGGCGGCCATCTTGGACTAGTTCCTCAGGGCTGTTATGGTGGTGCTTATTGCAAGGAGTGTCATCGTTCTCCATTGGGCTATTATGTAGCGGCCTAACAGATGGGTAATGGTGGGGCCACAGAGACAAAAAAGACAGAAAATAAATAAAAAAAAGGTGATAAAAGTCCTAATTTTGGCTGTAGTCTAAAGGACTTTATCAGGATGGCATATACGTGAAATTGCTGGGTGTCTCAGGTCTCGATATTGGAGTTCATCTTGTGAATTGCCCCCATGAAATATTATCATTCAGGCCTGCAGTGTTTGTGCGCAATTTAAAGACCCATCTTTGATCATTTTCCAGCAGTTTCTTTTCCAAATTGTCATAGCGTTTTATATGTTCCAACAATACCCACCGCATGTCATTTGGGTTGTGTTTCATTTCGTTGAAGTGTGCTGTAATCCTTGTATTAGCCAGTCAGTCAATAAGTCTTTATTCGATTATCATCATAAAAGACATACTATACATGTTAAAAAGAATTCATATAAAATACAATATCATATTACAATACAAGATAAAAATATTAAAATAACGTAAGATATTTCATAATAGTCGAATGATTGAGACATAATGACTAAACATAGTAAAAAATTTGTAAAACACAAGCCAGACTAACCTAAAAGTCCATAGTAATAGCGCTAGTTTAAAACGGCTGAGACCATGTGGGACACATATCAAGGATTGAGTTTCCGTACCCTAAGAATCCACGCCCAACTAATGAATTTGGCAACACCTATTACAACAGGTTTGGATGTGTCCGTTTTCAAAATTCTACTTGCAACCTGTGCAGAACGTGTGCTCATTAATCTGCAAACGGGACGAAGCCATACACGTCTAGGAAGAAGGTAGGTTGGACAACAAAAGAGAAAATGATCCATAGATTCGATCATATCCACACAAAAGGGGCACTTATCGCTACCAAGAGGACTCCAGCTTTTAGTGAGTCCTCGCAGTGGTAGGGCGCCCACTCTAAACTGATGGTACAGTTTACGATCAAGATGTTTCATAATGGTGTCCCAATAACCTTCATAACCAGACTCGTCCTTAAGAACAAAAAATGTAGCAGTCATAGAGGTACCCGAATGTATTAGCTCTGTGGCATCTAAAGTTGCTACGATGCTTGCAGATCCTTGTGCTAATTTTCCTGGTAGTCAAACCTACATAGTGTGAATATGTGATTTTACAACGCAATCAAAATGATCGTGGAACGTTACATCGCAGTTTTTACAACGCAAGTCGTTACAACGACTTGCGTTGGAGGGCGCTGGACTTAGGAATAGTATGATTTACTATTCCAACACCAGTCTAGATACAGTAGGGAAGGTGTTGGAATAGTAAATAATACTATTCCTAAGGTTAGAGCGCCATCCAGCGCAAGTCGTAACGACTTGCGTTGTATTACCCGCGATGTAAAGGCATTGCGGTGCAATGCCCGGGTGGTAATGGATGTTTCCCCATAGTGTATGTCACAGCAGCATGTAATCAGATACACAACCCCATAGGTGTTGCAGTTGGGGAATTTCCTTAATTCCCATGACGTTCCTGTGTTGAAGGTGACCTTTTTGGAGGTTGTAGTGAGATGGCACACACTATAGTTGCCACACGGGTGGTGTCCCGTATGTAAGGTACTGATTACTTGTTGGTTGTGTTTGAGTTGAGGTTTTGGGCAGGTGTGCATTAGGATGTCTCTGAGATTTTTGCCCCTCCTATGTGAGAACATTGGTGTTGGTATTGTCAAGTTTCCGCTGTTCAGGATCCGCCAGTGTTTTTTTCACTATCTTGGTGACCCTGTCTGATGCTATGTTATAGGTTGTGATACAGATGGGTCTTTTGTCCTTTTCTGTGTCTCGTCTTCAGGAGACCATCCCGATGGTTGTTGATTGCTCTTTTCTTTGCCTTTTTAATTATGTTAGAAGGGTATTTTCTCCTCCTCAGTTTTTGGGCCAAGTCATTGGCCTGTATTTCATAGTCCCTCATTTCTGTGCAGTTCATTCTGATTCTCAGGAACTGTCAGAAAGGGAGATTCTCCTTTTGGTGTCTCGGATGGAAACTGTCAAACAGAAGGAGACAGTTCTTAGCAGTTGGTTTGAAATGAGTCGTGGTTTTGGACAGCACACTTCTACAAACTGAAACACACCCCAAATGACATGCAGTGGATAGTGTTGGAACGCCTGAATGATAATATTCCATGGGGGCAATTCACAAGATGAACCCCAATATCGAGACATGAGACACCCAGCAATTTCACGTATATGCCACCCTTATAAAGTCTTTTAGACTACAGCCAAACCTTGGATTTTTATCACCTTTATTTCATTTATTTTCTTTTTCGTTTCTGTGGCCCCACCATTAACCATCTGTTAGGCCACTACATAATAGCCCAATGGAGAACGATGACACTCCTTGCAATAAGCACCACCATAACAGCCCTGAGGAACTAGTCCAAGATGGTCGCCACTTTTCAATGCCTTCCCAGCCCTCAAAAACACTGGGAGGCTTGAGCCAGACCTTCACTTTATTTATTTAAATTTTCTTTTTCTTTTACTTTAATTTAATTTAAAATCCTGGTGCAACCACCCGCCGTAACTCTGGCGGATGTGTTCTTTCGAGGCCAGTTTATAGTCCAATAAGGCTCTCGAGAGTGAGATATACCCCCAACATGGCGGGCATCAATTTCTACTGGGTCGCGGCCACATCATTCACGAAATGTCACGCTCTAGCCTTAGGCGGCACGTGAACATGACTTTGCTTTCTCTTCACTATTTAGTCTCATGGCGCTTGCGGACAAGTCGCAGGTCAGCTCAGAAAAGAAAGGGTCTGTTAGTTGTCAAACAGCCATGTCTTCAACTTCCTGCGAAAACAGTTGTGATCAATGATGGTGCGCAAATAAAGGGGCAGTTTGTTCCAGAGGGCCGGTGCAAGAAAAGAAAAGGATCTTCCTCCGTTTCTAGAAGTATGGATTCTGAGACGTGTGAGAAGTGATTCGTTGCTGGATCTCAAAGTCCTGCAAGGCTGGTACCAGCTCAACTTTTTGGCCCAATAGCCGGGACCTCTTCCATACATATTTTTGTGGGTGAGACACAAAGTCTTAAAATGGATTCGCTTTCTAACAGGAAGCCAGTGCAGAAGTCTAAGGCTAGGAGCCGAAGGAGATCTTGGCGGGAGGTTAAGTACAAGCCTGGCCGCAGTGTTCTGCAGAACCTGAAGCCCAGAGAGAAGATCTACATTTATTGAAGACAACAGGGCATTTCCATAGTCCATGCGGTTTATGATCAATGCCTGGACTAGTGGTTTCCTGGCCTCCATTGGAATCCATTTAAAAACGTTGCGTAAATTACGCAAAATACCGAAACAGGAGCCGATTATATGGTTGGTCTGGTTTTTCATTGATAGTTTGTTATCCATTTGGAATCCTAAATTCTGTACCACCGGTTTTGGAGTTGGGCAGGGGCCTAGATTTGGAGGCCACCAATCGTGAGACCAGTGCTCATGAGCCTTGTCAAAAAGTACCATCTCGGTCTTGCCTCCATTTAGTTGTAGGTGATTTGTGCTCATCTACCTGTCAACCTGGGACATACAGTCCTTAAAATGTGACTTTGTTTCTGTTGGGTCTGGACCAAGGATGATCAGGATCCGAGTATCATTGGCGTATGACACTACATCAAAGCCATAAGATTTGATCACCTTGGCCAGCGGAGTCATGTAAAGATTAAAAAGTGTCAGGCTCAGGATAGAGCCCTGCGGCACTCCAGTCCTAACTGGTCTGTTGCATGAGACGGTGTTTGCCACCTGTACCTTTGTAACTCGGTCACTTAAATAGCTTTTGAGTCACTTTAGGGCCTTCCCCCTGACACCAATCTCCCAGACTCGAAGTTCGAGAATGCTGTGGGAGATGGTGTCAAAAGCTGCTGATAGATCTAGAAGGACGAGAATTGATGAGTGCCCTCTGTCCATTGCTAACCTGATATCTGTTATTTCTACCAGGGCTGTTTCTGTACTATGGGCGGCCCTGAAACTCGATTGTGAGGAGTCAAGTAACCCGTGACTCTCGAGGTGGGTAACAAGCTGTTTGTTAACCAGTGACTCGAGCATCTTCCCAAAATAAGGGAGCAACGAAATAGGACGATAATTAGAGGGAAGTTTAGGGTCTGCAGTGGATTTTTTGAGTATTGGCTTGACCCTAGCGGCTTTCCATATCTTTGGGACCTCAGAGAGTTGCAGTGACTTGTTAAATAGGTCAATGAGATTATCTAGCAGCACCGGGGCGATGGTTAGAAGGAATCTCGGTGGCACGGGGTCTACTGGTGAACCCGATTTAACTTTTAGCATGGTTTTGGCCACTTATTGTGGGTTACAATGGGAAAATTCATCCAGGATATGAGGGGGGGGCTAGGATATATGATGGAAAGATTTCTTGAGGGATTTGTGTTTTCTTGGAGTGGAAATGAGTTATAGATTGCGACGATTTTATCGTAGAAAAATTTAGAAAGTGTCAGTCCAGTCCTGTGAAATGGGAGGTTGCGCCTGGGCAGAAAGCGTCGTAAATTCTTTTAAGATTTGATAGAGCTCCTTGTTAGAGTTTGTCGCTTTTTCGATGCGGTTTAGGAGATACAATTCTTTTTTTGTCTAATATCCATGTAGCTACGATGGATACATTTATATGTTTTGCAGTCTATCGGATCTTTACTTTTTCTCAATTTCCGCTCCGCTGTCCTACAGGAGAGCTTCGCTGTCTTCAGTTGCTCCATAAACCAGGGAGCGGCTCTGGGTTTAATTTTGACCTTGGTAGAAGGGGCAATTTTGTCTATGGCATCCGTTATTTCTTTCTCGAAGGAGGTTGCAGCTGGATTGATGTTGACCATTTGGCTATGTTGGATGGGGCAGAAATGAGTTGCAAAAAGGGGTAAGTTGATTTTACACCATGACCTTCGCCATATTTGTTCATTCCTGTAATCAGTTTTGGTAATGTGTACTGGAATAGTGAATTTTAGTAGGTCGTGGTCTGACCATACTAGTGGGGATGGAGGTTCAACTGTAATATCCGTGGAATTTGTGAACAATAAGTCGAGCGTATGGCCAGCAGTGTGGGTGGGACCGATTACCAGTTGGGCTAGTCCCAAAGTGCTCATATTAGTAATCAGCTGATCTGTGTCCGGGTCCTGTAGTTTCTCAGCGTGATAATTAAAATCTCCTACTACTACAAGTCTATATTGAAACCGAATGTATTTTACTTGATGCCCACACATTTGGTGTGCATATTTTTGTCTTTATTATATTTTTAGGTCTCGCCTGGCGAACGCAGCGCGAAGCGCTGCTATCGCCAGCGAGATCTATTGTTGCTGACTTGCCTCGGAAGTGGGACAGGAGATGTGCACGCGCAGGCTTTTGGCGGATTTGAGTTGGTGTACGTGCTTACAGCCACGCGGCGTGCACATCTCCTGTCCCCCTTCCCTCGCAAGCCAGCATGAAGTTTCACTTTCAATTCTTTTATCATCACCATTAACCCCATGGTCCCCTCCACAGTCCCGTGATTCCTACTCCCATTGTTTATCCTCTTTTAACAGAAGAACGTCTGGATACCTGCCCCCACAAACCAGCCCTCCCGCGGACGGAGCTCAGGCAAGAGCGCAACTTCTGCCCCCCACCCCCATTCCTCGCCGCCTCACCTCTGGGGGCAGACTGGTCGCGGTGCTCTGCCGGTTGTTGTTGGTTCTCCGGCCCCGGCCCTTGGGTGCCTTCTTACCCTTGGGCTTCAGAGCGGCGCTGATCTCCAGGCCCGAGCAGAAGAGCTCGGCAATACGGACCTCCATGGCGCGGCTCTGACCCCCGGACTCCCCGCCCCCTACCCGGCAGCAGCGGCTCAGTACCGCAGGCATCGGCCCTCTGACACCCGGCCGGAGCCGGGCCAGCGACATACACAAGGGGGCGGGGCCACAGCGAGCGCGCTGGAGCATTTAAATCACTGCTTCGACTGGCACTGATTTTACATCAGACTTGAACAAGATCTCTCCCAGGTTCCGAGGGCACACAGGTGGGTGGCTGAGCGCTCTGCCGTAAGAACGGGCTCGCGTACGGGTTGCGCGCATGGCACGCTTTCGCTTTCCCTCCCCTCATCGGCCCCTCCTTCGCTCAGAGCACTGCCGTACTACATTTTCTTCTTCTGCGGCTAAGGTTCTATCTCAAACATTTCATTTGGTCTTTGCAATAGAACATTGGAAACATTTTGAAAAATTGTACGTGCAGCCATGTATTTGCTTGCAGAAAGAGGGAAGTGTCACTTATAGTCGTTGAATGTTACTCATAATTACAATGAAATTATAAAAATGTCACACGTAGCATTCTGAAACTTTGGGAGCTATGTTGCATACACAAGTAGCAGGTGCAACGTTACCCCTCCAGAGCTTTCTTTAAAATGTAAAAAAGTATTACGTGTGCATGTGTATGTACATGGTGGGGTAATGTACTGTAACTGCTCTCCTGTGAAGCTGTGCTATAACTCAGTATTCATTTAAAAATCAATGTTTTGTTGGAAAACAGTGACCAGCACTTTCTGGGTTCTAAACAAGCATTTGCAATGCAGTAGGTCTTGCATTTGCGAAAATTTGAGCTATTGGCATTGTAATGACAATGCCTTTTATTTATGTGTTCATAAAAGCTGCAAGCGGTGCGTAAACACGCACTTATAGTCCCTGCTTACGAAAAGAAAGACTGGCAGTAAAAAAGGCATAGTTACTGCCAGAGTTGCTTTTCGCAAGCAATGCCTGCACAAATATGCCCAAAGTGCGTGTTTACGCACCCCTTGCACATTCTTAACATATATAATTAAAAGGCATTGATATTTACAATGCCAATAGTACAAACTCTTGTTTTATGTGTTGTCTCTATGGCCTACTTCGTAATCACATATCTTTAGTTTACCAAATACGTACTCCCATTGTCCTGTCATCTTTGTGTGCATTTTGTGCCATAGTAGCATACTTAGGTCTCACATTACTAAAAATTAGAGCTATTGGTGTTGCATTATTATTTGCAACGCCAAAAGCTCAAACTTTTACTAATGCGAGACCTATTGCATTGCAAATGCTTGTTTTCCTTATTATAGGTTTTTCACGAAATGGTATGCATGGGGCTGGTCCTCATGTGGTCCCGAAGAAGAGGTTTAGAGGACACCTCAAAACATATCGACAAAATATTAGAGACACAATCACATAACAATGACTTTTTCCCTAATATTAACCCTTTTTATCCATACCAACTAGGAGCAAGAATAAAACATTAGCTCACTAGCTAGATATTTTTAATGTCACTTTACACCACTTCCCCAACACTGCACTACACATATTTTCACATTTAAGTGCTCCTACGTAATTTTGCAAGTCACAGCACGCCCCAAACAGTAGCTGCTTGGGACGGCCCCAATGATGAAGAATGTCACCTAGGGGAAACCCTGGGTGAGTGAGGGGACTCAAGAAAAGGATTTTTCTTTTCTCAGTACAGGGGTGTATTTCGCGCATTTTGGTGAAACCCCCTCTCCCTAGGTTAGGTTCAGCGATCCGTCATTCACGGATTTTTGTTACATTAAGTATATTTAGGAGGGTGAACCTAACCTTCACCTCCTTCTCCCTCTAATTTTGTTTGAAGTTATTTTATGCCAGAGATGACTTTTCCTGGTTGTTGGGAAGTGGGGGTATCTGGTTTGGTGTAAGGGAGGTAGAATAGTATAGCATAGTGGTCAGACCACACTAGCAGTAGAGCCTCCTGGGATTGGGGGAATGGGTGGTCAGTGTAGATCCCGTCTAGGGTGTGACTAGCCTTGTGTGTACCAGCATTCCCTATTTGGCTAAGCCTGAAGGTGACCATATTGTCAGTTAATCTATTAACATATGGGTCGCTGGATTTTTTCAGGTGATAATAAGAGTCACTAAGGATAGTGAAATTTGTTGTTTCATTTCGCAGTTCTAAAAAGGGGCCGGATACTTCCAAGAAGCAAGACTTTATAACGGGAGGCCAGTACAGAAGTAATAAACAACTCATGGTCAAGCTTACACACGCCATAGTCACGGCTCATTTTGATTTGAATTTTACTATTTTTGCAAGATATTTGAAGGTTTTGTAGAATGTTAAGGTATAGCTCCTCTTCTTGCAGGATGTGGGTAAGACTCGCCCACAGATTCACAGGTACCAATCCTGCAGCTAAGCAAGGGTTTTCCTTCGGAAGCTGTTTTTCTATGTGAGGGATGTGCCTGGCAAAAGTCTGTTTGTGTTTGGTTTGTTTGAAAGCAATTCACCAGAATGCCAGCAGTAGCAGAAGTGACATCACACACCATTTAGCCTTAATTACATCACAGGAAGTGACTCACATGACCTTTGACCCTGAATCATATGGCCTTTGACCTACAAAATGATGTCTTAGGACCTTAATTAAGATGACACTTGTCCTGAGTAGTAGAGAGAGAAGCGAGTGAGCCCAACATCTCCCAAAAAGGGTTTTATGGGGGCTCCCCCACCCAAGAAAATATTGAAAAGAATGGAGCCTTTAGTGCAAGTTAAATCACAATTTCCACATAAATTTACAAAACAATCGACCCTGAAAGTGTACTAATTAAATATTCAAATCTTTCATGGTGAACCAGGCCAATGAAACAGATGCTCTCCATGAGCTGATAGTACATTTTTAAAAATGTGCTGAATGTGCCTGCATATGTCAAAATTATCATCAGGTCTGGCACTTTGTCATGGGTGCCTCTAAGGCCCATAATTCCATAAGATACGCCAGTACCAGAATTTTGTCATCAGTGCCATCCATCTGGTAGAGATGGCCATTATTTCAAAATTGATCTTTAGCATGTATGAGCCCACATTGTGTCATTTGCCCCACATTCCTTTAGAGCACAGCTCCACTGTTGTCCTCCCTTATGCAAAGAATAACCCCTTAACATGCCTGCACCAGCATAGTGCCATGGGTGCCACCATGCCAATAACCTTCTGCAGTATTTCAGCAGCAGCATTTTCCCACACATGCCTCTGTGCCAAGAAGTACCAACAGAATGCCACCAGCAGCATTTTGTCATGGGTATTCCTACGAGCCAAGTAATATGTCAGAGACAATATTCAGTCGCAGGTGCCTGTCATGACAAGAACTGCCTCCAGTCTGCTAGCGCCAGCCTTTCGCCGTTGGTGCCTTCATAAGCCAAGAGTTACCTTGAGATCGTCGGGGTTAATTGCAGACTCTCAAGAATAACAAGTCTCAGTCACACTCGCATTCATTCACTCACACTCATTCTCACTAGCTCACATCCACTTTCAGTCTCACTCACTCTTCACCCGGCTCAAACATCCTTTCTCGTTCTCTGGCTCTTACCCTCACTCACTCATTTTCACTCCTCCATATTCACACTCACAGTTACACTCACTCATTGTCACTCATTCACATTCTCTAACACTCCTTACAATCATTCTTATTTATTCTCACTTATTTACTCTCAATCAGTTCTAGTAATTCTTTTGCCCACTCCCTCATTCACTCGACTCAATCCTATTCAATTACTGGTACTCATGCTCAATCACTGCCTGTCACTCAACCTCACACACACGCGCTTACATACAGACACATGCTCACACATACAGACACCTGTTTTTGCACAAACACACTCACCTGCACACATGGACAAACTTTTTATAGCATTTTGTTTTACTTATCTCAGTTGTCAACGAATGTCTCTTCACGTTCTCCATTTAAATTACACTAATAGTGAATATTATTTTATACATTATTAGTATGAAAAATAGGCAGGAAACAGGGAGAGTGGCGCCATCTTTGAGGCCAAGGGCTATGAAAGCAGTGCCAGCGGTCGCAAGGGGCGAGCCAGGGGTCACAGATGTGTCCCCTGAGATCTCTCATTCAGGGGTGCATTCGTTTTCCTCCTCTCTGCTCTTACTTTCTATCCCGTTTTTTATCTTTATTACACCTCTCTCTCAAATGTATCCTCCTCTCTCTCTGTCTCACTCCTCCTGAGCTCTCTTAGGCCCGCCTCTAGCACTTCCCTTACACTATCCCTCTCGGTCTTGCTCTCACCTGACTCATCTCTCTCTCCTTCTCTCAGGTATCACTTTATCTCCTGTCTCCCTCTCTGATGTCTCTTTTGAGGCTGTCTCTTAATCACCTCTTTCTCACATCTGTTCCCCCCTCTATTTCTGTCTCACTTAACCGTGACTTTCTCATCTGAATGGCTGTCACATATCTCCCTTGTCTTCCCCTCTCTGGCTTTGCAATCTCTTCAGGTGAATCGGTCTTCATCACCTCTCATTTGTCTTTCCCACCTATGTCTTCCAAAATCTATCTCAGCTGTTTATTTCTCTCTTTCACTCTCTTTCTCACCCTCTCACACCCACCTACAAGTCTTTGTCTCTCTGTGCCTCACCTGTCTGCCTGATGCGTTTGCTTCTCGACTTCTGTTCTCTCTACTTCCCCTGCTCTTCTTCGTCTCTGCCGTATTTTCCTCTCCACTGTCAATATCCAGGGACAGCGACAGCCACATTTACATTGAGGTACCTTTTTGCTAGGCCCCTTCAAGCAGCAACAATAAATTAATTATGTTGCTAGTTTATTTAATGTTTTTGTTTTGAGCACAAGGTGCAGCCAATAAACAAGGTTGCAAGGACAGCTCAGGCCAGAGCCCCCAGAATATGAGAGGAGGCAACATGGCTTCATTGCAGGATTGTTTATTGTAGCCTAGCGCCCCATAACTGCAGGCTGAATAAGACGAGTTTAAAAAGCTCACGAGCCTTTGTGATCCCAGCAGTTCTTTAACAGGCTCTGAGGCCAGGGGTCGCAGAAACAATGGCAGGGGTTGCTGTGGCAACCCCTGGAGATACCTAAATGACATCCATTATGAGAACATTTGTAGGGAGCAGTGAGGCTGGGTATTATAAAAAGCTCTGTGTGAGCCTGTGTGTTATTAGGAACAAAACATTTCTAGTAACCCTTGGTATTATTAAAAATAGCGTTTCAATGGGAACTAGGCACCCCATATTTAGCAAATCATAATTTCGGTTTTGGGGCATGGAGGGCACAGTCCTGATGTGAGCTGTGAGAAAGCTCCCACAAGGTTCAAACAATGTTAGCCATAAAAGCCAAACGGATGTCTGTGAGGAAATCCTAAATCATCCTTGGAAGCTTGCGCAAGCATCATAAAAATGCAAGTAGGACATGTTCAGCAAAATTATAATTAAAAATAAAAACCTTAAAAGTCCCAAACTAATTACTTGAAAAAAATGAGACTAAAGTAATCAAAAATACCACAAAAATAAAATGGCTGAAATCAAGATCATTTGAGCGAAAACGAATAGTAATTACTTGATAGTAAGTGAGTTTAATGCCAGGCATTAAAGGTTTAATTTCTGCAAACTCCCACCTGGGCGTCACAGTGGATTTGCTTTGGGCACGGACAGCAGGCAATGACCCCGCTCAACCCAAGCAGGGTCTTGTTGGAAAACAAACTCGGAAAGCATAGGATGGACTTAGCTGTCGGAGTTCTGAAGGCTTGCACCAGTAGCGCCCGAAAATCACAGGAAATGTTCTTCTTAAAAATGAACTGTCTTTTAAATAAGTTTACATATCTCCAGGACTGGCTCTCCAGACCCCAGTCCATGTTTTCGAGTTGCAGGAGTCTTCCCACAGCTCCTGATTCACGTCCATAAGATGAGGTCAAGTTCTACGTGGTTCTCTGGATCTTTCTGTAGTTATCTTCACAGTCCTCTCAGGCCGGCATCCTTCAATGCAGCAACCAGCGAAGCATCTGTGTCCGGGAATTCTTTCCTGGAGTGGATCAAGCATTGCATCCTAAAGTGTAAAGACACTTCGATATTAAACAGTGCTACAATTCTGGAGTTGCCTTTCTTAGAGATTTTACCAGTGTGATCCACTTCCGCTTCCATGGATATATACTTTTGAGGCAGAATCTATCTGATAGTTACATGGACACAAAATAAAAAATATGGTGGAACATTTTTCAGTTGTGCTGAGCTCTCCGAGCATCCTACCACCACCCTAGGCATGCCCAGTTACTTCCCTCAAGCTTCAAAGTAAATTATCTCTACCCAATGTCCCTCCTGTCCCTTCCTTAAGTCCTAGCTGCAGAGTCCTGTCCTGTCCTGCAGCCTGAAAGGAGGGGGATGCCACAAGTGCTCTTCTGGTTTGATTTGACTTGGAGGTCTGGTGTCTAATATTCCCTCCCCATCCTCCCATCTGTGCAACTGGCTTTTGTTCTGCAGCTGCTCTCAATCTGAGCAACAGGTGTGAAATGACAGGATTTCCATCCATAGTTGTGGATGCCTCTTGTTAAAACGTTTGGGGAGTTTAGAAACTATACGTTTAACATTTGGAAATTAGTAGGTGCACAATAAGTAATACAAAACTAACGTACCAGCGCTTGCCTTAAACCAGTTTACCTACGTGAATCACATTTAGTTGATCCCACTTTTTATCAAAAGGGAAAAAACTCCGTTTTTACTCCCTGTTGCACTTTATGGATATGCTCTAGAGTCTGCTGCAAAAACCAAACCAGTTTAAAAGCTCGAGTTACATTTTAAGGTGAAAATGGATAAAAACAGCACCCTTATCTTCACTCTGAACACTGCACACACTGTTCACATAGACAGCTGACTTCCAGAGCGACACTTATGAGCCGTTGCCAGTATAAACAGGTCAGATGTGTAGACCTGGTTTTCAGCCCTCAACCACTGTACCAGTCAAACACATTAGACGTGCATGGGCTAACATGGGATGAGCACAGCAAAAGACGTCTCTCCTTACAACCTGGACCGGGGCTCTGAGTGACTGAGCTTTCAGAGCAGACAGTGAGCCTGGATATCAGCAAGGGTGAAGGTTTGAGTGGCCCTCGTTGAGGAACAGTGCTATGATGAATTCAGGCTAAAATTAGAGCATTAGTACTCAATTTCAGGAAAAAACACAATTGCATCTCTTTCTTACCATGGTGTCTTGCAGAGATTGCCTATTTGATCTGAGTCTACATAGATAGTACGAATAGACTCAAACACCTCGAACAAAACATGACAGTCCACCGCATTACTCTAAATGCGTTCAGGGAAATTGTCCCCATCTTGAAGAAAACTGGGGCAGACCCTCTAGCCCTTACAAACTACCGCCACATTTCCCTGCTCCCCGTTCTAGCCAAAGTTCTGGAAGCCCACGTGGCAAGCTGTTTCAGCACCTTCATTGAACATTCCCACTATCTTGTTCCTCACCAGGCAAGTTTTCGGCCTGCTACAGAGGCTGTCATTTTGACGGTCCTAGATGAACTCAGTAGACGGGCCGACAAGGGCACAACTCAAGCCCTGGTACTTCTCGATCTTTCTGCAGCGTTCGACACAGTCGACCTTGAACTTCTGGCCGACCCTGGCAGCAACACCGGGATGCAGGGCTTGGCTCTTAAGTGGCTAGTATTCTTTCTCTTATTCTTTCTTCCCCCAAGGTTAAACTCACCTGTGGAGTGCGGCAGGGCTCTACCCTCTCTCCGCTCCTTTTTAACCTGTGCTTACTTCACCTCATTTGCTCCCTTGGCGAAAGGAAGGTTTGCACCTTCAACTATGCCAAACTATGCCGAGTGGAGAGGTGTGGCTCACTGGTTAGAGGCGGCAGACCCGTAAGCAGAGAATCGGCCAGGGACCAGGGTTCAATTCCCGACGCGGCAGGGTCGTGGACCAGGGTCAAAACAGACTCGATAATTCTCGCCTCGGTACCTACTCTAACCAGGAACACACTCGGCAACTCTGGGCATTAAGCTTGCCTCATCTCTACAACGGCCCCCCACAGACGCCGGGGATGCCTGGTTTCACCTTGGAGATACCCAGAAAGGGACCATCTCACAGGGATAGCCAGGACGGGTTCCCCAGCGGTCTACAGCGCCACGACGCCTCAGGGCAGCAGTGCGCTTTACAAGTCTACAACATTTACATTTACATCTACAATTGATCTTTGATATCGATCAGTCGGCAGCCTCTGTTTCCAACCTCCAAACTATCATGCGACACACAAGCAAATGGATGAACAGCAACCATCTGAAACTGAACCCGGATAAAACTGAGCTGATACTAGCCAGCAGGCCATTAAACCCCTGGAATTCGAACTTTTAGGCAACCATATCGGGATTCCCCCTCCCCCGAGATCAAACAAAAGCATGGGCATCACTATTGATAGTGACTTATCCATGAAAGCCCAGATTGGGGCAGTGGTCTCCTCCTGTTTCTTTCAGCTTCGAAGGATCAGGAAGATAAGTAGATTTCTTACCACTGAATCCCTGAACCAAGTATTATTGTCTTTAGTCATCTTTCATATTGACAATGCCAACTCACTCTACTTTCTTATTCCGGCATTTCAATCAAAACAACTACAACTAGTGCAAAACCAGGCGGCCAGACTAATCTTTCATCAGCCTAAATGGCACCATGTTACTCCATTAATGAAAGGATTACACTGGCTCCCGGTAGCAGAACTCAGCGTATTTAAGCTGGGCTGCATCACCTTTAAAAGGGCTCCACAGCAACTACCCGGTGTGTGTATCTTTCGGGTACAGCTATTTGTCCCTTGTCCAGATCTTAGATCATCCCACCTGAATCTCTGGGTAATTCCACCCTTTAAACGCAAGAAACTGGGAGGACTAAGATTTGCAGTCTTGGCCCCTCAATTTTGGAATTCTCTTGCTCTGGACATCAGATATTTGACCTCCTACATTCAGTTCAGAAGGCATCTTAAGACCTGGCTGTTCCGCCAGGCATATGACTAAATTACTTAAGCTGTAATTCTCCCTAGACTCCAGCGCCATGAAACAGTCTGGTGTACCTGCGCTTTAGAAGTTTCTTTAACATAACATAACAGGGAATAAGGAATGGTGTGATTCATGTTGTAAGCACTTTCATAAAATATGACACTAGTTTGGGCCACAAATTTTGAGGAGCATTCTACTGTGCAGTACAAATATGGAGCATTATTTCTACTGGGGTGATAGTATTTCTGAAGACAGTACTTTTGCTTATAAATGATTCTTCCAGGCATTTGTAAATTATAGGACATTGGTTCCGAAGACTAATCTTTTTTTAGATATGTTATTTGCGAAGGGCTTTAAAACAGCTGTACCTATTTTTTCAGATGGATACAATTTCACCTTATACAGGAACATGCCCATGTAGGTCTTTCAGATTTTCAACTGGGCACACACTATATTTTAAAGGGATATGAAAGTTTTTGGAGTTTCAGGGAAAGCATGTAATTGTGGCACTTTTGAAAATTGCGAAGGATCAGATGCAGAAAACAAATCATCACAAGTTGTGAAAAGCAATTCAGAACGGGCCTATTTCTGGTGTGGCCAACCAATGGTTGTTTCTGAGGATTGAACAATATAATGCATAACATATCACATTTACACCAGATTGTAACCATATAGTTAGGAATATATGTGGCAATACTTGCTCCACTATGTATTACCATATCTTACTTCTCCAACAAACCATCTCATCAGTCCTGTATTAAGTGAGATGACGGACATTCTCTTACTGGGTCCCAATTGCTGCTTTCCCGGAGTGTGCATCAGTGCAACGCGCCATCTCTTGCATTGCCTCTGATCTCCCGCTTCATCGTATTGCTCTACTTGCAGCATCTGTTAGCGGGGTAGTTCTTACTTGAGATAGCCCACTGCTCCACTGGCTACTACGACACAAGAAGCCCCTCTGGTAGGTATTATTACCACAGGCATGACCTGCCTTTGAGCTGCTTTAGAGAACATTTCATTTGATTCCAGTTGTATCTCCGAACTGGTTTCTAAAATCATTGTTTTTTTTTTTTTTTTTTTTTTTTTTTTTTAAACCTTTATTTCAAAATTCAGGACACAGCTATTCAGCCGACAGCCCGGAGGTTCGGCAGCATTGCAAGTTAGATACAGTGATGTGTCCCCAAAGCAGTTCACAGAGTAATGCAAAGGTCCAATTTTAAGTAAACACAAAAAAACTAACAACAAACCCCAGCAAGGCAAGGACATTGAAAGCCCATGGCGGAGGCCCCCAGGGGAGGCCGGACCCCACTCGTCTAATAAGTACAAGGCTGTGTAAGGAGGAAGAAGGGGAACAGCAGAGGCCCAGAACAATTACTAAAACCAAACTGTGCTGGAAAGTAGGTCAGGGGGAAAGCTGTTCCTCGGGAGGTTCCAGGTCCGGGGCATGACATATTCCCCCCCTGTATTGGTTCCACCGCCCCCAGATGGCATGCCACTTCCGGGGGCGACCTCTAGAGCAGTAGACCGTCTTCTCCCTAAACATGCTCCAATCCATGTTCTCCTGCCACGCGGTCAGTGTAGGGGGTCCCGAGGAGCCCCATAGTCGCGCGATATCCCTTTTAGCTACCATGTTACCCAGAGTCACCCATTGGGTCTGCGCCTCATCGAGGTCAGTGGGCCCCCAGACGTTCAGGAGGCAGCACCGCGCCTCCGGCTGTACCACAATGCCCGTCACCTCCCCCATAACTGCATGGACTCTCCTCCAGAACTCCACAATGACACCACATTCCCAAATGATGTGCAGGAAAGTACCCACCATACCACATCCCCTTCTGCACAGGCCGTCCTCCGAGAATCCCATGCGGACCAGCCTTGGCCCCGTCACATACACCCGGTGCAGTATTTTAAGCTGCACCAGCCTCAGACGCGACGGGATCGCAACCTCCTTGGGCGAAGAAACCGCTGACTGCCAGTCCTCATTATCCAACTCAAGGCCATCCCTGGTCCACTGTTCTCTCAGCCCCAATAGCAAGTCTGCCCGGACGTTTATCAGCTTCTTGTATATGAGCGAGATCGTGCTCTCGGGCATATGACCATCAAGGACTCGGTCCTCAAGGGGAGAGGACTCTGGCACCTTCTCACCCTCCACGAGGACTGATCGGAGGGCGTGACGCAGCTGGATATACCTGAAATACTCTGAGGGCCCTAGCTCAAACTCAGTCTGCAACTCCTCGAAGGACTTCACCCTCCCCTTATGCAGCACATCTCCCACCTTGGATATACCTATCAGATCCCACTTATCAAAACCCTTCATGTGCCAGAGTTTTCCCAATCTTTCCGATTCAAACAATGGGGTAGCGAGGGTTAGCCTATCCTTCCAGCCCAACGAGTCAGTCGCCATCTTCCATACGCGCACCGCCACACCTGTGGGCCCCGTGAGGGACGAGTCTAAGGACCGCGAATACAACGCCCTGTAGTAGTTGCCGCCGCGCAGCAGCCACCTATCCATGGCATACCCAGGGCTGAGGGCAGGGCCATAAAACCCATGGTTGATCGCGCTCAGCTGAGTGGCCCAATAGTACCGTCGGATGTCTGGGAGCGCAATGCCCCCATCGTACCATGGGAGCGTCAACTTTGAAATAGCTATTCGTGGCCGCCCATCCCACAGCAACGTCCTTTGGAGGCCTTCGACCTCCCGAAAGTATTTGGCCGGTACCCAGTCCAAGGTGTTCTGGAGGGCGTAGAGGAAGCGGGGAAGAGACATCATTTTGAACAGGGCCGCACGCCCAACAAGGGAGAGCGGCAGCCTCCGCCAACCTTCCACATCTCGCCTCAAGCGTGCCAAGGGGGGGGAGCAGATTCCTCTCATAGCGCACAGCAGGATCCATGGATATAAAAATCCCCAAATACACAAAACCCTGCTGGGCAACCTGTATCGAACATGTTCTAGGGATCGGTGGGACTTCGCCACTAAGAACGTACAAGTACGATTTGCCCCAATTAATCACAAGTCCCGAGTTCCTACCGAACGAGGCGAGTACGTCACAGACCACTATAAGTGACTTCTTAGGTGAGGCAAGGTACAGTAGGATATCATCGGCATAAAGCGAAATACGGTCCTCGTGATCAGGCGACCACCGAAGGCCCCGTATATCCGGGTGCCAACGTATCCACGCAGCCAACGGTTCAAGGGCGAGGGCGAACAACAGAGGCGACAGGGGGCAGCCCTGCCGAGTACCCCTACCAAGCTGAAACGGAGTAGATGCCCGACCATTCACCACAACATTCGCTAGTGGCCCCTCGTACAGCAACCGAACCCAACTCACAAAACCGCGACCGAAACCAAACTTGGCCAGCACAGCCCATAAATATGCCCACTCCACCGTGTCAAAGGCCATCGTGGCATCAAGAGATGCCACAACAGCCGGTTCACGCAGCGTGCCCGCCCTGGCGATGACGCCATGAAGAAGCCTAAGGTTCAATGCTGTGTTTCGGTGCGGGATAAAGCCAGATTGATCCGGGTGGACCAAATCGCCAAGTACCCTAATCAAACGGGTAGCCAGGAGTTTGGCCAGAATTTTCGGCTCAGCGTTGAGGAGGGAAATGGGCCGATAGGAGGTGCATCTATCTCGGGGTTTACCCTCTTTATGTATGACCACAATCGACGCCAGCCGCTGGTCCAACGGAAGGATCCCATCCCCCCGCGCCTCCAAAAACATGGCGCGCAGGTGAGGGGCGACCCTATCCGGGAACAGTTTGTACAGGTCGATCGGCAGTCCATTCGGTCCAGAGGCCTTACCCGAGTTCAACGCGCGAATCGCCCCCGCCACCTCGTCAACCGTGATGTCACCATCCAAATCGTCCCTATCTATGTCAGAGAGGCAGGGCAACTCGATATCACGGAGGAGATCAGACGAGTCCTCGGACGGCCTGTCCGACACAGAGGAATAAACCCTATGAAAATACTCCGCGAAACACTTCACAATCCCCTCAGGTTCCACAATCGCCTCTCCCCCCTCTCCAATCAACTCTGGCACCACTCTATTGGCCCGTTCTTTCCTGTCCAACCACGCCAGGAGTTTCCCTGCCTTATCCCCAACGTCATACAGGCGGCCCTGTTGTTCCCTGCTGAGGGTCTTAGCGGCGTTCGTCACCAGGTCCCTATACTCCGCCTGCTTCAGGCAAAGCTCATGCAATGAGGACTCTGTAACCTCCTCCTCCATATCCCCCTCAAGGGCCGCAATCTCCTCCTCCACTTGCCGCACCTCGCCATCCCTCCGATTCTTGGCAGCCACCACCAGGGAGAGGGCTTCCCCCCGAAGCACGGTCTTAAAAGCTTCCCACAGCGACACCGCCGAGTCCACGGTTCCCAGATTGTCCTTAAAGTAATTATCTATCTTCTTTACCAGGGCGCTGCGCATCTTGGGGTCTCGGAAATACCATGGGTTGATGGGGGCCACCCTCCCTCCTCCCTCCCGACCTAGATCCAGCCGGATCCACACTGGCGAGTGATCAGAGATACCGCGTGCCATGTGCCTCGCCTCGGATATCAACGAGGCATGTGCTGCCAGAGTGAGCAGGTAGTCAATCCTGGAGAGGCTACCATGCGCCCCGGAGTGAAACGTGTATTGACTCTGTGTGGGGTGCCGGAGTCTCCAGCAGTCGATCAGACCAAACGTATCCAGGAAGTCTGGAAGCCATTTCTGAGCCCCCCCTGTGTCCCCGGCGGGTATCTATCCAACAGTCCTGAACCCACAGCGTTGAAATCCCCTCCCACTACCAGCATTCCCCCCGGGAGAGTCAGCAAAGCCCTGCCCAGTTCAGCAAATGTGGAGACCTGCAGGGCCGGCGGGACATAAACCGAAACCAAAACCAAAGTCCTTCCTTCCCACCGCCCCGCCACCGCCACAAACCTCCCCCTATCGTCAACAATGGTGGAGTCCACCTCAAAAGGCAACGATGCTCTAACGAGGATGCCCACACCCCTGGACCCAGAAGAGAATCCCGAGTGTGCAATGAATTTATACCCCTTCCTATTCAGGGCATAGCACGTATTGCCTATGAGATGCGTCTCCTGCAGCAGGACAACGTCTGGCATTGAGCGTTTCAAAAATTGCAAAACAATCCCCCTCTTGATGCAATCCCCCAAACCATTAACATTCCAGCTTATAACACTTAAGCCTCTACCCCCATCCTCAAACGGAAAGAGGCCCACCCCACACCCGAGGCGCCACCATGGAACAGCCCTGAGGATAGTCATCATGCCTTGCAGAAATAAACCCCCCAACAACAAACTCAAAATCCCCAAAACTCCCCCCACCCTGCACCCCTGCTGCAGCTTAAAAAGCCCCCCCAACTTGCAGTGTGCCTGTCGCCCTACAAAAACAAAAATCTACAAAAAGTACCCTAAGGGAGGAAAAGAGCACCCCTCGTCCTCCCGCAACCCTCCACAGTTACTGCACTCTGTTCAAATCTTCAAGTATGATTAAATCAAGTCAGGCCGGCTTTGAGATATCAGCCCTGTCCATCCCGGCCACTGTCTCCATGCTCGGCTGTGTCGTCCCCGGTCCGTCGCCGGGGCAAAGCGTCCAGCCATTCGTCGGCCATAACAGGAGAGTCAAAAAAGAATGTCCGGTCTTCATACACCACCCGGAGTCTGGCGGGGAAAAGCATGGCATACTTCAGGTCCAGTTCCCGAAGTCTCCGCTTCACCCCCAGGAAGCTCTGTCTCTGTCTCTGCACCTGCTGGGTGAAGTCTGGATAAAAATTCACCGACGCATTCTGGAAGGGGACTGGGCCCGTCACCCTCGAGGCTTGCAGGATAGCGTCCCGATCTCGAAAATGAAAGAGCCGGGCGACAATCGGCCGCGGCGGGGCACCCGCCTTGGGCCGCCCGCCCGGCACCCTATGGGCCCTTTCCACCGCAAAAAACTTTCCAAGGCCCTTAGGCTTCAGATGATTGAGGACCAAATCTTCCACAAGCAGGTCCGTCAAAGCCTCATCCGAGGACTCCGGGACCCCGATGACGCGCACGTTGTTGCGCCTGGACCGGCTCTCGAAGTCCTCCAGCCGGCGGGCGGCGAGGTCACTCTCGGCCCTCAGCTTCCGGACCTCGTTCTGCAAATCCGCGACATCATCAGTGAGGCCCGTGGTCTTGTGATCCAGGTTCTTGACGCGTTCGTTTGTCTTGCCCAGGTCCGAGCGGATCAAATTGACATCCACCAGGATGGCATCCACCTTATGCGCCAGGGCCTCGAATTGCCTCCCCATCGAGGTCTGCATCCCATCAAGCGCGCCCATGACATCCTGCAGGGATAGCTCCGGTGTCCCAGGCGAGTCCTCCTTCTGGGCATCCGGCGCCTGGCCCGGTCCACCAGGCGATGTTTTCAGGAGGGCGTAGCGGTCCATACTGTTGACTTGGGAGTACGTTCCCCGCCTGGTGGACTTAGTCTTCAGCCGATCCCCTTCTGCCTTGCCCGACATAATGGACTCCAGGCAGTCCAATGCAGTGAAGACCGTTCCCTCTCAGAAAGAGGAATAAGGAGTGAGCAGGTCCGCCTTGTGCTGCCAGAGTAGCCCGCCGAGCGTCCTTGGGGTTATAAAGCCACCCAGAGCTCTACAGTGTCCGGGCAGACAAAGGGAACGAAATCGAAAGTGAAAGAGCGAAGGCCTCCGTCCGACAGTTCACACCTCACCAGGCCGTTGTTGATCAACTAGGAGTCGGGCATCCTGCCAACTCTAGCCCCTGGCATCTCCGGGAGTTAGGCCGCAATCTTTCGCCAGCCGTAAGTCCGGTTCCCGATGGGCGATCCGACCGCGGGTGGCATCAATCGCCTCCCTGACAACTCAGCTACACGGTGCCATGCATACCATCAGGATTAGAGCCAGGATAGTCGACGGAGGGCGCGAGGGTCTCGGGAGCTCTAAGCTCACGCGGCCATCTTGGTCAAGCGCTAGGCTCCTCCTCCTCTAAAATCATTGTTAATTGGTATCTAATGATATCTATTAGTTTTAGTTGTGTTTTGTATTTACTAGTAGAATTTGCACTGTTTCTCTGCTGCGTGACACATAGTCCTATGTCCAAATACACGAATACCAGAACACAGGAGAAAACAGTAGCTACTGGTACTTCAGTCATGATAGAGATGTTGAGTCAAGGATATGGGGGACCCCCTGTCTCATGTCTTTTTGACCTATAGGCAGTACTGAATTTGAGCCGGTGCTTGCAGGTTGGGCTCACTCGCACTTATTCTCGGGGACCGGCGCTTATTATTTTATTATATCACACTTTGACCCAGAGCAAAAGGAGAGGAAATACAGGAAAAACAGTGGCAAAGGTATAAAAGAAGAATGAGAAAAAACCTGCAAGAGAGAATGAAAGGGGCAGGGAGTGCAAAGTGGTGGATGAAAGAGCCATGAGGTGTTATCTGGATTAAACAGCCTTGGTATTCCCAGCCCAGATATTCGACAGCGCCAGAAGCAAACTCTGTAAAAATGTTTGGGCCCCGGCGTTGTCGTTTCACAAATTAAGGATTGTCTACAGGTGAACTATGTGCACTGTTCATTTATAGGCAGCAACCTATGGAAATTACTGACTCATAGTAATGTCATATTTGCAGAAAAATGTTTAAACATTGTCCTTTGTCCGTACCTTACATTTCGTACTACTGCAAGCTTTAATCAGGGATGACAGATTTGCCAAGTCGTAACTCTCTGTAGCTCCAGGATCCACTGGAATTCAGGTTTTTAATCTTCCTCTACCTCCCCTCACAAATAAAGCATTCAGGAAACTGGAGCAACCTCCCTTTCCTACTACTATGGTATAAAACAGGCTAATGTAGACAGGCACAATACTACCTATAGGACCCTTTTGGTTCCTGACAGACTCCGTAGACCAGTAACGTAAGTGCTTGGGTGTGGTTGATAGAATGAATAACGTAGAATGTTCAGTCTACGGTCGCACACTGACGAATAAAGATGTGTAATACCAAGCTGTGTGTGTAGCATAATCATTTACATTCACAATGGCTGGGGAGGTTACTACAACTGGAGACGAGATACGGGACACATAACCTGAAGAACCGACAGTGCTCTCCCAGAGAGTTTTTCCGTGGTCCAGCAAACTGCTTGTGTGTGCTGTGCCTCAGTTAAAGTGAAGATTGACGGTTGGTGCATGTGGAGTCAAAGGGCCACTCAAGACAGTGCAAAGATTTTGAAGACGATGAAGGCCCTACAGAGAAATTTGTTTATCACCGGCCAGAAACCGGTTGGTGAGGCTGTGAAAGCAACGCAACACAGAGCCATAAACCATACAGAACAATAACGCTAAAGGCAGCAACAGCCAGGTACAGAGAAACGCTAAAGGCAGTGGAAACCAGGTTCAATGCAGAAGATTGAAAATGGTGACAAACACATGCAAGCGACAAAACAAGTACGTATCATAAAAGAGAAAGTGGGTCCTGCACATCCAGTGAGTGAGCCAGTGCATCCAGAAGGCACGGAATAAGGGGCCCATTAAGCGCTGTCTAAATTGCATACACTCTCCACTTCAGTAAGTTCCACAACTGGTTTTGATGCCGTCATTTTCCTGAAACCACTGCTGCCCGCTTGATGCAGCCAGAAAGCAGAATATTGGCTGCAGATGTACTGCCTGGATTGAAACTGTTGATGATTTCATCGATGCATTGAAAGAAGCAAATAACGTCATAAAACCATAAAATATCTCAAGAATCTTGCAGGGGAAGGAGTAAATGAAATAATAAAGAAAATACCACCTGTTGATCAAGTCTCATACCAACAAACCAAAGAGGCGCTAAATATCATGTTCAATCCAATGGCAAAAGTCAATTACAAAAGATATATTTTCAACCAAGAAAGGCAGAAAGCTGATTATACAATCAACGAGTTTGTCAAAATACTGGATACGTTTATCAGACATTGTAAGTTCAATTAATTCAACGATGAAAAAGCCATACATCCCAGCGTCACAGATGGTTGCCTTTCCAATTAATTCAGACAACAAATGCTGAGACAAACGCTCAGCTTGAAGTGGGTACTCATGGCTGCAAGAGCTGAAGAATGTACAGGCCAACAAGCTGGAGCCTAGAGTGATGTCTCCAAAGAAAAAGAAACTGTGCTCTAGATGCGATTATCTTTTCCACATGAAGGTAAATGTCCCACCATTGGACAGGTATTCAAGGGCTGCCGGAAAGAGAACCATTTTCTGATGGTTTGCAAAAGGAAGGAAAATAAACTGCTTTATGTAGAGAAAACGAACTGGCGGCCCAAACGTTCCAGAAGTGACGTTCTACTCACACCCACAAAGCCAAGCGGCCCCCTCTGTTGAGGCAAATGAAAACTTAAAATCTATCACCCTTTACATTTTTGTCCAAAAGTTCTTCAACGTCTTTGTCAAGCAACAGTGAAGATGGATGTGTGATGTCGATGTCAACTAAAGAGAAACGTGCACATGTTGGATTAGAGGCATGCAATCAAGAATGCAAGTCGAAGAAAGATCGACAAGTGTAGTCACGAAATTCATTTAGACACTGTCCTAAAACCACACCATAGGTGAATGGCTGTTCCATACCTTTTATCATAGACAGTGGGTCAACGGTAAACATCATGCCAGAAGAAGTACAATGAATATCGAAGACTAAAGTGTATACATGGGCTGCATCAACACCATTAAGAAGTCATGGTGACTTTGTAGCAACCATGAAGCACAAAAAGACAAAAGTACTGGCACCCATTCACATTACTTTAAGGTCCTTTGTCAAGTGCCAGTTTACTAAGTGTCTGTACTGCTGTTGAAATGGGACTCATGTCTGTAATTTACAACATAAATGCTCATCACAAAATAGTGAGTCAGTTTTCATTGTTGTTTCATGGATTAGGAAAACTTAAGATAATTGAAGTGCAACTGCATATTAATGAGGACATTCAGCATTTGTCACCGAGCGAAGCTGTGTTTAAATGCTCGCTGGTGATGCTACCCAAGACTGGTAAAACTATTTCTCTGATGACCACTCTGTTTTAATACTTGCTTTTATGTACTTATAAATTTTAGTGATTCTGCCGATTTTAAGGACTTACTATATTTGTTGTATTAGCTCTGTTTGCACTCCGCACTTTGGCTGAATTCCTTATTCCGGTACTAAAACACCACTTCCGCCGGTTAGCGGTCTAGTGGCTCAGGTGGGGCATATTTAATCGGCATGCTGACGCACCCACGCTGCGGGCGGGCGCAGCGGGCGCGCCGCTGGCGTGCCGCTGGCGCGCCTAAGGCCAGCCCGTCTGCACCCGTCCGCGCTCGGGCCAGGCGCAGGGCCTGTCCCCCTGGCCCTCCAGCACCGGACAGAAGATACTAATCAGGTGAGGAATTGCACATGCTAAATAAGGCGGACATAGCCTTTCACTGTCACAAAATGTCCCCGTGCTTCCTCTATGATAAGAATAGTGCCGCAGATGTAGCTAGAGGGAGCTCAGTGTGCAGGGATTGTTTCACCTCGCTCCCTAAGTTACTCAAGCTACCTGTAAAATCTATATTAACCACTCAGGCTTTAGATGGGGGCACTGGAAGAGACGCTAAACTGAAATGTGTTTTATTTAATGCTAGGTCATTAGTGAAACACTCTTCGGAATGTGCCCTGTTTCTGGAAGACAACAATATCAAGCTGGCCTTTGTCACAGAAACTTGGTTAGACAGCACTTCGGGTCCGGATTTGGTGAAAGCCATTCCATTGGGTTTTCACTGTCATTCTCTGGATCGCACCCAGAAAAGGGGTGGTGAGCTTGCGGTGATATATCATGAATCACTCACCCCACATTTTTCACCTGTCTGTGTCCAGGGCTGTGAAGCACTGTCCTTTAAAATCTTTTCAGCTCTTCACAAGCCTTTTTCTGGGATCCTAATCTATCGCCCACCAGGAGAGAGGAAGGGATTTATGGATTCCCTAAATGGGTTACTTGAAGAAGGTTTGAGTCAAAAATCATTTGTAATGCTTGGCGATTTTAATTTTCACCTGGAAAAGCCTGACGACCCAGATACTGTCAGGCTTCATAACATCATGGCCATAGGAGGTCTTGATCAACTGGTTTCTTTCCCGACTCATACCAAAGGACACACCTTAGATGGGATTTTTTGCAATAATTGTGATCTAGTTAATATCTCCATTCTTCCCACCACTTGGTCTGATCATTTTATAGTCCATTTTGAATTAAAATGTGCTACGAGGTATCCTACTGGCCCCAAACCAAAAAAGGAAATTATTACTAGAGCTTGGGGAAAATTAGATGTCAAACAACTGGAACTCTCTCTCATTGACACTATGTATACAGCACCACTGGACATTGAAGAGGCCACCTGTTCTTATAACAGCTGGATAATGGATGCGTGTCTTAAATTGGCACCTCCAAAAAAATGGAACACCATCGGGGCATTTTTTCAATCAAAAGTTGAGTCAATCTTCATCTCCTTGTTAGAATCTATTGACATAAATCTAAATGATGTCAAAGCAGAAGTCTCTTATCCCTCTGGTAGCACCTTGGACTGCTTCTCTCCTTTGCAAATCGAGGACACCGTGAAACTTATGAACAGCATAAAATCTGGTGCCCCGAGTGATCCTTGCCCCACATGGATCATTAAACAGTTAGCAGATACCACGTGTAGGGTCTTAACACCCTTATTGAACGACATCATTCTTTCAGGTTTTTTTCCAAATACTTGGAAAAAAGCTTCAGTGCTTCCGCTACTGAAAAAACAGACTCTTGATCCTAAGGACCCATCAAATTATCGTCCCATCTCTAGACTCCCATTACCAGCCAAAATATTGGAAAAGGCCATAAATAGGCAACTTAGTGACTTCCTCCAGCACAACAACCTGTTGGACTCCTCACAATACGGCTTCAGAGCTCTCCACAGCACTGAGCTGGTGCTCCTCAAATCAACAGAGGAGATCAGAGAGGTGATGGATAAGGGAGGTAATGCGATGCTGATTCTCTTAGATCTATCTGCGGCCTTTGATACCGTGCATCACTTGGTATTACTCAATCGGCTATCAGAGATCGGGATTAGAGGTCAAGCATGGAATCTGCTCAACTCCTTTCTTAAGGACAGGTTACAAACCGTTGAACTCAACGGCAATACCTCCGAACCCTTTTCTTTGCCTTGTGGGGTGCCGCAGGGATCATCTCTTAGTCCTACTCTTTTTAATATCTATGTGGCACCCCTGGCTGGCATTATCAGAACTTTTGGATTTCAGCTCACCTCCTACGCGGATGACACTCAAATTGTACTGTCAGTGAGGGAGGGAGCTGAAAAAGAAACAGGAGTTCGCTTTTCAAACTGTATGGGTGCTATCTCCAGGTGGATGTCGGCCAATTGCCTCAAGCTGAACTCAGCTAAAACAGAGGTTCTGAGATTTGGCAACAACCCCTTGATGTGGACACCAGACTGGTGGCCTGCTGATCTTGGCCTCTGTCCCACACCTTGCAAGAAAGTTAAAAACCTTGGCGTTGTGGTAGACGAAAAACTCAATATGGGAGACCAGGTCAGCAAGGTGATATCTGGATGTTCTCTGATATTGAGAATGATTAGTAAAATCAGGTTCTTTCTTTCTGAGGGGAACCTGAGAACGGTGGTGACTGCACTGATATTGTCACGACTTGACTATTGCGATATCCTTTATGTCAACATACAAGCGCAAAATCAAAATAGGCTTCAAACTATTCAGAATGCAGCTGCCAGACTGCTGACCAGGACCCCCAGGTCAGTCTCAGTCAAAGGAGAACTAAAAAAGTTACACTGGCTCCCCACTCATCTGAGATCCCGATTCAAGGCACTATGTATAGTTTTCAGAGCCCTGAACGGCAGAGGCCCACAGTGTCTAAGAAACAAGTTTTCCTGGTACACCCCGTCCAGAACCCTTAGATCAACGGGTGCTAAACTAGTGAAAACCCCCTGCTTTAAAAAAGTTAATTGGGGAGGCAGAAGCTTTGTAACCAGTGCATCCAGAATCTGGAATGAACTACCTTTCTCGCTAAGAAACACCCCTGACGTTTGTGTGTTCAGGAAGGGTCTTAAAACATGGTTGTTTTCTCAGTTTTAGTTATGTTATGTGCTTGGTAGTTATGCTTAGCGCCAGGACACCGGAATGGTAATCGCGCGCTTTATAAATTTTAATAACATAACATAACATCCTGTTGCTCTGCGACATCGTCAAATTGCATTTCATTTACAGGAAGCTGTTAAACAAGAACTTGAGACATTACTAAAGCATGATATCAGTGAGTGATCTACTGGTTCACTACCATGGATTTCACTGAAAAAAGGACAGCGAAGGAGCTGTACGCATCTGTGTTGATATGCGTCAGGCTAACAAAGCAATTGAAAGAGAACAACATCCAGGCCACACATTGCCGATATGATCACATAGCTGTATGTTGCAAAAGTCGTCTCTCGCCTTGATCTCAACAAAGGATATTATCAACTGGAAGTATAAGAAAATTGCAGGAACATTACTACCTTTTGTACTCATTTTGGTTTGTTCAGATATAAAAGATTACGTTTCAGTGTCATAAGCATCAGAACATTTTTAGGATGTCATCCGCTGCATAATACAGCCTGTCATGCATGCTTTTAATTACAGTGATGATATATTGGTATTTGGGGCCACACGAAAGGAACACGATAAAGCTCTTTCACAATTGTGCCGTTTACTTCCTGATGCAGGTCTCACTTGAATGCAGAGAAGTGTGAGTTCCACAAAACAAAACTCATATTCTTAGGCCATATTTTCTCTGATGGGGGAATGACTCCAGATCTGGCTAAAGTATACGCTTTTGTCAGCGACCTGTCTCTCACAAGATGTTACCATGTTACGTTCTTTTCTTTGCATGGCCAGCTACTCCTCTAGGTGCATCTGTGCTTTTGCCTCAGTAAGTGCTCCATTTCAATGTTCACATGACTATGGAGAAAG
The DNA here is from genome assembly GCF_964204655.1 of Triturus cristatus. Taxonomy (NCBI): domain Eukaryota; kingdom Metazoa; phylum Chordata; class Amphibia; order Caudata; family Salamandridae; genus Triturus; species Triturus cristatus. The sequence goes on from NC_140585.1 coordinate 318,781,867, forward strand.
TTGCAAGAAAATTAAACATGCAATGGAGAGCGCCACTTAAATGCCTACTTTTATCCAAAGCTACATAAAGAAATTGTTGTTGATGCAAGCCCAGTGCGGTTGGGCTCGATTCTTGCCCAACGCAGTAGGCATCCAAATGCTCAAAGGCATATTGTGGTTTATGATAGCCAAAGTTGTTCACAAACTGAGCATGCCTATTCACAACCTTAAAAAAAAAGTCTAGCTATGGTGTGGTCTTGTGAACATTTCCACGAGTTTCTATATGGAAAGCATTTCACTCTTGTCACAAATCATCAGGCATTGCTTTCCATCGTCGGCAATCCCAAAGCCAATTTGCCCCTTCGCATTGAGAGGTCGGGGTTATGACTGCAGGAATAGGACTACATTATTGTGCACTGACCAGGGAAAGATCAAAACTATGCTAACTACTTTTCCCGAGTGCCAGTACAGTGTCATAGTACCACTTCTAAGACGCCTGAAGCCTACACAAACTTCATCATATGGGCCAGTACACCTGCAGCTATATCAGTGGAACAAATCATTGCTGACACGAGCAGAAACAATGATATGTTAATACTCTAAGACATTATTGCACATCAATCCAAAAAACAGCACACTCAACCTCTTACAAATGACAGTGAATATCAGAAATTAAAAAAAGGTACCGTCTTACGAGGTTCGAGAATTGTCATACCGGAGAGTCTGAGACAGCAAGTCATTGAAGTGGCACATGAGGGACATCGTGGAATTGTCGCCACTAAGCAAGTTCTCAGAGACCGAGTTTGATTTCCTCAACTTGATGAAAGAGTTGAAAGGGAAATAAAGACCTGTCATTTGTGCCACTGTTTATCTCCCACAACAACCAAGCACCCATTGAACATGTCTGATCTTCCAAAGCATGTGTGGGAGAGAATCACTGTTGACTTCAATGGACACCTTGACAACGGACATCATCTAGTGGTCATCATTGATGAGTATTCTCGTTTTCCTTAGGTAGAAGACCTCTTGTCGATCACTCGGTAAAAGATAATCGAGAGACTATATGGTATTTATGCAACGTGGGGGAGTTCCTTCAGTTCTGAAGTTCAACAGTGGCCCACCCTTCAACAGTCGAGAATTCAAAGACGTTTTTACTCATCCAAATGTCAATCAGAAAAGCACACCTCTTTGGCCACAAGCAAATGGCGTTGTTGAGCATTTTATGAGCTCTCTAAAAAAGACCGTTCAGCGTGCTGCCCTGGAAAAGCTTAAATTCATATCAGCTCTTCATTCTGCTCTTTGTGCATCCGGTTGACTCCCCATTCAACCACAGGTGAAAGTCCTGCAACCCTGACAACTGGGAGAGCCATGAAGACCAAATTGCCACAATGGACCACTAAAAGTTTGATTGATGATGATGAACTTAGTTCAACAGATTCATCTCACAAATACAAAATGAACAACTAGGTTGACAAATGCCGATGTGCGAGAAACACTGTCTTCAGAGAAGGAGACCGAGTCCTTGTGCGACAGATATGAAAATGTAAGTCTGATGCTTCTTTTGATGCTGACTGACTGAGGGTTGTGACTAGTAAGGGGCACATGATGACTGCCCACCATCCTGTAGAGTCCATTGCGTGAAATTCTTCGCAATTCAAACACCTACCTTGATATTCGCCAACTCCAGATATCAAAGTGCGACTTCTCTGCTTGAGAATCCTGAGAGCCCAACGACTGCACCTGTGTCTCTGCCACCAGTGCCATTCATAGACACTTCTCATGTATTTTCGCAGCCTGGGCGATTGATTCGAGCACCAAGATGACTATTGAAGAGTTATGATGTAGATATGTATTATTTGTACTTTTTATTTAACAAAGAGGGAGATGTAGTGTCCTGTGAGTTAGAGATAACAGGACTCTTTTGGGTCCCGAAAGACTCCGTAGAACAGTGATGTAATTTCTTGTGTGTGGTTGATAGAATTCATGATGTAGAAAGTTTAGTTAACACGCAGAGTAATAAAGACATGTAATACCAAGCTCCATGTATGGTGTAATCATTTACATGCTCTGAGGCTAGGGAGGAAGCTACACCACCCCTATCCTGATTTCCAGGAGAATTATTTTAGAAGGCCGGAACTGTTTAATAGGGCTGGAATTGAAAGCCTGAACAAAGCCCACCTTTGTTGAATTTCGAAATCTAACTGCACACAAGGTCGCTTCATACTTGAGGGAAGAGGTGTGGCGCAACTGCCAGGGTGACTGACTCCGGAACCTGAGGGCTCACGGTTCGATCCCCGGTGCCGGCGGCAGATCAGGCCAGCACCATGTGACTCTGGGCAATAGCTTGCTTAATCTTCCTGACGAACCCCAGCGCCTTGACAACTTTGGGTAATTGTTCGCGCTTTGCAAATACTGGACATTTACATACTTACAGCCTTTGCACTTCAGAAGCTTGTGCCCAACTAGCTGAAGTTAGTAGACTGATTTTTATCACCTTAGCTAAAGTAACATTTTGACTCCTATTTCCATGGCATAACAATAGGCGCCACTGTCTAGTCTATTGGCATTATTTACGCTGAGGAACCTGTGAAAGTGTGCCAAAGCCTGGGCTCTGTTCAGGAACAGAGGTGACAGTAGAGAGGCTTTCTACTCATCTGCTAAATTCAGACACGTTCAGTTGGCAGCATGACCAGAGTGGATTGGGGACGTAGGTGGAGATGTGACACTGGGCCATCATTTCATGGGGTGGTCTCATTGTGGTGCGCAATAAATGTTTTTAGCAAGTCCCATTGCATTAGAGAAGTGTGAATGTTTGTTCAATAGCACTCAGATTTTAACATTTACACATCAAAAATGTTCTCCTTCCAATATCCCCAGAAAAAGTCTGGCTCGCTCACCTCAATCTATTGCTGGAATTTGGGGCAAATATTACCCCCCCCCCCCCCCACACACACACACATATTAAAAGATCACCAGCCACCATTGTTGAGAAGATAAGGCACGAGCAGAACCAGCAAAAAAATTTACATTATCACCTATTATTAATATGGATAAACCTGCGTACATTTCACAAGTCTGTAAGCCCTCCACACTCCTCACCAACCTGCAATTTACATTCAAGATTGGGTCATTTAACAGCAGTGTGGCGAAACCCAGCTCCCATGAGGGCAACATTTGCACACTCATGTCAATACCGTGCTCCCTGTGTAATACTCCTTTGCAAAGAAAGTAGTACTGGTACTCCTAGCATGACTGTAGCTGTCCATTAAAAGCAAACGCCTGGGATACTGAGACCTCCACCAAATTATGTATTAACCACACATGTGTGTGCTTTAGGGCCAAAGCATACTTAGATTGTGTAAGCAGAGACTATATCTGGAGGTGGGGGGGTGGGAGGTAGTTGACGCTGAAGGTGTGGTGGGGGGCTGGTTCATTGAAGGTGCTGATACTAGATGGGAAGGGTCTGGGTCTAGAGATAAGGGGAGGAGCTGGTGAAGCTTGGCTTATTCTAGAACTGGGGCTGGTGCTAGAGTGGGGGGAGGGGTCAGTACTAGATGTGGAGGTAGGAAGACTGATGCTGGAGGTTCTGATGCTAGGGGTACGGTGGAGATCAGGTGGTACTACAGGTGAGGACAGAGGCGGGGACTCTGCAACAGTTTGAGTAGTAGGGCAGGTACTACAGATGAGGTGAAGGTTCAGACTCTACAGGGGTCTGATGCTAGAGATGGAGAGAGAATGGACTGGTGATATAAGGGTTGGGTGATGATGCTAGAGGAGGGGGTGGTGCTAAAGTAAGGGAAAAGCAGCAGACACTGCAGGTTCACAGAGAAGGGGCGGGTGCCATACATGGGGGAGGGAAGGTCCTGATGCTAGAGGTGAAATGTCTCATTCTGGTGGTGGGGTTTGGGAAGCAGCTAATACTGTAAGTTTGGGGGGTGCTGATGGTAAAGGAGGAGCTGTGCTAGAGTGAGGGAAATGGACTGATGCTAGAGTGTGGACAAACAGATGTTAGTTAAGAAGAACTCATGCTAGAGGTGGGAGGAGAAGGGCTGCTTCTGGAGATGGGGGCGAGAAGGGATGGATGGTAGTGGTGGAGTTAGAAGAAGCCAATACCTTGCATGGGGGAAAGGGCTGGTGCTGATGGTGTGGGAAGGGACCACTTCTAGATTCTGGAATCTATGGCTTCATGAATACAAATCAGACTGAAGTTAAACATTTTTCACAAAACTACTAAGAAATGCACTGTTTTTTTGTAAAATTTAGCAGGAGGCCATACTGTTCCAATGGAGGAGAGGCATGGAACATGTGAAACCAGAGACATTACTACGTAGCAGTGCTTTTTTACCTCAAATGTAGAAGTCTGTGAGCACACAACTGATAGGATACACAGCCAAGAACCGGAACATTTCAATATGAAGCACTTTTATTGATCACTAGAACAAAGGCACAGTCTGGCACGCTGCGCTAAGGCATGGTAAACACAGACAGAAGTACCCTACTTCATGAACACAAAGTGAAGCATCCTTTCCAAGGCAATACCACGTGAATGCTGTTCAGCAATGAAACAGGATTAAAGAACAATTAGAAAAACAATTACAACGTTGCAGCTCCTGATTGTTAGATCGCAAGTGTCTTAGATCCTGAAAAACAGTTTATTGCAATAATTTGGTTCTTAAACCATTTCCTCCCTCTTTGCCACAGATGAGTAGGCACAGTTACCTTTCTACGGAGTGCACGTCACATTGACATTGTGGAATAGGGTATGTAAACAAGATCTCATTCCAGGAAACATTAAGCATTAAAGGCTTGAGCCACAGTAAACACAACAGGCCTAGCACCCTACACTGGAACCTGTTCTGCACCAATGGGAGCCAGTTATTTCATACAGTACTTAATAAGTGAGATTAGGTTGCTTCAAAGCACGACTAATATTTTTAGATATGGGAACTGAGGAACATGGAGATGTAGTGATCAGCCCTAGAGCCATAATTATTCAGGAGGGGAAGTCAGGAACACTACGTCATGGGCATCAATTTCACCACGCCACCTCGCCAATGTCTGGGGATTACCTCCTGCGTGCTGAAAAGGTCACTTTGACCTCAGTCTTCTTAGAGTCTGTTTTTTTGTCCTTAAACCACAGCTTGGGCTTGGCAAGCCCATGTTAAGCCATCCTGTCTACCCATTATCCTGTCAGATTTTTTAAAAAGGGTTGAAAGTTACACCTGCGTCTGATGTTACCTCCCAAGCTCAATGAACCAAAACTCTACCCACAACTCACCATTAGCACATTATATTTTTCGTCTAAGCATTCAACTCCCTAAAGAGAGCTGAGGCAAGATTGCATTGCCCCATTAGATAATTCAAAGCAGAATGAACAGACCAATAGTCCATGCTACTGTGTGGGCAGCCTCAAACACCCAAGCCTTCAGTCCCACAGGCCCACAGCGCAAAATGTCCTAAACGCCCCATTGAACCAAAACTATGACTGGCGGACTCTGGAAATGTTCTTCTTGTACAGCCTGCACCAATCAAACTGCTTGGAATGTATCAAAAATATTAGGCAAGTGGGCTGGATATTGTCTACAATGAGTTCTCGGGTAAGCTAAGCCAGCAGTGACTCATTGGGAGCTGGGCAAGCACACCAGCGCTAACCGGATCCCATGCAGTTGTAATTTGAGATAGCCATTATAACAGGGCATGCCCTGTTGTGATTGGGTACTCTCTTTTCCTAAGCTCATACAGTTGTATGAAACTGCAATGTCCTTATGTCATAGTTAAACTGCTCAAGTCATGTCCTAAATCATGTAATCTAATAATAAGCATTTCACACCAGGCTAGACAAGTCCAACAACTGGAACCTTGGAGCTGGGGAACCGGGTTCGACGCTCAACATCCTGTGATTCTGGGCAAATCACTTAATCTCCCCGTGCCTAACAAAAATGAATGTGTCCCTCTGTAACGCAACTGGTGCTCATGTGAAGCGCTCTGATACCCAAATTCTCTGGTCTAGTTTGCGCTATATAAAACTCTACAAAATAAAATAAAAAAATAAGAAAATGATGCATGCCTCATCAATGGAGGTACATCCCAACACCTGAGGAAAGTCAACCCACTGGAGGTACAATCCACCACTGGACATATGTCCAACTATTGCAGGCATGTCCAATTGCTGAACACTTATCTCAGCACTAGTGGTACGTCCAAGCACTGTAGATATGTCCCACTACTGTACACCAGTCCAACCACTAGAGGCACGTCCAATGACTGGAGATACGACCAATGATAGTAGCTATATTCTACTACTTTTCCTCAATCCAACCACTGGAGGCACGTGCAATCCCTGGTGGTAAGTCCCACCAATGTAGAAAGGCCTTACTAGTGTCATACATGTTTCTAAAGTTTCGGAATGTCCCACCAATGGAAGCACATACCACCATTGTAGACAAGCCCCAGCACTGTAGACATGACCTACCACTTGACCAGCAGGAGCACTTTTACCATGACTAAATTCCTCTCCGTTGGTCTTTAGGTTTAGTCAAAGTGCATTTTCATGGAACTACATACACCCACACACACACACACACACACAGACACAAATGTATCATGCAGTTGTGCAGAACTATGTGCCCAAATTACTTCTAAAAAACTGGATACAGATCAGTAAAACAGCAACAACTGTAGTGTCCTACAATTCAATGCAGAATCATAAATGTTCTGGGCTAGCAGCAATATAAAACTAAAAGAGGAAGGTTTGTGGTGCCCAATTAAAGCTGAAGGAAGTAGTATTTTTGGTATTATTAGTAATCCTCTGCTGAGTAATATGGGCATATGGTCTGTGTAAATATATTTTTGCTTCTTTCAGAATGTAAAAAAAATGGGACTGTGACTGTTATCCTTGTGGGCTTAAACCACAATGAGTGCCCCCAGGTACTATGGCAGCACTGCACAGGACCACTGTTCGCTTTACAACATTACACTGTTGCACAGCATAACCAGTCATTTGTAATCACCTCCACAGCTAACCGGTTATATTTCGCCTTTAAAACATTTAAAGTGTGTTCATGTTTTGCTTGCCTTAGGCTGCTTTGGAAAGATACTTGTGGGGCAGGAATCTGGTAATCCCTTATGTATTGAACAATAGTCCCATACTGTCACAAAGTTTCATAGTGCAAGGGTGACTTGCAGCCGTCCTGGTTTTTCATCACAAAGCACTGGGCGACTTGTAGGCCAATAGTCATAATGGGAACAAACTACAAGTCCCAGTATGCTTAGCGCCTCTGACTGAAAAAGCAATACTTCTTGAAAGTCAATATCTTGACATGGGGCCAGTTGACAGTTTCGTGCTGTCCATTTGTCATTCTGCTGCACCTACTTTAATTGTATTCTTTACTTTCCGTTCTGTATTTTCGTCTTGTGCTCTCTACCCCAAACAGCATAAGACAAGGAACTACAGTTCCTGGAGCAAACTTCCAGAACCAGTCAAGTCACCCTTGTCAGAACTGAGCAACCCACCAAACCACATGCTTGGGGTTTGGTTTTATTAGACAGTGGTTCACCAACATTCATAGAAAGAGTCAAAAGAGTTCAATGTGAAAAAGTAAAGCAAAAATATCAGAAATACAGATAGCAAAAATAACTTTCTTAAAAACAGACTGCAAAATATAGATTGCAAAATTCTCTGTCCTACATAAATATCTCCAAAAACTGATATTTTTCATTTCTAAATCCGGTCACACAAACATTTGACTTTTTTTTAGAATTATCCTAACTCCCCTCCCTCCAATACCTGGGGGAAAGCTGAAAGACTTTGGGATTAGGTGTAGGGCAACATTTTGTTAGAGAGATAACCATGTAAGGCCGAGACTTTAATGGTTTATCTTTAGAGGCTACATTTTTGCAAAAGATGTTTCGGAAATCTACGGTTTCCCATGCTACCACAACAGAAGGTCACATTATGGCGTTGAGTACCACCCGAATAAGTGAGGAACAACGCAAAGTGCTATAAGTAATTTACTGCAAAAATAAAAGCCTGACCAAGCAGACAGTGAAAAAGACACAAGAACTGTAAGGAACTGCTGTGCAGAGTACTTTTTCTTTCTTTAGCGTGTGGTGCGGCTCTGGGTCTCATGAAAATGACTAGTTTTTAGCTATGGCCAAAGAGCAGAAAGCAGTAATTCCGAATCAATTAATGGAATTTACCAGGTTTTAGTTTTACATAAACACCTAAATGTATCCACTCTACATTTCATGGGCATATGTTTTAGTGCAATGAAGGGTTGTAGTGGCGACATTTAAACATATGCTATGGAGTTTGCTATCACTACTTTGTGGAACTGGCTTTCTCACTTGTTTGACAAATTGTGGTGTACAGGCCAGACATGGACGTCTGACCAACCATTTGTGCTGTAAGGAAGCACTAAACATGAAAACACAGACTGGGCATAATCTTTTAGAGCCACAATGCAAAAATGGGATGTAGCACAGGCAAATCCCAGAGGCAAGATAAGAGAAGGATGTCCCAGAGTCTTCGAATACATCTTTTAGGCTTTCAAAAAGACTGTTACCCACCTTCTGATGGTAGTTAAAGGGAGGGAACCAGTTATCCTAGTGGTGAGTCATCAAACTTGGACTCCATTAGAAAAGAGGACATAGTTTGAAATTCTGAGCGAGATGTGTAGACGCCGTCACGCTCACCCAAGTGATAAAACTAGTTGTGAGACTTGATGTGCTCTTGGCAGATGTCAGCGCATTGCTTAATGTACAAATCTTCGTGGTATGTTAACGTTAGCTCCGGTCATTAGACGTGGCATGATCTTGGGTGTATAGCTCAGTGTTCATCATTTATCTACCCTTAATGGATCCGGAGTTTCTAGACGAAACCTTAATAATCAGTTAAATATGACTGTTTTCAAACTGATCATTACATCCAGACATGGCTCTGCATTCTGAATTGGGCCTAATCCTAAAGGAACCAGTAACAAAAGTAAACTTCTCAATTGGGATTACAACTTCTGCAGGAAAACTACAATCTTTGTGTATCAAGCACTTCACTGGCCAAAAATGAGGCACAGCCATTTGGTGCAGTAACATTGCTTTTCCTGGTAATTTCCCATTTGTCAGGTGACCCATAAGATAAAACTCATGCTGGAATTACTAATGCATGCAGCTTTGGTAATTCCAGATGTGGGAATACCAATGCAGTATTCTTGGCCCTCTTGTAATGAGGGCCTTAGTGTGATTAGATGGACTCTCCAAAGGTTGTTCCTTCTGGCACTATAGCTTTTCATCCCCCGAATCATACCCCTCCTCTGCCGACCCCAGCTATGTTAGTGCACAATCAGGGGGTTATATTTGACAATCAAAATTCTTTTGGCTCTCAGGTAGCAGCAGTTGTTGGTTCCGGTTTTGGACTTTTAAAGTCTACGTCTAGAAACACCAACACCTTACTATTGAAACCTCCAAAATTCTGGAAAAAGAAAACCTGCAACCAAACGTTCACCGGATCAGCACCTAGAATTTGGAACTCCCTGTCCCCTGAAGTCAGACTGAACCCTTCAAGCACATCCTTCAAAAAAGAAGTTAAACTGTTTTTAATGAACACAACTCTACCCTGAACCCACTAACTCATTTATCTGGATACTGATTTGAAGTAGTTTGCCAAACAGAGTTTTGTACTCGCCGTCTACGTACTGGTGTCTAACTCACTGTCCTCCTGATTTTAGATGGGTATTGACAGCATTTATGTTTCTTGGTTGACTTGATTTCTACTTACAGTTACATTTGTAAAGCGCTATGATACTCTTCCAGGGTCAAGTTAGCGCTATATAAGACTTTATAAATAAAATAAAATACTAAGAAATTCTTACATTTACTCGTGGTCCAGGCTCAGAAGACGGCCATTCAAGCCCTCATTACCTCCCGTCTCGAATATTCTAACTCTCTATACTTGGGTCTCTCAGCCTATCAGCTGAGAGACCCAAGAGTAGCTTGTACAAAACACTACTGCACGGCTACTACTAAAAAAGAAAGACCCCAGATATGCGTATTTTCACCAGCATCTTAAGGAGCCGCATTGGCTTCCTATTTTAAGAGAGGATCCGGTTCAAATGTCCCACACTGGCTCACATGGCCGCCTATCGGGTCGGCCCGGTATATGTGACCAATAGGCTCCCCTCATATTATCCTGCCAGATCTCTCCGCTCCTCTGGTGCTGTGCTGGCAGTGGTCCTATGATTTAGGAGCCAGAGATGGGGTGGTACCTCTTTCTCCTTGCTCGCTGCCAGGGTTTGGAATGCTCTTCCCTTGGACTTACGCACTATGAAGGATTAACGCTGTTTCAGACGCAATCTTAAAACCTGGTTGTTCCAATCTGCTTATCAGTAGGTTAGCTCTTGTTCCAGCCAGCATCTAGCCTGGCCAGGGACACTCTAGGATTAGCTGTGTGCTTCATAAATTCTTTGATTGATTGAATGATTGAAATATCCCACATTTCAAGGCCCTAAAGGTCTACTCAATTTGCCATTGGCCACTTTAGCTGGCATTTTAGGTTATGCTTAAGAACCTCCAATTAGAATTTAGTGTTATTTGCGCAGTTCAGGGTTGGGCATATTCACTACCCAGCACCATGCAAAAAGACATTAAAAAACAATATGTTAACTTCTGGGCTTTTCCAACGCGATACCTTTTCCCTGCTATTTTCATCACAGTCTACGGGAGGGGGCACACACATAACAGCAGCAGGATGTGGACTTGCTTCCTCTACAAGCAGAAATCCTGACTGGTGTGGAGCGAACAAAGAACATATAGGAGAAGCGTACAGGGGAGCATTAAAACGGTTCTAGAGTGACGGTGCATAAAAGAAGCCGGTACAACAGTGAGACCAGGCCTGGATCCAGTTCCCTTTATAATAAAGCATGGTTATATGGGACAGAGACGATGAGGAGCACTTTCAGTTCCTTTAGTAGCTTACGCTATAGATCGATGAGCTGCTGTGGGAAATATTCCACTTCAGTCTGCACTCTGTTTCAGCACCTTCTCAGACATCTCATGCCTCTTAGAGGAGCGGGGCCTGGTTTTTACACCATACGATTGATGGAAGGATATCAAAAGCCTCGTTCCTTAAGAAACCAGCTGTATCTTAAGCATGTCTAGATCTGGAAGCTCCATTTCACCCGGAGACTGATATCAATAGAGAACTCTGTTTTTCACAGACTGATATCTTCTCGTGACATGATTGAAAACTTGGAAGTGATTTCAGAGACCTAGCGCACTGAAGGCTTGGGTTATTATTATTTTAGGCTCAGGTGTGTATATCAATTGCGGTACAAATGTGTCTTTTTTTTGGATCCACCACAGCTTGCCAAGGACTGATTCAAAAAGGTGACCTCCAGGGAGTTCTCTGCAAAGGTGCACAGACCGCTGTAAAATTACTGACCTACATACAAGTCACAGACAGTTTGACCCACAGCAATTTTGATTGTTCTGTAACCAATCTGAATGCTTTGTTTGAGTGATTAGTTGAAAGACTTAAAAAATAGACATCAGATTGGCAACCCTTTCAAATAAATCAGCCCAAGTGATTTTTATAGAAACTTTGTGATTGGCAGCTGGCAGCCAATCAAAATAGCTGTTGTAGCCCTTGTTTGTTACTTCATGGAGAGAAGCAAAATTTGTGTATCAGGCACAACATCCACCCTATCCTCAGTCTATTCCATCAGCAGAACAGAGTTTTGCTGTTATTCAAACCAAATTCCACTCCATCTATAGACTTAAAAGGGCAGATTTCACTCCTTATGCATTTCAGGAAATGTTTTTGCCCATGCCTACACAGGGGCAGTGCAGTATCAACTGCATTGGCAACTACTGGGCATCCAGTTTTCACACAGACCAATCAAATAATAGCTCAAGTCATTTTATAATTGCAGTAGCAACAAGTGAAACCCTCATAAAGGTGGCGACCCAAAAGCATACCAGACCCATTTTGGTGCCATTTCAATGGAATGCCTATTTCTGTCTTACAGTCTTTTTAAGAAAGAATATTCTTGCTGTGTGAACTTTCCTAGTCATTCCTGCTCGTAATGTCAATGAGGCTATTTGTCTGAACTCACCTTCAAGCCTAAGGCACTGCATTCCTATAATAAATAAATAACAGAGAACCATCCTATAAAATTATATAAATACAAAGCTTTCAGACTCTGAATTCCCTTATGATGTGATACTCTGGCAGGCACATCACTGTTACATCTACCAGCGTTCACTCCTCGCTTGCCCCTGCTAAGCGGAGCACAAGTTGAGTTCTGCAGTCTGGTCAGAGATCCCCGCCGCAAAGCAAAGGACCTCTATCCACATTTGTTTACAACTTCACAGACGAAGATACTTTGGATTGACAGAAGAGTCGATGTTGGCTGGCAGGGTTATCCTGCTTAAGGTAGCACAATGATTGAGCCTGAAGATTGTTCACACATTCCTTGCCGCCATCCCATTCCATAGGTAAGCTGGAAAAAATATTGATTAAGCCACAGTGATTCCAGTATCTCTGCCTTGGTCTGCCATTAATCAGAGTACATCCAGGTCTTCCTTGCCCTGGATCAATACAGATGAAATGCTTTCTCTGAGCCTCAGGGACATCTGGGACGAAATTTGTGACCAGCAACCAATTCAGGAATAACACGTTAAATTTACGAAAACACATGTAGTTTCCTAAACGGCATACCAAAACATCCAATGTCACAACACCAGGATAACCTTCTTCATCTTCCATTACGCTGCTATCTTCTTCATTTCAGTCAACTGGGCGATCGACTTAGTGCAAAGATTTCTTCCTAAGGCACCTCCTACTGGTCTCCAGCTATGGGTGCATCATTATGCACCATGTACTCTTAAAAGCCATGTTTCACTATGCACCATGCACTGATATGTATCACGAATCAGTGTGTTCTACACAGCAATTTGCACAGCATTTCACTGATTTGTTGCGTCTTCTACTCTACGTTTCTGAACGTGCTGTGGCTTGTGGAAGGTCCTTATTGCTCTACAGGAGAAAGTGCCTGTTGGTGTTTGAAGGTTACAACGTCCTTATTTGGTGTCGGTTCCACATCCCTCGCTTCGAGTGGAAGTGATGGAAGAAGTTCCGCATGGAGAGCCTTTCGACCTCCAGGCCAGCCTCAATAATCCTGTAAAGGGCAAATAAGGAGAGAGTTTTGGATCAGACAAATGAATTACGACATGGCCCGCTAAGACTGCATGAACATTCAGAAGAGAAAGGCTGCACTGCACAATACTTCTGAGATTACCAGCAGTGCAGGCTTGTTATGTATGTATTCCATTGCTAGACAATATCAACAATAACTCCTTTGAAAGCCAGTTATTTACCTTTCTGACATAAGAGTAGTGAGAAAAAAGCTTTATTTTTCACTACTCTTATGTTAGATTAACATAAAACTGGGCGTTGAAACAAAGCTTGGGTGGGCGATGACCTAACATGTGCGTTCAAAATCCCAAAGGACACATTGGAATGATAGCGGAGGGTCCACCGTCTCCCTGGCTTCCCTAAATCCCCAGAGATCTCGTCCCTCAAGCGACATAGGTTAATGCAGACCCACAGATGATGCATTGTCTCTTGGTGCTTGCAGGTGCTATGTTAAAGGCACTGACAGAACATCTTCTACTTCCTCACTCAAAGCAGAAAGATTTGGCCCTTAGGTGGGAAAGGGAATACCCAGAGGATGACATCAGGTATGATTGCCAATCACAGGTCAAGGAAGTCCGTGTTGCGCTTGGTTTTCTAACCCTTGTATAGATACCCTGCACAGATGATCCATGGGATTACTCCACTGAGCCACAAGGTGGGTGGTGTACACAACATAAAACTGAAGTTGGGAGGGTGTCATTAACGTGGGGGATTCTACCTTGTGGTCCCAAGTGATAATCTAGAGAACTCAAGTCTTGCTCGTAGTCAAACAAGCTACATTCGGCTAATAAAAACCATATAAGCATTAAAACTATGGCATACAATGCTATATATCTTATTTAAAAACCTAAGTTTATTCAGTATACCATATAAAAAATAATTTCCTGAAAACATGATTGTAGAAGTTTAAAACTACCAGAACACATGTACAAGATATGCAATTTAGCCACATTCCTGCCCCGCATTTCAAAACAGCATGCCTCGTCAATGCATATATGACTAATAATCAGTTAATGCCCCCCAGCACACTTATAACAGCAGAATGTAACATCCATTTACCTCCCCACCAGTTTTGGCAGTCTAACAGCCGCAGTCTTGCTCTTATGGTCCACAATGAACGCCACTGGAAAACAATGCCGTTATTGACACCCACCAGCCTATACTTTTTTGTGTTGTGTCTGCCAGATATTTCTGGCATCTCGTTAACTACTATGATGTCATCATTACAGAGAAAACATTGTTTGTGGTCTCCTGCAGCTATAACACAAAACTGCTCCTGCCTTTAACAAACTCCCTGTGTACAGTGTCCCTTATCCTTTTGCTAGTTTTCTACACACATTCTTCTACAATTGTTTCATTGCAGCTTTCTTTCGTCCTGTCCTGTTGTGTCATGAAGGCGAGTTAGGCCGTCTGCTTTGTTTTCCCATCTTAGTGAGTATTCCCTCTTGTACAAGGAGTTCTGCATCTTGGAAGCCAACCTAGCCAGCGTTGGTGCTACCTTGTCTGCTCCGCCTTGTTCTAGTACCTTTAATACCAGTTTGAGGTCTGTGCGAAGTTGAAATTCTCTGCCTCATAAGTAGGTTTTGAAATGAGAAGTTGCCCATACACATTCTTTTTCTTTCATTGCTTATTTCCTTTCTTTTGGTGCCGTATTCGTGAAGCAAATACAACTTATTGTTCTCTTTTCTCCATTAAAACAGCACTCATGCAGTAATTGCTGGTGCCCATTGCTAACATACTTTTAGCTTGGTTGAATGGTTTCAATATCTTCCCTTGCAAAGTATGATCATTGATATTCCTTTTCTTAATAACTTCTAAAAAGCTTCTGCCATGCTGCTGTAGTGGTACACAATTTTGTAATAATACTTTGTTAATCCAGTCTCAGTTGTTCCTCGTGTTCAGGTTCTGGAGCCATCCTTATGGAATTCGGTAGATCTTCTTGTTAAACCCCTGACCTGAGGTCACATAGCATCAGTATTCCACTTCTAGCAAGTCAATTTGACAATTTTTTCATCAGTGTAAAACCTTTTTGGTCCAGAATGTTCAACACTCTATCTAGTGTTTTGTTGTGTTCTTGTTCGTTCTTTCCATACACAAGGGTGTTGTCTTGAAAGTACAAAACGTTTCTCTTGTTTTTAAAAAAATGTGCCTCAATCTGTGGAACATAAAGGCAGCTCAGCTAATCCAATTGGAAATCCTTTGGATGTTAATGTTCCTTGAGAAGCTTTAAATGTAGTTATTTGTTGGGACTCGGGATGCATTCAGTGGTAAACCTTTTATAAGTCCCACTTCCTTCACATTTTCCTCATTCAAGATACCTTAGCATTTCATTTATATCTGTAAAGGGTCTGTCCAGCTACTACAGAAAAACATAACTTTCCGGCTCTGCTTTTTGAGATTACTAAAGAATTCTCAACTTGCTGAATTATGCCCTCTACTTCCATTTTTCGAAGCGTTTGTTTCACTTACTGTTTTAGTTACAGCTTTTGTTCTTGTGCAATGATGCACTGGGACAGAGCCCTCTTTTATTTGAACAATAAGTTCATAGCTAGTGAGACTTGTTCTCCATATCCTGATTTTAGTGTCATCCCCAATTCATATTATTGCCTCCAATGTAGGATGGCTGGACTTTTTTTTCCACCACTTATACTTTTGTCACACAGGTATGTTCCTGGAACTCAATACTTTCTTCCTAATGTCCCACTAGAGCTATTGCTTCTCCACTGCAGCCGTCCAACTTAAATGTGTTTCTAGGTAATTGTCTATCCACCTGTTATTTAGCATATTTCTGGATACTATTATGTGCAACATCCAGAGTCAACCTCTAGAACTACGCTTTCTCCATTAACTTTCACTATGCTGGTCCTTTTTTATGCCGGTTCAGCCCTTTTTTCTTCATCCACTCTCCTTCTTATGCAAAGTATTATATTTTGTATTTATGGTATGTGCTCTTCCTATCCTTCCTTCACATTACCTTTCTGTTTGTCTGCTAGTGGCCCTACACATCCTTGCATAATGTCCTCTCTGAACATTGGTCACAAGTTCTGTCCTGTGAAGGACATGTTTTTTGCTGTAAACCAAAAGTGTTGTGCTTCCTCACCCATAGAATATTCAGACTTTTCACTACCTCTTTGTTTATTTACTTGTGTTCTCCTTTCCCTGAAATTGTCCTTCTCTGACTAACCTCCATTCTTTAATAGTGTTCACATCTACTTGTGTTTCCTCTTTCTTTATGCTTAATTCTCTGATGCATTTCGTAGATTGTTCCTGCAAATTTGCGAATAAAATTGCTTCTGATAACGTAGGATTGCTGTTAAAAAATAACTGCTCCTGCTACCTTATCTCTATATTGGGCTATTAACTGAGCCCTTACTAACTGGTTTGTCATTTCTCCAAAGTCAAATGCTGCTGCTAGTTCCTTCAAAATGGACACAAACTAGTCAATATCTTAATTCTCTCTTTATGTCCTGGTGTAGAATGTATGACTGATCATGACCAAATGTACCTTTCTGTTGTTCTGTTTTTTCGCCTCTTCATACACATCGATAATTACGTTGCCTGTGGAGTTTGTGCCCTTCTCATGATCAGCAAAAGCCCATTACTTCTGTGCTTCAAAAGAAGTAATTAGTAAACACTCTTTTTCTGTTGGAGCTACAATTCATTGCATTCATTGCATCAAGATAATTACTGAACATATTGTACAGTTTTGTCAATAAATGGGTATCCTCAGGCATTTCTAGAAACCAAAGAGGTTTATTAATTGAGTTTGTATTGATTTGAGCAGCCAAAATGTATGGGAGTGGAGGGGTGAATATCTATGCTCTCAAAAATATGTATATCACTTGTAACTGCTATCATAATGCATATTCATTACGATACCAATTCGGGATGTGCCAATGGCTAATTACAGTTTATAAAAAAAGAGCGATGCAAGAGACCCCAGGCCTGGAAGGCTCCGTTATGTCAATTTGCTGTTATGCAGATTTAAGTCCTCTGATTGTTTCTGAAAAGTCATTATTGTACTGTTTTACCGTTTACTTTTGGAAGACAACCATGTAGTCTCTTTAAGAATAGGAGGGCTCAGTCCTGAAAAGGCGATTTCCTCCCTTCTTGTGAAGTCTGCCCCCTCCAGACTGATTTGCATATGTCTGAGTCCAAACTGGAATGGCATGGTGAGCAACAAAACGATGCAATTAGGCCCAGATCTCTGTACTGGTGTGCATGTACGACATTGTTCTGCATTTTGTCCATCAATAATTGTTTTTGCATTTGTCACCCAGAGTGGGACGCGTATGCCCAGAATTGGGTCCTGTGCTCTCCATGCCACCGGAGTCAAGCTATACTGGCTGATGAGGAGTGAAACCCCAAAACCGGTCTTAGGATGCTTGTTTCTCGTCCAGGGAGGACCTGGCTTGGCAGTTCGGACTGGACTGTTCCCATTGAGTGCAGGGTCAAGAACTGATTTGCAAATGGCTGGGTTCAAACTGGAATGGCATGGTGAGCAACAAAACGATGGATTTAGGCCCAGATCTCTGCGCTGGGGTGAATGTATGACATTGTTTTGCATTCTTTACATCAATTGTTCTTTTTGCACAAAGTAAATACAGCATGTCTCGAAGAGACAGTGCATGCGCTGCTTAGGCTCGAACGAAAAACAAACAAAGGACCCATGCTGAGTAAAGTTCGTCTCTGTGACAAGCTTGGTGCAATTCTAGTTCGTGTAGACAGTAAACATTCCTATGGGACTTAAAATACGAAGGGCCCCAACTAATTTCAGTGAAATTTGTAACACAGAAACTCAGTTAAGGGAATCAAAGCTGTGACAAATTTAGACCAGTGTCAAACTGTGAAAAACTGTTAGCTATCCAAATTGTTCATTACCTATACAATAACCATCTCAACCATAACAGATTCATATTAGACTTTGTGTGTATCTGTGTATATTCTGTCACAAATATGCAAGTAAGGCTAAGGGGAGAAACATGAAGTTGAAACACGATGATAACACTAAATCTTTTATGGCAGCTACAGATAATTACAAATCCAGAGCTAGATGTTGCAGTACTTCTTTGAAAGTGAGATCCTGTGAAACATTAAAAACAAACAAGAAATTGTGAAAAATATATTACCTATCCAAAAGCTCCCAGTCTTCTCCGCCCCAGCTGTCGCGGAACTCCATAGTATTCATCCCTCCAATAGCATCCAGATCTGATTTGTAGATACCCAAAAGCCCAAACCCGTTCACTTCCCAATACCCTAAAGGCAAAGAAATAATAGACAACATCATCAGGACCAGATAGCTGTAAATGATGATAGGTCCTACTTGTAATAAACACATATGCTCCTTTCTCCTGAACCAATTGCCAGGTTCCACTCCTGTATATTTCTGAAATAATTTTACACTGTCTCCAACACACATCAATATTATTCAGAGTGACATTTGTACAAATGAAATCAAGGGGGAGAAGTTGATAAGTGTAGAGGCAGAACAGTGGATAAGCATCTGTAGGGAAATGCCAATTTAAGCATACGGACAGCTACACAAGAGGCAAGTTTAGAAATTAGTAACTATTGAATTTGTTCTAACTTTCTCCAAGTTATATTGGATTTGCAAAGTCTCTCATGAGTACTAGTCAAAGAAACCTACAACAGTAGTGGATTTCTGGAAGTACTGCTATGAGTAACATTTCCCTAAACACATTTTGCAGCAGGTGGAATAATCCACATGGATACAAGTTTATGCAAGTGTGCCTTTTCACATTTAATATTTTTTGTTTCTCCATGGGAGAAATATTTGTGCTAGTAGAGGAATACATTTGTCAACATTCATATGTTATAGGGGCTTCCTGTATATTTCCACTCAGCAAAAACACTTGTTCCTGCCTTTGTGCACGTCCAAGGTGGAATTTTATCAATAGGACGTACTATAATGCTCAAAAACTAACAAGATACTTCATTATCACCTATTATTAAAGTGTGACCACTCCAAAACATACACAAACCTGACTAACACTAAATTTGAGAATGTGCAAATTCCACATTAATCATGGAGTTTCTCCATTCACAAATGCACATGCACACAAACGTCTGCCAATCCTGATCTTGTGAATCGGAATTGGCAAACAACCCCAACCCCCAGAACTTAAGACCAGTAGTCCCTGTATGCCCTCGCGGTCCCCCAAACAGGGTTTGACACTTGAATTAATTTCAGCCACTGGCAATTACTCAGGGTCACATTCCAGTCCATAATTTTTTCGTCTATTGTTTTTTTTGACCACCATGCCATGTCAGACAGGAACCAGCCACAGGCAAATCAATATTGGTCCTGCTCTAGTAAAAACAATTGAGCTTGAACAGCCAGTCCAGGCATCTTATGAGCGGCAACACAAGGAACTTTATAGCAGTTTCGGTATGGTTAGACCTAATCACTGAAGGAAAGCTTCGGGTGGTGACGTCATATAGTGTTGGGAAGTTATGAGAGCTTGGTTTCTGTAGAACAGTGGGCAAGCGACCAATGTGGGACAACATCTTTTGTAAATACATAGGCTACCAACATCCCTTCCTATCCTAAACATCACATTTGAAGAATAAATAGTTGGATTGTTCTACAATTTGAATGTATTTGCATTTCTTTTTTGATGAATAAAGATGACTGAATGATTCTGTTGAAGCTTTGACTACATTAAAGCTGCGCTTCATGGTGTCTCCTAAGTCGAAAGACAAGTATGTGTCTATGTACATTATAACGTACTTGTTGAAATACAACCTCAATAGCACGCCAATTGACTAACAAAACTACAGGTTTAATAAAGAGTGCATAGAATGAACTCTATATTTCCATAGCTATGGTCCAGCCCTCAATGCACCTCTGACATGAATCTATCTATTTATACCCTCTGGTTCCTGAGGAGAGGCTCCACAGTGCAGTCGCATGACCATGGGTGCAAAGGCCATCTTCCCTTCCACGCAGTGTTTTCGGATCGAGTCAATGATCCCAGCTGGAAAATGGATGTGGAGGTCACAGAGGAAAATTATGCTGTGAGGATTCTGAAACCAAAAAAAGAAATGTATTAATGAATACGTTAATTTCTCCTTCACTACATCAGGGCAATCACACTACATTAAGTGTACATCAAAGCTACTGAAGCTAAAGAAGTTATGTTCATTAATCACAAGTATACTGCTGCATCTTGGTGCTAGCAATATACTGAAGAAAGCAGAATATGGAAAAATAAAGAAAAAATAGCCGAACTGAAGCAAACGTTAATCCCTACTGCCTCCAATGGAGAAAGACACCTCGACAGCACAAAGTTAAATTCGCTGCAATCTTTCGAATCCGTAGAATTGGAGATCACATAGTGTTCCGCAGGCAGATCATTCCAGAGCGTGGGGCCGAGGATCCAGAATTATCTCCCACCTGCTATCACCTCTTTGATGGTGGGAAGATACTCAGCATACCTGCAGAAACTGGCTCCCCTGAAATTTGCACTCAGTGTGCAGTCACAATTCAAGCTTCACAGCATGATCCCTCAGAATAGGTTCAATTGTAAGGCACAGAGGTGGAAACTGTCAGAAAATGCCTACACCTTTAGCTCACCTAAAGCCTACAATGTAGGAATAAACCAAGATAAAGTAATTTAAAAGAACACACACACTAGTCATTTCATGAAGGCTTTGACCTCACACCAAGACTTTTTATTAGAAGCACCACCCTGGACGAAAAAAACAATTTTACTGCAACAATCGTTACAACTCTCCACAAAACCTCATTATGAAGAACTTAGCAGAGAGTCTTCCTAGTACCCTACGTGTCCCATCTCACTGAATTGTTCCACTTCACAGCGGTTTCTACATTCTACATCTACTGCCTTATGATAAGTGGTTTCGTGAAAACAAATCTGTGACTTTGAAGTTATAAAGACATAATATTGACAATAGAGATATTTCTTGACAGCAAGCTTATGCTACTATTTTCAGTGGCAAAGGGATTAGTTTCTTACTTGCAATCATAATTCTCCATCATGGGTATCTGTATTAAATTCAGAAACAAACAATGGCTCCGCCTACCTAAGGGACCTCAAAACAACTTTAAAAGAGAAACATCCGGGGGAGGAGCCTAGCGCGCAACCAAGATGGACGCGTAGGCACAGGGCTCCCAAGACCCTCGCAGCCTCCCACGTCTATCCTGGCTATAATCCTGCTATCTTGAAGGAATATTACGGGAGAACCGAAGCTGAGGTGATTCCTGTTTTCGGAACTTAAATCGGACTTTGGGAACTCGACTTATTCTGTCCTCCAGAAAGAGGCCTGCCCCGCGGCGCCACCCCGGACTCGGGTTGGCACTGTCCCCGTGCTCCAATCGAACAACGGTTCCAGGGTCTTGGGCGGGCCCGTCCCCCCCTGGTTTCACTTTCGTTTTTGACTTTCCTCTACGAGTCTGGTGGTGGGCGCTCGCAGTCACTCTACGTTTGGACCGATCTGTGGCTGTCGAGTGGCATTGACAAAGGGGGCTGTCCATCACTGAGGTGGACTCCCCAGGGAGATCGCTACGCCTAACAGGTATACTGGATCTGCTCTCCCTGCTGTGTAATGGCGGCCCGGCTGGACGGTGACAAGCAAAAGTCTAGAGCTACCCAGAGAGGTGGCTACGTGCAAACGAACAACATGGACCATTATGCCCAGCAGAAGGGATCTCCCGGTTCGAGTGGGCTTTCAGATGCGGTCAAGGAGGGCCCGTCACCCTCGACGGAATTGACACTGCAGGATGTCATGGGTGCCATCGACGCCATGAAGGCTTCGGTCGGCCAGCAATTCGACTTGCTGGCCCACAAGCTGGACACCATGCTGATCGATGTCAACTCACTTAGGGCGGACCTGTCGAAAACCAGTGAAAAGGTCAAATCACTCGATCTCACGACATCGGGCCTCAAGACGGATGTCTCTGAACTGCAGACGGAGATCCGCAGTTTGCGGGCCTTCAACGACCTCTCTGTTAAGAGACTGGAGGATTTTGAAAGCAGGGCCCGGCGGAATAACGTGCGTATCATCGGTGTGCCGGAGGGGTCGGAGGATGGGCCGGTCGATCTCTTTGTGGAAGATCTGATCCTGAACAAACTAGGGCCGAAAGGCCTCAGGAAATTCTTTACGGTGGAGCGGGCACACAGAGTTCCAGGGGGCCGGCCGAGGCCTGGGGCCCCACCGCGACCTATCATTGCCAGGATCTTCAACTTCAGGGACCGTGACGCAATCCTGCAGGCCTCCCGTGTGAATGGCCCGATGAAGTATGAAAATGTGGACATCAGTTTCTATCCTGATTTTACACAATCGGTACAAAAACAGCAAATGGGATTTATGACTGTCAAGTGGCGGCTGAGGGACATGGGCTTGAAGTACTCTATGCTTTTTCCGGCCAAGCTACGTATTGAACTGGAGGAACGGACATATTTTTTCGACCGGCCCGAGGCGGTTGAGGACTGGCTTGACACCTTGCACCGTCGGCGCGGCGGGGAGGAACGAGCCGAGGATGAGGGTGGTGGATCAGCGGATCAAGTGTGAACGAATGACTGGGGGTTCCTAGACACTTTTGTGTTCACCTCCGACTTGGGTTTGATGTACTGTTTTTTCTTCTTTAGGATTGTATCACCCTTCCTTCATCATTGGGGGGCTGCGGGGTTTCTGGTGAGATTCTTCCTCCTCGGGGGGTTTTCTTTCTTTCCGTAGAGTAGGTTCATGTTGGGGTGACAGGCACACTGCGAGTTGGGGTGGCTGAATGGTCTTGTGCAGGGGTGCAGGGTGGGGGGGTGTGTAACAGGAGTTGGGGGGGTGGCGGTAGGGGAGTTGTTTTTGGGTGGCGTTTGTTTTGTACCAGGCAACCAGTGTGCTGTTTTTTGCTCTCAACGTGGGTGGGGTGACAGTTGTGGTGGAAATGGGGGGTAGGGGATTGTGCATTTTAACATGGAATGTCAATGGTTTGGGGGACCGATTGAAGCGAGGGGTGGTGCTACAATATCTGAAACGTCTCTCTCCTGATGTAGTTCTGTTGCAGGAGACGCATTTGGTGGGACACTCATGCCATGCTATGAATAGAAGGGGCTACCGTTTGGTGGCCCACTCTGGTTTTACTACCGGATCCAGAGGGGTGGGCATTTTGGTTCGATCCTCTCTCCCGCTGGAAATTAATGAGGTGATGCACGACGACCGGGGGCGTTACGTGGTGTTGGTTGGCCGGTGGGAAAGACAGACTTTGTGTTTGGTTTCAGTTTATGTCCCCCCTGGGTTGCAAACCACCACCTTTGCGGATTTGGGAGGGTTGCTGCTTGGGCTCCCGGAGGGCCTCCTATTGGTAGGTGGAGACTTCAATTCTGTGGTATCGGGTAGAGAAGATCGGCACCCTCCCAGAGATCTCCCCGGGGCGCACTCTTGGCTGGGTGGCTTTATCGACACTATGGGGCTTGTGGACTGTTGGAGATCGATGCATCCGGGGCTCGCCCAATTTACATTTCACTCTGGCGCCCACGGCTCCTTATCTAGATTGGACTATGTGCTGATGCCGGCCGCCCAAGCTCAAATGATCGGGGAGGTCAGACATCTGGCTCGTGGCATTTCTGATCACTCCCCGGTGCTGCTACACTTAGATGTGGTCTTGGGGGCAGGGGGGAGGGTGGCACCGATCAATCCCTGGTATTTGCATGACCCCACAACTCGTGCCCTTTTGGTTAAGTCTCTTGACCGTTATTTTGTAGAAAATCAGGGTTCAGTCTCATCGGCCGTAAGATTGTGGGAGGCTTTCAAGGTGGTCATCCGTGGGCAGGCCCTATCCTTGATCTCCCTTGCTAAGAGACGTAAAAATGAGGAGGTGGTACGCCTGGAGTCTGACATAAATGACTTGGAAGAGGATCTCGGGCGGGGGGTCACACGGGATAAACTCCATGCCCTTTGCCTTAAACAGTCGGATTATAGGGCGTTGGTTACGGATGCGGCCAAGCTCGCTAGTCGGGAACAACAGGGGCGCTTGTATGATGTTGGTGACAAGGCTGGAAAGTTGATTGCATGGCTGGAGAGGAGAGAGCGAGCGAGTCGTGTGGTCCGGTGATTGTGCGTACTGATGGTGTGAGTGTTACGGATCCGGGGGAGATTGTGAGCTGTTTTGCGGACCATTTGCGTGACGTCTACTCTCCGGTCTCGGAGAGGTCAGAAGACGACTCTCGTCAACTGCTACGAGATATTGCATTGCCGTGCCTCTCTGTCGATGATAAAGAATTACTGGATGCGGCGTTGACAAACGATGAGATAGCATCGGCGATTCGCTCTGTCCGTTCAGGAAAGGCTCTCGGCCCTAACGGCCTTCCGATCAAGCTTTACAAGCTTCGTCCAGATAGGCTGGCACCTTATCTCCGCGAGATGTTTATTGCATCCCGAGAGGCCGGCTCCCTTCCGCGTGATCAACGTCTAGCAACTATTGTGGTGATCCATAAAGAGGGCAAGCCGCGTGATTGCTGTGCGTCTTATAGGCCTATCTCACTCCTAAACGCTCAACCTAAGATTCTCGCTAAAGTGCTCGCTAATCGTCTGATTAAAGTCCTTGGTGACCTGGTACATCCGGACCAGTCTGGTTTTATTCCGCACCGCAACACCGCGCTGAACCTGCGGCGCCTCCACTGAGTCCTTGCGAGAGTTGATTCTATTCAGGAGCCCGCCATTTTGGCGTCCTTAGACGCCACGATGGCGTTCGACACATTGGAGTGGTCGTATCTCTGGGCGGCGCTGGCTAAGTTTGGTTTTGGACCTGGATTCATTGGATGGGTGAAGTTGTTATACGTGGAACTGCTGGCGCAGGTGGTGGTGAATGGTAGAGTTTCTACCCCCTTTGGGCTTGGGAGGGGCACGCGGCAGGGTTGCCCCCTGTCCCTGCTTCTTTTTGCTCTCGCGCTGGAGCCCCTGGAGGCGTGGCTCCGGTGGGAGCCCTCCATGATGGGTATTCGGTGGACACTGACGTTTGAGGATCGCGTGTCACTCTACGCAGATGATATTTTGCTCTATCTCACCTCCCCGCGGAAATCGTTGATAGTGTTATTTGATGTATGAAACTCCTTCGGGCGCAATTCAGGGCTTGTCATTAATTGGGTGAAATCCTGTGTTTATGTGCTGGTTGGCGACCCCCCTCTTCTCCCTCGTGGCTGTCCGATTCAGATTTCACATTCTGGATTTAAATACTTGGGTATCTACGTGTCCCTGGACCCGGCGGTCCGTTATGCTCTGAATCTACTGCCCCCGCTCCAGCGGCTGCGGGCCGATGTTGCGCGTTGGCGGAAGCTCCCGCTATCGCCGCTTGGCCGGGCAGCCTTATTCAAAATGAGGTCTCTTCCACGCTTTTTGTATGCATTGCAGAATACGCTGGACGTGGTGCCCGCCCGATATTTTAGTGAGGTAGAGAGCCTACAGAGGCAACTAGTTTGGGATGGGAGACCGCGAATTGCTCTCGCTAAATTGACCCTTCCGTGGTATGACGGTGGCATAGCTCTTCCTGATATTAGAAGGTATTATTGGGCGTCCCAGTTGGTGGCGGTGTGACATATGGCCCGGCGGTGAACCCCGCGTATGAGATGGATAAGCTACTGTTGCCGGGCAGAGATTTCAATAGAGCGCTTTATTCTACGAAGGGAGGCACTAAATTGACAGGTCCTACGAAAAATGCAGTACGTGCCTGGCACTGCGCCACCGCTGCTACAGGATGGACAGGCCGTCTGTCTTGTGCGACTCCACTGTATGCGTCAGATGCGTTGGGTGGTTTATGGCGTACTAAGGGCTTTGAGAAATGGGATTTGATTGGAATTAGTCGTGTGGGGGATCTCTGGACGAAGGGAGCTTTTAAAACGTTTGAAGCTCTTCAGACGGAATATAAGCTGAGCGATAGGGAGTTCTTTCGCTATGCGCAGATGCGCCACTTTCTGCTTTCCCGAATCCTGCAGATATCCCTGAAGCCTCCCCGTTGGAGGATCGTTTACTTGATGGTTACCTGCCGGATAGTACTATTTCCCTGATCTACAAAAAACTGATCAATACTCGAGCGGACCTCCTCACACATTTGCGAGAGGTCTGGGTCGCCGATGGCCTAGAATTGGATGATGAGGACTGGGTCGCGGCCATAGCCTCGCCGAGGGAGGTTGCCATACCGGCTCGCCTTCGATTTGTGCAGTTAAAGATATTACATAGGGTCTATGTCACCGGTCCCCGCTTGCTTCACATGGGTTACACAAGTGATGGTTTATGTCGGCGTGGTTGTGGCCTGCTTGATACTTTTCTTCATATTCTGTGGGAGTGTCCGAAGGTGCTACGTTTCTGGACTGGTGTGCATGCAGTGATGGAGGAGGTTACGGGTGTGGCCCTGCTCCCCGAGGCTCGGCGATGTGTGTTGAATGTGTGGGAACTGACTGACTGCGATGTGGCACAAGAACGCTGGGTGACTTTGGGCAACATGATCGCTAAAAGAGACATTGCACAGCTCTGGGGTTCCGGTAGGCCTCCCACAGTTACGAAGTGGAAAGAGAATATGGATTGGTGCATGTTCCGAGAGAAGACTGTTTATGTGGCCAGAGGCAAACCTAAGAAATGGAGTAAGATGTGGGGTCCCTGGAATTCCTACCGTGGGGATATATGCACCCCCCCCCCCCCCTTGGCGATGTCCCCTTGACTTTGATGTTCCTGGTCTTTTTCCCTTTCGCTTGGCAGGATTGGTGACTGGTCTTTTCCCTGCCCCTCCCCCCCTGCCCTTCTTAACGCGAGTTACTGTGTAATGGGCTGCATTGTCGCTGTTGTCCCCCGCTCATGAGAGAGCAAGTCCCTGCTAATGGAGTTCTTCTGCCTGGTCTAAGTTTCCTTTTGTTGTTTTTATTTACAAAATAGTTAATAAGAAACCTTTCTGTAGTGCTGGGTTCAGTTGTGGGCGGCTGCAGCCGTTACGCGTGCGGTTCGCTCCTGCTCTCATGATTGCTGTATTATTGTTGTCTTCCCCCTTTTTTTTTCTACGTTAGCGGCCGGCCCAGGCGGTTGTAGGCCCATGACTGTGAATATTTGATGTGTAAATAAAGGTTTAAAAAAAAAAAAAAAAAAGAAAAAGAGAAACATCCTTCCAAAAATACTTGGTTTCACCAAAACCGATCTAACGGGCAAAATATTTTAAACTGCAAGTTCAATCCAATTCGACTCAAAAATGGACATTAAAATATTAATTTGAAAAGCCCTTAATTTGTTTTTAAAAGCAAAGAGAGTTGGAAATGTGGATGGATAGGGAACACTCTCACTAGATGCACATTTTAACACTTTATTTAAGGTGCACAGTGGAGTGACAGCTAGGCCAGTTCCTTTTAACAGGATAGTCAGAAAAAATCTTAATCACTGATCTAATGACTACTCCCCTGGTTTATCAAGGCATGGGGCAGTTCATTTAGGAACTCGATGAAACTACCAAATAATGGCGATTTATAGTCTAACAGTGGTATTTAAAACTAGCATCTGCTAGAAAGCATTTCAACAGTTATCATCCAGTTTCATCTTATCCAAGTGGAGCGTTATATCTCATGATGCAGAAACCCAATATCACATAGCAGGCAAATGGCCAGCCCATGCTTGAAGAAGTGGACTTGACGAAGTAGGTGATCCAGGGAAAAGCTCCCCGGTCTTCTGCACGGATCACACACGAGGCATGGAAGTGAAAGGACTGATGAGACAACGCATGACGGGAGGATGCAGTAAGTAGAGGGATCGCCGGCACAATGTACCGCTCACAGCCTACCTTATACAGCCGCGGATTAAGCACTATTCTGAGGACTAATGCCAAAGTGCTTTGGGGGACTATAGGCACACAAACTGGGTGCAAATGCCATGTACGCTGCTGTGGTACTTTGTAATAAGGGCCCATGACTACACTCTAGTCTGCCTTCTGGCCCTGGCCTCGTGTGAGATCCAGTTTTCTTCTCCACCCTGGCCTCTGCCTTGATGTTTCCTGGCACCGTACAACAATCAATTAATTGTTTGAATATGTACTTGTACTTTGAAGTCGAGATTAACCTTATCAGGCTTAATACCAGTCTAACCCACATGTTATCTGTAGTCTGCAAAGGCCAGGAAAACATTTCTGCTTGGAAGGGTGCCATATTCCAAAGTAATTGCTTTGCAGGGCAGTTTACATTGCCAAATTGTCAGGCATTGTACAGCTTTGTTAAGCATTTTTTGGATCGATTTTTGCATCAAGGGTTCTGCTCCAGTTTGTAAATAATTCCCAGATTATACACATTTAAACAAATATGATTTAAACCAGGAAACAAAATCGCAGGGCATGCATGGTGCACGGTCTCATGCTGATTGGGGAAGTCATTACTGTGCCAAGTCACTTGTCCTCAATGGCCTGCCCAATGCGCATACTGTCGCCCAATACACTTCCACAAACATTGCCTGACACCGACAATGAAAGGACAAGATTACGGTGCTTCTTCAATGCCAAGATGTAGGTTTATTTATTTATACTGCATGTAGATATATTTACATAGAGCATTTGCACTGCTGATGAGATGCTGAAGTGCGATCAGTGAACGGCGTTTGCATGCTACTCCCTAGGCATACTTGGTTGGAAGGGTGTGGGTTTTTAGTAGAGTTTAGAGGCTGTTGGTGAACATCTCACTGATTTTAGGCAGAATGAAAGTTGGATGAACAGTTGTTTGTTAGGAAGCTAAAAATTGTATAGCAATATGCCGTCTACCAAATATATATATGTTAGTCCCCAATGCATTGCATCTTAAGAGGTAGCAGAGGCCAAGGTCCTACATACTACATTATGGGCACTTGTGTATTATATAGCAAAGATGCAATATGGTATGCCTTTGCTAATAAGTGATAATAAAGGAGAGAATAGAAAATAAATACCTCCCAGAAGGCAGAATTATGCAACAACTGAATCCAGACGTAACGGAAGTACTCGTATGTGGGAAATAGCAACGCACACAGATACCAGCCTGGCCTTCAGGCTAAGGAGAAGGAGACCCATTCCTGAACTTTGCCAAAAGCTTAGGAATCATCCTAACTGCAGATCTTACTCTGGAACCCATGCAAACACATTAGTGAAATCGTCAACCAATATGGTCAGAATACTAAAAAGGATATCCCCTTTACTAAACTTCTCCACCTAGTTCCTGCCAAAGTCGTCCTTCCGTTCTCTTGCCTGGGTTACGCAAACAGTCTATGCCTAGAAGCCCTGATATCCCTCCTGAATTACAATGGGAACAGTACTGAAAGCCATGCTAATCCTAAACTTGAAACCCTGGGACCACATGTGTCTAACCAAACTGCATTCAATGTACTGTACGTAACACATGGAATAGGCACAATATTTCTTCAACAACATCATCAGCCATGATGTCATAAATAATTATTAGCAAAATCCTCAGCACACGTCTGCAAGGTAAAGTTGAATATTGTAAGAAAGTGGGTTTCTGTTGCAGTAACCCCCCCTTTTCTTTGCCTAATAGCTGATGCACTTTTCCTTGTTGTGCCCTGGGCTCCTGCCAATCAGGTGCCCAGGGCCTGTGTTCCGTCCCTAAAAACTGCCTAACAGCCAAAACCCAAATTGGCAAACCCTGGCCACATGTCAGCCTCTGGTAAATGGTACCCTAGGTACCCAGGGCAGGGACGTAACAAAGGCCCCTGCAGCCCCCGCAGTGCGGGGGGGCCCCGCGCTCCAGGGGCCCCCTCAACAGGAAGCCTCTTAATGAATTAAATAGCCGGCACACGACCTCTTAATAAAATGATGCGCGCCGCACGCACGCCTGGGGGGAAGCCCCGCGCTCCAAGTGCCCCCTCACACTGACTCTTAAATGGCCGGCTGGCGGCCTCTTCATAAAATGGTGCGCACGCACACCAGGGGACCCCGCGGTCCAGGGGGCCCCCTCCACTCAGCAAGCAAGCCACTGCCCTCTTCATGAATGAAATGGCCGCTGGTGGCCTCTTAATAAAATGGTGCGCGCCGCATGCATGCCTCGGGGGCCCTCGCGCTCCAGGGGCCACCTCACACTGACTCAGCAAGACTTTCATGAATTAAACGGCCCGGCCGGCTGGCGGCCTCTTAATAAAATGGTGTGCACACACGCCTGGGCCCCGGCCGGGCCTCCGGTGGTGCGATGTGCAAATAGTGAACGGGGCAATTAAGTGATTTGCACCGTCACACACACTCTAAATGGTGTGCGCCTCTGACTACACTGAGGCTCTTTATTAATTTATTAATTTGTGTTGGGTGCGCGTGCGTGCGGCGCGCAGTTGTCTGCGCGGGTGGGGCCGGGGCTAATGACCAACCAATGCCATTTATTTTGAATTTGTTGTCGGACATGCGCATTGCGGAGCGCCCGCAATTAAAAGGGCGCGTGGTGGTGAGACTTGTGAGCCTGAGGTGAGCGAGGGCGAGGCATCGTGACACAACCACGCTACAACTAACGCCCTGGTCAGAGACTGAAAAGGACCGTCACCAGGCCATAATTTAAATTATTACTAGCCTCTGCTGCCTGACTAGCTTGCCTTTGCCCTGCCTTTTGTGCTGCCCGGCCCCGCTCGCGCCTGCCTCTGAGTCTGAAGCTGCAGGCCAGCCCTCAAGTCATCCTCGTCCGGTCAGGTGAGTCTGTCCGAGGCATGCAAGGGGGCCCCCTGCACTCCAGGGGCCCCCTCGCTCAGCAAGCCTCTTCTGCTGCTGTTCATTATGAATTAAATGGTGCGCACGCCACGCCACCCGTGACCCGACCTCTTATAATAAATTAAATGGTGAGCACGCACGCTGGGCCCCGGCCGGGCGTTAGAGGCACTTTATAAATTAAATGGTGCCTTGGTGCGCACGCATGAAAGAGGCTGTAAATGCAGCCAAAGGAATTGTGTGTGGGCGCGGCACTGCAGGGTGGCCAGGCTGTTTATTCATTCATTGATTCGTATACAGACGGATGAGGACAGCTATATGATGAGGAGATATGTGTCCCCTACTACAGCACATGCATAACCTGTAGAATTCACAAGAGTCAGGGGCAGATTTACGAACTTTTCATGTAAACAAACACAGCAAGCAGTAGAGCTGCTGCGTTGTGCTAAAGGAAGAGAGTACACACAGTTTCACTGGAACATAAGTAGGTGAAGGGCATTAGGACTCCTGTATTGGTTTGTTTGTTTCAATAACATTCAATAACGTCTAAGTAGTGCATAAAATCTGCATTAGAATGTTATAGGAAGAGAGAGGACTCTTCGATTCCAGGGTCTTGCAGAAGAAAGCTGTAGACATCTTTTTCTTTCTGAAGGCAAAAGGAAGACACACCATGCTCTAGACGGGTTAATTGCCCAGCTTGGAGATGCAATAGCTTCTGAAAGCACAGACAGAAAAAACAGCTCATTTTACGGAACAAAACCTCTGTTGTTCCGATAAGGTGCGGAGGTAACAGCGAGGCCTTCTAGCCTGCTCCTTTTGGCGCTAAGAGTAGCTTATGCAGAGACAGAAAGGAAGGTGTTGAAGAGCCGATGCAGAAAAATTCTGATTTACTATTATAATGTTGCAATTAACAGCATGACTCATATTCATGCAAATAACTCAGCTTGCCCTTTGTACCGTAGCTCAGTCGGCGTACAGGTCTTTCCACTAAATTTTCTGTAGGCTGCCACCTCCACTAAATACTTTTTTTTTATCGACTCGGGCTGCACTCCCCTGGTGCAGACTGGTTTTTCAAATGTCCATGCATCTTCTTTTTAGCCTGCGTTATCTGTGCGTCTGTCCATGGTTGATCATTTGCCACTATAGCTGATTTGCTTTTAGAACTGTCCGCTCTAAAATCAACAGTTGTTAAAATTCAGCAGCCACTTGAAATACAAAGTTTCTCTTGCTACTTTTTCTTTCTGTGCCTCCTCTGAAAGAAATGCAAACGTTAAGTCTCTCAGGGGTGTCCAACATAGGTCTAGGAGAACCGGATCTATGCAAGATATTCAGCTTTTCACGCACAATGCAAACAAATGCAATTTAGAGTCATTTTATGTGGATGTCGTCTGTTTGGATATCCTAAATATTTGGCAAGGGTCTGGCCCTCCTGGACCTACCTTGGATGCCCCTGTATTTTCTACAGCGCAATGTCTGCCTTTCCATCATAACGCAGTCTTGAAGTGGTCCTTGTCATTGCTAAGGTGCAAAGGATTAAAAAATACCCAATGTAGCTATTTTGAGAACAACTGACTAAGGATGCTATGGTTTGCTACCAAGTTGGTAATATGCCGCCACCATTGACTGTAATATTTATTAGAAAGAGAAACTTTCTCCAGCATGTGTGTGTTCTTGACACCACATTGCCAGTGCAGCCCATGCCATTGACAGGAAGTGTGGGTGGGCATATTTATGATATAGTTTTACAGTGGCTGAAAGTATTGATAATGTGGTCATAATAGTAAGAAGCATATTAGTAAGGTGAATTTTATTGACATCAGATTAGATTTAACCCCTTCAGCGCGGCGCGGATTACCGCGCTGTGCTGAAGGTTCTACTGCGCGGGCGGGGCCATGACGGAGTGGTTCCGTCATACGCACAGCGCAACCGATGCGCATGACGGAACCGCTCCGTCATGCGCATCGAAGGGGTTAA
The DNA here is from genome assembly GCF_964204655.1 of Triturus cristatus. Taxonomy (NCBI): domain Eukaryota; kingdom Metazoa; phylum Chordata; class Amphibia; order Caudata; family Salamandridae; genus Triturus; species Triturus cristatus. Next base: position 318,814,677 of record NC_140585.1, read on the forward strand.
AAAAAAAAATGTTTTCAGAAAAGCTGTTTTTTCAAAATTCTGACTGTAAGGCCCTGGGGTGCATGGGTGAGGCTGCCTTATGTGTTAGTTAGCTTGGCATGGCTTTCGGATGCCTGATTTCTTGAATGACCCTATAAGGGGCAGGACTCAATATTTCAGTGCATGCCTCAGACCAGCCCTGTTTGATGTTGCACCATTGTTGTTTTTAACCCGAGACAGAGTGTAGTAGATTGTTTGATGAAAGTGCGACTCTAAAGATTATTTTGAAAATGTAAAAAATCTGTGATCCTGCTGTTTTAAATGAAAGGTTATATTAAACATAAAACTATGAGAGCAACACTGTAAGAATCGGACCGCCTTATAAGAGCTGCTATGTCATGTATGTTGGGTTATGGTATAATGAAATTGCATGATATGTTATGTTGTTCAATAGTATGGTGTACCAAGTTTTTCTATGCGTTACGTTGTTATGCTTTTATATTGTGTTATGTAACCGGGCTGTGATACTACATACCATTGCTGATTTAAAGAGTGCTGTAGGCAGATAGAGGTCTACTTAAGTGTGCTAAGACACACGAGGGAAGGGGGTGGGCACAAGAAGGCTTATACAGCCAGCTCCCTTGCGTGGGTGAAGGGCACCATCCGGCAGTTTTCCAGCTGCATCGCCTCAGTCTTTGTGGGCAGTGCCAGCACCTCTGAGGCATATTTCCACTTGAGCAGGAAGTGGACCTAGAACTTCTTTGCATTCTTCCTCTTTGGGGGTTCTGTATTTCTCTTCTCAGTGAGAGGTGGTTGGAAAGCGTTGCTTCTATTGGGATGTTTTCAGTGTCTGGTAGACCCCAGTTGCGCAGGCCGCTTTCCAAATGAGGCTTGATGGGAGCTAGGCTCCGCCTGGCATTTTTCCTCTCTCCTGGTATCCTGCTTCCAGAGGGGTGTTGGCCCTTGACCAGCTCCGGCCCAGCAGCTATATCAGACCCTCCGTTCAGACCATGTGGCTTCTGTCTGCCACCCACGCTCCACCCTCAGGTGCCAAACATTACAGACAAAGCAGTGACCTTTGATGGAAAACATGCAAAAGAAAGAGATACAGATTTAGTGGTGCTTCTCTGGTCTATTTTCTATGTTCTCTGTAAGAACATGGGTATGCCTGGGTATCCCTGTGCACTGTAAGGTCATAATTTACTATGTTTTAAAAGTCCACTTGCAAGAGTCATGCTGGCTCGCTACGTACCATAGAGGGACTGGTCTTATAAAATATGCCAGGGCTGCTTTGGGTTCCCGGTCCGGCCCTGGCCTGAGAGCCTTGACTGGGTCCAGAGCATGGGGACCCCCTCCATGTACTTTGCAGGGGGGCCCCCTCAAGTTTCGTTACGCCACTGACCCAGGGCCTTGTGACCAGGGAAGGCCTCTAAGGGCTGCAGCACTCATTGTGCCACCCTTACAGGCTCTGTACCCTAAAACACACACACTGCTTTTGCAGGCTGAGTGTCTGGGTACAAGACAAAACAGAGAGTCGACATGGCACACATCCCTGTGTGCCATGCCCACAACCTACACTGCCCTGGCATACATCAGCCACCCCTCTAGCTGGGTGCCCTATGCCAGTGATGTGGGTACAGAGGCAGGAGCCCTGTGCCCCTACAGTACCCAGGTCCATTCCTGGGTCCTGTAAGTGCAGTGCTGCCATCTAAGAGTACATGGTGCTGGGAGCTTGTCAAACACGAACTCCACAGCACCATAATGGCAGCACTGAAGACTGAGAAGTTTGGTATCCAACTGCTCAGCACATTAAAACCACACTGATGCCAGTATGGGATTTAATGTACCAAGCACCACAGAGGGCATCTTAGAGAGGCCCCCTGAAACCTAAACCTACAATCCACGTCTGTTCTGAGGCTGCCTAGGCTGCCACACAGCAGACATGTTGCTAGACCCCTGGGTAGGAAAGCCCCTGCTCTCCTGGGTCTGCAACAATGCACATCCTGGGCGAGGTGCTAAATCTCCTCCCCCAGGATGGGCAGGGGGAAGCTTCAAAGGCATGCCGCCTCTGTGAGCTTCCCCAGGCCACTGCAACCCCCCACTCTGGCGGGAAGCTTGGCCGGAAACCCCAAATAAGGACAGGGGATGTGCCAGCATGCCAACCCCACCCCTCAGGTGAGGGAGGCGAGGTGAAGCACATCTCCGGGCTCTCGCCATCTTGAAGATGGGAAGCCCTGCCCAATCAGGACTAGGCTACTGCCCCCCTCCCACAGAAGAGAGGCAGGATAGGGGGTGTACCCACCCCAAGACAGGGACCCATTGGTCAATGCCCTTCACCTACCTGTAACGCCCCTAAATCTAGTACTTAGGGGCACCCTGACCTTCTTTCCCCAGATTCCAGATTCCAAAATCCGAAGAAGAGCAAGAAGAAAGAAGACCTGCCCTGCAGCTGCTAAGAAGAGGAAGACACCAACTGCTTTGGCCCCAGCCATACCGGCCTGTCGACCCTCGAACCTGCTCTTGCTCCAACCCGGCATCTCTTGTGGCCAGCAACCTCACAAACCCCGGAGGACCTGGCTACCTTTTGACTCTAAGCCCACTGGGACTCCCATGAGTAGAGGATCTACTCAAAACCTACTTCTAATCCCTGGCAGCAGCCCGGAACCGCGAACCCAGCACACTCTGCACCAGCCAAGCCTGGCCTGTGCCGGAGTGAACAAAGACCACGAGGACGACCCCACGGTGACTGTGACCCCGAGTCCGGCACCCAAGGACCTTCCTCGACACTCCTGAAGAAGCCTGCAGCCTCAGAACTAGGTGCCCCCCCAACCGCGATCAACAGAGGGTAAGATTTACCGACACCAAAAGGCACCCCTGCACCCGGTGCCCCACAGCCCCCTGTGCCCAATCCCGGGGTACCTACCTATCCTCCAACTACCCAACTTACCTCTCGAAGTGGTGGTGGCACCTGAAGAATCTTCGTCCCCGAGCTTGCAGTCTTTTTCTAAACCGGAGATTTCCCATTGAAATCAACTGAGCGCCCGAAGGCTCAAAAGCACCCTGCACCCAGCCGCCCGAGTGGCCCTGGCAGTGCAACCTCTACACCTATCTACTTCCCCACTTGCCCTGAGTAAGTGACCAGGAGCCCAGCTCCCACAGCCACGTGGCCTGCTAGTCACCAACCAAGCTACCTCTCATAGGATAACATTGGGCCTAACTCTCTCTGCACCCGGCTGCCCTTGTGTGCCGCTGAGGGTGAACCAACTGCACCCACCTGACCCTGGGAGACCCCTGAGTCTATGCCCAGAACCTTAACTCTGCCAGTCGAGTACTTACCTTTAAACCGATAACTCAATTTTCTCCATAGGGTAACATTGACTGGCTTTTCCTGAAATTTCTTCTAAGTGTGGACTTTTCAAAACTTAAAATATTCACCAAAAATCAGCCGAGTAACGAAAACGAAAATACTCACCTGCTCTTAGGTGAGGTCTCAGTGCTGGATCTTGGGGCCCTGCACTGACTCTGAAAAATACTTACAACTGTACTTACCAGTAACCAATTTTCTCCCATAGGAAATCATTGACTGTTTTTCTGTGAAATTTCTTCTAAGTGTCAATTTCTGCAATCTTTAAATCGTCTTTAAAAATCATATAATTTCTGAAAACGTAATTACTTACCTGTTTTGGATAAAGGTCCCAGTACTGAGTCTAGGCACCCAGAACTGGATTACAAAAGTAACGAGAACATACTGTACCTGTAACTTGAATTTTCTGCCATAGGGAATCATTGACTGTTTTCTATGAAATATTTTCTAAGTGTCAACTTTTAAAATAGCAAAATATTGTCTAAAAATCACCACAGTAATTAAGTCGACTTTCATCACTTGATTCCAAGTACTGACCCAGGACTGAATCTAGGATCCAGTCCTGGAATTCCAAAAGTAATCCTAAAAGTAATCTGTGGCAAATAACTTGAAACTTCCATTGAACTCAATGCATTATTGTGTTTAAAATTGTGTTTCCTATTGCAACCACTTGTAACTTTCTACAAAAGTCAATTGCATATTGCAAAAGTATTTATATAAAGCATCGCATTCTGAGAAAGTATATTTTAACACCTATTGTTGGTTCTAAAATAAAACAAGCATATATTTTTTATATATAAACCATTGTCCTAGAGTTCAGTTATTGAGAGTGTGAGACCATTTGCTGGCTGAGTGTGTGCAACAAATGCTTTACACTGTCCTTTGATACTGCCTTACTGCTCGACCAAGCTACCACAGAGAGTAAGGTTATATCCAACTTTAGCCTCTGCCAAACCTCTGGAGACTGTGGACTCTGTACACAAAGTACCTATTTGGGAACAGTATATACAGAGCCACTTTCTCACAAATATCAGTAAAAGTCTACACAAATTATAAACACAGTATTTGAAATCTTCTTTTTCTTTTATTCTTTTCTTTCTGTTATTTCATAACGTTCTCAATCAGCCAACACGTGTTTCGTCGCAAACACTGGGAAATCGTCCCAGGACTTTCTCAAGGCTTAAATATCATAGGTAAAGATTTTCCATATGCCCATTTCGTACTCGAGGACCTGATAGATGGATTGTTTTACTGATTGACAACAACACTTAGCGAAGTGCCTCCATTGGAAGTGTGCAGTGCTTTGATTATGAACAGTGTGAATGAAGCAAGGATACTAGACTTGAGTGCAGTATGACGTGTGTGGGATGGAATTTTCACCACATGGTAAATCTTTACCTTTACCTCACCTACAGCACCGTAGCTTGATACTGCACAGAACGGATATATGTGTGATTGTTTCTAAGTGGCGCCGACATACCTAGCATTATACCACTGATCTATAGAATCTGTCATAAATAAAGCCTCTGATCCAACACATTACTTCTAACTGGTGTGTCCACTTTTTAATGAAACTCAACTTAGAAGCCAGTCATCCTCAGTCCAAGCTATCCAACTGTGGACCTCTCTCGCCCTCTAGATGCTGAAACTGCAAAAAAAAACGGAGTTCTATCATCCTGCAAAAATATTACATTCCAGGATTTCAAGTCCTTAAGTAATCTTCTGCCTACCAAAGAATTCACCCACCAATTATGGAACCACTGAACCACAACAGAAAGGACAAGACAGTAGACACCCCAAATGAGGATGCCCTAATCAGTGTATGGTTGCATAAAGTTGCATGGCATGTAATCTATATTTCTCACACATTCTATGAACAAGCATAACAGCAGTGTAACAATCTCATATTTTTAGATTATATTAATGTATTTTTAGAATTTTTTTGAATGAAGGAAATTGTGTATGAAATATTGTTATGGTTTTAATTAACTGAACAATAAACTATTATTATTATCATTTAAGTCGTATTACAACCACACATCTTTCCTACCAAATCAAAAATGTCAGCCTTTATTCGCTCCAGAAAGGACTCCACAATTCCACACTAGTGGCTGCAGCATGCTATGAAAATGCAAGATTATATAACATTCAGCCTTTTTTTTAGAAATACTATTCTTCAGGAGCTCACCTTTACTAGGTTTATCCCAGCCTGCAGACCGGCAGATCGCTCAAAATTTCCTTCCAACTTCAAGTACTGGTAGCTGCAATGGAAGATAAAACACCAATATTACACATCATCAACCAGTGGAAAAACAAGATGGTCTCTTTTGAGAAGAAAGGGCCACCTAATGAGATCTAGACTGGGAAACAATATGGCTACGATGATTGGAGGTTGAAGGTAACACTTCTATGAAGATGATCAACTTTTACATTGCTGTCTTTTTAAACAAATATTTATTGAATCTGATGAGCCAACGATGAAGCCACTGCTGTAGCCCATCAGCCAGTACATAGAAGTTAGGACTATTCATTTTCTTTTTTACCATTGTATTTATTGAACGTGACTTCATTTCTGAAGTCTCAGATCTCCTTACCTCGTAATCCAACACACCCACACCACCTCGAGTGACTTCAACCTCCCTCACAACACAAGTTAAGAAAACAGGAGAAACCCTTCTCAGCTTTATGGACACCCTCACCGTGGTACAGCACGTCACCCAACTAACACATTACAATGGCCACATCCTCAACCTAATTTTTCAACATTATCAACAATCCCAATGCAACCACCTGTACTCTTGGACTGGATTGACCACCTCGTCAACCCTATCTCCCTGCTCAACATCCTACTAACAAAAGTATGTCAACCCAAAAGAGAAGAACACACCTTCGGATTCTTCAAAGACTTCTCCATTGACAACCTAATGCATGATCTCATCTCTTGCCCTGCCAACTCCACACTGGATGCCAACACAATTCTAAACAACTTCAACCCTTTTTGGAAAACCATGTAAACATCCATACTCCAATGAAAACACAAAAGTGCAAGTCAAAACTTTCAGTACCCTAGTTCTTCAAAGACCCTGGTGACAATGAAAGGTCCACCCACAGAAAGAGAAACAGAAATCCAGATGACCTCATATTGAAGTACTCACACACATTACACACAAGTACTATACCAATACAGTCAATGAAGCCGCCAACAAAAGAAGAAAACGTTTCAAAACATTCAAGCACTGCCTGGCCCTCCAATGCTACACCTCACAGACAAGTGCAATGCTAGAAACCTCTTAAGTCAGTGAAAAAATACGTAAGTTCACATTGACAACACCAGGTTTGCTTCACCTATGACGTTCACCCCTTCTCATAGAATCCCTCAATAGTTATATTTTAAAGCCCTTTCTCTGAAAGATCGCAATGACATTCTCAACTTCTTCAAAGCCAGTTCCTATGAAGGTGATGTCTTAGCCACGTCCATCATAAAAGCTTTCCCTGTGGGAGCTCTCTTGTGCCTACTCACCATTGGCCACACCTTTCTCACTCAAGGCATCTTCCCAGAATCTCTCAAGACAGATTTTCCCATTCTTAAAGAATGCAAGGAGTTTCCTCAATGGGGAACCATCCTATAAAAGGAATACTCAAGCACTCTCTAACTCTTTTACTTTATTTTCCGTGTAGACCCTGGGGCCCTGCTGTGTTTCATGCAAGTACCACTTACATACGTACATGGCAGAGTGAACATGAATGCCACGACTGTAAGGTATCAACTTAGGTGACTTCTTTTAACATGCTATATTTATTGAACCTGATAGAGCCTAAAGAAAGGCCCACCACAGTGGCACACCAGCAGCAGTGGGTTAGTATTTCTATTTGGCCCCAGCCAGTAAAGGAACAGACTGGGAAGCAGTATTTTCACACAGTCCCCAGCTGGGTCAGAGCATGAAGCAAATTGAAACATCTACAAAGTTTCCTTCAGAAAGCAAAATTAAATAGCTCTGACGGAGTGTTCAACAAGTGCAAACCAAGTGCAAATTCCACGCAAAAGTTGCCTTTAAACTGTCCTCGACGAAAAATGTCTGAATTTTGGTAACTCTGTCCTGGAAGTGACCTGCAAATCTGCCCTTTTCCCTCTAAAATCCAGTTTACAGCAAGACTTTTAAACTTGTCAAAGAAATCTGACCACATCTTTCCGGTCCTAATTGAGTTACACTGGCTCATTATTGAGAATACAGTTTAAGCTGGGCTGTCTACTCCACAAAGCAGTCTACATACGATTCCTCCCTTACCTGGTTAATCTACTGAAGATAGCTGGTGGCACAAGAAAGTTCAGAAGCAAATATAAACTTCTTCTCGAAATACCCTTATTCAGAAGCTCTCATATTATGCATCAGTTATTCCCCGAAGCTGCCTCCCTCCTCTGGAGCTCTCTACCTGCAGAATTTAGAAAAAATGACCTTTGAGTCCTTCCGCTGCGGCCTAAAGACAGATCACTTTCGGATACCTTAGATCCACTGACTCTGTTGTAATGTTGGTGTGGATGTTCTTAACACACTTGACCTCTACCCTTAAACTGGTTACTTGGATACTGGTGTTCTCCCTCCTCCTTTCAATTAACTGCCTTCAGGTTACCCCCTATTGCTCTTCTGCTTCTCTCCCCACTTCTTCCCTTTACCCACACCATCCCTCCCTCTTTCTCTTGGCGCCTGCCCTCTGCCTTACAATCCTTCCAGACCCCTACCCCAATCCCTCCTCTTCCCCTTCTTCCCAATGTTCACTTTCAACCACTTTCCCAACCATATCACAACAGAATAAAGGTTATAGTCTAAATTTCACCTGTACACCGTCTGTCCCAAACGTCTTAATCATGCTCACTCTTTTGGGCCAACCGAAAAGACCCAAATCGATACATACAAATACATAAATTTTGAGGAGCACAACACTTGAGAAAATCTAAGGAGATCTTTTCAGAATTCACAAAGCTTATACATTATTTGTAATAGAACATATGACAGCAAATACTTTTAACAATCGTGTAATAAACACATTTTTTCACATCCAGATTGTTTTTCCATCATCTCAGTCAGTCAGTCAGAAACCTTTATTCGATTCCAGATGAATCATAAAAGTTCACAGGCGGTATAGACTCCGGCTTATCATAAAAATCTTCTAATCCTATCTTATAAAAGGTTTGCTTAACGTAACGTAACCAAGGGACCGCCATTGCGTTGTCTAAATTCATGCAATCTTTTAAGACAAGTCAGGAGAAATTAAGTTCCTCCGAGGACCAAATTTTCCCCCATAAAAGCAGGGGTGCCATGTGTATTCTATCTGTGATATAATACATACCCACCTCGAGTCGAAAAATGATGTAGGGGAGCTAGACGGGATAAATAAGAGTCTCTTCAAAAATTTGTTCTCGATTATTTGAATCTGAGTGCTCTTTTGATATCCCCACACTCCTGCACCGTAAGTTGCTCCTGACAAACATTTTGATTTATACAGTGTTATGAGCTCTGCAACAGGCTTATGGCCAAGTTTGGCTGCAAATCGAAACAACCCCTCAATAACTCTTGAAGTTTGTTGCACCCGGGATACTAAAAGTTGATCCCAGTTTAAGTTAGAGTTTAAAACATTCCCCAAATAGCTAAAAAAAATTACCTTCTCAATAACTGTCCCATTCACTGTATATTTTCGTGTTTTCGTTAATTGTGGCCCACATACCATCATCTTTAGTCATAAACTAAAACTAAAACAAGATGACATGTCCAAGATGAAAACAGCCTACGCGTTTCGTCCCTAGTCACATGGGACTTCTTCAGGGTGACGCTCAATATTGCGGAAAGTTTTATCTGCAAACACCAGGTGTTTCCTCTGTAAGTTCAATGCCTACTAAACCTGCCAGCAATGCAATCAATTTCATTAGCAGTGTCCTGTTCCCACCCGCGCTCTTTAAACTCCAATAGTCAGGCAATTCCGTTTTATTTCTTTTAGAAGTCCTCTTTCATCAGGCCTCAATATGAATGGCCCTTCCTGCGCATATCTGCGCCTAGAGAAGCGTGTTCCTGTTCCTCTCACGTATCAGCCACCAGCAGTGTCACGGTCCAGAGTAGGCTGTTTTCATCTTGGACATGTCATCTTGTTTTACCTGAACACTTAAGCACTTTATGAATAAAGATGATGGAAAAACATCAGAATGTGAAAAAATCTGTTTATTACACGATAGTTGAAAGTTTTTGCTGTCACATGTTCTATTACAAATAATGTACAAGCTTTGTGAGTTCTGAAAAGATCTCCTTAGATTTTCTGAATTTTTGTGCTCCTCAAAATTTGTGTATTACTTTCCCACCCATACTCTACCCTCCCGCTTAGCATTCCCCTTGTTCTCGTCTCTCCTGCTTAGCATTCCGCTTGTTCCCATCCCTCCCGCTTGACATTTCGCTTGTGCCCATCCCTCCCGCTTAGCATTCCCCTTGTTCCCTTCTCTTCCTCTACTGGCATCCATCTCACCTAGTTCCCCCTGCTTCTTCCCTGCCCTTCCCTTCCTCTTCCATCGACCTCTCCTCTCCTTCTCTCATCTTCCCCCCCTTTCCTGGCCTCTTCTCACCCTGCTTTTACCTCCGTCCCTACTCCAGCCCCTCTCCTCAACTCCTTGGCTGGAGCTCTTCTGCCTCCTCACTTTTCCTCCCTCTCCCCTTGCCTCTCCTTATGCTATCCCCCCCATTAAACCTGCCTGTTTCCTCACTCTTTTCCTCAGTTCCTTTTGATTGTTCACTGTAAGACTCTGTGTCATAGTCAATGTTCTTTGCAACACGCATCTGTAAATTATTGGTCCTTATGCACTGGATAAAACTGTGATCTAAACAATGGCGGATGTCTCCAAACACTATATTGATAATTCCATCAATGAACAAGCTCTCTTCAAGCAACAACTTGAATCTTCAACAAGTCTCCACAGCAACACCCACCTCCGAAGCCACACTTGAAACTAATCTGAATTAAAGTACTTCAAGTCAGCACTAATCCTTTAATTCGTTCATCCTCTTTCCATCGGATTATATCATTTATTATTGTTTACATTCTAACAGGCATGCTCCTTGATGCTCGAACATCAAACACCACTTTCTTGGATGTCCCTGGCTAGCTGTTGCCTAGCTATGGAAGCATTTGCCCTTAGCAGGCACTGCCGATCATCACCAGTTGTGTAGATCATCTCTCAGCTTACATACCTCTCCAAGAAACACACCACCCTTGCCTTGTTGCAAATGGAAAAGACACGGTCCAAGTAATCTGCCTCAAAAACCCTTACAAATCAACAGAAGTGAAGAACTAAGCTCCAGAGAAACCTCAAATCAGAGGATAGCAAAATAATTTTTTTAAAACAATTCTTATCACAAAATTAAACCAAGCACATGGTTTTAGCCACAAAATAGTTGATTTCACATTCCTAACACGAGCTGAGGCTGCTCCATCACTATTGTATACGAGATATTTGTGCAACAAGAGTTGTTGGAAAAAACACAGTTCCTGTGAAGCCGCTTACAATATGGTCCCATCTTCCATCTAGATTCCTTTGAGATTTTCTCTGAAGTACCTTCTTTCCCACTGGCCTCTTCCAAGCTTTTCTTATTAATGACCAGTTCTTTCACACAATTCAGATACAACTCTCTTAAAAGAACTTTACCTTGATCTGCAAACACAAAGATGTCCCACCTTAGTTTAAAAAAAACCCAGCTTTTAGCCAGTAGTTGACCTGTGTAACTAGAAGGACCACTGCCAATTTTTCTGCATGATATGAAAGAGGGGAGAGTAGTTGGCCTAACGGTTAGGGCGCTCGACCTCGGACCTGGGGGAACTGGGTTCGAGTCTCAGTAATGACGCTAAACATCCTGTGATTCTGGGCAAACCACTTAATCTCCACGTGCCTAACAAAAAAAAATGAATGTGTGTCCTCATGTAACGTGACTGGTGCTATGTAAAGCGCTCTGATACCTGATTGGATTCGGGTCAAGTTTGCGCTATATAAAATTCTGGAGAAAAAAAAAAGACATTTAAGCTGAACATAAATATTGGGAAAAAGATGAATTGCACGGGGTGGATGAGTCGGATCTCTCCCAGTGACATGCCATGGGCCAGAGGTCTGGCAATGTGTAAAGATTAAAAGCGCATTAGCCTCATTTTGCACCCAGTGTAAAGACCAAAGCATAAAAGTGGTGACCGACAGTCATAATACAGATAGTAGTATTACTGCTCTTTTGCCAGGCGTCGTATAATCAAATAGGTCTGTCCTCAAAAAGGAGTGCCGGCACCCATAACCTGCAACCACTGAGACAAATTAAGAACTGGAGTAGCCTGGGACAGGAAGATCCCTTAGGCTGAGGTTTACTGCATGATTATGCCTAACTGCTCCTGTGCTCCTTTGATGCCACCATGGTAATGTATATTTTCCTATACCATGTTTGACAGCATATTTAAAAATATAAACATAAAAGTATAGATTACAACAAAAAAACTCATTCAAAAATTACAATATATTTTATCTGAGGAAATATGTTTCAGTTGGTAAGGTGAATTCTGTATTACGTTTTCCTCTGTAATCTACCTTATCGCGGCCAACCTCCTGTAACCTGGTAACTTACCTGGGTATGGATGACCTTTTTAAAGCTGCTTCCACATCCATGTCCTGGCTACTGTAATCTGTGATGATCACGTTGAAGCGCTTGTCCTCCGTGACGCGGTACAGCTCCTCCATGTCATAGATGAACTGTTGAACCCAGCGGGCCTGGTTCTTGACTAGAAGTGACAGAAGTGAAGTGAAAGGTTAACAAGCACCTGAAAAGCCTCTAAAACCCTGCAAAGGTCAAGGGGTGCATGAGAAAAGGGAGATAAGTACTGTTCTTACGTGTTGCTACTCGTTGTGTTACCCTTCCTTTAGTAACAAAGGGATATTTTGTAACATACTTCCTCCTTCAATATCTACGCCCAAGTGCAATCTTTTACCGCATCTCGTAGTCTCTTCTCTGCTCATACGTGTTGACCTTTGGTTGGCTTAATTCGTAGTCAGGCATGGACTTAACCAATGCTCTCAACTTCATTGTGAGGGCCATCAGTGTCCCATGTGGCACAATGCACTCTGCAGTGTTAGAAGCATCCCACTCCCAGACACTCAATGACACCCTAATGTTAAACTGTTTTGACGTTGGGATTTTGTTATTTTGGACCAAATGGTAAACAAAATACTCTCTGACCCTGCGTTCTTTGCATGATGAACACCTCCCAATTGTTAACATTCAAGTTCTTTTGCCGTTCTGAACTGCAACCTCTCTTTCGAGCGACATATAACGAGGTTGCGAAGTACAACCTACAAGATATAAACTGCTATGATGTGAACAACAACATTACTGCAACTGCACTGGTCGCAAAATCTATAAATAAATAAATAAGAAAGTGGCCCCATTATGAGATGCAGTGGGCCACACTGGGTCACAATATACCAGAGTCGTGCAGCCTTCAGCCTGTACTAGAGACTAATATGAGGTTGGGAGACAAAGGGGAGAAAGAAGATGAGCGGACAGTCACTGGTGGTAGAGTGCGTCATGAACTCCCAGTGTCAGACTCCATTTGAGAATGTTAAGTTAGCCTGTCTGCCTTTGGTCCACATTCAGCATGTCGTTATCACTTGCAGAACTTGTGAAACTCTCATTTCATCTAAATAATGGTTTTATTACACTATCAGGAGACACAAGGCTGACACAAGATATGCAGTATCTAGGTCTTTGGGTTAGACAGTAAACGTGTAAGATAAACGTAGTCCAAGCTGACATATCTTCATCTTGCTACTTTAGACCGCTTTCATCTCAGATGTGCTATTCTAAGAACGAAATCTGGTTTCATTACCACTGCATCCTTGAACTCTTTAAGGGACTGTTAGTAACTCATGAAGCACGGATATCACGCAAACGGGAATGCTCAGCGGGTTGTGTGGGGCTACAGAGACTTGGCCTTCCCTATTCAGCGATGGGGTACCGAAGTCCCTGGACCCATAGGTAAGGAATCCAAACGTTGAAGACCTGGGTGCCAATCCCCAGGCAATGCGACCCCCGTCTGCCTTCCCCCAGCTCAACTAGTGTGCTGCCACTTGCATCCGAGTTGAGCTGGGTCTCGTATCATTGTGCTGGGTCTATGGGTGTAAGTGCACGCCATTTGACCTTTACTTCCATCCACACACACATTCACACACCCTCTCTCATATAAACACGCTCTTATCGAAAGCATGCACACAACATGCATTTAAAAATATATTCAGGTTACCTCAGCAGACAGGGAGGGTCATATTCCAGCTAATTGTACTCCATTCTTTATTACACTAATATATTACAATATACTTAACTGTTAATGTAATAAAAAACTAACAGAAAACAAGGAAAGTGAACCCCCAGCCGATGTCCATTAGGACTGGCTGCCCCTGTGTTCCTGGCACCGATTTTGCCACCTCTGAAGCCCGGGGAGGCTAAGACAGTGCCAGGGGTCACAAGGGACAAGCCAGAGTTCACAACTGCAACCCCTTGTGACCCCTAAATGACGTCCATGACTGGGCCTCATGTCCTTGTGCTAGATCTCATATCCTTGTATTAGATGTCCAGTCCTTGTACTGGTCTTTTGTCCTTGTATTACATCTCATAACCTTGTGGTAGCTGTCATAGCATTCGACGGTTTTCATATCCTTGTAACAGATCTTATATCCTTGTGATCGCGTACCCATGTACCGGTGTCATATCCTTGGGCTAGGACTCACCCTTGGGCTGGGTCTCACACCCTTCGGCTGGGTCTCACACCCTTTGGCTGAGTCTCAAAGCCTAGGGCTGAGTCTCAAAGCCTAGGGCTGAGTCTTACACAATGGGGTGGGTCTCACATTTTTATGCCGGGTCTCGTACCCTTGGGCTGGGTTTCACATCCTCAGGCTGCGACTAACATCTTTAAACTGGTTTCATATCTTTGTGCTCGGTCTCGTATTCTTGTGCTGGGTTTCATATCGATGTATACTAATTATTATTCCATTTCTAATGTGCACTAGTACCAGTGCCACTAGAATTATGCGGCAGCGGATCATCAAACTAATCACAAACTGCCTGCTTCTGATACGATTCCTAAAAGCGGTGGCTTGCCCACATGGATGGTTGCAAAGGAAGCTTCGGAGGCAACTTGGGTTGTCAAACATTCGGGGCCCACAGCTATGCTGGGATTGGTGGGCAGTAAAGTACAATTGTGCCATGTTTGGAAATCACAATAAGACCATGGTAGTGGAAGAGACCACTTAATCAGGCAAATAGCACAGTTTCCAACTGAGAATAGATATGAAAAGATCATCAGTGGTAAGTGGCAGCCCCAAAGGAACTCAGCAGGAGCACTGTGTATGAAGAGAAAGCAAAGACTAGAGGACAGAAGGCGAAAGGAATGTAGAGGAAAGAAGAACAGTAAATAAAGAGCGAGCAACAGAATATACAGCTCGGAGCCCATTGTGAGGAGCTAGCTTGATGTGTGCTAATTACAAACATTACTACATTATCTGGAAATCAAAGTGAGTCGCCTTTAGAATTACCACCTACTTACCATATGAGCTTCAAATCTGATGTGCTTCTAAACCTCTCCTTTCCCATATATTTAGCCAGAAATCAATTGGATAGGGAGCAATCTTCCCCAAATGCACCTATTTTAATTGTATATGGTATCATATTTCTATCTAGTGTTATCGCCTCATTGTGGTTTGAAACACTTTTTCATAACAAACATTCGGAGAGACCCCACCAACCGTTCCCTGGAAAATATCCTTTATATTTACAAAGCTGAAAGACCGAACGTGAATTCAAATACCCCATGCGCTAAAATATTTCCAGACAATAATTTGGAGAGAATTTCCAGCCATCCGGAACATTGTCATAATATTCTATTCCCTTTTGGCCAATGTTCCTGCACACTGCACTTAAAATGTACTCTGCCAAAAATGTCCAGTTGAAACCCATGATACGATGGCCAACCATGCATGGTCATACACATGGGCATGCATAAGTGGCCATCAGTTTTCAATCTTTATTGGGTTGGGTTTTAAAGCCCATTTCACGATGGCAGCCCATGCTTGCACGTCTATGTATGATCGGCCATCTTTGAATGGTTTCAAAGCTCATTCAAAGGCAGGTGCTGCTTGCAGTGACTGTGCAGGATCCCGCACACTGCAAGTGGCAGTGAGTGCTTGGTAGCAGGACCTGGAGAGCATCAAGGCCATTGCAAACAATTTAAACAACTGGAAAGAAATATGTTTTCTTCAAAATGACAGATTGGCCCACAAGTCACTGGCACTGAAGAAGAATATTTTGTGCGCGTTGACACATTGGCATAATGCTGCCATTTACAAAGAAGGGAACCAATGGTTGAAGGGGGTAAGCCACTGCCCCATGTTGTAGTGGGTGGAAGAAAAATGTCAATGAGACCACAGTAGACCACTAGAACAAGAGGGCTGACTGAAAGCGTGTGTGTGTGGTGGGGGGGAGGGCACAAGCGCACTGATAAAAACAAAGGTTGAAGTTAAGTTATAGTTAGCAGTGTTAGAACACCTAAACATATGTTTAAAACACCATCAGAATTGCACCTAAAAAACACTGTTATGCCCCAGCTATGGTTACAAAACACTGAAATTTGCAAGTTATGGTTAGGAACACAATCAATAACTCACACAACAGCCATGCAAGCCATAACTCTCACGCCAAATGCAATGCACATGACCTCACCCTTAATGAAAGAAACAGATGCAATTACAAATGTTGCAAATCATTTTACAGATTACCCTTACCACTTTGTCAGAGAGAATTATGAATGTTGTATCATAGTTGTTTCTGAAAAGGAGGTAAGAGTAATCCGCAAGATGATTTGCAACATCTGTAACTGTCCCAGTTTGATTATGTGGTTTACTTTAATGACATTCTGCTTTTAGGTGTTGTTATTGATTTGTATATACATTTTAAGGTCATAAGCATTTGGTGTGCATTTAAAGGCGCCTCTGGATAATATAATAGGGTTTACAATCCTGGATGGGCATCAATCATAGTTGTTTAGTGCTGCGGGCTTTTTTTTATGCCAGATGGCCATACCTGGTACAATAAGGTGTACAAAGGCCTGGTGGTTCCAGGAGAACCCCACCGGCCAGCATAGCTGTGGCTCCGTTTGTGCCTCTAACATCCGCCGCCGCTGCCCCCACAACAGGTTCTGCATTTTCCTGGCTTCCTCCTTCTCCTCTATGTAGCTGCCCTGCCACTCTTTTGCGAAAACATACTCCGAAAGGCGGACAGTTCTGTGTCCCTTCTCCAGCAACTCCAACTCTAGAAGGTAACGGCTTCCCCTGACACGATCCACACGTTTCTCCACATTAACGATGCGCTGAAGCTGGTATATCCTGTAAACATAGGACAGCAATGAGTTTCTTACTTTGCAAGTATCACATCTGCCATTTTTAACCAAACGGAGGCGGAGAATGAACTGCCACTGGATCCTTGGTGGTATTTAGTTTCCTGCATATCTTCTATTCACTCTACACCTGACTCATCCCACACCACCATCATTCTATCCACAAAATATGTGGATTAATTTCTGTGTTTTATATATATTTTACTTGATACAATTGGATCTTGCATAGCCCTGGTCTTTCTGCACAATGAATGTGAGAGCAAAAGAGAAGGAGTGCATTAGAATGATTGAGGGCTACAATAAAACTAAAGGCAAGAGAAAAAGTAAAGAACAAATATTACATAAGAGTTAAAAAAACAAAGTGAAAATGGCTGTACACAAATGAAAACGGTGAATACGAAAGAGAGGGAATGAGTTGGCAAAGTTGTACGTTTCTTGTGCTTCCAGCTCAGTCTTGAAATCTGCCAAGTGCGGACTTAGATTAGAGAGAAGACCCCTTCTCAGCCCCTTACTTTACAGAATAAACTGGCATGCAGCTGCCCTAAAACAAAATGGAGGTATTTGAGAAACTGGAGTGGGGACTGTGGAGTTTGAGAATGAGTAATTGTTGTTGTTGTCTTCAAGGCTGAATTTCTGATCTGTAGTAAGAAAGCAATAAATAATGGTAATGGGAAAGAAGTGGAAGTGAGATGATATTTTTTTATAAATACAGATCTATAGGGAACTTCTTTCTACAGCTGGGCAATGGCTGCCCACTGGCACCCAATCTGAGAAGGCACCATGACACCATATACTTACCCTTTGTTCCTCTGATTGAGCTTCTTGAGGAAGGCTGTGGTGAGGTCTAAGGCCTCCTGCTCCTTGAGCAGCAGGTTCCCAGATGTGTTGCACTTCAGGTCTATCCAGTCTGTCCTGAGAGCATGGAAATCCAGATTCATCAAGCTGAAGGTCTGACCCCAGTTCACAGGCTGGTCGAAGACGGGTGGATATTCATACTGCTCATCTTCGGCGTCGGTGTCCTCTTCATCTTCTTCTTTATCCTCTTCTTGCACCAGGGGCTCTTTGGGTTTCTCAGTGACTTGCTGGTCATTGTTCTGCCCTATGACGTGCCATTCCAACTTTACTTTAGAATTTAGGTCCCGATACTCAGGTTGCGGTGAATCTCTATTCAGCTGGGCAGTGATAGCTGCCTCGACTTGGTCGAGCCATTGTTTACGTTGTCTCACCCGCTGAGTGCTCTGGACAGCCAATTCCTTAGTGGCAGGAGCTTGGGTGGCAGAGATACGAGGCCTAGGATACCTCCTTGTGAGGTTGGATGAAAGGTTCTTGCTAAGTCGAATAGTTGGATTGGACTGGTTTGCGTGTGTTTCCAAGGGGCTGTGGAGTACAGGCTCTTCAACATTTCTATGCACTGCCCTTTTCCTTGATCCCCGTCTCCTAGTAGAGTTCTTATGCGTGCCTATGACTTTCACTGTGGTGTTTTGTGAGTTGTCTTTGACCCCAATAGCCACACGATGCTTCTGGAACAGCTCTTTGCCCTCAACATCTGTTGCGTTTATCGTCTTATTTGTGACTCCATCATTCATTTTAATAAAGCTCTTCTGATATTTCTTTCTGCGCCGTTTCTTACTGCTTTGTGGCACCATTTGAGGTTCTTCCACTTCTGAGAGGAGCTTTCTTCGTCTACCCACAACATAGTCCTCTTTCCCTTGGGCTTGATCTTGGGTATCCTCAGGGTTCATCTGGTTTTGCATCTCTTCATCTGGCAGATACTCTGGAGCGGGAGGTAAATCTTCATTTATCTCCTCTCTATCAACATACTCAAACTCATTTGGATTTACGTCCACCGCTCCTAAGATAAGAAAGAACGATAATGAAGTGGCATTACCAAACACCTCAGCATAAATGGAGCACAGCCCAACCTAGCATCTAAAATGTATCACATGGCGACTGCAAAAATCATACACCTCGACTCAACACCATTGACACACATTCCTCTAATGCATAAACTGCGGCTGTATAAATACCTTTTCTCTAGCCCATATAGATAAAAAGTTACAAAACGTATTTGCCACAAGGGGTGCGGCACAGATATGTAGACTTTGCAAATGTTAAATGGTCACATTTCTGTTGCTGATTGCTGTATTCAGGGATTCAAAAGGTTATGAGGCGAAGCTTTTGACCAGATAGCATTAATGCCCCCTCTTCACAGCCTATTGAGGGCCTTTAATCTGCACCATGAAAATAACCATGACATGTTTGATTAGAATTAAAACAGGGTAGAAATAATGATTCCTTCCTTGGCATTTTAATTCACTCTGCACTATAGACACTTATCAAAAAGCAGATATTTCAAGAGAAATACCAAACATTTACTTCTCTCTTTCAAGTCTGGTATTTTGAATATTCCGTCGACTGCTAGGCAGACATTACACACACTTTTTTTAATTGTCATTTACGTAACACAATACAAAGATGTACATTGAGAACAGAGGTTGAGTGGCATACAGCATTGTAGGTTTTAACACAACCACGGCATTGCAAAGGGTAGACATTATACACACTTAATGTGAACTACTATCCTGCACGGCCTCTGGAAGTGCTCCTGGAGGTCCATAGTGTGGGCACAGATTAAAACTAAAACTGAAGATCAGTTCTCGAAGATGGCTAGGATATGCAAAGTAAAAGAGGTGCACATGTAAGCTTCTTTTCAGCTGAGTCAAAACATTTTTGGGGGAGAGTTAGAAAGGAGAGTGTTAATAAAGTGGCATTTTTGTCCTTAAATGCAAGCAGAGTGACTTTCTCTCTTGTATTTGAATAAGGCCTGCTAAAAGATGGTTTTATCCTTGGGAGAATAAGGCACGCACCATTTCTGCTTCAACTGTTTACAAAGTATTTTGGCATCAGCTAAAGTGGAGGAGAACCATAGGGAAGTCAGGAGAAGGTGCTTATGGATTGAGCAGTAGGTGTCAAGCGTGGTAGAAATCCAGTCAATGTTGACGTCGAGGGTGGGCACAGCCTAAAAACTGAACCAGCATCTTCTGAGCTGGGAGTTTTGTTTCCACCTAAGGGGGGGGCATAGAGGGAAAAAAAGATGGCGGATTAATTGGAGCAAACAAGAGGAATAATAATTACGTTGTGGGGGAGTGGGCTCCTATGCATGTTTCATCAAGTCAAGGTTAGCACAAGTATGAAGAAGACGTTTAGCCCTGTTGTCGGCGCCATTATCAATGTGAAGATTAAACCCACCTATCAAGAGGAGCCTCTGGCACCAATGCCAACTGGTCTGACGGGCACCATAAAGGATGTCAGCACAGTTGTAGAGCATAAGACTGATGTGGTGTCCAATGAAATGAACCTCACAAGAGCAGAACTACCCACGAAAGGTCTCTAAGGATGAAAGGCCACAGTAACAATTGTAACAAATGCGGCGTAATTAATTCAAGGGCCGACATGCAAATACTGTGGGCCGAAGACTTCAACTGCATTATGTCGGGAATGTCCGAAAGAGTTCCACTATGACTGGTTAGGACAGTGTTACTATGAGTGAAATAAGTGAGCCATTTCTGCACTATGAGATGGTCACATACATGGCGGTTCAGACATATTTGTTTCTCTCAACTCCATATGGTTTGTACAGTAGAACTGATTACATATTTGCCAGTAGGGATATTTCTAAGCTCTGTGCCAAAGTAGAATACCTGGACAGGACACTCTTAGATCCTTTCATGTGTTTCTGACATATGTATGGTTGAGGAGCTGTCTAAGGGTCCATCGTGGCACTTCTGAGCCAAGAGTTTGACAAAGGAATTTGACAACGACCTTATTCAATAGACTGCTCAAAAGCAATGAATTATTGTAGAGTAACAAGTTACAATAAATGACTTAAAGGATTCTTTTTAAAAAGCCATACAGTAGCTGGTTTCATCATATTAATCAATCAATATTTAATAAGTTAATTTAATGTAATCAGTGCTCTAGTGTGCATACCATGTGTATAAATTACATATGAACAAATGGATTTGCAGGATGGGCGATAGAATAATAAAGCTCCCTCTGTATAATGTTGGCACATAATTAATCAAAAAGTATCCAACTACTGTGCAATAGAAAAAAGTTAAACTGGTCTATTGTCTGTGACGTTGATGGCGTTTCAACCCTGTACAGTTTAAAGGATCATCTTCAGGACAAACTATAATTCTGAGCATTAAGAAAGAAAGAGATATAAAGAAAGAATGTCCAAATATATTCCAGATTCCTATTTTTTATTAGGATCTAATATGGAGGGTTCAATGAAAAGAGGCACCAAATGATTTCTGTATTACTTATGCAAAGTGGCCTCCTGGAAACAAGGAGACACTTCACTCTAACCGTCAGTATCAGCGTCCAAAGCCATCTGCTGCATCAGCGTTTATACATTAGTGAGCAACACGGCGTGAGACCCGTTTCAATGCTGAATGCATTTATAAAAAAATTCTTAGTGAGACAACTACAAGATGGTTGCTGGAAGTTATATCGCAGCTGATCCATCTAGATCAGTAAGGATTTGTTCCACATAGGAACAAGATCATTAGCATGAGGATACTGGCATATACCCAATATTTTTTAGACTGCATGGAGAGGACTACGTAGCAGTGACGCTATTGAAAAAACATTGTATACAGTGCGATGGGAATACCTGTTTGCAGCACCTCACTGCTATAACTCCAGGCCCAAGGTAATTATTGCTTGGATCAGAAAACTCTATACTTTTTCAACAGGAAGAGTTAAGATTGGGAGGGTAATCTCAGAACGATGGTCGCTGTGGAGAGGTATGAGACATGTCTCCCTACCATTTGATAAAGGAAGGGTACCCCTAGTGGCGAGACTGTGTGCAGATATGAAAGAATGGGGGGATTAGGATCAAGGACTTAGTCCATAATGTCCACAATAGCATTTTTGGGAGACACAACAGAGTGAAACCTATACATAGTAGGTATCCTGAGCTCCTTCAGGCAATTTCTAGTCGAAGGGTTAAACCTAAAAAGTCTATACTCCTGTCTTTGAAGTCACTGATGGCAGAACCGTAGAGCAACCTGGCTGAAGGGAAGCTTGCGTGGTGACCGAATAACTTTAAATAACTGCGGCTACAGATTACTCACATTCATGCTGAAGTCACTGAAAAGAACATACAGACAGTACTGGAGGGAATGAAGAGATCGGCACTTTTGTGGTCATCTTTTTTTTTGTCCATAATGAGGAGGGCGGCCTTGACTAAAATGACTACCCTTGTACACTACCACTAAGTGTTGCAAGGGGTCTTCTCCGTGATTCCGGTGTGCGTTTTTCTGGAGTCAAACATTATCCTACTTGTTGTGGGCCAGTAAGAGACCGAGAGCGAAATTGGCGGTCTTAAAAAAGCTGTATGATAGAGGTGGCTTGTGCCCCCTGGACCTGGACTGCTGTTATCTAGCAGCACAGCTATGCATTTCTCGTTTTTTAGCTAGATGAATCACCAGACAGGTCAACTTAACTGATTTCTGAGTGTTAAGGACGTGATGAAATTCAGGACCATTTTATGAGACACAGAGAAAGGGAACAAACACGTGCACATGTGATAGCACATATAGCTGGAATATGGGCGTGGGTCAGATGAAAGGTGTTGCAGTCAGCTTCCATACATGCTAAAACATTCCTGTGGGGTTTGTCTGGATTACAGGCTGGATTAGGGGAGAAATCTTAGTGCAGGGTGACCTGTGTGACTAAGAAAGATTGCTCACATTCGATGAAACCAAAATTTCGTTTTAGGTACCCATTTTACAGTTTCGATGTAGTGGGGAAATGGTGGTGGTGATAAAGAAGGGCTGGAATGGGTTCTCTTGTAGGCCCTCAGACTCAAAACCTTTGGCGGATCTGATTCAACTGCAAGAGAGAGGGCAAATTATCTCACTGATCTAAGAAAGATTGGCAGCGAAGAGACAGGAAGGATGGCTTCCAGGAACATTGGGAAGAACGATTGGCAGATAATGAATCAGATAGAGTACGCACAGATGCACTAAGAAATGAAGTAGTAATGCCAGATTTAACCTAACGCAATGGAAATATCTCCAGAGTGTATTACACACTGGTAATTATGCACAAGATATACAGGCACACACTGGTGACCTGTCTTAGGTGTATGGGATACAGTGCTGATCGATTACATATGATATGGGCATGCAAAATAGTGGTTTTGGTCAGGCGTAGCAGACACAATAAGGAGGGTATTGGGAGGGATAGTACAATGTTGACTCAAACAGTTCATTCTAGGGCTACACCCCAGACCTGGAGGGGGCATGGGGAGTTATACGATACAGATTTGTACCACTGAGTTCACTTATGATCAAGTAATGTAATTTTTCACAATACACTGTGCACTTTTAGAGAGCCCATTCTATAACAATATTGTTGTCTGCATATGTCCTTGCAGAGGACGTATTATGTATGTAGTGAATTTTAACACCTGTAATATGTTTAGTAAGAGTAACAATCTAGTAACATCTGTTCTCTAATGCTGCTTTATTTTCATGCATTGTGCTTTTTATGAGATGTAATTTACCATTTCTTTAAAAGATTTTTTCATTGTAAAATACATACAATAAATGAAAACATAAGCCAGTACATTATATATTCAACAATATAGTAGGATGTGAACATTATATCAAAATAAAGAGAAATAAAAAAAGCAAAATTAATAAGGGAATGTATGGAGTGGTGATATAATAGAAAAGACGGAGGAAAGCTAGGAGGAGAAAAAGTAAGCGAGTGGAAAGATGAGCAGGACATCAAGTGTATGTTGAGATAAAAAATTATAATATAGTAAGAAATAACAAAATCTCCTATTACAATCTGAGTGAAATATAACATGAATAATAACTCATAGCATACACCAACTTAATCAAACAAGGTGGCTAGTCTTTTGAAGACATAGTAACATTCACAAAAGCATTTTGATATAAATAATTGGTAACCACAATTTGTCACTTTTAACTGCTAATTGTAGAGAGTTCAGATTAAATCTGTCCAATCTGTGATTGTGGCATACTAAACTCCACCAACAGTTAATAGAAATATTCTCTTTCGATTTCCAGTTAGAAGTAATGACCTTTAAAGCAATTGCTGTTAAGAGGTCTGTAAGTTTTCTGAGCATTATCATATGTGACCAAACAGAGTGCACCCAAGTACAATTAGTCTTAATTACATCTGCTCCGAGTCGCTATGAGAGGCATAAGGACCTATGCATAGGAATATAGGCTTCATAAGAGGAGGAGGTCTTTCTAGGACCAGCGGTATAAAAGAAAAGGGATTTCAGCAAGAAAGACTGCACTTGCATTCTAGTGCCGCAAGAGAGACTGCCCTTTTTCTTAAAAATGTGGGTTGTTTAATAGTTGTAGACTGTAATACTACATACACATATAGTTGGCTGGGTGTTCTTTATGGTATTTATCTTGATGCTTGTGTTTTTTTACCTCTCACCAATCCACAGTTCAATCATATAAATGGTAAGATCTCTCTATTGACATTGAGCTTTATAAAGTTTTTAACTGAATCCCTTCACCCATAAGTAGTTATAGCTTTTATGCATTTAAATCAAATCATGCATTAATAATAATAATGTACAGAGCAATTAATCTACACTTGAATTCATATGTGAATGCCGACATGAAGCTATTACAATTGAAACAGACTTGCGATGGCATGTGAAAGGGTGTTTTTTCTGACTTAGGCTAACGAGGCCCCAAAGAGGCCTCAACGCCATCTTGTCCAAAATGGATGCGTTATCATTATGTTTATTCTTGGTTTTAAATTCCTGACAGACTCTACATGCAGTACAAAAGGGGGTGGTGATGGACGGAGCATCAGAACCAATCAAACACTCACACCCAGTCAACAGATCTGGGTTTGATCCATCACCATTCTTTAGCCCACTCTGCCACCCCAGTTCAGACATGGCCATATGCAAATCAGTCTGACCCTGTGCCTCATGGGAACAGTCCAGCCCGAACTGCCAAGCCATGCCTTCCCTGGACCAGAATCAAGCTTTCTAGGACCGGTTTCTGGCATTTCAGCCGTCTTCAGCCAGGCTTGCTTGAATCCAGTGGCAAAGTGAGCAAGGGACTCACGTCTGAGCATACCCTGCCAACTTATGGTGAACAAAGCAGTCCAAAAGGGGGTGGTGATGGACGGAGCATCAGAACCAATCAAACACTCACACCCAGTCAACAGATCTGGGTTTGATCCATCACCATTCTTTAGCCCACTCTGCCACCCCAGTTCAGACATGGCCATATGCAAATCAGTCTGACCCTGTGCCTCATGGGAACAGTCCAGCCCGAACTGCCAAGCCATGCCTTCCATGGACCAGAATCAAGCTTTCTAGGACCGGTTTCTGGCATTTCAGCCATCTTCAGCCAGGCTTGCTTGAATCCAGTGGCAAAGTGAGCAAGGGACTCACGTCTGAGCATACCCTGCCAACTTATGGCGAACAAAGCAGTCCAAAAGGGGGTGGTGATGGACAGAGCATCAGAACCAATCAAACACTCACACCCAGTCAACAGATCTGGGTTTGATCCATCACCATTCTTTAGCCCACCCTGCCACCCCAGTTCAGACATGGCCATATGCAAATCAGTCTGATCCTGTGCCTCATGGGAACAGTCCAGCCCGAACTGCCAAGCCATGCCTTCCCTGGACCAGAATCAAGCTTTCTAGGACCGGTTTCTGGCATTTCAGCCGTCTTCAGCCAGGCTTGCTTGAATCCAGTGGCAAAGTGAGCAAGGGACTCACGTCTGAGCATACCCTGCCAACTTATGGCGAACAAAGCAGTACAAAAGGGGGTGGTGATGGACGGAGCATCAGAACCAATCAAACACTCACACCCAGTCAACAGATCTGGGTTTGATCCATCACCATTCTTTAGCCCACTCTGCCACCCCAGTTCAGACATGGCCATATGCAAATCAGTCTGACCCTGTGCCTCATGGGAACAGTCCAGCCCGAACTGCCAAGCCATGCCTTCCCTGGACCAGAATCAAGCTTTCTAGGACCGGTTTCTGGCATTTCAGCCGTCTTCAGCCAGGCTTGCTTGAATCCAGTGGCAAAGTGAGCAAGGGACTCACGTCTGAGCATACCCTGCTAACTTATGGCGAACAAAGCAGTACAAAAGGGGGTGGTGATGGACGGAGCATCAGAACCAACAAACACTCACACCCAGTCAACAGATCTGGGTTTGATCCATCACCATTCTTTAGCCCACTCTGCCACCCCAGTTCAGACATGGCCATATGCAAATCAGTCTGACCCTGTGCCTCATGGGAACAGTCCAGCCCGAACTGCATTCTGTCCATCAATTGTTGTTTTTGCATTTGTCACCCCGAGTGGGAAGGGTATGCCCAGACGTGGGTCCCGTGCTCTCCATGCCACTGGAATCAAGCTATCCTGGCTGAAGAGGGGTGAAACCCCGGAACCGGTCCTAGGATGCTTGTTTCCAGTCCAGGGAGGACCTGGCTTGGCAGTTCGGGCTGGACTGTTCCCATGAGGCACAGGGTCAAGACTGATTTGCATATGGCTGGGTTCAAACTGGAATGGCATGGTGAGCAAAAAAACGATGGATTTAGGCCCAGATCTCTCTACTGGGGTGAATGTATGACATTGTTCTGCATTCTGTCCATCAATTGTTGTTTTTGCATTTGTCACCCCGAGTGGGAAGGGTATGCCCAGAAGTGGGTCCCTTGCTCTCCATGCCACTGGAATCAAGCTATCCTGGCTGAAGAGGGGTGAAACCTCGAAACCGGTCCTAGGATGCTTGTTTCCAGTCCAGGGAGGACCTGCCTTGGCAGTTCGGGCTGGACTGTTCCCATGAGGCACAGGGTCAAGACTGATTTGCATATGGCTGGGTTCAAACTGGAACGGCATGGTGAGCAAAAAAACGATGGATTTAGGCCCAGATCTCTCTACTGGGGTGAATGTATGACATTGTTCTGCATTCTGTCCATCAATTGTTGTTTTTGCATTTGTCACCCCGAGTGGGAAGGGTATGCCCAGAAGTGGGTCCCTTGCTCTCCATGCCACTGGAATCAAGCTATCCTGGCTGAAGAGGGGTGAAACCCCGAAACCGGTCCTAGGATGCTTGTTTCCAGTCCAGGGAGGACCTGGCTTGGCAGTTCGGGCTGGACTGTTCCCATGAGGCACAGGGTCAAGACTGATTTGCATATGGCTGGGTTCAAACTGGAACGGCATGGTGAGCAAAAAAACGATGGATTTAGGCCCAGATCTCTCTACTGGGGTGAATGTATGACATTGTTCTGCATTCTCTCCATCAATTGTTGTTTTTGCATTTGTCACCCCGAGTGGGAAGGGTATGCCCAGAAGTGGGTCCCTGGCTCTCCATGCCACTGGAATCAAGCTATCCTGGCTGAAAAGGGGTGAAACCCCGAAACCGGTCCTAGGATGCTTGTTTCCAGTCCAGGGAGGACCTGGCTTGGCAGTTCGGGCTGGACTGTTCCCATGAGGCACAGGGTCAAGACTGATTTGCATATGGCTGGGTTCAAACTGGAACGGCATGGTGAGCAAAAAAACGATGGATTTAGGCCCAGATCTCTCTACTGGGGTGAATGTATGACATTGTTCTGCATTCTGTCCATCAATTGTTGTTTTTGCATTTGTCACGCCGAGTGGGAAGGGTATGCCCAGACGTGGGCCCCTTGCTCTCCATGCCACTGGAATCAAGCTATCCTGGCTGAAGAGGGGTGAAACCGCGAAACCGGTCCTAGGATGCTTGTTTCCAGTCCAGGGAGGACCTGTCTTGGCAGTTCGGGCTGGACTGTTCCCATGAGGCACAGGGTCAAGACTGATTTGCATATGGCTGGGTTCAAACTGGAACGGCATGGTGAGCAAAAAAACGATGGATTTAGGCCCAGATCTCTCTACTGGGGTGAATGTATGACATTGTTCTGCATTCTGTCCATCAATTGTTGTTTTTGCATTTGTCACACCGAGTGGGAAGGGTATGCCCAGACGCGGGTCTCTTGCTCTCCATGCCACTGGAATCAAGCTATCCTGGCTGAAGAGGGGTGAAACCCCGAAACCGGTCCTAGGATGCTTGTTTCCAGTCCAGGGAGGACCTGGCTTGGCAGTTCGGGCTGGACTGTTCCCATGAGGCACAGGGTCAAGACTGATTTGCATATGGCTGGGTTCAAACTGGAACGGCGTGGTGAGCAAAAAAACGATGGATTTAGGCCCAGATCTCTCTACTGGGGTGAATGTATGACATTGTTCTGCATTCTGTCCATCAATTATTGTTTTTGCATTTGTCACCCCGAGTGGGAAGGGTATGCCCAGAAGTGGGTCCCTTGCTCTCCATGCCACTGGAATCAAGCTATCCTGGCTGAAGAGGGGTGAAACCCCGAAACCGGTCCTAGGATGCTTGTTTCCAGTCCAGGGAGGACCTGGCTTGGCAGTTCGGGCTGGACTGTTCGCATGAGGCACAGGGTCAAGACTGATTTGCATATGGCTGGGTTCAAACTGGAACGGCATGGTGAGCAAAAAAACTATGGATTTAGGCCCAGATCTCTCTACTGGGGTGAATGTATGACATTGTTCTGCATTCTGTCCATCAATTGTTGTTTTTGCAAGACTCTACATGCAGCAAGATATAGATTTGTTTATTTCTGAATGACACTGTTCTCAAGAGCTTGTGAGAGGAATCTTTAGTAACAATTTCTAAGGCCTTCCACTTGGACACAGTATTAGATTTATTCTCAATGGTTCACTGTTGTTTATGTAACTAGTTCGTTCTGACGCCACTTTCGGACGACATTAGGTCAGAAGGGCTGAATCAACATTCATGTAATTAGGTTGGTGCCAAGGTGATGGGTTATTTGTCTATTCATAATACTGTAATGTGATGTGATATGTTGAAAATGCAGTTATTTGCTCACTCCATGCTGACTTCGAAGTTCCAATGCTTTCCTATGGAGAAATTATCTAAAAAAATCCTTGAATTTGGGCGTGAGCTTGAAACACTTTTGCCTTCTACTAGTGATGCTGCCTGATTTCCTACTGATTTTGCTGCACATTTGAAGTCGGTTTATTTCTGATTTTGCCAAATATTCTTTATTGTTCCTATCATTCGGAGCCCTTATGACAATGGCCCTATGGATTTAAAAGAGGCTATTGCTGCATCTTCATTTTACTATTTCTGTATTGTACCTTTGAAATATTGTAATACACTGTGGTGGCTTTTTAGGTCTTGTCTAGATCTTCAAGACATACTGTATCTAGAATATGGGCTTTAAGCACCGCCCCTTTTGTAATTGGCTACGTTTACTGTCTTTTCTAAATGCCTATTTTTCATTGTTTAATATGCTTAATAGTCCCTCTCTTTCTTCTTTTGTAACCTCCTGTGAAGACTGCCCCTATTACATTTGCTCTTACTCTTCATGTTATTTTCGAATACTTGTAAAGCACTGGCCTGCCTCTGCTTGTGCGGGTTTCATTTGCTTCACGCAGGCTGGAAGGTTCCCGCTCGATTAATTTGCTGTGCTTATTTTTTAATGTAGGCTCTTCCTTCTGTAGCATTCACCCAATGATACTATCACTCAATCCTCTTACTGTACACTTTTAGGTATTTGTAATTTTATTGAATTCTTTTTCAAATCATCATTGTTTACTTTTTTTTTTTTATAGCAGACAGCGGGACTCAAACCCTGTTCACCAGTTCCTAAGTGGGCAGCTCTATATATTAAGCCATATCCTCACTCTATTGAGGACTCAATGTGAGTGCATTTTGTTATTGCGCTAAATTCCACGCTGACAAGCCCTTTTTTTTATGCCCTGTAAACAGGTCTGTTAATCTTCTTGGTGGGAGGGAGTAGACAGCCTCTTCTTTAAAGAAAACTGCAGTGGTAGAGCCTGCTTCCAAGCCCCACCTCAGCCGCACACTGGCCTAAACGCCTTACCCCTCCCCTCTCAGCTCCGACTCCAGTCTGTGTCTTATGCTCCACTGTCACTTCTTTTTTAGGTCTCGTCTGAGACAGCGCTTTAGCGCTGCTCTGGCGAGACTTATAGTAAGCGAGTTTTGGAAGTGCAAACAGTGGCTTTTCAGGCCTCCAAATACAGTGCATGTGCGCCGTCCGGGCGCGCGCACCATTTGGAGGCCTGAAAGCACTCGTTTGCTTTCACTTTCGTGGCCCCTTTGATGTCCTCAGTGAGCCGCACGGCCACTGAGGACATCAAAGTGCACACCATTTGCCACCCCCTTCCTTCTTGTTATTGTTGTAAATGGTGATTCTTGTTAATTAAGACCATCTTTGGTTTGTAGGTTTTGTTTGGGTGGAAGACTTAAAGCAGCACATGCGGTTCATGTGCGGCGAACTGTTTGCACATATTCAATGGACAGTTTTTCACCCCCGGGCAGTTGTTGCTGGGCACTTACACGAGAGAGTGGTCTCCACTCTGATTCACGTTAGAGGAGATTAGAGGAGAGCGTGGCTTGGAGAGGTCTAAAACTGCCTTACCTTTTGTGCTTTTTGTTTTCTAATGTAGGAAGCTAATTCGGTGTTCTGATGTGTGGGTAGTGCAAAATGTTTTGTTGTCGATGTTTTTTTCCCTTCAAATCACATTTCTGTTCGGGGGAGGCAAGTGTTTGTAGCAGGTTTAAGGGAAATTCTAGTGCTCAGAAAATGCACAGACCTACCTTTGTATCCGTTTTCAGACGACTTGAAAACAGGTCATCTGAATTTGTCCTTACTTTATTACCCCCAGAGGCTGCCCCCCCCCCCCATGTGGACGTGTTGCCCACCCCTCGCTGCTGTGCTGTGTTTGCGGTATCCTTTGAAGCCGGGCTCTCAGGGTTCTCTCTGGTGACTGTTTTTTGGCCAATGGCCAGTCTTAAGATGATAAAGCTATTGCAACTTGTGCATTTGTTTTTATTCACGTTTAACATGCGTGTTTTTCAGATCTCCAGGTCCCTCGTTGATTTCCGACTCTTACTGAAACGTTATTTTTATGTTTAGACTGTAGATGCGTTTGTAACCAAACCAGCCTTTCAAAATTCACTGGCGTAGGCATTTTCTTGCCTTACATGTAGGGCAATATATACAGAAACGTGCAAGAAACTGGTATGAATTTAAAGGCCTGGCGTCCTCTGTTCTGGCGCTCTGAAGTGTACACCGCCTAGGTATAATACCCTGTGTTAGCACCGTAGCACGAGCCTCGAGTTGTATACAGGCGGTCGCAGGAAGAAGAAATACTATGGTGTAGGGGCGGGCTCCTGACTCCTTCTAATAGAAGCGAATCTCCCCCAACCCTGGTGTCCGGTGTACCTGCTAAAATACTTTCTCTTCAAGGGCCTGGCAGGTTCATGTGTATGAACCAAAACTCGGGGATACAAGTAACATGGTATGAAAAATGCATCGTAATATTCTGTCATTGCAAGTAGGAGGGCGGAGTATCCATTTTAATTTCACTTCAAAGACCCCCCCGCCCTCCACAACGGAATTGGCTTGTTTACTTTAAAGTTGAGGCACAGTTGTCCGTATCATAAGATAATTCAATAATCTTCCAGAAATTCATGAATTAAAAATCGATTTCGAAGTATTTCTTGATCTTGACAATTTAACATGAAATAATCATGGTGATTTATTTTTAATAAACATATTTAATGTTTCTTAGTGTCTACGTACAACTCCATTTTTTTTTCTTCTTTTTAATAACTATATTTAAATCCAGAGAACGGCAGCCTGGGTATAGTATGTACATATTTCTTCAGTAACTAGCCTGTGCATGCTCTGCCTTGGGGCACGTGTGCGGAATCAATGCCAAACCCTTTGTTATTTTGCCAATAAGCACCAGAACGTAACCTATTTTTCAACTGTAATTGGAACAGGGAACAAGCATTTGCAATGCAATAGGTCTCGCATTTATACGAGTTTTAGCTATTGGCATTGTAAATGACAATGCTTTTTATTTAAGTTTGGTGTTTTTAAAACATAAATAAAAGGCACTGTCATTTACAATGCCAATAGCTCAAACTCGTATAAATGCGAGACCTATTGCATTGCAAATGCTTGTTTATCGTTCCAGCTCCTATGTAGCCAATGCTTGTTTTGAATGCAATTCGACCACTGCTCTCACCCCTTCCCTCTCCTATCCATCTTCCTTCCCCTTGCTTTCCCTGCACCCCATGCGCGTCAAAGGATAAAACTAAAGTATTCTGTGGAGTTAATGACAACTCCATACAATAAATGTCATCCCTGACCTGTTAAAAAAAGGTCAGAACTGCAAATTATAGAATTATAATATTAATAATAAAAGGCATTTATAAAGCGCACAGCTACCTCAGATGAGGTGTACCGGCGCTAAAGCGGAGGACATCAGAGCAAAGCGACCAAGCTGCTAATCCCTGTTCTTGAAAAGCCACGTTTTTAGTGTATTTCTGAACTCCAGCTCCGAGTTCAACATGCATAGGTGGAGAGGCAAGTCATTCCACAGTTTAGTGGTTTCCACCACAAACAATCTACCTCCGAGCCTGGTTTTGAAAAAGCGAGGAACAGTGAGGTAGCATCTGTGGTTGGATCTCAAGGACCTCTCCTGCTGGTAAGGGTGGATTCTCGTTCTCAGATAGCTAGGGCCCCTCCCTGCCTTGGTAGGCTTGATAAGCAATTGT
Organism: Triturus cristatus; assembly: GCF_964204655.1. NCBI lineage: Eukaryota > Metazoa > Chordata > Amphibia > Caudata > Salamandridae > Triturus > Triturus cristatus. The sequence goes on from NC_140585.1 coordinate 318,847,157, forward strand.
AAGGGCCTTGAATTCAATTCTCCTGGCGACTGGGAGCCAATGGAGTTGTTTGAGCTGCGGAGATATGTGATGGCGCAGTGGAACCTTGCAGACCAGCCTTGCAGCTGCGTTCTGCACTATTTGCAGCCTTCTAATCAGACACAGCCTTCTGGGCAAGCCCAGGTAAAGGCCATTGGCATAGTCGAGGTGAGAGGTCACCAGGGCATGCACCACGGTTCTTCTGCTTTTGTCCGACAGAAAGTCAAGAAGTTTTCTGATGGTTCTCATCTTTCCAAAACAGGCCGCCAAGACTTGACAGACTTGGGTCGATAGGGTCAGGTCTTTGTCCCATCTGACACCAAGGTTCTTAAGAGAGTCTTAGGCACTGGTGGAGGGCCAGGTTCTCTAGGTCACCAGAGGCCTGTCCTTGGTTAAATAATAGAACCTCCGTTTTATCGGCGTCGAGCTTTAAGAAGTTCCATTCATCTAGGTAGCTATATTTTTAAGACAGTTTCTGAATAAATCAAAAACTGACGCCGATCGATCTCTAAAGGAAAACAACAGCTGAGTGTCATCCACATAGGATATCACCTTGACCCCACTCTTAGCCATGAGAGCCGCCAGTGGCATCAGATAGATGTTGAAAAGTAGTGGACACTAAGCAGAGTCCTGAGGCACTCCACATCTTCGAACAGGCCAGATGCTGCACTCACGTTCTACCATGACTGAACAATATTTGACTTAGAGTCCGCCTCTACTTTTTCAGGTCTAGGTTAATTAATTGCACAAAAATCTTTTGATCATGCTTGGCATTTTGTAATTTGATGGTAGCCTTGCATGCCTGTTTCTGGGCGTTTTGCATATGACAAGATTTGAAACACTTCTTTAATGCCCTTAAATTCAGCCTATCTCTTCCAATAGTGTGATAATGAATTCTACCAGTGTGAAGTGACATTTCTAAATTATGCCCTCGCTTGAGCAAGCAAGCAATCAATCTATAGAGGGACGTGCGTTCACTTCTGTAATGCAATCGCATTAAAAAAATCAGCTCTCCTTGTCACTGAACATCGGGAGGACGTGCTCAGCACTTACACGCAGAGGTAGCCTGCTTGTTAAAATATGTTTTAATAAGTGCATGTTGTCATGCAGCACTGTTGTTGGCAGGCTTTTTTGAACTTACAAAGCACCGAATGCAGGACCATTTACAACACCAATAGCTCTAAATCTCGCAAATAAGAGACCAATTGCATTGTGAATGCTTTTCTAAATCCAGTCCTTTCTTTATAGTCTGTATATTGATATGCTATTTTGAACCTGGTATGCACTGCTAAATGATTTGAGGTTAATTCAGTCCCCCATCACCCAACATCTGGACACGCCATTGAGGGCAGATTTTCCAGGGGTACAGCTCGCCCATTAAAGGCTCGGTACCAGAATGCTATTTGTACTGTTTACACTTTATTGGCCCAAAAAGTGTTGGTTTATTCACAATACTTACAGGACGTACTGAGGGCACAAGAGAATCAACTGATATAGGAATTTTGTAAAGGTCTCTGAAATGAACTTCCAATGGTGGGGCCTACTTGGTAGCGTGCAATAGTGCTTGTTTGCTCCATATGTCCCCGGTCATTTGATGACTGGTGTTACTTTCAATCACATGTCCCTACTACCAATACTTGGTGGGCTAAGCTAATCAGATACCCACATCTGTGAGTCCCTTTTTTTATTCTATTGTGTTCCTGCCTGCATGTTTCAGACCCTCCTACACTATGAAAGATAGTGCTAATTTTGCCAGAAAGAAGTAGGTTAAAGCAGGGAGCTCTTTGTTACCTTCACATCACCAGGTAGGGGGTAGATGTTACTGGTCAAGGGGGATTAATCACCAGTTCACTGTACTGAAGTGTACTATTATCTTGTTTCTATGTCTAGAGTTGAAGGGTTGCTTGTATGTTACCTACCCCTGGTACTTTGACAATGGTGCAAAGACAGCTGCAATTACATCCATCTGAATTAGGTGGGCATAATTACAGGTCTGCCTCCGATGGCTCTTACACCGCAGGACCACCAGGATCTAAATTGGATGGGCAGACCATTATCTTGGCAGTATAGATATCCCATCACCCTTACAACAGAGTAACTATATCGCCAAGATATAAATCATCCCCTTACTTTTGAAAAGCTCATTCCCAGCAAAACCTATGAAAAGTCATCCAAATTCCACATGCCTACAATTCCTCATTGTTAGAAGCACATAGCACACATATGAATCAGACCTCTGTAAGCTTCTAATTTACTATCTACTCACCACCTTCATCACAGAGACCTTCTCACCAAAATCTGCTCACCACTCTTCAATGATCGCATCCCAAATGGCTACAGCATCACCCACAAATAGGGTGGTGTTTTCACCATCATTCTCTAATTGTCCTTCTCATAGTCTATTTCCCTTTGCCCTATCAGGCTTCATTTGAATTTGTTACACCCTTCTTGACATCTTTGCTAACCACGTCTACCTCACCTCACCTTGTCTACAGCCCCTGCACAAACCCTTCCTGGATAACTTGTCCAATTTTGACTGTTTCATCATCATTTCAGAGCTTGACAAATCCCACTTTGGTGACTTCAACCTGGCAATAACACCAAAGCCATAAGAAACCACATTATGTACCTTTCTTTCTCCTTAATGGTCATATCTCTTTTTACCCTGAAATGCAACATACCTCTAGATCACTTCCTATCAGTCATATGATGTCACTGATGCCTCCATCCTGGAACATGTGATTTTACAGACCACTACATACATACCCTTCTAGATCACACATTCAAAATCTCCTCCAGAGGACACCAAACATGCAAATATTCAACATTGCCCCATCCCTTGATAATCTTAACTCCACTCTCAGAACCCATCTTCCCCTCCACATCAAGAAAGTCACAATAATTCCAAATACATCTCAGTACTGAAAATAACTCAACACCAAGAAATGGTTAATCAAAAAGGTATTAAAGACCCATAACTTAGGAGGTTATGGCATGAAAGTCAATTGTGATGGGGAAGAATTGACCTCAGTTTGATGAAAGTTACCAGCAAGTGGGCCACCCATCAATCTAGCAAGCTTTTCACTGTCCATAGCCCAGCAACAGGGAAGTTCTTTAATCAAGTCGAAATGGATAAAAAAAACTGAATGAACACACTAATGACCTCATTTAGAGTTTGAGCATAAATCAGGATTCTGAGTTGTGGGTAGTTACTGCAGATTGTAAAACCATGTACAAAGCACTGATGTCTGAGGTTTTGTTTCATTCCGACCTTCAGAATTCCAAATTGGTGGTGTTTTCCTCCTACCCTAAGTCAGACTGACCATTAAGCACAATAGATTTGCTCCAACAGACACTTAAAACCACCAAAGATGATGTATTGCTATGGCACTAGACGTAGATAAAGTCTACAGTCTCACACACCGGAGAGCCACTGCTGTTCCAATTCAATTATGAATGACTGATAGAGATATCAGGTTAGTTTCCTAGGAAAAAGGGATCTGCAGAGTACTACAGGACCAAATAAATGTCTTTCTTCACATATGCTGCCCTTCTCCACACGAAGACACTGCACCCTCTTTTCTCATGACAGACACAGCCCCTGATGAAGAGACTCATCCCCTGTCGGAGTTGCACCACATTTGACAATCTACCCTTGAAAGAGTGCCACAAGACTGAAGGCCCCCAACCTAAAGAGCTGACACATGCCTTATCACCTTCACATCACTCCTATTTTTGTGGCAACCCACAATGTTCACCCTTCTTCGGTTCCCTCCAACCCCCATTCTTATAGCTTTTTGAGATGGCTCGTCTTCCATTTACTGATATATACCATTTGCTATCTGATCTCATATTGTTGCCTGTAATGTTAATATTTGTATTAAAACTGAAAGTGACTAAAGGATGATTCCCCCAAAATTCAAATGTGACACTCAAGTTATACAGAGTTCTGCCTCGATGCACTGCCTTGTATTATCTGGAAATCTCGTATTAGTCCATGGGTAGAGCAGAAACTAATCACTTGGTGGATAGTTACTATATAGTCATGTGTTCTAGTGGAAAACCAAGACAAATTCTCACAGTTCTGGCGAAGATGCAGGTTTTTGGCAGGCTACAGGTTGCAGCCACATGTTGCAGAGATATGATTAGGAACTTTCTTTTACTGGGTTCAAAGTACAAAGCAATTACTAATGAAAGCAATTCCTGATAACACCAATCCACAAACTTTGAATAAGGAAAATAGAATAGCAGAGTCATTAGACATACCTACAATTTCATGCCCTTTCAAATACCACAGTTTGCAATAATAATTTTCCATGCAAAACTGTGTGGTGACTGTCCAAAAGTCAAACATATATTAAAAATGCAAAGAAGGTATCTAAATTTCTTTCAATCTGTTGACCGTTTTAATATACAATACATTAGTGTGTTTTATTTGATAAAGAAACTAAACCATTCCCATAAAAGAGGTCTGAAACATCTAATGAACTGCCTTTTAAAGCTCCAGATAATTTTGGCAAATAAATATTTTTAAGAGCTTTTACACAGATGCATGGAAACAAAGACAGAAGTAGTAGAGGCCACGTTTGCAAATGCCTACCACTGCAGACACAGATTTCCCGAGGAGAACTACACTTCGAGTTCCCAGCACCTTTGATATCACACAGTGCCTTTTTCAGCGCCAGATTGACATTATGGAACATGCCGGATCGATTGATTGGACTTATGCGATTCTGCATAACTGATCCAAGTATTGAGTATGAGCCAGCATTTTCTAGGCCCTCTTTCCTTACCATATATCTTTCTCTGATGGACCTTTCTTATACGCACTAGTGTAACTCATTTGGCTACACAGTAAGGACCTGGAACCGGTAACTATTGTTAAGAAGGTTTATTACAGATGAATGATCAAGTTCAGGTACACAACTTTTAACATCATGCCCCAAAGGTATAGGATAACAAAAGGCAAGCCAAACCTCAGAAAGAAATTGAGGTTGACCAGGATTAGACAGACAAGGAGTTCAGTCACAGCAATACAAAAGAGCAATATAAGGATTTGATGCTCAGAGAAAAGTCTAAAGTTCTCTTGTCTATACATTGAGAAATCTAAATCTCCTCATTTAGAGTCTAAGCTAAGCGGATGGTTCTGTAACCTAGAGAATCTCAAAATCAGGCAATTTCCATAAAGGAAATTGGAACAAGGCAAGGAAAAATTAAATAGGAAGGTGCCAGTATTTCAGAAGCTTGGTCGAAAGTCTTTAATGGGTCAGAGAATAGGCATTAGCCTAAGCCACACTAAGAAAGAATCAAAGGTAAGCATAGAGGTCTGAACCTCTTAAAGTCCAAAGGAAGTGGGAAATCCGGAGAGAGGTCTGCAAGAAGTCCACACAAGAGAGTTTGCAAAGGGTATCCGAAAGATGTCTGGAAGAGTTCTGAACTCAGACGGTGTGAGCACTAAGTTATAACACACAAGAGTCTGGTCAGTACAAGTCAAAGCATTAACTCAGATGTGCACATTTAATATGTGAGTGCACATTTAAACACAAATGAATATTAAATTCTAGTGCATTAGATTCACATTACATATGCCATACAATAAATCGTTAAAATAATCATGTGTAAATATGGCTAGGAACTACATTTAAATGAAATATATATGTAACAGTTCACACATTACATTAACTATTTTATAGTTTGAAGGGAAATCACATTCTGCATATATGAGGATGGTTTACATCAAGTTTGCAAATAAGCACACTACAATATTTTTGAACCCTGACTGCTTCCATACATCTACTTATGGAGGCTGTTCAAAATTTGCATCACCAAGGCACCACTGTTCTCGCCTCGCAATCTCCCTACTGATCGCCACTTAAATAGGACCAAACATAGCTCCCCCTACATTCACAGAGCAGCACGATCCCAGCTGTACTAGCGGAGTCTGGCGACTTCCTACTTGCCTCAAATGTTATTTATTAACCGATTTTATTGAGCGCTTAATGTTACCCCCCAGCACCTCAAAGTGGTTTGCTCTGAGCAGAAAAAAAAAGACAGTCACTCAACTGGGAATGGACGGTCCATGGTGCGAAGTGTTTTGCATATCAATAACAGTTCCACGGTCTAGTTGTTTGCTGGTGTAAATTAATGTTTGTTGATAGCTTATGTCCAGATTAATCTCAAAGTGCAACTCAAAATGCAAATCAGCCCCACTACACAGAGATATAAATAGCTTTTCTCTCTGAGATGCAGTGGGGATTTACCGTGGGGAGGGATAACCCACACTGGCGAGCAACAACAGCAACTGCTTCATGCCAAAAAATTCAAGCAAATGACTGACTTACATTCCAGTTTTTATCCTGAGAGAGCAGTCCATGAGTCAATTTCCTTCCCATTCTCTGACTGATCTCCCCCCCCCCCCCCCACAAGTAGCATTTAACAGGTTTAGTCTCAACAAATCCATACTGAGGAAATGTGCTACTGGGTTTTGTTGCCACAGTCTTCGTTCAAACTTAATTCCTCCAAAAGATACACTTATTGCATTGTGTTGTGCTGCTATTTATGTAACACTTTCCATACCCCTTGCGTGGCCAAAAGTGATTTGCTGTATGATCTTGTTCCATTATGCTCTCTTAATAATGAAAACATTTTACACAAATCATGTTAACTGCAGCTAAAGAAAGTGAGCGAGAGCAAAATTAGCCAAAGAGTTTCCTGAAAAAGTACCTGGCCCTATTGTTTCAGATATTATATGTCCTTCAACAAGTTTGAAAAGTTGTTCAATCCTAAGGTTAAACATGAAGCTAGAGGAGATATCAGTCTTCTGTTTGTACCAGTGAAATTCAACTGCGGCTAGAGACGACAAGATATAGTATGAGGAACCTTCAGTGTGTTGAGATGTTCCTTCACACGTGTGTGTGTGTGTGTGTGTGCCTGTAAGTTTCTTAACACACTTACTCTATTGGTGACAATGTAAAGTTTAGTAGAAAGTGAAGGTGTGGCAAAATGCTGGTATTATTGCAACATACCTGGTTCTTCTCGATTGGATTCAATTTCCCCGCTTCGTCTTTCTGGACGATCCATTTTCATGTATTTATAAAACCCGAACCTAGCAAAGTAAAACAGAATTGTGGGTTTGGAGTGAAACAAGACGGGAAAAGCAAGTTGCTGTTAGCAAGACCCTAAGCCTGAAAGCACAGTCTCATCATGAAGCTTGAGAAGTCAGACATACTGCACTCCAGGAAGGCCAGGCTGGACCAAGAGTAATTTAAAAGAGGCCTCCATACAAAGTCATGGGTAGGCAACATGTAGAAGATCTAATATTATCATCTTTCCAGGATAAGAAAGAAAGAAAAGTGACATCAAAGGGACAGTACTGGAAGAAGCAATAATTATTAAAGCAGGAGATCATTCACCCAACCTTTAAGAAAAGAACTTCATTCCATGTCAAAGTAATGATGAGCTTCCATGTTAGTCTGGCCACAGACACCATTCTTGAATCTACTGTCAAAATTTCAAAACTTTTTATGAATTCAATCAGGCTTCACGGCATTAGTGGAGACTTACTGGAACTTGCGTTGGGCTTCAGGGCTCACTAATCACTCTGCAGAAATATAACAGTATGGCCAGATCGCCACTGTTGGGCTATTCCCTCTGTACTTCATCTTCTCAACGTGTAGGTTAACTGGATCATTTCCCATACTCTTTGCTTTGTGGCAAACGTAGTAGTAGTAAAGCCTTGAAAGTATCTGGGTTCAACTGATTCATCTTCCAACTGTAGATGCAAATGCTTGTACAGATGCAAGGCTAAAAACCATGAATGCTTTACATAGGGAGGCAATGTGGCTTAGTGAAATGTTTCAAAAACTATGGGTTGCGACCCACTAGTGGATCGGGAGACGATTTTTTGTCGGTCCCGAAAGTTCAAGCAATTAATAAAGATGCCTTAAATTTTGAATTTTTCTTATCCCATTTGCTGTGCTTCAATGGCATATGGCAAATATTAGACTATGTCTTCTGACCGATTGCTGTTTATTTATTATTTTACCATGAGGATTGGTGTTTCCAAACTCCTCTCACTTTGCAGTCAATGAAAGAAAAATAAAGTGAATTATATGACAATACGGGGAGTGTGATAGGATCAAAACAAATCAAACCACTTTACTACACTGAAACCCAATTTCCAGACATTATCATTTGTGTGCAATATAGTTTTATCAGTAAAACTGTATGTCTGCGCAAACTTATTGGCCATTTCAATGGAAATGTGCTGTCTGTAAATGACAATGCTCTACTACTCAATGCTTTAGTTGTATTAAAACAATCGCCCGCCTCATGTCCATTAAAGCTAGGTTGGTCACGAAAGTTTGTTGTTCTCAATATGGGATCATAATTCTAGAAAGTTTGGGAAACACTGGCCTAGTGGCTAAAGCTGCTGACTTTGGAACTGGAGGACCTATGTTGACTCAACATTCTGTGAGTCTGAGCAAATCACAATCTCCCCCTGCCCAACAACTGTGAATGTAACCGTGTGATTCCCATGTAATGTACACAATCTTGATAGTCTCCAGGCACATGTACATAAGGTACAGAACATTGTTGCTCCCTATTATTGCTGTCACCATTTCGAAGAGCAGTCGTGGTAGATTAGATGTTAGACCCGGCATCCCTGGTTGGCTGAGGTAGGTATCTTAGGCCAAGTAGGGACCCTCGTTCCAACATCAGGGAAAGGAAGGTCACCTTCTTAAGATAGCCCCGGTCACCCCCTTGGTAGCTTGGCACGAGCAGCGAGGCTTATCTTCAAGGCAAATGTGTAAAGTATTCGCAACCACGCTCACAATAATCCAATGATGACACCACAAATAGACTCCACACCAGTTTTATAAAACGAGTATAAACTTTATGTAAAGAGATATACAATAACCACACGATATAAAACCAACATATGAGGTTGTGTAATATTTCTCCTGGCCGGTTGTTAGGCCAGCCAGCCCTTGTAAGTTCCGACGATGTCAATGAGCACTTCTAAACATTCTCCTGTACTCCTAATCACAAGTCATACAGTTCGTAATGCTAGAATCAGGTACTTTTGCAATGTAAAAATACTGTAATGCGTAATGTAGCAATCAGACACTCTGCAATGAAAAGAATGCAATGCGTAACACAACAATCAGGCACTTTGCAAGGTAAAACAATGCACCGCGTAATCCAACCACCAGATATGTCGTTCTGCAATAATGAGGCAATGCGTATACACTAATCAAGTAATTCGTTATGCAGGAATAATGCAATACGCAATAAGCTAATGAGGTAATTCGTTATGCAGGAACAAGGCAATGCGTCATAGGACAATCAAGTAGTTTGTTATACAGAAATGTTGCAATGTGTAATACGTCAGTCAGGTACTCTGCTCTTAGAAATGGAATACTACGTAGTACACTCAGGCCCCGATCACCGGGCCTTAGGCGGTCTCTCCGCCTCCTCTTCTGACCTTCAGTCAGCCTCTCACAGTACGATGTAATTCCAAAGTGCAGCTTCACACTCCGGCCCCTGTACCACCACTCCCTTTGGCAATACAGGCTGTGGTACGAGCCGAAGCAGAGGCTCGCACTGCCAACACGAGAGAGAGGCCGAGAGCGTCTCCCTCTGTAGCAGGTTTACTTTTCTGTTGGTATATCAAGTTTTATGCAGATGTATTAAGGGGAGCAATCTTTGATATGTTTCCAACTTTGGTGCATAATCACAGATTAGCACAAAATTTGGTAGACCCTTATGTTCAGCTTACTCCTGATATATTGAGTTTAATGCAAATCCATCAGAGGGCAGAGTTAAATAAGATGGGTCAAAAAAGTGTTAATTTGCTAACAACAATGGTGCTGATTAATCTAGCTGCCCGCTATTCGTGTTGAAAAGCACTCCAGTGCCCCACATAGGTTTAGTGGGTGCTATATAAATGCTACAATACAATATAAACAGGTTGTATGTTACTGCATTGAGGTCCCCTCAATTTAACTAGCACTACAACAAAGGCAAAGGTATGACTACCACCGCTTCAACAAGTACATATTTAATCTAATTTATCTCATCCTTGACCTAACACCAATGCTATCCCTTCCACTAAATTAAACAAATGACCTTAAACGAATCCCAATGCAAACCCCTAAATTTAGGTTAATCATAGTAGCGGCCTCTTCAGTAGTAGTAACAGGGGATTCGCGATAGAGGTTACAGTCATGTGAAGACTGCTGTCAACATGGTGCAGAGACTGTCCCCCTTTGTGGCACAGATGAATAAAGTCATAGCCAACCTGTGCTTATGACTTTGAATATGAGAACAATAACTGATTTGTTTAAGACAGAATCCAAATTATGCTTCGGTGTAAGTGTCACACCTACCATGGTCATTTAAAGGTGGAATTGCAAAGAACAGGAAAGCAGTTACTTCAACATCAACTAAAAGAAAACTAAGCGTGTCACTGTACCCGTTGAGCTGACCGACAAGGTACACTGACGAAGCTCTTTTTACCAGAACAAATTATGCGGCTGAAATTGTTCCACATCTCTCCTCCTATGATAATTTGTTTCTGCTCCTAATCCAAGCGTATGAGATGTAATAACCTAACAAAACACTAGCATTCTGAAATGCATGTTTGGGTTTTGACATCAGGGCTGAATAGTTCATAGCTGTTACTTTGCCAGTCCTAATTTTAAGATAACAACTGGCTCTCTTCTCCCTACGTGCATAACACTACAAGTTCCAGCATGCTTAGTCCTGATAAATGAAAATCTAGGGTTGCCTGAAAGTCTCCCTTGTGATTGGGGCAAGAGGACAGCTATGCTGACTTGCATCAGTCTATCCTTCCTTCAATCCCAAATCCCATGTAACACCCGGTCTGCTCTCTAGTAACAGCCTAACAGAGCTGGCTGATGGCTTACCTGTTCAGAAAGTAAGTGTTCTCCTGATAGAAGCATTTGTTGTCCTTCTCCATGTGAGTCAGCCTGGTGTAATCGTTGGGGTAAACGTGGGACAAGTGGACCTGCATGTGAAAGGGGAAACAGCAGCATTATATATGGTGTTTTCATGTCATTATAACCAAAATCCATACTGTTTCTAGGTATAAATGTTAGTTCAAAACAGACAGTGCTTTAAATGGGCAGACTATGTCCGGTTTGAACAGGGGCGCAACTAGACCCGAACTTCAGGGTAGGCTAGTACTAAACAGTGTTGGAGGGGCTACCATTTTGCACACTGGGGGCCAAGACCGTACTGGAATGCACGTTTGAAAGACCAATAGGTCCGGGTTCAATGCACTAGCGCATGGAAAAGGCATATGTCTATGCCTGTTCTTTCGTGCATTAGCACATTAAGGCCAGATCTTTTGTCTTCGCCAATGCATTCCCCTGAGACACCGAGTACTGCTGGAGCTCAGGAAGTGTCCATCAGACCTGCAAGCATCGGATGTTGCCACATAATTTCCAATTTGTATTTTTTGTCGTATAATCTTTATAACCTTGGTCCTCCAGGCTGCATAATCCTAGTATCCTGGACAATGTAAAACCTTTGCACAGAGGCGACAAAATCTGTATTTCACACATACCTGTGGAATATTTTCCATATTTCATGGATCTTTCAAAATATATGGGTTTAATGCCACTGCTTTTTGTGCAGTAAAAGCACCTAACGATGTAATACATGCATTTTTACTTGAAGATCTAATGACGTCCCAGTAATCTCCATTGTACTCATCAGTGTGGAGCAGGGATCATGGTGGGGGTACGTTTTTTTATGTGGTATTTCCTCTTAAATTAAGTAGTATTCATATGGCCCTGCAATCCATCTTTAAAATGGCTAAACACTGCTGTGAGAAAAATGAGGCTATATTGTCACTTCCAACTATACAGCCAGTTCCCATGTTTTCATAAAAACACACACACCCAAGACAAACTTTTACTCAGTCACTGTTTCTATATTTTTATCATCTACATGCAACACACCCATCAGCGACTTCTGCTCAGCCAGAATCCTGCTCACACACATCCCCACACACAAAGAACCAGAGTTGGCTATTGTGCATTCCCCTACCTTGTGCCCAAAGCCTGGAACGACCTGTCCAATATATTTGAGCTGCCTCCCTCAGTACTTGGGCTCCGTAAAAAACTGAAAACATGACTTTTCACCTGTACAAGTCCCAGTCACAGCTGACATAATCCCTGTTTTCTCAACACCAGGATACTCCCCAATGTGCATTTCACAATAACCTAAAGTTCGCCCTAGCATTATTGCTGTGGTGGTGTTCATACATCTCTCACTCTGGTGCCTTCTGTGTCACACTCCGTCTCTGTTCTTTTCTAGCTCAGTCACACTTTCCTCATTTGTTTCTCACCTTTCTGTCCATATTTGCACACATGCTTGGTTCTATTTCATTACTGTCTACCTTGTCTTTCTCTATCTTCGATCACTTCTCTTTCCTTTTTCTCTCACTGTCATCCTCCCTCCAACCTTCTCCTCTTCACTCCCTATTAGGAAGATTAATGTGGGTGAGAGATGTGTGATACTCCCACAGAATATTAGATGGTCCTGATTTCTCAGTTCCCACAGAACCCTGGGTTTTACATTATAGGAATGAATGCTGGAAGAGCTCAACTCTGGCTCTGAACTGGCTCCCCTCGATCTATGTCTGCGCAGGGGCTCAGCACTGTCTGCAATTGGGGCTCAGTTGCATACTTGGAAGAGCTCAGCTCTGTCTGAAAGTTTCGCTATGTTTGCAGGAACTCAGCTCCAGCCCAATGAAAGAAATTACCTATAGGTACATGGTCTCTGCTCTATCTGTGCATGGATTCAGCGCTATGTATCTATCTGCAGAGGAGTGCGTTCAGCTCCACAAGATGATGAGGTTTGTTTGCGGCAGAGCTCCACTCTCTCTGTATGTACAAGAACTCTATTTACCCTGTCTTCTTATTTCCTCTCAATGGCACCCACTCTTGCTTCCCAGAGTGCACTTTGTTTGTGAACGTCTTCTTGATGGTCATTGCTTATGTTGTTTTGGTGTGTGCTTTTGGTCTTCCTTTGTAATGAGGAAATTAAAAAAGAGCAGGGAAGATCAGGATGAGACAAGGAGACAATGTTAAATATGAAACCAGACAAAGGTGAAATGTATGGGATGGAAATGGGCAGGTTGAGAAAAAGGAAAAAAGGGAGGATGACAGGGGATCAGGGGAGAAGGCAGTGACATGTGAAGAGAGTGACAAGAGGGACATATGGAGGATGAACAGTGCTGAGGGCCAGGTGACTTCCTATGGCAAATGCAATAGAATTAAAACTGCACTGTAGCACATGGGAAGGAAGGAGTGGGATGGAGCAGAAAAGCAAAGTTAAAGAAAAAACAAAAAATTCTAACTCTTGTCTCTGAACACCCACTTTGAACTTTAAAACAGGTGGCCTCTGAAAAGAGGGGAGTCAGGTGGACCATGTCTCAGAAGTAGGTGGGTTAACCCTCAGAACTACACTTACCGGTTTGGATCCTTTGAAATGTGAAGGTGTCTTGGGTTTGGAGCAGGCCCCGTTCTCCCTTTGGCTCAAGGTTTTCCAACCACCAAATGCCACTTGCATAGACGGTAAGGATAATCAAGAGGTAGAACACACAAGGGCAGAGCAATCTAGAAAAAATCATGCTGTTGTGGGAGAAAGCTTTGGTGGAAGAAGTGCCAGGTGCTTTCTATTCACAGTGTCATTCTGATCTCCCACTAAAGTCTATTAGAAGTCTGTCTACCAAACAAAACAATGGCAAGAGGCACACAAGGATCTTATGGGACGTGGACTGTTACATGTCTGAGGGGTGAAGTTTAACTATAATCCCCAATAGGCACAATCCATTTTATTTAGAAGACATATTGCACAGCATATCTGCAAAAATGGGGCAGTCATGGTGCACACCAGTGGATAGCTGAAGACAATAAAAAGCCTCAAAGTGTTGCAGGGGCAGGATCCCCAACACTATCCCAGCTTCTTATAGGCCTGTACTTCCAGTCCTATCAACAGGGCCACAGAAATGTGCGACTGTGGCGTTTTTTGCATAATTATGATTTTGCCACATTTGCCACACCACTTTTTTTGTTACTTCCTCAAATGGTTCAAAATTTACTAATAAACTAGGAATGTGTTGCTGCGTAATGGAAATCCCTTTGCAAAGGTTGACTGGTCACCTTTCTGCTTCTTATTGCTATATTTAGGTGTTACATTGGTGCCAACGAGGTGCTACCTATCCCCAAAAAGTATTAAGTGTAAAAATGACGAAATAATAAATTGATACTATCATAAATGTGTCGCAATATGTCGTATAATTTGTCTGTTCTTGCCTCATAAATTAGTCAACCCTGCCACATACTCTAGGCCATCCCCTGACGCATATTTCCAGAAACCCTGCCTATCAAGAAGCTAACAGGGATATTGAGGTAGGACCTCCCCTTTTCAGTCCTGCCCCTTCTGCTCCATCTGGCTGCTCGTCGGTAATCATGGCTCACAGGTTCCTACGTCCAGCACAAGATTCCTGCCTTGCTGTTGCCATTGAGCCTCAGTAATCCAAGTAAGTAAAACAAAAATGCTATTTGTCTATGTGTTTATGAGGGTGTTTGTGAGTGACAGCGTAAATGGGATTGAGTGAAAGTGTGTGTGTTTGAGAGTGTCAATGAGAACGTAAGTGAGAATCAGAGTTTGGGAGTGTGCATGAATAAGTGAAAGTGAGTATGAGCGAGTGAGTGAAGGAGCATGAGTGCTAGAATGTGTTATTGATTGGAGGTTGTGAGAGGGAGTGGAAGTGAATCGTGGGACTAGCTATCAATGGTGCAGCAGTTGCACCAGGACCTAGAGTTAGTGAGTGTGTGTAAGTGTGTTAGTCAGTGAGAATCAGGGAGTATGGGTACATTTGTGTGTAATTAACAGTGAGTGGGAGTGAGTATGAGAATGTGAGTTAGAGTGCGTGAGGACTAAGGCCAAGATTATCAAACGTTTCACAGAATGCAGCGCAACACCCAAAGTTGCTGCGTTGCATGAGAGGGAGAGAGCAGGAAAGCACCACATCTACAAAGATATGACACCATCCTGCTCTCTCTCTAGTGCTGGCACACAGTTTAGCTACCGAGCGCCACATGCACACCTTTGCAAAGTACAAAGGTGTCTGCGTGAGTCTAGCATAAGGTTTGTACTGTAAGGGTGTCCTTACGGTACAAAATACTATTCTTTGACTAATTTTAAAACTTTTCCTAATTCAGATTTGTGCCGTACAGTTTATTAAACATGCAAAGTTAGGGAAATAAAAGCATTTCTCCTTTTCAATGTCTGCTTTCACGTGATATTTATTTTCTGAAGCAGAACACTGTCTACTATTGCTAGTAGATAAGGTTTTATGTAAAAAACCATAGGTAGTTGCTTGGGAACGCCCTTGTGCGACCCATGGAATGCCAACTTGATGCAGAGTAACACAAAGCTGTGATTTACACTGCTTTGCGTTACTTTCAATTGCAGCAGCAACAAATGATGGACAGAATGCTGAATGAATCAAACATTCACCCCCAGTCAAGAGATCTGGGTTAAATCCATCGTTCTTTTGCTCACCATGCCACCCCAATTTAGACCCAGCCATACGCAAATCAGTCTTGACCCTGTGCCTCATGAGAACAGTCCAGACCGAACTGCCAAGCCAGGTCCTCCCTGGACCGGAAACAAGCATCCTGGGACCAGTTTCAGGGTATTATCCCCATCATCCAGGCTAGGTTGAACCCAAAGGCACAGCAAGCAAGGGACACATGTCTGGGCAACCCCATTCCACTTAGGGCAAAATGTGCAGCAGCAACAAATGATGGGCGTTGCTTTCAGGCAACCTTCCAGTGCAAAACAGGTTTTGCTCTAGAAAGTAAGCTACAAAAACATTTTGTGCAGGTTTGTATCCCTTTTGTGATGCAAACCTAGTGCAAAATGGTTGTTAATCTGGGTGTAAATGTGAGCGGGAATGATTTTGAATGAAGCAAATTTTGGAAAAAAAATTGGGTAAACTCATGGGCGGTATTACTAACTCACCGCTTTTGAAGATCACTAGCCGCCACTGACACCAATAGTAAGTGACGGGAATGCAGCCTAACAGCCTGAGCTGCCAACTTTGGAACTGGGGAACGAGGGTTGAATCCTAGTATCAGCACAAAATCCTGTGATCTTGGGCAAATTATCCATAGGATATAATGAGATTTATATTTCAGCTGAAGGGATATCCATCACTGTTGTGATAGATTAACCTGTCGGCCAAGACTTAAATCAGGCCCTTAATCTCCTCGTGCCTAAAAGAAAATAAATCTGATTTTGAGTGCTGTAATCTGCTGCTCATGGGGTCCCTTTGGTCCCGGTTTACTCTAAATAAAACTGAACATATGAAAAACTACAGGCAGCCAAGAACATTTTACCCAGAGGATTGGGACTGCTACCCATGGGCCCTCTTTGCTATCCATCCACCCCACGCCTATTTTACCAACTTGATTTTGCATGTTCTTATGTTTAAGTCAGTATTTGGCACTTTTAGAACCAAAACCACAAATTACCCCCAATCCTTCTTGCTAGTGACAGAAAAGTCTGGACTTCTAGATGGTCATTGAATTAAAAAAACAAAAAACTCTTTCTTCTCCTTTTGGCATTTATTTAGTGCTGATTACCCCTCACATGAGTAGTAAACACTATATAACTTCAATTACAAATCAAGACAATTTGCGATTTCTGCCTTGTTTGCTTGGAAGCACAGGAAGTTGCCAAAGATTGCCTTTGAATTGCAGATGTGTTCTCACATCCCAGCGTTAATGGCCAAGCATTGTCTCCCTTTAACCCTTTATCTGCTAGGCCTTCAACCCCCGTGTGAAGCCTTTTTTTTGCTATTTAGGGTAGTTTGCGCTTAGGCCCCTGTAACCTTTTGTCCACATAAGGTATCCACGCCAAATTTGTGTCCTTTTGTTCCAACATCACGGGGATTTTAAAGGTATCCAGGGTTTGTGGATTCCCTGGAGTGGACCCAGAAATTTACCAAAATACAGCTAAATTTGGCTGAAAAAGTGCTGCATCTGTTTTTTTCCCTGCAAATGGTATCAACAAAGGGTTTGTGGTGCTGAAATCACCATCCTTCCCAGCTTTCAGGGACAGGCAGACTTTTGTCTGAAAGCCAAAACATTTTACACAGTTTTGGCATTTTACTGGGAGATAGCCTATTTTTGCTACTTTTTCTGCTTTCAATCTCCTTCCAGTTAGTGGTGGAAATGGGTACGAACAATAATGGATCCCGGATAGCTATACATTTCTGAAAAGTAGACAAAAATCTGAATTCAGAAAGGAGTCATTTGTTTACATCCTTCAAGGTTTTTTTTTAATAGAAACTTAGTTTAAATTAAGAAAAATTGAAAATGAGTTTAAAAAACAGCCAATTGTGCCAATGTTTTCAGCTATAACTTCTTCTAAGTATGACGGATGTTTGAAAGCCATATACTGTTACATCCGCTGGACCCTTCTGGTTCCTGGGATATATAGGACTTGTAGGTTCACCAAGAACCCGAGGAAACCAGAGCCAATAACTGAGCAGCATCTTGCAATTTTTTTTCATTGTGTACCGGGTATATAGCAATTCATTTGGTAAAATATAAAAAGTGAAAACTAGGTTTCAAAGACACCTATGTATTTCTGAAATGGATACAAAATATAGAGTTTAGAAACAGTAGCTATTTGCACATCTCTGAAATTGTGGGTACCCATATTAGTATGTAAATGATAGAACATTTTTCAAAGTGACTTTTTTACACATTGTCTTACATTTGGAAGGCAGAAATGCAGCGAAAGTCAATAGGTAATAACAGTTGCTCTATAATTCTGTGTCCCCTGAAGTCTCCCGATAAAAATGGTACCTCACTTGAGTGGGCAGGCCTAGTGCCCGCAACAGGAAACGGCCTAAAATGCAACGTGGACACTCTACATTCTTACAGTGAAAAGTGACCCATTTTTTCAAAGTGCCTAGCTGTGGATTTTGAACCCGAGCTTTACCAGCAGCTACGGAAACCTAACAAATTTATATATTTTTGAAAACTCGACACTCAGGGGAATCCAGGATGGGGTGACTTGTGTGGCTCTCACCAGGTTCTGTTACCCAGAATCCCTTGAAAACCTCCAACTTAGTAAAAAAACCACATTTTCCTCACATTTCTGTGATGAAATGTTCTGGATTCTGCGTGGATCCACAAAATTCCACCCAACCTGCATTCCCCAAAGTCTTCTGATAAAAATGGTACCTCACTTATGTGGGCAGGCCTAGTGCTCGTGACAGGAAACGGCCCAAAACGCAACATGGACACACCACATTTTTTTTTTTTTTTTTTTTTTTTTTTTTTTTTTTTAAAACCTTTATTTCGGTAGATGCACAATACACAGCGTCTGCCTACAACCCCTCGGGGCCGGCTGCTATGACATTGGAAAACATAGAACAATAATGTCAGGATAAGAAAAGGTTTAATTTTATGGTGTAGTCGAGTACGATGTAGTGAACATCGAAAGGAGTCGAAGCTAATCACTGACCAGGAGAGACATCACTGTTCACGGAGCACCCAGAAGGAGGCGTTATATAGGAAGGCATTGGTTAGGAAACAGGTGGCCACCATCCAGGAACTAAGAGCATACACTATATCACAGAATGATAGAACTCAAGAAACTCCCTACTAACACTGAACCCCGACTCCGAAGAAACAAAGAAACAAAAAAGAGAAAGAAACCAAAGAGGCAGACACACCACATTTTTACAGTGAAAACTGGTAAAAGGAAGGGTCATCCTATAGCGAGCACGACCCAGGGGGCACAGTGACAATGCATGACTGCACCAGAGAGGAGCTAGGGGAACACTAGCAGCGTAAGCCCAGCACTACCATACCCCTGCACCAGCAACATGACCGGTGTCCCTCTTTCAACAAAAGAAAGAATGACTCGCCTGACGTGCACAGAGAGGTGCACTTTGGAGTGCAACAGCAAGGCCAGGAGCCCTGGGAAGAGAGAGAGAGCCCTCAGAGTAACGTATGGCTGTACGCAGGAAGCTGCGCCAGCCGGCCACCCCAGAACTGAATGGCCAAAGTTCGCCCATCAGTGAGAGTGACACCCGGAGTGACCAACCATTCCAAGCATGCACGAACCTAAGCAGGACCCGGCACAATGCCTTCAAGCGAAGAGAAAGTGGTAGGAAAGTTACCCACCATCTACAGATCCGAGCACAATGAAGGCTCCTGAAGGAGGGACAGGACCTGCCAGAGATCCACGAGAAGAGAAGTTGCAGGTGCACAGGGAGCCAGCTGAGGGCATCCCTAAAGAGACAACGCCAGTTACAGAAAAAGCCTTGTTGCTTGCCAGGTGCCTGCATAAGAGATGCTGCCGCTGATGCCATGAGGATAAAGACTGGTACTGCTCCCCACAACAAGACAAGTAAGGAGCTGTCTGCCATCGGCCCCCACACACATGTTCAGTGCCACCAGCACTTCCTGGAGACAAGAGGAGTGGAAAGGCCTAACATAGCCCAGATGCAGGAGGGAGAGCCTCTACATCTCCACTGAAGTAGCACTGCCCTGCAGTAAGCCAGATTGTGCACTGACCCATTACAGGCACAAGGAGAGTCACACATTCCCTAGTGGCAAGATGCCACCACTGCAAATGAAAGGAGAATCTCATCTCCCACAGCGATCCAGAGTTGCACCCAGAATATATAGGTATAAAGGTATGGAAGAGGAGGCAGACCAGATCCATTAAAGCAAACCTACTTCAACTGCTGTTCACAACCTGGCTGATGCATTGAGAAGATGCCTGGTCCTACAGACAGGATAGGACCGGCGAGAGGTCCGAGACGGGAGAAGATGTGCAATCCTACAGACACAGCTGGCAGGAGGTCCCAGTGAGGAGAACTGATGCCAGGTGGCCTGACGCCTCTTCGCAGCATGTATAGAGAAAACATGCCACGTGGCTGGACGCCACATAACTCTGCAAGCAAGAAGAGAATAAGGCATGATGCCACATCATAAAGAAAAAGAGTGTGATCAGCCCTGTCACTTGAGAAGAGTGTGTGACCTAACATGCCACACTTAAGGACCGGACAACTACAGTAGTGCTGGAGAGATCAACAAGGGGATAAGAACAAGGACTTGTAACACTGCATGAGTGCACCCACAGATAAAAGCCACCCACTGAGGTGGAGCAACATCCTTGGAGACAGCTCAATGGGAGAACCACATGTCAGACGGCAGCAAGTGCAAACTACGTCCCTCCCCCTACGCTTATAAGTGCGACCGTCAGTTCCCAAACATCGACTGCTTGAGACAGATGGTATCCCTGCTCGCAAAGGAAAAGTACAGCACCAACAAGAACACCACGCTAAGTGGCTGTGAAGTCCCTCCAGTCATCCTCACTCCAGGCGAGTCATCACCACCTGTCGTCCAGGCAATCTACATGGCAAACACATCCATCAGTGCCACAGGCATCACCATAAGCACCCACGGAGCACCTCATCACCCAAGTGGAGCCTCACTCCTGCAAACCACCAAGTCACCAAGAAGGCGCTCCTGACATTGTGAGGGTCCAGAGACGTTCTGACAGCTCACTCGCACCCGTGTGCTATTGGTAAGCACCCTGACCACGTGTCATCCATCCTGCAGTTTGCACAAAGACTCAGCTGTGATTCTGTTGGCGATGTTACAGCGGCCCCCAGGAAATTCCCACGCAGTCCTGTACAGTCCAAGCGGTCCTGTGGAAACCCAGCGAAAAGGGCCTGAAGGACATTCCTGCATGAAGGTACCCTGATACGAGAGCTGGTCTTGAAGCTGCTCCACCGACAAGATACCCAGAGGCACCGGGCTTTAGAGGAAGATGTCTCCAGCATCATCAATGCTGTCACAGTCCTGAAAGACTCGCCTTCCCGGAGTCAGGACATCCACAAGAGAAAGCTCCACAGCAGATTTCACCGATGCTCCTGATGCCCCAAGTTTGAAATTTTAACACCAATTGCATCACAGCAAGAGCACTCCAGACTGATCAACATCACATAGGTGGATAGTCACCTGATGTGACGCTGAGACATCCGGATTTCATCAGCACAGTATTCGTGTCCAGAGGTGTTCTGGTTAAATTATGGCTGTGTGCCAAGACGCCCTAGTGCTCCCAGCTGCACCTGTCCACTCAGGGCCGGCTTTAGCGCTGGTGGCCCCCTGTGCGACAATGTTTGTTGGCGCCCCACCCCAATGTCCATCTCCACCACCGATTCTCTCACTAGCACCCTTTAACAGTCTCCATAACCACACTCTCTCAGATACATTGAATTAGTTATATAGCGCCACTCATACCAGTGTAGGGTGTCAGAGCACTTTGCATCCCACACACATTACACAGAGACAATCAATCATACGTGTTTTAAATCAGAGTATAGGAAATGGATACATAAGCCAAAGGAATAAAAGTGTAGGAGTCACAGGTCATAGATACTGGTAGGCAGTATAGTTTAAGAGTGCTTGGTGTGGAGAAGCACAAACGCAGAGTCGAAAAAGAAACAGCATAGTTGGGAGTTTTCGATAATAATAAGAATCGATTTCTATTCAAATTAACCCATTAATCAATGTTCTAATGTATGCTTTGCAGTGTGTATGCAGTTCTGTGATGAAAGTTAATAGCTCACTGTTGAATATTAGGACTTTAAGTTACAAATTGCAAGTAACAAAAGGAGGTCTCTTTTAAAAGCAGTAATCTGCTGACCTGTTTACATCATATGCACTCTGTAATCTACTTGGTACACGTTCTTTGCAGCAGGCATATTAACCCTCTGCACTAACTTCACAGAGGTCAAAACCTCAACTATACAAAACACTGAGCTCTCTCCAGGAAGATAATTAATCACACATGTTATTTTGACATTTTTGTGAGGCCTGATAATTGCCGGCGGAAAGAAACGCTGCAGCAGGTGCTTCAAAAACATAATAAACTTGCAAACACAGCGCCCCCAGGAAGCCAGCACCCGGTGCGGTGGCACCGGTCGCACCGCCCTAAAGCCGGCCCTGTGTCCACTGCTGTCCTGCAGACTGCCTCTTGAGGCTGTGAGACTCAATGTTGTTTTAGTTGTCTTCATTTGTTTCCACAGGTTGGGCTTTGTTTTATTTTCAATCACGTTTGAGAGGAATGTAGTGTCCTGCTGGGCACGTTCTAGATTTCAGACAGGCACTAGTCTACCAGCCAGTCCTTAAAAACTTTTATATCCACCCCATACCCATCCAACCCAGGTGTCACTGGTCAGGTGACCCTGCCAATAAAAAGGCCAGAGTGCACGTGCTCGTGGCCAGTTCCAGTATTACACACACTGTCTGTGTCCAGTCACGCCCGCCACAATGAAGAGGTGGTGCGGCGGGTGGAGGGAGCGTGGGAGGGGGAGGTTGCGGGGGGGACGGAGTTATAATGAAAAATGAATTTAAAGTAAAACCTTACCTGGAGCTGCCTCCAGCGTCGCACTCGGTCCTTCCTGGTCCCAGCAAGCACTGGGACCATGTCACGGACTCCCTGCAATCAACGCGCTGCTCTCATGTGAGAGCAGCATGGGGATTGGTCTGAGCAGGCAGGAAATATGCCCTGCTTAGAGCAGGGAGTCTGTGGGGTTTTTCCAGCTTGGCTGCTCAATGCAGCTGGACTGGAGAAAACCTTAGTGCGCATGTGTGGTTTGGTCAGACAGACGGCCGGTCAACACACACACATATGTGCACTTTGGGAGTGATGTGCACGTCGCACTCCTCCTCCCAATGCCCTGCCCCTCCCATTGCAGGGCGCAAAATGAAAAAAATGAAACAATGACATTGTTTTATTTTTCATTTACTGGCTCTGAGGCAGGCAGTGGGGCGACACTCCTCCGCCAAGCCGCCGCAATGATTTATGTGGCCATACGGCTGGGCCCATGACTTTACAAGTATTAGCACTTCAATGCACTGGTGCAATCGTTCAAATGGGAGAGGCTTGGCACTTTTCGGTACTAAACTGTAATTTGGACTCTGCCCTTTCGGCAGTGGCGTCACTATGGGGGTGCGGGGGGTGCGGACCGCACCGGGTGACACCCTCACATGGGGTGACACCAACAGGGCCGGTGTGCGCAGAGCAACCTAACCTTTTAGGAGGAGGAGGTGCCTGTGCGCAGTGCGCACTGTCTCCTCTCCTTTCTTTTATTTGCTTCCCTGTGAAATGGATCCAAAAAAGAAAACCACTTTTGCTGGAAATCAATGTCGTATTTTTCTGACATTTAATTCCAAAATTCAGCATCGGGAATAAAAGTTTAAAAATATGAAAAATAAATAACTAAATCAAGTAAGACAGAGTGGTAGAAAACTGTCCAGATTGATTTTATTCACACCCAAACACATTACCGCCACTTTTACAGAGTTTGCCAGTGAAGCGCTATTTTTGTTGTCTTGGCTTTGTTTTCCCTGGGCTTGGAACTAGTGCACCAATCCTGGAGGTACTGCAATGTGAGGATTGAAAAACAAAATTTGTACTGCTGCTCTGTATCTAGGGATGTTGTCTTTTTTTTTTTACCATACTGCTTACGTTTTGTAAGGATATAAGCAATGGCCATTGAAATGGGTCCATTCAGGGCCCTGTTGTCATGTCCTTAACTTCTCAGGCAAAAGCACTCACTGATTTCTGAACAGTGAGTGTAAAAGCGTTAAGGTAATCATGTTGTTCCTGCTTACATTTCACATGGTTTGCAACATTTTGCATTCCCTATGATTGTTTGCTTTTTCCAGGATGCTGTCACTTTTTTTCGTAGGCCACATATTGCTCTTGCCCAGTGCGTAATTTAAATTGAGCCGCATCCAGGTGTTTATAGCTGGCAACAATTGGGTCGTTGTTGAAGGCAGTCTGAGTTTTTCTCAGTGGGGCAGTATGGTGTTCAGTGGGGGAGAGGATGTGGCACTATGGCCAGAACTGCTGAATTTGGAACTGGGGAACGAGGTTCAGCCTTAATAACCAGTCCGCCAGACCACTCTCCTGAGAGAGCACTATCTCATGCTAGACCTTAGAAGGCATCGCAAGACATTAGAAGCCCCGGTGTCGTAGCAACAGCAGGTGGACCCTAGCATGACAAGTGTAGGTTAACCTTCAAGGCTTGTCCACCACTATTCATACTGAAGTTCACCTCCAGTCTTGCGGGCAGGCCTATGAAGCAGTACACCCTAGAACAGTGACCCTGTCACTGAGATCACAGGACCCTTGAGAAGGGCCAGATCTAGTAGGTGGAGGCATCATTTTTGCAAGTATATTATGGTTCTAAAAGCGCTTGCTGCCTCCTTCCTGGCCTCCAGTAATTTTCAGTAACAATAAAAATGTCATGATGACTCTGGTGATTAATGTTCTTCCTAGAGAGAGATCGGAATTTTGTCTAATGGAAGATTTGACTCATGGAAAGGTAGCTCAGAGGGTTAATGTACCTGCTGCAAAGAACATGCAGATCACAAAATGCACATAATGTAAATAGGCCAGTGGGCTACTGCTTTTGTCAGAGAGATCCTTTTGTTACTTGCAGTTTATAAGTTAAAATCCTAACATAGAAGTTTTTCGTAGGATCTCCACTATGGTTCTTCGCTTGATCTGGGCGGGTAAACAAGCCCGGATCGAACTGCGCGCTCTCACAGTGCCTTACTCGCAGGGAGGGTTTGGGGTTACGGATTTTTTCCTTTATTATCTATGTGCACAGGCGCAATATGCACATGTTTGGTATCATCCAATCCCATATCTTACACATGCGGCGATTGAAGGAGGAGACGCACACCCGACTCCACTGAGGGCTATCCTAACCCACCAGAGGCCCCCGCTGCACAACCGCGATATCAATACTATTGATACGACAAATAATGCTTGGCGAACTATGGGTAGAAAAGCACGTAACTTGCCATTGTACTCTCCGGCGTTGCCAATACATCATCACCCTGAGCTATCTGTTATCCAGGAAGAAGTGGGCATGGGACTGCTTAGGCAGGTGGGCTTTGATACCATGGGAGATTTATACGAAAATGGGGTCTTCAAACCACTTGTAGAGTTGTCAATTATACGTAATCAAACGTTACTATTCCAATTCACGTATCACCGGCTACAGGGAGTGCTGAAGGCGTTATACCCGACACACCCTGCGGAACCACCGCAGCTGACCACTTTACAGTTACTGATCACGACCCCCACTGCTAAGCGACTGGTATCCAGACTATATGCAACTCTACAGGAAGACATAGCGAGCAATACACATAAAGCGATGAGCAAATGGAGTTGTGACCTAGGAGATCCGCTAACAGTGGAGGAATGGACCACTGCTTGCTCTCTTACTGGCTTGTTGACACCAAATGGAAATCTGCGTATGCTACACTACAAATACCTCCACCAGTCCTATCACACTCCAGCAAGGCTTTATAGATATGGTCTGCGGACAGACTCCAAATGTTGTCGCTGTAATGCGGAAGTTGCAGATTTCATACATCTGGCAAGGTATTGTGATGCAGTGGCTGGGTACTGGGCAAGAGTGATACAGATGGTGGGGACAATGGTGGGTGTAAATATTCTGCTGGGACTGCTGCCTGAAATGCGGGCAAATAAGCGAAAGTTCTGTGTGGTTGCATTGCTCCTGGCCAAGCGGAGATTATCGTTATGCTGGGGCAGCAAGAGAGCTCCAAAGGTTAAGCAATGGATTCAAGACTTGACGTATTGCAAGGACACCTTGCAAACTTATGAGGAGGAACTACCAATGGGTTCTAAACCTAGAGACCACTGGCAATATTTGGTTCAATACTTACAAACGTACCAGGTTGACTAACTATGATTAACAGTTGCACTGTACATGATGTGATTTCTAGTAACATGGTTAAATTATTAACAATGGATGAAGGATGTTATTGTACCATGGCCTGTAAGTTGCCTATATGTTGACTCTGTATGTTTTTTATTGTTAAAATATGAAATAAAAAAAATCCTAACAAAGAACAGTGAGCTATTAACTGTCATCTACTCCGCAGCAACACAAGTCACATTTTTTATTAACTTTTGATACGTTTGAGCTACAAACAATTTATTAGTTTAAATGGTCAGATCATGCTGCAGATCTTGCAATATGAGGCAAATATTGCAGAGACATTATTATTTAGAAAACATTTGCAAACTAGGATTTTTAGCCATTCATGTTTGAACTGCTGTTTTGGAAAAGGGAGAAGTCCTGATGACAGAAACTCCATGGCTCGGAGACAAATGGCTTGTGCTTCCACATTTTATCGTATTTGGGGACATTCTGTGATTAGAAGCATATCCCACTTTGTGAACACATTTTACTGTCAATAACTCATTATAACCGTAAATAATCATGTGTATCCATTGGTTGATAAAACTGGGCAGTGAAACCAAACAAATACAAAAAATTGGGATGTTTGCGCATTCTGGCCATGCCTCTGCCCACTGATCCAATCCTTGGGTTATTCCCTCTCTCTGATTCTCCGCCCACAGTTCCCCTACTTTTTTCCCCCACTTCGACCACTGATATATCGTGTTGCTGGATAGTGGGAACACCACACCAGTAAAAAGTACCATACCTATGGTATTATAAATTCCAATAAACTGTTGACTAGCAGGTAGCCCACTGTACAACCTGATTAATGAATCATTATCACACTGTTGTTAACAGGCACATTTTGTAAATATAGGACCTACATTTACAAACGTTTCTAAGGATTCTGTATGGTCCCGTTATTTGCCAACTGTGTCCACTGGCGGACTCGGGGCGGAGGAGGTTCATGCGGTAAGTCGTGAGGGGGGTGACACCATGAGTTACCCGCACCGGGTGACACCAACTCTAGTGACGCCAACTCTAGTGACGCCACTGCCTTTCGGCTAGTTTCGCGTTACACAAGTGCCACACACAAAAACAACGAGAACCTGAACTTTTATATTTTGATTTAAAGCACTGGCACTTAGTGGTTTGTCAGATTACGGCCAATACGCTGGCGGCTGGCTTGGGAATTCGACTCTGACAAGCCGTATGCTACTACAGATATACACCAAATACAAATATATACCACTCCGTCACTTCGCAAGTTTCACGCGCCCTGCTCTGACGTGCAGAGAGCCTCCGTCGACAATGATGAAGACAAATACGACAATGCAATTCTTAGATTTGCCACAACATGTCGCTGTTACGCCGCTGCCTGTCTGCTACCTCGCAGCGCAAGAGGCAACCTTTGGTCAATTACTGTCAAAGCACTATCGAAGTCAAGGGTCAGTCACAGGCCGGTACTGAGCTGAGTGAATACACACGGTTTTGCGTGCAGCACAATTGGCGCTATCTAGTTCGAATGCTGGGATACGTTTTACTGGTCACCCTCAAACTAGTAACAATACTGAGTGCAAAAACAAAGTGTGATCATTTTGTACAGTGAGATGGGCTTTAATTGGGAGGAACCGGTAGTAAAAACAATTTTTTAAAAAAAGGGTCTCCACAGGTCCTGTATTCATCTTCTTACATTTACAAGCAAAACCGCGGATTTTTTCTCCGCAAAGTATGTTAAAGACCTTTGAGGTGATACGTTTTCAAGCATGTTGATGGTATATGTGTTACTATGTCATAGGAGTATTTCCCGTCTAGTTTTCGCGTCTGAGCCTTGTGTGGGTTAAACTGCAGTTTGAGTTTCTTGTAGATTAGGTTTCTGGGTGAGTTCGATGGGGGGGGATGACAGCTCGTGAAGGGGCATTTTTGATGGTTCTGGTTAAGGCTGCCGCCACTGCAAATGCCTGTCATTGTGAGATAAAAAGTGTTCCGACTACCCGCTCATTCAATCCCTGGCCCCTCTGCAGAGCACACATATGTGCAAACTGTAATTAATATTGTGTGTGTGTGTGTGTGTGTGTGAAATACATGCTGTTGTGACACGGACAGCGCAAAAATTAAAGAAAATGCAGCGCGGAGAAGATGGAAGGAAGTGCATGCAAAAAGGGTGAGTGAAAAGAGGGCGCTGGCGAGGATGGGGTGTGAGAGCTGCAGAGTGATGCACTTCGGAAAGATGGGCAGAGTGAAAGGGTCTAAATGACTAACGGAGAGAGTGTGTCAATTACACTGATGTGTAAAGATGCATAGGTGTGAGTTATTTATGAGATAATGAATTTCTAACGAGCATTGTTAAATTAAATAGGTCTGGCATGTTTTAGATGTTTGTGTTTGTTCTTTCGTGGATCATCTGTATGCACCAAAACACAGAGGCACAAGATTCAAATTCACGTTTAGGCCAGACCTGTAACAAGTGACACCTCTTGTGAACGATTCCTAGTTACCCTTCTTTGGCCAGGTGCCCCTTTAGAGACCCTCTCTTACACCACATATTTTATACTATGTAAAACACTTATCCTTAAGCAGGGCAAAAAAAACCTGCAGAAACTGGATACAAATAAGCAGCGGAAAGTGTTTGAAGCCAGTGTGGAGCATACTCCATTTGAGCTGCAATTTCTGCATTAGCAAAATCTCCCAGCCCTACAAGGCCACTAGATGTTCTCTGCTTTCACGCAGTACCACATAGGCTTGTTTGAATTTACATTGTTGTCGAGGTTGGTGAGCCACTGAAACCTTGAGCCAGAGGCCTTGCTCTGGCTCAGCTCGAACTCATTCAGAAACTCCTTGAGAAACTGCAGAACATTCAGAACGCCTCAGCCAGACTCATCCTTAACATCCCAGGCCGCAGCAACATCACTGGCTACCTAAGAGACCTCCACTGGCTCCCAGTCAACAAAAGAATCACCTTCAAGCTCCTCACGCACGCCTACGAATCCCTACACAACGCGGCGGGAGCTGCATACATCAACTACCACTTTGCATTTCACGGACCCACCAGAGACCTCCGCTCCGCCCAACTAGCATTGGCCATTGTGCCACAGCCGGAGGCAGATCCTTCTCCTACCTCACAGCAAAGACATGGAACATACTGCCTCTCCACCTCAGGCAATTACCGTCACTGCCTCAATTCAGGGAGGACCTCAAGACCTGGCTCTTCGACTGAACCACAATGCCGTCGACGGACCAGCAGCTCCCCTCCCCCAGGACCTTGAGACCCTTATGGGTGAGTAGTCGCGCTTTACAAGCATTGATTGATTGAAGTCCGGTTCTATCCTTGAGCCCAAAATGAGCTGAGCTTAAATGTGGCTTCTGCCTGACACGCACACTGTAGAGTCATGTTCTAAGAATTAGAAGACAAAGGATTATTCTTTGATGCATTTACTAGCTGAATTGCACAAATAAACCAGAAAACCTGGGATCAATCTCTTTTTTTTTGCCAAGCCTCCTTTTTTGGTCGGCCCTAGCAGCAGTGCGCATTCGCTGCTCGCTCTGCGATGCATGCTGTATTAGGGAATGCACTGGAAGCCCCGTCCACTCTCCGCCCCTATTTGTCATTGGCCTTCGTAAATACTGGCTTCTGATTAGTAAATGGACTTGTTAGTCCCTCCTTAGTACTGCTTTCTCAGCATTTGTTATCACCCATAACAACTGGACGTTTTCCTTGGCTTGTTACACGGTCTGCATTATAAGTGGGTGAGCCCTATTTTGTTTATTGACAGTGATTGGGACAATGGCGGCTGATTTTTTTATACAGCGCTATGCCTGCTCTAAATTGAATGCGGAGCGCGGCGCCTGCTTTAGGGCACCGCACTCTGTTTCTTATCTTTTTTTTTTTACTTGATCAGTGAGCATGGCGCCCGCTTCACAGACACCGAGCTATACAATAGGTATTGCTTTAGCAAAACTTTGAACTATTGATATTGTAAATGGCAATGCCTTTTAATATTATAAAAGGCATTGTCATTTGCAATGCAAATAGCTCAAATACTCGCAATTGCGAGACCTATTGCATTGTAAATGCTTGTTTCATTATCACTAGAGCTCCCGGTTTTATAGCATTTATTTGTTTTACATTTCCTTCTGTAGTCATCCATATTTATTATTTGCTCATTTTTCCTATATTTATCCATTTTTAGTTTGTGTTTAGTATATGAATGAAGCTGCACTAGGTATCTTTTCACATTTAACTAATAACTGTATACTCGCATTTGAATGCCCAACAGGTTTTTAGGTATAACAGTACAATATAGTCGTCTGGAGAAATTTGCATTGCAGAGTACCTTAAACAGCTGAAAACTGCAGTGATGTAGGCCTCATTTGGAAAACTTTTTTTTTAAAACTCCTCTAAGTGGCACTCGTGATTGACAGAAGTGAAAATCATCCAAAGAAGACCTATTTTCTGTTTTCCGTATTTAGAAAAATAAAATATTAATACAGACCGGAAAATAATTTTCTGTTTGTATTGATCTGTAAAAATCAGTAAAAAAGCAAAATCGGGACCCTAATTATCACTTATGAGAGCGCCCTTAATACAGATTTTCCCAGATTCATCACTCCCGTTCGATTCGTACAATATTTTATAATCAAGTAGCTGCATTTCAGAAAAGGTAAAGCTGTAATGTATTCAAAACATTTTTAAGAGTAAAAAATGAATTAAATATTCACAAACATTCTGGCCTTAAACAGTAATTTATTCTAGGACATAAAGCTAGACTTTAAGCACAGGGCAGCCATTCAGTAATAAAACTGCATTTAGAAACAATTCTGATAAAACTTTTAGAACATAAGAAATAAATGAAAACAGATGTGGTGTTTTAAGCCTGCTGCATGTGAAGAATCTTACCAAAATATTATGAAGTAGGTGATTCAAAACCGGTTCTAATTATAACCAATTAGTGAGAAAAATAATGTATTAAAATGATTAAATAATCAAATCAGCTACTGTGATCCATTTCCTCTCCCATCTAAGGCTGAGACAAGTGCACTTATCAACATTGTAAATAACATTGTGGCAGTCTATCATCATGCGCACACATGATGTTTTTTTACTGTGAAGGTAGTAGGTAACTTGTTCCTCCAAGTGTAAGAAGGAGTGACTGCTTCTTTCCAGGCTCGGGAAATCATGATTGGTCACATCACTACTGTAGCCAAAAAGCAAAAAAAAGTCTACCTCTCTTCCCGGACACTTTCTACCCTCCTTCTCAGACATTTTCTGCCCTCCATCCCAGACATTATCTACCCTGCAACCCAGGGATTTCTACCGTCAGTCCCTGATTTTTTTACCTTCTTTTCTACCATCCCGGGCAACTTTTTCACCCATGAAAGACACTTTCAACAATTGGTTAGGCATTTTCAACCACACATTTTTAACCTACCTTCCATCCCAGACACTTATCATTCCTTCTAAAAATGGACACCCACCTATCCATACACTTTTGACCATCCATCTGCCCCAAACATTTTTAACCATCATACTCAGACATTTTCAAAAACTGCCTCAGAAACTTTCTATCATCCATACCAGACATTTTCTACCCTTTTTAGTAGACACTGGCTCCCTCCATTCCAGACATTTGATTCCCTCTGTCCCAGACATTTTAAAAACCTCCGTCCTAGACATTCTCTACCCAAGTATTTTTTTAACCTCCATCCCAGACATTTTGTGACACTACGTTCCAAAGTTTTTATCCTCTATCACAGACTTTATGAATTTAGGTGTATGTTCAATGTCACATTTTGAAATAATATATTATAAAGAAACAAGGGAACCCAAGTAAGGTCTGCCAGGGACCTTGGAAATTAAGCTATTTTTAAGAACACAGGTCCCTAGAGAAACAACAGTAAAAAGGGGGGGGGGTGAATATAAACCCAGTCAGTACTATATTTGAATAACTTGTCCAGCCGGACAAAGGTCAGATATTTAATATTTTGAATTCAAATAGGAACAATACAGACAAGACAATTTGTAAGTGGGACACAGGCCTGCATCCAACTAATTCAATCACAAAAGAAGCTAGAGAGGGAAAAACGTGCCAGAACGCCCTCCAATCAACAATAGTTTCAACAACAAAGTACTGGCACACTGTAGCAAAAATGTCCTTGTTATTCTGGACTAGGTAGGAGGAAGTGTGCTTTATCACAGACCTCCAACATTCATTTATATTGTATGGAGACAACCCATCCAGAATGCTACAAATTTAAAAAGTTAAGTGGATAAGAAAAGTGAGAAAAAAGGAGAATGTGCAGTCAGTCCACAAAAAGATACACTCTACAGAAACCCTCAATAGTAAAGAGGTGAAAAAATGTGTAGAGAGAGAGAGAGAGAGTACCTCACGTGCGCACCACCAGAGGAGCTACTGGTTGGTTCTCACCAGCTTGCCCACGTTAATTTCATCATCGGTCACTCTCTCTCAAGAAAAAAGTGTGCAGTGTCCAGTGGAAAAACACATAACACAAGACAGTGTAGTGTGAAAAACAAAGAAACACATAAACTGTGCAGACAACGACAGTAAAAAATGGCACGACCGTCGTTGGTGCTTGCACCCTGTCACTTATACACCCAGGCGGTACCTCAAAAGGTACCGCCTGGGTGTATAAGTGACAGGGTGCAGGCACCAACGACGGTCGTGCTTTGCAGAGCAGGAAGGCGATAGTACTAAGTTTAGAACGCCCCTGCGACTGGTTGGTGGCTGGTATGTGGGCCCATAGCCCCAACTAGTCCTTTTAAAGGTGTGTGTCCAGAGAAGGTGATCCTTGACCCCTTCTTGCCCTGATGAATTTGCCACAAATTTTATTGGCAATGAAACATGTTGGCCGTCATTATTAAGGTATGCAACATGCAGTGTTTTTAAACAGGGGGATAGACTCCTAACCAGAATAAAACAATTATTTGAGAGTCTATATACCCTCACCATTTTTTACTGTCGTTGTCTGCACAGTTTATGTGTTTCTTTGTTTTTCACACTACACTGTCTTGTGTTATGTGTTTTTCCACTGGACACTGCACACTTTTTTCTTGAGAGAGAGTGACCGATGATGAAATTAACGTGGGCAAGCTGGTGAGAACCAACCAGTAGCTCCTCTGGTGGTGCGCACGTGAGGTACTCTCTCTCTCTCTACACATTTTTTCACCTCTTTACTATTGAGGGTTTCTGTAGAGTGTATCTTTTTGTGGACTAACTGCACATTCTCCTTTTTTCTCACTTTTCTTATCCACTTAACTTTTTAAATTTGTAGCATTCTGGATGGGTTGTCTCCATACAATATAAATGAATGTTGGAGGTCTGTGATAAAGCACACTTCCTCCTACCTAGTCCAGAATAACAAGGACATTTTTGCTACAGTGTGCCAGTACTTTGTTGTTGAAACTGCATCCAACTAAACCAAGAGGGACAAACAATGAAGAACACAAAAGGCTCAGGCAAAGCTGTAGGTTTGTTAAACACACAATTTTCAATGTAACAAACAAATTGCAAGAGAACACCTTAACACATTAAATGACAATTTAGAGCAGTGTTTAAGGTGAATTGGGTGTCAACGGCGTTTCGATCCATATATACAATGAATGGATCATCATCAGGACATTTAGACTAAGCATGCCTGTGTGCAATTGCCTGTAATAACAGATACAATTAGGAGAAGGAAAAGGGGGGATAAAAAGGAAATACAAATAATTCAAAAGAGAGCACCGATTCAGGTACAAACATAAGAGTAAAATACGGACTAGTCTGTTTCATGTAGCAAGGTTTGGGTGCACCTCCTAAATAGAGTACAATTACACATTTGCCTTAATGACAAGGTCTAAGGGAGGCCGTGCGAGTAGAGATAAAAACATGGAAGGAAGGAAAATGCATAGCCATTCTGCGCTTGGCCGCGTGAAGGTGCCTAAGAAATATGAAAAGGCGAGGTTTTCCACTGTGAACTGGGAAGAGTGAACGTGCGTGCCTTACGTAAGTTAAGCCGTGAATAAAAACGTATAGGGAGACATATACATGTTGGCAACTCCCGCATAGATAGTAACAAATATGGAACTGAGGGCATGAATGGTGAACAGCCAGACCTGAAGGAGGAAAAATAGAGGAGCTGTAGTAAGGGGGGGGGGAGGGGGAAGAGGGGGAAGAGGGAGTTAAAATAGATGCCAGAGAAAGTGCAGGCAGGTGCTTACCAAGAAAAATACAATCAGAGGTGTAGGGGAACCGGACCGCTTAGAGCGTCAAAGGTAACGGTGCAGTACTGCTCACTCAAAGAAGATTATGTCCATGAGGCTAAGGTGCTGAATAAAAAACTAACAAGCAGAGGGTATCCACATAGGCTAGTCCGCAATGCCATGAAAAGAGCCTGGTATTGTCCTCGAGACTTCCTTCTTGAACCAAGGGAAAAACCCTCCCAATATCATCTAGTCTGCGTCACTACCTTTTCCCCGGTCTCCAAAATTATACGCAAAACCATCATTAAGAATTGGAGGGTCTTGAATGCTGGCCCACTTAATCTTGAACGCCCGATGTTCGCTTTGAAAAAGAACAAAAATATTAAAGACCATCTTCAATGTGCAGCCTTACCCAATGCCAAACCCTTGAGCAACCTCAATGTTCCTTCCATGTTTTTATCTCTACTCGCATGGCCTCCCGTACACCTTGTCATTAAGGCAAATGTGTAATTGTACTCTATTTATGAGGTGCACCCAAACCTTGCTAAATGAAAAAGACTAGTCCGTATTCTACTCTTATGTTTGTATCTGAACCGGTGCTCTCTCAATTATTTTTATTTCCTTTTTCTCCCCCCTTTTCCTTCTCCTAATTGTACCTCAATTATTACAGGCGATTGCACACAGGCATGCTTATTCTAAATGTCCTGATGATGATCCATTTATTGTATATATGGATCGAAACGCCGTCAACAACCAATACACCTTATACACTGCTCTAAATTGTCATTTAATGTGTAAAGGTGTTCTCTTGCAATTTGTTTGTTACATTGAAAATGATATGTTTAACAAACCTACAGCTTTGCCTGAGCCTTTTGTGTTCTTCATTGTTTGTCCCTCTTGGTTTAGTTGGATGCAGGCTTGTGTCCCACTTACAAATTGTCTTGTCTGTATTGTTCCTATTCAAATTTAAAATATTAAATATCTGACCTCTGTCCGGCTGGAGAAGTTATACAAATATAGTACTGACTGGGTCTATATTAATTTCCCCCCATTTTTACTGTTGTTTCTCTAGGGACCACTGTTCTTAAAAATACATTCTGAAATGATGACATCTCGAAAAATAGTACCATCTTCAAAAATAAATATGTCTATGATTTAAGGTTAACTTACGTGCAAGTGTTTGGTCTCTGCACTCTAAAAAGAAACCTGCCCTAAATGTATTTCCTTTATCGCTCTTAGAGCTTCCTAATTAGGAGATTGTGAGAAATTAGGTTGCTGGCTGAGCGGAGGCAGAGGTGTGAACCCTACTCAGGCAACAGCCACAATTCTTGTCGGGGTGAACCACAAAACGTCACTAAATTAAACTGTGCTTGACCCTCTGGTAACTTGACACAAAAAAGTTAACATTGTTTACCCCAAAACCGGAACACCGCATGTCATTGCAACGCGGTCGTTACAATGTCTGTGTTGTTACAACGCATGCCATTACTCCGCAAGTCGGAACAACGACTTGCTCTAGGGGTCAGAAGGTGTTGGATTTAAAATCCTACACCTTCCCTACTGTTGCACAGACTGGAGTTAGAATAGTAAATTATATATATATTCCAGCACCCAGCACCCCCCCCTAGAGCAAGTTGTTATTCCGACTTGCGGCGTAATGGCATACGTTGTTAAAACGTGGTGGTTGTAATGACCCCGCTGTAATTGCATGCATAAAAAAAGCATGCGGAAAAACTATGCATATTCACACAAAAGCAGTTAGGCTTAACTTAGAGGCAATGTGTAAAGTATTTATGCAGCACACCAACAGTAAAAAAGTAAATACATAAGACAAGAAAAAAATCCCACACAAATTTAGGTAAATAGAGTAAACTGTAATCAATTATTTGACACTAAAATCCTAAAAATCCAATTAGTAGAACTGGAGATTTGCAGTTTCAACAACTTCAGATGAGTATAGCACCTAAAAGCACAAAACGCCACTTGAAGTTATTTGGTCTTACAAGACCAGGTGAAAGTCACACATTCAGGCCGACCGTGATGGAGCATGGGCAGGATACTGGGCCCAGGTTAGTTTAGCTAAAAAGTTACCTTCTATAGTCCAGTGTGGAGAGTTCCGTTTGTGGAGGAGAAGGTCGCCAGGAGAAGGGAGAGCATCACGGATGGCCGTCGCTGTAGCACGACAAGCAGGCCAGGCATCGCGGATGGTAGTTACTGTAGTGTGAAGATCCTGTCAGGCGTCGTGGACAGTTGTTGATAGAGATTCGTGTTGGTGGTTCCCGCGGGTTGTCAATGCTGTAGCGCGATATGCAGATCTCATATTGCTGGTCTTCACTGGAGGTCACTGTAGCGTTAAAAGTCGGGTTCACCGGAGCTTCGAGTTGATGGTCAGCAAGATCTTGGCATGAACTGGCCCGTTCGTGGTCAATAAGAGCCCAGAGCTTCAGGATTTCTCCTTTTTAAGTCAGAGGAGTGCACTCTGATGCCAGCCAATGGTCCTGGTTCTGGGGAGGAACCTCTTGTGGATCAGGGACTCATTTTGGCAGAGGCCATCAGGTCTAAGGCAGTTCTAGTTGCAGTTCGGATGGGCAGATGCAGGGAGATCTCTGAAGCTTGTTATGTCCCTGTACCTCAGAACAGGAGGTCAATCAGCAGACTCTTGGAGTCACTCAGCCTGGGATGAAGAGAGCAGGTCCAATCTTCCTTCTCAGCAAGCAGGACAGGCCTTAAGCAGCAGGTCATCCTTCTTCTGTAGTATCCACATGTACTGGAGTGGGTTTGAGGGCTCTCTTTTTATACCCGGGGCCCACTTTGAAGTGGGAGAAGTTTCTGGAGTTTCCCCCAACAGAGATGTCTGGAATGTTCAGCCTCCCTACTCTGGTCCATATCTGTCTCAGGGCATAATAGGCTAGTGTGACTACTTTGAAGTGCAAGTCTGGGTTGTGACTGCTCTGCTCCCCATTAAGCCAGAATGTCCCATTCTGCCAACACACAGACCCTTTACTGTGATGCTGCCTGGGAAGAATACACAAAGACCAACTGCCAACTAAACCTATTCATGTGACCCAGGAACAGGCTGCAGGCACCTAATCATTAGGACAAGAAAATGGCAACTTTCTAAAAGTGATATTTTCAGAATTGTGAATTAAAATCCAACATTACCATTAAAAAGGGTTTAAATGACAATTCCCCCAGACACCAAACATGACTTTCCTACCTGCTCCTAATCAGAATTTATCACTTATTAAGTGTAATAAAAGTAACCCAATGTGTCCTATAGGAGACGCAGGCCTTGTAATAGTAAAAAACAAATTTAGGATTTTTTCACTACTAGGACATGGAAAACTTAAAAGTACTAGTCCACCTTTTAAATACAATGCACCCTGCCCTACGTGTTGTTAAGGGCCCACCCTAGAGTGACTTGGGTATTAAGAAAGGAAGGTTTAGGCCTGGCAAATCAAAATGGCAGTTTATAACTTCACACACAGGCTGCACTGGCAGGCCCGAGGCATGTTTAAAAAGGCTTCTTAAGGGGGTGGCACAATAAGTGCCACAGCCCACTAGTAGCATTTAATTTACAGGGCCTGGGTGCATGTAGTGTCACTTTAATAGGGATGTACAAGTAAATTAAATCTGTCTATGGGGTGTAAGGCAATTTTGCCATGTTTAAAGGAGGAAACACAAGCAGTGTAGCATGGGTTGGCAGTGGTAAAGTCTGCAGAGTACTAAAACCAACAAAAATGAGTTCAGGAGGGGTGAATGCAAAACGGTTGGGGGTGACCTTGCAGAGAGGGCCAAGTCCAGCAGAGGAGATGCAGCCCAATGGCCATAGCTACAGAGTTTGAAAATGTGCATCAGGTTCGAATCCTGGCATTGGCTCAAAATCCTGTGCTTTTGGTCAAATTACTTAATTTCCCTCCGCTGAAAAAATGAATGAATCTGACATTGGGTAATGTAATCTGGTACTTATGTAAAGTGCTCTAATGCCCATGTGTCAAGTTCACACAATATAAAACTGCAAATAAATAAATACATTTAAAAAGCTGATTTTTGGGGGAAAAATACATTGCTGATACATTAACTGTGATGCTGCCCTATGTCTTGTTGTTATAAGCACCAATTTCCTCTAATGTTAAGTTATTCCCCAGTGCAGTGCATAGTGTTAGATTGTCTTCTGGAGTTTCTAACTCAATCAGATGACCGCTTAATATAATGTAAAGTGTACTTGTAAAGCCCTGCTTGTCACCCGAGAGGGTATCCAGGTGCTGACCAGGAATGAGCTGGGGGTCACCAGGTAAAGGGACATTATTCAGAAGAGCGAAGACTCTATGACCTTGTGAGCTCCCTGCCATTTCCAAGATATGCTCCAGGGTTGTGAGCTGTGATAAGTGCCCCTATACACGGAAGAAGTGGGACAGTTGTTCCACAGATGCCGGAAGGATACTGTGACTTCACTGACCATCTACTCCCCTCACCACCTCTCAGACATCGCCTGTATGTGCCTTCAGTTTGTAAGCAAGTGTTCGTTCTTACCATGTCTCTGTAAAGTATGTCTCTTTAGGCATCGGCCTCTCACAACTTCAGCCAGATCCGTTCAGTAACACATCAGTTTTAGCAATTTGCCTTGAGCACATGCCCACTGAGATCCCTGAGAGTGTCTATCTGCACCCATGTGCCCCCCTCCTAGCTAACATGTCTTGTGTGTCTCTGACCATCTTTCCAAAGTTGTTATCTTTCCCCAGTCTGGACATGAGCCTTTATACTAGCAAAATGTTCCCATGCACCAAAGGAAAACGTGTGTGAGCTGACCAGGAATGGTGGCTTTGAGTACATAAAGCTAAGGAGACGTCATTTACTCAAGTGGTCCTGATAAATGGTAACATACCTTCGCAAAAATGGACTTCAGAGCGGGTAAGCGAGAAGAGTTAGGGGCCTAGCCATAAAGGCATTTTGGAGTATGTAAAGTAGTATTCTTTTGCATACTCATAGGTGTCTTTGTGAAGAGGCCCCGTTTCAATACTGATTTACAAAGGAATTAAGAGTACGTAAAAGAGTATTCCTGTAGTAGTACGTCCCGTATTACTACAGGATGTACCACCAACCACCAACTAAACACTTCAGTCACTTTCTAATGAAAAATGCACCCAATCTCTAGTTTCAAAAGTCACACTCTGAACGAAGACCAAACCTGGGATGTGGAATTGTGTAGGAAATGTCCCAGTCACTAAGTAGGACATGTAGTGGAACTCTCCCAATCACTAAATGAGTGCAAGGTTGTGTTTTTTCTTAACTTGTGCAGCGTCAGTAATAGTTTTAAGGCTAATTGAATGAACTGCACATTTCTGTTAGTGCTTTAGTTGAGCCTCTTGTCGTGCAGGACCCCCCCCCCCTCCCATACCCCTTTAGAAACGGACTTACGAACTGGAGGCCCTGGTAGCGCTGCAGCGGGTATCCCTTGATGAGGTAGCTGGGCTTGTGGATGCACTCGGGCAGAATCTTGCGTAGGCGCATCTTGTTGATCAGCGGCACTAGAAAAGAAAGACTAGATGGTCAAGTGCCAGGGCGGGTGCCAGTGCCCACTTAGTCACCAGAATAAAAAGTGTTCACTGCAAGAGAGGTTCTGTCAACTGCCATTCCTTTATGGATACATTTTGGCAGAAAAAATTAAAAATAACATAGTACCAAGTGGCATTTCACACAAACAATTACAACTCATCAATTGAATCCTATAGGTCTATTTATATTTAGAGAAGAGTGTTATTACATTTATAGGTCATTCAGGTTTTGCAGGGAATGTATACAAATTAACCTTCAGAAAGTACCACCAAAAAAACACTTCTCCTATCCCCCATTACCAGAATTAACATAAAGAGTACTCATTCTAATGTTGCGTTGGAGGCCAGCGTCAACGGCCATCTTTATAAATTTGGCTTCATTTCAGAGGGACACGAACCAGTTTTGTAAAGAGGTACAGGAGAAAGGATAAATATGCATTTGCAGAATGAAAAACTAAGTCAAGTATATATGTAGCTTGTGGTATTTCTATAACGTGAACAAAGCTGATAGGCAGCAGAGAGCTGTACAGGATCAAAGGAAAAGATAGAAGGGTAGGAAGTAGGCTGTTATTTTGTCATGATGTGGAGTTCTTTGAAGAGGTGCATCTCCAGTGTGCAGTGTCCTGGCTGGAGAAATGCTGAGAGCCACAGCAGGTGGTGAGCTTGTCAGCCCAATAGGCAGGTGTGCCGGTTGTGATAGCTTTGAAGATAATGCAGCTGGTTTTGAAGATGGTGCGGGCCGGCAAGGGGAGCCAGTGTAGTTCCATCAGTTTGGTGGTGAAGTGGTCATGTTTCATCCAGCTCTTTGGGTGTTCCATGGCATGTTGGATGCCATTAAGTGGCGAGTGAGGTGTCTTGGAGACCGTGGAGCAAGGAGTTGGCGCCATTCGGATGCAAATATACCAGGGTTTGAACTACAGTTCTGAATCTGCTTTCTATAAAGAATGGCTTCACTTTCTTTAATAGAGGTGGATGGTACCAGGTTGTCTCGGTTTTTCTGACAATATGTTCCAAGAGGTTGAGGTTGGTGTCTTAGGTTAATCAACATGACTTTAATGTGGATGAAACTTGGGTTTCGATCCATCCAGCTTCATGACATTGAGCCAGGTTTCGATTAGCTGTGGCTTGATCTGCTTGGTGAATAACAGATATTATATTTTGGTGGAGTTGAGTTTCAGGTGGCATTGGAACTCAATGTCTGGATGAGGTGTAAGCAGGGTTTGGGGGTTTGGATGTCTAGAGCAGACAACA
This sequence comes from Triturus cristatus, assembly GCF_964204655.1. NCBI lineage: Eukaryota > Metazoa > Chordata > Amphibia > Caudata > Salamandridae > Triturus > Triturus cristatus. The sequence continues at coordinate 318,888,051 of NC_140585.1, forward strand.
TGTTCAAGTTGAGTTTTGTGTCAACAGCGTACTGTTGTAATTTTGCTGCTGTTAAGCAGATGTGTTATGGACCAACCTAGAAAGGCTAAAAAGGTCAGTCACTTCAGAGGAGGGCTGGGCATCTTCTCTTTGCTTCTGTAGGTGATGCCAAACATGGCAAGATGTTATTCAACAAATGCCCTTATGGTCTTCAGCATTTCGCTGTTCCTACAAGTCATATGGGTCAGTAAATAGAGTATTGTTGTAGACGTGCATTATAATCAGGTCAAATGCTAGCATGGCCAATTTAGTCAGTCATCCTTCAGGGATTGATATGTTCATTGACATCAAATTAGGCAACATTTACTGCTCATACAGTATTATCAAACTGAAGGAGTGGTAGTTCAGTACACCGGAAACATTTCTCTCTATTTATCTTACATGTGAAGCCCTGATGTCATCTTTAATTTGTTGCCTTCGTGGTAAGTCCCCACAGCAAACTGTGGCTGTATTTTGTATTAGAATGCATATCCCTTCTCGTGCACTGGAGAGAGGCCGGCCATCCTCTACAGGCCGAGCCGTGACTCCCAAACAGCATAACTGTTTTCACTGTGATACAACCCAACTGCAAAATGTTACAATGCCATACATTACAAGCTATTGTAAATAAGGCGTGCAGGCTTAGATTATAGCAAAACACTCTTTTGAGGACATGAGAAAATAGAGGACTCTGTCTCAGCCATTATGGTAATAGACATTCCGCTTTAATATTTAATGCCAAATACCTAAAACTACCTACTGTCTCGAATGGTTTACAATAATTGATAAACATTACTCTTAAAAACAGTAGCCATAACAATTCCACCTTCTGTATCTCAAAAGGCAAAACGTCCATTAGGAACTTAAGAGTGAATTGAAAGATTCCTGTAGTTTCGGTACCTAAGGAAGTTAAAATGTTTATTTTTTTTTCTATTTTTCATATTCAGTGACTTAGCTCTGCAGTAGACGTCCATGCAGGTCATTCTTACCATTGTGGAACGTATCACGAGGGTCCGGTCTGAGCATATCCGCAGGGTAGCTCTGGTCTCCAGAGGTGTCACCAGAATTACCCCGATAGCTGGCTAATGTCTGTGGGATGTGGTCAACTTCATTCATGCTCAAACCGGTTTCATCTGAAGAAAAGAAAGATAGTCAGGTACCGTGGGATCATGCCCATGGTAGGCCACAACAGGATCGTCAGTAAATTCACACATTTTACTTTTACAAAATCACAGATCGTATGAAATTATTGAATTCAGACAGATTTGTTCTAGTGAAAGGAGAATTGTCTCACTGAGGAAGAAACCCCTCCTTTTAATGCCACCTTATGAGATCATTTGGTTTTATTTTGAAGGACTGTATATTGCATATTTAGTTCAAAAGAAACACTTAACAGCCAGGGCCGGACTGGGAAAAGAAACCGGCCCTGGCACACTGCTCGGCCGGCCGCCCTAGGGGGAGTAGGGGCTTGCGGATGAGCTGTTTGCAGGGCCGGGATCGGCCGATTTTGTTACAGGGGGCCGATATTGTCGGCCCACGGAAACAAAAATGGCCCCCAAGGGCCTAAAACCGGTCCCCAACCTAGCGGCCCATTGGGGAAACGCCCAGTGCCTGCTACGGCCAGTCCGGCCCTGTTAACAGCTCTGTACAAACCGGGTATTAATAACTTGGGGAAAATAAAATGATCATACTAAAACTCCTGATAACATAACTACTTGAATCTGTAGCATCAGTCTCTCCAGCCCTGCTCCTTGGAAATGTACAAAGACTGAAGCTTCCAGGTAGTTTATGTACTTCGTACAATTATATTAGCTTTTCCTTCTCAAACACACTTCTTTTTTAGGTCGAGCCTAGCGCAGCTAGCGCAGCGCGCAAGCGCTGCTCTAGGAGAGGGCCTCTTGGAATCACTCCAAACTTTCTGAAAGTTCGTGCGTGTGGTTGTCAGTCTATTGGCCTTTGCGTGTGGCTGTCAAAAATGAAAGCACGCAATAGGCCAAAGGCGGGTGCATGTCCCACCTTTTCTGAAAATGTTTACTCCCAAGGCATCATCCTTGTGGGAGTGAGCAGCGGCGCACAATCTGTTGTGGATCATGTTTCTAATTAGTGCGGTCGCTTTCACTTTCGCGGGCGCGCGGCCGTGTTTGCTGCATTTGTCAACTGCTACTTATCTGTATAGCCTGTCTTTCTGTGTGTCTGCCAGCGGCATGAAAACATGTCGCACTGCATTTGCTGACAGTGAATTTATCGTATATACTTTTGAACAGGTCGTCATATTTACCCTTATTCGTGCTGGCTTATTTTTTTATTCCCTCCCGTGCCCTCACCACTGCCCTGCCTCCGCCACGTTCTACCCTCATGTCTCCCACCCATCATGCTTTGCTCTGCCCAGGGACAGCATGGCACATGCCCCGGAACCTGTGGCGCTGCAGCCCTGAGACTAGGGATACCGGAGGCTGCCGGAAGACACGAACCCTGTTCCGGTACCCGAGCCCCCCAAGGACTTCGTCGTCTGGTCCCTCTTCAACGTCATCTTTATCAACTGCTTCTGCTGTCTGGGCTTCCTGGCCCTCGTCTTCTCGATCAAGGTAAGAGCATTAAATGGCCCCAACGGACAAAATACAACCGCAGCACATCCCGGAATACATATAAATTTACTTGAAGAGTCCAGGTCAACTGGAGCTCCATGTTCCATCCCGGGATTTAATTTATCAAAACACTGCACTCTGGGCGATGTAGTCCTGATTCATCATAGAGGACAAAAATTAAATGAGGAAGTGATTGAACAACAACTGATATGGGGTGTTTGTGATAGTTGTGAGTTGCAAGCACCTCGGGTTTGTTGACAGATTGGCTGTGTGGTTTGCTGCAAAGGGCAGCGGTGTGTACTCGTGGTACCTCCGCCATGATATGCTCACTCCTGGTGGCTCGTGCAGTTGCTTTCTAGATGGAATGTGTTATTTTCGTTGCAAAGTCGCGCTGTAAGACTCCTCGTCGGAAATGCTGGCAGTGACCGACAGAAGACATATTTTGTTTGTGACAAAGCAGGGTAGCACCCACAGCTGGGTGGCGTTCTTGTGTGTCCTCTTTGTATTTTACCACCTGCATGTCCGCTTACAGGGTGCTAACTTGTAAAGTTGTGGAATGTGTGTGCGCTCATTGCACAGACATGTGGCCCCAGTACTGCTGCACAAATGTTCGCAGTGCACCCTGCCATAGTTCGGGGGATGGGTGGAGCAGCAACACAGGTGTGTTTCACTCACTATCGCAACACCGTGCATCCTATCATAGTTCAGGGGATGGGTGGAGCAGCAACACAGGTGTGTTTCACTCACTATTACACCGCAGGTGCTCACAATATTGCAATCATTGTGTTCTCAGTGCTACAATTGTAACACATGCACTAGTATATTCATGGTGCATGCTAGAGTAATGATGGTATAGCTCACAAGCCAAATTCACAAATTATCACAGCCCTAATCAAAGGTGGAAGCAGGAGGGATCTGAGGGGCACACTTTAGGAAAACAGTCCCCCTGCTTTTTGTCAAAAGTCAACCATTCCGGACCGTTCATTTCTACAGCTGAAGTGCTTAGACTGAAGTATAAGGCAGGGTGTCTCTTTTGCTGTGAAACCAAGGGAGGGGCAGACAGCTAAAGTGGCCTTCTTGCCTGGGTATTGCTGACTGAAAGAAATGTAAATGTGCACAACTGGTCAATCTGCATATGTGAAGGGAGCTGGGAACCTGGCATTGTCTTTAATTGATGGAATAACTTGAAGCTGCCTGGCGAAACACATGTATTCTTTTTGAGAGGTTTTGTAAGGGACCTTGCTACCAACTAAGCTGTGAAATGTGTTTTAAAAAGAGGGTTAAAAAAAAAAAAATACACCACTGCACTACATACAGCCTGCAAAATACCTATATTTTGAAAGCATTTTTGTGACTGTAATTTTCAGCTAAAACATTTTTTGCACATTTTGTATCTATACTGAGTGTAATGCAAATGTAAAATAATGGCCTACATGTTTACAGAGCTTTCTGTCACAGACTGGGGCCTTGTAGCACTAAATATACACAAGTCACTATTCTCCACTGCACCAACCAGGATTTGGTGCGGTGCCTTAACTAATAGAGGTTTTATAACGTACAATAGTGCATTTCCCACTGATTCACTATGAATTTTCATTTAAGCTGTGTGTTATTTCATATGTAGTTACGGGAATGTGACAGACACAGATGGGAGGAGGGAAGTTAGGCTGTATGTATTGCTGTATTATAGTCTAAATGCTTATAACGTCCCAAAGGCGAGACCTATTGGCTATGCCAATGCTTGTTTTAATATGTTGACAATTCCTTTTTGGAATAGAATATGTATTTGCTACAGGAGCCATAAGGCATTTAAATATGTAATTTCTTCTTGAAGATGGTTTCTCATTATAAAGATCCTTTTATTATTCGATGATAGGCGATGAATGCACTACAAATAAGGGGCCCGATTCCAAGTTTGGCGGTCCTGGAGCGAGCCTTAATCTGCACCGCCGCGGGACCGACAGTGCATGTTCCTGCACGGCATGGACTATGCAGTCCATGTTGTGAAGGATTGGGGTGCATGCACACGGGGGGGGGGGGGGGGAACAACATGTGCCCCTCGTGCACAGGGCCAAAAGGGGGTCCTGTACAGGGCCGGACTGACCATAGCGGGCACCGGGCATTTCCCCGGTGGGCCTCTAGGGTAGGGGCCGATTTTGAGCCCCTGGGGTGGTCATTTTTGGTACGGGCCAGCAATATCGGCACCCGGTAACAAAATCAGTCTCAACCGGCCCTTGCAAACAGCTTGGCTGCACCCCTCAGCCCCCCTGCCCGGGGCGCTGGCCGAGCAGTTTGCCAGGGCCGGTTTCAGTTCCAAGTCCAGCCCTGGTCCTGTAGGGCCCCCTTTCTTTCCTCACCACCAGCAGTTTCATGCAGTGAGAAACTCTATGAGACCGCTGGTGGTGAAGAAAGTCATAATATGCGGTGCCACAGTGCACCACCAAGCATATTGCGACCTCAAGACCGCCGTGCCACAGCTTGCTGCAGTGCTAAGGAGATCCGTCCGCCGAACTTGTAATATGGCAGTCCGACAGCTGGTGCGACACTCCCCAACCGCCACCCACTTCCACCGCGATTTGGCAGTCTCTTGGACCACCAAACTTGTAATAAGACCCTTAGTGTTTTATGAGACAAATTTAAATTCTATTTTAAATGCATTCAATTTCCCAGTACACTCCTCCTGATACTTGGTGCTCCTCTACCCCCATTATGACACTTCCCGACAGAGGATTGGTCAGTGTCGTGGGGCCAGTCCCCTTGGGAGGCAGTTAAATGCCGGTTGATCCAATCAGACTCATACCAGTCAATAAAAGTTTACTACAGAGTTGGGCAACTGGAACGCCTGTTACAACAGCACTTCCTGAGTGGGGCGATAAAGCTCCGGGTTAGCTTCAGGGGTCACCCTTACCAAGAGACACTCAATTACAAGTAGCTGTGGCCAGGAGCTCCAGTCCTGCGTTCTGCATTAATCTGCCAGACAACTTTAAGTTTCTTTATATCCTCAAGGATCCTCTGCTGCTATTCGGCTTCAAGACGAAACAGTATGGAAATCCATCAACCATAATTGAGTGTTTAATTAACAACATTGGCATAGACAGGTGTGGGATGTAGATAGCAGGAACAGGTGAAAAGCAGAGGCACAATTACCTGTACGAGGAACTTTGGAATAAGGGTGTGCTGTATTTGAAAGCAAGGAAAATAACAGCATTTGTGGCATGGTTCGAGGAGTAGGAACTGAACACCTAGCTGTTTACTTGAGGACAGGGTGTGCAGGTATTACATGTAAGGCAGCCATCTTGTAATAGAGCACAGATCAGGATGCTCATTGTGAGAAAGTGTCTCTGTAAATACTGTTGCCAAATAGGTACAGGGTGTACAGAGTCCACAGTCCCCAGAGGTTTGGCAGAGGCTAAAGTTAGATGGAGTAGTTTCTTACCTGTAACTCCAGTTCTGTAGTAGGGGTATCTCTGTTATAGTCATAATCTATGAATAGTCCCGCCCATGTGCGGGGACCCCGGAGCAATCAAAATATCTCTTAAGCTGTCCTGCATTTGCAAACCTGCAAAGACACTTAAGAGACAGACAAAATAATACAGCCTAATAACAATATGGCTGCACTGGCCAGCACTTCATCTGAAGTGAACACAAAAGCCAAAATAAAGTTTAAATGTCATTTTTATTCACATCTGACATGTTCCTTTATTGTATCACACTCCCTTCACCAAAATCCCTTTAAACAATAGAGAGGAAGGGGTGGACAGACAAGCCCTATAGGCTGTCATTATGTGTCTGCTAAAAGGATACCGTGCCTTTAAGGAACTCTCCAGAGACCCCCGGTATCCCAGGATGCACAGCCAAAGCAAGTTACTTTCAGTTCTTTTTGAAGGTGTATAACAACAGGCCTGATACTGTCAGTTTACTCCACCGGGGAGGAGGGAGGGTCGCTTATGACTAGAACAGAGATATCCCTACTACAGAACTGGAGTTACAGGTAAGAAACTACTCCTTCTGTAGTAGGGGATCTCTGTGTATAGTCATAATCTATGAATAGAATGGCAAGCCCATCCCAACCAATAAACAGCGGTGGAGTAAAAACCGAACACCAACAAATTACTGTGCAAACAAATTCCTCAGCGAAGCCTGTCCAACCTGCGCATCTGCCCTAGCATCAGAGTCCAGGCAGTAATGCTTTGTAAACGTATGGACCGACTTCCAGGTGGCAGCCTTACAAATGTCAGCAATTGGAACATTCCTAAGCAAAGCTGTAGTCGCTGCTTTGCCCCTAGTCGAATGCGCTATAGGCTTACCCCCTAACGTCTTATTAGCTTTCTGATAACAAAGCTGAATACAGGACACAATCCATCTGGAGATGGACTGTTTTGAGGTAGCTAGACCAGTTCTTACTGAACCATAATTTACAAACAGTTGATCCGACCTGCGGATGTCTTTTGTCTTATCTAGATAGAATTTCAACACCCTACGCACATCTAGTGAATGCAGAGACCTCTCCGCCGGAGAGGAGGGATGCTGAAAAAATGTAGGCAAAGTTATCATTTGATTTACATGGAAATCAGATATAACTTTAGTAAGAACTTAGGATGAGTACGCATTACCACCTTAGAAGCATGGAATACAGTATACGGCTCTTGACAACACAGAGCCTGAATCTCACTTACTCTCCTGGCCGATGTAATGGCCACAAGGAAGGCAGCCTTCCAGGACAAATGCTGCAAAGAAGCCTTATGAATAGGCTCAAAAGGCTCCCTCATTAATCTGGACAACACCACGTTCAATTCCCATGGTGGAGAAGGTCGTCTAACAGGGGGAAACACCTTACGCAAACCCTCCAAAAAATCTTTAATCACAGGGATTTGAAAAAATGAGGTTTGGGAAGGGCCCTTTCTATACGCAGTCAAAGCTGCGAGATGAACTTTAATAGACTGAAAGTTAAGCCCAGATTGAGCTAACTGCAGCAGATAAGGCAGAATAACATCTTCTTTACAGGATGTAGGGTCAATGTCCTTTGCCGTGCATCATAAGCAGAACCTCTTCCACTTATAGGCGTAAGAAGTCCTCGTAGACGGTCTCTTCACCTCTTTCAAGATCTCCATACAGTCCTGAGGTAGGTTCAAGTGTCCATACTGTACTAGCTCAGGAGCCATGCTGCCAAACTCAAGGACGAGAGATTGGGGTGAACCATCTGTCCTCCGAATTTCGTGAGAAGGTCCGGCCGACACGGCAGGCGCCGGTGTGGTAGAACAGACCGGTGAAGAAGGTCGGTGAACCACCATTGCCTCGGCCACTCCGGAGCAATCAGGATCATCCTGGCTCTGGATTGCGACAGCTTGATCAGCACCGCCGGAATCAGGGGAATGGGTGGAAAGGCGTAGAGAAAGCTGTTCGACCAGCTGATCCATAGTGCATTCCCCAGCGTCCCTGGTTGGTAGTACCTGGACGCGAAGTCGCGGCATTTGCTGTTTTCTGCCGTAGCGAACAGATCGATATCCGGAGTGCCCCACTCTGCGAAGACGTCTCTTAGCACGTCGTCGTTTAGCACCCACTCGTGATTTTCTTGAACGAGCCTGCTGAGCGCATCGGCTTGGGCATTCCGCACTCCCGGCAGATGGGTTTCCGTGATCGTTAGGTTCCTGGCCACCAGCCAATTCCAGATCGTCTGTGCCTCCCGAGACAGCGTGCGTGAACGGGAGCCCCCCCCTGCTTGTTGAGGTAATACATGGTAGTAGTATTGTCCGTCTGAACTAGCAGGGAGTTAGTTTTTATAGGAGGGATGGAACGCCTTCAGGGCCAAGTGTACTGCTCTGAGTTCCAAAAAGTTGATGTGGTAAGTCATCTCCGTCTGTGACCATATCCCCTGAATCTGAAGAGGGCCCGAATGCGCTCCCCAGCCCTGGAGAGACGCATCGGTCACTATGGTCTGGACCGGAATATCCTTGTGAAAGGGAGTCCCCTTGCAGACATTCTCTGAGGAGCACCACCATTTCAGAGACTGTAGAGCGTGTTGGGACAGATGAATCTTGTCCTCCCACCGCCCCCGCCTCTGGTCCCATTGATCCTCCAGACATTCCTGCAGAGGCCTCATATGCAGACGTGCATTGGGGGTGAGAAAGATGCATGAAGCCATCGACCCCAGTAAAGAGGACACCGTCCTCACTGCAGGAGAGTGGGCTGAGAGGAGGTGCAGGGCCTTCCAACGGATAGATAAGCGTCTCTCCTCCGAAGGACACACGCTTGCGTTTAAAGTATTGACTGAGGCCCCCAAGTACTGGAGACACTGCACAGGGATCGGCACTGACTTCGTCATGTTGATGTGCAGTCCCAGGCGATGAAGCAAGGCAGCTGTCCTGTTGAAATGACACTGGGCTTCCTGGTACGTGGAAGCTTTGATCAGCCAATCGTCCAGGTATGGATACACAAACACTTTGTTCTTCCGCAAGTGTGCTGCCACCACTGCCATGCACTTGGAGAACGTCCGTGGTGCAGACTTCAGACCAAACGGGAGTACTGTATACTGGTAATGGTTGTTGCCTACCAGAAACATCAGGAACTTGCGATGCTTTTGTGCGATCGGCACATGAAAGTAAGCGTCCTGCAGATCTATGGCGCACAGCCAGTCTCCTCGATGCAACTGAGGGTAAATCTGATGCAGGGACAACATACGGAACTTTTCTCTGCGGATCCACTTGTTTGCTTGACGCAGATCTAGAATAGGCATGAACTCGTTCTTGTCCTTTTTTCTGACGAGAAAGAACCTTGAGTAAAGACCTTTTCCTTTTTGCCTCAAAGGAACAGTCTCTATTGCCTTCTTCTTTAACAGAATGTCCGCCTCCCACTGGAGCTCTCGCACCATGTGGGGAGAGCGCACTGGTGGAATCTGTGGAGGCGGGCTGGTGAAACGAAGACTGTACCCATTGCAAACAATATTCAGCACCCACTTGTCCTGAGTTATTGTTCTCCACTCTGCCAGGTAGGATTGAATACTTCCCCCCCACCGGAGCGGGTAACGGATGAGGGGGTAGGGACCTTTCAGGGCTTCGACCCGGCCGGGCCTTTGTTCCCCGACGAGGATTGATGCTGTCCTCTGCCCCTCTGGCGCTTTTGAAAGGACTGCCTCGGGAACTGTTGTTGTTGCTGGTGTTGTTGTTGACCAGACTGACGCCCTTGGCCGCGTTGTTTAGAATAACGCCTGCCATAGGAACGGAATGATCTCTTCTGTTCCTTGGGTTTTTCCAACCCTAAGGCCTTCAGGGTTTCTGCTTCGGCCTTCATGCGGGCCATTTCGTCATCCGCATGAGACCCGAACAACGTCGTGCCAGAGAAAGGTAAGTTAGCAATCTTTTGCTGCGCTTCAGGCTTTAGAGAGGTAAGTCTCAGCCAGGAATGTCTCCTCATGTGTACTCCATGACAGTACCCATGGGCCGCCAGCAATGACACATCCCCCGCTGCACTGATGATCTGGTTGGAGACCATCATGCCCTCATTCAACACCTCCTGGAAGTCTTCCCGTTTATCCCTAGGCACGGAGTCAGCAAACCGTTGCAGGGAGTCCCATAATGATCGGTCATAGCGACCCAGCAGAGCGGAGGCGCTAGCAGCCTTCATAGTCGTGGCCGACGTAGAGCACATCCTCCTCCCCAAGGAGTCCATCTTGCGACTCTCCTTATCCGGAGGAGCTGTTGAAGAGGGCGTCGTGGAATGTTGTTTCCTAGCCGCAACCACAATGACAGAGTCCGGGGTAGGGTCCACCCTGAGGAACGCCGGGTCCGAATCAGGGGCCCTGTACTTCTTCTGCAACCGTGAGGGAGCAGACTTCACCACGGCTGGTGTCAAGAAGACCTCCATGGCTGGTTCCTCCAGACCTGGAACCAAAGGGAGGAGGGGGCGTGATAGATGCGCCTTGTGTAATGTCTCGAATATCACAGAGGTCGTGGGAACTGGTACTGTAACTGAGATTCCCAATTTTGCCGCCCCTCTCATCAGTACATCTTGGAAAGTGGCAATATCATCCACTGGCGAGATTCTAGTAGGCAGTGTTTCCGATAACGTGGGGGAAAGCCTCCAGTGCCAGAAGAGTCCGTATACCTCGTGCCTCTGGATCGAGATCTATACCTCTGTCGTCCATGCCTTGTGTGGGTGGACGATCTGTGTCTGCTCCGTGACCTCCGGCAAGATCTAGAGCGTGATCTCAGTCTGTGTGGGGTCTTAGGAGCCACTGGTAGCCGAGGAGAAGGCGGGAGCTGTGGCACCGGAGGCGGTGGTGGAGGAGGAGGAGGAGGAGGCGTAGGAGGCTTCTGAGGCAGTGGCTGAGGGAGAGGCTGCGGTTCAGGCTGAGGTTGCGGCCGTGGTAGAGGCAGTGGCAGGGGGTCCATTGGAGACTCTCTCCGTCCGTCACCACTTACAGGAGAACCCGGACTAGCTCTGTCCGGACTTCCGTCCACCTTTCTCTTCTTTGCGGGTCTATCCCGTGAAGAGGCTGAAGTGAACGAGGGAGAGCGTCCTCCTCTCCTAGATCCACGACTCGATATCGTAATCACTGAAGAAGTGTTACCAGGCGATCTCGTCCTCGATGTCGAACTGTGCGTCGACCTCGTACGGCTTCTCCTCGCCATTGAACGCAAACGGCGTCCCCTCGATGTCGAATGGCGTTGTCTTTCCTCAACGTCGAGCGCCTTCGTCTCGATGGCGAGCCTCTCGACGTTGACGGTGAGCGATGTCGCCTCAACGGCGATCTCCTTCGCCTCGACGGCGATCTCCTTCGCCTCGACGGCCTTCGCCGGTGTCTCGGCGTCGAAGTCGTCGACGTCGATCTATGAGTCGACGGCAAAGGAGACGAGCGGGTTCGCCTCGACGGCGAGCGGCGCTGTCTGCGGGGCTCAGTACGACGTCGATGGTGTGTCGACGTCGACTGTGAAGTCTTCGACGGCGACCTAGTCCTAGGTCTCGCCGGCCCCTCTCTCGATGTCGAACATCGAGGACGCCGAGATCCAGAGCCCTGGATCGACGGCGAACACACCGGTGCTTTACCTCTCGCCGTCGACGTCGTCGTCCTCGACGTCGAACGGGATCTTCCAGACGGTAGGCGTCGTTTCTGCTCCTGTTTCTGCCCGGAGGTCCCCCAGTGGCTGAAGCATGGGCAGAGGATGGGGAAGGAGATCCTCCATGCCCCGAAGTCCCACCTGTTCTCTGCTTCTCCTGTCCCTGAAGGCGAATCTTCTCTCTGTCCCTCAGGGTCCTCTTGGAGAAGGCCTTGCAGATGTCACATGTAGCAGGGACATACGAAGATGATAAGCAGAGAATACAGACATCATGTGGGTCCGTCTTGGCCATTTTCCTCCCACACTCAGGGCATTTATCAAATAAAGCCATGTTAAATAAAATAGAGTGGGTCAAACTGCACCAAACTACAGGATGCAGCAGAGAAAGGCTCCAGACGGCGAATGAACAACTTTTATCTTCAAAAAACCAATTTTAGTCCAAAAAATCCACCCAAAAGGGTAGAGCTCAATGCTCCCGGGTCCTGCTAGCAGGAGCCGGAAAAAAGAATTGAAAGTAACTTGCTTTGGCTGTGCATCCTGGGATACCGGGGGTCTCTGGAGAGTTCCTTAAAGGCACGGTATCCTTTTAGCAGACACATAATGACAGCCTATAGGGCTTGTCTGTCCACCCCTTCCTCTCTATTGTTTAAAGGGATTTTGGTGAAGGGAGTGTGATACAATAAAGGAACATGTCAGATGTGAATAAAAATGACATTTAAACTTTATTTTGGCTTTTGTGTTCACTTCAGATGAAGTGCTGGCCAGTGCAGCCATATTGTTATTAGGCTGTATTATTTTGTCTGTCTCTTAAGTGTCTTTGCAGGTTTGCAAATGCAGGACAGCTTAAGAGATATTTTGATTGCTCCGGGGTCCCCGCACATGGGCGGGACTATTCATAGATTATGACTATACACAGAGATCCCCTACTACAGAAATAACCTTACTCTCTACAGTGGTAGGTTGGTCGAGAAGTAAGGCAGTATCAGAGGACAGTGTAAAGCATTTGTTGCACACACTCAGCCAGCAAATGGTCTCACACACTCAATAACTGAACTCTAGGCCAATGGTTTATATATAAAAAATATATGCTTGTTTTATTTTAGAACCAACAATAGGCATTAAAATATATTTTCTCAGAATGAGATGCTTTATATAAATGCTTTTGCAATATGCAATTGACTTTTGTAGACAGTTACAAGTGGTTGCAATAGGCAACACAATAATGCATTGAGTTAAATGGAAGTTTCAAGTTATTTGCCACAGATTACTTTTAGGATTACTTTTGGAATTTCAGGACTGGATCCTAGATTCAGTCATGGGTCAGTACTTGGAATCAAGTGATAAAAGTCGACTTAATTACTGTGATGATTTTTAGACAATATTTTACTATTTTAAAAGTTGACACTTAGAAAATATTTCATAGAAAACAGTCAATGATTCCCTATGGCAGAAAATTCAAGTTGCAGGTACAGTAGGTTCTCGTTACTTTTGTAATCCAGTACTGGGTGCCTAGACTTAGTACTGGGACCTTTATCCAAAACAGGTAAGTAATTACGTTTTCAGATATTATACGATTTTTAAAGAATATTTAAAGATTGCAGAAATTGGCACAGAAGAAATTTCACAGAAAAACAGTCAATGATTTCCTATGGAAGAAAATTGGGTTACTGGTAAGTACAGTTGTAAGTATTTTTCAGTGTCAGTGCTGGGCACCAAGATCCAGCACTGGGAGCTCACCTAAGAGCAGGTGATTATTTTCGTTACTCGGCTGATTTTTGGTGAATATTTTAAGTTTTGAAAAGTCCACACTTAGAAGAAATTTCAGGAAAAGCCAGTCAATGTTACCCTATGGAGAAAATTGAGTTATCGGTTTAAAGGTAAGTACTCGACTGGCAGAGTTAAGGTTCTGGGCATAGACTCAGGGGTCTCCCAGGGTTAGGTAGGTACAGTTGGTTCACCCTCAACGGCACAAGGGCGGACGGGTGCAGAGAGAGTTAGGCCCAATGTTATCCTATGAGAGGTAGGGGGGCCTTGGTTGGTGGCTGCTGACCAGCAGGCCACGCGGCTGTGGGAGCTGGGCTCCTGGTCACTTACTCAGGGCAAGTGGGGGAGTAGCTAGGTGTAAAGATTGCACTGCCAGGGCCACTCGGGCGGCTGGGTGAAGGGTGCTTTTGAGCCTTCGGGCGCTCAATTGATTTCAATGGGAAATCTCCGGTTTAGAAAAAGACTGCAAGCTCGGGGACGAAGATTCTTCAGGTGCCACCACCACTTTGAGAGGTAAGTTGGGTAGTTGGAGGATAGGTAGGTACCCCGGGATTGGGCACAGGGGGCTGCAGGGTACCGGGTGCAGGGCTGCCTTTTGGTGTCGGGAAATCTTACCCTCTGTTGATCGCGGTTGGGGGGGGGCACCTTCTTCAGGAGTGTCGAGAGAGGTCCTTGGGTGCCGGACTCGGGGTCACAGTCGCCGTGGGGTCGTCCTCGTGGTCTTTGTTCACTCCGGCACAGGCCAGGCTTGGCTGGTGCAGAGTGTGCTGGGTTCGCGGTTCCGGGCTGCTGCCAGGGATTAGAAGTAGATTTTGAGTAGAGCCTCTACTCATGGGAGTCCCAGGGGTTTAGAGTCAAAAGGTAGCCAGGTCCTCTGGGGTTTGTGAGGTTGCTGGCCACAAGAGATGCTGGTTTGGAGCAGGAGCAGGTTCGAGGGTCGACAGGCCGGTAGGGCTGGGGCCAAAACAGTTGGTGTCTTCCTCTTCTTAGCAGCTGCAAGGCAAGTCTTCTTCTTCGGATTTTGGAATCTGGAATCTGGGGAAGGAAGGTTCAGGGTGCCCCTAAATACTAGATTTAGGGGCGTTACAGGTAGGTGAAGGGCAGGGACCAATGGGTCCTTGTACTGGGGTGGGTACACCCCTATCCTGCCTCTCTCCTGTGGGTAGGGGGCAGAAGCCTAATCCTGGTTGGGCAGGGCTCCCCATCTTCAAGATGGCGAGAGCCCAGGGATGTGCTTCACCTCGCCTCTCCCACCTGAGGGGTGGGGTTGGCAGGCTGACACATCCCCTGTTCTTATTTGGGGTTTCTGGCCAAGCTTCCCACCAGAGTGGGGGGTTGCAGTGGCCTGGGGAAGCTCACAGAGGAGGCATGCCTTTGAAGCTTCCCCCTGCCCATCCTGGGAGAGGAGATTTAGCACCTCGCCCAGGATGTGCATTGTTGCAGACCCAGGAGAGCAGGGGCTCTCCTACCCAGGGGTCCAGCAACAGGTCTGCTGTGTGGCAGCCTAGGCAGCCCCAGAACAGACGTGGATTGTAGGTTAGGTTTCAGGGGGCCTCTCTAAGATGCCCTCTGTGGTGCTTGGTACATTAAATCCCACACTGGCACCAGTGCGGGTTTAATGTGCTGAGAAGTTTGATACCAAACTTCTCAGTCTTCAGTGTTGCCATTATGGTGCTGTGGAGTTCGTGTTTGACAAGCTCCCAGCACCATGTACGCTTAGATGGCAGCACTGCACTTACAGGGCCCAGGAATGGACCTGGATACTGTAGGGACACAGGGCTCCTGCCTCTGTGCCCACACCACTGGCATAGGCCACCCAGCTAGAGGGGTGGCTGATGTATGCCAGGGCAGTGTAGGTTGTGGGCATGGCACACAGGGATGTGTCAAAATATAAGTAAGTCAGCGCACAACATCAAAATTAAACTTGTAACAAATCTTTTTTTCTGCTAATTTCTCAGTTCTTGAAAGAAAATTATTGAGCTCATGCGTGCAACCGGAAAAAGCAGCCAACCTCTAACACAATCAAAAGGGCAGATGCTGCAGCATCTGAATACCGGATGCACAGCTTCAGAAGTTTAAGAAAACACTTAACAGATTATTCTTAATTGCCTCGATCGCTCATACACATTAGAAATTTAATCATCACGATGTATCAACTTAGATCAAACAAAATACTCTTTTAATTGTTGATTGATCAAATTCATAAAAATTGCAAAAAACTACACTTTTGCTTCAAACACAAACATTAGTAATCAAAGTGAACAATACTCAATATGTTCATTATTTACAATCCCATTTACAAGAGTGATTAATTTCACAAACGAAGTTGATGTTGTGGTGTATGCCCAATGCATTTCGGGATTAATCATAAATCCCTTCTTCAGGGGCATGTATCAAAAAAATAAAAACAAACACAAGAATACTCTATTTGCTTAATCATTCAATGTAAAACTCAATTATCACATAATACATGCGAACCCAGAGTGGATGTACCCTGTATGCATACTGATCACCAAAATTATCGGTCAAAAACCTGAACAGTCCCTTGAGAAAGCCCTCACCAGTGACAATGAATGAAATGAATTAATTGAGTGAAACAACGTTAACAGAAATGAGAAGAAAAAAATTTTGAGAAGAAATTTTTTTTTTGACCAGAGTGAGACCATAGATGAACGTTCTGGTGAGTGTTGAACCGACAGAGTGAACCACGAAGCCCTGTGATAGCTCTTCAAAAAATAACCCTTACTTGACAACACCATCGCCTGTTAACTAAATACTCATTTCTACTTGTCCCAATCCACAGCTGTTACAACCATTCCTGAAGGATTCTTAGCCAAACTGCAAATGCAATCTTTATGCTAAATACAAAATGAAAAGAGTTTGTACGTCAAGATCTACCCATCAATAATGAATAATGCTTTTATGCAATCACCATATCTGTTAAAAACCTTGTGTAATTACCGCGCCTCCAAGTTAAAAGATATCCCAGAAACAATGAAAGCCTGTCCACTCAGAAACTGTTTGATTCTACTGGAAGCCGGTCAGGGGCCGTAGTCGGACAAACGTAATCTGCTCCAGCACCTGTGAATACAACGTGCACTGTAAGTGACTCGGTGTTGTATCTAAAAAACAAAGTGCTCTCCTCTCATAAATGAAATAAATGAATTCCTTGGTAACCTCACCTCTCTCAGAACTTGTAGTTCGCTTGTATTGCTTCTCGAAATCTGGTCGCAGTCAAAGTCCCACTCGAAGCTAATGTGGTTTAAATCAGCATCGCTCTCGCGCGTCTGACGTATGCCCGATTGATTGCACGTCGACATAAACAGTGGACTGCCCTAATGCCGTGCTAACGGAACTGACACTGAAAACGGACTGCATGCCGTAATACACATATCCGGGTTGTGAAAATCCTCAAATCTGCCCTGTAGACTGCTCGATTGCCATGTCACAATGAGTTGTGATCACCCCATGTCTCAATTATGCTCCGTCCAGTAAAATCGTAGAGAGATAAAATCTTATATTCCCGGGCTGCACAATCTCTGTATTTGTGCATGTAATCTCTTTATAAGTAATGCTGTCCCTAACACACCTTTTCTAATTTTCAAACATTAGTCCTCACTGCCTCAGTGTGTGGTTCCATTTCTAAAACTGGTTCCCTCTTAACCTGCTGCGCGCTACCCCATCTCATCTCTCTCAAAATGGCAAAACTCGATAAACTTCCACACATTGACTGTCATCTCTCCTGTTAACAGGGAATGGTGTTCCTGAATTGAAATAGAACACGACTGCCTGTTGTTCTTGTGGTCTAAAGATTAAAAAAACATAACCAAAAACACCAACCAGTGTGAAGAACAAATGTGAATTGAAAACTTGCTGTGATCAAAGCAATGCTAAGTAAGATACACTACAAAAAACCAATACCATATTAAACCCAAGAAATACAAAATATGTGCATATGAATAGAGTTGATCCGATAATTGGTGTTGTGTATGCTATACTTACAATCTTCTGTTATAAAAAACACGCCATTTCCAATTTATCATCAAGTCCTGCTGGTACTAGCGTGTTCAGATATTTGGTCCACCAGACTTCCCTTTGGGCTAACATCTTAGCGTTGTCAGTGCCTAGCTGTACTTCAATGATTTCCAAAATCATAAATTTTAACTGAGCAATGGTGTGCTGCTACATAGGACTTAAGACTTTTCGTTCTGATTGAACTTTTATGTTCAGAAATCCGGATTTTAATCTTCCTGGAGGTTTTGCCAACATACACCAGTCCGCAAGGACATTTTATTGCGTATACCACGTTGATGCTGTTACAGTCGCCGTTATATCTCAGCAATATCTTTTTTCCAGAATGTGGGTGATTGATGGTGTTACCCATTATCACATTGTTGCAATTAACACAGTTCTGGCACTTTCGCATACCTGTGTGAATTTCAGACTTTGGATGGTATATTTTTTTAAATAATTCTTTCAAATTACTACTTCTCGTGTATGCGAACAAAGGTTGGTTGTCAAATAAACCATTGAACTCGTTTTCTTGCTGGAGTAAGTCCCATCTTGATTTTATAATCTTTTTAATCTTAGCTGATTCAGTGGAATATTTGGAAACAAACACCAATATTTGTTGTGTCATCTGTTCCTGATTTAGGAGAAAGTAATGTGTTGCGTGGAATTTCCTTTGCTTTGTCTACTGCCTTTTCTACAACGTGGTTGGGGTAACCACGTGATATAAATTTGGCACACTGCTCTTCAATAGCCTTATCTAACTGACTGCTGTCTGATGTGATTCTTTTTGTTCTTAAAACCTGTGAATAAGGCAAATTGTGTAATAGTGAAGGAGGATGAAAACTGGAAAACAACAGCAAATTGTTGCGATCTGTTGGTTTAGAAAACACAGTGGTGTTTAACACCCCATTATTTTGGGTAATCAATACATCCAAAAAAGATAATGACACGGAACTAATATTGTGTGTAAATTGTATCCGTGGATTTTTACTATTCAATTCTTTAATGGAAGATTCAAGTAATGACTGCAAGTTCTTCCAAATCAGAAAAATATCATCTATGAACCGGACATAAAATGCCAAGTTCATGGACCATTCTGAATTCGTAAAAATATGTGTGCCATGTCGTCTCTCTGTTTTGTCTTGTACCCAGACACTCAGCCTGCCAGGGCAGTGTGTGTGTGTTAGGGCACAGGGCCTCTAAGGGTGGCACAATGAGTGCTGCAGCCCTTAGAGGCCTTCCCTGTTCACAAGGCCCTGGGTACCTAAGGTACCACTTACCAGGGGCTGACATGTGGCCAGGGTTTGTCAATTTGGTTTTAAGGAAGGAACATAGGCCCTGGGCACCTGATTGGCAGGAGTCCAGGGCACATTCAGTCAAAGTACATTCAGCAATTCAGCAAAAAGTGGGGGCATACCATGCAAGAAAGATGGCACTTTCTCACACTCATCCTTCAGTTGGTCCAAGCAGGGCATCAGTTGGCATGAGCGGCGCATGCTCCATCAGCAGCTCAGTGATAACACTCAGTTTAAGAATACTGTATTTGAAAGATCACAATATCACATGATACCATGGGAAGGATTTGCCAGGGAAAGTAAAAAGTATGTATCTAATTATAGCTATATGTGTTTTTAAGGGATAAAAATAAAAAAAGAACTTGTTAATGAAGCTTCAGCTTTGAATAACTATTTGTTATGAGTTCATGTGTGGCATGACATTTTTAAGTTGGGAAAACCCTTTTCAGCTTTGTGGTAAATGGCAACAAAATTGTCGAAGGGCGAAAGAAACTTTTGTTCGGTATCCAAACGTAACATACGATGGATACAAGAATGCTGGAGTAAAGGATAAAGGACACCTTCTGATTAAAACCTTAAACACATATGAACTTTTCCCTAACATGTATAAAGGGTGTAAATATATTACATGCACCAGCAGCTGTGGCCTGTGTATGTTACCTTCTAATACTGATGCAGCATGCATTACCTGTTTGATAAGTAGCCTTCGCATATTAGAAGGGCCCCCCTAAGTGAAGACATGGGGTATGCAGTGTTTTCCTCAAACCCTTCGTGATTCTAAGTAAAACAATAACTTCACTAAGTTGCAGACCTTTATGCTTTCCCAAATCTACTTGAAAATTGAGGCTTCCGAGACAATTCATGTTGCAAAACAATGAATACATGTGACACTGTGCATAGACAAAAACCCTGCAAAAAGTAACCTTGCAGAGAACAGTTTTTCACGAATGTTCTTTCTTGGCTGGGTTAGATTAGCAGAGCGATCATCTCTGAAAGCGGTGACAGTGATCCAGCAATGCAATGAAATAAGCTTCATGGGCATTAGCTCATTTAAACCGGTGGCAAAACAAATGGCAACCATTGGGGACTCGCCTATTGCAGATCCCTCAGATTTCCCCTTTTATCAATCCAAGCAGGCTGTACTCACTGCAGAACAGGGACAGGTACTGGGAGTCAATGACTGCGAACTTCATCCCCGGCAGCACCGGCTTCCACTGGAAAATAAAAGAGACCATGTCCTTTACTCCATTCCTCCGCCAACTCGCTGAGATGCCCCTCACACATGCTTTCAGTTTGACGCCCAGTACTGCAGAGGGAGGCCAGCAGGCGGGTGCTGCAGGTGATACTGGCTGTGCAGCGCCTCTTCTCACCCCCCACTACATACACATGACTCGTATACAACAACGCCGATGTGAAGGCGGCGTGGCCGTCTAACCATTGTGAGGATTAGAAGTCAAAGCCCTTAATGCTTCTAGCTCTGGTGTAATGTCATGTGGATTACTATGTATAACTGATATCAGCGCCGCCGCCTGCATTCAGGCACAAGCCCCGCTGAGGCTCAGGAGAAGAGCAGGAAATATATACATCAGTATAAGGCCTTACTGGTCAGTAATGAGCATCCTGGTTTGAACCGCTACTACCGCTTCAACACCAACATCTCTTGGTGTATCACAGCATGCACTGATGTGATGCATAATCAATTATGAATGTCATTTTCTAGTTGATTTGAAGTCTCCTTTAGCATTAATATTCTTGCTAAATGTCATGGAGGCAACCAGAAGTGTGATTTTAAGAAAGTAATGACAGTTAGCAGAGTATTAATGTATCGTATCCTGGACTCAAGGACTTCTCGCATCTTCTCCGTGAGAAGATCCCACCACCTCAGCATTAGGTAAGTTTTGCTTTAAGTAACAAATGTCTGTCATGTGTTTGAGCTCCATAGACATCTTTTGAGGGCAAAAATGTATATAACCCAATCCATTTAGCGTGCGTTTTAGCCTTACATGCCCCAACTGAGCATTTCTGGCGACAGCTCTGGTCGGCTGAAATGGCAACGGTCTCTTGATCACTGTTGTGCTGCTCATTATTTTGAGATTAAACACATGTTAATCTTTTGGCTTCCGATGTGTTTACAATACGTTCATGGAGGAGAATACTTCTTGCCCTCCCCCAGACTGCTGTGACAATGTGTATTATGCACTCTGACTCGGATAGCATAAGAGTGGGAAGTCACTTACCTCCATCAGCAATGCAAGAAAAGGGCCCTACATTAGTTTGCATCAATAGTTGGTAAGGGGTCCACATCTTACAGCAAACCAAACTCTACCTAAACCAATTAGCCTTTGCTAATATAATAAAACTTGTAGCGCTGGTGCCTGTAAATAATGAGTTAAATTGCTGGATAAATCACCCTCATCTAAGACTCAATTAATTTCTTAAACTAAACCATAACGTGAAGCTATATATATTGAGGCAGCCACCTGGGTCACTGCAACAAAGAATCTGACATGTCAAATGTCAAATGTCAAGGTACTTATAGAGCGCACTGTCACCAGACGGCCACCTTGCGGTGTCGCCTTTTGCGGTTTCCCTGCGCTGATACTCATACCGCTGTGGAACCCCTCCTGGCTTTCCCTGTGAAGTGTCCACTCCTGGGCACCCCCAGGGTGAAGCCAGGCATCCTTAGCGCTGTTGGGGCCGGTGTGGAGGCTAAGCAAGCTATTGCCCAGAGTTGCAGCGTGGGGCCCATGATTAGAAAAGGCACCAAGGCGAGAATAGACAGGTCCGAGGAAATTGAACCTGAGCCCTGCCGAGGCGGGAATCGAACCCTGGTCCCTGACCAGAACTCTGCCTCAGGGTTTGCCGATCTAACCATTGAGCCACACTCCTCCACTGTGTTCACTGTGCTCCAATCTGGTCTTAAGTAAAAGGTTTGGGAACCGTGACAGACCAGAAGACCAGCAGGGGCAATCTCACCGGCTTCATAGAGAAAATGAGTGTATTTTCGAAGTGGTCAGACCACAACCACCCCAATAGCCACCTAACAATATCATAAGGCACTCACGCAGATAAAATGTGACTTTTTGATGTGTTACACTCTTCCATTCGACCCAACATACACATCGATGAACTTAGCAGCCCTCTATCTCCCCTGAACTAGTCTTTACGCCCAATGGTTTTCCTTCTGGACTGGGCCATTTCCGCCCACATAATTCTTCATCAGTGTCCTGTCACCTCTCCCAGTTTGCAGGGACGGTAACAAAGTAGGCTAAGGACTGAGGTCGCGTGAGGGGCA
Organism: Triturus cristatus; assembly: GCF_964204655.1. Taxonomy (NCBI): domain Eukaryota; kingdom Metazoa; phylum Chordata; class Amphibia; order Caudata; family Salamandridae; genus Triturus; species Triturus cristatus. Next base: position 318,910,072 of record NC_140585.1, read on the forward strand.
ACCCTTCCTTAACCACTAATGGGTCCACCATAACTAAACCCATAGGAGGGGAAACCGCACCTTCAGACTTCTGGATTCAGATTTTACCTACAAGCTGACACACCCACCAGATTGGTTAGCTCTAAAGTCCTAATCTGCCATTTTAGGCCCACCAACCATATCACCGTAGTCTAACTTATCCCGGCTCTAGCGGCCCTCACCAACCTCCAGCTCCAGCATAGCTGCAGGGACGGTCCGGGACCATATGGGCCTTAAGGAATCTGTCTGCCGGTTACATGGGTCAACCTATTATTGGCACTTGCAAAGATCCACAAAGGTCCTATCCATTCTCATGGGGAGACCCTTCACATAATACACCCATTTAGGAGGCTATATCAAGTAGCCCATCCTGTTCCCCAGGGCACAGAGATCAAACCAGCACAGCCATTCTCCTGCAAGCCCTGAACCAATCAGCCGCCTGGAGATGCTGTCAATCACACTACACTCAGTCCATCCACACGAGAACTATAATAACCCTGGACACTTTCTACAGTCATGCACAAAAATGAGCACTGGTCAACAAACCCCTATTCTCACTTATAGGGAAGAGGTCTCATACAATAGGGAACCATTTCTCACTACTCTTCATTTGCCCTGTCTTAAGACCGTCTTCCTTGACTTAAGGCAACTATGATTTGAGGGCTCGATATACAATGGGTCTTTCTTGACTTAAAACTGTTTTAAGCTAGGGCAATATCATTTGTGAATCATACTATAGTAACTGGTTTAAAACTGGCTAGTATATCGGGTGCACAATACAAAAAAATCCTTGCACCAATAGAAAACTTGATGACCTGGAATTTCAACCAGCTGCAGATGACAAAACAGAATAAACAGCTGATTGGATTGCCCCATTGAGTATGAAACCTGTACGTGAGGTCCTACAAGTCGAAGAGGGACAGTCGATTACACTTACAGACAATTCCACGTGGTCGGTCCCCCCATCGTCCTGCTTGTGCAGAATCTCAAAGTAGTACCGACCGGAGGCTGATAACCTGCACAAACAACAGAAAAGAAGTACTCAGTCACAAAGTAAGACAATACCCCAAGGAGCGGAGGCAGTGGGCACACAGTCTATTTACGAGAGAAGTGAATATTTAGAAGTAATTTAGAAAGTGATTGTTGGAAATTGTAAAAATATTTCGCAGAAAGATATAAGGTAACTGTGGAAACACAAGTGCTCCTAAACAGGAAGGTACATTTATGTGGAACAATTTAACCAGAGAAGGAACATCCTATTTCCTTCCATAGATTCCTAGCAATGTATGCAAATGGCTTTTTTGTAAACCTCTTGGAAAGTAGTTATGGAGATCACAAATTTCCCAGATTTTCTATAATTAAAGTTGGCTTCGCTATATATTGTATATTGCTCATTCATTAAAAGGGAGCTCTGAAAGAGTCCCTAATATTATGATATATAAAGCAGATTCTAAACCACTGTTTTCACAGGTACACCTAGTTTAGTGAGATCAGTAGGAAGTAAGTCCGCCCTTCCTTTCAATTCAAGCTGCGGCCTTCAAACTTTTTTTTTAAGATCAAGAGTAAAAGAAAAAAAATGTGAACAATATTCAATACTGATAATAGATCACCCATTCCATATCCCTTCTATTCTACGCTATTCGGAATCGAGGCAAAACACTTAGGAATTCAAATGTTTGTACCTTATTGGTGTTATTTCACGGCCTGGGCACTAGAATAATATGATATATAATGGGTGCTTATACACCGTATTGTCTCTGGCCTGATAGTCTGTATCATAAATTGCACATTGCATTTTTGCACAATGGGTGTTCCCTTAGATATGCTTTGATTAACAAGATCTGTTTTACTGTCATTGGGATGACTTTTAATGTTTTATATATATTTAAATGGATGTGTTTTATAGAGCTATCGTTTTTATTCTTTCTCTTATTCCTGATGTAGAACAAAATGAATATGGCCCACTATATTTAGAAGCATCCTTGTATAATCTGAACATTGCTATTTGCACTTATCTGGCTGTTTTGCACATTCGATGTAATTTTTAATGTGTATAGTGATGAGTGATGCATTTGTATGTACTTTTATGGATGTTTTCAAATTATCCGAATAAAGATCATTTGATTGATTGATTGAATATGATATATATTAAATCCTGCCAATTACATAAGAAGTGAGTTTGCATGACCCTTTCCCCGATGACATCACAGAAAATAACAGCTTTTAAATGAGCTGAAAAAATTACATGAGTTGGTTGAGGCCATTAATTAAAGAAGTCAGCTGCAAATTGGGGAATTTAACTGATTTTCTGCCCGGTACCACCATGACAATCTAGTGACAGTCACCCTTCCGTAGACAGGACCAGGCGACCATCACTGTGACTTGAGGGCCTTGTGGAGGGCGGATCATTGAGTCTCGGGCTTTGGATGTAGGAGCCAGCTGAGGCTCCACCGTGACAAACTCTGCCCTTTCCCCACCTCTGAACGAGGCGTGGGGACCACAAGTTTGGTAGACGAGCAGCCACATGTTTTTGGCAAATACCCCACATCTGCCAAACTCATGGTCTATGGTTCTTTAACTAGAGGGTTGCTAAATTAACATATTCTTCCAAAAGATACCAATTTACACTTCAAGCCATAAAATGACAGACTGTTGAGAATAGTCTTGTATTGGGTGCTTCTTGGAGTAAATTAAATATATTTCCAGAATTTTCAAAACTACAATTTTTTTGTTTTCCTAAAACTCAAGTAGTGCAAATTTCTGCTAAAGAATTACTTGCTTTTACAATTTCTTACTAAGACTAAATGAATAAAAGAGCACCTGTCAGGGAAAGACATCACATGCAAAAAGCGTCCGATAGATTCTGGTTGAATTTGCTGTTAATTCTAGTTAGCTCCAGTAATCCCCATCTGGGAAAGATCCTTTCAAAGGACAAAATATCGAAAATACACTTTTAAGTTCTTTAACTTGCCCTTTTGTCATTGAGGCTTAACATTCTGTGTCTTTTTTTAGACCCACCTACAGCCAAACATGAGCAATGACAGTCTAGATGATCTCCTAAGGGTAGTTTTAATCTTCTCTATAATTCAACAAAGGTCGTAATACTGGAGATCAGAAAGTCAGCCCACCTGAACAGGACTGGAGTTATCTCATGCATCATCCCCAAAACGGAATTGGTGACTGCAACAATCATCAGAAGAAACATCTAGATTCCAGGGATTACACAGCAATGATGGCCCATTACATCTAGAAAAAATGTTCCCGCCAGAAGGACAATTCCGAGTCGTCTTCGAATGTGCCTATAATCATTATTAGATATTTTGATAATATCCCCTGCACAATAGTTGGTGTTTCTTACGTAGATACGGTACAGGTGCAGTATGATACCACTTAAGTGCGATTTGTGTTTTAGGTCTACGATACCTTTCCACACGACTCAATATTTTTTTCATTTGCACCATTGTGTAATACATAAAAGCAGCATTTGTTGGTATTAGAAGCATTGCAACTCACCGCAGAGCCCTGGATATCTGGCTCTTAAATTTGCCAAACTCCCCGGGAGCTGTCCATTCCTTCCCAGTCTGCATAAAGCAAATACATGTCAATCACCGAGGCAGCTCGGGAAAGAGAAAGCAACATCAGACTCCCAACTTTCTAATGAGAGCATGTATCCCATGCATTAATAATTCAACTCATTAAAACATTGAAAAAGAAAGATAACAAATTTAACAAAACCACCAGAAAATCAGTGGTATATAAGCCACAATTACAGAATTATTGACTGCATTTCCACATTGTATTAATCAGCACAAATCCGTGAGCAGCAAGAAAAGGCTGAAGAAACCAACATGACAAGGGTCAACCAGAATCAGACACTAAGCAACTACGGAGAAAGACATTATGAGACAGCAAACATGGGGCATACATCAATAAAGCTTAATTCAGTTATGCTAATTTTTCACTTTGAAGTCACTGGAAGATGGCATGCAATTTTATATCCCACAGCCGTGCTTGTGTTGTGAAGACTTATAATATGTCCTTGAAACCAAATGATATACTTTATTTTGTCCCGATTCCGCCTTATACAGAACAGTGATATGACCATCTTCACTGTATTTTGTTGAGGGTGTCTGTTGGACGTTGCTCTCTCCGAAGACTCACTCCCAAACCTTCTGCCTCCACACTTCCTCTTTTTCTAAATTTGTTTTTGTTGCACTTTGTGCACATTACCACTGCTAACCAGTGCTAAATTGCTTGTGCTCTCTCCCTAAAGCATTGTAAAGTTGGCCTCTGCCTGATTGGCGCCTTTAATTTACTTAAACGTCCTTACTATATAGTGCGACATGTACCCAGGGCCTGTAAGTTAAATCCTACTAGTGGGCCTGCAGCACCTATTGTGCCACCCACTAAAGTACCAAAACATGCATCCGGTCTGCCACTGCAGCCTGTGAGACAATTTTAAACTGCAGTTTCGACCTGCTAAAATAAACCATTTGCCAGGCCTAAACCATGCTTTTAATACATATAAGTCACCCCTCGGGTAGGCCCTAAAGATTCATACCGCAGGCTGCACTGTATTTAACATATAGGTTTAAGTTTTACATGTCTTGGTAGTGAAAAACTCCAAAATCTGTTTTTCACTACTGTAAGGGATACATCTCCCACAAACTTACAATGGGTTACCTTATTACATTTAATACATGCTAACATTTGATTGGGAGCAGGTAGAAATGTCATGTTTAGACTCAAATGAATTGTAATTGAAAATCCTCTTTAATAGTGAAGTTAGATTTCAAGTTACAATTCTGAAAATGTCACTTTCAGAAAGTTTACATTTACTTGTCCTAAACAGTTATGTCTTCTGCCAGTGTCCTGAGTCTCATGGCTGTGAATAGCTTAGCAGATGGGTTTTGTGTAGTTCTCCCAGCCAGGGAGACAAAGGAGACTAGGTGTTGGCAAGATGGGCCATTCTGTCAGAATGGTTGGGGGTGAAGTTTTTCCCTGCTCCACTTACATTTCAAATGGCTTGCCTGCAGTACACACAAAGGGACCGGACACTAGTCTTTTGTCACCCTAGACTTCTTAGAGCCTAGTTAAGGGAAGGGAAGACGTTTACAGAACCAGATGTGGGGTAGCCAGTGTGTCCCCCAAATTCAAAGGCTGGCAACAGGTATAAATATTGGACTCTCAGATCAACTCTTCAGTATACTCCTGAACTTGTGGAAGACTTCAGAAGGACTGCCTTGACCACCAGAGGACTGCTCTGTTGCTTGAGGTCTGCCTTGCTCCCCAGAAGACTGTGTTCATGCTGAATGCAGGAATACCAAGTAACTCCAAGGGCTAGTTGCCTAGCCTCCTGTGTGAGCTACAGGAACATAAGCTCCAGAGACCTTGAACCCTGCACCTGGCCTCTGCTGGGGTGATACTGAACCCCTCCCCGCATCATCAGGTCCTGTACCTTTGTATGTGGTGTTAAAGGTGCTGCTCCAGCCTAACCCTGAAACATGGGGCTTAGAGGATTTTTTTCACCAAAAAGTGCCATGAGACCCGACAGAAGACTAGGGCCTACCTGCAGGAAACAGCGTGTACAACGCTGTCATTGTATTGTACTACCATTACAACGCAGTCGTCACAATGACGCGTTAATAGTACGCGATGCAATTACATCGCAAGTCTTTACAACGACTTGCACTAGGGGGCGCTCAGGTATTGGAAATAAATTCCAACATCTTTCCTACTGTTGCACAAACTGGAGTAGGAATAGTAATTAATACTATTCCTAAGTCCAGCGCGGCCCTAGTGCAAGTCGTTGTAATGACTTGCGATGTAAATGCATTGCGTACTAACAACGCGGTCGTTGTAACGACCGCGTTGTAATATTATGCGATGTTATTGCATGCTTTGTAACATGCTATAATCCTACCTGCCAACCAGTCTGCCCAAGGTGCATCAGCAATCTGTCTACCTTTGTGGTAGTGCCCGCTACTCTCTTCTCCACAGCAGCATATCCTATTCAGCAGGATTTATCGGCGAAGGTATCCGGCCTTTTGGAGCCCTTATCTGTTACAACCTTCAGCTTTGTCTGACTTGAGATTTTTGACTTCCAAAAAAGTCCAAAGGCAAAAAAAATCTTCACCACAAATCCACCCAGTGGCTCCACAACGAAAATATCTTCTCTTCAAGAACCCTCTGCTGCCTGGCCAAACTCTACCTTCACAGAAACATTTCTTCAAAATTTCTTCCAAGTTCGAAGGTAAGCGGAGACTGGGTCCAATCTACCTCGTGTATCCGATTCGCACTCCGTCGGGCTCGACCATAACATTCTGGCTTTGCCCTGGTCTTTCACGACCAGATACCCAATGTTGGCGCTTTGATCTTTTGGGTACAATTTTGAACTAACATTTAAAAAATCCATAACTCTGGTTCTACTGATTCGATTGAATTAATTTTAGTGTCAATTTATTCATTAAAATTTACTCTATTGCTTAAAAGTGATGTGGAAGTTTTCTTGTGTTATGTTTTCACTTTATTACGGTCTGTGTGCTGCAAAACTACTCTAAACATTGCCTCCAAGTTAAGCCTGACTGCTTTTGTGCCAAGCTACCATAGGGATAAGAACAGTTTAATTTAGTGACTTTTGTGGTTCACCCTGACAAGAATTGTGTTTGTTGCTTGGGTGGGGTTTTCAGCCCCTCAACCAATAAACCAATTTCTTACATTGACGTACCATATTCAGGTAACTCAGTATGTTTTCTAATATGTACCCGCCTGGTCCATGCTCCTAAAAAACTCAGCAAGCTTTTGATCTTTTGGGGTGCCCAGGCTATAATGCAGACATAGTGCTCCAAGAACACAGAACTGTTTTATCATTGTCCGTATAAAAAACAACGAATTTTGAAAAACACCTGGACTGGTCTCATTCCTCCAATATTATTTATGACACTTTAAATAGTAAAATCATTTATTCTGGACCATCTTCTACAAGCTTAGGCCCCACTGCAGGTTTTAACACCTGCGAGCAATTTTAAAGAAGCTTATTTCAATTTGTGGCAGAGGTTACAGAAAATAGAAATGGGGTAACTCTGACTGAAGCTCTGTAAAACCCACTACTGTTGACCAGCTAGGTTCAGAAGCTGGAGATTGTTAATCCTAGTTGAGATGTGTGACCCAACAACTAAAGCAAGTTTAGACATCTGTGTGAATTCTGTGATTGAAAATTAGAAACATTCAAGGTTAAAGTGTACAACTGACACTTTAATTCTGAGCCCTGTGTACAACTGTGGATCTCGAAAGACCAGGAGCTTCTGTAAGAAACCAAGAGCCAACGTGAGGGAGAGGAGGTGACACGGAAGCTGTTTGGGCGTTACATCATTCCTCATGGGCTGGGAAGCAGTGTCTTCCATAGTGTGGGATTTCTTGAAAACCAGAAACAATACAATTGTAGTGTAGACATCATGAAGAGTACTTTAATTTCTGCAGTTATTACCAATGCTGCTGTAGGAGCATTATGCTCTCATTCTTTCAGTGTCTATCTGTAGTGTGCATCTTCTGACAACATCCTTTCTCATTTTGCTCCCTTCAGAAAGTTCTTACATTCATTGTCTGGAAGAGGTTGGGTTCCTGGGCCCTACACAACTGTACACGGAGTACAAATTACAAGATGATCACCCAGTACTTTTAAGTAGGCAGGGGCCACCTAGAGGGGCCACCTCAGTGTTGTCTTCTGCAGTTAAAGTCTATATGCAGGAAACCGCATCTCTTAAATATAATCATATATATCCACCAACTGATCTCCCGCTCAAGTGGTACATAGTGCCGTTGTATGAGAAAGTCTACAATTCTCTTTCCCTGAAGACTGAATGCTATTAGGAGAATGTTATTTTCAAGGGAACCATTCCACGGCTGAGAATACAGCCAGCAAAGAAAACGGGACCAGGACGGGATTCTCCCGGAAAAGTAAAATCACTACAACAATATTGCCCATGAGGACTTGAATACCATTTCCCTAAGGAAAGGATAAAAGGTCTTTTGAGCAAAAGACACACAATTGATGGACGTAATGCAGAACAAATCAAAACACTTACCCCCAGTCAAGAGATCAGGGTTAAATCCAACATTCTTTTGCTCACCATGCCACCCCAGTTTAGACCTGACCATATGCAAATCAGTCTTGACCCTGTGCCTCATGGGAACAGTCCAGCCCGAACTGGTCTTTTGACCAATAAAAAATGCATTATTTATGGTATTTTGTTTTGGAGTGTATACAATCAATGGATCTGATGACTTTTGCAATGAACTCTATAGCAAATCTATGGCGATTGTGATGATGAATCTAAGCTTGAGAGGGTTTCCTTCAACAGGTTGGCCCCTAAAGTCCATCAGTAGAGAAACACCGAAACATCAGCAAGGATTGTAATCATCTTTAATAGCAGCTCTCCTGGAGCCATTTCTGAGCCAGACGCGCAGTAATAGTGTTTTAGATGGATGCAAACGGTCAGGCCTAGGAGTCACTGTCACACTGAAGTCAGAGGATAATTAGAAAAAATACACCGTACCAAACTCTGCCTGGACATTAAAAGGAAATGGTTTCTTAGATATTTCAGATCAATTGCATCACAGAAGAAACATAGAAAGCACGTTACCAGACACGAAACTTAGGCTGTGTGCGGCTCGGCAACTAGAAATGCTTGTTGCTTCATAGTTAATGCTCGAAACTGTCATTACTGACACACACGGCAGAGATAAATGAAGTAAAAAAGGAGAAAAAACAAAAAACACCACTTTAATAGAGGTGAGATAGCAAAAACAACGCGACACTACCTCAAAAAGGAGAAGCTAATTCCTGCATATTGCTTGGTAGGTAGAAAAAAGTCAAATGGGTGGGGTGGAGAATGACTATTGCCAATGGATAAGCCTCATGTCTGCAGAGACACCCATGGATAAATGACACCAAAACTTCAAAGTGAAACCAATTCATTTTTAGGAAAGTTATACCTGACGTCTGTCAATAAAGGCAATTTCGAATCAGCTGGGGAGGAGAATGAAGTGAGAGAAGAATGACAGCCTACCTCCCCTGTGACAGTCAGTAAGCATTGGTACTACCACTTGCACTTAGGTGGGCACTGCATCAGCAATCCCTCGCAGAGTGGGAGTCAGAGACTGGATTCATGTATTAGTGGCGAACTGGAGAGTATTGTCAGGACCATGGGGAGGATGGCCACTTTCTTTGCTTCACCTGGGCTAATTTGCCAAGGGTGTATAGGTACACTTGTCAATATTATCACCATGAAGATAGTGTGATCTTCATCTCTGGGCACAATTTGACTGCTAGAACTTTTACAGCCATCAGACTAAATCACCATAACTTGAGCAATCCTGGCTTCCTGGTTCGCTTATTGCAGTAGTCTAGCCTCATGGTGCTAAAATACCATCTCTAAGGCCCCAGTGGTCCAGACTGTAGCATCTCTCCTTCATACAGCTGCCAGCAAAGGGCTACACATCGCCCAATTCTGTATACATAGCGAGCACAAATCTAACTCCATTTGTCAAGCGTTTTTTTATTTCTTCATTCTATATTCTTCCTCCTTTGTATTAACTCTCAGACGCAGACTGTCCCAAACCTAAAAAAGCAAGTAGTAGTGGTCGTTCCTTTCAGTGACTGCTGTCAGGATTTGTACCTCCCTGAGCGAAGCCACGAAGACAAGTTTTATCTTGTGTTAGTAGACCACTTTGTACACAGCCTAGAATAAATAACAAGTAAAACTTTGGAAATAATGAGACACATGGAGAAAAAGAAAAATGGAGATAGAGTCAAACTTACCGGCCCAATGCTAGCCTGGCGCTGCAGGTTATGCACCGTCTCATCTGTGCTCAGCCAAAACTCTGCGTTGTCCTCAGCGGCAATGGCAAACTGGAACTCACCTGTGAGAGACATCTCCAGGTTACTAGGAGCTTGGTGGAGAGGATCCTGAGGAACAGGGCCAGCCTGTCCTTTACAAGATGGTGCAGGGGCGTGGATACAACTTCACTACAGGATCTGGGTGAGGTAAACCGAGTCTAGCAGGATTGAAAATGCCAAATCCTTCAGCTATCGCCCATAAAGTAACAGACACCACACATTCACCTAAAAAGGAAGAGGGACTGAAACCACACGGTCTACTTATTTTACTAGTGCTGCTAAGTTTTACTGCTTTAAACCTAGTGACACAAAGGGTCACAATGAAGGTGCTGAAGGTTGTGCTACTAGATGTACTGCGCCAGCATCCTTCAATACCTCTCGCAAGACCGATAGCCTTTTCGCATAGACCCCATCAGTGCCTTTGGACCAGAAACTGGCGCTCAAGTGCCCTTGGGCTCAACGGTGTTAAGTTAAACTGAGGGCTCTGGACGTGGCTTGTTAAAGAGTAGCACAAATACATCACAGCTGGTCCTACATGGATGTCACTGTCAGCTGGACTCCGCTCATTTTTACGATGATTTGTGAGCCCACGCGCTAAACAGCCTGGGACCGGCATCGTCACATGACCTATCCGTATGCCGGTGAGTCCCAGCATGCATGGTGCTGTGAGCTGAAGAAAGTGGAAAGTCGCCCTTTTGATGTGGTGCAAAATGACAGCGATTTAATGATACTTCATGATATGAACTTTACAGCACTTATGAAACATTCTATGTAATACAGTCTTCAGTGGTGAAAGTGGTGTAATAGTACAGTTGAATAACATGTGGGGAAGCACAGGCTTCGGGGAGTTTGAATAGGACCAAAGGCTGACCACCCAATGGGACTGGCTCCCACCGGGACATCTGAAGACTATAATATGATGCCCTACGTCCGCTTTCACACCATTGGCTCACAGAGGCTGACGTGGGCAGCATCTGTTGGCAACGACGTAACCAAGCATATTTTTTTAACTATACAAATACAGTTCCAATTTCTTTTGTCCACAAGCAGTTTAATGCCGACCTTGAGTGACCTTGGACTGAAAAGAAAGGAGGTGGTGTACTCCATTATGCAGGGACAGACAGCTAAAGAAGAAAAAAACCTTCTCTCCAGAGTCTCTGCTTCCTGAAAGAATTGTAAATGTGTGAAATTGGTGAATCAGCAAATGTAATGGCTGCTTGGGAGCCAGTAGAGACTTTAATTGATACAAGCATTTAGAGCATCAAGGAGACAAAGTGTTATTGTTTTCCAGAGGTTCCGTAAGAGGGTGGCCAGTTCTGTGTACTTTTAATGGACACCTAGGAGAAAGGTTTCCACTAGGTGCAGAATAATTCCGCATTACTAAAAATGTAACTTTTGAAAGCACTTTAAGCACTTGAGTCGTTATGTACAACGTGGTGCCGTGCATCTTAGACGGTGTGCAGTCTACTTTATACTGTGTTTAATGTGTTTAAATCCGAGGCAATCTCTCTTATACTGTACATTTTTAAAGAATGACTTGCATACAGACACTCATTTCTGTCTCACACACAGACATCTAATGTGATCGTATTAACCTACCAGAAAATGCTGTTCCTACATATTAGCTTAACTTACATTTATTTTTCATTTGAGGTGTTCGCATATTATATTAGATACAGTTATCTGTAGGTGAAAGGCCAACAAAATAATTGCAGAATATTTTTTTTCATTTTACCTGTGTGTCTGACCCCATCCCGACTTACACTCAGCATCAGGGCACAGGTCCAAAAAAACAGAAGTGGGGGGACTAATCAAGTTAGGCAGTATGCAAGTGACATCATGGCGTGTGACATCACACGTGGTATCTTAACTCAAGAAGTGACATCAGACCTTACGACCTCATCCATATGTTTAGCAGGTCTATCATAAGTACATCTTAGCTTATTACACTATTTAAGAAATGTAATTTTGCGACAAGGTTTGCAAAAAAACAGTAACACGACCCGAGTTAAAATCTGGGCCTCAGCTTATATATTTATTTTTTAAAACCCTGCCACAAAGAAATTGCCAACAAGGAGAAAGTGGCACTAAATATGGTCTGCTTAATTGGTTGCAAAGTCTGAATTTTAAAATATCTTATGAGGTTAAGCCACCTGCTGCAGAGATCCATGTGTGGCAACTATATCACTGAATAATAATAATGGTAAGGTAACTCTGGAGGTAAACGTATTTGCTGGAGAGATCTGTGTTTTGTCTAGTCTCAGTTTTGAATCAAAGTAGGATAGCGGGTTAATACCTCTCCGGCAAAGCACATTATGTAACATGCAGATGACAGATTTTTAATTTTATGTAAATGGGTAAGTGGGTTGCTGCTTTTAACTCAGAGGCCCTTTTTTACCTAAAGTTCATTAATTGGCATCCTTCTGGAGTCAAGCTATCCTGGCTGATGACGGCTGATAGCCAGAAACCGGTCCTAGGATGCTTGATTCCGGTCCAGGGAAGACATGGCTTGGCAGTTCGGGCTGGACTGTTCCCATGAGGCACAGGGTCAAGACTGATTTGCATATGGCCATGTCTAAACTGGGGTGGTGTAGTGGGCAAAAGAACGATGGATTTAACCCAGATCTCTTGACTGGGGGAGAATGTCTGCATTGTCAGCATTCCGTCCATCATTTGTTTGTTGTAACGCTTTTCGCCCTAAGTGGGATGGGTATTCCCAGACGTGGGACCCGTGCTCACTACGCCACTGGAGTCAAGCTATCCTGGCTGATGACGGCTGATAGCCAGAAACCGGTCCTAGGATGCTTGATTCCGGTCCAGGGAAGACATGGCTTGGCAGTTCGGGCTGGACTGTTCCCATGAGGCACAGGGTCAAGACTGATTTGCATATGGCCATGTCTAAACTGGGGTGGTGTAGTGGGCAAAAGAACGATGGATTTAACCCAGATCTCTTGACTGGGGGAGAATGTCTGCATTGTCAGCATTCCGTCCATCATTTGTTTGTTGTAACGCTTTTCGCCCTAAGTGGGATGGGTATTCCCAGACGTGGGACCCGTGCTCACTACGCCACTGGAGTCAAGCTATCCTGGCTGATGACGGCTGATAGCCAGAAACCGGTCCTAGGATGCTTGATTCCGGTCCAGGGAAGACATGGCTTGGCAGTTCGGGCTGGACTGTTCCCATGAGGCACAGGGTCAAGACTGATTTGCATATGGCCATGTCTAAACTGGGGTGGTGTAGTGGGCAAAAGAACGATGGATTTAACCCAGATCTCTTGACTGGGGGAGAATGTCTGCATTGTCAGCATTCCGTCCATCATTTGTTTGTTGTAATCCTTCTAATATAGCACAGTGAACTATGAAGGCATGTAGCTCCTAGACCTTGTAACCCTTGCTGTCTTATGTAACATCATTTGCATTGATCTATACACACATGATTTACTCTCAATGTATAATGTGTACGTATGAAGTAAAGTGCTCGGACACCCTACAGCAGGATGAGTTGTGCTAAAGCGCTATAAAAGAAATAAAATAAAAGTGTTTTTTAATTTGTTTACATTTTATTTGTGTAAATACTGGGCTAGATAAACACACCTGACATTCTTGCAGTGCATACATATCTCGTATATACAGGGACTGCACAAAGTCCGAAGCATGCCTCTTTCAAGTACCTGTGAAGTGACAAGCTGTGTGCCTTTGTTTCCCTCCATTGCATTTAGGTGTGACGCCCCTGATGGCTCCCATCCAGGGTACTCCAACAAAAGGAGCCCCATTAACTTTGGCCTTTCTTATGGGCCCACCTGGAATCTGAAAAGCCCCTCCCCCACCTGCACGTTGCTGCTTGGACCGAGAGCAGAAACACAAATTTGCAGGCGCTGCTGAATGTATCCCAGTGTCTGAAAATTACACAGAACAAGTTTGCCATGCTTCTGTAGGGCCCAACCTCTTGGCAGTGTGACGGCGTACACTCTGTGAAAAGAGTGGGTAGGTGCCGTCTACCCACATATACCTCGACTTGTGCCCTGCTCGGCATGGCCATTCCCATACATTTTTTATACACTTTGACTGCTGTTCAAAATTCCATACCCTCAATATGAAGTCAACAATCTAAAAACATATTTGATGATGTCTGAACCACGCATCTCATAGAAATGGCAGCATTGCCGGCAGCCTCGTCCCATTGGGAATCCGCGAACCACCTGCTTGGGGATCTCAGCTCTGGGAGGTCACAGCCATGCACTGATCCCCAAGGAGGACAACTGCGAAACCTGAAGACCGATGAGCGTCTTGTGAATACGTGCCCTACTTCGTTCAGAGATTGCGTCATTCTCTAGGGTGCATGAGCAATCTGGTCTTTGTTTTGAAAACCTTGTGAGGTGTGTTGAAAGCAACAACAAGCTCAGTTCTGCATGAAAGATCACCGAGGAACAGCTGACTTGACTGATGTTGAGATATAGCGGTGTGTGCAGATGAGGGCAAAGGAGGCGTGTTGGTTGATACATTAGTAAATGGTGTGCACTCCTTCCTCATTTAGCACATGCTGAAGAAAATTGCTCTGATTTCTTAAATATACTATTCTAAGGCTAATCCAATGCTGTGGAAGTGCAGCCGAGTTCATGGCCGCAATGGGATCATTACAGCGGCTCTAATCCGTTTTCATGGTGACGCACAGCCAACAAGCATGCCTGATCATGCCTCACTGCTGGAGTCTCCCTGAACGGGGTTGGCAGATCATGCTCAGTGAAGCTGTTCAGATAGACCAAGAAATTCCAGCCTTGCCGGATACTCGGCTATGAGCGCCATCGCTAGAGGAGGTGACTAGGATGAAGACCTCACTTCCTAGAGATAGTAGAGCCATACATTACCTCCATGAGGTGCAACGGCAGCATCATGAGTCAAGGCTGTACGCTTGCACAGAGCTGGAAAACCTACAGCTGCAAAAAAAACTGTGCACATAGGAATTTACGGCTACATAATGTACACACTCCTTACTGCTCCCCGCAACTTCATCATGCAGTTCATGCTGGATATTAGTGTTTAACCTGAGATGGAGTAGTCTGGAAATCATTTCAAATGCAGCGTCAGGCAGAAATTGGACAGCATGTGACTTTGCACATCTGCACATTATAAAATAAAGAAATAAGCAAAAATTATTTTGTCCGTTGCTCAAATTTGGAAAATGACACTATTTTCCGAGCATAACGTATCACGGTTATTCATTATTTTGCAAGTATTTGTATGGCGCATTGTCACTTTTTGTTGGATTCACAAGTGTCTGGAATACTGCACCAAACAGTTGTAGATGTTGAGAGTTTTTCACTATTAAAATGTATGATGAATAGAAAATTAAGTAGCTCTCCATGTTCATCCAAATATCCTTGAGAAACTCTTGCAAAGCAGCACTGAAGGATATCTTGTCAAATCCCCCAACTGTGCTGAATGAAACCCTAACCAATATGGCAGCCAGATGGGGCTCTTGATTGTGGCCTGACAGTCTATTCATGTCCTTAAATGTTCGTACATATACTTGCCTATAAGTGTTCCATGAATCATGTTAAAATGTGTGTAGCATCACTCTTAATGAAACGTACCATGACGCTTCGATTAAGGGTTAGTATGCATTACTTATTCAACAGAGGTTCATGTCAATCACACATATTTAAGTAACATGTCGGTCAATTATCCTGCATATGGCTGTCTGCTTTTGTTCTTGAAAATAAATAAAAACTGGTTATAAAAAAAACAAATGTTAATCTTCACAACCATTTTCATTTAGTGAGAGCTAATCATCATTAGGCCCCGATTACGAATCTGGCAGTCCACAGACTGCAAGACTCGTGGCAGTACAGTGGTGGAGGCTTTCCCGACCCACCTATTACGATATGGGCGGTGGAACCGCCACAGACGCTAGGGAACTCTGTTCCCTGGCAGTGCTGCAGCAGTTCGGAGGCAGTGATATACTTGGCGGGACTGCGGCGGGACTGCGGCGGTCCCGCCAAACATATTAAAAGTTTCCTCTCCGCCACGGTTTTCATGGCAGTGCCACAGCCATGAAAACCATGGCAGAGAGGAAAGAAAGGGGGCCTTATAGGGCCCACTGGAGCCTCACGGCCTGTGGATACAGACAGGGGACACAACCAGGCGGGCAACTAGAGCCAAATTTCGGGGGGGTTGGCTGAAAAAGATTTCGGGGGGGGCTAAGTCTTCCAGCCATAGGCAGAATGGCTGTAAGAAGGGGTGAACACACAACAAAAGCCTCATTAATGAGTAAATGGTCTTTTAAAGACCCGTGAAGTACTCTGGTGCGGCTGCAATTAGACGGACGCCAGCCCGCGAGGCTGTCTCAGCCGGGCTGTCACACACGACGGGGGGGGGCTGAAGCCCGGTGAGCCCAATGGGTGTTGCGCGCCTGGACACAACATGTACCCCTCTGTGTGCATGCACACAAGTTCCTGCACGGCATGGACTTTTCAATCAATGCCATGCAGGAGCTTTTTTTGGTGTTCCCATTGCAGTTCCCATTTTCAGGGCACCACCGTGGGAACATCAAAAACAAGCATTGGCATAGCCAATAGGTCTCGCCTTTGGGACCTTATAAGTGTTTAGTTATCCAGCACAATATCCTTGGTGCAACAACATCAACTGTTGCATGGCTAAACACTTATAAGGTCCCCAAGGCGAGACCTATTGGCTATGCCAATACTATGTGAGATCGAGGTATTCACAGTTTGTAGTAATTAAAGTTTGTGCACGAGTCAGTTCTAAAGGGCTCTCTTTGGTCAGTTGACACTTTTCTCCTTGAATAGGCCCTTATTATTCAAAGTGTCTCCTCGGAGATCACGCGATAGAATGGACGCTGGTGGCAGTTCAGAATCTCATGGTAGCTACACAGCAAGGAAGTATCATCTAATCGCGAGATTTATGGTGTTTACAACTGGACGCTCAGTAAGGTTAAGCAATGGATTTTAGAACCTATGTCCGCTTTTATATTACCATCAGAAATAAAACAAAAACGTAAAAATATCCGATTAGGTTTCCCTAACACCGGAGGTGGGGCTCAGCTGCTGACAAAGCGGGTTCCGTGGTGTTGCTTCTGTAAACAAAGTCAGTGACAACATGAGTGCCTACTGGCGATTCTCGGACAATTCCCATACACAAAACACAGGTTCCCAGGAGCTAACATTGCATGCTTTTCTAGTCTCCGTGGAGACACTGATTGTCTGAGAGGGGAACCTTACAAATATTGAAATGTCGAAGTGCTGGTTGGTGACAGTGCCGCATGAGGTGGGAGAAGAGTCGACCTACGTGACTTTTTTATGGCCATGAAATGTACCAAATTTCGCACATTTATTTTCACTGGAAACTACCACAAGCAGAAATTGTTTTATGGCAGACATTTTCTTTTAGGTCAGCCTCCTTGGTTTCTCGCAATATTTCTGAATTGGGGCTTGGCGTTGTGTTCTTTCTTCACACACAATATGCCAAGCGAATTTCGGAAATCCCACACTGCCCTAAAGGAGAGTCACTTGAACACAGCCATACAATATATCATCTGAATTTAATATGCCATAATCTGTATTATTACACATCGCAATGTGACCAGCAGTCTACATGGCAGAATGGAGTATATTAGGAAACTACCTGTAAATTGAACAAATCAGACAGCAATGTGAGCCTTGCACTCGGATTACAATTGTATTCCAACTCCGGTGACGATGTGTACGTGCTCATATATTTTTAAAACAGAAAAAACAATTTGTCCAATTACTACACCTCAGAAATAGGGAGACAAAGTCAGGAAACTCTAAAATTAAAAATTAAAAAGGCACACCAAAGTATACTAAAGGCAAAAAACAAAGGTGTGGTTAAGTTTTTAAGTGAGTTTGCGCACTAACTGCCGTTTTCCCTCAAGCTCTATGTCACATTAAACATGTCCATGTGCTGTATTATTTTATTTCAATATTTTATTATAAAATAAAAGCAGAAATATTTCCAAAGAATGTATTCACACAATATAAACAAAGAAGAAGACATTTAGTGACTGGTGGTTCGCTCTGCAGCACTTGGTCGCATTTGGAGAAGGAGGGGTTGGGGGGGTTGTGTGAGCGTCCAGCTATAGGTGACTGCACTGTGCCAGGGTGTGATCAGAGAGCAGAGGGAAAATGCTCGTACCCGGCTGGCACAGGGCACACCCGGAGCTGCATCTTTCGCGGTGCTCCTGCGACTTGCTGCCAGTCCTGTAAACTTATAATATATACCTGTGATATAGGAGTGAATTATTACACCTTGTCCGCCTGGTGTCCCAAATATTAATGGCCTGGGTGTATTTTGCTTCAGGCATATTGGCAACGTACATGTAACATAAAAACGTGACAAGGCTACAGAGAAGTTCGCAGTTCCCAGCAAGCACCAAACAAGAATAAGCCTGCGAGTGGTGCACGCGAGAACGAGCACCAGGCAATCTGTTTTCAATTATTGCACCCGCGTCTGGGCATGATAATTTAAAACAGATGGTGCCCGTGCGCGTAACCACAAGCCTTAGGCCGTGGGCAGATACATTGGCTGGGAAAGGCGGGACATGCGCCCGCCTTTACCCAATTGCGTGCTGTCTTTTAAGGAAGACGCACGCAAACGCCAATCGAAATATTGCAGGAAAAACAGCCACAAGCACGAGCTTGAGAAAAGTGCTGGTCAGCTGTTGTTTTCCTATCGCAGCGCATACGCGCTGCTATAGGCTCGACCTAACAAAGCCCGCCAGACAGTAAGAAACTCCTAATCTGGTGGCGGGTCAGACCGTGGCTTTGGCGGTGTGGTGGCAGGGCGGACCCGGCGTCACACCACCAAAATTGTAATCGGGCCCTTAGAGAGCAGGTACAATCCAATCGGCCCCACTGCCCAACTTACTAAGCTCTTTCATAAAACTGGCAAACTCTCAAAAGTTCACCTAGCCGGGTATGAACGTGCATCCTTGTACTTGCTTCTTCAGCTGACCTTGGCTGCTCTTAGGGATGGGTGGGCTGCTCATGCAGCAGTGGAATCATGCCCCTATCATGCAGCTCCCTGGGGAATGAATGCCAGACTGCCAGCAGGCCTGTTTGGCAGTGCAAATAAAAATCACATGACAGTGTTGTCAGGAAAGTGTGTGCTCTCAGCCTGTTGCACACTGCTGCCTGACTTTCTGGTCGTGGGCAAGTCATCCTGTTCGTACAGTGTACTTAAACCAGTGTCATTAGGCGACTTTAGTAACACAACATGCACCCCCTGTGTGCATGCACACAAGTTCCTGCCCAGCATGGACTTTTCAATCAATGCCATACAGTAACTATTTTGGGTGTTGCCATTAAAGTGCCCATTTTCAGGGCACCACCATTGTAACTTAAAAAACGAAGCCCCCCCAGACAGAAGGAGACTCCTAATCTGGTGGTGGGTCTGACCACGTGAAGTAGGGAACACTGGTTGCAGTTCAAAGAAGAAGTTTAATGTGAGATACAGAGAGCCGCCCCAAACACCGCAAAGGCAGAGGAGGCAACTGACGCTTTCCAATTCAAAGACAGCTCGAGATAACATTCTTGGTGACATCATAATATACAGACATTCTACAAACTTAAACACATCACCACACCACGGCTTTGGCGGTGTGGTGGCGGGGCAGACCCGGCGCCACACCATCAAAGGTGTAATCAGGCCCTTAGAGAGCAGGCACAACCCATAGGCGTCTAAGCACTTGCAGACATCCAAAAACAAGACATGGAAACCACCCATTCACACATATGAAAATATCATTTTGGAGTGAATTTCACCTACTACAAATTACAGACATAGGGTAATCGAGCTTAGAAATCACTTATGGTGCAACACTTTAAAAAGCATGGTGAAATAGTAAAGGAGATCAAGTGGAGCAAAGAGGAATCGAAGTATAAATAGCGCAGCCGGGCCATTAATAGAAGTCTCAAATAAAGTTACTGTTGTGCAGAGATGTCATTTCGTGTTATGTGCATTTGTAAGCCGCCCTATCACCCGCAGGAGTACCCTGGCGCTGAGCAGGTGTGTGCGCCCAGCCCCTCCTAGAAAAGGTAGGCTAGTTGAAAAGCCGGGTGTTCAGCTTGTAGCGGAATTCAAGAAGAGAGGAGGAGGCTCTGCCGTGGAGTGGAGGCCGTTCCGCGCTTCAGGAGCGATGTCGGATCTGTTCTGCGTATGCTTGTGTACGAGTAGGAGTCCTGTGGAGCGTAGGTGTCTGGATGGCTCATGGAAGGAGACGTGACTGCTCAGATATGTGGGGCCTAAGTTGTGTAGTGTCTTGAATCTGTGCGGGAGGATTTGGAAATGAACATATCTGTAAATCGAGAGCAAGTGGAGATAGGCTTCCAATGTATAGAAATACAATTTGCAGGGAAAGGTCAGAGGAGGGTATAGACTGATGCAGAGCACCCTGTCTGTTTTTGTTTTTATGCGAGGTAATGGGTGCTATGTGGCAGCTGGCTAAGGCAGTGGCTGCAGATACCGAGAGTCAGAGTAAGAGGTGGCTCAGAAGGGCAATGCCACCAGCAAAGCGTCCAGAGTTTGCGTAGTGCCTTCACGAAGCCATTTAATATTGAGCCAGGGTGCGTTCCCTCTGGGGTTGTCAACGATTAGTATGCATGAGGCGCCCAGAGAAGTATCTTTTCTCACAATTGCCTCTGACAATGGCACAGAAGAATACCCCAGTCAGGGCAGGGTCAGTACAGCTGGCAAACATTTGAAATCAATGGAAAGTGAGATATTCTATAAAAAATAAATGTACAGTTAGATGGCCATTTATATCTATATATAATGGAGTGTGCGTCAGCTGTTTCGAGGCAGGGATGTGCACTAAATCAACAATGCAATCACTTATGAAGTGGCAGTTCCATGTTGCGCAACATTTTCAAAGCTGTTTTGGTTGAAAATCATACTAGTCAAAAGAAACTGATCAAAAATTCAATTCAGTAGTGTTTACTGTCACTGCTCGCTTGTTCGCCTTACTTGCACTAAAAAGATCTTTAAAAAAATACTAGTTCAACTCACCTCCATCATCTTTAAAATCCGCTGCTTTTACTTTTTAGTTCTCTTTTTACAGTGCCCTACCATCTCGGCCATCAACAGAGAGTTCTTTCAGACGCATGGAAGGCTCAGAAAAGAGGTAGCAGCAGGTGTTAGAGGCCTCATCTCACGGTATTGGCTTCAAGTGTGGCGAGGAGGCCATCTAACAACCAATAAACACACGTCATGTGCCTCTTGCTGAAAATAATAAATTGCACTTGTGGTGAAAGCTGTGAAAGACACACCTGAGAACTTTCTGCCAGTGAAGGACATGGAGCAGAAACAAGAGAAAACAAGAACTGGCGAAGCCATTCGGTCTGTTTCCTCAGGTGCCCAGCAAAGACGTCCTGCATGCAGCCTCGGTCCGTGCAGGTAACAGCGGTGGGGCCGGGTTGGGGGGGATTTCGAGGGACGATGCACAGGGAAATATAATTATTTAATTTTCCCATTGGCATCGTCCCTCGAAATCCCCCAATCCGGCCCACCGTTGTTACCTGCACGGACCGCGGCTGCAGCCTGTGGCTCGTGACACTTGTCCTCTTTGGCTTTATTCTTGTGCACCGCACAGCGTGTCCATCGAACACACAAAGGTTCTTTCCAGCTCTGTGCAGTTTGCAGCGTCTTCTGCTTCCGAAGTAACGTAAATTCAGAAGTTCCGAGTACCATGCCTCCACACAAGACCAGTGTGAAGCAGTAAGGGTCGACCACAGTTCATTACAACGGTTCGGATGCAATGCAGAATGTGTTACTGTACGTCACACAGCAGTGTACACAAGGGGGAAGAATGCAGGCAAGCTACTGGCTTGCAAGCTGAGGACTACGATTACCTCAGAAAGGGTGTCAGCAATCCTAACTATGTATGGAACGCTTTGTCGGTATGATTTACGCCTAACCAATGCCTTTCGGGAAAACCATTGTGCCCTGTACACCGCCAAGAACATTCTAACCTCAGAATTGAAGAATTATCTTGTGGGAGCCCAGATGCAGAAACTCATGGATACACAGATGCAAGAGTTATAAAAACCCATACAATATCACTAGTATCTACAGGCTTAAAAGATACAAATCCCAAGAGCTGGACACCTTCACCTCACTCTTTTTTAAAAATATTCTGCCATCCATGGCTCCCTTGCTTGCCAGCCTCTTCAACTCTTTTCCGGACTCAGTAGGCAGTTCTGCTAGGGCGTTGCACGCTGTGATATCTCTCAGCCCCAAGTCTGGAAAGGATCAAAGCTTGTGTAGCTTCTACCGACCAAAATCTTAATGTTAACTCAAAGCTCTTTGACAGTATACTATCGAGCAGTCTAAGGAGTTTCCATCCCACCCCCTAGGCTGGTGGAACCAGACCAATCCAGACTACCTCGTTACTACAACAGGCACCGAGAACTACAATCTTGGCACACGGAGCCCTCTCCTGGTGTGGATGGATAGCCGCTGTCAAAATAGCTAAACTTCTCAAAATTCTCTTTCCACCTCTGCTGGTTCTTACTTCAACTCATCATAAACTCCAGCTTATGAAAGATAACGTTGTCTGGGCTGGGGGAAACAATGACTAGCTAGACATCTGATGCATAAGACACCCACTGATGGAGGCTTTGAACTATGCACTGCTCTAAAATACTGCCGGGCAATGCAACTTCAAAAGTTGGTTCGATGACAAAGGACTGAATCCGAGAATCAGTGGTGTGCCTGGATGAATTCATAGCAGGAATGCAGGTTTTGGAACTAGCCTGGTTACCAAAGAAGAATGGATCATAGGGCTTTTACTTCTCTCTGATGTTCAGATCTACTTTTGCGACTTGGGTACAGAGAAATCGGAGTTCACTTCATTCCCATTTCCACGTAATCATATAATGGGGAACCCAAAGTTTACCCCAGCCGAGAATGGTGGATCATTTGCAATGTGGCAGGAAAAGAGATGAAGAAGGACAGGGGAGATGTTCGATGCAGAGGGCACCAAATCATTTGATAGTTGAAAGCAAAATTTTTATTTCCCCAGATCCGAGAGATATCATTATGTTCAGGTCTGTCCAGGAGTGCGAGATCCCACAGTTAGATCACTAGCCCGTTGTCCTTTGAGGAAATGTGAACATTGGCTACATACGAAGGGAAGTGATAAAAGAATCATTTTTGGAAATCTATACATTCCTTCAGAAGACCTCAGGGCACAAACGAGCAAAGGCTGAACTTGTTAGTAAGCCCTCTAGTGCAGATTGGAGAAAAGTATTTGTGAAGACCCCAAACATGGCACAGTAACCCACTGAGAAGGAAGCTCAAGTGTCCATATATTAGTATCACACTACTCCAAAGCTTGAAGAATGAGAGAAACCCACACCTGACAAGTGTTGAAGCAGTAGCAGAGCTCGGGATACCTTTTACACCGGTAATGGTATTGCCCAAGGCTACCTCTGCATGTGAAGGCACCGACATGTAATGTTCCAGACCACTATACCAACATTCCCAACATATAACCCATTGGGTATATCTAATAAACTAAATTACTTTTTGCATTTCTGCTGCGGCAGATAGATGTCACTGGTGTTGTGTACAAGCAATTACATCTGCTTGAGGAAAATGGAGCGCTCCAGAGCTTGAGGAATAACTATATAGAATCTGAGATCTCCTGGGCATTGAGAACATATTACATACCATTGTACGAGAATGAAAGACCAAGACTCATACTGGGGCCCTTGCTTGACATCCCTTTCATCAGAATTCATTCCACTCTCATGTCCTTGTAACCTTGGGGTATCAGGAGTTACTGGCAGGAGTGGGGAGCGCAAGATTGATTCCTGAGGTGAAGCATCATGAGTCATGTAGCCAATGCCCATAAGTCATTGAACATACTTTGAATGGAGCTTGGGAGACTAGGCAGCATCCCTTGGTGGAGGGGAGTTTTTGTCGCTTTCTCCTGAAATCTGATTGGTTGTGTAATGCTCTCTTTACCTGCCTATGGTAGTAATGACTGTACGCATTTCCTCCAAAATA
The DNA here is from genome assembly GCF_964204655.1 of Triturus cristatus. Classification (NCBI taxonomy): domain Eukaryota; kingdom Metazoa; phylum Chordata; class Amphibia; order Caudata; family Salamandridae; genus Triturus; species Triturus cristatus. The sequence goes on from NC_140585.1 coordinate 318,934,033, forward strand.
AGAAGAAATTTAAACTGTAAATGGATCAGAATCCAGATATAGATAGTGTTTTTTTTTCCCTCTGGGAGAGTGGCCAGGAAGCGAGAGATGGGTGGGGTGAGGCGGTTAGTCTGATAATTGTGGTTTGATGCCTTTTCTTGTGACTTTATCTCTTTGCTTCCTCTTCAAGGCGCTTTGGAGACTGTCGTGTTTTGTTAAGCAGGCTTGTACATGCAAAAGGTATTTCATTTTTATAAACGTGTCTCTTTATCGGGTACTGTGGTAAAAAGGATAGCAATGAATTTAGGGATGATGTGTAGATTTCCCCATCATGGTCGAAATTTCCACTTGTTCAAAGTAATAAACATCGACTGCAAGGCAGCAACAGCAGACACTGCTCAACCTGGCTGACACATTCAACAACACAGAAGGCCAAAGCAACACACAGAGCCATGATAATGCCAGGTGGAAATCAAGAAGTACAATAAGAGAAGGCCAGGAGATACATTTTCTTAATCCACACAACAACGCAGAGATTAAGCGATTTGCCCAGAATCATAGGATGTTTGAGCCTCCGGCCACACTCGAACCTGGTTCCATAGCTTCAAGGTCGGCCGCCCTAGCTGTTAAGCCACACCCTCTCCTCTCATCGCCGAAATGAGCAGCAACACTCAAATCGACAAATCTCAAACTCCTCTAGCCCTGGGGACAACTAGAAGAGAAGTCCTGCTCGCTGTACCCAACCCCAAATCATCCCCCTGCTTCTGCCAGGTGCCAAGATACACTGCTTGTCAGCCAGATTGGCACTAGGTCCCAGTACATATGTGCAAGCAGCGATGCTGCTGAAAGGGAAGAGTGCTTTATGTGGGCACAAAAAGGGAAAAACACTCAAGAAGAATCATTGTGACAAAAATGAACCGTGTAATGCAGGAGGACGTCCATGGAGAAGAGTGAGATGGGAGGGCATGGCCTGGGAAAAGGGTTAATCATCAAACAGCTTGGCTCACCATCCATGAAGGGGTGCAGGTAGCCGAAAATTCGTAGACCATAGTTTGTCCATTTTGGGGACACTGCCAGTTTTTTGAGTGTTGTTCGTGTCTGAAACAAAAGAAGAACATGTACGTATACTCAATGCAATTCATGAGCTACACACCATACATTAGCTACCACTTGTCAACAGCCTGACACATTCTGCAGATACGGCAGTAAAACTACCACAGAGTAAACATTTTGCAACACTATGTGCTATGTCACATAACGCTGTGGTGGCTTCCACAGGGTGGAAGGTACCACCCCTTGCCTGTACTCCACCAGTCGAGAGTGGCCTATGACACATGGAATCACATCTAGGCATTCCACGTGAAAATGTTTGTTGTAATCACGATTTCAACTGGCTTCAAATTGTGATTTAGACTAACAAAGTGCTCAAATGCAGGTCAAAAACTGCTCAAATTAAGTCCAGACTTTTAGAGGCCTTATCATGAAGAGAGTTGCCGGAGTCACCATTAGGTTCATTGGGGACCTCTTATTAGTCGCTACCCAACCTCAGGAAATGAGCCTCGACGGCACTCGGGCGCCAGACAAGCCTGCTCCATGGGTAGAAAAATGTCTCCCATCACTCTAGGGTACATCCAGGCAGCAGTGCCCTTTGTCTGACCAACCTGAGGAGACGGGAACTTTGCTCCATAACACCTGGCATTTCTGCAGTAAATTGTAGGTTATCAGGCCAAAAATGTATCGCCCTGCTTTGTTACAAGGAGAAGATTGGTCATGGGGGCCAATCAAGGTAGATGGACATAGGAATCCTCTCCTAGTCTGACCACAAGAAATGCACTCCGTGTCGAAGTTCCTGACAGAAAGGTGACATACGTCTGAAATTATGCATTGCACATTGATTACTTAAAATGAAGTCTAAATGACAGAAGTGGTCTTCACCATGAGAACTTTTCCGACCTCGAAACACCTAAAGTCCATTAGATTATCTTTATACTATGGTCTATGATGGAACGTGTGATCTAAGCTATTTTTGGTTTAGACATTTTACTCCTTACATCACTCTCAAATATTACCTAGATTATATCCCTGTTTTTTTTATTGCCGATTGTGCTATATTTTTTTTAATAAGATGTATTTTTATAGGCACAAGGTTTCCGTGTTTGTAACTGACTTTTTGTCTGCATGTTCAGTAAGTTTGTATAAAATTGACACTAAGTAGTTGGGTTAAAGTTTGAGATATTTCCCAAATGAGAAACCTTAAAAGAACTAACAGCATAACCTTCACTAAATTTGTACTTGTTTTATTCTCCACCTTTACCACTTGAAGTAAGACTAATAGCATACTTTCCTCCAGTTTATAGTGCTAAGCAACTGGTCTTTCAGACACTACACCCCTAATTTAAACAGGATCCATTCATGGACGATAGTTTATTTTTCTGGAAGAATAAGGACACTCTACTAATGGAAATCGTATAAAGGCATTCCTTAGTGCAAGGGAGAAGAGCACAAAAATGATAACCTTGTGACTATCATCAAGACATAAAAGCCCTGTTCAAAGGTAAGCATGGTTCCTTCTCTGAACAGAAGTGAGGTGAGTACTCAACCCTCAGCCTGCTGGTAGCGTGTGCAAGACGTTGGACAGGGTGAAAGAGACCCGCAGTGTAAGCCTAGGGGCTTTTTAGACTCAACTCTTGCTGATAAAGCCTCTTTTATATGGGTGAAACATATTGCACAGTAGGGATACAACCTAAGGGGAGAAATATCCAAAAGTTGATCTACCTAGCAGTGATTCAGTCGAGCAGAAACCATCCATTGTTTCCAATCCATAGACTCAGCTTGCATTCTCTAGTGGTCATGGGAGGAATCCACTCTGGAAGACAATGGTCTCCAAGAGGAAGGGGGCCAGTGGTGCAATCTGGTGCGACCTCAATAGATGGTGGAAGCTCAATCTCCCTTCAGTTACTACCACGCTGGGTTTATGGTGAAGGGTATTGTGGACTCTTTGTCAATCCCCAAGGCTATCAAGCACTGGCACTACTTTGGATGCCAGGCATTGGTGGCCCTGGATCAGGAGGCCATCAGATCTAGATGATTTAAAGTCTGCAACCAAGACATTCAGTGCCTGGGTGACGATCCCATCCATGTAACTCCAGAAGGATGGATGGGGCTCACAAACGTATTCACCAGTTGGCTGAATAGGAGTCACTGAGACGGGCAGCTTGCACGCCGAAGGGAGTGGGAGGTCTGACGTGTGTGGAACTGGCTGCATTGCTTTTATTAGTTTACCATGATAAGAAAAAGACCTGCTTCAGCCACATGTTGGCACCAACTTTACATAATCGGGAAAGAAGGCAAACACAGGAACTTAGAGTATTATCTGCCTGGGTTAATTATTTACTAGAGCTGGGCAGGGAGTTACAGGATATAAGTCACCTATCACATGAAAACCCTACAGGTGCTGGGATCTGAACTATTTACTTTCTTGTGCACGAGTGAACGTCCTGTCGACTATCATTCTAATGCCAAATAACTTAACGGGATTTAAAGTTTGTTAAATTCTGTATGAGATAAATCAATGGGTCACCATGTTCTCTATCACATGTAAACTAAGAATACAAACATTCAGGTGTGACTAAATAAATTAGGCGTTGTACATTATTATGACTACACTCCTCTTTTAAATGTAGCCAAATTCACATGGTCCAAGTACCCTTCATAATCGCACAGAGCAAAGAAACGATTTATCGAAAAGGCTGGAAAAAGGAAAACAACATAGTAACATGCTCAGTTAGGGGTGGTGAGAAAAATAGGCCGGAAGGCAATGGGTACAACGATTTATGAATGAGGAGTTGGCGGACAAGTCTGGTGAAAGATAATAGTCCACTGAAGATGGCGACGGGTGAAACACTTCCGGGTTGTACTCACGTGAGGATACAGTGGGAAATGCAGGTTTCTGCGGAGTTGCTTGATGGAGCTCCCGCACCAGTCTTCGAATACGTGGAGGTTTACTTGACCTTTGAACTGTTTAAAAATAAGACGACAAAGGGCAGTTGAACTGAATGCTCCAGTAAAATATTATGAAATATATTTCCCCTGTCCCCAGGCCCGATATACACACAGGCTTACACGATACAATTGTTAAGTGCTGAGTATCTCACAAGGTTACCGAAACCTGAATAGTAAAGTACTCCTCTGTTGTTCAGGGTCGCAGCTTTGCCTAGTATGAAGAGATATCACAGTTCTATTTTAGATATAAGAGGGGCGGCAGCAGTCAAGAAGGTTAGCGCCATATTGTAATCAGTCAACAATTCAATGTAACAAGGCGCACAATACCCATTGGGCTGAAGGGGCTTCAACTCCTACCCTCCCCCCACGCTTGTCAGGGTCCACACACTGGGCCGGCTGGGCCACAGATGGGAACCTCTAGGCCCGACACCTCCAGAACGATTGCTCTTAAGGACGTTAACAAACTTTAGAAACCTCTTATTATTTTTTATTCTGTGGGCGGAGTATTAATTATTTTATTATGTACCACGATTAATATGAGCAACCCTCATTTTCACTAATTAAGGTTTAAATAGTGCAAAAGCTGATACATTACCGGTCCAAAGATAATAATATGGGACTTTATTCACTGTGATCGAGAGGCCACGCGAGTATTGAGTTAGGCTACGGATACCTCAAGAGGACTCCTGGTACTGTGAGAATACACAAACCATTGCCCTGTCCAGCTAGATGGCCACTGCCAGTTTACGAGCTATGGCCTCTGTCTCTTTCTGATGGTCACAGATAATTCTAATGTTTTTAGGGCAGCATTGCATGGCAGCGGAGTTAACCCTGTCCCCAGTTAAAACTTTTTAGAAGTTAGCAGGCTCAAGGAGGAAGTTATTACTAAAACACATACAGGAGCTGCGGGTGTACGTAACCAGTATTTCAGATAGAAATTTGGTATGGGTGTAGTAAGAGAATTAAAGAGAACTACAGAACACCTTGAATTCATTTTGTTGTGTCTCTTCAATTGGAAGCCTCTGTCGGGAATACCAGATTCTAAATCTGGTTGTTCACTGCTATGACATACCAACAGTGAGAAACTAAACTTGCTTTCCACTGTTGCCACGTCATCACTAGACACCCTGGCTGCGCAGAAAGACCCGGACAACAGGTTCATTGAGGGTCCAGCAACATCACGCAAGTGCACATGGTCCTGGCCCCCGGCTGAGCTCCATGCTGAGTTGTTCGCTACAATCAGGTGTACAACCCGAGAGGAAACACCTCTTGCACATATAAGCACCGTAGCGTGTGCTTTACACACAAGGCACTGAAACTCATAACTACCCCTGCAACACCCCACACATATAAGGTCCTGACGAAAGCCAGTAGAAGAAAAGGCCTGGCTGGAACTAGTTGACCGCACAGGACGTCGGAGGCCATAAGCCTACCGTGCACGTCCCACAGCCTTTGTTTTTATCGACTGCCTGGGGCCCACCATTAAAACAGTCTTTGTGACACCCAGGACAGTATTTTAAACCTCACTCAGAGCACACTCACGAACCAAAAAACCCTGCTCTGCAGTAATCTGGCGTCGAAGCACACCTGAGGTACACTCGGTACCTCGGGTGGGGCCCAATGATGAAGCATGCCACCAACTAGGTTGGTGGGCGAGGGCCTTCATAAAAAACCTAATGTTTTCTTTTCTTTTTCCACCCGCAGACATACAAACAATTTAAACCAGAGCTAGTTCTCATTGATTACTAATGCGCAGAGAGGCTGACAGTGCAGCCTGGCTCTAGCAATGGCCGCTATGGTGGAGGAGCATCACCCCACATTCCAGCAGCCCAAAATTTTAAAAATAAAACGATAATAAACCCTAGTTTATTTTGGTTTTATTTTTTTCTCTCGGAGCCGAGGCTTGGGGGCTGGGCCAGAGTGATGGCAGGCTGGTGGAAGAGTGTTTTTCCTGGCTATTCAGTGCGCATGACTGTCTGGCTACCCGTCTCAGGCCGGCCAAACCGTCATGCACAATGAAGCTTTCTCCAACCTGAGCTGCGTCCTCCAGCTGGCCCAACCACCCTCCCAATCGCTTCTTTAAGTGCAACCATGTTGCTAGGGGAATTATTTACCAGGGCTTTATACATCTGGGAAATGCCCCCTGGACCAAGCATTTTTTCTTTTCTTTTTTAATAATTTCTTTTTATTGATTCAATCCATGTCACAAACACATAGCATAACAATTATAATCAGAACTAACAAACTTGTCAATACGTACAGTTAACAATTGTAAAGTAAGTTCGAAAGTGTAGGAGCAACTAAACAAATTATAATCGTATTATCATTAAGCAACCTAAATCAATTATCTATTTCATATACTGTATCATGGACTCCCATATCTGAATACCAAGTTTTTTGCCGTTTAACTGATTTTACCGCATATAGACTATATTCCATATTAAAGACATGATAAAACTCTGCCCGCCACATCTCAAATGTGGGAGCCTCTCTTTACAGCCAGCATGAGGCAATACACAGACGAGCAACAGCAATAAATAATAAATATTTAAATTTGTACATTGGTTGCTCATCTGAGCCGTTCCCCCATGTCCCTAATAACATCATTACCTTCGTTATTGATATGGAAATACCTGCGACTTCTTGCAAAAATAATGCTATTTGTTGCTTAAATTGCAGTACATTAAAAAAAAAACGTGTACACTATCTGCACAATCACACTGGCATCTAAAACATTTACCATCGTTGTTCCCACCCCATTTCATCATGCGTTCAGGTGTATGATGTAAATCAAAGATGGTCCTAAAATGCTGCGTTTGTAAATTCGATGATAACAATATCTTTCCTGCTATATCTATGGAAGTCTGCATCACCTCTCCCTCAATCCCTAAGCGTGTAGACCACTTCAGGTCATAAGCAGCTAAATCGTTCTTTTGAGATTCGATTAGCATATCATATAATACCCCTATCTTGGCCTTCCTTCTAATAGCCTCTAACATTGGTAACATCGTAATTCCCTCACACAGGTGAAGTGTGACAAGATAATCACGCAATTGCAAGTGCTTAAAAAAGTCATGATGTTGAAGTTGATAGTTTTCAACTAATTCCGCAAATAAGCATATCACCCCACCATTGTATAAATCACCCAAATATCGAATCCCCTGCGTCTTCCAATACAGCATCTTAAAATCCCAGAATATTCCCGGGAACCTGATAGCCGAGTCGAGTGGAGTGTATTAATTAATTTGTGAAATATTCATACACTTACATACCCTTTTCCAAGCCTTGTAAACAGAAATCAAAATCTTAAACCTAGTTTTTTTATAGTAACTTGGCTCGGAAAATTTTAATAGCACGTTTCTAGCTTCTTCCCCCAACATTAATTGATATATTGAAGGAGCTTATGCCTCTATGGCGTCTTCCCCTGTCAATAAAATACGTATATTTTGCAATATACAGACATAATAATAGAAGCAAAAATTCGCAACAGACCACCCTTCCCTGTCTAGAGGTAGCATCATGTATTTAAAAGCTCTCCTAGCTTTACGTTGGCCCCAAATGAATCTATCACATATAGCTTGGAGCCCTTACAACTGTTTATATGTTCACTCTAATGGCACTGTCCTAAAGTAATAGAGTACTTTAAGAAGAACGGTCATTTTTAAAACTTTCCGTCTCCCAACTAACGTCAGATGCAGACACTCCAGACGATCTAGCTGCTGCTTAACCGCTAAAGTAATAGCACACCAATTAACCTTAATAAGTTCTTGTATGGACATTCTGATTTTTATACCAAGGTATCGAGCTTCATTAGTTACCCGACTCTCCCCTGGACAGGCCTGATGTGTGCATACCATCTGAGTTTTGGCCGCAATGAGATTGTATACCGACACCGCCCCAAATTCTTTAGCCAACTTTTCAATTTCCCTTATGGCCTGTGTTGGATCAGCAGAGGCAACAACGATATTGTCCGCATATGCTAGAACTCGTATTTGGCAAAGCCCGCTTTCCATTGACTTTATCCTGCTGCTTTGTTCTAGCATCTGCACGAATGGAGTAATGTACAACGCAAAGAGTAATGGGGAACAGGGATATCCCTGCCTTGTTCCCCTGTTATTACAAACTTGCTGGGATTCCCTCCCTATGACACAAATTCTAGCTCTCGGAGATTTGTACATACTTTTAATCGACTTAATAAAATCTGGCCCAAACCCCATCCCACGCATAATACCCCACAGGAAAGCCCAAGAAACACGGTTGAACGCCCTCTCAGCGTCGAGGAATATTAAGCCCAGCTTTTTATGATACACGTTAGCAAAATCGATGAGTAGTAACTCTATGGATATGATTAATGGTGCTTCTACTAGGAATAAATCCATGTTGGGACATTGAAACCCAAGGGCGTAATAACCCGTATTAACCTATTAGCTAAAATCTTGACATAAATGTTCCCATCCGCGTTTAGCAACGATATCGGTCTGCATGACCCTGGTGTATTAGGGGGTTTATCCTTTTTTTTAAACACAACAATATTGGCCTCATCCCAGGACGGAGGTGCATTCCCCAGCTGTGCTTCCTGAAAAACGCCCAACATGTCAATTTTCACGACAGGAAAAAGCAGCTGATAGATTTCCAATGGCAGTTTATCCGGACCAGCAGCTTTACCCTGTGATAGTTGTCCTACCGCTGCCTCCATTTCCTCAATTGTTATTGATTCTTCCAATATTGCTTGCTCCTCAACACTTATCCGATTTAATACTAATTTTTGACAAAAGTGTTCCATATCTAATTCCTCAAGATCATGTTGTTTATATAACTACTGATAACACTCCTGAAAACCCCCCATAATACCCTCCTCTGTTTCAACCGTGTTGCCTACCGCATCAATCGTGGCCAAAATTCTTTGAGAAGATTGTCTAGCTCTGAGTCTTTGTGCAAGATGCCGCCCAGTCGACTCTCCATATTCATGTCTACTTTGTTTATAGGTATTATATTGAATGGCAATTTCCTTGCACCAAGTCGTGTTAATTTTTGCTTTGACAGACGCTAGCTTACTATTTATGGCTTTAACATCTAACACCTGTCTAAGGATCTTTATCAGTTCCCGTTCCGCTTCCCGAAGCTCATCCAACAGCTGATGAGTTATTGTTTGCACTTGTTTAAGTTTAGCTAGCCCAAAGCTAAGTGCCTTGCCCCGTATTCCAGCTTTAAGAGTGTCCCATACAATGGGAGCCGAGGCAGATCCCCTATTTACATCAAGAAAATCCCTTGTCCAACTAATCAGATGATCTCTAAATGCCTTATCATTCAATAATTTCCTGTTAAAAGAGAATGTCCTTCCACCCTTCCTCTGCCTAATCATATATAAATCCAGCAAAAGAGGACCATGATTCGCAGTGATTCGAGGCCAGACCTGCATTTTTGCCCCAGCTAAGAGTGCCCTAGACATAAAAATATAGTCTAGTCTTACCAATTTTTTATGTGGATGCGAGTAAAACGTAAACCCTGGATCTGCCTGATATAATGTCCTCCATGTGTCCACTAGCCCGTGGACCCTCAATACTTGAGCCAGGGTCTTAAAAACTTTATGTTTACGGTCCATATACTTATATTTGGGACTTAAAATTTGCCCTTCTAGATGGATATTAAAGTCCCCACATAAAATTAGCGGAGTGGGCCAAGATGCCAGTTCAACATTTAGATCTTCCAATATACCAGGTTCATCAACATTTGACCGGTAAACAAAACAAATAGTAGACTTAGTTGTTCCTATTAAACATTCAACAATCGCCCATCTCCCATAATTATCCGTCTTTACCCTCCCTGTCCCAGTGATACCACCGTATACCAAAATAGCAACTCCCCTATTGGTGGACGTCTGACTAGTTGCTGCCAGAAGTGTGTATCCTAATTCTTCCAACAGTTTGCGTTTCACCCATGGAATGTGTGTTTCCTGGATACACAAAATGTCTGGTTTTATAATGAGTAATTCTGTAGCTCTCCTATGCCTTTTGTTACAAATATTTAAGTCACAGACGTTAAAAGAACATATACGAATCCCATTAGTCGCCATATCTCCTATATCTCGTAAAATAAACCAATGATAACTGACTCATTCTAAATCTTAATCCTAATCTTATTCTGATACTTCTTGGCCATCCTAAAAAATCAAACATATTTGCGCATGGATTGATTTTTGTAAAATACACCCCCCACCATCCCCTTACACCACACCCTCGACCCCCCCCCCAGTGCCCCTGACCTCAACCCTCCCCTCCCCGCTCCCTCTCCCCAATTTGCAGGCAAACAGGCCCATGGCCCTGTTGATGTAGAGTGAGTTCTCCCCCCTGTGTGTTCCCCATCTTTGTCTGGCTGACAAGACTAAATTGAATACATTGCTTGGGTTTCCCGTACATTACCACTTTTCTAAATTGAAAAACAATGCTCAAAAACAATGCACATAACCCAAGCCAAATACTGACACTGCCATATAATACCAACTATAAAATTATAAACCATTATACACAGCTATAAAGGCAGTATAAGACAAAAATACAAAATCAAACATTTATAACGAGGCCAAATATTCCTTTGCTGTTAATTCTGTGGTAAAGAACCGTGTTTGACCTTTCACCATCACTTTAAGGGTGGCAGGATTTAGCAAAAACACTTGCGCTCCTTTACCCTGAAAGGGAGTTATTAACTGATGCAACTGCCACCTTTTCTCCACAGTTTGGTGGCCGAACTCCAGTCGCACATAAAATTGAGTTCCCTTTGAAGCCCGCTTTTTATTTGGCATGTCGGAACATTACTCAAACAAATCAAGATTGCTCTCGGTCTGACGTCCTTATCTCCGGTTTTTATAGGCCTCTGTTTGAATGGGAACCTGTGCGCCCTCTGCACTTCATTGGAGCAGTTCCAGTCTTTTAATTCTGGGAAGGTTTCAGTGAATAATACCACAACAAATTTGCAAATATCTTGTCCCTTGATACCCTCAGGAATTCCTAAAATCCACAGATTGTTCCTCCGAATACGATTTTCCAGATCTACAAGTTTGACTTGCACATCCTCGTTATATTGCTGCGAAATATCCACCACTGTCTTTTGTCTCACCATATCGTCTTCTAGAGTAGAAATTCTTGCCTCTGCCTCATTCAACCAATTTGTTAACTCTGTACAGGACTTCGCTATCCGACTAACAGCATTCTGTAATTTTCAACAAGCAACATGTGTTTTAGTGCTTTCCATGTGAGTCTCAGCCCTATGTTCTGTAATACATTGGTAAATTGATTCTAGTGAAATCTCCCCTCGCTGATTTGATGGTTGAGATTGTTCATCCCCTTCACCCCCCTTGACCATTGCTACAGGTGGTTCAATTGCAGCCTGACCAGCAGCTTTAACCTCCTTACAAACCCTTTGCTTTTGTACCATAGTCGTTTCGAGATTGTCTTCATCTGGATTTGAAGTATTAAACTCACTACCAGAGCTAATCCCAGATCTTTCCCCAAAAATGTTTTTCAGCCCCGATTCCTCATCCTCTTCATCATCAGATGAATGATCCGACAGAGAAAGAAAATTGACTTCCCCTGAACCACTCTCCCTATTAGCACCTTCGAGGCCCAGATCGGCTGTTGCATATGATGAAGTAGTCACCTCTTGCAGGCCTGTTTGTGATGTTTGTGCTGCTGCAGAATTAATCATATTTGTGGTCACTGCTATATCTGGAAGCACAGTTGCTGTCTCCTGATCCATACCTTTTTGAATTGACTGGTCGTTATAGTGCTCCTTTCTCTGTGCTCCCACAGAATTTCTCACTCATAGACATTCCCTCGTTATAATTTTTTTCCTTAGCCAGACTCCGAGTAGATACCGCAGTAAGTTGGTTTTTATTTGGCAGCAATATTTGATGTATCTTGGCACGTGGGGTAGCTTCCTGTTTTTGAAGTCTTGTACCACAGTCTCTACACCCGCTGCGTCTACCCCAGCTTTTGTACAACTAACTGAGAGAGCAGCCCTGCTTACTGCATTGCTAACTGGCTTAGTTTTGACACCACAACCAGATTTTGGAGGCATGTTGTTAAATATGATTTGGCACAGCACTTTATTTTGTAATTTTATGTGCAGATTCTCCGAGGGGTAGATAAAAAAAAAAACCTTCACAGCATCATTGCTGCTACAACTACTATAATTGCTGCAATTTACCAAATATATCACTTTTTCCAAATACTCACTAGTATAAAAAAAAAGCACTCCCTCTCAAAACGACCCGTCTCAGTGAAATCACCCGCCGCTCTCACTACCATGATTTTCCCAGCAACGACTATCCAAAAAAGAAAGTCTCTGAGGTTTACAATTGCCGCTCTTGACACACCAAACGAAAGTTCAGGCAGCGTAGATGAAACAATGTAGCAGCTCTTTGATACAATTAACACCGCAGCCAGAAATCAATCACCATAGGCGAATCGGCACTTTGTCTACTTTGAACGCGCTTACCAGGTGTTCTCCGGGAGTCATAACTGTTTCTGTTAAAACACCAACAATCACAATCTCCCTTCCCCGTAGCGTTTCTTTTCTTTCAGAAATACCAGAAAAACTCCCGGCGTCACCGCTGATCGCAGCCGCAGCCACAACGCTCACACTGTGGATCCGCTCTGCCCAGTGAACACGCTGACCGCGCTAACCACGCTGAAACACACTGAAGACTCTGCGGCTTCTCCAGCTCCAAACTCCCGCTGAGCTGCCTGCCGCCAGTCCGGTGATCATCAAGCCCAAAAAATCACCGTCAGTGTGTGAAGTAAGTCTTTCTACCTTTAGCGCTCCTCTTTAGCTAAATCTCAACGCACCCTCGGCCGTTGGAACCGTTGGAAGGGGGAACAACGCCAGAGCTCCTCACTCAAACGTCCTGCTCGAACGCCATCTTGCCCAAAGCCAGACTGATCGGACCAAGCATTTTTTCAATGTTGGAGGGGGGGGGGGGATGCAGCGAGTGCTGTCCCCCCACAGCAACATTAAAGAGAAAAAAAACAGTAAGTTGTCGGAGTCAATAAATCCTTGACCCAGGAAAGCTTATCATATTGTTTATAGCACTCTACGCTGAAGCTCATACTCTTCAGTTGGAGTGCAGGCCCCCCTTGTGGTCGTTTTTAAGGCCTAAAAATGTTAAAAGAAATACTCAGACATATTGATTTTTTTAATAAGACTTTATTTTTAAAAGTTCTGAAAATCACTTATTAAACATTACAAGTTGTGAATTAATGAAATATTCACTTGATCATAATCATTGATGATTTTCTGACAAATACAATAGGTCTGCTTTATAGATGTTCATATGCTGTCCCCTTCATAAAGCCAATAGGCCAAAGTTTTATATTTTGGTGTTCTGAGCATTTGACAAAATCAGTAAGTCAGCCTTGCTTAAAATAACACCCTTGATACTGTAACATCACATAGTCAGCCTATGGCAGTAGGACACAGGGCCTGGCCCAGGCCAGGCCCCAAACCCAAACCCAAACCCAAACCCAAACTGAGCATGGTCAAAAGCCAAGCATAGTGGGGGATTGGGCACCCAAGTGCATACTGCGCACGGCCAAAGGCATGCACTGCTAATTACCTCACATATTACATCACTTATGATGTTCTATGACATCGTTGATACACCACTGCAACATCTGAAATGACATCATTGATGACAAGACTATGTATGGTCAGGGTGTGAGTTGTCGTTAATTTAGGGTAGGAGTTATAACTCGAGATAACTTGAGATAACTATAATTGCTGAATTTCAGTAGTGGCTGTGCTCGTTTTAAATGGTATGTTTTAATGGACATTTTCACCTAATTATAACAATCATTTAACTGATTTTTTTTCAGTGAATTTCTAAGGTTTTCTTATTTAAATGTAAAGTGAACATATAATTTTTCAGGATATATTCATATAAGGACACTTTGGAACATCAATGAGAGACAGGCATTCCAGGGAAGCGCTATATTCAAATTTCATTGGCAGCACCAACGCATTTCGGCTAAACTGAGTCTTTCTCAAGGTGGTGAACCCCACGGACCTTAAACAATATATGCAAGCAAACATTCACAATAACATGAAAGAAATCCTTAGCAAAAAGTGAACACACATTTTCATCAAGATTATAAGTTAGGGTGACCAGTTTTTAAATACTAACAACTAGGACATTTAGCAAACATAGAAGGACTACACTTTCACATTTGCAGAGGAGAACAAAATGACTTAAATGACAGTGCACATCAAAATAGAAACACAGACAAGAGGTACTAAGGAAATAAATAAAAAGCAACTTTTCAACCCAGCCTCATGGATGTTAATTAAATGGTGTTCTGATAAGAGCTGCCAACTCGTCCTGCCTTTAATCACATAAAAACCTGCCTCCATCTGTTTTCAGTGGACCCTCTTTAAAAACCAGAACATGAGCTAAATTTGCCAAAATCTGATGGGACAGCTGGTGGAAAACCAGGACTGTTCCGGCAAATCCGGGACACCTAGTCACCCTATTTCACGTTCGGCAACATGATTTAAATGTTATTGAATATTTGTAATGCCTGATTAATCATACCAAACATGGGCAAATCTAAATAATGTAGAAATACATTATTGTATTCAATTTATGATAGACATAGAAGAAATGCTCGTATTACACAGTAATATTGAGTAAAATACCCAGACAACCAAATAACTAATCTACACATGGAATACTGCACTTAATGCGCGTTATCTTATTGCAAAATCTAAATCATTGCCAGACAATAAGCACCATATTGCGCTAATTAGAATGCTGCTAACGAGAAACTTATAAAGAAAGTGGGACTTAGACACAAAATAAGGAAAAAGAAGCAGTATATATCATACATTCTGAAACCATAGTAATCCATATATAATATACATCCCAATTATATGGAAAGATTGTATCTCAGTCATATCAGATAGCACTCAATGAGCCAAATAAAGAACAGACTAAGGACAAATACAACAACCTTTACTCAACCTCATTCACGCCAGAAATCCGGAAAAAATTGGAGAAAAAGCAAACAGTCACAGCTAAAAAGAAGAGGTTCATTACAGGTATAGCCTAAATGGGCATATACATGTATATGGAACTGCATAATACAACATAACGTCTTATAATAAGACAGAGAGTGTAAAACTGTATCATGCTAATGTATAATATCAGGTTCCAGTCAAATGAGATGATCTGTTCACCATTAAACCTACTATTGTATAGCTTGGGCAATGGTGTATCCCATCGAAGCATTTAGACAATCAAATATCCAATTTCATAAACAATTTATACAGCAAAAATACACTATGCAATTAAAAATACAGCAAAATAGAACACAGTTTTAGAAATGCAGGGATATAACTATCACTGTTGGAAGTACTTGTGGAGGACTTGTGGGTGGAGCTCAAGCTCGTGGACTTGTTGATGTGTTCTGCTTAGCAGATCCACAAAGTTGTTCTCCACACCTGGCAAATTTTCTGTCAAGAGGTGAACGTTGTTGCGGATTGCATAGTGCCAAATGTGCTGTGCTAGCACACAGAGCAACCAAAAGTGTATGCTGTCCTGCTTGTCACTGTGTTGAAGACTGAACTGAGGAAGAGATCAATTTGCTGCTGGTGGATATGCAATTTTTCACATTGATTGTGAAACCTAGATTGTGAAGCAGTGACACTATTTCTGGAGTGTGTGCTAGGCATTGTGGTTTGGTGCTGCTTTTGAGAATCCAGTGGTTTAAGTATGGAAAGAGGTGAATGGTATTTCTGCATAGGTGCGCTGTTACCACTGCTAGGCACTTTGTGAACATCCTTGGAGCTGTAGTGACTTCAAATGGTAACACCTTGAACTGGTAGTGTCGGCCACTTAGGCTTTGATGATGCACTGGGTGGATCAGGAAATGTGTGTTTCAGATGCAGCACTGTCATGAAGTCACCTCGGCCCAGCAGGAGTATGGTATCCTGTAGCTTGACCATGTTTAAGTGTTCAGAGAGGATGAACCGGTTCATTAACCTAAGGTTGAGAATCGCCAGAATGAGCCGTCCTTTTTACTCGGCAAAAAGTAAAGGGAGTACACTCCTGCTGCCGCTTTAGTGTGCAGGTGCTGGTTCTATTGCACCCTTTTGTAAGCAGGCCTGAACCTCTACCTCCAAAAGGTGAAGGTGGTCTGAACTCAGTGCGTGGCGGTAGTGTGGGATGTTGTGTGGATGGGGTGAAATTCAAGGTAGTAAACTTCCTAGACCATGGAGAATATAGATTTTTCTTAGGTGCTGTTCTTCCACTGAGGTAGGAAGTGCCTAAGCTTTCCCGCAGGAGTCACATCTTTTAAACAGAGGAGCCCTTTTACAGCACTACCTCTGCCTTTGCCCTGCCCATGTCCTCTGCAGTCCCCTCTTTGGAAGGAATTGGGCTGTTGAGATTCCTGAAAGAACTGCTGGTACGGCTGATAAGGAGGTCTTGGGTTTGAGCCCCCTGGTTTGGAACTTCCCCTTTTAGCTGCTTCCTGAAGGCTGACCTGGGACTAAGGGGACTGCAGTGCACCTATGGACTTAGCTATGTCTGTATGCCTGTTAATTTTCATCGAGCACCTGCTCCACCTGAGGGTCGCATAGATGTTCTCAGTTGAATAGTAAGTTTAATGGGTGCTGTTGCACCTCAGGCCTCAAACCTGACTTCCTAAACCAGACGTGTCTGTGAATAAGGATGCTTGTCCTGATGATCTTCCCTGTAGTGTCTACTTCTTGGAAGGCACACTTGATATTAGTGTTGCTACAGTTTTGCCTTCAGCAATCAATTCTTCTCCCCTTTGCTGATGGTCCTCTGGTAGGTGCTTCACCAGATCTTCCACCTACTCCCAGTGTTATCTAGCATATCTGGAAAGGAGGCCACTGAAGTTGGCAATATGCCAATGTTTGGCTGCCCTAATCACTACCTGCTTCCCTGCTGTGTCATTCTTTTGAGACTCCTTGCTAGACAGAAGGTGGGTAACTCAGGGTCTACCTAGAGGCCGTTTTATGGGCAGTATGAATTACAAAAGAGTCTGGGACTATCTACCTCCCAACGTAAGTTGGTCACCAGGAGCAGGCTTGCATTTTTTCTATGTCTGGGGTTACAATTCTAATCTTACCTGACTCCTTGAAAAGCTAATTCGCAGATGTCAACATCACCTTAAGCATTGGTAAAGAGTGTACTGTGTGTAGGGTTTTGGATAAGGTTTTGATTAGAAAGTCAACTTCATCCTCCACTGTTTTTCGTGCACTGCCCTCTGAATTGCTGCATGGTATGCATCTGGTGGGGTGTCTTGACTGGCCATGGTTCCAAGTCGGTGTAATCCTGAGGGTACCCCGCATAATCTTCCCATGGGTCACCCCTATGGCCTAAATGGTTCCGCATATAGGCAATGTGAATAATGCCTGAATCTGCATCTGAATCTGGTGGGTCATCTGGAGGCAAGTGTGGTGGAAGCAGCAGTAATGGAGGAACAGGTGTCGATGATAGTACTGGGATGTGTGTAGGACTAGTGGTGGAGCCTCAAAACCTTTTTGGGTATAAGGGCATAGAAGGCTGAAGCTCTAGATCCACCTGGAAAGTGAGGCACTTGTCTTTGGAATAAAGCCAAGTTGTTAAGAAGGTTGTCGGTGTAGTGGTGGATGAAGATCTTTCGTTTTTCCATCCGGAACATTCACCAGCTTTTTGAAGATGGTGCCCTCGAAGATGATCGATTTTGATGACAGGGGTGGTTTTGAATTCGGCCTCGGTGCCTATTGAGGAGTAGCCCTGGGAACCGACGGCAGCTTCGGCTCTAAACGATGTTACTTCAGCAGCTTGTTGCCGCCACTGGGGTGATTATCAAACTGAGTGTGGCTTATCGGTGCCCCAGTGCTGTGGGAGTGGTGCAGCATTGTGAGCACAGGTGCCCTTGGGTGGAGTTTTCTTGGGAGCCAACACAATCTGTTGATTCTAAGGGGTCCTAGCAGGAGCCGCTGGTAAAGGGTTATGCCATTTCCGGCTTGGCTCTGGGCTTGCAGAAGCAGAGCTCTGCCTCAGCCATTGGGCATTTGGAAGCTTGAGACTGACCTTCAGGTGAGACTCTTGCATGCCACGTCAATTTTGTCTTAGTTCCCGAGGCTGGTGTGCGCTGCACTCATAGCTCATGGAACTCAATCTCCTACTCAAAATTGGAGCAGTGCCCCTCCGGATCTCCCGGTGGTTGGTATGACTGGATACCTTTTCTTTCTGGGTGCCAATAAGTATTTGGCAATAAAAGTGCCCGGTGTTTCTGACAACACTTGCTGCTGCCGGTTGTGGTGTGTCCAGCTTCTTCCGCTCCAATGACTGAGAGTCTTCTTAGAGCAGAAGGTGAGACAGGCATCGCAGGATTTCTCCACATGCTCTGGGGAGAGGCAGCGGTTGCAGACCTTGTGGTGGTCAACTGAGGGGTATTGTGCATTGCACATAGAACAAAAGTGGAATGAGTGTGTTCCATAATGTTGTCGTTGGTGCATTGGTAGGAGTCCCACCATAGACTCTGGTGGAAATGACGGCTCAAGGCTGTGATGGGTTGAGGTGTCCTGGCCTTTTGTCATCGGTTCTGAAAACCCGTCGTTGTGAACAGAAGATTTCCTTGATAAAATAAATTATTTTTGAATGCAGGACTGAGAAGGGAGCTGCTAGATCTGAAACATATGCAAAAATCTTTGAGACCGGGAGTGTGAAAATGCATCTAGTTCGGATCAGCGTTCCTGTACGTCCGAGCCCAATGGCAGAAGAAAACAATCTGAAGTGGGTCTATGTCTTGCTGCATTGTGGACAAAGAATGAATTTTGTGACTTAAACCTCTTCAAAGAAAAACAAGTTTCAAGCATCTAGGCCCAACACTAGATGGCAGGAGTATGCAGATCGTGTGTATTTACAGTCACACATGCATTGAACGTATACATTCAATGAAAAAAGCAAGGGTTTAAGTGATATTATAGTTATGTAATAAGATTTTAGCTTACATTTAAAAAAAACCCTAGACATTCACATGAAAAGACAAAGGTTAAAGTGATGTTATAGTTAGGCCTTGTAATAATATAACAACTATTGTGTTAAACCAAAAACAAAACACAGGAATTCAGCAGATATAGTTTACTGCGTTAACTATAACTTGCGCCCCCAACATGCACTGCTTATGACCACACATATTACATCACTCGTGACATGTTAAATTACATGATTGATGACATCAAAGAGAACACCATAGATTAAATCACTAACAACACCATATACAGAATAGAATTACGGAGTGTAAATGTGTGGCTTGATACCATGGAAATAGCATAAGTCCTGGAGGCAACCATGATTGTGAATGTTGAACCATTTACAAATCACTTAAGTTTGAGGTGCAAGTATTACTCTGTGTTTAACAAGATAAAAGCTGAACACACCTAATGTAGGTTGAAGAGGTATGTTTGAAAGTAAGCTTAATCCCAAAAGCTATTTAAACAAATCTTTGAAAAAGGGGAAACCTGTTAGTTAACAATAGGTTATCCACCAGTAGATATTTGGGAATGTTCTCATATTAAATAGTTGTAATATACTACTATTGACAAATGCCATTTAGCAAGCATGTTTATAATGTATGGATGTTTATTACCAGAACTGTTTCAAAGATTTTGAGGATCTGGTGATTGTTGAATTATGTAGAATGTAGGTGGGTCCCACTTAGGGGGGATTTATCTCACTGGTATTCAAAGCAAAGCTCCAAGGTTGTATGCCACAGTGCCCATCTCAGGAAAGTGTGCAGTGTATCTTAATAAACATACTGAATGTAGTCCATAGTGTCCGGAAGAATGTGTATTTACAATGGCAAATATATAACTCCCAAACTATTAACTTGAAATAGAGGTCATGAGAAATATTTAACTGGGTATTCCCATTAAGTTGTGAGGATTCTTTGAGTGGCATTACTGGATGCTCCATGAGAGAAGTCAGGTTAGCAAGATTGTGTCTCTCTTACAAAACTGATCTTTCCAAGACAGGCCTACATATGCTGACTTGTGACGTGTTTCAAGTTATTTTCTAACTACATTTTACTTCTTTCATTCATGTCACATTTGCCACAATTGCGCTCTTGTTTTCCCTACACGAGATTGCAAAGGAAAATTAACTGTGCAAAGTTAAACATTAATTTCACAAAACACAGATTAAAGCTAGCAGATGTCTCCCATTTCTTTCATGCTGAAAATCTGGAATACACCTGGCTTGGGAGAGAGCCAGTAGTAATTAAGTAATTCTTGCTCTTTGCTCAGAGCCAATAGCACTGTGTAATAAATAAAGAACCAGCCACCCACAGGTACCAGCAGGTAAAATTGGGATAAAAGGGGCAGGGCTGGACCAAAGCCAAATCTGTCTAAATAGGCATGGCGGCAGACCAGATCAATTTATCATAGGCTGACGTGATGTAAATATTTCAGGTTAAAGAGGAAAATAGACAACAAAGCTAACTTCAGTTGGAAAAAGGGATTTCGGCATTATTTTATTCTTAGATCTTGTCTACAGCTAACTTTAGCTATCTGTTGGCCTGACCTACTGTTTCGAATATGCACAGAGTGGGCTCTGGGACAACCTGTTGCTCTTAATTGGAGGTTTTTTTTGTCTATCTCACTTTATTGCTGTTGATTCAGTGGCTTTTTTCCATGTTCTTTTGTTTGTCCCACCCAAGTGCATTTCAGTCTCACGTTCTTCTGACTGGTTGTTTTGTATCCCTCCACTGCTGATGTTGCCTACATTAAGGGAATTGCTTTTTATTTTCATTTTCATCACTCCCCTGTGTGTGGATTCAATCCTCACATTCAGCTCTCCAAGCTTGTATTTTGCTCTTCCTGTGTGTTCCCTTACTCTCAAAGCTTGTATGTTGCTCCTCGATTGTGTCTCTCCCTGCGCAGCGGCGTTTACTACACCCACCCTAGCCACTCTGCCAATCCTCCTCGACTCCTCCGCATCACAACTAATATGTCTGCTACACTTTGCTGCAGAGCAACTCTTTTAGCAAAACACACATTTGTGCGTTTACTTTACCACTCCAAGATGAGTGTCAAACAGTGTGAAATGATAAATTTAAAAATAAGAAACATACAAAATAGCAGATGTCATGCGCACGGGTCACAATGCACGTGCATGTGTGCATTGTGATACACGTATGTGTATGCATCATGACACAGAGATGGCATCTTGAGACTGGTTTCCTCTAATTAGGAATCCAAGATGGCTTGATACACGTGTTCATGCATCTTGATGCATGCGTTCCCATGTCAGTGTAAACTAGAAATGACAAAGTCAATAGCTCAGCAAAGCCGAGATCTATTGACTTTGCCTATGCTTATTATATAATAAATACTTTTTTAGTTATACAAACAGTTTTCTTCTGAAAGAGAGGCAAGCATTACCACTGATCATAGACCAAAATTATGAATGGGTTGAAAGGTGGCGGGTTGTTTTCCTCACCTGGTCAATATCATTACTGCCCCGCTGAGGTATTTATCAGATGCGTTAAATACCTAATATTCCAAGTATTTTCAAGAAAAATGGTGAATTACATGTGGAATTGAAGTATTTTGCATCGGACTCAGCATTATGGGCAAAGTCCAGACTTTTTACTTACAGCAAATTTTAGCAGTTTGATTTGTCTGTATTTACTTCATGAAACGTGTGTGGTGGTGGTGTGGTGATTGCGGTCTAACTTGAGTTTGTGCAAGCATCAGACTTTAGCCTCATACTCTAAATCATTGTCCACATCAGGGAAAACAAATATTCTGCCAAATTAAACTGTCCAGCTATGTCTTATACTTCACAACAGCAGAATAAAGTGTGCTCAAGTGCCCTTTGGGCTCTGTAGCACCCCACTTTCTTCAGGCGTGATTAGTCAGTAGTAGAACCACAAGTACACTTGCCACACCATTCCCCCATCCATGTGGACCTCTACGGCCATTGGGACAGAGTTAGGAGCATGCACCACAACCCACGTCTGAGATAAATTTGACTTCATACAGTGAATGGCTCACATTGGGGAGACGTTATAGAAAATATGAATGTTCACCTAAATTATGTTCGGAAAAGTAAATGAAAATGATAATATGCAAAAGTCACCACACCCAATAACAAGCATTTGCAATGCAATAGGTCTCGCAATGATAGAGTTTGAGCTATTGGCATTGTAAATAGGCATTGTCTTTTACAATGTCAGTAGCATAAACTTGCATAAAAGCAGTGTATGGAGTGTAGCAGTGTGTGATGTGCAACATTGTGTGGTGTGTAGTAGTGTGTGGCGTGCAGCAGTGTGTGGCGTGCAGCAGTGTGTAGCGTGCAGCATGCAGCAATGAGTATTTCAGCAGTGTGCAGCAGTGTGTGACGTGCATCAGGGTGCGGTGTGCAGTAGTGTGTGTTGTGCAGTAGCGTTTTGTGTAGCATTGTGCGATGTGCAGCAGTGTGCGTTGTGCAGCAGTGTGAGGCGTGTAGCAGTGTGATGCGTGTAGCAGTGTGAGGTGTGCAGCAGTGTGTGGCGTGCAGCAGTGTGTGGCGTGCAGCAGTTAAGGGTGCAGCATTGTGAGGCGTGCAGCAGTGTGTAATGCAGCAGAGTGTGCATTATTGTGTGGTGTGCTGTAGTGTGAGGTGTGCAGCAGTGTGTGGCATGCAGTAGTGTGTTTTGTGCAGTGGCATGCAGCAGTGTGGCGTGCAGCAGTGTGTGGCGTGTAGCAGTATGTGGCGTGCAGTAGTGTGAGGCGTGCAGCAGTGTGAGGCGTGCATCAGTGTGAGCTGCGCAGCTAATTTTTTGTTTTAATAATGCATATCTTAAGAATATAGGTTTTTAAATTTATTTGGTAAACATGCATTTTCTGTTATAACATTAATAATTATTTGGTTATATTAATACTCATTGTAATTTAAGCCCTTTTAAAAAAAATATTATGCAAAGTATGTGTAAAAACAGTAAGCATTTTTAATTATTTTTTTTGCATTTTAATCAGTTTTTGTTGAATAGTAGGTGTTACGAAAACATTTTAATAATAAGGTAAATATTACACATATTTATTTTTTTAATGCACAGTGTAATGTTGATAGCTATGTACGTTTTTGAAAATGAATTTAAAAAAAAAACATAAGCAAAAATAATGTTATGAGCAAGGTAATAGCTGTAAGTTTACCAATGCCGAGATTTTTGCATTGTAAAAGCTTGTTTAATGCTTTTGTGTTATGGTTTTTCACTTTTAAGTAAAGACTTTAAACACGTATACACGTTTACAATATGTGTTCAAATATGCATATAATTAGTGCGTTGCTGAAAGAGCAACATCGTAAAAGCAATATATAAAATATATCTTTATTTATAGAGTATTTTTAATAACAACTAACATTTATCTTAAAACTGTTCGTCATGCTGAACGTATGCTAGTTGGGAAAAAAAAATATCACGTGATACGACCTTGCTAGCGTGCTCGTGCACATTGCTGCTGGGAGCATTTTGCTTTCGTTTATACACAGGCACAATGGAAACGTTAGCTGGATGGGCACACGGAAACTCGTAGCGAGGCTATTTTAAATGCTGCTAACTGTAAGTACCTTAAAAGATTATTACATTAAGAGGAGCGTAGAATCCTAGCATGATGAAATAGTTGTAAGAATGCTAAAGTAAAAGGATTGAATGTTGTAAGAAGAGAAAAGGTATGGCGTAGTAACCGCGTTGGTAGTGTAGTGTTTATGTATTGCAGATAGAGTAAGTGCTAGGTTGCAGGGGAGTATAGACTATATTTAAATATTAGTGTTAGTAGGAGAGCGCAAATGGGTAAATACGAGTAAAAATGTGTTAAGTGCTAGGTTGCAGGGGAGTATAGACTATATTTAAATATTAGTGTTAGTAGGAGAGCGCAAATGGGTAAATACGAGTAAAAATGTGTTTGGAGCTATGCTAATTATGTAGCAACGCAAGAGGCAAATTAACGTGGCGAAAACAGTCAACTAAGCAAACGCGGATGTGAGTCACTGAATGCTGGGGCCTATGTATGAGTGTTCACAGACACTAATGAGGAAGAAAGTGAAACTGGATACTGACTTGCTGAGGGAAGAGAGACAGGAGATGTGCACGCCGCGTGGCTGAAAGCGCGTACACCAACTCAAATCCGCCGAGACCATGCGCGTGCCCATCTCCTGTCCCACTTCCGAGGCAAGTCAGTAACAATAGATCTCGCTGGCGACAGCGCTTCGCGCTGCGTTCGCCAGGCGAGACCTAAAAAGCGTACCTACCTCTTCAAGACAACATGTTTGCATAAGAAAATGAGCCACCCAGTAACCCTGGGACCAGGGTAATCTAGTAATAAAGCAAAACAGTGGTCCCTAAAGGGGGAAGCATGAATCTTTACATCCTTGGAGAGAGTCATTTTGGCCATCAAGAGATCAACTCCATTTTTCAAGTGGGAAGTTTTATTTTCATTTTTAACCATTAGAAAAAAATCACTTGTAGTTTTTTTTAATGCTTTTATCACTTTGTAAGTAAGAAGGTGATCCCAAAAGGCACAGCAATGCAGTGCAAGTGGAAATCAGTGAATCTAAAGTGTGTTGGTGCTAGACAATCTATGTTTTAATGAAGAAAAAGGATCTCCATATGTTACTTGTAGGCCCTAGAGAAGGGAGTAAATGAGAAATATAGTAGAGAAACCTTTATGCTGGCCTATACATTTAAATAAGATCTAGCTAGATTCAACATTGCCTTAAATTAGCTGCCCAATATCATATCATGTCATATTGTAGTCACTGTAAGCAAATGCCAAATCCTTTATAATTTTTAAACCAAATTTATTATCACTTTTTATCATTTAAGCTTTGTATCACATGTTATTAAGACAAGCAAGACATTATTTTTTTTAGAAACAAAGTGATTTTTGTACCCACTATAATTTTAGTGCAAACACATAACATGCTTCATTTAGGGCAATGTTGAATCTAGCTAGATCTTATTTAAATGTATAGGCCAGCATAGAGGTTTCTCTACTATATTGCTAGACAATCTATGTACATGAAACAGTGACTGACCCAGGATGCATAAGCAGTTGGTACACACTCTGACAGAGTGAAAATGCTCCAGATGTGCAATATTATTGTGATAAGTCAACGTTTCGATCCGAGGCATACAATTTAGACAGTGTCATCATCAGGCCGTCGGTTTGGGAAGCACCTACCCAATGTATAGGATGTACATAGATTGTATAGCAACAATGCACTTTATATTCACTGATTTCCTCAACTCAGTCAGTGAAGTCTGAATGCCTTTTAATCAGCCTTCAGCTAAAGTAGGCAACATAATCTGCAAAGCCTGGTCTGGTGTTGCCTGCCACAAAGTCGCTCTATTCTCTTTTCTACCCTTTCTACCATTATTTAGATGCTATTGAATCATTTTGAATAAACAATTAGCAGAAATTGACCTGATGCCCTTCTTCTTATTCGCAACTATGCTCTTTACATAATAACAATCAATGCCCACTGGAGCCCATCAGCTAAAGGAGCTTCTTGCACCAATGTCGGTTCCAGCATTTGCTGGTGCAGTGGTGGGTAAGTATTGGTCCCTGCTGGAAAACCTCTTCCCACACCCTACCTGTCTTGTGGAGGGCTGCACTTCGGTCCTCTCTGCTGAAGCTCCTCCGCAATGACGGAGGAGCATCGCCCCGCTGGCTCAGAGCCAGCAGATGAAAAATAAAATATTTTATTAGCGTTTTGTCAGCTGCTGGCTGAGCCAAGCGTGTGCATGGGCTGGGCCATGGGAGGGAGCAGTAGTGGAGTGGAGTGCACTTTGAAGTGAACATGTCAGTTTGCCGGGCCTCTTAGGCCTGCCAAACAGACATGTGCAATTAGGTTTCTCCAACCCAGTTGCATTACACAGCCGGGTGGAGACACGGCAGAGACTTCCTGTGCCTGAGCAAGCATTAACCTAGTCCGCTGAGGCCAATCCATGCGCTGCTCTCATGCTTGGTAATAGCATGAGAGCAACGCGGGTATTGGATGGGGAGTCTCTGATTGAGTCCCAGGGATTGCTAGGAGCAAAAACACAGAGGAGCACTGTTGGACCCGGCCTCGTAGAATGGCCCTCCGTGCCCCCGCACCACCGAAACCTGGTACCTGCAGCCCAAGCACACGGCCCAGCCGAACCTCCCCACCAGGACACACGCACCGACCCGGACATCCCCGTCCATGGCCTCTCTCCTTTCGGCCACCCCGGGCCCGCGTGCCCACTTCATGCACCAAGATGGCCGCCCGGCCCCAGCGCGACCCGGGCCTAGAGGCGCCACTCCGGCTGGAGGACATCACGCTTCCAGGGGATGAGAGAGGGAGGAGCAGTTTCTATCGCACCTCTGAACTCCCCCGGGACGATGGGTTTCGATCGGCCCTCCGGCCTCCCTGAGGGCTGGCTCCGTGCCTGCTGGGTGTCTGGGACTCCTCCCGACCCGGCCCTGAAAGGATCAAAAGACAATAGCAGGAAATCCCGACAAGCGACCCCCAGGTGACAAGACCCCTGCCTGCACAGACTCCGGACATCAAAGAGGGGTCGACCTATAACAAGGGGTGCTCTGGGTCTGTCCGGCAGATTCGACGCTGGAACAACGAGAGCCTGCCGACGTGGTCGCGGCTCCTGGAACTTGTACCCTCCTGAGCCCTGCTGAGTGACTCGCGGCTCCCTGAAGATCGTAAGACCTCCGAACTTGTACCTGAGCCCTGCTGAGTGACTCGCGGCTCCTTGAAACTCGTAAGACCTCCGAACTTGTACCTGAGCCTGCTGAGTGACTCGCGGCTCCTTGAAACTCGTAAGACCTCCGAACTTGTACCTGAGCCTGCTGAGTGACTCGCGGCTCCTTGAAACTCGTAAGACCTCCGAACCTGTACCTGAGCCCGCTGAGTGACTCGTGGCTCCAACAGACTCTCACGGTCCCGCCGGACCCCGACTACAACATCGTATCCCCCAGCTCGAGGATTGTGAGCTGTGCGCCGGATACGTCCCTGCTTTGAACCCTTACCAGAGACTGTCCCGCTACCCCCTACCCCTTCCGAGACTCTTGAGCCCGTGCTCACCTTGTACATATTTGCAGTGATAACCTACTTGATAAAGATTGTTTTCTCAGAATACCCGTTGTGGTCACTCTGTGTCGTGTGGTGCCAGAAGTACGATCCTAGATACGAGATTCCTCCCCCTGGGGAGTCTCCCGCCAGTGCCCGGCTACGATTCTTTGAGGGTGGGTCTCAGGGTAGTCAGGACCCCTTCCAGGCTCCTCTGAGGTCGCCGTATAACATTGATGGCAGCGGTGGGATTCGGGCCCATCACCTAGAGATCGTACCGTGAACAGCGGAAGCACTACCGACAAAGATGGCAGAAGGAAGCGCCGTGAGCCCCGCAGAAACCAACGCCAACAGGGTGTTCCAGGTGGAGCAGCTAGAAGAATACACACACAAAGAGCTAAAGCAATTTTGCAAAGAACTTAAAATCGCTACCACTGGTCTCAACACTAAAGAGGATTTGCAGAAAGCACTGAAAACTTGGGTGGAGACCGGGGCCTCCCGCCCGGAAGGCACGGGGGAGCGCCCCGACGAAGCCGAACCCCCCCAAAGTGAAAGCAGTAGCAATCAGGTGCGAGGCATCGTACCAGACGGGGGCCTATCCCCGGAAGAGCTCGCGGACAGAGAGAGAAGCCGCACTCATGAACTCGAGTTAGCCAAACTCAAAATCGAGCAGTAGAGCAAATGCGTGTACAAGGCGAACTAGAAGAAAAGAAGCTCCAACGGGAGCACGAAGGAAGGAAGCTCCAACTAGAGCACGAACGCAGCTTGAAAGAAATCGAGCTCAAGGCCAGAAGCGAGGAAGGAAGGCCCCCGGGAAACAGAGAGACGGCCTCCCCAGCGGAACAGAAGGTCCACATCCCCAAGGATGTGGTCAAGGAATATTATAAAAACGATGACATTCAGCAATGGTTCAGGGCCTACGAGGTCGCCATGACCTCCCATCGGATCCCGCAGAAGGACTGGGGGGCGGGGTTGTGGGGGCGGTTTCTGAGCGAAGGAAGGGACACCCTGCTCGACCTACCCCTCTCCCTGCAGACCTCCTACAGCCACATGAAAGAGGCTCTACTCACAAGATACGGCCTCACCCCAGAAATGTACCGTCAGCGATTCCGGGACTGCAGGAAGATCCCGGGCACCACCTGGGTGGAGTATGTAAACTTTTTCAGTCGGGCCTTCGATGGGTGGATCAAGGGCAGCAAAGTCACCACCCTTGCCGAACTCAATGACCTCATGTTGTGGGAACATCTGGCTGCGAACTGCTTCATAGAACTACGTCAGCATCTGCTTGACAGCAAGCTCACGGACCCCCGGAAGCTGGCTGTGGAGGCCGACCGCTGGACCAACACCCGGGTCTCCCGGGGCATGGTAGGAGAGTACCCCCGAGCCAGTCAGGGACCACCCTGCCAGAGAGGGGGAGGGAACCAGGGAGGGCCGAGAGAGTCCCAGCCTAGCCCCCCGAAGACACAACCTCCACTTTTCCTGGCGCCCCCCCCACCGGTGACAGGGCCCCCTGGGAGACGGGGACACCGGGTGACCGTCACATGTTTCCGTTGCCAGAAACCCGGGCACTACGCCAATGACCCAGAGTGCCCCATGGCCACCCAAGTCTCCCCTACCACCCCTGCGAGACAGATAGCCAACGTAGCCCTGGGGGAGGAGGTTGAGGAAGCCGAGGAGTGGGAACCCGCAGCTATGGCCCTAGTATCCCTGGGAGATAGGGAGATGATCCCTGGTAGCCTCCTACCCTCCAACACACAGAAATACGGGCAGCTCGTCAAGATCAATGGCCACCAGGTAGAGGCCCTGCGGGACACCGGGGCCAGTATCACCGGTGTCCTCAGGCACCTAGCCCCCGAGGAGCAGATCCTCCCCAACGTCTTTTGCCCCGTAATATCCGCAGACAATAGAGAAAGTATGTGTCAGGTAGCCCTGGTGCCGTTTGAGTGGGGAGGGGTGATAGGTAAACTCAAGGTGGCCGTAAGAACCTCCCAGCCAGTCGACTGCCTCTTAGGGAACGACCTGGAGAGTTCTCCCTGGAAGCACGTCGAGCGCAAGGCCCACCTAGGAATGATGGGACTCCCCGAGTGGGTGTGCGCCACCACCCGATCTATGTCAGCCCGACTCACTCCCCGGAGAGAAGTCGAGAGCACCCCGATCGAAGAGACCAGTACAGTCCCCGCCGAGGGTCCTCCCGTCCCCCCGTCAGAAGGGTCCGTCGCCCGCGACGAACCCGCACCATCCGACCCCGCCCCGGTCCCCGAGTTGGGAGATCTACCCGAGTTGGCCCATTGGCGCCACGAGGACGGGCCCACTCAGGAAGAATTTTGCGGGGAGCAAGCCACTTGTCCTTCCCTGGTCGGGCTGCGGCGCCAGGCCGAGGGCCAAGCCGCAGGTGACCAGACCGGGACACACCGAATCTATTGGGAAAATAACATCTTGTACAGTGAGCAGAAGTCGGTGGAGCTGGGATCCGGACTGGTACTGGTGGTACCCCTCCGTTTCCGAGATTTCCTCCTGGGCTTAGCCCACGACGTCCGCCTCGCCAGCCACCTGGGTCAGGACAAGACCTACAGCCGTCTCGTGACCCATTTTTACTGGCCTAGAATGAGAGCAGCGGTAGAAGCCCACTGCAAGTCCTGCCCCACGTGCCAGGCTAGTGGGAAGAGTGGGGGGAAGTGCAAGGCTCCCCTCCAACCCTTCCCGGTCGTCAGTACCCCTTTTGAACGAGTCGGAATCGACATCGTGGGACCACTGGACCCCCCCACCTCCCAAGGCCACCGTTTCATCTTGGTCCTAGTGGACCACGCCACCCGCTATCCTGAGGCTATTCCCCTACGCACCATTACGGCCCCCGTGGTGGGCCGGGCCCTGATGGGGATCTTTTCCAGGGTGGGTTTTCCCCGCGAGGTCGTGAGCGATCGCGGCACTAATTTTATCTCAAAGTATATGACGTCCCTGTGGCAACAATGGGGGGTGTCCTATAAGTTCACCACCCCGTACCATCCCCAAGGGAACGGCCTAGTAGAAAGGTTTAATAGGACTTTGAAAGGGATGATCGCTGGCCTAGAAGAGCCCCTCCGGCGTAAGTGGGACGTCCTGCTCCCCTGCCTCTTGTTCGCTTACCGGGAGGTCCCCCAGAAGTCCTTAGGGTTCAGCCCGTTCGAATTACTCTATGGACAACCCGTCCGAGGTCCCCTCAGTTTGGTTAAGGAAGGGTGGGAGGCAGCACCCCAGACCACCCCCCGAGATGTGTTCCAATACGTCCCGGCCCTCCGGAACCAGACCAGGAAGTTCCGAGAACTGGCCGAGGCCAACCTGGAGGCAAGTCAAGAAGAGATGAAGCGCTGGTACGACCAGAATGCCACTCTGGTCGAGTTCCAGCCGGGCCAGCAGGTGTGGGTCATGGCCCCCGTGAAGCCTGGCGCCCTCCAGGACCGATGGACTGGGCCCTACAAAGTGGTTGAGCGGAAGAGTGAAGTCACATACTTGGTGGACGTCCAGTCGCCTCGGGATCCCCTCCGGGTCCTGCACGTGAACCGCCTCAAGCCTCACTTCCAGCGGACAGAACTGAGCCTCCTGCTGGCCACCGATGACGGGGCCGAAGATGAGTCGGATCCCCTCCCGGACCTCCTGTGTGTCAAGGGGCAGGATGGCTCCGTGGAAGGAGTGAACCTCTCCCCAGCCCTCACTGCCCAGCAACAAGCGGACTGCCGCCAGCTCCTAAGACAATTTTCCGACCTCTTCTCCCTGACCCCCCGGGTCACCAACTGGTGTGTTCATGACGTGGACACCGGGGACAGCCCGCCGGTGAGACACCGAGCCTACCGGGTTCCTGACCGGGTCCGGTCCTGCATTCAAGCGGAAGTCTCGAAGATGTTGACCCTGGGGGTGATCGAGCCCTCTGACAGTCCCTGGGCCAGCCCCGTGGTCCTGGTCCCGAAGGCAGCGGCCCCCGGTGTCGCCCCCGAGCTCCGATTCTGCGTGGACTACCGGGGGCTCAATGACGTTACCCGAGCCGATGCCCACCCCATTCCACGAGCCGACGAACTCATTGACCGACTAGGGGCAGCCCGGTTCCTCAGCACATTCGACCTCACCTGCGGATACTGGCAGATTGCGCTCACCGAAGGGGCCAAGGAGCGGTCCGCTTTCTCCACCCCCGATGGGCACTACCGCTTCCGCGTAATGCCCTTCGGGATGAAAAATGCCCCGGCCACTTTCCAGCGACTGGTGAATAGGGTCCTGGCCGGGCTAGAACAGTTCAGCGCGGCATATCTGGACGACATCGCTGTCTTCAGTTCAGAGTGGAGTGAGCACCTCCAGCACCTCCGGAGGGTGCTAACCGCCCTGCGCCAGGCAGGCCTCACAGTAAAAGCCAGCAAGTGCCAGATCGGGCAAGGATCCGTGGTCTACCTGGGGCACCAGGTCGGGAGCGGCCAGGTCGCCCCTCTACAGCCAAAGATCGACGCCATCCTGGCCTGGGAACCACCCATCACCCAAACGGAGGTCCGAGGCTTTCTGGGACTCACGGGCTACTACCGAAGATTCATTCGGGGGTATGGCAGCCTTGTCGGCCCTCTCACAGAACTCACGTCTAAAAGACAGCCAAAGAAAGTGCAGTGGACGGCTGCCTGCCAGGAAGCTTTCGATGCCCTAAAAAAGGCCATGTGTACTGCCCCCGTCCTCCAGGCTCCCGACTACGCCAAGGAGTTCATAGTCCAGACCGATGCCTCCGAGCATGGCATTGGGGCCGTCCTGTCCCAAGTAAATGACCAAGGCCTAGACCAGCCCGTCGCCTTCCTCAGTCGGCGGCTGTTGCCCCGAGAACAGAGATGGAGCACCATAGAGCGCGAAGCCTTTGCCGTGGTCTGGGCACTCAAAAAGCTACGACCCTACCTGTTCGGCACCCATTTCAGAGTCCAAACTGACCATCGGCCCTTGCGATGGCTCATGCAGATGCGAGGAGAAAACCCCAAGCTACTGCGGTGGTCAATCTCCCTCCAGGGGATGGATTTCACCGTAGAACACCGCCCTGGTACGGACCACGCCAATGCCGACGGCCTCTCCCGGTTCTTCCGCCTCAGCGAAGAGAACCCCCCAAGCTGATGGGCAGTTCTCTCCGGCTTTCAGCTGGGGGGGACGCGTGTTGGACCCGGCCTCGTAGAATGGCCCTCCGTGCCCCCGCACCACCGAAACCTGGTACCTGCAGCCCAAGCACACGGCCCAGCCGAACCTCCCCACCAGGACACACGCACCGACCCGGACATCCCCGTCCATGGCCTCTCTCCTTTCGGCCACCCCGGGCCCGCGTGCCCACTTCATGCACCAAGATGGCCGCCCGGCCCCAGCGCGACCCGGGCCTAGAGGCGCCACTCCGGCTGGAGGACATCATGCTTCCAGGGGATGAGAGAGGGAGGAGCAGTTTCTATCGCACCTCTGAACTCCCCCGGGACGATGGGTTTCGATCGGCCCTCCGGCCTCCCTGTGGGCTGGCTCCGTGCCTGCTGGGTGTCTGGGACTCCTCCCGACCCGGCCCTGAAAGGATCAAAAGACAATAGCAGGAAATCCAGACAAGCGACCCCCAGGTGACAAGACCCCTGCCTGCACAGACTCCGGACATCAAAGAGGGGTCGACCTATAACAAGGGGTGCTCTGGGTCTGTCCGGCAGATTCGACGCTGGAACAACGAGAGCCTGCCGACGTGGTCGCGGCTCCTGGAACGTGTACCCTCCTGAGCCCTGCTGAGTGACTCGCGGCTCCCTGAAGATCGTAAGACCTCCGAACTTGTACCTGAGCCCTGCTGAGTGACTCGCGGCTCCTTGAAACTCGTAAGACCTCCGAACTTGTACCTGAGCCCTGCTGAGTGACTCGCGGCTCCTTGAAACTCGTAAGACTTCCGAACCTATACCTGAGCCCGCTGAGTGACTCGCGGCTCCAACAGACTCTCATGGTCCCGCCGGACCCCGACTACAACATCGTATCCCCCAGCTCGAGGATTGTGAGCTGTGCGCCGGATACGTCCCTGCTTTGAACCCTTACCAGAGACTGTCCCGCTACCCCCTACCCCTTCCGAGACTCTTGAGCCCGTGCTCACCTTGTACATATTTGCAGTGATAACCTACTTGATAAAGATTGTTTTCTCAGAATACCCGGTGTGGTCACTCTGTGTCGTGTGGTGCCAGAAGTACGATCCTAGATACGAGATTCCTCCCCCTGGGGAGTCTCCCGCCAGTGCCCGGCTACGATTCTTTGAGGGTGGGTCTCAGGGTAGTCAGGACCCCTTCCAGGCTCCTCTGAGGTCGCCGTCTAACAAGCACTGAGGCACGAGGCGGCCAGCAGCTTCAGGTAAGTTTTTATAAAATTATTAATAAGCCCCCCTCCCCCCACTGCTGTACCACCATTTTTTAGGTCTCGCTTGACCCAGCGCATGAGCTGGTCTGGCGAGACATATTGAGAGGGCTCCAAAAAGTGCTACCAGGCCAACCTGGAGCTACAGTGCATGTGCGCGGGCGCGCGCGCCACGCTTTACAGCGATTACTTTCACTTTTGCGGCCACACGGCCGCTTTGATGTTTGATCGCGATCATTTTCACGGCCGCACGGCTGCTTGGCATAGCCAATAGGTCTCGCTTTTGGGACCTTATAAGTATTTAGTTATGCAACTGTTGCATGGCTAAACCAAAGGCGAGACCTATTGGCTATGCCAATGCTTGTTATTACCAACTTCCATTCCCCCAGCAAGGCTGCTACTCTTAGGACCCTCCCAAACCACTCATCTTCACCTGAGAGTCTGATATGCCAGACTGTCGTTCCTCTTCACAACAAGGGTAAGACATTTACGGTATTTGTAGGATTTAAGCATGATAAAGAATGCAATTTACATTTATGCTGAATCACTGTAAGGATGGCGCGGGGTGATATTTCAAAGGCTGTCTACTGTGTTTACAGTCTACAAACACTGATTACCTTTGAATCCTTCTTGCATTTCTACATTACTTACAGTAGTGGCAGCACCTGTTTTTGGGCTGCCACTAACAATGGTAATAACGCAGCCGCTCGGTGACTACATTTCTGTGACAGAATTTTAACTTCAGCCACTTGTCTGCAGGTTGGAACTGGTATTAATAAACAAAAACTTCTAAATTGGTCCTTTCAATGACAGCCCATTACAACATTTTTCCATCGTAAGGTCATTAGTGAAGATCAAAGCACTTGGTTTATAAAATGGCCACACTTCCTGCTTTTGCCAATGGTCATCATATACTTATCACAATACAGATTGGTGTTTCATTCATACAAATAATCCATAGGTTCCCTGTAGGGTTCTTGCATTCTCATATGAAACTACTGAACGATGATTCCATGCAAGAACATAACCACCAAATGACAAAATACCGACTTGGCAACCATAGACTAAATTCAGAGGGGACAGTCGCAACCTATTCTGCAGGGACCAGGCAATACAGATGAAAAATTGACCATTTAAAAAATAACGTAACAAATAAAAATCTTATTAAATAGTAGATGTACAATGATGATTTGCAAATGCTACTGCACTATATATCGCATACTTTCATCTGGAGAGTCGCTATGTTAATACTTCCTCGAAGATCAGGTTATATCCAAAAGAGAATCCTTCTGGAAGCCTTTTTAGGTCGAGGACTACCGGTCTGCCGAAGGCAGAACCGGAAGTGGGAGATTTAATGTTTTTTAGAGTGGCTATTTAGCCCGCCTCTCTTTTAGCTTCTCCTCCATTGGCTGGCTTCCTAAACGGAGGCCAGCCATTGGAGGAGAGAGCCGTCCCTCCAAATAGGCGCCGTCTTTTCCAGATTCGGGGGCGTGTTCCTTGCTCTTCCTTCCACTTTCTAGCCACGCCCTTTCTCAGGCGTGTTTTTCTCTCCTCCAGCCAATGGCAAGAGGAGAGAAAAAGAAACACGCCCCCGAATCTGAAACCGCCACTGCGTTTCTCCGAGGCATTTCTTCTTCGCCTCGGAGAAAGGCAGTGGTGTGCCTGTCCTCTCCCCTTGCCCCATCACACTTCCCTGACATATTGTTCATATAATTGGAGTTACATTCTCAGCGATTTCTAAGGCCTGACGGACGTCCCCACTGGAAGGCCAAGAGCTTGACGGGAGGTAGCACAGCGAGCTGTGCACTTGCGTCCGAGATGTGTGAGGAACCTGAAGAGACTCCGCATTTTATTTGTCTGAGCCCGATGAAAGCAATGCGATTGGCTACTAATATCGTCACTTTCAGCGCTTAGAAGCTTGAATGGTAAAGCGCTATGCGACTATTTGATTATCAACAGCGCTTGTTTTTCGTATTACCGCGACAACTGCCCAGGGTCACACAGTTTGGTGAAGCTGGGATTGAAACAAAATTCTTTGGGGCAGGGGCTCGTAACTCGTTTTTGGCCGTCCACCACAAAAGCTTCTCGCTGCACGCTGACACGGGCCACCCCACCGAATGGATATTTGACCTACGTTGGGCCCTTTTCATGTCACCTTAGAGATGAGCTGGTGAAGCTGAGCTTCGGACCCAGTGACTGCAGCCCATTCCCCGTTAACTAGCAGGGCTCGACGGATGCCTGTTTATAGCACTTGCCTTCAAGGTCTGGGTGGATCACAGTGAAAAAGAGTGTTTTCAGTAGTATTGTGTGTTCACCATGGCTGTGTGGCTGCGAGGGTGTTTTCTGGGCGCGGCAGTGCCTGCTTGTGTTTGTGCGTGGTTGTCGTGTGTCACTGGATGTTCCAAAGGAGGCTGGAGTGGGGGCGTTGGGTCTGTGCACGCGGATGAGTGTGTTGCACGGTGAGGACGGCTGTGACAGCCCATGCACAAGCGGTGCATGGCTCCACGAGTGTCAAGTTGGTCACACACGACAGTGCTGTGTAAGAGGCTTGCTTGTGGGCACTGGTGTGCCCGAGTTGTGTTTGGGCATGGCGATAAGACCATGGTGATTTAGGTACTGGTGTGTGGGAGAGTTGTGCTCAGTTGTGTCTCCGAGAGAGCTGTCTTTTGGCACCGCCGCATGCGCACTGCTTGCGTTTAGGTGTGAGAGTGTTCTGTTTGGGTTGGGAGTGAGGGGGCTCTGCTTCAGGGCACGGGCATGTTTTATTTGGACTCGGGTGTGTGCCGTGGTTGTCTTGGGCCCTAGTTGGGAGCTGTGACTCGGGCGGCATTGAAAACTGTTTGGAGAGGAGTGTGCGAGAGCTGTATTTGGGCAAAGCAGCTGGACAGGATGTGATGTCACCATGGTGACACCGATGTATCATTCACACATGCGTGTGAGAGTTTTGTGCATTGCGCGCTTGCTGCTGCCCTGAGTAGGAGATAAAACACAGAAGTTGTGAATCCTAAGAACTCCTGCCTGCACACCAGCTCTTCCGAACCCCCATCAGAGTGACCTGTCTCCTCTATCTGTACACAACACCCACGGACTGATACTTACTGCTCTGTATTACCCACCGCAGATTGAGTACTTTCCCAGGAACAGGGACACACGGCAGCGATATAAAATACCCTCGTTACTTCCCTATATGCAGCGATTGAAATGTAACAATAAAACTGCAGGTTCTTACTGTCCCTGGCTGCTAGTAAGTACTGGCAGTGCTTAATTTGCGAACGGAAGAGTGCCGGTGCCCGAAACTGTGGTCACAAGTCGGCGGCCGGTGCACTTAAACGTCGACTCATACAAAGGCTGTTAGTCTAAAATCCACGACCAGACGCCCACTGCTCTCTTTCTCGCTCTTGTTGGTACCTGCTTTACCTTTTGTGACGGGTTTGCCTCTTAAGCTTTTCACATTATACTTATTGCATCCGTGCTGAAAGGTGCAAGTACTGGCCCTTCCAAATGAAATAAGTGCCGGCACTTTGAACTGCGTGAATGTAGTGGTCCTCCAGACAAAGCACCAGGAGCAGACGGGTTGGAAAAGGCTTCGTGCACATGTAGTAAAAGAAGAGTGGCTTATTAAATGTTTCGCCGGAGCAAAGGAATCCACCACAGCTCTTCTGTCGTCCTCGGTGTAACTGGCGCCAAGAGCAGTTTGAGCAGAACAAGGGAAATCTGAGACTCCAATCCGACAAAGGGCCGTCCGAGCGTGGACTGCCCCTTTCATTTGCACTGATATCACATGCTGTATGACTAACACGTACAAAAGCTCTTTTCATTACACACTGCAGGCAAGTCAAGAGTTAAGGGCCCCGTGTTACGAATCTTTACTAACAAGAGGCGCGCGGTCCCTGGTACATCAGGAGGGGCTGGTGCGAGAAGGTGTCTCGTGCAACACCTGCTTGCCAAAACACGCATTTGCATTGAAATCGGTCTCGCATTTACGCGTGTTTAAGGTATTGGCATTGTGTAAATGACAAAGCCTTTTATTTATGCTTTAAAAACCAAAACATAAAAGGCATTGTGATTTACAATGCCAATAGCTCAAAGTCGCGTAATTGCAAGACCTATTGCATTGCGGTAGACTAGAAAGAGTGCCGGGGAAAAAGAGTGAGAGGAGGTGAGTGTAGCATGGAAAGAGCAGCTTTGCTCATTCATTTGCTGGTCGCTGAAGTAAAACGCCTGAAGGCGTATTCTCTCGCTCGTGACTTCTTCAGAGTGCTGCCGCGACAGAGTGTTATCTATTTCTGTCTCACTCTGGTGCATGTACCTCTCTCTCTATCTCACTACATCACAACATCACTCTATGCTTATATATCACTACCTCACAACATCCCTCTCCCTCACTACCTCACTCTCTATCTACCTCACTCTCTATCTCGCTACCTCACTCTCTATCTACCTCACTCTCTCTCACTACCTCACTCTCTATTTCAATACCTCACTCTCTCTCTCTATCTCACTATCTCACTCTCTCTCTGCTAATGCAATAGGTATCACATATGCAAAAAAAAGCTAATGCCAATAGAAATGACAATGCCATTTATTTAGGGATACAAAAATGATAAAAAAATAATGAGCAATACCAATAGCTCTACCTATAATATTGCCGAGACCATTGCATTGTAAATGCTTGTTAGGATTACAGGTCAGAATAATATTCTTGAATCGAAGGACCCGATTGTGTGGCATCAGGGATTATTTTGTTATTGGTGGGTACTGGATAGATCTGCAGACCTGGCTGTAAGGATACCAACCGTGCACTTTACAGATGGCATTTCCACTATAGTAGGGGCACTTCTGACTTGAAGTGCTGTTCATAAACAAGTTTGGAGTGTGGGGTCTATTTCAAAAAGAGTTTCAGAAACTAGGATAAGAAAATGTGCAATTGTGTCATTGGGGCGTTTCACTTTATAGATGATTTCTAACGATGGGCATTATTTACATTTTGAGCCACAAGGATATAAAGTGATTTTTAAAGTCTGTCATTATCGTTGTCGCTAAGGGCCTAACCTCGAGTTCAAACCCAGGTCTTTAAGGTCAGCAATTTAGTAGAGAGCGGAAATCCGACTCACAAAGCGCTCTCTCGAAAACGCATGATTAAATCCACACAAGTCGGCGCGAGACTCAACTGAACGCGCACAATGCTTCTAAAAGGCCCCGGGGAGTCTCACGAGAATACAAGTCAATGCTGGGCAGAGCGAGGCGGTGAGGAGGGCACGGAGATCGCTTGGCACAGCCCTGCGGGTCTGCAGAGAATGTAACCGGATCGCTGGGACGAGTTTCTAGAGCGATTTTCTTCCGACATGTTGGCACCTCTGCGCACATGAGCTTAAGTCTGGAATTCGGCAGTCCAAGTCCAAAAAATGCTAAGTAACTGGAAAACGAACAGACAAAAAAGGGGGGGGGGGGATTCATCTGTGAAAGAAAGAGCGCATTGTCCCGAGGTTCGCCTACTGTTTAACGACAGTTCTCTCTACGGGGAGGCCACACTGCAGGAACCCCTCGCCCACTCGCCCTGACCTCTTTCCTAGTCTCTACGGTGCGTCCTCTCCTCCCCTCGCACCCGCCATCGCGGCAGATTTCATTCATGTGATTGGTGGCATTGAGGGCGCGCGCAGCTGCTGCAGGCCGGTCCCTGTGATCCCGCTGCACGTGCTCACATCCGTCAACACTGAGCAGCCATGGAGAGGGGGCCCTCGAGCAGAGGGGCAGAGAAAGACGATAAGCGTCGTGCGCTGAAGGGATTGATGTGCATTGCTCGAATTACCACGTCACGGGCTGCAATACCACTTCACAGCCCTGGCAAAGATGCTACCAAACAGCTTCGTCCTGGTGTTCAAGTCTGCATAATTAATTGTTAAAAACGTCAGAAACCATATTTATGAAATGTATTACTATTTATTTGTGCCAAAAGCAGAGATGACATTCACTGTTCTAAGATAAAGTCTGTAAAGCCCCTTGGCGCTACCCAGCAACACAAACCACTGTGCTGAAATGTTATGTTATAGTAATTTATTAAGCGCACGAATACTAAAGGTGTCTTGGCGCAAGCAGTCCTGAGTAAGT
The DNA here is from genome assembly GCF_964204655.1 of Triturus cristatus. Taxonomy (NCBI): domain Eukaryota; kingdom Metazoa; phylum Chordata; class Amphibia; order Caudata; family Salamandridae; genus Triturus; species Triturus cristatus. Next base: position 318,973,571 of record NC_140585.1, read on the forward strand.
GAACCTTGCCCTAATTACAGAATAGCCAAGTTTTAAGTACCTTCCGAAGGCCATTAATGTAGGCATGGCCCGAATATAGATAGGAAGGCTATTCCAAAGATTGTAATTATTGAATCCCCCAGCACATGCTAATTTCAAAACATAATCATACAAAGCATATAAGTTACATGATCACATCAATTCTTGTTTTTCTTGTATTCTTTAGTTTATTCTTGAAGTTCTGGTCTCTAGCCTCTTTAGCCAACACGCGCACTCGCTTGTATCACCTGATGCTATGAAACCGATACTCTGAGTCCAGAATACGGAGGGACGTAGTGATGAATAGAGACAACAGATTTGGAGTTGGCTGAACTTTGGAAACATCCTCTGACATAGGAAATGAATAGGATAGTGGGACGGAAGTAAAACGGGCCTTATGATAGATACAACTTACTGAAAGCTACAGCCCTGAGGAAGTCGCTGTTAATTTCCTTTGGCGACGAAACACGTGTTGGTTAAAGAGGCTAAAGACCAGAACTTCAAGAATAAACTAAAGAATACAAGAAAAACAAAAATTGACGTGATCATGTCATTTATTTGCTTTATATGAATATGATTATGTTTTGACATTAGCGTGTGCTGGGGGATTTAATAACTGCAAAATTTGTTTGACCTGTGCTCATCTAACTGGGGAGTGGGTGACCTCCCTACCTCATAGCACCACTTAAAAATGGGGAATAACAATATCTTTGTGTACATTTATTAGATCGCCTTAGACCTTGTACAAAGTTCACCGTATCTAGCGTATTCCACTCAACATTATTTCACTCCACACCACACAATTCCACGCCACAAAATTCAACTTTACACTATTCCATTCCACACCACATAATTCCACACCTAACCCCATATGTCCACAGCACATAATTCCCCAACCAAAGTTTGATGGATCCTCCTATAAAGCTTCTGCCACCCCAGTTGGCCTTTCACATCCTGGGTAGAAGCATACGTTTAACCCCTTCTGAACAAAGGGATCTATTGGGGTAGTACCACTTCAAAGACCACCTCAAAAACTGCGGGCCTATGTTTTGCAACGCCTTATAGGTGATGCATAAGGGCTTGAATATGATGCAACTTGTTACCGGAAGCCAATAAAATGTTTATGCTGTCAGTCTTACTAGGGAAGGCTATTGACCCCTGCTGGCGAGATCCATTCACAGCTAGGTTCATGCTTCATGGGTGCCAGAGGTAATTTTGCACCTGAGAGCGCCAAGAAAAACTTGAGTGTGTGTGTGGCTCGGCCCTTGTCCCGTAGCGTCAAGGGCCGAGCCACACCCATTTAGAAGACAACAACTGCTAACCTGTTGCAGAGGTGAGCAAAGTTATAGTCCTGTTTGAGTGACACTGATGTTGAATTATGTTTTTAAGGGTTCTTAATGATATTTTTTCAGAAAATCTGCTGCCTGATCTACATTCTGAATCTTTTGATGGCTCAGCCCAGGCTTTGCCCCTCTAGAACTAAGCCAACGCCCTGGCTCCCCTCTCTTTGAATGTTCTGCCCTTCCCTAGGTCATTTTGTATAGCAGATGCTAAATTAGCAGCCACTTTCACTGTATGTGGGTATCACAATGGCGTAAACAAGCAACAGGAACTATGTGCAGATTCCATCAGGTAGTTTCCTGATGGGCCATTAATTTTACTCAGTGCTAATATTTAAATAAAATAAAGTACGTTCAAAAGTGCTGCCCCAAGACATCCCCAAGGCACTACAGCAATTGTCAACAAAGTTAGAACAGACTGGGTGGCTCACAGGAATGTGTGCTCAGCGGTAGTTTACATTGCAAGCAGCTAATGTAGGGGTGCACCCGGGACAAACCTGCACCAAACATGTGATTACCTAACATGTGTCTTGTTTGTGTGAGCTGGTGCGCGCTATGTTTGAGTGCTGAGGTCCACAGACGTGGCAGCACTGTGCCCGGGGTGCCCTGTGTACCCCCTTCACGACTTTGTCCGGCATAGGAGGATAAGAGATTAAAAGTGCCCGATTACAGAAGTGGGCAAGGCGCATTTCAACCTGCCCCATCTGTGAGGAGCTAAAACGTGTACCCCTGGTGGGGTGAGGCCTGGTGGCATGTACTGGTGGGCTCAAATAAGCTTCAGAAAGTGTACAAAATGCACCATCCCAATTGTTCACCAGCTTTGAAGCTATTTCTGTAATATATGGGCACATTTTTCTCAACTGTACATTATAAAGAAAGAACAAATCACCCATCAGTTTAGTGGACTGAACTGATCAAGAGAGCATAAGATCTTACATTGGCAAAGCCTAAAGGTCTTGAAAATCTGAGAGCTATTGGCACTCTCAATGTCAATGTCTTTTAGCATGTGTTACGGTACGGACTGGAGTGGGTATACGTGGTGTGGAGTTGAAATATATGTAGTGTGAATATGTGGCATGGTGCAGAGTGGATTTATGTGGAGTGTAATTATGTTGCATGGTGTGGATTTACGTGGAGTGGCATTGTGTGCCGTGGAGTGGCATGTAGTGGAGTTGAATTATGTGGCATGATGTTTAATTCTATTGTGTGGATTGCAATCATGTGGTGTGAAATTATGGGGGTTGTAGTGGAATTGTTTGTGGAATTGTGTGGTGTTGAGTGGAGTTGTGTAGTTGAATTATGTGGCCTGGTGGGCAGTGAAATTATGTGGATAGTAATTATATGGTATTGAGTGTAGTGGCATTGAGTATTAAATGTAGTGGAATTATGTGGAGTGGGATTGTGTGTCATGGAGTATAATTGTGTGGCGTGGTATTGTGTGCGATGAAGTGGCATGTAGTGGAATGGAATTATGTGGTGTGTTGTGAATTATGTGGCATGATGTGTAATTTTGTGGTGGATTGGATGTATATGTTGTGTAGTGGAATTATGTGCTGTAAAATTATGGGGTTTGGTGTGGAATTATGTGGTGTGGAATGGAATTGTGTAAAGATGAATTCTATGGCGTGGAATTGTGTGGTGTGGAGTGGAATTCTGTTGAGTGGAATTATTTTGCATGGTGTAGAGTGCGTTTATGTGGAGTGTTGCTATGTGGCCTGGATTTATGTGGAGTACAATTATGCGGTATGAAGTGGAGTGTATCTATGTGATGTTTAATTATATGGTGATGAGTGGTATGTTGCATGCTGTGGAACTGTGTGGCATTGAATTATGTGTTGTGGAATTGTGTGGCATTATGTAGCATGGTGTGGAGTGGGAATATGTGGAGTGTAATTATGTGGCATGGTGCAGAGTTGAATTTTGTGGAGTTTAATTATGTGCTTTGGAGCTGAGTGATATGTGTGAAGTATAATTATGTGGCATGAAGTGGAATTATGTAGGTTGAAGTGGAATTATTTAGGTTGGAGTGGAATTATGTGTAGTGAAATTATCTGGAGTTGAATTGTGTGGCGTGGAGTGCAATTATGTGAAGTGAAATTATGTGTCGTGGAGTGGAGTGGAAATATGTGGGGTTGAATTTGTTGGACTGCAATTATGTGCCATGGAGAAGGATGATGTGGAGTTGAATTGTGTGGCCTGGAATTATGAGATGTTGAAATGTGTTGTGTGCAGTTGAATTATGCCGTGTGGAATTGAGTGGCACTTAATTGTGTGGCGTTGTGTTGAATTACATGGAGTGTAATGCTTGCTGTTTTCATGGGCCAGCAGAGTGCTTCAGGCAGAATATCAACTGCAGCGCTGAGGGAGTCCCCTTCATGGGAGGCAAGACAATGTTGTTTCTCTTTTCTGTCCTCTGAAAATGCCTAAAACAGTGTGGATGCCATCCAGCAGCTGTTGATGCCTAGGCTGCCAGCGCTGGAGCCCTGAGATTACTCCTGCTTCTGGCGGTTGGATGTATCACTACTTTGAAGATTCAACACGAGCTCAGCTGGGGGGATGGAGGCATGGTGATTAAAGGCGGATCGCTGATTCTTCTGTATTTACTCAATGAGCCAATGGCATGTATGCAGCTCATCTCTCTGGCAGCATTTTCATTTTAACGTGAATTGGCATGGGGGCAGAAATAAAGTTATCTGCAGCCATTAAAACAACAAACTAACTTCGTCTTCGGCTTCCTGTGCAGAAACAGCATGAGGGTGGGTGGGGGGAATAAAGAAATACGAGCTAGGGCGGCGGGTGAGCAGGGGGATAAAGAAAGACATACATTACAGCGCAATTTGCAGAGCGAAAGAAGCAACGGGGATGGGAGACAGAGCGAGTGAAAACATAAGCACTTGTGTGGAGTGCTCAAAGACAAAGAAAAAAGTAGCTCCCGAAATGGGAGCAGTGGATGAACACAAGTTGTGTAAGGGCCAAACACAAGAAGAGGCATGGCGCATGCATGCCATGGACAAACGGGAACAAAGGACACCAGAGCAATGATGGAGCGAACAAACGCTAAGCCTATGAGAAGGCTGAAGCCTACGGATTATATACAACATGTCGCGAAGACACAGCGCATACGCTTTCTAGCCAAGACCTAAAAAGCATTGCCAAATGTCATTTATAAAACCACAGTTCACAGACAAAGGGATGGGGGGTACGAAGAGAATTTTAAAGACCTGTGAGGGCTGACTCCCTAATTTAACATGATTCACAGAAAATAGAACCCTCAGGTCTAAAAGTTTAACAAGAGCGATAGAGGTTAACCGAGAAGATATCTCAGCAACCCCAGGGAAATTCCTTTTTTAGGACGAAATCCCTCACCCACCAAAGGAATATACCAGGGGTTTCTGAGATATCTTCCTGGATAACCTATCACACTTGTTAAACTTTTAGACCCAAGGGTTCTATTTTCTGTGAATAAAATTTATAAAAGCACCTGTTTCACAAAAGTTAGGTAAAAAAAACATAAGTCCTGAAGAAACAGTAATGCATCCATTCATTTTGTGGTGTGCCAGGAAAGTCTTCTCCAACTGAAAGGTGTCGGGCCTCACTTTATTCAGGAAAATCTTGAAGAACTGCAGGCAAAACAGTGGATTTGCCAGTAGAATGTTAATAAAAAGTGCCTTAAGAGGAGTACTACATGCTGTCAAAAAAGCTGAGTATCCAAGTTCACAAGTCCTCCAATTATTTAAAACATATAGCTTATTTCTTCGCTTCCTTTTGTCAACATACCATTATAAAGTAGATTCCCAAGCATATTGCAAGACTAAGAATGTACTTTGAGAACGCTATCCCTGGCACTCTCATGTAGACCGCATCTTTTTGTATTTTGACTAATTGTAATGCCAAGCTTACTTAATAAAAAACAGAATAAAAAAAGAAAAAGTACTTTGAACGTGCAGAGTGGACAATTCAAAACATAACAAGCATTTGCAATGCAATAGGGCTCACATTATTAAAGTTTGAGCTATTGGTGTTGCATTATTTAGCAATGCCAATAGCTCAAACTTTAATAATGTGAGACCTATTGTATTGCAAATGCTTGTTTAAAGATGAACTCACAGGACTCTAGAGAGAGCCCCTAGAGCCATGAAGGGCCATCGCGTCTAAGACAGTCTTAGTAGTTTGCCTAATGTTTCAGAACCAAAACAAAATTTTATATTGACAATGGACAGTCCTGCTGCAGTTCCCTTTGTACTGACAACTGACCCGACATAGTGAGAAACCTCATTGTTTAAAGGCATCTCCCAATCTAAACTGCTGTCGGACCACACTTTTACACAGGTACAGTGACTTTGGGAAGCAAACTAATGAGTTGCCGTACCTCTTTACACGCACCTGCAAGACGACGCCTCAAACATCTGGTGAAACAGCCACAGGAAGCAGAGTTTCCTGGTTCTGTTTTTGAAATGCGCTTACAAGTCTTATTATTCGCATCAATGTAGGGTCTCTCTTCTGTCCTGCGGAGAGCGGTACGAGGGGGGGGAGGAGGTGACAGCTCCCGTGCCTCGGCTACAGTGCTGGCAAGTGGCAAACACTAAGTTTACTTCCTGTTGGACGCCGCAAACCACTTCCTGAGCCGTTGATCACAACCAATGGAGTGACTCTGAGTTTGCATGGCTACGGGGACGTTGCGCATGAGGGCTTCTCAGCCTAGAGTAGAACTGAGTTAATGCAAGAGTAAAACTGGAGCGCGAGTATTTGTACGTGTCATAATTAACAAGAATATACAAGCGGCACTGAAGAGAAAAAAAAAAACCATGCCCGCGAGTGGTGCGCGCGCGCCACTGTGAGGCATATGTGTTCAATTATCGCGCCCGTGTCTGGGCACGATAATTGAAAACATATGAGCTTTGGTCCGTGTAACAGACACCAATAGGCCGTGGGCAGAGCAATGCGCCCCCCTTTGGCCTATTGCGTGCTCTGTTGAAACAAAACACGCACTCAAAGCCCAATTACAGACCCCAAAACAGAAAACCCACGCACAAGCGTGTGTGATTCCAGGGTCCATTTCTGAACCCCGGACAAAAGGACTCTCGCCTGAGCGAGCACTGCTGTGAGGTGCAACGCAGGTCGCGTGACCTAAAAACCAGGACGACCACAGGCTGTAGGCAGCAGAACTAACAAACCAACAGGATCACACAACAAAAAGGTAACTCTAATTCTTACATTTTTAAGATTTATAAACTAGAATTAATCATATATATATTTTTTTAAATACAGATAGAGAAATGGCTCAGCACATGTTATAAAACAAGCATTGGCATAGCCAATAGGTGGCCCCTTTGGGACATCATAAGTTTAACCCTGCAGCAGATTATCCCCTATTAGCATGCTCACACACTCAAAAATTTCTAACAATCCTACTGTGATCAGAGGTCAAACAGTCACATAATAAATAGGCTGTATTAGCGTACAGCTAGAAGAAACCCCTTTCTAGAGAGCATTTTTAACGTTATAATGCTGTAAAAATATTCAATGTCAAAGTGAGATGTTACAGGGTAGCAAGCGATTCCTTATTAAAAACAAAAGAAACACTTAAGTTTTATTTTAAGGACGAAAGAAGCCAAGGGACTTAAGCTGAGAGTAAGAGAACAAAACATACTGAGTCTTTGCCCCCAATAGCAATAGCTTAAACTCACGTAAATGCGAGACCTATTGCATTGCAAATGTTTGTTTAAGCTCGCAAGCTAAATTGCACTAACGTCTAGGCCAAGGATGTACTTGGAAAGATGGGTTGACAGGTCATTTCCTTGCTTTCTGTCTCCTTTAATAAGTTTCATCTTTACATGCAACATATGAATGTGATCAAAAATTAACAAGATGACACCTTTAATTACAACATTTGATCCAGCCTGTTCTTAATTACAACAACATTTGATCCGGCCTGTTGAACTATACATCACTCCAGTTTAAAAAGAAATCTGCATTGCACCTAGCCTTTGCATAAAGAATGACCGGCCCACCAGCCTGCGGCAAGTGTTGTCTGCAGCCTCACAACAAAACAAGGGTGTGTCTATCGGTGTGTGCTTGTGTGGACATGAGAGGGGGAATAAGGAAATGAGTCAGTGGGTGGATAGAAGGATGAATATAGGTGTGTGGGTGGGTGCATGACTGGTTAAGCAAGTGTACGAATAGATGAATTGTAAGAGAAGTTCATGGATGGCTGGATGAATAAGTGAGTGCACATATATGTGAATGAGGGAATATTCTAGACCTGAGTAGTACCAGTTTCAGGGCGAGGCAGCTGTGGGAGACCGACTAGCAAGAGGGGGTGATGCAAATGAAAGGACACAGCAGTGCGTTGATGGGCGGCGTCACTGCTCCTGTCCCCTCTGTCAGCTTGTGGCAGGAACGAAGCTCAACGATCATACTCTGACCCTTGAACCTACCTGAACACTAGATCAACTGACAGACACGCAGCACGCCATAAAACTCTCAGATAAGTATCGAAATGGATTGTAACGATAGATTCAAAAATTTCAGAATGGAAAGTGATGGTGGTTTAAAAATATAGGACGGGATGACGTGAACAGGTGTCACTTGGTAACTATGCAGTGTCCTGCCCATGACACAAGACTACAACAGCGAGCTTTCCACTTAAGACCCATCTCATTAACATGAAGTCACAGAACTCTCGGTGATTATGTTCAAATCGCCCTGAACTCGGAGAAACTCTACCGAGCTGGTGACGATTTTGAGTGCAAATACTTATCAAGCGCATTTTTGCACTTTTTTCAAGGATTTTCCAATGTAATTTCTGTCTTTGATCTGTCTTCAAATAATGTGGAATATACCTTGACACTGCACGACAGATTAACAACAAAACTGGTGGGCTTGTGCGGTCGAGTCTCTGCCAGTCCAGGATAAACTTGTGAGGAACAAATGTTTGCGGGCTGCGTCTTAGACTTTCCATCACCCTTAAGATGGAGTCTCCATGCCCCTACTGGCAGACCCCAGTCCCCGCTCTTACTGTAGTTAATGATGGAGTCGCACACGTTCATGTTGGTGAAGCACCTTCTCCACAGACAGCCTTACTCGAGGCACAGTTAGACCAGGCGGGCAGGCAGGTGACTGGGTGGGATGCAACGGGAGCAGGAAGGCGGCTCGGCACGGACACTTCACGAGTCTGTCCCAGGACACTAACCGAGGCGACCCCGACAACAGCACATATTGTCTGTTTCAATTAAACAAATGCTAGGGTAAAAAGGGCGCTGAGGAAACCTGCCTTGAGCAAATCATGCCTTCTCTGTGGGCATTTAAGCAAGTACGTTAAAGTGGACAACACGTTCAAAGCTTTTTCTGTTCCGGTACAAGGCGTGAAAACAAAATTGGACAAATATGCCCCATGTTGTTTTATTGAAAAGCCGAGCGAGGTTATGATGCAAATGAAGAAAGTGCACTTTTTAAAAGAAAAGCCTGCACATATTTCAAAGCCAATTATGACTTGTGAAATACGTCCACTTTGGAACAGTAGCTAATTACCTTGCAACGTTGGAAAGCATATGTAACCCGAGAACAGCTAAAGCTCTCGCAAGCAAAGCAGCAAAGGAAAACAAGCGCGGCCTCTAAAGTGAAAGTGACCGTGCTGTGTTTAATTATCCATGACGAGGGAGTAATGCAGCTACCACCCTTCGCGCCACTGCTCGTTCCTGAGAGCAAAATGCTGTGGGAGTGACACATTGGAAAGGAGGTGGGACATGCACCCGTCTTTGGCCATTTGCGTGCTTTCATTATTGAAAGACACACGCAAAGGCCAATCCAATGTGCGGGAGGAGTCAGACCCACATTAATAAGTTTGGAGTGCTCACAAGAAGCCTCCTATAGAGCAGCGCATGCGCGCTGCACTAGGCTCGACCTAAAAACAGGCACAGCTTACAGTCCCTTTTGGCACCAAAATTAGCAATAGCCCCCTGAATTCTGCATAAATTACTCCTCAAATGCAGCTTTTAATAGATTTCTTAAATGTAATTATTTGGTACAAAACATCAGCTTAACAGGTGTTCTGCAGCACGACAAATAATGGATGGCACAGCTGGAAAGTATTTTAAATTGTGACCTTAGGGTCATGGAAATTAAGAGTGGGGATACGAGCAGTCGCATGTGGGCTGTACTGGAGCAGGTGATCACCTAGGAGTATTAGTTTGTATAAAGTTATAATCTCACCTTGAAAGCCTGTGGGCCATGTTCGTACTGGCAACAAACTGGCAGGTTTTTAGAGGTCCTCTCTACAAGAACTCTCCACAATGTTTTCGTTTCAGTGAGTTTGATAATTGTCACTGCTGTGTGTAACTGCCCAGTGGGCAGTGTTGAAGGGCAGCACAAACTAAGTAGGTGATGCATACCCTACATCCATTACACCGGAAAGGCAGGAGAAAAATCCCCCTTGTGGGCCACAGACAAAGTCTAGAGCTTGGAGGAATACATCTGGACTTAAGCGCTTAGACATGTGCATTCTAGACCTCCATTGCTATTGTACTCTATTGTATTGGTATTGATATAGTACTTTCAATAACCCTGGCGAGAACTAAAGCTTTTTCTTGATTGTGGAGAAAATGGGTACTCATAATATATAGCGCTTCACATCCTTTGCAAGGATAAGGAAATGCTCCTATTCTTCATTAGGTTCATCATGGGTGCCCTTCAGATGCATGATTAAAAGTGGACTGATTGTAAGTTGTCCTGTGAGGAAGAAACATTGGATGTCATGCATAAGGTTTCAAAGTGGGCTAAGTATGGGTGCTGAAGAGTATGAAAGGTATGCGCAGCTACGCATGCTGGTACTTATACTATGTCGCTCATCCATAGCAACTTCCAGGCGAATATACAAGGGAGTGGACTTCAAGCCTCTGTGTCACATGAGACGTGTGTGTGTGTGTGTGTGTGTGTGTGTGTTGCAATACATCTAGTTTAGAGCAACTCTAGACTCGTCTGACATCACTTATGAGGCATCACCAAGCCTTACCCTAAGTAAATCAAGAGAGACATTCCAAGCACCATTAAAAAAAGAAGCCTGTTACTGGATGGAATGTACTTGTGCTTAGCCTGGGAGCGACACTCTCTTTCTGGGCCTGTTATGTGTTTTTATCCTGTGCCCCTTTGTGCCTGCCTCCTGCCTCCTCTGCTCCCTGCCCGTTTCCCGCCACTGTGTCCCTGCCCACCTGCTCGCCCATTCGCCGCCCCGCTCCCGCCTCCCAGCTGCTCCTCTCTCCCTCCTCCCCTTATATGGCAGCTGCGCGCAGCGGGCGTGCCTAAGGCAAGCCCGTCTGCGCCCATCCGCGCCTGGACCACGCCGAGCGCCAGACCCCCTGGTCCCTGCGAACGCCACACCGACTGCCGCCACTATGCAGCCAGCACCCTCCACGCACTCAACACCGGACGACCGCACACCTGCTTACTGGCCGCCCCTAAGCACACCAAAGGACCTTCTTCAGCCGGAGCTGTAGCTTCACCAGCCTCCGAGCCGCCAAACCGCCCACCGTGACAGGACGCAACCACCTCAGATGCATACTACTAAACACCCGCTCCGCACGCAAACACGCCGTCGAACTCTGGGACCTGCTCGACACATCCTCCCCGGACGTCGCCTTCGTGACAGAGACCTGGATGAATGCCTCCTCGGCACCTAACATCGCCATAGCCATCCCGGACGGCTACAAGATCAACCGCAGGGACCGCACCAACGGAGTAGGAGGTGGAATCGCCATCAACTACAAGAACACCCTCAGGGTCTAGACCAGCACCAACGACACCCTCAGCACCGCTGAACACCTGCACTTCCAGATCCACACTGATCCCAACACCACCCTCAGAGGAACTCTCGTCTACAGACCCCCCGGACCCCGGCCTCAGTTCAGCGACTCCATCGCCGACTTCGTCAGCACGCACGCCCTTGCCTCCACAGACTGCATCCTACTTGGAGACCTGAACTTCCACCTCCAACTCCACCACCCTGATAGACAACCTCTCCAACATCGGACTCAGACAGCTCGTCCCAACGCCCACCCACTTCGCCGGTCACACGCTTGACCCCATCTTCTCCGCAAGCTCCCACGTCACCTTCAGCCACACCACCGAACTCCACTGGACCGACCATCGCTGCATCCACTTCACCGCACTCAACAGATCCCCCGCCGCAGCTGGGACAAAGTCACCGAAGACCAGCTAAACACCATAATTGCCTGAAGCGTACCCGCCGACCTCACCGACACAGACACCACCGCCCGCAACCTCAGGCGATGGATCGACTACTGCGCGAACACTCTCGGCCCGATCAAGAACCCTCCAACAGACGCACTAACAAGAAAGCCAGCTGATTCACCGCGGACCTCCAAGCAAACTTGCCGAAAACTAGAGAAGAAATGGCACCGCGAACAGACACCGGACAGCTACGCAGCCCACAAGAACGCCATCCGCAGACACAATCACCTCATCAGATCCGCCAAAAGGGCCTCCTTCAAGGACTGCCTCGACAACAACGCGCATAACTGCAAAGAGCTCTTCAACATCATGAAGGAACTCTCCAACCCCAGCTCCAACACCAGAGACATCCCACCATTGCAAGACCTGTGCGACTCCCTTGCCACCTTCTTCCATCGCAAGATTGCAGACATCCACGACAGCTTCAACGACTTGACCGCCCCGACAGCCACCGACACCTCAGACCCCACAACCACCACCCACATCGATCCCCTGCTCACCTGGACCAACATAAACGATGACAACACCATCAAAATCATCAACACCATCCACTCCGGCTCTACGTCAGACCCATGCCCACACCACATCTTCAACAAAGCTAGCGCCACCATCGCACCCCATCTCCGCAAGGCCATCAACATCTCCTTTGAGACCGTGACCTTCCCTGAGAGCTGGAAGCATGCCAAGATCAACGCCTTACTCAAGAAACCCAAGGCGGATCCGATGGACCTCAAGAACTTCCGGCCCATCTCCCTGCTTCTGATCCCGGCGAATGTCATCGAGAAGACCGTCAACAGACAACTGACCTGCTACCTCTAGAACAACATCCTGGACCAGTTCCAGTCCGGATTCCGCAGCAACCAAAGTACCGAAACAGCCCTCATCGCCGTCACCGATTACATCAGGGCCCTGCTGGACAGCGGCGAAACCGCGGCCCTCATCCTCCTGGACCTATCAGCTGCCGTCGACACTGTCTGCCACCACACCCTACGCCCACGCCTCCACAACGCAGGGATCCGAGACAAGGCTCTGGAATGGACCACCAACTTCCTTTCCTGCAGAACCCAGAGCGTCCGCCTCCCCCTTTCCGTTCCAAAGCCTCCGAGATCATCTGCGGCGTACCCCAAGGATCATCCCTCAGCCCAACATTGTTTAACGTCTACATGACACCGCTCGCCCACGTCGCCCGACTGCACGACCTCAACATCATCTCTTACGCCGACGACACCCAGCTGATCCTCTCCCTCACCAAGGACCCCCTCACCGCCAAAACCAACCTCCACGAAGGAATGAAGGCCGTTGCAGAGTGGATGAAGAACAGCCATCTGAAGCTGAACTCGGACAAGACGGAGGTCCTCATCCTCGGCTCCAACCCCTCAGCCTGGGACGACTCCTGGTGGCTGACCGCACTGGGAGCAGCACCGACACCCACTGACCACGCACGCAACCTGGGGTTTATCCTCAACTCAACACTCTACATGACCAAGCAAGTCAACGCCATCTCGTCCTCCTGCTTCAACACCCTCCGCATGCTCCGCAAGATCTACAGGTGGATCCCCACCAAAACAAGAAGAACAGTCACCCAGGTCCTTTTCAGCAGCAGGCTGGACTATGGAAATGCCCTCTAAGCAGGAGCCTCGGCCAAACTCCTGAAACGACTACAACACATACAGAACGCCTCTGCACACCTGATCCTCGACATACCTCGCCACAGCCACATCATACTCCACCTGAGAGACCTGCACTGGCTTCCCGTCAACAAGAGGATCACCTTCAAGCTCCTTACCCACAAACACAAGGCACTCCACAACACTGGACCGGCATACCTCAACAGACGACTCACCTTCTACACCCCGAACCGCCAGCTCCGCTCCTCCGACCTCGCCCTCCTACCCCGTATCCAAAGAGCCACCACCGGCGGCAGATCGTTCTCCCACCTCGATGCCAAGACCTGGAACACCCTTCCCCATCCTCCTACGGCGGACCCAGGACCTACTAACCTTCAGGAGGCTATTCAAGACCGGGCTATTCGAGCAGTAGCAGAACCCCTCCCCCCCCAGCGTCTTGAGACCCTCATAGGTGAGTAGTGCACTTTACAAATGTTCTGATTGATTGATTGATATGCATTAGGTAGCAAATGGGTTCCACTCATTTAGTCTGCCAGGATTTTTCACTTATGATTACCCAGTTTTGTACTTTTACTGTGGGTAAATCTCACTAGCTAGGACTCATTCACCGTTATTTCACAGTAAATGGGCAGAGCGTGTTAACTGCCAGTGTCCGCCTTTTAAGATAAGGCTGCAACTACACAGCTATGATGAGAGGCACTGGCCTGGTTACACAAGGCCACGTAGGCACACACGTGTGTGGGGTGTGCATGTGAGACTACAATTGTGCACAGCCAGAAAATTGCGCACAGGTAGCCTGGGTAAGCAGTGACTGCAAGATTGGTGCTGACCTGGGGTAGGCTTTATTATAGAAATTGACATTCATAGGTCGGGCAGTAGGGTTTTTACAGGAAAATCTGAAGTGTTTTCACTGTATTATACAAGTAGGCAGAATCTGCCCTTAAGTTTCAATTTACTGAGCCTACACATTCCAGCAAGGTGTCATAGCGGGGTAAAACATACACACTGAGTTGGAGTTTGCAGTTCTCAACACACCGAATCAACTTATTATAGGACTTCACAAAATGTAATTGTTCTCTGGCTTAGCTCATAATCAGAATCTAGGCATTTGTACCTCGTAACTGGGACAAGTGAATTAGTCTGCTCCCCAGCAGAGGGGACAAAGGCCTCTCTACACAAAACAAGCAATTATTAGTGATTAGCTACTAACTCCTGGGAGAGGAAAGGGGTGTGGGTGAAAATGTATCTGATAATTAGCTTGCCACACTGCACATGGGCGGGGTCAGCCAAGGCCCACTGAACAAAGGAGGAAGCCCAGACCTTTGGAGCCAACACAGGAGGGGCTTACCTTTGAAGATTTGGTGGGAAGAGATTTGGCAGCAATGTCTTATAGGGGCAGATCTGAGGACCTAAGTGGCGCTCTTTCCAAAGAAAAGGCGATGGCACCATATTGGATTGTGCCAGAATGCTGTCTAGGAAGGTTGGGACATGGTGGAAGGATGATGTGGCATCTAGAACTTTCCAACTCCACTTAAAGACACTGCACAAGGGGGAGACAATTGAGAAGATCCTGGACCTAAGAAGTGAAGACAGCAGAAGGGATGATCAGTGGGAAAGAGAAGTAACCTGATGCCCTGCCAAGATGGACTAAGGACTTTGACACAGCTGACCCCCGGACTAAAATAAGGGCCTCTTTATGCCCCCTGAGGACCAATTGAGAGAAAACCTGAACTCTACCACCCCCTCGGATCGTCTGCAAGATGCCAGGATGCAATACGGCCTGCACAGTGCAGGTAGGAGGCTGTTCTGCTGGTTTGTGGTGGAGGTGCCGCAAAAGATGCCCCCACTAGCAGGAGAAGAGCACCAGGAGCCAGACCGAGGAGAAAGCGAGCACAGGGAGGTAGCAAATCTAGCTCCCTGCAGAATGCAGCCCTTTAAATGTCAAAATGCCTGTCACAAAATGCCCCTGGTGGCTAGAGCTCACCACCAGGAGCAAAACTAGCCCAGGAGGAACAGAATTGGCCCATCAGGGCCAGCGATATTCACCTCTGAAGATTCGACAACTAATCCAAAAGGAAATTCGAAAATGGGTGCATAGCGCTCTGCCTTAATTCTCTTTAAAACCCCTGGGATCCGCCTGGGCGGGGGGGGGGGCGTGCAGCTTTATTTGAACAATTGGGAGTATAGGAGTGCGTGGGGGTTTCTCTCTACAAGCTACATTTTAGTCCTAGGGACCCCATACCCTGGGCCCGATGTTAGTCAAGTGTCCTGGGGCCTCATCCCCCGGGATATAGGAGAAACGAAGAAGAGCCCGTCCCATGTGCTGCACCGTGCCCATTGCCCGTGTCTTGGCGGGTTGCAGGCGCCGGGCGACAGCACTCCTCTCAGAGAGAGAGAGCGAATATCCACTCCCATGCAGGCACAGCACAGTGTCGGCTGCTTGGGGTTGTGGGGGCCTGAGGCTTCCCACATGGACCCAACAAATGCAGCTCACTGTGGGTGGCCTGAAGAGAGTAAAAGAAAGACTCCAACACATAGGTTTGATTATTTTGAACAATAATACTTTATTGGAATATTTGTCAATATTGCAATGCATATACTTTTAATGACTGCATTTTGCAGTGATTGTTTCCATTGGTTTCAATGGTGATCTCATGGTAGCATATTACTACAGTATATAATGTAGTGACACCCTAACAAAGCCAGTAAGCCTGTTAAATATATTAATGTGGTGACTAACTTGTCAAAGCAAATTGGCCTGTCTTACAAATAATTACACACCCATATAGTGTTATCTCACATTTGATATAGGTGTTATGGGGTTTAAACCCCACAGGTTTATATAAGGTATAATGTGATACGAGGGTGTCCCCTAATGCACTTCTATTTACCTGAATGTTTATACTTTTAATTGAATGCATAGCATGCAACAGTGTGAGGAAAAAAACACTTTTCCTTTTAAAAAGAAAAACACTGACTGGACACCAATTCACTGAGAGTTGCTGCGAACCAGAAATGTAGGATTGCTGGACCACACCAATCCCACTGATTGGGCCTTGGACTGCTCTGCTTTGCTACCCCGAGAGAGTCAAGTGGTACCATGGGGTACTTGGTACCCAATCAAAAGACAAGTGCAGACCTATTACTTGCGCAGGACTCGTAAGCTTTGCAACTAACCCGATTGCTTGGCCAAAAGGCGGTGGAGCCAGGATGCGACACTGGAAAAAAATAAAAACAAACACAGCGCCTTGCCATACACATTATCAGGACCAGCACATGTTACTGCAAAGGAGCGAGTACATATTACCCAAGGCTACATGCTTGCTTTAAATATGACTTTGTATGTGTGTGTATCTAGGTCTACATATACGTAGACTAATATATACTGTGTGCATATATGATGAGCTTGCAGCTGAGCAAATTTGCCAGTGGTGACAGTTCTGCTTCGGCCCCGAGTTCACCAGCGATGCACATACTTTTCCAAATAAGTGATAGAAGTCCGCGTGGAACTCTGCACCCGGGGCGGATCACGGCAGACGCCGGAGGAATCCACTACCTCTTTAGGAAGCATTTGAATTGAAAACCAGGTTGGTTCTTTAGTGCTGCTCCCCCGGGCATACCTTGTGCCAGGGCACCCCGCCTGTATCGAACACTGCCCTTTACAAGTGGGATCCAGTCATTAACAATACTTACATGTAATGTGTATGTTGGTATTTCATCTGTTTTATCCCTTTTCTTGCTGCCTACTGCTGGGTCTGCTTTACAGACCTATTTCTGGTGTTGGTAAGCGGTTGTTTTGTGCGTTGTAAGGTGTCAGGTGAACCACTCAGAAAAAGGACATCTCGATGCATGGCATACAGCGTATATCTTGGAGTAAGTGGCATTAAATACCTTCAAATGGTTAGAAAGAAAATCCCTGCTAGTTAAATGTTCGGTGGCAAAGGCCAAATGGTCTTAGAGCATCGTCCAAGTGTGGGCAGGAAGGGAGAGACTGAGGTCGTTTTAGGTGATTCTCCGCATGCAGTTTGTAGGCCAGAATAGTGCTGTAACGTGGGCAGTGTTATAAGTTCTGTACACATGAACAATACGTTTCAATATTATGTTGCTGCTCTGATGGTACCTTCTACCTCATACGAGTTTTAAAGCTTAAATCACAGTAAAAAGCAAACCGTGCTAGTGAACAAATCTCATCTAAAAACAGGTGAGGGAATATTGTTATCTCCAAAATTTCCTGATAGAAACCATCGGTGTGGTAGAAAGCACTGAATTGAGTTATCCAAGAGTCAATCAAAGTCTCTTTAAAGTGGAATCTAAAGTGGCTCGTGTGTGCGTCGAACAAATTATTTTAGCGCAAAAAGCGCTCTTCTTACCCGCGGCTTGGAGGGATTATGAAGATAAAAATCGCAGTTTCATCAGAATGGAAACATCTACAGAGTTGGATATTCCATCTGCAATTGGCCAAGATGTGCTGCAAATATTGGCCAGATCACTACAAAAGTTATAAACATTCATTTATTAATGTATACATAATTGATTACCCTGTCGTTGTGTCAAAAACCTCAGGGTTTTCAGTGAAGTTTTGGCATAATTCATTTTGAGATTAGGAGCATCGTGTTATAATTTCAGTGAGGCTTTTGCAAAGGACTTTGCGATGAGTAGATCTATGAATTCAATTTTGGAGCCATTTTTTGTGTGCATTTTTTTTTACAAATTGTACGCTAGATACCCCCTCCTCCTGTGATATCACTACCATTCACCTCCCAAGTGTGATGTCTTTCAAAGTAGAATGGTGAAAAGTCCCCTCACATGTTTTTGGGATTTTTACCTTGACAACATTGACAAGATTTTTAGGGGAGCAGCAATGCAATTAGAGCCTAGACAACAAGAAGGAAATCTAGTGTTCTTTTCCTGGCACATCTCGCTAACTTGTAATGTTGTTTTTGGCAACACGCCTTATTTTACCACGCCTCATTTAGATAAACTGCTTCGCTTCCATATTTTGAAATAGAACCCACAACTTCTTGAACAGAAAAGAAATGTCCTTGTTTTCCCTTGATCAAGGAGACTGAAATCCGGTGAGGCGTATGGAAGAACAGCACAAAACAAACCACCCCAGTTGTGCCTGCAGAAAGGGAGTGCACCCGTAACACGCCTTTATAGAATCGTCTCTCTCTAGTCTACGCAGAATTAATAATGCCTTTTGACGTGATTTCCCAAAGAGATCTGGTAGGAAACCAACAATTCCTCAGCATGGATTCCGAATTCCAAATTTACCATGGACTTCAGCGTGCAGAAAAAATAAATCACAAAGTCGTGCATATGATGCAAGCCGATTTTTTTATTTTTATTAAAGAAAGCGTATAGGGTGGCTTTGGGAATGCTACAGGATACCTTAAAGGCGCTTAATCCCAGTAACTAATGCCGCGGAGAGATTATAATGCATTCCATGGAACGTATCCAGGAGGGCAAGAATGCAGCATAGCAGCCAGTGGGAACTCCAAGCCGAATAGTCAAACTCAGATGGATCTGATGAAAGCATGCACTTGAAGCCTGACTACAATAAAGCGGACATTTAAATTCCCTGCCATTCAAATCCATATGGTTGTGCCAACCATTGTTTATATTTTAGTATATTTTTTTTTAATGATTGCAGTCGTCTGTGTTTAAGATATCAACATGTGAGGGTGTAAGTCAGATGTATGTGGGACCTCGTTGTCTCTCTCTGTCCCCCTGGAGACACATTAGGGAGAAGTGCCATTTGGTGTCAATGGATGGTTTATGTAGGGTCAAGAGCTGTTAGACATTAAACCTCTTTGTGCAAAGCATTGCCTCTCATTGAGAGCAGTCAGGTTTATCACAACTACAGCTCAAACATCTGTCCCTCCACCCCAGGCCCATTCCATTCTCGCCATCAGCAGCAGGATCACCTCCTTGTACCAAGGTACAGGCCAGGTTCCCCTAGCATGGGGCTATTCCCTCCCCTTCCATCCACTCCTTCTCCTACATCGCCGGCAAGACCTCCCCTCCAGCTCCGAACAGCACCCACACCCGGGTGGACTTCAGGAAGAGACTCACGACTTGGCTTTTAAACGGCGACACGGCATCCTCAGCGCCCAGATACCCCTAGAGGTGACAGTGCTGTGCTATACAAATACCGACGGACTGATCGATTGCCTAATCTCACACTGTGTGAATACAATCTGTTGCTCTACACCTGCCGTATTCCCAGCACGGAGTCCGCATCCAAGATGCTCACAGTTCTCCCCGGCACACAGTACCATCGCAGGTGGGGAGAAGCCAGGACTCTCTGCCCCAGACCTTTCTCTTTTCAGGGCCCTGCACTGCCACTGCTACAGCTGTTTTTATTCCACAAAGCAGGCTTAGTCACCAGTTGTGATAAATTCTCGTTACAGCACTGACAGATCTTAGCCACCACTATTTTTCACTATATCAAGGAAGGGCCTGCATCACATCTATGACTTGAGCTCCCAAAAGCTTCGGGCAAGCGTGCCATTCTTGCGAAGGTTGTAGGTGTCCCAGTGCACAGTACCGGATGTGGATTGTATGGTCCGGTATCTCCTTCACCTTTAAAACTTTAGAACATGACAGGCACTCAAAGGAGCAGAACGTGATTGTCATCCCATGGTACAGCGTGGTATGGTCCTCACTGGTACAACGTGTGATGAGAATTGCACAGCACAGTACCCTAGGGCCCTTAATGACACTTATTTGTGACCCTTTAATAGTGATATCAGATGACTGACGGCTCAATGCTGTAAGGACATTTCAAGCAACAGCATGAGATTTTTATTTTATAGCGGAAAACCTAATGGACCTTCCAGGGCACAGTCCCATGCGGGTATTGATAGTTTTTAATGGCAAATTATCTGGTATTTCATGGGTCATACCTCAGGGGCAAATTCTAACACAGTGTCTAACGGTGCAGATTGTAATGGGCATTTCATAGCAGCCTCTCATTGATATTTCAGGATGCAGGAAAACATGCAGCAACATTTTACACGCTCTTCTTGGTAGAGGATCATTTTAGAATTCTCAGGCATGTACTGATGTCTGTGATATTGGTATTGCACAAACCTGCCCGAAAGACGGTGGAGCACTGGAAAGTTATCAAAGCCAGGATACTGTAACAAGTGAATGGAGGGGTGGTTGTGTTCAGAGAGTAAATTTCGACTGTTATTGTGGCATGATGTAATTTACTTTAATCAGACTGGCCTTGATGTATAGGGAACTGGCGTTCCAGGTCATGGTTGCCTATATATACACAAGTCCTATTTCCTGGTTTCTTTTTTTGCATTTCTTCACTTGATGGAGTCCTGGCTATGGGTGTGGTGAATGCCACCAGTGCTGGTCAGTCAGATCGGCGAGGATGCCCTTCGTGGTGGCTTTTGTAGATGATGCAGATGGTCTAGAAGATGTGCGGGCTCGCAAGTGGAGACAATAGAGTTCCATGAGGGTTGGGAATCCCAACCCTCATGGAACTCTATTGTTAAACGCTCTTCACCAGTGTGCTGCACCTTACATCACTGCCTCTGACCAGGCCACTTCCTGATTTCTCCTTTTTTTTGCACTGTGTGGCGTCACTGGCTTCACATGTGCTTTTACTGTTTGTAAGATGCTTCCATCCAGTACTGCACCTTCAGCTGTTATTGTTAGTCAGTTATATATGCAGTGACTCCTAAAATGCTCCTTACTCCATGCTGCCATTCACATTCGTGTCTCCCGCCTCAAACTGCTCAATATGTTAGTTTTTCATTCCACTTCTGGAAACTGCCAGGAGCTCTGCAGTATGTGCCGTAGACACTTAGGCAGGGCTAGTTCTAGGGTTTTTGGGGCCCCAGACAGATTAGGAACAAGTGAGTACCCTTTTCTTATCTTTTATTAGTGAAACATGTTATTGCCAACTGTATACACATGACAAAGCAAAAGATGAACAAATAGGGCAAACATTTCAGGCTTAGCAGAGAGTGCACTCTAAGTGGCCACAGAAAATACTTGCCCAGGCACGGAGTACTTAAAAGGTCATCAGGCATTTAGGGGCATTTGGGGAATGATTTGTAATATTACATATCTGATTATAAAAAGAAACGTCAAGTACTTCGGAACGTGAGCCAGAAAGCAAGGACTGGCAGTGGACTTCCCAAACAGTAGGCCTTTTCCTTTGCCCACAAACCAGTTCACCAAGTTCTCCCACTCACCTCCATTAGAAACGTCGCAAATCAACATTTTTCAAACAATCGTAACCTTTTTTAAAGTATCTTTATTTGAATCAATCACTCAGCATTTTTAATGTGCAGCGCTGTCACCCCTAAGGATATCTGGGTGCTGGGATGGAAGGCCTCCGTCAAAAAGCCAAGTTTAGAGTTTGTTTCTGAACTCCGCCAGGGAAGGTGTCCTGGGGGAAGGAGGGGCGTTGGGCAGCGGGAGGAGGAAAACGGCAGGAAGAGGGCAAGAGACGAGCAGGAAAAAGCAAAACAGAGAGCAAGAAGTAAACAGAAAAGGCAGAGGGTGAGAAATGAGCAGAGAAGGCAGAAACAGAGGGCAAGAAGTGAACAGGAAAGGCAAGAAGAGGGCAAGAAATGAGCAGAAAAGACAGAAAGAGGGCAAGAAATGAGCAGAGAAGGCACAAACCAAGGGCAAGAAACAAGCAGAAAAGGCAAAAAGAGGACAAGATACGAGCAGTGAAGTCAGAAACAGAGGGCAAGAAATGGGTAGAAAAGGCAAAAAGAGGGCAAGAAACGAGCAGAGTAGGCACAAAAAGAGGGCAAGAAATGAGCGGAGAAGGCACAAACAGAGGGCAAGAAATTAGCTGCTTTGTTTAACTTTATTATTGCACACGTCTGCCATTTTTAGCCGATAACGTAGTATTTTTTCTACTTTTATTCTTTCAATTTATCTTGCAAATGTGGCTCAACTTGTGTATGTGCTGTACTGTGGTTGTGTAAGTTGGTGAATGCAAGAATGAATAAGTGATTTATGGATACACAAGTGCAAGGATGATTGACAGGGTGCATGTGTGATGACTTATTCAGTGCTTAAACCAATCAGTGACCAAGAAGTCACTTTAAATTAAAAGCAAGGCTTATTGACAGTGCCAATGCTTGTTATTTACCTATAAGTGGTAGCGGATCGACTTGCCTTGTTGCACATCTTATCACTCTGTTGCGCACACAGGCAGTAAAAGAGTGCACACCAACATTCTATTGCCGCACATAAGAAAGAAAATTTAGAGGGAACATTGGTTGGGATAATGGAGCAATGCCCCCCAAGGGCAGCCTATTCCATTCTTCTTTTTGATAGCTTACATTACACTGGTCCATTAGGAGTATTATGGTTCTCGCACAATATTTGTGATAGGCTTTCTATTGTTATAAGTCTTGTGGTTCTCAATACACAATAAATCCAGACCTTACAAGATGGCCTAGGAAGCAAAAGCACCAGAACATCTACTGGAGCTGTTTTTGCACCCCATCAGAGGGCAAAGTGTCCACATGGTGCATTGGCTCCATCAGGAGAGGTTGGCTGCTTTTCTGTAACAGATATCATTTTACAGGTGTTTCCTTCGTGAACATCTCAGGCATCTTCAAATGTTTCCACTTCTGCATTTTTGTAGCAGCAATTGCTGGATGGACTCTTCTTGCAGAATGATCCCCTATGGGAGGAGGCCTCCCCAGTGTTTATGGCAGCTCTCCTAGGCGCCTGTCTTTGTCACAGAGTTTTTGAAAGAAAATCTTAAAGATGTCACATTTGGATGCCTATGTTTCAGGTAATGGCAGTAAATGCATTTAAGATACAAATAACCCGTAAATAATGTAATCAGTTCACAGGAAAAGAACACCTTTAAGAAAGATATTGCCTCTTCCAGGGGAAAGCTTTGCATTGTGACTGAAGCCTTCCCCGAAAACACACTGCAATGCAGTAGACGAATATGGACCTCGAAGATCTTCCAGGTTGAGCTAAAAAGGTGAAACCATGATTCTGCTGACAAATATAGTAGATAGACCCGAGGTCAGCCTGGGGAGTCTCTCAGACTTGACGTGCAGTAAAAAAGTGAGCTATGGAGGCCTCTAAGGGGTGAAACAATGCTCTCTGCATTCACCTTATTGGTTAAAGTTTGGATGCTTTTATATGAGGTGAACAAACTACTAAATAAACACTATTCTTCAGCCTATGGCCATATTGACAATGTTTACTGCAGGTTTAAACTGCCAGGGATTTGCAGACTAACAGCAGCAACTAATTCAGGGCATGTGAATGTACCAAAAACACAAAGCTAGTGAAAGGAGGGGCAGTTTTGATGTTACAGCTGGGACAAGAGAGCAACCCTTTGATGCCATATGGTGTCAAGGGGGGCAGGATGTCACTTATGCTACCCCAAAGAAGGAACCAAAAATGTGGGTTCCCTTCTTATGGACCTTGTTTAACGCAGTTCTTAGTGGACTACCACTACCCGCATCCTGGCTTGGAGCGGAAGTCATTCCTGTTTTCAAGAAAGGCTGTCCGCTCCAACCAACAAATTATAGACCTATCAGTCTTATTGATATGTCTCAGAAAGTCTTTGCCAGGATAATATTGGATCGTGTCCAGCGGGATTTAGATCCAAAACGTCCACATTAGACCAGATATTCAGGCTCCGGCTCATCCACCAGAAACTGGTGGCTGTGGATGTGGGGAGCCTCTATCTGGTCTTTGTGGACCTACAGAGTGCCTTTGATTTGGTCCCTAGAACTACCCTGTGGAAGGTATTGGCGGAACTTGGACATTCCCCATACCTTCTTGAGATAATTAGGCGCCTGCATTTGGGCAATTTTGCGAGAATAAGATATGGAAACAACGGGAACCTTACTACTCCAATCCCAGTAAATCGGGGAGTAAGGCAGGGGTGCGTTTTGGCACCTACACTATTCTGCATATACATCAATGGTCTGGTTGAGGCCCTGTCCCTTTGCAAGAACATCGATGCCCCAAAAACTGTAAATGGGATAGTGCCGGCATTGATGTTTGCAGATGACACTTTACTGCTTTCTAAATCCCCGATGGGATTACAAAGAATACTGGATGGTTTTTCCAAATTTTGTGATGATAGGGGCTTGGAAATTAACATCCAGAAAACAAAGTATATGGTTCTCAACCCTCGTAAAACCACATTCCCTGGACCAAAATTAAATGGGCTTCCACTTGAGAGGGTAAATGAGTTTGTGTATCTCAGGGTTACCCTAAACCAAAATATGACTTGGGGTCCACAAATCATAAAAGCAAACTTAAAGCTTGCTCAGACGTCGGGGGGTTTAGCTAAATTTTTTAGAAATAACCATCATAAACCCCTGAGTCCTGCCCTGGAGTTATACAAAACTCACTGAAAACAAATTCCTGAGGCAACTAGTTTGCCTCCCTCCTAGTACTCCTTTAAATCCACTTCGTATGGATCTAGGAGTTAGATCCATATCTGAGGAAATTGGAATTAGGCCACTTTTATTTTGGCGCAGGCTCTGGGTAACTCCAGAACTTCTTATGTTTAAAAATGAATTGATTGAGGTAATGAACCACATTGGGACCAAAAAGGATTCTTGGTTATCGTTCATTCAAACCACACTAATTTCACTGGGATTTAGTGAGCTGTGGGAGAATCCCAGTACGGCTTGTTTAACTATTAGCCGTAAAGCTCTGATAGGGAGATATTGGGATGCACATACTGCCGGGTTATTCCGGAATGTAAATGGGGCATTAAAGTCTTCCTTGTTTAGATTTTTGGACATTAAATCCACTTACTATCTGGAACCTGCACTTGATCTCATATATCCAACACTGGCAAGAAAACTTTACCTACAATTCCGCCATGACCGTTTACCTTTGCATGCTTTTACAAACAAATGGGTACCGGGACGGGATTTAGGTTGTCCAGTGTGCCTTGCCAAGGAAGAGTCGGAGCTCCATGTGCTCTTCTTTTGTAAAGGCTATGGCAAAATTAGGAAATATGAGTTGATCAACCTGTGTAGGAATTTGGGGTCGCGAAATTACAGGGTGGTCTATAGGATTTTAAAATCTAATACGGATATACACATTGTTTATGCAGTTTCCAGATTTCTATTACAGATGTGGTGGAAAAGGACTAGGTTTGTTAAGCTAATTGGATCTTAATGTATTTTAACCGATTTACTGGATATTATATATTTTACGTTGTAAAAATTGTATTTTAAAAATCTTTTTTATGATATTTTGTTTTTATTGTTGCCTCTTTTATGGTAAAATTTGCCGAAATAAAGATTTGAGTGACTGACTGGCTACCCCAAACATTCTGGTTAATAGACCACTTTGGTTTATATATGGTAGGTCATGGATTAACTTGACTTGAACGAGGCACAGACCAGAAAGAAGATGTGCAGACATGCAGGTGCTTCTGTTGGGTGATACAAAGATCTGACAAAACACAATTAATGCTATGGTACACTTTTTAACCTAAATTACCATAATTTAGTAAAATAAAATGAAAAAAATGCAATACCAGGTGCTTTTTTGGTCCATTGGATGTACAACTGCTTGATAGGTAGTTTTAAAAAAAATAGGAGTTTATTGCTCAACATGCAAGATGCCAAAAGTGTAATAAACTCACATACAGTGTCTCCAGTAACTGTGGGGCCTGAAAGTGAGTGCCCAGAATGGCTACACCAAAGATACATCACTACAGGAAAGTCTATATTTATGGCAGTATGACTCCACTTGACATTGTAGGAGCATTTTGCTCAAAGAAGCCCCATGAAGAACATTCTGTGATAGCCGGATCTCTTGCTCAGAAGATATCGAGCTAGTCATTTGCAAGTCTTTGCACAACATTGCTTTTGTGTTTGAAGTCCAAAAGTGTGATCTTGAAGGAGTAGGAGGTATTTAAAGGCATACAGTGTTTAAAAGGAGAGAGTATTCGACGACACGTTGATGAGTCAGTCCAGCCTGTGGCTTTTCCCCACCATTAGGTCCCATTCAAAGTGCGAGAAAAAGTGAAGAAGAAGCCGATTTCACTTGAGGAAGCCGAGATCATAGAGAAAATGGATAGGGCTACTCTCTGTGTGTCCCAGATTGTGGTTGCCAGAAACAGGAAACCACCGGGTGAGGTGCAGATTTGTGTGGACACGAGAATGCCAAACAAGGCAATTAAGAAAGAATGGCACCTCATTCTCTCTCGATTTCCTGTCACATCTTGTTCATTTTAGAGGGATTGGCTCCTAATCCTCAGAAGGAAGCGTACATCAAAATGGCTGCCCTGTCCCAAAACACCTCATACGTTTTCGGGTATTGGTGACCTACTTTAGTCAGTTTACTTAGAATTTCACAATTCTCACAAACCCATTAGGAGATATACTGAAGGCATATACACCTTGCATATTGTTGAATATCAAATTATGGCATGTCAGAGAATCGAGCATGCTTTTCAACAAAGACAACAATTGGGCTTTAGCAACCCCGCAAACCAACATAACGGTCTGTGGATGTAAGACTGGCAGGGTTGGAGGCTATCTTATTCCAATAGCAAAACAACGAATGCTGGACCCCGGGAGCATATACCAGCCGGGCTTAATGTAGACTGAACAAAGGTACTCCCACAAAGAAAACAAAAGCAATCATCATTCTTTGTCGTTGCCAGCATTTCCGTGTATATCTGTAAGTATGCATCAACCACAAGCTGTTGATTTCTCTATTCAAAGGTATATCATAAAAGCCTCCCCTGCAAATTGAAAAGTGGATCCTGTAGCTGCAAGAATTCTCTTTTGATGTGCGTTTCAAATCTGGTTAATGTAATCCTGCTGACTACCTTTCAAGGTAACTAATATCTACGAGTGGCTACAAAACAGGAGTTCAACCAAGCAACCAGATGCTAGTAGTCAGCAGTTCCAGACACAAGCCTTTGACTTCTGAGGAAATCATTGCAGCCAGTCGAACTGATATATGTTTGAATCGCATGAAGCAGGACATTCAGACCAGGAACTGGAAGAAGATTTTTGTAAAGACTTTGTCTTATCGAAGAACTGATGCTAAAAGGCAGTGACAGTCTTTTTTTTAGCAGGGAGGGAGCAAGGAACAATATGCACAACCATGGAGTGCTGAATACAAAAGAGAAAAAGAATTCCCCTTCAGGTCATCAGTGGAGAGTTACAACTCATTTAATCAGAACACTGTAACACTGAAATGCACCATTTGAGACAAAACAGGAGCATTGGAAGGAGAGTTACTGAATCAAGAGCAGGCACAGAAGATAACCATCCAGTCACGAGCAGGAGGCTGAACTAAAGCCCACTTCAAGTAATGTGCTGCACACAATAGGTTGGTCAAAGTTGACTACCATTCAAAGATTTTGCCTAAACAGCAGCACATAAAATTTTACTGCCAACAGAAACTCAACACCAGTAAAATATTGCTCAGGGCCTGGTAGCAGTAGCAGCATGCCACAAGTGTTGGCAGCACTTGGTTTTCTGAGCCAGCAATGAACATACTCTACAGTGGTCATAATGCAAGTGATATGCGAGTTGTTGAAACACTTACAAAATATGATACTGTTACACTCAACAACATGGAAAAAAGGTGAGCACAACTACTTGGGAACATTGTGTAAGGAAGAATGTTCAATTTGAACCAACAGCCTCAATATTCAAAGACAACTTCGTACTTAACTACCATAGCTGGAGCATGACATGTACTCTATTATTCATGCATTGGAATGAGATATTTGCTTTAATTGTACAGAGCAATATCACTATTAGATATGTAACTATTAAACAGGAGACAATGCAAGGAGGTGGAGTAGCAGTGATCCATCCAGGAATTATTTCTTGGGTTCATCCCAGATCACGGTTTCACTGGAGCAGGTTGAAAGACATTCCTGGCAGAGCTTCAGAGGCGCGGATTCCGTTATGCGATGTGATAGGGCTTGCGTATGACGATGAGCATGAAAGGTATGCCCGCTGAGGTTCAGGAAGGGACCTTGTGATGGATATCTCAAGTTTCCATGGTCAAAGCAGTTACTCATCCTTTAATTCTGGTTACCCAATTTCAAAATATGAATATATTATATCATCTAGCCAATGCTGAGCTATCAAATCTGGTTTGATATGGTATCTTCTT